>NC_072489.1:14545000-15813750 GCF_027574615.1 Eptesicus fuscus | reverse complement strand
CCAGGGTTGCCGCCGGCAACAGGGGAACCAAAGCTTTCCGCACACCCTAGCCAGGCCCACCCGCTTAAGGCAACAAAGTTTCAATTATAACCCCCAAAGAAATGGCTGCTGGCCTCGGAGGGAGCCCCAGGCTTGGCTCCGCTCCAGGCTACAAAGTTTCAATTGTAGAAGGAAAATAAATTCCAGATACCAGGGCCTCCGCTTGGGTTGCCAGGGGGGCGTGGCCTGCCTGCAAACCACCACAGGCCCCTCGCTCAGGCCACCCCACGCCCCAAGGGAACCCCCACCTGATCCGGGACACCCTTCAGGGCAAACCAGCTGGCCCCCACCCCTGTACCAGGCCTCTATCCTATCTAATAAAAGAGTAATATGCAGATTGATCATCACTGCAACACACAATATAGCTGCCCCCATGTGGTCAAAGATCCTGCCCCCATGTGGACACAAGATGGCCACCACAAGATGGCCAGCAGGAGAGGGCAGTTGGGAGGCACCCGGCCTGCAAGGGAGGGCAGTTGAGAAGGACCAGGCCTGCAAGGGAGGGCAGTTGGAGGTGATCAACCCTGCAGGAAAGGGCAGTTAGGGGTGACCAGGCCGGCATAGGAGGGAAATTGGGGGCAAACAGGCTGGCAGCAGAGTGGTTAGGGGGTGATCAGGCTGGCAGGCAGAAGCGGTTAGGGGCAATCAGGAAGGCAGGCAGGCAAGCAGTTGGGAGCCAGCAGTCCTGGATTGTGAGAGGGATGTCCGACTGCCCTCAAGGGGTCCCATATTGGAGAGGGTACAGGCTGGGCTGAGGGACAACCCCCCTCCGTGCACGAATTTCGTCCACCGAGCCTCTAGTATGTATAATAATAGAACAAGAGGGAAGAGGCAATAAAGCTATATAGGAATAATAATTACATATTTTACTGGAATTAAGTTTATGTGAATCTGAAGTAGGTTATTATAGATGAGCTGTATATTGTACACCTTAGGACAGCCAATGAGAAATTAACTAAAAGTTATAGTTTAAAATATAGTTTACTGACTTATGTATATATGTTCAACTGACTTGTACAAGAGGTACAAAACAATACAGTGGAGGAAGGATACCATTTTCAAAATGTTGCTTCAGGAATTGGACAATCATGAGTCAAAAAATGAACTCTGACTTAAACCCCATACCTCATCCAAAAATCAAATCAAAAGGGGTCCAGAATGAAATGTAAAGTGCACACTATAAATATTTAGGGGAAAAAAACATGGAAGAAAATATTTTGGATGTAGAGCTAAGCAATTTCTATTCTATATTGTACTAGAGGTTCTAACCATAGAAATTAACCAAGAAAAATAAAAGGCATCTAGATTAGAAAGGAAGAAGTAAAACTGCTATCTATGTAAAATTCTATCTGCCATAGACTGTGTCCCTGCAAATTCATATGTTGAAATCTAATCCTTAATGTTTTGGTATTTGGTAGGTGATTGGGTCTTGAGAGTAGAACTCTCACAAGTGGGATTTGTGCTCATAAAAAAAGAGGCTCCAGAGAGATTTCTTGCCCCTTCTACAACATAAGGACACAGGGGAAGATGGGCATCTATGAAACCAGAAGTGGGCCCTCACCAAACACTGGATCTTGGTCTTCCCAGTCTCCAGACTGTGGGAAATAAATTCTTGTTGTTTACAAATCACCCAGTCTGTGGTATTTTTGTTATAGCAGCCTAAGTAAACCAAAACACTATATTTGCAGTTAAAATTTTGAATATAGAAAATCTTAAAGCATCCACTAAGAATCAAATGAAAGAAGAGAAATGATAAATATAAGTACAGAAACTAATGAAATAGAAAATGAGAGATTTAAATCTAAAACCTTGCTTTTTAAAAAGATTAAGCAAACCAAGTGCTTGTAAGATTCATCAAGTAAAAAAAGAAAAGACATACTATCATTATTAGAAATGAAAAGGATGTTTACTCAGTAAATAATTCTAGGAAGAAATATGGGCCAATAAATTTAAAAGTTTGATACATTCAGAATTTTCTCATTTATTCATTCATTATTGTCATAGTTGATCTTAGCCATAGTCGTGGCTATAAAAATCATTCATAGGGTGATGATTTCCAAATGTACTTTTTAGAGTACACATCTTTTCTGACCTTCAAATATAATGTTCAACTGGTTACTTGATTATATGCACACAGATTTCTTGATGTGCATTGTCGATCCTATTTCTCCCTCATGTTTAACACATCTGTGTATATGGCATCACTCTAGTGTTTGGCTCTGGAATCTCTGGCCAAATTCTGGGAGTCATCCTTGATTATTCCTTTTCCTTCAGGAAGTCTCTAGCTTTACAGTATATCTGGAATCCATTTATTCTTCATTTATAATCAATTACAATTCTACTTAAGACTATTATTATTACTAGAAGGCCCGGTGCATGGATTTGTGCACTGATGGGGTCCCTCAGCCTGGCCTCTTGCTATTCAGGACCCCTCGGATTGGCTGAAACCGGCAGTCTGACATGCCCTGAGGGATGTGGTAATGTGCGGAGTGGCAGGCAACCAGGGAGGAGCCTGTGCTCGCGCCACTCCTGCTCATCCTGGCCCGCTGTGCCTGCTGCCACTGCTTGGTAGTGCTGCTGCGGAGGCAGGAGAGGCTCGTGCTGCTGCAGCTGCACTTGCCAGCCATGAGCTCAGCCTCTGGCGCCGGTTGGTCAGCTGAGTGGTGCACCCGCTGTGGGAGCACACTGACCACCAGGGGGCAGCTCCTGCATTGAGTGTCTGCCCCCTGGTGGTCAGTGTGTGTCATAGTGACTGGTCATTCGGTCGCTTAGCCTTTTATATATATAGATTATTATTTTAATCCTCACCATGGCTATGTTTCCATATATTTTAGAGAAAGAGAGGAAGAGAGAGAAACATTGATGTGGGAGAGAAACATTGACCTGTTCCCTCCTGCGTGCACCCAGACCAGGGATCAAACCTGCAAACTGGTTATGTGCCATGACCAGGAATCAACTCCATGATCCTTCAGTGCCCAGGACAATGCTCCAACCAACTAAGTCACACTGGCAAGGGCTTATGTTAAGACATTATTATTTTACTCCTGGCCTACTGCAATAACTTGTCTCCTTACTTTTACTTTTTAACTCTTTCCAAGCCATTCTCACCAGAATAATCATAGTGATCTTTTTTTCTTTTAATTCTCACCTGAGGAGTGAGGATATCTTTTCCATTTGAGAGAGAGTGGACGGGTGAGGGGATAGGGTGAGAGACAGAGGAGAGAGAAAGATTGAGAGAGAAACATCAATGTGACACAGACACATCGATTAGTTGCCTACCACACATGCCCCAACTGGGGGCGAGGATTGGACCTGCAACCCAGATACGTGTCCTTGACTGGGAATTGAACACATGACCCTCTGGTGTGCAGGCTGACACTCTAACCATTAAGACACACCAGCTAAGGCAGGGGTGACCTTCTTATTTTCTTTTTTTTTTTAAATATTTATTGTTGAGCGTATTACACATGTCCCCTTTTAGCCCCCTTCCACCCAGATCCTTCCCCATCCCTGGCCTTCACCTTCCTATTGTCTGTGTCCATGGGTAATACATAGATGCATATAAGTTCTTTGATTAATCTCTTAGGGCTCCCCCCCCCCCTCCCCAGTTCCCTGTGAAATTCATCAGCCTGTTCCATGTTTCCATGCCTCTGGTTCTATTTTATTCATCAGTTTATTTTGTTCATTAGACTCCTTGTTTGTTTATTTTGGTTTTTAGATTAAGTTATTGATAATATTTATTGTCATTTTATTGTCTATCTTTTTATCTTTTTTCTTCTTCTTAAAGAAGGCCCTTTAATATTTCATGTAAGACTGGTTGGTAGTGTTGAACTCCTTTAGCTTTTTCTTGTCTGGAAAGCTCTTCATCTGACCTTCAATTCTAAATGATAGTTTTGCTGGATTGAGTAATCTTGGTTGTAGATACTTGCTTGTTGTCACTTAGAATATTTCTTGTCACTTCCTACTGGCCTGCAAAGTTTCTGTTGGAAATCAGCTGACAGTGGTACGGGCACTCCCTTGTAGGTAACTAATTGCTTTTCTCTTACTGCTTTTATTATTCTCTCTGTCTTTAAAATTTGGCATTTTAATTATGATATGTCTTGGTGTGGTCCTCTGTGGGTTAATTTTGTTTGGGATTCTCTGTGCTTCCTGAACTTGTATGTCTATTTCTTTCACCAGGTATGGGAAGCTTCCTATCATTATTTTTTCAAATAGGTTTTCAATTTCTTGCTCTCTCTCTTCTTCTGGCACCATCATGATGGGAATGTTGGTACTCTTGAAGTTGTCCCAGAGGCTCCTTTCACTGTCTTCATATTTTTTTGTCTTACTTTTCTTTTTTTTCTTTTTTTATATATTTTATTGATTTTTTACAGAGAGGAAGAGAGAGGGATAGAGAGTTAGAAACATCGATGAGAGAGAAACATCGATCAGCTGCCTCTTGCACACCCCCTACTGGGGATGTGCCCGCAACCAAGGTACATGCCCTTGACCGGAATCGAACCTGGGACCTTTCAGTCCGCAGGCCGACGCTCTATCCACTGAGCCAAACCGGTTTGGCTGTCTTACTTTTCCTTTTGCTGATCTGATTGGGTGTTTTTTGCTTCCTCATATTACAAATCACTAATTTGATTTTCAGTATCGTGTACTGTTGATTCTCTGAAAGTTATTCTTCATTTCAGTTAATGTATTCTTCATTCCTGACTGGTCCTTTTTTATGTTGATGTTCTCACTAAGTTCCTCGAAGTTCTCACTACGTTCCTTGAAGTTCTCACTAAGTTTCTTGAAGTTCTCGTTAAGTTCCTTGAGCATCTTTATAACCATTGTTTTGAGCTCTGTATTTGGTAGTTTGCTTGCTTCCATTTCATTATTTTTCTGGAGATTTCTTCTGTTCTTTTCATTTGAGACTTGTTTCTTTATCTCTGCACTTTGGCTTCTTCCCTGTGTTTGTTTCTCTGTATTAGGTAGAGCTGCTATGTCTCCTGGAATTGGTAGAATGGCCTTGTGTAGTAGGCCATTCTGTAGGGTCCATTGGCATAGCCTCCCCCCAGTCTCCTGAACTGGGCACTCTAGGTGTGCCCCTGTGTGGGCTGTGTTTATTGTCCTATTGTAGTTGAGCCTTGATTGCTGTTGCCATTACGAGGAGAGATTGATTCTTCCAGGCCAATCGTCTGTGAAGACCAGACTACAGTGGAAGAGATGCTGTGCAGGAGATGCCCCTATGGAGCAGGACTTGCTTCAGTGGGACTTTGGTGCTCACCAAGTACGCCCCTTGAGTGTGGCAGTGGTCAGATTTTAAACTGGCGTGGTCTGAAGCTGACTGCCAGGTGCACTAGCTCTGTGGCTTCCCAGGAGGTGCAAAGTCAGCTACTGCCTGTGCCCTGCCTGGCTACAGAGCAATATGACAGCTACTTGTGTTGGGTTTGGTGGTGCCCAGGAGAGGCCCAGCTGTTAACCAAGGCAGGCTGCTGCTGCTACCAGGCCTGGAGCCATTTATCGAGTGGGGCATGCTGAGGCCAGTTATTGCTTGTTTGAGAGATTTTATGAAAGTCTGGATCCTGAACCAGGACAGGCCATTCATATGGAAAAACAACTGGAAGCAGCTTGGGTGGGGCTGCAAATCAGGTGGGCTGGGGTGGGGTGGGGTCTCAGGGAATCACCAGGGCAGGATTAACTGTGGGGACCAGGTTGATGGAGACTCAGATATGGTGCCTACCTGTGTGCTCTTTGGGGAGGTCTCAGCAAAGGAACAATGATCTCGGCCAGCACTTTTGCTTGGGAGACAGCTTCCCCCCAGTTCTTGCCCTGGTGCCAGATAATTCAGTTCCTCCCTGTATGTCCCTGGATCCTTTCAAGCTGCTGCTCCAGTGCTACAGCTCAGAGAGAATGTGTCTGTGTCAGTCTATGCATGGGCCCTATAAGAGGAACTGCCTGGGACTCCAACAGCCTCCTTGTCACTCAGCCACTATCCCCACTGGTTTTTACAGCCTGAATTTATGGGGACTTCTCTTGATGGCACTGGAACACTGGGCTGAGGGGTCTGGTGTGGAGCTGCGACCCCTTGCTTCTCATGGGGGACCTCTGCAACCAAGATATCCCTCCCGGTTACAAAATGGCACATGTGGGTGTTGGAGCAGCCCGCCTTGAGTCTTCACCCCTCCTACCAGTTTCAATGTGCTTGCTTCTTTAATTCTCTAGTTGTAGGATTTCCATTCAGCCAGATTACAGGTGATTCTGAATGCTGGTTATTCTGTAGTTTAGTTATAATTTTGAGGTGGTTGTGGGAGGAGGTGAGTATGGCATTTATATATGCTGCCATCTTGACCCTCCTCTCAGGAGTGACCTTTAAAATGCAAGATGGCATACAGTACTTTGGTGTTTAAATCCCTTGCAAAACTGCCAGTTGCTCCTATAATAAAGTCCAAACTTCAAGTATGACTTTCTGGTCACCTATCTAAAATTGCTTCTTTTGCTTTTCCATGAGTTAGTGTCATTGTATACCTCTAGCCACTCCCAAGCTGTCATATAATCATGCTTGTTGCCTTTATTGAGTTATCTCAAATGGTAATTATCTTTTCTAATTCCTCCTAGAATGCTAGCTATTTGAGAAAGTTCTTACCTGTCTTAAAACCATATTATCTCTAGTAATTAGCATAGTGTCTAGTATTTAATGAATGCTCAGTTATGCATCTGTAGAATCTACTTCTTTTTTGTATACTCCACAGTGCTAATCATATTGTAAATGGCCAGGTATATATAAATTGATAGATGTTGTATTTCCCTTGAGTTTCTTTGTTGTGTTCTTAGTGGGCCTATTTCCTCATTTCTCTTTTCTCTTTTAGATCATATAATGATTATATTTTATTGGCTTTATCTTCAATTTCATGTGAACATGTTCAAATGCATATCTATAGCCAGCATGCTTTCTTTTTCCCCTCATTATGTGTCTCCTGTATAAAAATTGTCATCTTCATATCATGATCACCTTTTGAAAAACTTCTCAGGAGCAAGAGTTGGTCAAAGGATTAACTCTGACCTTACTTCAGTAAGTTACTGAAACAGAAACTCACGGAAACTAGGCCCACATCCTCTTGCCTGAGGACAAAGCATTCCTTCTGTAGCCGCCCTTCAACCGCCACACCCTTTATCTATAGTCAGCACCCTTTACGACTTCAGCCGATTATCTAAGTCCACATGACCCGTTCAGCCCCCACCCCTCCTAGGCATCTCCCCTTCTAGAAACCACATATAAGGAACACTGTAAGAATAAAATTTCGAGGCTTGATCAGAAACCCTTTTGTCTTGCCTCCATTCTTCTGCGTCCCTTGTCTGTCTCTCATTCTCTTAGGTGCGCCGCCTCGGTACCCTCGTTAGAAGACCCCGCTGGCTGGGGCAAAAACTTATATATATTCCAAATATTGCCTCATTTAAAAAAATTGAGGGGGAGGTGTTAGGTCTGACTACACAATTGGATGTAAACTGGATTTGCTGCCTTGGTACACATTCTGAACCAAAATTTAATTCTAGTCCTTGGGGTCAGCATTTTTCCAAGTGTGTTAAACTGTAATCCTTTATAAAATGTTATATGTAAAATAATGAGCAATTTGTATGTACTAAAAGCTGAAAAAGTTATTACTTTAGCTTTTACCAAAATGACTTAAAGAAAGTATATCAAAAGGGATTATAGAAAGAACAGATTTATAGTAACTGTCTGATATATGAACAAAATCCTCATGTTCAACTAAAACAGACTTGCCATAGGCTTTCTAGAGCATAATGCCCTTACCAAGTAGCTTTCAACAGCTTTTTCAGGAAGCAATATTTTCCTTCAGTAAAGGGGTCACTGTACTGTTTTTCCTTTTTACTTCTCCTGTCTTATCTTTTGAGTTCAGGAAGTACTTTAAATTTACAGGCAGCTCTGAAGTCATGAAGCAAGTTCAGCCCCAGAAGTATTTCTTGTTATGGCATTAATCTAATTCCATGAAAGTAGAGCTGATTTTTCATCTGTAAAGTAGATAAAATGCCTAGAGCAGCCGACCATTATTCTGGGTTATCATGATAAAGAGGCTTAGTTTTGACACGAAAGAGTTTATCAGCCTAACCAATGGAAGATTTCATTCTTTTTGTTGAAAGATATATTAATGGATTATAATCTGTCTTGGCTTCCAAAAGAAAATTCGCCTTCATATTGAAAATGTTTACTTAAGTCAGTAAATAACGGTTTCATGTATATAAAATGTGTGATAGACAATAAGTCAAATAAACATACTAGGGACATCACATAAAATTAAATCACTAATGTTAAACCATTTTTTGTTTGTTTAATGTTCCAATTAATGTCTGAAATTGAAATAATAACACATTTGCTTTCATGTAAGCATATATTTTTGTTATTATTACTTCATGTTATTAGGTCATATAAACTCTTCTGCTCACTTATAGAAATAATTTTCTCAGAACAATATATTTCTTTTAATAGTCAAATATCAAAGTTATTTGGGTTTTTTTGTAGGCTTATTTTGAATATAATAATATGTACAAACTAGGGGCCCAGTGCACGAATTTCTGCACCTTGAAAGGAACTGTGGGCTGCGAGGCTGCAGTTGGCATGGGGAGGGTCTCGGCCTATTCTCCACTCCCCCGCCCAGCCCCTCCTGCCACAGTCCCCGGTCTCGTCTGCTGGCAGCCCCACGCCTGCTACCGCTGATCACACACGCTTACTATGCGGAGGGATTGGGGCCGGCGCCAGCAGCAGGTGCAAGCAGGGCCGGCGCCAGCAGTGGGTGCAAGTGGCGGCTGCTGCCCCAATTGCCTCTCAGAACCAGGGGGAGGTGGAGAAGCCCTCAGGGGTAATTGGGGCCGGCAGCTGCTGCTCACACCCACTGACGGCACCGAGCAATTGGGACCAGCGCCAGGCACCGGCAGTAGGTGTGAGTGGGGCCAGTGCCAGCAGCAGGTGCGAGCGCTGGGTGCAACCGCAGCACGCAGGAGCAAAGAATTTTCAGTAACCACCAGAGGCTCGCCCTGATGACAGCTACTGGCGCCCTGCCTTGTTCTGGTGCCCCCACTCACCTGCTCCACCATCCCACTGCGTTCTATGCCCGCCATGTTCCACGCTCTGCCACCTGCTGCTGATGCCCGCCATGTTCCATGCACGCCCCCTGGTGGTCAGCGCATGTCATAATGACCGGTTGTTCAGTTATTCACTTGTTCGCTTGTTAGGTTGTTCCCCCAT
The DNA here is from genome assembly GCF_027574615.1 of Eptesicus fuscus. Classification (NCBI taxonomy): domain Eukaryota; kingdom Metazoa; phylum Chordata; class Mammalia; order Chiroptera; family Vespertilionidae; genus Eptesicus; species Eptesicus fuscus. Next base: position 15,804,479 of record NC_072489.1, on the reverse strand, counting down.
TCTGTCTATTTGCATGTTAGGGTTTTATATATATAAATAATATATAATTCAAAAGATACAAATCATCTTTTTCCCATCTCTGTCATCTAGTTCCCCACCAAGATAAGACATTGAGATTAATCCTAGTAGCTTGGTATAGGTTAAAGAATTTTTTTATTTGAAAATTGATCCACATTGGACCTACACATTGTGGACGGATCACGAGAATTCTCGTGTTTTCTGTTCTAAGGCTTGTGGCCAATCATTTATCTGGCCACTGGGTAAAGCTAGCAATTAAACTACTGGTCCGCAATGTATTAACAATGTTTCCTTGAGTAATAACATTTTAATACATGCTTACTGCATGCTAATACATTGCATATTTAGTCCCATCAATAGGCCTTTGAGTTAAATTTTGTTAACCAGTCATGTTGAAAAATGTGGAAACTAAAGCTCAAAGAGGTTAAATAATTTGCTAAATGTCACCTAACTCAAGTGATAGATTTGCGACTGGAACTCAGGCCCTCATTAATGGGTTCATCCAGTAAACATTCATTCTCCAGTTTTGCTTCTTATATTTAAGAGAAATAAAGACTTAATTAATCACATACTTCACAATTAATGAGAAAATTAATTAAAGCTTTACCATATCCTAATGATATAATATCTAGTTTTATGTTCACTTTGTTTAAAATAATTGAACTACCTATTCATGTTCATATACCAAAGCAAAGACATTGCATTATTATAGATATGAATATTTTAAAACTTAGATCATCTGAACTTGAAAAATATCTGGCCTAAGCAAAGGCATACTGATTACTAAATTTAGAATTATGGAAACCTGGAGTTTTGTAATGGTGTTACTAATTCAAAGCATAGTTGTATATAATCATCGTTTTTCAAAAAGGGATTGAATACAATCTGTCCATTCTAACTGAGAGGGAGATTTGTGAATGTAATATGATATCAGCTGTTAAATTTATTAATTTATCATTCATTTAGCATGCCTAATGTGTGTATCCTATTAATTAATGTGACAGGTACAAATCTAAAGAAAACATGGGTGCTGTCTTTATTGAAATGCCAATCTTCTAGGAAGAATAAGATCTATTGCAATATAAATTAGAGTGATAAGTGCTTAGCATTGTGAGGTTTTCCTCAGCTAAGATGTCAGAGTTAACAAGTTAATTGTAATTTCATCACAGTTAATCTTATAGCTTTAAAACTCACGACCTTATATCCACTTTCTGAAAATGCTTACATACACATATACACAAAACAGAGGTGTTAATAAGCACTTGAAAAAATGTTCAACATCATTAGCCATCAGAGAAATGCAAATCAAAATCACAATGAAATTCAACTTCACACTCACTAGGATGGCTATAATCAAAAGACAGATAACAAGTATTGACAAGGATGTGGATAAAGTGGAACCCGCATGCATGCTGATGGGAATGTTAGCAGCTACTCAAAAGGCTGAGCACAATTACCATATGACCCAGCAGTTTCACTCCTGGGTGTGTGTGTGTGTGTGTGTGTGTGTGTGTGTGTGTATAAAGATATATATATATATATATATGAAATGAAAACCTGAGTCTGTACAAAAATTTGTACATGAATGTTCATAACAGCATTATTCATAATAGCAAAAATGTAGAAACAACTCAAATGTCTACCAACTGATGAATGGATAAATAAAGCTTATTATATCAATACAATGGAATGTTATTCAGCAATAAAGATGATGGAGTACTGACACATGTCACAACATGGATAAACCTCGAAAACATTATGCTAAACAAATGAAGCCATTTACAAAGGGTGACATATTGTCTAATACCATTTATATGAAAAGTCCAGAATAATTAATACACAGAGACAGAAGTTACAGTGGTAGTTGCCTAAGGCTGAAATTTTCTTTATTTTGGGAGGGCGAGGGGGGGACTGATGGGTACAAGGTTTCTTTGGGGAGTTAGGAAAGTGTTATGATATTGATGATGGTGATGATTGCACATCTCTGAATATACAGTACTAAAAACCACTGACTTGTGCACCTTAAATGTGGGCATTGTATAGCGTGTGAATTAGATCTCAATAAAGCTATTATTTAAAAAGACAGATGGTGTTATAGAACTTTTAGACTTTATAGACTACTTCGTACACGTAAGAACAAAGCATCCAAAAATTGATATATTTATCTGTATATTTATATATTTATTAAAGTCATAAGTTTATAGAGGAACACTTTAAAGAAATGTATATAATGTGAAAGTATTATTATTGCTGTTTAATTTATTATTTTCATCAAACTGGTTTTGTTAGTTTATGCATTCCACTGTAGTCCCTGTTGGTTAAATACATTATAGTATTTAGGATGAAACTCAAACGGTAATCCAATGAGGAAGAACCTGTATCAGAACATTATAGGTCACCTATCCCTTGCCTCTCCATTCAGGTATCTGCAACTTACTGCCTATTAATGTGATCATCTTTTTGGCACTTCATCAGTCCTTTGCCAGTCCATCCAGTGTGAATAAAATGAGCAATATGCCCAAAGTTTATTTGTAATTTAGTTATTTGGAGCTTAAGACATATTTCCCCACAGAAATTAGCCCTATGTACAAATGCTGTTTAATTTCCTACAGTATTCTATAAATGCTTAACCACTTCATGTAGCCAAGTTGAAGCATTTATTAGGTAGAAAGCAGTGGACCTTTAATGAAAGAGAAGGAAGCAAGGTCTCTTTACTGAGGATAAATCCTGGCCTGAGGTTTTGCACTTTTAATGGGCATATTTGTCTGTTTTGTGATAATCGAATGCTTGGGAGTTAGTAGACTTGTTCATCTTCTGTTTGATCCCGATCATACAGCTGATATGAACCTCTAAAAAGTAAAATCTTTAAGTTATTCTCTAGCATTCCCTGTTAAAAAAAGAAATGGTTCTCATTTTCTGGAGTATTTTGAAGTGTTTATTAAAATAAGTAGCAAGGGATGGAGGAAATATACTCTTAGGCAGCTTCTCCATCTTGCAACAGCTCTCCTATGACTGTAGTATAAACATATGATTTATAATATGAAAAAACAAAGGTTTGGTCTCTAAAAGAAGCCATTCCTTTTAAATAGAGAATTAAGGGGGAGATCCTTTTTCTTTAGCATCCAGCAGTGAGTTCAGGGGTGATGGTCATTAATATCTAGATCCATTACTTTTCATAAAAATATGATTTTTTTCTTGTAATGGTTCATTTGTCTGACTGGTTTATTTCCCACCAGAAGTCATGAAATCCATTTCTTGTGACAGTACAATAGTTTTCACAACATCTGATTATAGTGGCACATAAAGAAGATTAAAGATACAGGTTAGAAAAGAAGTATAAGAAGACATTGAGAATAAACATACTAGTAGAATTTATTTTTTAAATCTTATAATCACAAATTTAGAAAAATAAATGCAAACAATGGGTTGTAAATTGTTTGTTCAATATTCTCCTAAAGAATTAATTCATTAGATGAACATTTAGTTTTTACACACTTACCCATAAGTTTTTCTAAAAAATGTTTTCTCCCTATTCTGACATGAACCTTAAAGATGTGTGCACAACCTCTGTGAAAAGACCTTTTGTTAAAATCAGCTGCCCCTTATCGCTTCTCGGCCTTTTGGCTAAGATCAAGTGTAGTAAAATCAGCTGCCCTTAGCTTGCCACATCTTGAGTTATTAGTGATTAATAAGTTAATAACAAGTGTGAATATCATTAATGTATCTATAATTAATTTCTTTAGTAACACCTTACATTTTATTATTCATTCCTCAGATGAAGAGTTTTCCAAATTACAACTAAATGGTAATTATATAATTTTTATTTAATAAAATAAAAAATAAAGTGCTGCTGATAGTATTAATAATTCTTATATTTGTTTATAACATCTTTTCATACCATTTTTATATATTTATTTATGTTTATACTATACTTTTTAGATGCCTTTGAGTAAAAGAAAGAGGTTGAAATGTAAAGAAGCTACTTGGAATGTCTATAATATCATGTGTCTTTGTATGTTTACACCTGCTTGAAGGAAAGAGTAAATCACTTCCTGAGAACCCCACAGTTATATAGCTAGTTCCACCTCTGATCTGCTCTGAAGCATTTAACCTCTCTTAACCTTGGTTTCCTTATTTAGAGGAAGTGGCTGTTGTTTGAGCCTTACCTAAATCATAAAGTGAGTGCAAGTAATTGTTTACTGCGAATTCTAAGAAAGGGTAATGGAAAATGTCAAGTATAAATGAAAGAGTTATAACTGCTCTCCTCTCTCTAAGGAACTGCAATTCACTCATTGAACTTTTATCATTTTTAAAACTTTTACCTTTTTTTTTACTTCTACCTTTTTTTTAATAAAAAGGGTGATTTAAATGTAAATACATAAGTGAATATGTATAGTGTTTTGATTCATTACGTCAGTAGCAATTTTGAATTAACTGAAGCATACAGCTGAAACATTTTTTTATTACATTTAAATCGTAGGTTAGCCAAAAATCCAGTAAATTTGAGAGTAGATTCTGTCAGGTGAATGCTAAAATGGATGTTATGTACTTGAAAGGGCTTAAACTTTTTCTTATATACCGATTCAAGACTGATAATCTCCTTATTCATTCTAATCACTTGAACTTGGCAGGGTGTGTGTGTGGTGGAAAGAATAGACAATTGGAAATTTGTTTCATTAACTACATTTGCTCTAATTTATATATTGATTTTGTAAGCCAAAGTATATATGAAAGCATCCCATTTCCTCACTTATTGATTTTCATTGAGGAAACTTTGGGTTTTTGTTTTCTAATGCTTTCCTGAAATCAAATCTTCTATCCTTCCAGTAATAATTTCTATCAAACAATCTTTATTATGTTCATGCTGACTATTAAATTAGCATCTATTCTATTTGTATATTTACTTAAACATCCCTTCAGTAGAGGGTAAATTGTCTACTAACTACTCCAGATAGCAGAGTGCTGAATTAAGGTGATTCTTAAGCTTTGACTAATATCCTATTACTGTGTCAATTGCCAGCCTTAGTGCCCTCATCTGTAAAATGGTAATTAATGATAGTACTTACCTTGAAGGGTTGTAAAAAGTCAATAAGAAAAATTAAGTTGCTCAGCCAGGTGTGGCTCAGCGGTTGAGCGTCAACCCAGGAACCAGGAGGTCACCGGTTCGATTCCCTGTCAGGGCATATGCCCAGGTTGCAGGCTCGATCCCCAGTAGGGGGCATGCAGGAGGCAGCCAATCAATGATTCTCTCTCATCATTGATGTTTCTATCTCTCCCTCTCCCTTTCTCTCTGAAATCAATAAAAATGTATTTTAAAAAAATTTAAATAGCCCTGGCCAGGTGGCTCAGTTGGTTACGGGTTTGATTTACCAGTCAGGCACATGCCTAGGTGGTGGGTTTGATCCCCAGTCAGGGTACGTACAGGAAACAATCAATGTTTCTCTCTCACATCGATGTTTCTCCTTCTCCCTCTTTCCTTCCCCCTCTCTCTGGAATTAGTGAACATAAACTCCAGTGAGTACTGAAGAATGAATAAATGAATGAATGAATGTGCTTAATTTAGTGGTCTAACACATAGCAAATGTAAATATAAAATAGTCTAACGCAGACCTTAATACAATTTTCTAATACATGGTAAGTGTTCAGTAAATGATTCATTGTACTTTTAAGGAATCATTTTCTTCTATGAATCTATAGTGCAGAAGAAAAAAGTTGGGGCTTTAGAGTTAGATAAGCTTGTGTTCAAATTCTGATTCTGTCACCTATTAGCTATGTGACCTTGGACAACTCTATGCCTCATTTTTCCTCTCTGGAAATAGAAATAATAATGTTTACTTCATCGTGTCACGAGGCTAAATGAGCAACATATATGTAATGCCTGGCATATGATAAATATTACATGTCACCACCTCCTCTGTATATTTTCTCAGCCTCTTGCCTTGCCTCAGGACATTAGCAACTTTTGCATAAAACCATGTCCTCTTTTTCCTTGTGATACTCCCCAATGCCTAGTGAGTGCTCTGTTCACAAAGAAAACAAAGTATACTGTATGTTGACAGACTGTTTAGAACTCCTTTTCAGTTTTTCTCTGTAACTAGGCCACTTTAATTGAAAGCTAAAGTTTAAGCCAAGAGTTGTTAAAATCCCTACTCAAGTTTATACCTGTTATCACATTCACCCCAATTCAAACTTGTGTATACACATTACTTTATATACTCACATACATTAATATATACTAACGTCCATAATTGATAAAATGTCCATTTTTCCAATTATAAAGCAGGGGCACACATTCTCTGAAAATGTATTGGTATAATAATTATATAATTAGAATAATTATAGGTTCCACCAGAAAAAGCAGACCAATAAGTGAGATAGATAGAAACAGAGAGAGAGATATTAAGAAAGAGTTGGAGAGATTGAGATTTCAAGGAATTGGCCTACATCATTGTGGGAAATGGCTAAGCAGTCCAAAAACCAGAGGGCATGAAACCAGAAAGGGGAGCACACCAGCAGGCTCGAACTCCACAGGCATGGGCTGAAGCTATCTCCCACAGATAGAATTTATTCGGTCAGGGAACCCTTGGCTATGGTTTTAAGGCTTTCCAACTGATTCAGTGTGGCCCTCCCTAATTATCTTATACTAGAGTCCCGGTGTACAAAATTCGTGCACTGGAAGGGGAGGGGTGTCCCTCAGCCCAGCCTGCACTCTCTCCAATCTGGGATTCCTCTCACAATCTGGGACTGCTGGCTCCCAACCGCTTGCCTGCCTGCCTGCCTCATTGCCCCTAACTACTTCTGCCTGCCAGCCTGATCACCCCTTAACCACTCCCCTGCCAGCCTGATCGACACCTAACTGCTCCCCTGCTGGCCCAATTGCCCCTAACTGCCCTCCCCTGCTGGCCTGATTACCCCCTAACCACTCCCCTGCCGGCCCGATCGCCCCCAACTACCCTCCCCTGCCGGCCGGGTCTCCCCCATCTGCCCTTCCCTGCAGGCCCAGTTGCCCCCAACTGCCCTCCCCTGCCACCTGGTTGCCCCCAACTGCCCTCCCCTGCTGGCCTGGTTGCCCCTAACTGCTCTCCCCTGCTGGCCTGATCACCCACAACTGCCCTCCCCTGCCAGCCATCTTGTGACCATATGGGGGCGGCCATCTTGTGTGAGGGTGTGATGGTCAATTTGCATATTACCTCTTTATTATATGGGATAATAAAACCCTAATATGAATGACTGGTTGCTATGACATGCACTGACCACCAGGTGGCAGATGTTCAACACAGGAGCTGCCCCCTGGTGGTCAGTGCGCTCCCACGGGGGAGAGCTGCTCAGCCAGAAGCCGGGCTCACAGCTGGCGAGCACAGCGGTGGTGGCAGGAGCCTCTCCCACCTCCACTGCAGGCGGGTGGTAAGGATCGAGGGATGTCTGACTGCTAACTTAGGCCTGTTCCCCGGCGGGAGCGGGCCTAAGTTGGCAGGCAGACATCCCCCAAGGGGTCCCAGACTGCAAGAGGTTGCAGGCCGGGCTGAGGCACCCCCTCTCCCCCAAGTGCACGAATGTCATGTACTGGGCCTCTAGTCCAGAATACTTCCTTACTGGATGTCAACTGACTGGGACCTTTACCTACTTCTTTAAAATATCTTCAGAGCAATCTAAATTAGTAACATCTAAATTAGTGCTTGATTGAGTAACAAGTCTGTTAGCCTAGCCAAGTTGTCATGTCAAAACATTATCACAGGAGGATAAATTTTTGTGAAAGAAATAGATAGCAACTTTGAAGTATTTGTTCTTTATTTTCACATGTGTTGAAATTTTTAACTTTTAATTTTTTAAGAATCTTTTATGTGCCTAGTATCCTGCTAAGAGTTGAAAGGAAATAGAGGTTTGTCAAGTTTTTTTCAAATCTTAATATATTAGAGTTCAAACACTGCCTGAAATTATTGTAAGGATTGATAAAAGATGTAGAACTTGAATTATAAATATGATTTAGACAGACAGAAATGGAGTGATCTGTTCCAGTGTATGATTAAGCATAGATTGAGGCATGGATATGTATGGTGACTAAGAGGATAAAAAAATAATAATACGAAGACTACTAGACTGTGAGCTCTCTAAAAGGTGTTATTGTATTATTTATCCTTGCATCCCGTGGCCTTGCACAGTACCTGGAAAAAAATAAGTGTTTAACAACCACTTGTTGTTTAAGTGATTAAGTAATGAACAAAAAACAAAATTTAAAACCTATCTGTGTTCTAGTGTGATCCATCATATGAATCCAGATCTAATCATATTTGGAGTTTTGCAATGTATCTCTTGAGACTAAGAGAAACCAAAATATTTGAACTATATCATGTAATTGAACAAGGAATAGTAAATGATTTTTTCAGTATTCTTGCTTTTATGTATTTAAAATTTATGTTTAGTTATTTTGTATTAAAGCATTATACAATTTTTCTGGTTTGGTACCTTTCTTTTTTCTCCCCTCCCCCCCCCCCTTTTTTTTACTAGTAAATCCTCACCCCAGAATATATTTTTTCATTAATTTTTTTTTAGAGAGAGTAGAAGGAAGAGAGGGAGTGGGGGATAGAGAAAAAGAAACATCAATGTGAAAGAGACATATCGATTGGTTGCTTCCCGCACATGCCCATCTGGGGCTGGTGATCAAACCTGCAGCCCAGGTATATGCCCTTGACCTGGAATCAAACCTTCGACCCTTCTTTGGTGCACAGACCAGCACTCTAACCACTTAGTAACACTGGCCAGGGCTGGTTTGGTATCCTTCACTGAACAAGACATCCTTACAGTTTTTCTGTGGAACAAGGCAAAACAACTAAATATAAAAGAAAATTGCTGCCATTTTATCCTACAGAGTACAAATATTTGTTTGGTGGATTAAAAGTTTATTAAAGAGTTTAAAGTAATTAACTGTGTTATTTTTTATCTTTCTATCTCATTTGTAGGCTAGTGGTCTGTTAATACATAGAAATTGCTTTCTTTCCCTTTGTTTCCACTTCTAAATATTAGAAGAATGTCAAAGGAACAATTGGACGTCCTTTCTCTTTTATGAGCTTTCCAAAACTTGTAAGAATTTTGGCTCTGCTGCTTTTTCTTTTAGTAGAATTAATTTTTCCTGGGATTTTATGAAAAAAAGTAAAATAATAATTCTAGTTTATGATTTTCTTTTTAATTTGTCCTGATTTTTTTAATATCTAGTCAATCGATGACATGAAGAGATTTCCTTGTGGGGGGTAGAAGGAAGCAAAGAATATCTTACTCTGATGGCTTTTAGTGATTTTATTACTAGAAAAATAAGCATTGCTTTATTGTTTATATTAGTCAGTAAAGTTGTCTCCAAACTAGGTAACAGAATGCAAAGCAGTGTATTTACTTTTCTACATTTTCCCAAAGAGACAATAAAAGCAGTGTTCCAGTGGAACATTTTTCTGAGTTTTTTCTTGGGGAGTACTGGTAGCTTTTATCACATGACTAGAGGGCCCGGTGCACAACATTCGTGCACTCGGGAGTGCGGGGGATCCCTCAGTTCAGCCTGCGCCCTCTTGCAGTCCTGGACCCCTCAGCGGACATCCCCTGAGGGGTCCTTAGTGCTGTCATGGAGGTGGGAGAGGCTCCTGCCACTGCCGCTGCGCTCGCCAGCCGTGAGCCTGGCTTCTGGTTGAGCGGTGCTCCCCCTGTGGGAGCACACTGACCACCAGGGGGCAGCTCCTGCATTGAGTGTCTGCCCCCTGGTGGTCAGTGTGCATCATAGTGACTGGTCATTCCACTGTTTAGTCTATTTGCATATTAGGGTTTTATTATATAGGATTATAGGTATAGTGAAAAATGTTAAGCTGAAATATCGTTCCTTGAAATGGGACTAAAGATTTTGAAATTAAACCTATTTTTCTGAGGTGACATCCAGATTTTCAGTTCATTTTCATCAGGTGGGATCCACTTTTTCCAGCAATTAAGTGAAAAGGGTATGTGGGGGTGGAAGAGCTAATATAATAGCAAAGCTAGTACATTGACTATTTGAGTATTTTATTCCATCTGTCAAAGCTTATCTGGGATTAATTTGGCACAAATGGATGTAGTTCTTTTCTTTTTTTTTTTTCTTTACAAAGAAGTGAATTATAGAACAGAACTGTCCTTAAAAAAGGAGTAAAATGTCAGAAAGATAGAAAGGGGGGAAAAACACATTATTTTTTAAAGAAATAGTAATTTAACTCAATGGTGAAAATAATGATTATATTAATGACTATTCACTTACTTTTCCCTGTGTTTGCTACTTTCTGAAAAGGAGCTTGTAAGAACTTGATCAGAACCAATATACTGATTAATCATTTTAATGCCAGTTTTGTTTGTTCATGGTGAGCCAGTTATAACTAATTGCTCAGTGTAGATGTGATGTGTCACACAAAAATTAAGCAACATATAATCAGGCATGATTAAAAGAAAGATATATCTTACCTTGAACAAATAGTCATTGTTTTAGTAAATTTCAACTAATAGACTTGTTGACAGGAAAACATGAAAGATATTTTAGACAAATAAATTTAAAATTTTCAAATTAACCTATAATTATCTGCATTTGAAACATGTCATTAGCTAGAATGTGAAAATAGGTATTCATTCTACTTATCAACAGCTTCTAAAGTACTGAATTTAAAAGCTTTGTGGTGCTGCCTTCTTCAGAATTGTTAATGATTTGCTGTTTCTTACAGAATTTTTTAAGTCAGTTCATAATTGATCAACACATATAAATGTGGTGGGATGAAATGAGGTTAGACACACAAACTTTATTTTTATTTCAACATTATAAAACCATGAATTTATAAATAGATATGAAAACACAGTCCTTTGGATATTTATCAGGAAATTTATAAATGAGAGTTTAATATTTTTACAGAACAGTAATAATAATTCTATTCAGGTGTTTTCTAGAACAGTCTCTCGTGGCAAGTTGATTCTGAGAGGACATTTTTATGTTAATTCTAGTTTATGTTATGACTGGCCACAGTTTTAATATGTACATTTGATTTTAACTGCCATATACTATACCTTTAGTGGTTATAATTTAATAGCTCTTAAATAAAAAATTCATTTTGAACAAGTAATAACAAATTTCTGGTTTGCTTCTTGCCATAGATTATGAAGAACTTTATCCAATTTTTAAGGTTACTATAACTTCTAAAGTTTTCAAAAATTATAGTGGTTATGTCCTCATAAAGATGGAAGTGGCTAGCCCAGGCGACATGGCTCAGTAGTTGAGTGTTGACCTATGAATCAGGAGGTCACGGTTCAATACCTAGTCAGGGCACATTGACCGGGTTGTGGGCTCGAACCTCAGTGTAGGGCGTGCAGGAGGCAGCCGATCAATGATTCTCTCTCATCATTGATGTTTCTATCTTTCTCTCCCTCTCCCTTTCTCTCTGAAATCAATAAAAATATATTTTTTTAAAAAAAGGAAGTGTCTAGGTTTTACGATAAATAAAAATTAGAAAACACAAGCCTCGAATTTTAGAGATGTGCATAAGTAGATACTTAATAAGATGTACTAATTTTCAAATTGTCCTCATTTTGCAATTATTTTACTTTAATTGTACTACCATATGGACAAGTGATTAGTCTCATGATAATAGAGATATGTTTAAATAAAATTTAAGCAATCTTATAAATCTTCTGCAAATCACACAAATGAGATGATTTCTTAAAGGGTCAGAAAGTTATTACACTTTAAAAATATAAACACCTGGTACTATTCAGATATTTCATGGAAATTTTTTTAAACAAAAAAGTCTAACAAGCAAATAGCTAATTTGTTCAACATTGAAGATACAATTCTATAGGACTAAGAACATGCATCCCATCTCTTTGACTATGGCTCTAATTACCTCAGTTTGGACTGATCAATATTTTATCTTTTTCCTACTGTGCAAACATGTTACTTTGACTCTATGTCTGTTTCTCTTCCTTGTGGATAATTTACAACCATGTGAGAATGGTTTATTTTGTTTGTTCTCTCTGGCTACAGGCCAGGGGCCTCTTATTAGTATAATGCAGTTCATTGATGTGAATTTGTTGATCTCCTGGGTAGTTTTTCACAAATTTAAGGCAATTAAAAGCATTTATGTGGCATTTCACTTGAAGTTATTAGTGGTCTTTCAGTGATTTTGCTTTTAAAAATTACTTCATCATTTTAAGGTTATTTCCTTTCCTTCTCATTTCTCTCCTGTCCCCAACCTGTAAAATCCTAGAAAAAGGGATTGAAACAACCATTTCATTGATTAATTTCATAAAAAATAACAACTTATAAACTTGTAATTTAAGAACTTAATATTTTAATTAACACAATTTTTAAAGGACTAATGAAATTTTGGGGTTTGTTTTTATAATACCTGCTTGTTTTAAGCTTATGGATATTCATAATAGAAGCCATAATGAATTTAGAGAACAAGGACAAGAATTGAATCTAAAAATTAGTAATTGCTATAAAACTTAACATACACACATATATTAGACTTTTGATTTTTAATAAGGCAGAACTCTTTCTAAATTGGAGCTTTATTAATATCTTAAAATTTTCTCATACCTAGCATATGTCCATATTTTTGTTTTGTTTTGTTTAGCTTTTCCAGTGAATGGATCTTTCTTTAGCACATCAGAAATACAAATGTTAAATAAAGACCTTCTAAGTCTTAGAAATGCTATAGCATTGATTAGATAAAAAATATTTTGGCTTCATTTATATATATTGGGAATCATTGGTACCATTTCTCTATTCTTTCCCCATTTTAAAATTGTGTATTTGAGTTGTTTGCCTGGTTTTTGTCAATGGCATAGTTTCTATTACAGTACTTGATTCAATTTGTTTCATTAGTGTACTTAATTATTGTGAAGAAAAACCATCAGTAGAGTACATTTGTGGTAACTGGAAAACAATTTAAAGCATTGGCAATAAGTTTATGAAATGTCATTCATTTATAGAAAGTCTTGATGTTTTATACTTTCTATTTTTAAATATTTGTGAAAATAATAAGTTTATTAGGAACTTAACTTCATGCTGTGTAAAGGCAAGAATATATCACATTGGTTAAGAGGAAATGTCTTGGAATTGAACTATCAGGATATAAATCCAAGTTTTATTACTTGTTAGCTGTGTGATCTTGAGCAAGTTAAATTCTAACTTCACTTTCTTCATCGGCAAAATGGGGATGACAATACCTATCTTGTAAGAATAAAACAAGATAATATATGTAAGTTGCTAAAAAAGTCTGTAGCCCACAAGAAACATTCATCAAATGTTTGCTAAGGAGATATTTTCATTATTTGACAGACTCTGTGTTAAATTTTATATATGTTTATTCCAGAATTAAGTCAAAGAAATGTCAGAGAGAAGCTGAATCCCAATAAAAAAATATACATAAAAGAAATAACACATTTAACAAGTAGTTTATTTGGTTCTTTATAGAGACAGTTCTTTATAGTTCTTTGGACTAGAACTATGTACAATGCAACCTCAGAATTTTGAAAAGGTAGTTAACTCTTGCATTTATGATTGAGTTATATTGAGTAAATAGCACATGCCTGTTCCTTGGCTGTTTAGGAACACCTTAGGGCACTGGTGTGCCACAAGAATTTTTAAAACAAGTAGTACCTGACTATTAGTCAGGGACACTGACCTTTTTTCCCTTGGATTTTCAAATTAAAAAATGACAACAGCCAATACAACAATAGCCATCCAGTGTGAATAAATCAAAATTATACCTATTTTTTGTCAAATTAGCAAAAAATATATATGTTTTGGTGTATCACAGAATTTTAGTAATTATTTTGTGTGCCATGAGATGAAAAGGTTTGAAAATCGCTGCCTTAGAAAGTTGACACATTCTTATTTATACAAGAAGTAAAATGATTTAATTCAAATGATATGATCAGAAGCTCCAGGTTTGATTTTTGTGATTCATAAGTGACTTTTATTCATGTAACATAGGAAATATTTAACTTTCTTTTTGAAAAATATTGCTTCATCTAAATTAAATGAATATTTCTGAGTGATTTTTATTCTTGTGCATTGCAATGACTGGCTCTGAGATGCACAAGACTATTCTCTGCCTCTTCCTCTGAGCAAATCTTTAAAGGGGAATTTAATTTAAAAATCTTTTTTAAGTCCAAAAAAGGCCTTTTCTTATCTAGTTTCTACTCACCTCTCTTACCTGTCTTTATATGGTGTTCTTTGTGCTCCAATCACATGGGACTTTCAGGTTTTATTCTCTGCTGGATCAACGCTTTCATATTTCTACCTTTCTTTACCAAGTTATCACTACAGTTCTACCAGATTTTGTCTCAATCATCACTTCCTGATTTGGTCAGTTCCATTTAAAATATTCTTTATCCTAAATCCATGTGGCATTTACAGTTTCAACAACAAATATTAAATGAGTCCATACTATATGCTAGATGCCAGATATACCACAGGAACAGAAATCCTTGTTTTCAGGAAACTGTCATCCTAGAGAAGCAGGGGGATGGGAGAGCATAATAAACAATCCTATATAATAAAAGTGTAATATGTAAATCGACCGAATGGCTGAACAGCGGAATGACCATCCGGCCAACCATCCGGGACCATGCTATGGCACCCACTGGTGCCAGGCCAGCCAAGGCAAGTGCAATGCAATTGTTCGGGGGCCCAGCCATCACCCCATGATTGCCCCGCAGAGGGAGGCCCAGGCCACCGACCAGCGGGCTGCAGTGGGTTGGCGGGGCCTCCCTCTGCAAGGAGGGAAGCCCAGGTCCCGGGTGCCAGAGGGAAGCTGGTGCCAGCAGCCAGGGGAAGGAAAGCCTACTCTTGCACAAATTTCGTGCATCGGGCCTCTAGTTATATATATATATAGTTCATATATTCAGGTGGCAGTAAGCACTTTATAGAATAAACCAGGGACATAGGTAAGAGCTTGACTGGCAGGGATTGGGGGTACTCTCTTTTAAACAGGGTACTCTTGGAAGGTCTCTTTAAGGAAAATACTTTTGACAGAGACAGAAATTATTTCAGGAATAAATCATGTATTAGTGTATATCTGAAATACCACTGTTCCAGGCAGATGATGTTTAGAGGATGGGGAATGTTTTGTGGCCCTAAAAATAGTGGTTAGCATATAATGTATGATCAGTAATTATTTGTTGAATGACAGACTGATATTTGAAACATTGGCCTAGAGCAATGGTCGGCAAACTGCGGCTCGCGAGCCACATGTGACTCTTTGGCCCCTTGAGTTTTTAGCAAAGGCCAGCTTAGGAGTACCCTAATTAAGTTAATAACCATGTACCTACCTATATAGTTTAAGTTTAAAAAATTTGGCTCTCAAAAGAAATTTCAATCATTGTACTGTTGATATTTGGCTCTGTTGACTAATGAGTTTGCCGACCACTGGCCTAGAGCATTGTTTTATTTTCTTTAAAACAAACTATTTATTGCTATTCTTTTGATTGTCCTAAGTCCCTGCCTTTCAAACTAGCTTAAAAAATATCAGGGATATGTCACATCTTGGATGTAAAATTGTGCAAAGTAATTATTAAAGTTTTATCTGAAAACAGTTTAATTCAAAAGTCCCATGGTTCTTTAAAATTGATGACCAATACATTTTAACTTGATTTATCCTCAGACCCCTTGTATTTCCACTGCCACCACATCCCAGTTTTGAAGTGACTGCTCTTTTCTGTAATTCAGGAATGGATACTCTGAGACCTGTTCCAAAGAAAAGTTGTGTTATCATTCAGTTAGGCTTAGGACATTTTATTATTGTCTTATACTCCTACTAAGGTGAAGCAGATCCAGTTTGGTGTATATACCTGTCCTGCCAGCCCCCATTTGTATCAGCCCCCCCAAACAAACAAAAGTAAATAGCTTTCTTTTCCATACTGCTTTCAGAAATACTCATCTACCTTACCTTTATGTGCAGCCCACAGATCACCTAGTGGTTCTTCCCTAACTGCAGAGTTCTTTTGATCAGTTAAGACTTAATGTGGGAATTAAAAGAGCTTTTTTTCCTCTTTAAACATACGCATATATACTCTACCTTAACATGTTTTATAAAGCAATTTTTCCCGAATTATGTTCCACGGGAAAAGAGTTTCATATCCAAATTGTCTGGAAAATGTAAGGATAGGGAGTAATTTAACAGATTTTTTTTACTGTGGGACAAAACTTTTTCACAGGAATTCTTTTTATATCGGAAAGAACTGAACACAGTTTGGAAAACACTAGTACAAAAAGATCAGCTCTTTGCAGTCAAAAGTCAAACATTTTCACTAAAATAAGGCACACATGAAATCTGCAAGGTTTTCTGTTTGTGCCTTTCCCTCTGTGCAGTTGTCCCTTCAGGGTGACATGATGTGATATGGATGTTCTTTTAATCCTTTTATTCTAAGGATTACGAACAGCTTTAAAAAATACTTAAAATAAAACTGCAGTGATTAGTCCTGGTAGTTTCCATTTTACTGAGAATGCCTTTGTCAGAAATTATGTCATCACAATGGACTGTTAGCCAGGAAGTTCTGTCTAGCAGATGAATGAATTAGGAGTAGTGAGTTTCTAATAAAAGACACTATTGTAATATTGAAATACTACTGATGGGGCTGCCAATTTTCTGTCTTTAAATTTATAGAGCATGTTCTGTGATTAAAGTAAGGAATACTTAGAGTAAGTCCTTAGAGTAAACCAACTATAAACTTGAGAAACCAGAAATAGAAAATGATATTTCCTTTTAACAATGCCATTTAACTTCCCAATTTCTCTCGGTTCAGCTGCCAGACACTTGTTCCTTTGTTTCAAAAACTGTTAGCAAAAAAAACAACAACAATAAATATACTTTACTCAGCTAACATCTGATTTTATCTGCACATTGATTTCATTTAAAAAAAATTTTCACTGTCTTAGTCTGAATGATTTATGTAGCCCTCTATTATTATTGTCAGAACAGAGACTTTGATTTTTTTATTTTGGGAAGGAAAGAATTCCTGACAATACTATTTGCACTTCATGTAATAGTTTCCTTCCTATTTAAAATGAGGAATATTTCATATACATTTCAGAGTCTTCCCTATGTCAATACTTCTTTTTTCTTTTGTAATTCCCATTGCAGTAGCATAATGCCTTGCAAACATGTATTCCCTTTATGGCTGTTGTAGAGCTTTACATATCCAATATAATGAATGATGATTTGGGACTCATACATTGTCTAAACTAAATATAACTCTACTGCTGTTCCATCTACTTTCTTAGCTATTTGAAGTTACTAGTCTTCGTTACTCTTTATAATTAATAGTAACTTCAGTATGCATTATCTTCTGTAGTAAACATAGAAATGTTTCTGTAATAGTTCTCCCCAAATCTTAGCTTCCTCACTAATAATAAAATGTTATCTTTACTAGGGTTTATTGTACAGTAATTACAGCATTTTCTTATGCTATGTCATAGCCTGTTAACTAGAAATAAATGGGTACTTAGAATGGAAAATGAAATTATTCTGTTACTTGAAATAGCTTAACTCAGGTTTTATTACAGGTTGCATATGGTATCTGTTAGAACTTTAAACCTATCTTGGTTGTTGAATTATTATGTGGATTAACTGTTGCATTTGAAAGTTCTTGACTTTAAAAGGATATGTCTGTTTTAAATCTTATACAAATACATTACAGGTTTTGAGAACAGACTACTTTCTCTGTAGTGTGTCTTTTTTATTTGTTTATTGTATTTTTATACTCAAACTCCAAGTCCTAAGCATCAACAAATTTAAAACATTTCTTAGGATTCTATTATGGTATCATTAATATATTTCTTAAATTAGATAAAGTCTGTCTAAATTTTCTTTTAATCCTCACCCAAGGATATGTTTTTTAAATTGATTTTTAAAAAGAGAGGAAGGCCTTCGTACCTGAAACTATAATGTACCTGAACTCTAATTGAAAAAATTTAAAAATATATTATTAAAAGCAAGAGAGAGAGAGAGAGTAAGGGGGAGAAGAGAGAGAAAAACATTGATGTGAGAGAGAAACATCCATCGGCTGCCTCCTGTATGTGCCCTGATGGGGGATGGGACCTGAAACCTAGGTATATGCCTGACTGGGAATTGAACCCATAACCTTTTGCTGCACAGGATGACATCCAACCAACTGTGCCACCCAGCCAAGGGAAAGTCTGTCTAAATTATTAACCTCTTGTTGGAAACATGAAAAATGCTTTGACAATTTGGAAAATTTAGAAGTTATATAGCATTATTAAGAAAAATCTCTTTTATTATGGGACTCTCAGGAAAAATAAAACTTTTTTAATAGTACATATGAAGAGCTTTTCTAAAGTTCTATAGATCAATCTATGGAGTTTAGGAAAATAAAGTTTTGGAAAAGTGTAGAGAGATCACATTTTCTCTTAACACTACCAAATTTTCTGAAAGCAATTCAGTAAGTGATATATATTTTATATCTAAATTCAAAAATCCAAATCATTTTGTATTTTGGCCACCAAGGAGCGTGTTATAGTTTAGTCATTCTTGAGTCATACACTTCAGAATGAATGAACAAGATAGTTTCTTGCCATTCATAAATGTAACTTTCATAGTATGATTCAAATTTGCTATGATCGTAGGTAGTGAATGTGTCTAATCAACCATCTAGCATTCAATGTGAAATATTTAGTGGGTTTCTACAGCTTATGAAATAGTAGTTGCCCTTCTGAAATGATAAGAATTATTCTTTTTGAAAAATTATTTTTAAGCCCTGACTGGTGTGACTAAGTGGTTAGAGCATCGGTCCATGCACCAAAGGGTGGTGGGTTCCATTCCTGGGTAAGGGAACATACCTAGGTTGAAGGTTTGATTCCTGGCGCAGGTATGAAGTTTTGATTCCTGGCCTGGGTAGGTTGGGGTGAGTGTGAGAGACAACCAATTGATGTGTCTCTCTCACATTGATGTTTCTGTCTGTCTCTATCCCTTTCTCTCTCCCTTCCACTCTCTCTAAAATAAAAATCAAGGGGGAAAAAAATCCTAAGCTGAGGATTAACAAAACAAAAAAAATTTTTTTAACTGCCTTTAAATGAGAACAGGAGACTAAAACTGATTAACTTTAAGCTTAGAGATATACATAAAAGAAAGATAATTCCCACATAAAATTTAGGATAAAAACAAGTTTTTATTAGCATATGCATATTTTATGTATTTAAGGATTTGTGATAGTCTCAAAGCTGTCTTTTTTAATTCTAATACAGTGATAACTCAAAATTCATCAAATAAACATGAAAAATTTGAATAAGTCTTCAGAAATTTATATCTAATGTGATCATTTTATCTTTGTTTATTTTTAAATAAAGAATCTCTACTGTTTACCCATATTTGCTAGTCTTTTGTAGGTTTTCAGTTGTATCAGTATATTTTTCCTCCCTCTCTCCCTCCCCCCTCGCCATGGTTATTAGAAGCCTGAAAGCAAATCTCTGTTGTGCAGTTTATAGCATACATTTAAGGTTTACTCTGTTTTCTTCTTTACCACTAACTTTTAATCCTGGAATAGTCCTTTTTACATCCTTCTAAACCACCTTAATCCTTAAGGAATTAAGCAAAGTATAAATAAAATACCAATAAAACTCAATGAAATGTTCTTGGAAAGAAATTACATTGTTATTTGAGAACATACTGTATAGATCCTAAATGTATTTTAAGAGAAAAATCATAAGCAAAACTTCCTAAAAGGATGTTTGCTAAACTTAAAAGGACTATTGCTGTTATGATTAATATGAATTGGAGTATTCATGTAGACACCCAAAGATTCTTGTACACATGTGTTACTTGGATGCTTCCAAAATTATATATGTATTTTTACTAATGAACAATGACTTAAGAAAAATTTCAGGAATATACATAAACTATATTTTATAAATAACACTCGTCCTATATCCTTTGTGTTGTAGTTTTGGGAAATTTTCATCTTCGAAAGAACAGTATGTGAATGTGCATCTGTAAAATAATCTACAAACAGTTTAGGGAATATTATTAAAAGAGTTTTACTGTATATTCGTACCCATCATACTTGAAAGACTATTTCATGAACTTTTCATCATTTTTATGAAGAGATACAGAAGCAGAAGTTCAAAAGATAGCTTACCTTTAAATAAGTACTTATATTTAAATGTCTTATATGCTTAATTCATTCCTATTAAAGGTTTAATGTGTGCCTGGTACATTTCTAGGCACTGAAAATATAGCGGTGACCAAGAAAATTAAAAAAAATTGCTGTCTCCAAGGAGCTTACATTTTAGTGGGTAAAGACTTTAAACAGAAGATACAATATACTAGATAATAAGTGTGGAGAAAAATAAAACAGAAAAGGAGATAAGGAAAGCTGGGGCCTGAAAAGAGGGGTTACACTTTCAAATAGGATCATTAAGCCCAAACCGGTTTGGCTCAGTGGATAGAGCATCGGCCTGCGGACTCAAGGGTTCCAGGTTCGATTCTAGTCAAGGGCATGTACCTTGGTTGCGGGCACATCCCCAGTAGGGGGTGTGCAAGAGGCAGCTGATCGATGTTTCTAACTCTCTATCCCTCTTTCGTCCTCTCTGTAAAAAATCAATAAAATATATTTAAAAAAAAAAAAACAACAAATAAGATCATTAGGTAACATTTTAAGTAAAATTTGAAGAAATTAAAGGAGCCAGAGATTAAGGAGTAAAACAATCTAAATACATGGAATAGATAGTACGTATAAAGGTTATGCTGGCAGCATAGCATATTTAAGAAACACGGAGGCTGATAGGGCCGGAATGCAGTGAACAATGGGAAAAGTTGTAGGAGATATGGTTATAGTGAGAAAGAGCTGAGGGGCATATTACATAAGACTTTATAGGTCATTGTGAATACTATTTTTTCTTTTCTTAATCATCCTTTCAATTTTCAATTACAGTTGGCATATATTATTATATTAGCTTCAAGTATACACCCCAGTGATTAGACATTAAATAATTTACTAAATATCATCTGGATGTATCTCACACCCATATGACACCATGCATAGTTATTAGAATATTACTACTATACTAGAGGTCGGGTGCACAAAATTTGTGTACGGGTAGGGTCCACAGGCCTTGCCAGCGATCAGGTCCGATCAGGGCCCTCCAGCTGCCGGTGGGGCCTCCCTTCCCCAGCTACAAGCGATTGGTCTCCCAGTCGAGGACAATTTGCATATTAGGCTTTTATATATATAGATTCCCAATGCTGTGCTTTACATACCCATGACTATTCTGGATCAATCAATTTGTACTTCTTAATCACTTTACCTTTTTATACTCATTTCCCCAAACCTCCTCCCATCTGGCAACCATCAAAATGTTCTCTGTATCTATGACTGTTTCTGTTCTGCTTGTTCATTTATCTTGTTCTTTAGATTCAATTGTTGATAAGTATGTACGTATTGCCATTTTATTGTTCATATTTTTTATCTTTTTCTTCTTCTTCTTCTTAAAGAAGACCCTTTAACATTTCATAAAATTCTGATTTGGTGATGATGAACTCCTTTAGCTTTTTCTTATCTGGGAAGTTCTTTACCTGTCCTTTGATTCTAAATGATAGCTTTGCTGGATAGAGTAATCTTGGTTGTAGGTCCTTGCTTTTTCATCACTTTGAATATTTCTTACCAATCCTTTCTGCCTGCAAAGTTTCTGTTGAGAAGTCAGCTGACAGTCTTATGGGAGCTCCCTTGTAGGTAAATTTTTCTCTTCTGCTTTTAAGATTCTCTCTTTGTCTTTAACCTTTTGTATTTTAATTATGCTGTGTCTTGGTGTGGGCCCCTTTGAGTTCTCTTGTTTGGGACTATTTTTTACTTTGAATGAAACAAAAAGCTTTGTGTAGAGGGGAAATGCAACAAAACATTGTAGTAGGGTTATTCTGGCTGCTATGTGAACAAGGATCTTAATGGCTCAAAGACAGAAGTAGGGAGATCAATTTGGAGACCACTGCAATTATTCAGGTGAGAGATATGGTGGCTTGGACTGGGTTATTGGCAGTGGAAGCGGTGTAAAGCAATCAGGTTCTGAACGTAGTTTGCAGGTAGATATAATAGAATTTGCTGTTGGATTGGAAGTAAGGTATGAGAGAAAGAAATGAGTCAAGAATGGAACTTCCACTAACTTGAGATGGGGAAAACGGGGAGAATCTGGTCTAGTTTTATATAAATTATGGGTAGTGTTAGTCTCATAGCCCAGTATCCTATGGCTAAAATAGTCTCTTGTCCATAGTGAGTAAGTGGTAGGTATGATTGACTTAATTTAATATTTGTCTGAGCTTAATTTAGATTTAGGCGTTAATAAACTTCTATGTTTATAATGAATGGATTTCTTTTTAAGTTCACTGATTTCATTATGTTTTATGGATTACAAAGTACATTAATGGAAACACAACTTGAAGTTCTTTATTAGCATTACAAAAAATAAGCATATATAATGTTTTTTGTCTCACTAACATATTTGTGCACCATCCCCCTACTTGGCAAACTTGTTTGAAAGTATAGTGTTACACGTTATGTCATGGGTATACTGGAGCACATGTGTTCAATACAGTTCATAAATGGAAGCAGCTGGTTTCCTGTGCCTTTATGAGATGGTAAGAACACAGCTGAGATCTTCAAACTTCAGAATTCACTGGATTCAGTTTCTATCTTGTTTAATCATGCTGTGATTTCAATTAGTACAAATGTGTGACAAGCTACCTTAGTGGCTTAAAATTTTATTTTGTTTTAATAGTTGAAATGCTAAACCTGGTTAATGTTCTTTCCTCCTGCCCTGTCCCAACTCACCCATCCTACCTCTTAAAAAAGAACATTGCACCTTTGGTCTCAGTTTTATACTTGATTCTGAAAAGGCCTTGCCAAGGGGAAAAAAGTTATCATC
Source organism: Eptesicus fuscus (assembly GCF_027574615.1). Classification (NCBI taxonomy): domain Eukaryota; kingdom Metazoa; phylum Chordata; class Mammalia; order Chiroptera; family Vespertilionidae; genus Eptesicus; species Eptesicus fuscus. Next base: position 15,781,537 of record NC_072489.1, on the reverse strand, counting down.
TCAAAGGGAAAAGCTGAATTCATACACAGGAACTGCAGGATTACTTTGGCGTTTTACTAGTCCCCTGTAACACTCGCAAGTCCCATAAATACCTAATGGAAAAACAGCAGAAAATGAGATCTGCAGCAGCCTTTTGAGATCGAATTTATGTTGCTGAACAGTTTTTTGAGGCTCAGTGTAAAGGTCAAAAGCAAGTGGATAGATTAAAGTTGCTGATTTTTGCAAACTTAAGGCCACATTTAAAGGTTTCTCTTTCTATATTAGGAAAATTTCAAGATAAATGGCTTTGCTTCATTAGCTGAAATGTCATGTCTTTATTTTATATCTGTTACATGAGGCATTTAGTGATTTAGTAGTATTTACATGCACTAAGTAAAATCCTCAATCTAATTTAATAATTCTAGATAAAGAAACTAATTTAGGAATTTAAGATCTTCCCAATAACCACAGGTGTTAACATGAAGTTATGGATTATTTAGATCTCCAGGAATTCCCCTGTATCTTTGATTTTACAGTCCAGATTGCTAGTCATTAATACTTAGAATCCAAAAGAATGAGATAAAAACTTTGCTTATTAAACTAGAGGCCCAGCGTGCAATTGAAATCGCACGAGGAAGCGCCCTGCCTCCCACCATGCGAGGAGGCAACCCGCGGGTGGCCAGGACCTGTGCCTAACTCATACAGCGCTGGCCACCACGGGAGTCAGGCCGGATTTGCGCAGTGCCGGCCTGCCTGCATCTGCTCCGGGGCCGCCCAAGCTGGCGCTCAGGCAGGCCCCCCTGTCTCTGTCTCCGTCTCTGCTCCAGGCCTCACCTGTGCGCGCAACCTCCTCTTGTCCAGTCGTGACCTGTTACGGAGTTCTGGCCTAATTTGCATATTACCTCTTTTTTAATACAGATGCTGCATTATAAGACATAAATATATGTGGTTGAATTAATGTGTGTGTATATATTTTTAATTATTAATTTTAGATAGTTTTGGAAAATATAGACAGAAAGTATATAAATCATTGTTTTCCCTTTTATAAGTATATTAGTGGCCCGGTGCACGAAATTTGTGCACTCGGCAGGGGGGGGGGGAGTGTCTCCCAGCCTGGCCTGTGCACTGTCACAGTGCAGGAGCCCCACGATCCATCGCCCCAAAGAGGTCAGCCCCGCCCACTCATCTGGGGCTTCTCGATGGATTGCCCCAAAGATGTAGGCTGGAGCCTGGGTCCCAACCTCCATGCTGTGCAGAGGCCTCTGCCGGGCCACACGGAGGCCTCCAGACCCTCAGCACAGACGCGTGGAGGCCTCCACCAGGACCTGCCCCCAGGCCAGGCCGCACGGAGGCCTGCGGACCCTAGCAGAGCCGTGCGGAGGCCTCCGCCAAGCCCCAGGCCTCCTGGTCACAGATTGTGATGGTGTGACGCAAGTCCCCGATGCTGCAAGTTCCCACCCACCCGTGACTGCTGTGCATGCAGCCTGTTGATCTGTCGTTACGCGTGAGGGCATCCCAACCATTTGCATATTACCCTTTTATTAGTATCGATGTTATTTATTTAGCCACATAATTAGTCACCTCTTTTGAAATAATTATTTTATCAACTATTTCAGTGAAAGTTAATGACCTCAGAGAAAGGACAGCGGCATCTGGTAGCATTAAAATAAAATTCATGGATGCTTTTACTTGTCCCTTTACTTTCTGAATAATCATCTAACACTGTGCTGCTGTTGGAGATCTATCAAAGAAACTGTGAGTTACTAGGGTATTTAAGACTTAGTGCAGTGAAAAACAATGAACTGCCATTTCTAGACACCTATATCTTGAGTTAATAGTATATAAAACCACAAGTGTTAACATGAAGTTATGGATTATTTAGATCTCCAGGAATTTCCTTGTATCTTTGATTTTACAGTCCAGAATGCTAGTCATTAATACTTAGAATCCAAAAGAATGAGATAAAAAACTTCACTTATATTTAATGCTGCATTGTAATAAAAATTTTTCATGGAAATTACCCAGATAATTTTATATTACAGTAATAATATATTCAATCTATTTTTATGGTAATTGAGAATTAGTAGTAAAACTTAATTTTTATCTCTAGGAAGTGAGATTATGGGCAACTTTTCACTTTCCATTTTATGTTTTCCTCTATTTGAATTATTCATGACAAATATTTATTTCATAGGGACAATATTAATTTTCATTATACATTTTTGTTTAAAACTATATGTTAAACATTAACTGATCTTGTATTGCCCCAGATTCACAATTTATATAAAGTTACTGAGTTTGCAATCTCAATTCATTTACATTTAATATAACATCTTTATGGAACTAGATATAGGTCACATATCTCAGTCACTGACAGCCAGTTCTCAAATTCAGGTACCCCATCTTTTTTCCTTTATACCACATTTTCTCATTATTTCTTACTACACTGTATAGGCAATTTCCTCCTCTTAAATTTTTGTATTTTATTACACTGTTAAAGTACAACTATTCTTCTCTTCTCGACTGCCCTTTTCCATTCAGTACAGTTTCTACTCAAGGGTCCCAAGTGGTCAATGATTCTGATGGGGGAGAGGGAGAAGGTGGTGGTGTAGATAGTGGTAGTAAAAGGCCCTTAGGAAAGTAGTTAGGTACAGTTATGACTCTTAACAGAGAGCCTTCTCTCACCTTCGCCTCAAGACAAAGGCTGTGCCTTAAATGACTAATTGCCATTTCTGTACTTGAGGCCACCCTTTAGGGACATCTTTGGACTATTTTTGATGTTGAGGTGAAGAATGCAAAAAAAAAAAAAAAGAACCAAAAGGTTCTTTTTAGTTGAACGTAAATGCTGTTATCTTCAATTACATTTTAAACAATTTTTCTAATCTATTTTATAACTAACTTAAGAACATCATGATGTTACTTAGATTTACATTTTTAAAAAATTTTTTGTAAATTCTGGACTTACTTGAAAGATTTTGTATTTTTAAAGCAGTTTTAGGTTCACAACAAAATTGAGAGGAAGCTACAGAGATTCCTATTTACTCCCTGCCCCACACATGTATAGCTTTCCCCATTATGAAAATCCCCCACCAGAGTGGTTCATTGATGAACCTACATTGACAAATCATAATCACCAAAATTCAATACTTTATATTAGGATTCACTTTTGGTGTTACATTCTATGGTTTTGATCAAAATATAACATTATAGTATCATACAGAGTATTTTCACTGCCCCCTAAACTCTGTGTTTATATTATTCTACTAATTTATTTTGTAGCTTTCATTATTTCCCCAATTATCTTGCTTACTTTACCCAATCCTGACCTCTACGGTGGCTTTATTTTTACTTTACATTTTTCCTTTGAATCCAGCTATTTTATATTTCATCTTCTGTTAATATCTTTAATCGTATCTTCTCCATGCTTTTGTATCTCTGATTAATGGGGAATCTTTGCTTCATGAAATTTGTCTATGTATTTAGTTGTAAGTTTTATATGCTCTATATTTCTGTTAAATGTATTTCATGTGTCATTTATTTTGACAGTTTATTTTTTTCTTTGGTCCAACTATAGATGCTAAGCTGATTACTTTTTTATTTCTTCTGTTTGAAAAAGGTGTGTTTTTCTAAGCCAGCTATTTTACAGGAGGTTCAAGTAAGAAAGCGTTTAGGGATGTGTTTCATACTAGCAAAAATTTTTCTTATATACACATACTAGTTTATTTAATGATCTGAAGTCAGTAGAGTACAAATAGAAAGGAAAATGTGTTTTATTACAACTATCCTCAAGTACTTAATATTACATTTTCTTTTCATTAAGCCTTGATGACATGTAGGAAAATTTTGCTATAATTTTTAGTCTTGTAAAGCTATTAAGGGAATACGCTTATTTTTTATTACGAAAATTTTAAGTCTAACATCAAAAATATTGGTCTTACACCATATTTATAAAGTGAAAATTTTAATGTCACTAAAAATGCCAGTTCTTCCTACAATGAGCCATAGAGTCAATGCCATTCCAGTTAAAATGCAAATCAGATTTTGGTAAACTTTGCCATGTTTCCATGGAACAGTTAAAAGCCAAGAATAATCAAGGCATTTCTGAAGAAGCACAAAAAGGGGCGTGGGACATATCCTACCATATAATCAAAACATCTTACAGTTTTGTAATTTGGACAGTGTATTATTGGCACAGTGGTAGACCATTGGAATAGCATAGAGAGGAGAAAGACCCTTCATATACAGTATCTTGATTTATGAAAGAGTTGCATTGAGAAAATGGTTGATTATTCATTAAATGGTGTTGGGCCCAGCCGGCATGGCTCAGAGGTTGAGCATCAACTTATGAACCAGGAGTCATGGATTCAATTCCCGGTCTGGGCACATGCCCTGGTTGCAGGCTCAATCCCCAGTAGGGGGCATACAGGTGGCAGCCGATCAATGATTCCCTCTCATCATTGATGTTTCTATCTCTTTCTCCCTCTCCTTTCTTTCTGAAATAAATAAAAATGTATTTTAAAAATAAATAAATAAATGGTGTTGGGATAATGATTTTTTCAGAATGAAAAAATAAAACAAATTATTATTTTAAATTATACTAATACATGCATTTAAAAAAAAACAATTTCAAGTGGATTATAGATCTAAATATTTAATTTAAAATAACGGAGCTTACAGAAGGTAACACTGATGAATGTCTGTATGACTTTAAGGGTCAGAAATGATTTCTTGAGCAGTACCCAAATAGCATGAAGGAAAGGACTATTTTAAAGTTTTAACGATTTCAAATGCTTCCCAAGATTAGGATTAACACCTCTTATGTACTTTGGAAAACACTATTGCATTGTTTCTTGAAGTTGAAGATATGAATTCTGTAAACCCCAGAAAGTTTTATTATTTTTGTACACTAATTGTTTCTGATATCTAGAACTTTGTCTCATGAATCATGCTCAAGGCCTCTATCCAGAAAATTATGAACAGATTGAGAGAACTTTAAGATATTTTAAAGAAACAAAAGTATATTTTTTTAATGTCTGTGGATCAGTAGACTCAATCAATACTATACAGATTTGATCTTTCAGTTCTCAAACTGGTCTGTAGATTCAGTGTAATTCTAGTAAAAATCCCCTAACAAGTAGGGGTGTGTTTGTGGTTAGATTGACAAACTGATCCTTAAATGTTTTTGGAAATTCAAGGGATAAATAGTATCCAAGACCCTTTTAAAGACGAACAAGATGGAAGAGGTTAATTGCTTGTATAGTATAAAGTTATAGTAATAAAGATATGGTATTGGTGTGACGATAAGTATGAAAGAGAATAGAAAATCCAAAAACACCAACAGATATGGTCTTCCATTTTGATTAGTGTTTTAAGTTAATGATATAGGTTTTAAACATGTGCTGTTTTCAATAAATGTTTAAAGCTTTATCATACATATATGTATATTCTTTAATCAGAGACAGAGTGCTGTGGATTATTGCTTTGAGGTCAGATCCAAATTTAGGTCCCAGGTCAGTCATGTACTTACTAGCTATTTGTCTGAAGGCCTGAAGGCAGTTATTTAACCATTCCAGTTCTTAATTTCTTTATCTGTTACATGAAATAATTTTGGTGACAATTAGAAATACAAATTTAATCTGCTAGCACATGCTATGCCCTTGTTAGTATGTGTCACAGGAACAATTCTCGATTCAAATTCATGTTTCACAGATCTGGATATACTAATATTTTATTAAACCTATGAAATTGCATCTTTTGTCATGGTTGCCATTGAATCTTTTTTTACGTATGTGGAATTCCTATTTCAGAATGGCTTCCTAACCATGACTAGTTTGTGTGGTTTTCGATGAGCCCTAGTGTCTTGTTTTCAGAAAGTGGTTTTGTAAACATTGATTATCATAGCATTATGAAAAATTAAAAGCCCTCAAAATCATTAACATTCTTTAAAATAATATAGATAAGTATAGAAAAGGACTAGCTATAAATATTTTCTATCAAGTCCTTTTATATTAATTAAGCTGAGTGATTATAACCTAATTATTATGCATGCTAAAGATAATATTTGCTATTAAGTATTTTGCTCTTATGTAGATTGATGCTTCAATTTAGGGAGGAATGTTAGCTAGAAAAATAACAAAAATATAGTAGCACTTATTAGATTTTTTTAATATGAAAAACTTTTATGTAATTAAAATTATTTTAGCCCTAAAATCTTTAGCATTCATTTTATTTATTTTTAAATCGTTTTTTATTTTTCTATTACAGTTGGCATACAGTATTTTATTAGTTTCAGGTGTATATCTCTGTGATTAGATATTATGTAACTTACTAAATGATCATCCCAATAAATCTCTCACCCATCTGAGACCACACATTGTTATTAGGTTATTATTGACTACTAGCGTTCCCGTTGCAGGAAAAATCCTGCAATAGGATTTCCTGCTGCACTCTACCCCGCCTCCGTTCCTCCCTTGTCGCTTGCCCCGCCTTCTCCTCCAGCCCGCCTGCCCACGTATCCCTTCGCCCCCGGCCCTGCCTCCGCTCCGCCCTTGTCGCCCGCCCCGCCTTCTCCTCCAGCCCGCCCGCGTTTCCCTTCGCCCCCGGCCCCGCCTCCGCTCCGCCCTTGCCTCCCGCCCCGCCTTCTCCTCCAGCCCGCCCGCGTTTCCCTTCGCCCCCGGCCCCGCCTCCGCTCCGCCCTTGCCGCCCGCCCCGCCTTCTCCTCCAGCCCGCCTGAGTTTCCCTTTGCCCCCGGCCCTGACTTCGCTCCTCCCTTCTCCTTCCCCCCGCCCCCCTGGCTTGCTTGCTTCTTCAAAGCTTTACTCCCTTTTGCAGCTCTTGGCTTCTTTTGACACTGTCTTGATATGCAAATTAGCCGCCATCTTTGTTGGGGTAATTTGCATACTCATCCTGATTGGCTGGTGGGCGTGGCTTGGCTGGTGGGCGTGGCTTAGGTGTAGCGAAGGTGCGGTCAATTTGCATATTTGTCTATTATTAGATTAGATGTTCCCTATGCTGTACTTTACATCCCCATGACTTATCTATAACTACCCATTTGTACTTCTTAGTCCCTTCACCTTTTTCACCCACCCAACCCCAACCCTGTGCATATCTGGCAACCATCAAAATGTTCTCTGGCCCTGAAACCCTTTAGTGTATGGGATGACACTCCAATCAACACCATTGATTGGAGTGTCATCCCATACACTAAAGGGTTTCAGGTCCAATTCCAAGTCAGGGCACATACCTAGGTTTGGGGTTCAATCCCTGGTCAGGATGTGTATGGGACACAACCAATCGATGTTTCTCTCTCACATTGATGTTTCTCTCTTTCTCTCCCTCTCGGTCTCTCCTTTTCTTCTCTCTCTAAAAAAGGAAGAAAAAAAAATGTTCTCTGTATCTAGGAGTTTCTTCTTGTTTATTGTATTTTTAGATTCAATTGATTGCTATGTACTTATTACCATTTTATTGTGCATATTTTTTCTCTTTTTTTCTTCTTTTCCCCCCAAAAGTATATATATATTTTTTATTCAGAGAGGGAGGGAAAGGGAGAGAGAGATAGAAACATCAATGATGAGAAAGAATCATTGATCAGCTGCCTCCTGCACGCCCCCTACTGGGGATTGAGCCTGAAACCCAAGCATGTGCCCTTGACCTGACTCGAACCCAGGACCCTTCAGTCCGCAGGCCAACGCTCTATCCACTGAAATAAACCAGCTAGGGCTCTTTTTTCTTCTCAAAGGAGACCCTTTAACATCTTAATATATAAGAAACCAGGGGCCGTCGCGACCAAAACAACCAGACAGACAACCAAACAGCGGGCTGCATGGGGCGACAAGGCTGGCAGGGGGGTTAGTGAGGGACGTCCAAATGACTGAACAGCAGGCTGTGTGGGGCAACCAGGCTGGCAGGCAGAGGCGGTTAGGGGTGATCAGGCTGGCAGGCAGGTGAGCAGTTAGGAGCCAGTGGTTCCAGATTTTGAGAGGGATGTCCAACTATCGGTTTAGGCCTGATACCAGGGATCTGGCCTAAACTGGCAGTCGGATATCCCCCGAGGGGTCCTGGATTGGAGAGGATGCAGACTGGGCTGAGGGGACCCCTGCCCCTTGTGCATGAATTTCGTGCACCGGGCCTCTAGTCTTTATATATAAAAGCCTAAGCAACCATCCGACCAGTAGCTATGGTGCGCAATGACCACCAGGGGGAAGATGCTCAACACAGGTGCTGCCAAGCTGCGGTGACTTGGCAGCTGTGGTTCTTGGGTGACACACCCAGAACCAGAGAGGAGGGAGCCCGATTCTGGGGCATGTCACCAAGAACCATCCTCTCACAATCTAGGACCCCTCAGGGGATGTCGGAGAGCCAGTTTTGGCCCGATCCCTGCAGGCCAAGCTGAGGATCCATGTACCAGACCTCTAACCCATTGGCTCCCCAGTTTGGGCCTGGCCCTTACAGAAACTTGTCAACTTGATTAGCTAAATGATGAGACATGCAGGATCTACAGGCTGCGGCCCTAATGTCTGGCACCCGCACTGGCCCATCCGCTTAATTTCCCTGCTACCACTTTCTGCTGGGAAACTGGCCTCAGCTTCTCTCCTTCCAGGTGGACAGTAGCACCAGCAGGCAATCACAGGGGAGGGAAGGAGGCAAAGGAGCAGCTCAGGTGGGAAGAAGGAGGTTCCCTCCACCACAGGGCTCTGCCTGGGCGGAAGGGCCTGGGCAGAAGCCTGACATTGAGCAGGATCCTTTCCTAGGCCAACTAGATTCCAGGCTAAGTAAATCCTGTTTGCTAAATAATTGCATTTCCCAGGTAAATGCCCACAAGTTGTCGGTTACTGCCAAACTTAGGGTAAAGTGAGATGAAAGAAGTGAGACAGATACAGAGAGAAAGTGACATAATATTGGCAGAAGAGAGGAGGGAGCTCGATTCTGGAGTGCGTCACCTGAGAACCGCCCTCTTGCAATCCAGGACCCCTTGGGGGAGGTTGGAGAGCCAGTTTCGGTCCAATCCCTGCAGGCCAGGCCAACGGACCCCACCAGTGCACGAATCCGTATAATACTGATTTGGTGATGATGAACTTTAGCTTTTTCTTGTCTGGGAAGCTCTTTATCTGTCCTTCAATTCTAAATGATAGCTTTGCTTGATAGAGTAATTTTGGTTGTAGGTCCTTGCTTTTTCATCATTTTGAATATTTCTTGCCAGAGTTTCTGTTGAGAAGTCAGCTGATAGTCTTATGGGAGTGCCCTTGTAGGTAACTAACTGCTTTTTTCTTACTGCTTTTAAGATTCTCTCTTTGTCTTTAAAGTTTGCTTTTTAATTATGATGTGTCTTGGTATGGGCCTCTTTGGGTTCATCTTGTTTGGGACACTCTGTGCTTCCTGGACTTGTAATTTCCATTTTCTTCACCAAGTTAAGGAAGTTTTCTGTCATTTTTCAAATAGGTGTTTGATATTTTACTTTCTCTTTTCTCCTTTTTGTTCCCCCATGATGCTAATGTTGGTATGTTTGAAGTTGTCCCTTATACTTTGGGTTATTTTTCTTTTTGCTGTTCTAATTGGGTTTTTTTTGCTTCCTTATATTCAAAATCACTGATTTGATTCTCACCTTTATCTACTATACTGTCCATACCCTGTAAATTATTCTTCATTTCAGTTAGTGTATCCTTCATTTCTGACTGGTCCTTTTATATGATGTTGAGGTTCTCACTAAATTCATTGAGTATCCTTATAAACTACTTTTTCATTTTTTGTTAGATACTCTTCTCATATATCTGATAATGCTGGTTGTCCATTTATATTTAGGAGTGATGCATTAAATACCTGATTAGACTATACTCAAGTTATTCTTACTGTATTTGAGTAAAAAACAACTTCTTTATTATAGTGGAAGTAATTTGTATGTTTTCTGCAGGGCTATTTAGCTTCTCCTGAGTAGACTGGACCCTCCAATTTTCTGCTTGGGTGAATTTAAGCCTGAGTGCTAGTAAGGAAAATGGTTAGATTTTCACATAAGTACCTCAGCCTATTTTCAAACTAGCACTTGATTTTGAACCTTATACTCCTTTAGGCTTGGTGTCCCTGAGTTTGAACCCTTTCCAGTTCTTTCCTAGCTTACCTTCTCTCCATTATCCTGCAGAGGTAAGGGGAAGGTCATTTGTCTGGCTATCTAGTTGTGAATGGACTCTGAAAGTTCAACTCTTCATCATCTTCCCTAATTTTCACCCGTACTTATACCTGGTTTTACCTCTAAGATTCTGTTATTTTATTTAACCTTTTAGTATCTGGATTATCTGTATTGGTTGGTATCCTTTAACTATCATCTATTATTTATATAACAACCCTTGAGTTTATTCTATTTCCTTTTCTCTCTCTTTCCTTTTTTTCCCTTTTTTAGTTACACTATTTCTATTTTGCACCACCAAATAAAATTTATACTTTTTTATTTTTATATTTATTTTACGCTGATGTACATGTAGATATTTTTAAATGTTTATCATTTTAAAACTCCTCCTCTAAGAGATTCCTCAGAAAGACTGGTGGATACAAAATTCCTAAATTCTTTGTGTTGAAAACTGTTTTTAAAGGACAACTTGGCTAGATATAAAAATCCTTGAGTGACTCTGTCCTTCATTGAGTTTTTAAAAATTTTTTGGCTCCTGTGCTACATTGCTTTGTAGGTTGTTTTTGAAAAATCTGATACCAGTCTAATTATTTTACCTTTATAAGTTATTTGATTGTTGTACCTGGATGTCTGGAGAATTTTATCTTTTTTCTTGAAATCTAACCTGTTTTCTCCAATATATTTCTAGCTTGCCATTATACATTAATTTTCTTGGATGTCTAAATTCAGTTGTTTGTGGGTTTTTTTAAGTTTTCTGATATTATAATCCTATATCATTAATCCTAATATGCAAATCGACTGAACAGTGGAATGACTGGTTTCTATGGCGCACACTGACCACCATGGGGCAGATGCTCAATGCAAGAGCTGCCCCCTGGTCGTCAGTATGCTCCCACAGGAGGGGCACCACTCAGCCAGAAGCTGGGCTTACAGTTGGCGAGCGCAGCAGTGGTGGCGGGAGCGGGCCTAAGCTGGCAGGCATATATCCCCCAACGTATCCGGACTGCAAGAGGGTGCAGGCCAGGCTGGGGGACACCCTCCCCACCCCCACCCCCGCCCCCAGTGCACGAATGTTGTGCAACGGGCCTTTAGTTTTAAATATTATTTGTTTCCTTTTATTCTTTTAGGAACTAAAAAAATATTAATGTTTTTGCTACTTTCCCTCTCTTCTATTTCTGTTATTTTTTCCTGGCTCTTTTTACTTCCTCACTTTCTTTTCATTGTGTTTTAGTTTCCTGCCTTTCTTAGTGTCTCATATTGCATTTTCATTTGAGTTTATTCTTCCTTGGGTACCCTGTAATTTATTCTCGCTGGTATGATTTTATCTTTGCCTTTCTTTCTTTTTCTTTTTCTTTTTTTTTTTTCCTGAGTTCAGTCAGGTCTCTTTGTTGTTTTGTTTATCTGGTTTTAGTTTTTGAATTTCAGATTCATGGTGGGTTGTCCTATCTTAAGATGCTTGCTTGAGTATATTTAATTCTATTTTTGGTGCTGTCTTATTTTTATTTTGCTTCATGGTTAGTTGTCCTAGGTGTTTTCTCCAATTGACATATTGATCTTAATTTCTGATGTTTCCCAGCTTCCATTAAGCTTTCTCTTGTTCAGGGTGTGTGTGTGTGTGTTTGTGTGCGTGTGTGTGTGTGTGTGTGTGTGTTCTATGGTGCTTTAAATGATTCCTAGTGTAACAGTTCCCTTTTCCATTATTATGTCAAAGTGCAGATGACTTAGTGGATTTGTTTCCGGGGGGTAGGAATAGGGATTGTGAATTCTCCAATTTTGTGCTCTTTCAGCACTCTAAAATTTTCCCCTTTTGATTATTTTCCTCTGCATGATTCAATTGCCAAAAGAACTTTTTTTTTTTTTGCCTTTTTTTCTCCCTTAGGAAGTATGCATTTCAAAGCGTGACACTTCAAATTTGTATACATTTAGGTTCTTCTGCTGATCTACCTGGATACCTATTTAACATTTTCATATTTAGGATAGATAGCATCTATATGACAGTGGTTTTAGATTGACCTTAGTTAGATCCTGTTATCAGCTTCCTTCTCTTTTTTCCATTGGTTTTTCTCAAAACTACCTTTGCTACATGATGGAGTGGTGGTGGGGATGAATATAAGAGATTTTGCAATAGAATTTGCTGATTTTTCTTTTAGTTATTTAGGAGGTTGGGCATTCTTTTTGTCTCCAGATTGTGCTAAGGGCAGGGTGTTTTTGTAGATTTATTTTTCCATCTTGTTCTGTATTGTTTTGGAGGAAGACAGGACTTAGGTGGCAACCATTGCTTCAGCAACCTGGCATTCTTCAAATTAATTTGTTTTAACTTTATACCTCATCCCTTCTTCTACTTCTCTCTCCACTCTAACAAGACTTCTTCATTCAAAAAATATTTAAAATACTTTCTTGTTTTATGCCAGGCATTATTCTAGGGATGCAATAATAAACCAAACAGATGTTCTTGCCCTTATAGATATCACATTCTAGTAGTAGAGAGAAAGAATCAGTAAGTAAATGAATGAGTAATATAGTATTAGGTAATGATGAATGCCATGTTTAAAAATAAATAAATAAAACCCGATAAAAATGACATGGGTGAGGAGGTTGTAGTACTACCTAGAATAGTTGATTAGACCTCTTTGAATAAATGTTATTTGAGTAAATTGTTTTATAGAACAGTAATATACATTTTGTTAGTGTTTACCTCACTTAAATCAGAAAGGTTTTACCACTAATTAGATTTCCATGATAAATAAATTTATTAATTATAAAACCTTTATAATAAGACTAGAGGCCGGAAAGTTTGTGCAAGAGTAGGCCTTCCTTCCCCCGGCTGCCAGCACCTTCTTCCCTCCAGCACCCGGGACCTGGGCTTCCCTCCGGCCCCGGCTTCGTCAGGAAGGACATCTGGAAGACATCTGGTCTAATTATCATATTACTCTTTTATTATCATAGATGGGTGGCATGAGATTATGGAACATGTACCAAGTGAAAAGACTCTTATAGAAAGTACAACCTCAAATTGTCTTCTATTCAACTTTTCTCACCCTACTTTAGAGAATTTATATTGATAGAGGGTCATTTGAGGAACATACAGTCTATCATTTTCTCTAACTCTTTACATATTAGGCTTGGCCATCATAGAGCTACTTAGTTGGCCTTTATCCACCTGCATTACTTTTACTGAGTTGGTTTGATATCAATGTGTTAGTTTTTCATTGAAGAATGCTACAATATATTAACAGTAAATAGATTGAACTTGCTATGGAGAAGTTATTGAGGACATCATGGTCTATATCAATTGGTGTTCATTTTAAGCACCATATGAGAAGTATATTTTAGAACCAAATGTTTCTCATATAAAAGTGGTATTTTTTTATCTCTTCAAGAATGAAAGCCAGGTAACTGGATATCTTACTTTTTGCTTTGGTAATCAAAAAAGTTAGAACAAATTCAGAGCTAATTCAAGACCCTTGTACTATGTTTCTTTGTTCCCAAAACTTAACCTATTCTGAGTTATATTCTTCCTGATCTTTTTTTTTTTTTGGTTGTCTCATTAATTGGGGAACATTGCAGGGTGTGTATAAACAAATAAGCAGACATACAAGTCGGTGAGCTGGAATTCTAGTGCCTTCTCAAAGCATCAGTTGTATGACCTTGGGCAAGTAGAGCAACCTCTCTGGGCTTTAATTTCTTCATCTGCAAAATGTGCTAATAGATCAGAGTTTTAACTGCAGTACCCTGTTATCACGGGAAACAACTTAGAAACCCAATATAGAAACCAATAATAGAATGGCTGTGTTCAGGCCAATGCCATGGTTGCAGGGAAACTAATTCTACTCAAGCATGTCAAACTTGGGCAGCAAAATTATATGTTTTGTAGTGCCCCCCTCCCCTTTGCCATTTTCATAAAGATTTTGAATTTCCCTATGTTGAATAAAAGTCGTAAGGATAATGAATGGATATTTCATTATTCTAGATCAGTGGTTTTCATATTTTAACATGCATCACAGTCATCTGGGTGGGACTAAAAATTTTCATTTTTAGCAAGTTCCCAGGGATATTGTAGGTGCTGATTCAGGAATTACACTTTTAAAACAATATCCCGATACAATGTTAACAATGCAGTTTAGTCAGTTTTATTTTAAAATTAAATAAATTGTAACTTCATATTCAGAAGATAATTAATGTCTAAGTTATATATGATATCTGAAAAATGTAATTAACATACAAAGCTTCCAATGTTGTAAAGGTTTCATACCTATTGTCAAGTGGTATCTATATCTTTTTGACTCCTTATGCTATTGTTGTGAGCAGATAGATGCTAATCCAGTAACAATCAGAGTTGGCTTCAGCAATAAAGAAATTAGTCAAGTGTACAAGCATTCCTTTCTTTTTGATGTGCTGGCAGCACCTAAGAAGAAAATGTCAAGGTCAATATAAGTGCATTTACTGACAGTTTAGCTCTTTTCTATGACACAGAAAATGGTTTGAAATTTGGATTTTTATCACAATATGAAACATTGACCTCCTAGAATGTTAAAGCAAAAGCTTTCAGTTCAGTCATTTTCCATTTATAAAGTGACTAGAGTCCTAATGCCTGAAATTCGTGCAAGAGTAGGCCTTCCTTCCCCCAGCTGTTGGCACCAGCTTCCCTCAGGCACCCAGGACCCAGGCTTCCCTCCGGCTGCCAGCAGGCACCCGGGACCCGGGCTTCCCTTGCCAGCCCCGCTTCGTCTGGAAGTCGTCAGGAAGGACATCCAGGCTAATTAGCATATTGCACTTTCATTATTATAGACTAGAGGCCCAGTGCATGAAATTCGTGCACTCGGGGAGTCCCTCAGCCTGTCCTGCGCCCTCTCGCAGTCTGGAAGCCCCCAGATCGATGCCCCGCAGAGGGAGGCCCTGCCCACCCTGCCAGGGCTCTGTGATCAATTGCAGAGCAGAGGGAGGCCCTTCCCACCGGGCCAGGGCTCTGCGATGGGCCCTCCCAGCCGTGGTGGCTTGCCTCAGTCCTCGCAGCCCCGGCTTTCTCCGAAGGATGTCCAGTCTATCCAGTCTAATTAGCATATTACCCTTTTATTAGTATAGATACTTCATTAAAATAAACAATGCAAACCAGAAAG
Source organism: Eptesicus fuscus (assembly GCF_027574615.1). Taxonomy (NCBI): domain Eukaryota; kingdom Metazoa; phylum Chordata; class Mammalia; order Chiroptera; family Vespertilionidae; genus Eptesicus; species Eptesicus fuscus. The sequence goes on along the minus strand of NC_072489.1, from coordinate 15,766,324 downwards.
CCATAACAATTACTCAGAAAAATAGTTGCATTTTTGTCATTCTTGAACTCAGATTTAAAATAACTGTGTCCAGCAATAGTGGGAAGAAGTTACTTTTTTGCATTCCATTAGTTAACTATTTACAATCACTTTAAGATAAATATGGCAGAAAAGAACAACCATCTCTGTGTAGGTTCTTAAAGAGCACTTGTGTTCCCTATTACTTTGTTTCAGAGCCTGATCTATGTATTTCATAAACTTTTGTATGTTAGATAGAATTTTGTATTTTTAAAGTTTTTACTAAAACCTCATTGAGTTAGTTATATGTATCAGAAGGTGTAGTTGCATTTCTGACTCATGAAGATTTATCAATTTCTTGATGAAAGGGATTCCCTCCTCAGAATATTTCTTCAAATCTATTTTAAAGTAAATTTTTGATACGTACATGTTTATGTTATTTATTGTTTTTATAAATATTACGCAAAAAAAAAGTCAAGTTTGAAAGTAAGCCAGATGCCCATAACCAGATAGATGGATAAATACCTTATGATATATCCATGCAATGGGATATTATTTGATCATAAAAAAGAATATACCACATGTTACAAGGTGAATGAACTTCAAAAATTTATGCTAAGTAAAAGAAGCCACACATAAAAGATCACACAATGTATCATTCCAATAATGTGAAATATCCAAATAGGTAAATATATAGAAACAGAAAAGAGATTGGTGGTTGCCTGGGGCTGTGAGTAATGTGGAATAACTTTTTTTTTTTTTTTAATATATTTTATTGATTTTTCACAGAGAGGAAGTGAGAGGGATAGAGAGTTAGAAACATGGATGAGAGAGAAACATCCATCAGTTGCCTCTTGCACACCCCCTACTGGGGATGTGCCTGCAACCAAGGTACATGCCCTTGACCGGAATCGAACCTGGGACCTTTCAGTCCGCAGGCCGATGCTCTATCCACTGAGCCAAACCGGTTTCGGCTGGAATAACTTTTTAATGGGTATGTGTTTTCTTTTTGGGGTGGTGAAAATGTTTTGAAACAAGATAGAAGTAATGATTGCACAATATGTGAATGTGTTAAATGACATTTTTTCACTTTAAAATGGTTAATTCTATATTATGAATTAAATATAGAATTAAAAAAAATCAGTTAATTTAAAACCTAACTGGATTCTAGAATTTTTGAGATGAAAGGGCCTCTCAAGATCATCCACCCAATCTCCTATCTATTTTTCTTTTAGAAAGAGGAAGGGGAGAGGGATAGAGATAGAAACATCAATTGGTTGCCGCCTGCACGTCCCCTGCTGGCGATCAAGCCAACAATCCGGGCATGTGCCCTAATTGGGAATCAAACCAGTGACCGCTTGGTTCATGGACGGACGCTCAACCACTGAGCCACACCACCTGAGCTCCTGTCTGTTTTTCATAAATGAAGAAACTGAAGCTCATCAAGATTAAATATATTATTCACGTTTCAAAGTAGTTTGTCTAAAATCTAGATCAGAATTTGAATATCTGAATTTCTAATCCAGTCATTTTTTTAAACTGTCATATGCTATTTTTAATATTTTAGGGAGACATGCTACTCCAATTAAAATTTTTAAAATTGTCTTCAAGAAAATTGCTTAGCACATTTGACAATTTTTTGTTTCTTCCAACAGACAAGAACACTCAGGGTATAAAAGTTAAATAAATGATCCTGTCCTACTCATGGAAGCTAGAGGATCTGTTTCAACAGTTGTCTTCAGAGGCATCTAGGAAAAAGTATTGAATGGGATTGAGGGGTGGAGATGGAGAGCAGCAACAATTAAAAAATATATATATAGTGCCCTATGGAAATAGGTTGTTATACTAAATGTAAGGGACTTGTGTTGATTTAGTGCTAGTCGCAGAAAATAGATGTCATTTAAAGAGAAGACATTAGGAAAGTAATTACATAGTTTCCTTCTCTCTAAACCCACATTAACTTTCCATTTCTCCATGTTCTTTGTTATTAAGAGGAAGCTAACTTTCCATACCATCTTACATTGGATTTTCTGTTAATATTCTCTCCAACATTCTTTTTGTCTGAGTAGTTGTTTTCATTTCCACTTAGTAGTGTGTACCTTCTTCTGTACCTTTAATTCAGAGCTCAGCAAAGTATGTCCAATGGCCAGATTTGGCTCACTGCCTTTTCTTGTGAATAAAGCTTTAATGGGATACAACCAAGCTGATTCTATAGCTGCTTCAAGTGCTATAAAAGCAGAGTTGAGTAGTTGCAGTATAGATCGTATGTCCCACAAACCTAAAATATTTGCTTCCAGGCCTTTAACAGAAAACATTTGCCAACCCTTGCTCTTGTTGACTAAGTGGAAGGTGAAGAACAGATTCTAGAGGAGTAAATATCACCAGCAAAGGAAAGGATGTAGGCAGATAGAAGATCTGTATGTACAAGTAGGCTAGCTAGAAGCCCTGTATAGTTAAGAGTAAGTTTCATGAAGGTCACGACTCATCAGAGGTAATATAGGAAAGATCAATTACTGTCAGATTTAGAGGGTTTTTAATGCCATGTCAGGATCTTTAGATGGATTGTTTAGGAAATGAGACATTTAATTTTTTTGAGTAGAGGAGCTTTGCCAAAACAGGAAACTGTTGCAATAGTGTTTACAAAGTAATGATGGGAAATTAATACTAATGATGTATTAATAGGAAAGATGGCAGAGTTGCAAGTTACTGTAGAGTTAAAATTGATAGGACATTAGACATTGGATTTGGAGTTAAAGATAATAATTCTTAGATTCAAACTTCATTGAGCAGGAAAATTAAAATTACTTAAACATATTTGGGAGGTAAAGAGCTCATTTTTATGGAAAGTTTAAGTTACTAAAGAGGGATTATAACACTACATAGGATCGGAAACAACTGAAAATTGATTGCTAGGTACTAGTATTACTAAAGTTGTTAGGGCACTCGACTGCCATCATCTGGTCAGGGCCCATCTCTTTATGAAATCCTCTCCCCTCTGCTCTCCAGGTTGCCACTCTCATACTCAGATTTACTTCTGCTTTCTCATACATAGTAAATTACTTCTATTTTTTACTTTTTGTGTTATTTTTTTAATTCTATTTTTTAAATAAAAGAAGCCAAGAAGGGCTTTAGCTTTATCAAATAAAAATGCTTATCAAGGTATTTTCTTCAACCAGATCCACAGTTCCCAAACTGTGTACTGAGACACCCAGGGTACTACGCCAAACTCAGAAGAGTGCTATAGAATATTTTATCTCAGAGAAATGCACCATTTCAACATTAAATAGCAATACATTCCTTTGGGATGATGTCCTATCTTTGGAAATGGTTGCTGTGATTAAGAGAGAGAGAGAGAGAGAGAGAGAGAGAGAGAGAGAGAGAGAGAGAGAGAGAGGAGGGAGGGAGGGAGGGAGGGAGGGAGGGAGGGAGGGAGGGAGGGAGGGAGGGAGGGAGGGAGGGAGGGAGGGAGGGAGGGAAGGAGAGAAGAGGGGAGGGGAGGGAGGTTGGAAGGGAGGAGAAGGGAGGAAAGAAAGAAAAGAAAGATAAGGCCCTAGCTGGGCAGCTTAGTTAGTTAGCTCATCGCCCCTATATGCCAAGGTTGTGGGTTTGATCCACTGTCAGGGCACATACAAGAATCAATCAATGTGAAGATTAAAAAAAAAAAAAAAGAACCCATAAATGCATAAATAAAGTAGAACAACAAATCAATGTCTCTCCCTTTCTAAAAGTTTAATCAATTAAAAAAAAAAACAAAAAAACACCACAAGGCTCCTGTAAAGCAGATTGGAACAGGAAACAGGGTTGCACTATTTAATTCAAATCCAAAGCTTGAAGATTTGTGCAATGCCTGTTAGCACATCCCATTATTAAATATCGTGGTTATTTTTAAAATTTATGTGTTTTTAAACGTATTAAATTGTTAAGGTTATAGTACTTACTAAGTTGCTTGGACCTGACAAAAAAACAGAACTTTTCGGTATTTCTTAGAGCACCATAATAAATTACTTGCACACTAAGTGTGCTGTGAACTGAGAAAGTTTCAGATCCTATGAACTAGAGAGTTGTTCAACTCTAACATGAATATACTCTTCCTTTAGCATGTGAAAATGTAGCAGTCCTATTGCTTTAATAGCATTTTATTTACATGGGAATATATCTAGAGTCTGAATACAAATTTAATTAGATTTTTAAAAATTATCGGTACACTGTAGACTGTGCTTTGTGCTCTAGCAAACATAAAAATAAGGAGTCTTGTCCTGAAGGTTACAATCAAGTTAGGGACTTAAGACAAATGTAAGTTGCTTATATTATTAAATAAAATGAAATAAATACTTGTGATTATTCATGGCATAATGTTACATATTATGTAGTTTCAAAGAGGAATGAGTACATCTGTTGGTGGGAATGCAGTAAGTCTTTGTGGGATGGAAGTTAGATTTTAAATGGGCCTTCATGGAGGTGAAATTCCAACAAGTAAAAGTAGTGGATATTTCAGATACATAGAACAACATAAAGACTCAGAAGATTTATGTTGGGAGAAGCAAATCATTCTATATGATTGAAGCAAGGACATATGCTGTGGAGTAATAGAGGTTACAGCTGGTTTACTATGTAAGTTGGAATATTGTGGAGAGCTTTGAATGCTAGGGTGTGAGGCATTTGGATTTAATTTACTAGGAAAAGAAGAGTGATTAGGGTGATTAATCTGTCAGCAGGATATAGAATGATTAAATCAAGGAGAGAGAGAGGAGGCAGGGAGAGCTTTTGTGAAGGGAATGATGGATTTTGTTTTATGTATTTGTATTTCAAAGGAAATACCAAACTGTATATTGAAGTTAAAGAACATACTTCAGTTCAGCATTGTAACTAACAGCTGTAACATAAAACTCACCATTCATGAAAAAAAATAAATAAAACTTTCTAATGTTCTTGATATTATTACAGAAAGAAACATAAAATTTTAATATGTACGGAGTTTATATAATATGCCAGGCATTGCATTAAGCACTCATTAATTTCTTATAATGACCTTGAGTAGGTATTATTGTCCCCATTTTTCAGATGAGAACAATGAGGCCTAGAGAAGTTAAGTAGCCCAAAATCACATAGTTAATGTGTAGTCAGGTTGGCAAAACTTTTAAAAATAAGTGTACTTGTTTGTTTAAACTCTTTGGTGTTGAGAATTAAGTGAATCCTTCTCAAATCTTTTCATATTATTATAATTCGTCTTAGACATGGCTCCTCTTTTGTTGTTTTCATATCATTCTTTTTTTAGAGAGGAAAAGAGAGGGAGAGAGAGAGAAACACCTATGATGAGAGAGACTCACTGATCAGCTGCCTCCCGCATGCCCTCCCCCTAGGGATCAAGCCCACAACCCGGGCATGTGTCCTTGACCGGAATCAAACCCAGGACCCTTCAGTCCACAGGCCGACGCTCTACCCACTGAGCCAAACCAGCCAGGGCTTCATACCATTCTTGATCTCTGATACCATTTCTCTCCCCACCATGGGTATGCTCCTGTGTTTGATAATGAGTCCTATAGCCTTGAAAAATGTATCTTGTTAAGAATATCCACTATGTAGGTTGTTCAATCTAATGTATATATTTCTAATTTATTGCTTTTAATCTCTAGAATAATGCACATTCACCACATTTTCCTTATCTTTTCCCCTAGAAATGGACTTTAAGGATACCTCCCACTCTCTTTCACTTTCAGCAAAGCTGTGATAAATATGCTCCTATGTGTCCCACCTTCTTTCCACTTGTCTTGCTGCTTCTTATTACATGCTTCACGGGGGTTATTTCAGATGGGAGAAAAGCTGACTTCTACATTCATGGTATAGTTAAGATTGCAAGTATTTCAGTCCTTAAAAAGATTAAAATATAGGTGAAATGAGTGATTTCATCGATGCTTCCAAAAGCAGCCACATAGGCAGGAAGGACGATCTAAGTGAATTATTCTATTCCATTGATGCATTACATTCCATCAGTGGTGACACAAGCATTATAGCATCACTAGTATATTTGTTCTGGTTTTCTTCTTGTGATTCTATTGCTGTCATTGAAATGAAGTAGTACATATCATATAACATTGTAATTGTAAATGACTTATACATTATCTTAATGGTTGTCAAAGTCAGTATTTTCCTTACAAGCAAATAAAAACTATGTTTTGTCATAATTCATATTTTATTCCCACTCCTGCAAAAAAAAAATACATTTTACATTCTCTGGGAGATTTACAAAACATGTAGACCCATTAAGAGGAAGAATTACATGCTATATGGTAGTGTATTTATTACTTTTGACTTCTAATTTATTCATTTTCTCAACCTCATTCTCTTAGTGGTGTTACTATAGCACCTTCATTATGGCATGGAAAACAGACTAATTATGTTCTTCCGAACAGACAACAGTGGTATGTCTTGAGACTCGGCATCTGGTACTTTCAGCACTCCCTCATCAGTGCTAGTCTAGGTTTGGTGGGGCTCTCTGGTTGTCCAAATATTTTTTGTTACCTTACATTCTTCTTTATTTTCACTTTTGCTTCTATGAAAGTAATTTGTATTTACCAAAGTAAATAATCTCATATTTAGTTTGTTCCTTTTTCAGCCATCTATCTACTTGTAGAATGTAGACTTACTCCCATTTATCTGCTCTTCTTCTCACTGTTTATGCATATCTCTTATTTGTGTAGAGATTTCTTTAAGTGAACCAAATAGTTTTACCTTTAAGCCATTTTTATCAGAAGAATAATTGAACCTCATTACTAAAATTTGAAAAATAAAAAATATTTAAATTATCCATAATTTTTAAACTCAAATTTAACCATTTTTACTTTTGGTTCATTCTCTTCTAATTTTTTTCCTATTGATTTGATGTACCGTATTTTCCGGCATATAAGACGACTTTTTAACCCAGGAAAATCTTCTCAAAAGTCGGGGGTCATCTTATACGCTGGGTGTCATCTTATAGGGCGGGTATATCCCAAACGCTATATTTTAACTGGAAAAGTTGGGGGTCGTCTTATACGCCCAGTCGTCTTATACGCCAGAAAATACGGTAGTTTATAACCATATGTTGTACATACTGTTTATATATCTTAGGTTTCATTTAACATTGTGTAGCATAAATATTTTCTAGTCTGCAACTTAGTTTTAATAATTAATACTTTTACTATCTTCAAAATATTCTCTTGAGCAGCCAATGGAAATATAATAGAAGCCATGTATACAATTACAAATTTGCTAGTACCCTGAAAAAAAAAAGTAAAAAGAAACTGGTAAAATTAATAACGTTAATAGTATATTTTATTTAACTTACGATATCTGAAATATTTCTCATTTCAACAAGTAATCATAAAATTATTATGTTTTTAACATTTTTTAAATCATACTAAGTCTTTGAAATTGTGTCTGTCTTACATTTATAACATAGTCAGTTCACTCACTAAATTGACAATGATCAAAAAATGATATGTAGTCCTACCAAAAAATAAAATTATGTTTAACAAGAAAAATATTTTGCATTGCTTCCATTTTTAAATTTAAATAAATTAAATTCCGTTTCACAATCATACTAGCCACATTGTATGTGCTTCATTAGCTACATGTGGTTCCTTATATTTAAAGTAGAGTTCAATAAAATTTGAAGTTCAGGTCTTCAGCACTACCCACATTTTAAATGATCAGTAGTTAGATTTAGAGTAGGTTTATATGCCAGTCCTTACTTGACTATTTATTCTTCTATCATTGAATATTTATATTGTTCCCAGATTTTCAGTGCAATAAATAGTATGTTGATACATTCATGAATGTATGTTTTCCCATATTTTGGATTATTTCCTTAAGGTAGACAGATTCTCAGAATTTGTTTATGGTTTCTCATGTGTATTTTCAAATTATTTTCTGAAAAAGCAATGTCAGTTGCACTCCCACCAGTAGTATTAAGTTATTAAGTTCACGAACCTTTCTTCACCATTGAGTACTACCATGTTGTTTCTCAAAATGCTAGAGAGGAATATTTGTCTATTTACTTGTGTATTTTCCTTTCTCTTTTAATGAAATACTTCATGTTTTTGGTTTATCTATTGGTGTCCTAATATTTGTTTAATTTTTAATCTACTTTTAAAGTTCTTTATAGGCTAAAGATCTTAACCCTTTGGTATATTTACTGTAGTCATTTTCCTGTTTTTTTGTTTGCTCCCCCCACTCCCACTTGGGACTGGAAGACAACCCACTGAAGGTTTTAGTTTTTATATAGTAAATCTTTAGATAATCGTCCCTCCCTAGGCTTGAAAGTCAGTCCCATTCCAGAAGTTTGATATTTACTTCTGTTTTATTACAGATTGTCTTTGTTTTTAAAAAAAGAAAAAGAAAACTCTTTAATCAAACTGAATTTATGTGGTTCTGTATTCTCAAGGAAAGAAACCAAATTATAAGTTCTTAACCTTCAGTCAAATCCAATGCTTACCCATTATTTATAGATGAGCCTTAAGGGATTACTGACCCACTCCTACTGCCACTGCATGTAAAATTTTATGCATATGTGTGTCTAAATAGACCCAAATAGGTTAAAATCCACTGGTCTGCGTGTTTCAAAATAATTACCTATTTCTGTACTGTTTTATTCTGATTAGAGTATTTTTCTAAACAAAAGTTTTTTTTCCCCCCTATATCACTGTGTATTCACAATTGATCATTTTAAGGCATGGTTACTCTACTAGCTTTATTTTGTTTTTGAATTTATATTCTTATACTTCCAAGCTGATAAATATCTAAAATTTACGTAGGTGTTTATGTACACACACATACACATCTATTCCTCAGATAATTGTTAATGGAAATAGTAAAAAAGAGTTAGTGCTCTTAAGGACAACTAAATTGAACCCTAAATGATCACACAGAATTAAGGTAAACACTGGTGAAGAGCAAAATGATTATCCCTCTCCTATTCTTTTAGTATATTAAACAGCTTAATTTCTTCCATTCTCCCTGATAAATCCTTAGAGTGGTTGAATAACAAATCTATGTATTTGAGATTTCTAAGCATTAGTCTAGCTCTGCTAAAATGGTTCTTCGGCTCTGCCTTAGTCTTTCTCCATCCCTCTTACTCTTGCCTTTTTGTTTTGTTTTCTATTTCAATGGGTAAAATTGTCTCGCTTCATTCTCAGTTTTGATTAACATTATTCAACCTCTAAGTGCTAGAATTCACTCTGCTTTTAGTTGCTCATAGGAACAAAGAGTAGCAAGGTTAACCTGTAGACTGAAATTCCTAACTTTAAAAATCACAAGATTTTCTTGATTATAAAGAGTATTTTTCTAAACTATAGCCATATAAACTATTGACCTATTTTTATTGCAAATCTGACACTTGGGGGAAATTTTTATAATGGTGCTGTTTTTATTTTCAGTGATACTATAGTTTGGAACATGTGGCTTAGCAAAGGATATAAATCTGGGAAGAAAAATTATGGTTGGCATCAATTTTAAGTCTTTGCACTCTAACAGAGTACAAATCCGAAATTGTTTAAATACTAAATATTTACTTAAAGAAAAACAAGAGACCATTCAAAATGGAATTAATTTAAATTGTGAAGTTACCTCATTTAAAATCTTATAGTTTTTGTATATTCTTTATAAAATTTACGAAATGGAAGTTATACTATCCACATCACAATAATCTTGTGTTGCATTTTAAAGTAAAATACGCATACAACATGCACACATTTGGAATGAGGCCAAATTTAGACTCCAGGGGCATACTGTTCTGTACCGTAAATTACAATCAGATGTATTTTAGCACAGATCAAATTTTCAGTCTGAAGTTGGTGAGAAGCCTAATTATTTGACCAGGTTACTATTTACGTAGACCATTCTCTGGCTGTCTGTGGTTAATCCACAGCTGGCAGAGAGCTAGCTCTGGGAGGTTTGTATTTCATGCTGGAGCAGTTTGGGAAGAGATGGGGGGAGGGAGACTTTAAACTCTCCTCATTAAATGAAAAACTAAAAAGCAAGTACATACATATTACTATGGAGACAAGATGCTATATAAACTGTTCCTTTTAATTCTCCAAGTGACAGAAATAGCAATGCAAACAGTTTGGGTGCTCATAGTTTGCAAATGACATAGTAGTTGGTTTAAAAAGTAAGAGGAAAACACTTAAAATATAATGTTACCTAAGACAAAGACTTGTTATCTTTTAGAACAATTGGATATTGGTAAGAATTAATGGATTGGTATTTTTTTAATGATAATAAAATGTGTTATTGTAATAGGAAAATATTTTATTAGAACTTGAATAGCAATACTCTAAAATAATAAAAGACCGTTATAATAATATCTCAGCATTTATAAGGGCAATACACCCTTCATTGATAAATCCCAGTACACATGATTCCTGTAATAAAATTAATTTTTAGTATTCATTTAATATTCAGTTTTAAAATTGGAAGTAACAGAAAAACATCTTTTTAGGAATATACCCATATTACTAGAAAAATACAACCTTTCAAAACTCAATCAGAAATAATCAGGAAACCTGAATAGGCTGATAACTACTGATGAAATTGAAGCAGGAATAAAAAATAAATAAATAAATAAATAAATAAATAAATAAATAAATAAATAAATAAATAAAAAACTTCCAGCAAACAAAAGCCCTGGTACGGATGAATTCACAGGGGAGTTTTACCAAATATTCAAAGAAGAACTTGAATATTCTCCTCAAACTATTCCAAAAAATTTAAGAGGAAGGAACACTTTCAAACTCTTTCTATGAGGCCAGCATTACCCTAATTCCAAAACCAGATAAAGACATGACAAAGAAAGAGAACTACAGCCAGTATCCCCGATGAACATAGATGCTAAATTCCTCAACAAAATTTGAGCAAATCAGATCCAGCAATACATTAAAAAGATCAAACATCATGACCAAGTGGGATTTATCCCAGGGATACAATATTTACAAATCAATAAATGTGATACAGCACATAAATAGATTGTAAGACAAAAATCACATGATCATATCAATGCAGAAAAAAGCATTTGACAAAATCCAACACGCTTTTTTGATAAAAATTCTCAGCAAAGGGGGAATAGAGGGATCAAATCTCAACATAATAAAGGCCATGTATGACAAACCTATAGCCAACATCACACTCAATGGACAAAATTTAAAACCATTTCCACTAAGAACGGACAATTCAGAGATGCCCTCTTTCACCACTCTTGTTCAACATAGTTCTGGAAGTCCTGGCCATAGCAATCAGACAAGAAGAAGGAATAAAAGGCATCCAAATTGGGAAGGAAGAAGTAAACTCTCATTATTCTCAGATGACATGGAAAACCCTAAAGATTCTATCAAAAAAACTAGTAGTCTTAATAAATGAATTTGTAAATGTAGCAGGATACAAAATTAACACCCAAAAATCCATAGCCTTTTTATACACCAATAGTGTACTCTCAGAAAGAGAAACTTTAAAAAAAACAAAAAACCATTTTCCAATGCAACAAAAAAATTAAGATACCTAGGAATAAACTTAACCAAGGCAGTAAAAGACCTGTACTCTGAAAACTACATGATCTTGAAAAAAGAGATAGAGGAAGATATAAACAAGTGGAAGAATGTGCCATGTTCATGGGTTGATAGAATCAACATCATTAAAATGTCCATATTACCCAAAGCAATCTACAGATTCAATGCAATCCCTATTAAAATACCAATGGCATAGTTCACAGACCTAGAACAAACACTCCAAAAATGTATATGGAATTTTAAAAAAAGACCCCCCAATAGCTGCAGCAATCTTGAGAAAGAAAAACAAAGTTGGAGGAATCACAATACCAGATACCAAGTTATACTACAAAGCCACTGTGCTCAAAACAACCTGGTACTGGCACAAGAACATGCATATAGACCAGTGGAACAGAACAGAGAACCATGAAATCAACTCAAGTCACTATGCTCAATTAATATTTGACAAAGGAGGCAAGAGCATACATTGGAGCAGAGACAGTCTCCTCAATGAATGGTGTTGGGAAAATTGGACAGGTACAGGCAAAAAAATGAAACTAGACCACCAACTTACACCATTCACAAGAATAAACTCAAAATGGATAAAAGACTTAACATAAGATGTGAAACCATAAAAGTCCTAGAAGAAAAATCTCAGACATCTCTCATATCAACATGTTTACTGATACTTCTCCTAGGACAATGGAAACTAAGGCGAATATAAACAAATGAGACTGCATTAAAATAAAAAGCCTCTGCACTGCCAGAAAAAAACACACACAAAAAAACAACAACACATCAACAAAATGACAAGAGAGCCCACTACATGGGAGAACATATTTGCCAATGATTGATCCAATAAGAGGTTAATCTCAAAAAAATATAGGGAACTCATACAACTTAACAAAAGGAAGACAGTCCAATTTAAAAAACGAGCAAAGGACCTAAATTGATACTTCTCCAAAGTGAACATACAGAAGCCAAGAGACATATGAAAAAATGCTCAAATTCACTAATCATCTGAGAGATGCAGATCAAAATGACAATGAGATATCACCTCACACCTGTCAAAATGGCTTTCATCAACAAATCAACAAATGACAAGTGTTGGCGAGGTTGTGGAGAAAAGGGAACCCTAGTACACTGCTGGTGGGAATGCAGACTGATGCATCCACTGTGGAAAACAGTATGGAGTTTCCTCAAAAAATTAAAAATGGAACTGCCATTTGATCCAGTGATCTCATTTCTATGAATATATCCTAAGAAACCTGAAACACTCATCAGAAAGAATGTATGCACCCCTATATTCATAGCAGTGTAATTTACAGTAGCTAAGACTTGGAAACAGCTTAAGTGCCCAGCAGCAGATGAGTGGATAAAAAACTATGGTACATTTACACAATGGAATACTACACGGCAATAAAAAAGAAAGAACTCTTACCATTTGCAACAGCATGGATTGCCCTGGAGAGTATTATGCTGAGCGAAATAAGCCAGTCAGAGAGAAAAATATCATATGATCTCACTCATATGTGGAATCTATTGAACCAAATAAACTGATGGTCAGAAATAGACCCAGAGACATAGAAGCATGAACAGACTGTTGAACCTCAGAGGGAAGGCAGGGGAGGGTGGGTCAATGAACTTGTATGCATATATGCATAACCTGTGGACACAGACAATGGGGTGGTGAGGGCCTGGGAGAAGGGGGACGGAAGCAGACTGGAAGAGGTTAATGGGAGCAAAAGGAGGACTCATGTAATACGTTCAACAATAAAGATTTTAAAAATAAAATACAAAAAAGAAAAACATCTTTTTTTTTCCTATTTAAACTTTCTAAAGTTGGCATGATAGAAGAGCTTGGTCCCTTGGTTGTAAATGAATATTTCAATAGCTTTGTTGGTAATTTTTAAAATAAGTTTCCTTCACATTTTCTAGGTTACTCTTCAATTTATAAGCTGCTCTTCTCCCCTTCTGGTTCCCATTGCCCTCACTTCCTCTGGTTTCTTGCTCTAATTATTCTCCCTTTCTTGCTTCTTCATTGTTTTTCTCCATTAGGTCCTTTTCATTGAAGAGCAAAAATGCTCAAACTTTATTTTGTTTATTTTATAAAAACAACTCTCCCACCCTCTACCCCCACTAAAAATATATTTCTGCTCTTTTCTTCTCTATTGTCTGTTCATACTAGGAGCATTATCTTTGCAGTCATTTGAATCCAACCAAGCTTCATCACATATAAACTATGGCCTGAGGGACATTTCTTAACTTTCCTATCTTGCCTTCTTTATTCATAAGATGAGAATAGTAATAGTATCCACCTTGTGGATTTGATGTAAGGAAAAAAATGATAATAACTGAGTTAATATGCATAAAGATTTTAGTATAGTATTTGGAACACAAGAATTCAGTAAATTTCAGGTGATTTTATATTATTCACCAATAAATCTCCCAAAATAATTTATAATCCTTACTCTTTACTTTCTCATTCCTTCTTTAACAAGTATCTCTTTTTTCCTTCATAGCATAAGTACATTCTCCCAACCATCAAATCCTGTGGCTTTTGCTCAGTCCTTGCTTTCTGTACCCATTAATAGCATTGCGTATCTTTAACTCTCTTCTAGAAGTTTCCCTTGTTCGATTTCTCTTTCATCACTTTTACTATCCTCATTTTTCTCCCTGTACTGTCCTCTTGTTCTCTCCTTTACTATTTTCTTTCTTCTATCCCCTATTTTTTGTTCTTCATTCTGTCCTTTGTCCTCTTCTTTTTCTCCATTCTCTTTCTTGGTAATTACAACCCGCTTTTACTATCACCTTCTTCCAGAGCCTTTCTCCTGAGTCCAACTTTCTCATATATTAGGGCGTTTCTTAACACCACAAAAAAGAGTATAAATACAACTAAACACTATTTCCATCTAAGCCAGGTCTTATTCTGGACGTTTTTATTTCTATTAATGGTAGAACCATATTCAAAATCTCAGTCATCTTCTGGCTTTTCCTTTGTCCCTTACATCTTAAACAGTTGGAAGTCCAGAATATTCCCAGGATGACTACCTTTTGCAGAACTAAATGTAGCTTTGATTGACTGTTGTTAAATTGTTGCTGTCCGCATTAACATTTCTTTAAGTTTTCTTACAAGTTTGTTATTCCATTTTTTCAAGGGAAACTTTATGATCCTTTCCCACCCCACCTAACAGACTCATAATCTGCCCCTCCAGGCCCTTTGTGCTGTTCACCTTGCTGGCCTATCCAGCTTTATCATCTATTGCCCGTTATTTATTCTTCCACGCACTTGTTCCCCATTCAAACCAATTTCCTATAAGCATCCATGCCTTTGCTTATGCTTTCTTCATCTAAAATGCATAGATATATTTTAAACACTTTTACTAATGTGTCATACATAGATATATAGCATTTTAAAATATAGCTTTCCGGACATGAAATTTTAATTAAAATTTTTTAAAATTCAGATCTTCCTTTAAAAAATCAGTTTAGATATTCATAAGGTAACAAACTATGATCTTAGTAAACTAATTTAATTTTTAAATAAATATCATGTTACTTTTACAAGAATATGAAGTATCTCTCAGAAGCTTGAGGGATCCAATCTGCCTTCATTACTATTTCTCTGATTTAAATGTAATTATTGTCTTGAATGAGACCTTTCAAATATTTTTTCTTATGTAGATTTCCAGAATTCTTTTTTTTTTCCCGGAATTCTTTTAGTGTTGAGTATACAAATCTAATATGAAATAAGTAATGTTATACTCTGACATAATGGCACATATCAAACATATAGTACTCATATGATAAACTTTTCTCCTGATCAAATGCTGCTGTTTTCTGCCTTGCCTTTTATAATTGTACTAAAGGCCCAGTGCACGATATTTGTGCACGCGGGGGGGGGGGGGGGGGAGGAGTCCCCTCAGCCCAGCCAACACCCTCTCCAATCCGGGACCCCTCGGGGGATGTCGACTGCCAGTTTAGGTCCGATCTCAGGGATCGGGCCTAAATCGGTAGTTGGACATCCCTCTCATAATCCGGGACTGCTGGCTCCTAACTGCTCGCCTGCCTGCCTGCCTTCCTGGTCGACCCTAACTGCCCTCCCCCCAACCCCCGCCAGCCTGGTCGCCCCTTACTGCCCCTCCTGCCAGCCTGGTCACCCCCAACTGCCCCTCTGCTGGCCTGGTTGCCCCCAACTGCCCCCCTCTGTCGGCCTGGTTGCCCCTAACTGCCCCCCCTGCTGACCTGGTAACGCTTAACTGCCCCCCCCAATGGCCTGGTCGCCCCTCACTGCCCCCCCCCTGCTGACCTGGTCGCCCCCAACTGCCCCCCCACTGGCCTTGTCACCCCCAACTGCCCCCAGTACCAGCCAGCCTGGTTGCCCCCAACTGCTCCCCACCCCCCACTGGCCTGGTCGCCCCCAAATGCTCCCCTGCCAGCCTGGTTGCCCCACACAGCCTGCTGTTCAGTCGTTTGGTTGTCCTCACTAACCCCCCTGCTGGCCTGGTCTCCCCACGCAGCCTGCTGTTCAGTCGTCTGTCCGGTTGTTTCGTTCGTGGCAGCCCCTGGCTTTTTTATATATTGGACTTTAAAGTGTGTATTATATATTGTATTTTGTATAGGTTTTTTTTTAATTCTCACTGAGTGAGAGTGACTCGGGAGATTGCATTTCTAATGTTTCCTTCTTTTTTTTTTTTTACCCAGGGCTTTTTTCTTACCGTTTCACCGGAGTCGGTGTTAAAAGTGGCTCAGCATGCTTCTGCGAACAACAGAATTTTCACTTTGAACCTGTCTGCACCATTTATTAGTCAATTCTACAAGGAATCATTGATGAAAGTTATGCCTTATGTTGACATACTTTTTGGAAATGAGACAGTGAGTTACTCTTTTTTTTTTTTTTAAGTGCCTGTGTTTTTGGTTTCTAGTTTGTGTATTAGTTTAGAAATTATATAAATAAAAACCAAAACATTTACATACATATATTTGAGAATTATACAATAGAACTGCCTAATTTTGTTACACTAATTCAGTATTTCCAGTATTTCTTTCAGTATATGTTAATTTTTTAAATAGTAAAAAAAAAAATTGTTTTTAAAGGGGTAGGTTATTGAAGTTTATAATTTACATATAGTAAAATTCACTCTTTTTACCATACATTTCTATGAGCTTTTGCAAATACACATAAACCTGACTTGAAACCATGACCACAGTCAAGATAAAAACCACTTTCATCACTAACCCTTTTAGTCAACCCTTCTCCCCATCCTGAGCCCTTGACATAAACTAATTTGTTTTCTGACAAGTAAAATAATGTTTTCCTCTGAAATTTTCATGGATTAAGGTAAGAGACATCTAGTTTAAAATAAATGTCTCATGAAATTAAGTAGCTCTTCAAAGTGTGAATCTAACTCAATAAATTATGAGTAAATGTTTGTATGTTATAATTTGTATTAAATCTCTTTATTGATAGTATCATTTTTGCTAATATTTGTATGTTATATTTGATGGTGATGAATGGATTTGTATTTGAACTTTTGCAGCCTTTTCTTTTTACCAAGAATATACGTTAATTCTAAATGAGTGGAAAATATATATATATATATATTTTTGCTCATTTAGATTTAGAGCTTTTGTCTAACCTGTATACTTTTAAAATCCAAGAAATACTGCAGGGGGGTGGGGACATGAGTGGGGGGTGGTTTGGGAAGGTAATGGGGAGATGAGGACAAATATGTAATACCTTAATCAATAAATTTAAAAATAAATAAATAAATATCCAAGAAATAGGGAAAAAAGAGAACCTTAGGGTATCTTCATGTGACCTGGGCAGTATTACTTAAATTTCATGAATCTTGGGGTCTTCATATGTAAAGGAAATGTGTTCTATTAATTATACCAGAAGTCTATTCTGATTCTAATTCCATGGTTCTAACATAGTTTGGTTGTATTCACTGATTTTGTATCTAAATGAGATAACTGTATTGTCTTCCTAGAATAACATCAAATTTAACCTGGAAATAATTTATGAAATCAACCTGGGTGATTTCTAGTAAGAATATGGTATGAATATCTTTAAAAGCACTAACAAGTCAAAGGAAATGCTACACTGTTGATGATTTACAAAGTAACATAATGGCAAAAAGTGGTAAAAGCCTTGAATTCCTAGGTATCTGCTAGAAGTCTCATTTGACTAAAATCTATCATTTAGATTTTCCTTATTGCCAGTTTTATTTTCTGAAGGGTACAGGAAGTAACTAGGAAAAGCGCTACCCTAGCCCTTTAAATAACATGAAAGATTTGGTCATCAATATGGTAGTCTGAGAATTTGGGGAGTAATTGATGTTCTGGGTTCTATTTTATTTTATTGATTTCAGAGAGAAAGAGAGAGGAAGAGAGAGAAACATCAATGATGAGAAAGAATCATTGATTGGCTGCCTCCTGCACGCCCCCTCTTGGGGATCGAGCTGGCAACCCCGGGCATGTGCCCTTGACTGGAATTGAACCTGGGACCCTTTGGTCTGCAGGCCGACGCTATATCCACTGAGCCAGACCAGGTAGGGCATGCTCTGAGTTCTTTATAGTCAGAAAAGATCAAACTGGCAATACTTAAATAGATGCTCTAGACTTTAAGAAGACAAACTTGTAAAAACCTTTTAAAAAGATAAATATGATTCCAAAGAATCAGACTTCAGATGTAAAGACAACTTGAGAGGATTGAAACCATCAAAAATTCAACTCTGACTTTATAATCTCAAATGACCTTAATTAGGAAGAAAATGGGAGGAGCCTTAAGAAAACATTACAGAGCACACATAAAACTTTAATAAGAGCTTCCATTTATTAAACATAGGTTAAAAAAAAAAAGAAAAGATAGAAAGCATTTCTAGAACCAGGAAACAATGCTAAAAGTTTGACAGAGATATACGAGAATACAAAAGAATAGAAGCCCCAAAATGTTTAGGTTTGCAGAAAATGCTGATGATATAAAAATGGTCTTCACTTTTAAAAAAAAATGACTCCAAATGCACAGGCAACAACAGAAAAAGTAATTGGTCTTCATCAAAATTAAAATGTTTGTGCATTAGAGGACACTTTTCTTTTTATGTCTATATATTTTTATTTATTTCAGAAGGGAAGGGAGAGGGAGAGAAAAAGAGAAAAACATCAATGGTGAGAAAGAATCATTCATCGGCTGCCTTCTGCATGCACCCTACTGGGGATTGAACCCACAACCCAGGCATTTGTCCTGACCATGACCTCCTAGTTCATAGGTGATAATGCTGAACCACTGAGCCACACCAGCTGGGCAAAGGACACTTTCAAGAAAGTGAAAAAGACAATCCATGGAATGGAAGGAAAGATTTATAAATAATACATCTTAACAACAAGAAAACAATCAACCCAATTCAAAAATGATTAAAGAACTTAGTAAATATTTCTCCAAAGAAGATATCTATAAAGCACATAAAAGATGCTCACCATCACTAATCATTAGAGATATGTATATGAAAGCAACAATAAGATACCACTTGGCACCCAGGAGGATGACTAATATAAAAAATATGGAAAGATAAATGTTGGCAGGATGTGTAGAAATTAGAACCCTCATGCATTGATGGTGGGAATTGAAAGGCTGCAGTTGCTGTGGAAAACCATTTAGTGGTTCCTCAAAAAGTTAAACATAGATTTATTCCATATGATCTAGCAAGTCCACTTCTACTTTATACCCCAAATACCTGAAAGCAGGGGTTCAAATACTTGCACACCAATGTTTATGGCAGCATTATTCACAATAGCCAAAAGTTAGAAACAATCCAAATGTTGTTCCTCGTTAGAGGAATAAACAATATTTGGTATATACAGTTGATTCTGGAACAACATAGGTTTGAACTGTGCAGGTCCAATTATATACAGGTTTTTTTCAATAAATATGAACAGTGCTGCAAATGTATTTTGTCTTTCTTATGATTTTCTCAATAGCATTTTCTTTTCTCTAGCTTCATTGATTGTAAGAATGCAGTATATAAGACATAATATACAAAATATGTGTTAATCAACTGTTTATGTTATCCGTAAAGCTTCTGGTCAACAATAGGCTATTAGTAGTTAAGTTTTGGGGAAGTCAGAAGTTACACAAAGATTTTATTTTCAACTGCATGGGTGACTGGTGCCCCTAACTCCCATGTTGTCAAGAGTCACTGTACATACAATGGAATATATTATTTAGCCTTAAAAAGGAATGTAATTACAATACATGTTACAGCGTGAACAAACCTTGAAAACAGTAAGTGAAATAAGCCATAAACAACTATTGGATTTTCCTATGGCGATTCTACTTATAAGTGGTACCTAGAATAGTCAAATTCATACAGACAAACGGTAGAATAATAGTTTCTAGGTACTGGGGTAAAGAGGATGACAAAAGTTCTGGAAATGGATAGTAGTGATGGTTGCACAACACTGTAAATGTACTTTATGTACTGAATTTAATACTTAAAATGGTAAAATTATATATATATTTTACCACATTAAAAAGATGATTGATTCTACAAACTAGGAAAGTTGAAGTTTGACTGGAACTTAGTATAGATATGTTAGAACTCATTTTTCCCTACCCAGAAGAGCAAGTGGTAAAATTATAAGCTGCTACATGGCTACAAGTCATGTATGTTTAATTTTGGTGTGATTAGTATTCATATGAATTCATTGCAACAGGTAGATAGTGATTATTTTGGCAGACCAATAAACAGTGGGTGTATAATATATTTGAGACAGTCTGTCATAATATGGATTATAGAATAATAAATATTGGATATAGGGCAATTAGATATATTTGGTATTTTGTTGAACCAGTTTCAGAAAGCCTGCTGATAAATAGATTTTTAATAATATGCCTCAAGGTTTACCCAGAGCTTTCATTTGGATAAAGTTGTATTTACAGATAGTGCAGATTCAGAGAATGCAAATAATGTACCACTTTAACAAATATCAGGTAGGTTAAATGTCAAAATGAGACTTAAAATTTTTAATAGACTGGAAATATCTGTAGAGTGATGATATTTAATAAGGATAAATAAAAATGTTACTATATTTTCTTATAAAAAGCAAGTATAGTATTGTGAGCTTTAACCTCATCTCTAATCATTCTTCTCCTTGAATACTTTAGTAATAATGAACTATCCTCAGTTCTCCTGGGAAAAAAGGAACATTTTATTTCTAAAATGCAATGAAGTGTAAAGTCTATTTATCAGGGATTACATATAGGATTGTTTCGTCTTTCTCACCTCTCCCCAATCCGCCCCCCCCCTCCAAATCAAATCCATTGTGCTTCATATAAATTTTCAAAATGTCAATATTTAGCTAAAACCAAATAGTTGGCTGTTATTTTCTCTTTTTTTAATCCTCACCAGAGGATATTTTTTTCATTGATTTTTTTTTTTTTTTTTTAGAGAGAGTGGAAGTGAGAGGGATGGGGGGGAGAGAGAAACATCTATGTGAGAGAGACACATCATTTGGTTGCCTCCCACACTCACCCCAACCAGGACCAAGGATCAAACCTACAACCCAGGTATGTGCCCTTGACGGGAATCAAACCTGCGACCCTTTGGTGCATGGGCTGATGCTCTATCCACTGAGCCACACTGGCGAGGGTGGCTTATTTTCTACCTGTTGCCACCTTCCTTTTTGTAGAGGGTCATAAATTAGTAATGATGCTTTAAAACTCTTTTGATAACCTTAATATTTTTTAAAATGCCTTTCTGCCAAGGCGCTCTCTTTACAGATAATGAAGGACAGGTAATGTGAGACAAGAAATAAATACTCCCTAACCGGTTTGGCTCAGTGGATAGAGTGTCGGCCTGCGGACTCAAGGGTCCCGGGTTCGGTTCCAGTCAAGGGCATGTACCTTGGTTGCAGGCACATACCCAGTAGGGAGTGTGCAGGAGGCGGCTGATCGATGTTTCTCTCTCATCGATGTAAAAAATCAATAAAATATATTTAAAAAAAAAAAAGAAGAAAGAAAGAAATGAGGTGAGCACTATGATTACCCTATCTTACTGCTTAGAGCGAATTTCCAGGCCATACCACATAGAGGGGAACCTTTTTGGGTATCTCTTTGGAATTGAAGACATAACTTGCAGTTTAAAAAATCTAACAGCTAAACAGCCAGATTTGGAAGTTAGAGTACCAGATAGGAAACAGCTACATAGAGAGAGAGCACAGATTTAGAGTCCCGCCCAAATATAACAGGTGGGGCCAAGTGAGTGAAGGAAAACTCGTTGCTACTAGGTTATTCTCTGGTATATAACCACCTTACTTTTCTTCCAATAAAATTGTTTATCAAGAGTCAATTGATTTGTTCCTAAGCCTTTTTATGCAATCTGTCTTCCTTATGTAATTACTTAAGTATTATGTAATCTGATAAAATGTGAGTGCAAATAGAATGAAAATTAGTTTAGAAAATTAAGTTTGGGAACAAAACTCAATAAATTCATATTGCGCTTTTTTTTTTAAGTTGCTCTTGAATTAAATGTGAGTATAAAAAGTATAAAAGATTAAAGGAAGAAAAAAGCTATAACTGTCTACACTCATGGAGGGCTTCATGTCTTTAAGTTTTTATTCTACTGAAACTGGAATTCATAAACTATGAATTATGGATTTGATTCTACAAGAAAGACACAAACTAAAAGTCTTGAACTTGCTTTAAATATTAGCAGATGATATATCTTTACATATTAATAAATGTTTAGACGTTTTCCCTTAATTTAATCAGTTTGCTGATTTATTAGCCTGTTACTGTTCCTTCAGTTTCCTCATATGTAAAGTGAGGGATTTGTGTAAAAATACTATATGATCTTTCAAATTTTTTCTTATAGTTTAAAAATGATTAAAAACAAAAATTCATTTTCTCACCTATTGCATTACTCAGTAAAACTAACCAATTTTATTATAAATTAACAAAACCCTTGTTCTGAAGCCTACAATAATGTATGGCCTAACATTAATTTTAGATATTTTTTTCATTGTTAGTATTAGAGACTCAACTATAATGCCTTTCAAGCTAGATTTTTCCCATCTCTCACTCCCACTATTTTTTTTTTTTTCACTGATTTGCCCAGGATAAAGGATATTCTTTTCTAAAGAATATTGGAAAATATTTGGTGGGGCACATCCTAAGATAAAATAGAATATCATTTCCACAGGAATATCATTCCTGCATTAGTGTGATAAAAACAAATTATTAAATGATGTGATTTACTTTTTTCTTTTCTTAATTCTGGTAAAAAAAAATACATGACATAAAATTTACCACTCTTAAGTGTATCATTCAGTGGCATTAACCATACTTACAATGTTTTACAACCATCACCATTATCCATTTCCAGAATCTTTTCATCATTCCAAACAGAAGCTCTGTATATATCTATAATAATAAAAGTGTAATATGCTAATTAGACCCAGTGTCCTTCCGGATGAAGCCAGGGCTGCGAGGCCTGAGGCAGCCGCCACGGTTGCCTTGGGCCAAGGCAAGCCACCACAGCTGTGAGGGCCGAGCCCCTTGCACAAATTTCGTGCATCGGGCCTCCTATATAATAAGAGGCTAATATGCAAATTGTCTCCTCGGGAGTTCGACCAACCGGGAGTTCGACTGCTCACTATGACGTGCACTGACCACCAGGGGACAGTGCAGAACAAAGGAAGGGCCCAGCTGACAGCTGGCAGCCAGAGGAAGGAAGGTCCCGAACGGCCCTGATTGCCGGCCAAGCCTAGGGACCCTACCCATGCCAAATTTCATGCACCAGGCCTCTAGTTCAACAATAATTTCCCATTCCCCAACCTCACGGTGTTCCTGATTACCACTATTTTTTTGTCTGTCTCTCTAAATTTGCCTATTGTAGGTACCTCATATAAGTAGTATCATACAATAGTTGTCTGTGTCTGGCTTATTTCACTTGACATAATGTTTTCAAGGTTCATCCATATTATAGCATATATCAGAATTTCACTGTTTATCCATTCATCTGTTGATAGATACTCAGTTTGTTTCCACTTTTTGGCTTTTGTGAATAATGCTGCTATGAACACTGATGTGCAAGTATTGTTTGAATCCCTGCCTTCAGAACTTTGGGGTATATACTTACAAGTGGAATTGTTACCAGCATTGGAGTTCTTGGGTTCCCCAAGATAGAAATCGAGAAGTTTCGAGACAGATTTTATTAAACTTATGCTGGAGCACAAGGGAGACAGCACAGAGGAAAGGAAGATACTCTGAACTGGCTCCAGGGCTGGCTCTGCCTGGCTGCTTTTATATGCTGGGGACAAAGCGAGCTCGCGTGAAAAGATAGGCTTGTGCAAAAAGGAAGGTTTGCACACACAAAAGTGGGCTTGTGAAGGGTTCAGGGAGTGGAATTTTCCATGTCAGGGTAGGGTTACTTCTCTCTCCTGTCAGGTTGCTTGACAAATATTTTGCCTAAGCTATGGGGGCAAAATGTTGGTGTTGCTTATTACCGCCACTCCAGTCAGGTCGTATAGTGGCCAAACCTTGATCATCTATGCATGTGGAACAGTGGTTTTGACATCTTCTGGCCACCTGGTCTTAACTTGGCTTTCTGGCTACCTGGTATTTTTCCATTCTCAGGTTAAAGTTCCTATACTCTCTCAGAATCACTGGAACATATGATAATAATTCTATGATTAACTTTTTGAGCAACCACCAAATTGTTTTCCACAGCAGCTTAACCATTTTACATTTCTTCTGGCAGTGAAGGAGAGTTCCAGTTTCTCTACATCCTTGCTAACACTTGTTATTTTCCTTTTCCATATAATAGCTATCCTAATGGGAGTGAAGTAGCATCTCATTGTGATTTTTACCTGTGTGGTTTACTTTTGTTGTTGTTGTTAACCCTCACTCGTGGATATATTTTCCATTGATTTTTAGAGAGAGTGAAAGGGAAGGAGGGGGAGTGAGAGAGAAAGAAACACTGATGTGAGAGACACATAGATTGTTGCTTCATGCATGTGCGCCACTGGGGCAAGGGATGGAACCTGCAACCCAGGTACATAACCTTGCGACACTTTGGTGCACTGGCCAACGCTCTACCACTAAGCCACACTGGCCAGGATTTACTTTTAACTGAAATGTAGAAATGCATAGAAACATAATTATATGTTGCCCCAATTAAATATTCTTGGTAACTTATTACATTGCATTTTGTACTTTTAAACTGCACATCTGAATTTATTGCTTGGCTTGTTAAGGTTGTTTTGAAACTACTTCAGTGTATAAATTATTTAGATGTTACATTTTATTTTTAATTTGTTTCTGACATCTTCAACGTTTACAACACTTCATTCAGCCACAACCATTTTTTAGCTAGACTCACATGTAATCAGCTTAATAAAGGACATTATACATACAGGTAATTATATCCATTGATGCCTGCTAATGCAAGCTGCTTTGTAGTCATTACCTGGCAATACATGACTAAAGAACTTGGTTATTCTTCTTGTTTTTCATTTTTATTAAATTAAGTTTTTTGAATAGCATCATCTTGCAAATGGTTCTTGCAAATGGTTCTTAAGAGTAATACATTTCAAGGTTCCATAATCGCTAGATAATTAACCTGCCAGGATTAAGTACACTCAACTTTGCTTCAGGATGCTTAACTCTCAAATAAGGTCAATTATCTCATGATAATAACTGCTTTGTCTAGAGTTACCACTTAATTCCACAGTGAAACGTCACATCACCAGTACAATGCACGTTAAGATAATTTAAATAATAAAATACTGCTTGAAAATTAGGTAGAAGAATTCAGTTTTTAATTCATACAGATTAAGAATGATACGTTTTAGATAAAACTCGCCCTCATGGACCTAATATTTTGAATCTCACAGATGATTTCTATTTATAAAGATTATATGTTGCTCTAGTTTTATTGGTCATTTTGCTGGCAATATTCCTACATTGTACATCTTCTTGCAGGGAAATCAGTTTTAA
Source organism: Eptesicus fuscus (assembly GCF_027574615.1). Classification (NCBI taxonomy): domain Eukaryota; kingdom Metazoa; phylum Chordata; class Mammalia; order Chiroptera; family Vespertilionidae; genus Eptesicus; species Eptesicus fuscus. Next base: position 15,740,812 of record NC_072489.1, on the reverse strand, counting down.
ACCTATTGACCCTACAGATGATTCAGTATGTTAAAAATCTCTAGTACATTCCAGGAATATTGAAATTCCTGGTTCCTTCCTGATTGATGTTTTAACTGTTTGAAAAATATTTATTTTATCAATGAATGAATTACAAAACAATGAACAAATTCTGCAGTTTGTTGTTGTGGTCATTTTTGCTGTTGTTCAGGACAGTGATGTATAGTTAAAAACAGGAATGCTACTTGAAACATCAGGACATTTTGAAAGAAACATAAAATTGACTTTAGGTATTTGAATCCATGTTTTCTAAACCTGAATAATGGCTCTATCTCCTTATATGTAAACCCTAATCATGTTTTTTTTTAATATATTTTTATTGATTTCAGAGAGGAGGGGGAGAGGGAGAGAGAGAGAGAGAGAGAGATGAGAATCATTGATTATCTGCCTCCTGCACGCCCCCTACTGGGGATGGAGCCCACAACCTGGGCATGTGCCCTGACCTGGAATCGAATCATGACCTCCTGGTTGACGGTCAACCACTGAGCCACACTGGCTGGTCCCTAATTATCTTTTTACAAGAACACATGGGATAGATTAGCTTTTTCTTCTTTTACATGCTTTCCTGGGAGGGGAGAGACTTAATTGACATTTGTTGTTTACTGGTATACCGTTAAATTCATTTTAATCTTTCTAATAGCCATTGATTATTTTTTAAAAGACACTATAAAAATTAATAATTTAAAAATAGCGATAATGCTTCTAATTATACATAACCATTGATAAACTCTTATCTGAAGTAGTTTGTCAGTTTCTGTACATCTGTGTAATGGAAATCATTTGCTATTTCAATATGAAAATCTGTGTAAATCTTTAAATTATATGTGTCCAATATGGATAAGTGCTGTAGATACATATATCTTCAATTCAGATATTCTCTCTTTAGTTAGGAGAGTTTCTATTCTTTGTAAGTTATTATATTTAATTTTTGGAAACACTTTTTTCTCAAGTCTATGCACATTTTATCCTCAGAGAAATTCTTTGAATTTTTGCATCTTTTTGTCAAACCTAATTCCTTGAGATACATGATTTCCAAACATTTTCAGAGAGCTAGGATCTTTCACTAGATCCATATTCTGCCAGAAGAGATGGTCTTTTTTTTTTTTTTTTCACTGTATTGATACCTTTGTAATTAGCTAATCTATATACTAAAAGCCTAAGCAACTAGTACAGTGGAACGACCAGAACTACCAGTCGCTATGATGCACATTGATCTCTAGGGGGCAGACGCTCAACGCAGTAGCTGCCCCCTGGTGGTCAGTGCGCTCCTACAGGGGGAATGCCGCTCAGCCAGAAGCTGGGCTCATGGTTGGTGAGCCCAGTGGCAATGGCGAGAGCCTCTCCTGTCTCCATGGCAGCACTAAGGAGCAGTGAGCTGAGCGGTAAGGAGCAAGTGAGCAGGTGGGCGGTAAGGAGCGAGGGGTCTTGGACTGCGAAAGGGTGCAGGCTGGGCTGAGGGACCCCCCTCCCCCCCATGCACAAATTTTGTGCACCGGGCCTCTAGTTATTAATAATAGGAAAGGGGCAAAAGAGGAGGCCAGACATTATAAGCATGGTCATTTGGGCAGCTTCAACAGGAAGCTGCAATTCCACACTCCCCAGCTCCATTCCCTGCAGATTAATGGGGGAAGGGACTGAACAAAGGGGAGATGGGTGCTTGGACAGTGAAGTTGGGGTAACGGAAGTTGCCTGTCAGTCAAACCTTGGAACAGAGATCATTGTCCAGAGGGGGTGGGCCAATGCAAGCTGCCTCATAGACCCATGCAAACTGCCTCATGGACCCCACCCACAATAGACTGATGGACTGAGACTGGGAACACAAACTAAATTAGCCTGATCCTGGGTTGGACTGTGCCGCAACACAGAGCAAAAACTCTTGGCAATAACTTTAATTCTAGTCCTTCTGAAATCACAGCTACACTTCCTCCATGGTGGGACAGAGGGAAATGGGACCTTGGGAACTCAGGGGTTTAATTCCATAGAAATAAAGCTTTCTACAGTAACTGATCCTCCCGTGCAAGTGTCAGAAAATTCTTTTTCTCGGGACATTGCAAGAAGCCCACGCCCACCAGCAACCAGTGGTGGCGAGGCGAGTTCCCTACTGATCACAGTATGAAGATGTTCCCAACGTGAATGTGGGGGATAGGGCTCTGTCTGAAATGGTAATTCCTCTTTTTTAAAAAGTGCCTTGTTTCTTTCATTGAAAAATGGACATCACCTTCCTGATACTGTTCATATAGTAGTCCTTTCCATTTTCTCTTTCTTTGCTATAAGCAGTAAGAGAAGTCTGTAATATAGACAAGAATCTGTTTCCAGAGATGATACATAACCCCTCCAAAGAAATAAAAATAAAAACTATGGCACTCTTATAAAATTCTGGCATATTTATATTATCTGCTGAAGATAACGAAATTTCAGTTAAGACAGGTCGATGGCATCATCAGATTGCTGCTTACCTCCTGGATTCAACTTTCTTCTTTGGATCTTTCTGATATACTTTACTTATCAGACAGAGAGAGAGGGAGGGAGAGGGAGAGGTTCACTGTAGCACAAGGGAAGCTTGTAAAGTCAGTGCAATATTGTAAAGATGTGCTGTAGGAAGGATTCTTAAAGAGCCAAAGGCTATTTAACTATATGCTTTGCATCTCCCTCACTTTCTACTTAACTCTCTCTTTCCCTCTTTTCTCTTCTGATCCTCACTAACATACCCTTTCTCTCTTAATTCCTTCATTTCCCTCCCCTTACCAACTACATTGCCTCTCTAAAGATGAAAGGTTTTTAAATCATCCCCAAATTACCAGCCATGATTGCTAAAAAGCCCTGTAATTTGAAATGGTTTAAATTGCTAGGGAGATAATCCTTTGTTATGCAATAATGCCTTTTCACATTATTCAGTATTTCAATTAATCTTTTTTTATTTATTTGATTGTTTCAGTTACTGTGCTACAAATCTGTGACTATTTTAGTGTAATTTGTCTAGTCTGATATGATATAAAAGTAATGAGTTAATATTTAAAGTTCTTTAATGCCCTTAAAAATGTTCTTAATATTGAAATGGTTTTATGAATTTGACTAAAACCTGTACATTTATATGATACTGGAAGGAGCATTGGTCTATATTTAGAAAATCTGGGTTTTGACTCAGCTCAATTTTTTTCTGTGCTTTTCATCTTTGACATTAGGAGGAAAATTGGCAAAATTTATATAGATTCTGTAGATTAGCTAATAGTATTTATCAATAAGTAATTTCTTAGCTTTGATGATTCTATAATCTATAATAATAACTGAACAATTCCTCAGCTTTTCTGTGTCTTTTATGAGTAGACACTTTTGAAGAGTACTGGCCATTTATTTTGTAGAATGTCCTTCAGTGTAGAATTGACTGATATTTCCTCATAATTAATGTTGTGTTGGCAGGAATACTTATAAAAGCTTTTGTGTCTTTCTTCATATATCAACATTTCAATTTACTGGTGATATTATTAACTTTGATCACTGGGTTGAGATGTTGACCCAGTTCATGCACTTTAAAGGTACTATCTTTTCCTTTGTAATTTAATTAATAAGTATCTTGTGGGGAAATACAAGGGAATGTAATAATTTTGTCCTTTCATTATATTTTTACCCATACTTTTAGCATCTATTGATGATTCTTGCCTCCAGTAATTAATGTGGTATTTGCCAAATGGTGATTTTTCTATTTCCATCATTTCTTCTGTGTTTATTAATTGGAATTCTCTGTGAGGAAGAGCTGTCTCTGGCTCACATTCCTTTATTTTCATTAGCACAAATTAGCAGCAAACTGTTTATCTTATATCCTCTTCTTTGTAACATGAACTGTAGCATTATAGATTCTCTTTGCACCTTAGGTTTTTTTTTCTTCTTAAGTTGGAAATCATTCCATAAAAGCTCATAGAAATCTTCCTCATTTTTTTATATCTTCATTGTACCCCGTTTGTGAATGTAATATAGTTTATTCGGTCACTCTCTTGAATATGGACATTTAAGTTATTTCCAGTTATTACCTTTTCTGAGTTAGGAGAATATCATGAAGTATGGCATCTGGGACTTATTCATCTACATTGGTCCTGGTTTCAACTATGGACAATAGATTTCCAAATTTTTATCATTTCCACTCAGCCTCTTAAGAGTTAATAGTACCGATGCATATTAATGCTTTGTCTGTATACTAGACGTAGTACTCTTTAGTATGATATGGTTATTAAAGTCATGGGACCTCTGATCTGTTAGCCAATTAAACTGTGTGGCAATGACAAGTCCATTTAACTTGTCTAGCCCTAAATTTTCTCATCTGAAAAGTGGTAATAGGCATACTCTGGTTTGTTAGTATTAAGTAAAATATTTGAATATGATTTCAGAAACACAAAGGCTATATAAAAACAAGGCAGTGATATGATTACTCCAATTTTCATTTACTTTTCTCTCTGTTATAATGCAAAGCAAGTAAAATAGAATCTATATGATCTTGAGCACAGACATAAGTATAAAAGAATAAATGTTCTTCACAATTTCATAATACCCAAATTGTGTGCTTTGATAACTAGTCAATATAAAAACAAAATTATTGGGTGATAGATTTTTAAAAGAATAGAACTGAACATTTATTTTAGCTTTTTCATTTTAGTTTAAGGTACTGTCTTAGAGATTTAATGTCCTTTAATTTGACAATTTATTTATAGTGCATATATATTGTCAGGCACAGTGCTCTGCACTAGGTATTCTAAAATTGCTAAGAATGTTAACATTGCTTTTATATAGTCAGTTACTTATCACAGTCTCTTTCCTCTCAATTTTTTCCAAAATAGGAATCGCTAATGTGTTTTCACATATGGAGTTCAGATCCAAACTAGGTATCCCAGCTAATGTGAACAATTTTAAGGGCCTCAATTTTGTGGGACCTTGTACTAATTTAACAAACCCAGGGACTTTGGTTTCTACCAAAAGCATTTTGTCAGCCCTCTTTCTCTCTGGCTTCAATACATAGTGTAGAGAAGGAAAACTAAGGGACTTGAGCTCCCTATTATCAAATTTTGCTACCTAAGAAATAGAAGACTTAAATCTGTCACCTTTTTCTATATTCAAGAGCTGATCAAAATTTATTTTTAATCCCTTATTCTTGAAAGGGTATTCTAATGTTCATTTAGAAATATGACTGCTCATAGGATTTGTATTATTTTCAAGGCCAAATATATATGGTATTCCCATTATTCTTGTTTTATTGTTAAACTACTATTCCTTTTGAGCTATAATGAATAATTAATATTGAAGCAATGTATGATTTCAGTAATTGTGAACAAAATTATTAAACATGAAGACATTGGTTAATAGAGTGGATAATAATCATAGTTATTTATTCAAATTAAGATATAATTTTTAATTTGATAAATAGAATTATTTTATTACAGCATCAAGCCAACTTGGATTGATAGTTTTTAGAAAATTAATTCCTTACAACAAGAGGAAATATACATTCTCTTTCTCTCAGCATACTATTAATTCAGAAATGACCTCTTCAGTACCTACCTCTTCTAGGAGGGATACTCTGAATTCAGAACTCCATTCACTTCATAATTAACTTCACATTTTTTATGCTGACATCAGTGTTTATATTTCTTATGTGGGACCCAGAAATGTAACACAACGAATACCACAAAATTAGCAAAACTTTTTCTTATTGTTGGGGACATTTAGACAGCTACAAAATGGTTAAAGTAGATGGAAACTTACCAAGCAATGTTATCAAAACTAAATGTTACTTGGTGCTAATTTTTAAATAACAAATGGAAGTGGAGGAATTATGAGACTGGGTTGTGTTTTAAAATGTGATTTTAATGTGTTAATTTACTGTGCAGCAAGTGCATGGGAAGGCCGTTCCTAGAAATATTCTCACCTCTGTTTCTTTAGGTACTCTCACTTAGATATATACGAGTATGACCTAAGCTTAGGATTTTCATTTCTTTTCCGTTTTCCTTTTAACAATCAGGTAAATACCCCTAAGTTGTCACTGATTTCATTATCAAATTCCCTATAACTCTCTATGTAGTAGGTAATGTGAGAAAGGTTGCTCAGAACTAGATCAATTTCAAGTTAAAGCCTTTAAAAATTACCTATATTATAAGATAATAGAATGTCTTCAATAAAAAGGTAGAAAAGTAGAAGGGTAGATGGACAAACTGATTTGATTACTTACCTATGGTACCTCTAAATCTTAGGAAAGTAACTGAAAATGTATTCAGTCTTCTAATTCAGTGAGTTTTAACCGTTTTTGTTTTTTGTTTTTTTATCTCATGGCACATATAAACTAATTACTAAAATCCTGTGGCGCACCAAAAAATGTGTTATATTTTTGTCAGACTGACAAAAAAATAGGTATAATTTTGATTGATTAAAAAAAAAAAAGAAAAACAGGAATAAAACAGCATAGTAGTAATTACCTATTCCTTCTTGTTCCAAAGTTACTTTTTTAAAAAAACCAGGAGCCTATTCTTATATATAAAGATTTCTGTTACCAAGAATTAACCAATCAGAGACAACCTTATTATGCGATATGACCAGTAAGTTGCAACTTTTTTTATTTAATTTATGGTTCAAGTCCGGGCATTCACACCAGACAGCTATTGTGTTTGTTGTTGTCATTTTTTTATTTGACAGTTTAGGAGGAAAGAATTCATTGCCCCTCACTAAATAGTTATTGCATGTTTTAAAAATTCTTGAGGCACACCAATTGAAAATCACTGTTTTAAATGTTAAAAATAATTTATCTTGGAGGTTTATAAGATCTCTATAAATATGGGATATCAAAATAGATTATTTGACAAATTAATGAGTTGTGGATTATGTACTTTAAAGTACCTTTAAGTGATTTAAAAAATTTGTGCAGCTATAGTAATAATAATGCATGCCCATTGTAGAAAATGAAAAATAAACATCAAAGAAAACATTAAAATCAACATTTGTTATATCATCCAACATTAACTAAAAAAAAAAAAAAAAAGTATTTTGTTTTCTTGGAATGTTTTTTTATATATATATATATATAGTTTTAATTCTTTATTTTGAAATGATTTCTAATTTAGAGAAGAGTCATAAAAACAGTACAATTAAATTTCTTCCCTATGCTTTGAGTTCTCTCTCTCGCTCCTCCCCCCCCTCCCTCCCTTCCTCCGTCCCTCCCATATATATATATGCCTAACCATAGTATATATTCAAGTTTTTCTAGTTCTCTCAAGAATGTCCTTTCTAGCCCTGGACAGTGTGGCTTAGTTGGTTGAGCATTGCCCCATCCACTGAGAGGTCATCGGTTCAATTCCTGATCTGGGCACATGCCTGGGTTGCACCTGGGTTGTAAGCTCGATTCCCAGTGGGAGGCAAGCAGGAGGCAGCCAATCAATGTTTCTCTCTCTCCATAAAAAAGCATTAAAAAAAAAAAAATCGTTAAAAAAAAAAAAAAGAATGTCTTTGTACCTATTTTGTTTTCCTACTGTAAGGTCCAATCCAGGATCATACATTGCCTTTACTTGTCATAGCTCTGGTTTCCTTTCATCTGCAACAGTTCCTTGGTCTTTCTCTTTCATGACAATGTTATTTTTAAAGAATATAGCTAACTGTTCTATATATGTAAAGTTTTAACTAATTGAAATTATTTCCATTATTATAATTTTATATCCTTTTTCCCACTCACTGTTACATTTTTAGCATTTTCCAGTGTCATTAATTGGTCTTCCAATTATCATTTTGGGTGGCTATACAACATCATTAATTTTCATTATTCTTCTATTGTTGAACATTTTTACTCTTTCTAATTTTTCCAGTATTACAATTGCAGTTGGGCAAAACATCTTTGTAAATAAATCTTCATTTTAATTTGAATTTCTGAATCCATATACCAAGTATTGGCTAAGTGCTTACAACATGGAGCAACAAAAATCCAGCTGAAGACAGCCCTGACCAGGTAGCTCAGTTGGTTAGAGCTTCATCCCCATATGCCAATGTTGCAGATTCAATAAGGAGCAGGTCAAGGCACGTACAAGAATTAACCAATGAATGCATAAATAAGTAGAAAACAAATCAATGTCTCTCTCTCTCTCTCTCTCTCTCTCTCTCTCTCTCTCTCTCTCTCTCTCTCCTTCCCTCCCTCTCTACCTTTCTCTCTCTCTCTAAAAAAAAATCAATCAATAAAAAAATTTAAATTTTAATGAAGACAATAATTAAGTTTGATCTCTAATTCTAAATATAATTAGAATGGAACTTTGGAAAAGGGGGAAATTACAAGATAATGAGATTGACAATTTTAACAAATAGAATTACAGGATATCCATTTAAATTTGAATTTCAGATGGGACATGTAGTATTCATACACTAAAAATTATTCATTGCATATCCGAAATTCAAGTTTAACTGGGCATCTTATCTTGTATTTTATCTGGCAATCCTACCAAATTGAGTGTTCAGGATAACATAGAGGTGATGGAAAGGAGTAAAAATGATGTCTTACACAGAAAGAATGGCTTGATTATGCCACTGAAGCAAGAATGAATCTAGTTTGTGTGAGTATGCGCCATAAGGATAAAGACTTTGTGTCTTATTTGCTGCTATGTTCCCAACCCCTTAAACGGTGCCTTATTACTACATATGTAGACAGTCAGTAATTATTTTCTAAATAAATAAATGAATTTGCACTATGAATAAAACCAAGTCTTTTGGAACAAATGTTACCTGTTACAACTTAGTAGATAAATATCAAATTTCCGTGAGCCCGGAAAATTTGGCAAAAGATTTGGACTTTCTGCCTTCCTTTATTCATTTATTTCATAATAATTCATTGTGTCTGTGTGTCAGATGTAGAGGATACTTTAATGAAAAAGAGCATACATGGCCCCTACCTTCACGAATTTTAGTGTCTAGTGACAGACATTATTTAATTAAGTCATTAATTTATCATAAAAAAAAGGTGAATAATATTATAAAGGGAAAGTACTTTGTCCTGAAATCATATAAAATCTATAATAATAAAAGCATAATATACTAATTAGACCAGACAGCCAAACGACCTTCTAGATGTCCTTCTGGATGAAGCCACCACAGTGGGGGCCAAGGCAGGGGCAGTTAGGGGTGATCAGGCAGGCAGGGAGCAGTTAGGGGCGATCAGGCAGGCAGGCAGGCGAGCAGTTAGGAACCAGTGGTCCCGGATTTCGAGAAGGATGTCCGACTGCCAGTTTAGGCTCAATCCCTGCGGAATCCCCCAAGAGGTCCTGGATTGCGAGAGGGTGCAGGCAGGCTGAGGGGCCCCCCTGTGCATGAATTTCGTGCACCAGGCCTCTAGTGAAGGTATAATCTTCAAAACCAGACTATATGAGGATGGGGTTATGTTGTGTCTTGAGGGATAGATCCAATTTCTTCTATGAAGTCTTCATTCATTCACCAATTTTCCCTTGTGTTTATAGAAACTTGTTTCTTATACAGCATTGGTTTTTATTTTTTACTATATCCTGGTGCACTAATTTGTGCATGGTTGGGGTCCAGCCGGCCAGCCCTGCCCCCTATCGGGAGCTGGCAATTGTGGATGGGGCTGGCCCAGGGGAGGGGCCACGGGCAGTTGGTGGGCTGGCCCCGCCCCCAGTTAGGGGGGGACTAATCAGGGATGGGGCCACCCAGGGGGAGGGGCCGTAGGTGGTTGGCGAGCCCGCCCCACCCCCGATCATGGTGGGGCCAGCCCCACCCCCAATCGGGGTTGGGGGACCGATTGGGGGTGGAACGGCTGGGGGGAGGGGTCGCGGGTGGTTGCTGGCCGGCCCTGCCCCCTGGTCAAACTCCGGTCGAACTCCTTGTCAAGGGCATAATTTGCATATTAGCCTTTTATTATATAGGATATGGGTGATTTTGTTTATGTAATAGATTATATATTGTTTGAAAAAAGGAGAGATTAGGGTAGGGTGTTTAGATTTACTTTTCTCCCCTGTAGTTTCATGGATATAATAGGTATAAATAATTTATATGTTGACTCATTGAAATTATAATGGAGCTTTTGATAGCTGTAAAAATGCCATATACATTTAAGAGACTTAATGTGATTTTACATGTTTATGTATGACATAAAAATTGTGAAAATATTTTCTAAACAAATTAATTAAACATCCTCTATTGAAAAGGGTGACTCCTGAATAAAAGGTGATTAAAACAAAGGTGATTTCCCTTTGTAGTCTTATACTCTATTCTTTACTCTTTCTTGTAGTAAAATGGGAACTGTGTTGTTCAGCCCATGGAAGGGTAATGATACATTGATGTACTCTCTCTTTTTTTTCCTTTTGTCCTTTTGTTTTTTATTTGATTATGAAATATTTAACATGTTTCAAAATATGTTTGTAGCACGTATATGTTACAAAGCAGATGCCTCTGCTTCCCTCCTATTTGAGTATTTAAAGCTCTGCAGAGACAATACCTATTCTGAATTTTGTACTTTTATTTCTTTGTATTATGTATATGTATATGTGTATGTGTATATATATGTGTGTGTGTGTATATGTATTTCTTGCATATGTACATACACTGAGTGGCCAGATTATTATGATCTCTGAACGCATGATAATCTGGCCACTCAGTGTATATCCTCCTATATAATAAAAGGATAATATGCAAATTGTCCCCTCGACCAAGAGTTCGACCAGCAGGCAGGCCGGCCAACCGCCCATGTTCCCTCCCCCTGGCCAGGCTGGCCGGACCCCACCCATGCATGAATTCATGCACCAGGCCTCTAATATATATACTGAGTGGCCAGATTATTATGCGTTCAGAGATCATAATAATCTGGCCTCTCAGTATATATATATATATATCTATTTTCATACAATATACTGTTTGCTCTTTTTTTAACTTTGTAGGTGTGCAATAATTTGATATGTTAGTCATTCTGAGTTTTGCCCTTTTCGTTCAATATTGCTGTATGTAACTAAAGTTTATTAATTTACATCTACCTAATAAAAGAGTAACATGCTAACATGTACCTTCGCAACACCCACCAGCCAATCAGGAGTGAGTATGCAAATTAACCCAACAAAGATGGTGGGTTAATTTGCATACTCAGGCACTGAGCAGCTGGGGGCGGGGCGGTGTGGGACGCAGGTGTTCTGCAACACCCCAGCCACTCCAGGCCTCTGGCAACATGGGAAGGCGGAAAGGCGGCTCTGGCCAGAGCCAAGGTGGTGCTGGCAGCCAGGGGAAGGAAGGCCCATTCTTGCACGAATCTTCGTGCATCAGGTCTCTAATTGTTATGTAATCTGTTGTTGAATTTTTTTGGTCTGTTTTTCTTTGCCCTTTTCTTCATCCTTTGACCCTACCTATAGCAGTAAATAAATCAGCAAAATCATCAGTGGCTTCACATTTATGGAACACTTGACAGAGTTTAAATTATGACTCAGAAATATAGGTACTATTGAAATCCCTTCTATTTCTACAAGCATAGTAAACGATATGATTTGCATTCTTATAGTAGAGTATGAATTCTATCGTTACACTGACAGCTGCAAGGTAAAAAGTTTTAGCATACTAGAATGAAACGTATCTTGGAGACATTCTTGGTGTCTGAAGATCAGCATGCTCCATATGGTGCCACTGAACCAGTAAATTTGAAGAAAATATTCCTATTCCTAAAATTGCACAAAGTATGAATTAGTCTTTTGTAAACAAATTTATTTTCTTTCCAGATTAGTTTCTATATGAATAGTTGTATGTATAAAATATATTGATTATAAATATAACCTGCTCTATTTAACGTGTAACTTTCCTCCAAGTTCCAATAAAATGATACTATATTTTCTAAATTAGTTATTACAGTAAAAAAAAACCTTTCCAGGTCCAAGTCAATAGCAAGTTATAAGATACTAGAGGCCCGATGCACGAAGATTCATGCAAGAATTGGCCTTCCTTCCCCCAGCTGCTGGCACCAGCTTCCCTCTGGCACCCAGGACCTGGGCTGCCGGCACCAGCTTTCCTCTGGGACCCAGGCTTCCCTCCTCTGGCCACTGGTAGACACCCAGGACCCGGGCTTTCCCTCCCGCAGGCACCCAGGACCTGGGCCGGTTTCCCCCAGGCCGGCTGCAGGCACCTGGGGCCACAGGCAGCATTCCCCGGGCCGGGCCCCAGCTTTGTCAGGAAGGACGTCCAGAAGACGTCCTGTCTAATTAGCATATTACCCTTTTATTAGTATAGACTAGAGGCCTGGTGCATGAAATTCATGCACTTGGGGAGGGGGGGCATGTCAGCTTGGCCTGTGCCCTCTCACAGTCCGGGAGCCCTCAGGGGATATCCGACTGCAGGCTTAGGCCCACTCCCCCAGGACAGTCAGACATCCTTAGTGCTTCCGCGGAGGTGGGAGAGGCTCCCGCCGCCACTGCTGGGCTCGCCAACCATGAGCCCGGTTCAGGGCTTCTGGCTGAGCAGCACGCCCCCTGTGGGAGCGTACTGACCACCAGGGGGCATCTCCTTTGTTGAGTGTCTGCCCTCTGGTGGTTAGTGCGCATCATAGCGACTGGTCGTTCTGCCCTTCGGTTGATTTGCATATTAGTCTTTTATTATATAGGATGGTAAAACTTAGAACATTGTCATTAACTATAAATTATGACCTTAATTTTATTTTTTTAGTCCATGCTGATATTACTATATATTTAGTGAAGCAGTGTTTTGTTTCCCACAGAATATAGTTCATTATAAAAGAACGCCAAAGTATTTATTATATAAAACATAATTTTGAATACATGCAGATGTAGCTTATTTTATACATAAACGTAAGTGTTACAGTCATTGTGGTAAGCCATTTTATTAATGTGACTATAGGCTTAAGATAATATGAAATTTGGTATAGATTTAAACTTTTAAAAATTATTTTAGGGGCTTTCCCTTTATAATTTTAATTCTTTCAACTCATTAACTTTTTTTAAGTCATTGGTGTCAGATCCTAGTAGCTGTATCATAAGTTAGAATCATGGATCCAAAAGAGTTGGGTAAGGAAAGAATTGTCAGAGAAATGTGTTAGGATTTCCATTCTTAAATGTCATCATATAGAAAGTTTAAAATGTAATATACAATAATCTAGTATTAAAATATGGGTGGGGTCTCTTGGCCTAGCCGGCGATCAGGGCCATCTTGTCCAGTCCTCATCAGCGCCAGGGGAGGGACCGCAGGAGGTTGGCCAGCCATAGGAGGTTGACTGTGGGAATGCACTGACCACCAGGAGGCAGTTCCTCTATTGAGCGTCTGCCCCCCTGGTGGTCAGTATGCATCTTAGTGACTGGTTGTTTAATTGTTCGGTCACTTAGGCTTTTATATATATAGATAGGACCATCAGAGGCTGATCTAAAAGTAATTAAGGATAATCAAGTTTTGGGAGGATCTTGTTTCTCGGTTGCTCTGGTCAGAAAGCACCTCAAAAAATGAAATAACTCTGGTGCCAAATCAGAAATTTCTCCCCCTAAATCAACCTAAAAATATGCCTGAGTTCATCCTAATAGCAAACTTAAACCCCTAGGGAAGATAGGCAGATCATTTTCCTGTTGACCAAAGCAGAGACTCCAGTCATCCTTATATCGCATAAGAACTTCATATACTTTTTTAGAAGCCTAGATATATAATAACTAGAGGCCTGGTGCACGAATTCGTGCACAGGTGGGGTCCCTCGGCCTGGCCAGCAATCGAGGTGATCAGAGCAGGTCGGCCGACGGGTGGGGGGAACAGCAGAAGATTGGCTGGCTGTGGGAGATTGACTGTGGGAGCATACTGACCACCAGGGGACAGCTCCTGCATTGAGCATCTGCCCCCTGGTCAGTGCGTGTCATAGCTACCGTCCAGTTGTAACAGTTGCTTAGGCTTTTATCTACACTAATAAAAGATAGATGCAAATTGACCATACCTTCGCGACGCCCACTAGCCAATCAGGAGTGAGTATGCAAATTAACACAACAAATATGGCGGGTTAATTTGCATACACAGGCGCAGAGTGGCCAGGGGCGGGACACTTGCCTTGTCACCATAGCGATGATGCATGCGTGCCACACTGCCCCAGCCGCTCCGGGCCTCTGCGCAGCATGGAAAGGCGTAAAGGCGGCTCTGGGCCAGAGTGAAGGCGGTGCCAGCAGCCAGGAAAAGGAAGGTCCATTCTTGCACAAATCTTTGTTCATGGAGCCTCTAGTATATATAGATTATTATTATTTTCTATGAAAGTTATTTTCAACCATTTTTTATCTCATGGTACACACAAACTAGTTGCTATAATTCTGCGACTTACCAGAACATGTTTTTTTGTTTTTGCCGATCTGACAAAAAATAGGTACAATTTTTATTCATTCACACTGGACAGCAATTGTTGTGTTGACTGTTGTCATTTTTCTCATTTGATAATCTAAGGGAAAAGAGGTCAGTGCCCCTGATTAAATAGTCAGGTATTGCTTGTTTTAAAAATTCTTGCGGCACACAGGTTGAAAATCGCTGCTCTATGAAGTAACTGAGATGAAAGACAATATTCATTTATTATCTTGAATGGGGAAGGCATTATGAGGAGAGAAGATTTATTAACCTCATTTTTTAAAAATAGAAGGCATAGAATTTTATTCTAATAAGTCCACACAACAAGGAAATTTAAGTTTCTGCAGCTCCAGGACAGCAATTACATACATATTGACAACTATACATGTTTTACATGCCCATTTGCTCTCCTCTTCACTACTGAAATGTAGTTACCATAGCAATGAACACATCACATGGTTCCTGTGCTAGTTCTAAAATAGAGAACAGCAATATGCCATATGAGCTGTGCTTATTTTTTACATAAGGACTGCATATACATCTTGAGGCTATTCCATACGCTTCTCAGTGCAGATAGCTGATCATTGATTTAGAAAATCTTCAAAGTAAAAAGCAATTGGCAGGAGTATATTTCAAGTCCCCAGCCTCTCATGTACTATATTGTGTGCATTCTTAGCCACTGAGCTAAAAGAACAGCTTCACTAGCTTTGACCAGCAGGGACTCTGCTATTGTATATTTAACCAGATATCTTCTGTTGGAAAATCAGTACCACTCAGGAGATTTGGCAGGAGGGCATATATAGCATTCATTAAAACATTTTCTCAGTCTTATCGACTGATTCTTAACCAACCTTAGTTTTTCTCCTACTGTCTTCTTTTACGTATCAACTTAAAAATATATAGGAGTCTGCTTTAGAATTTGAGTAGAGAGGATGCCAGGCACAGCTGGAGGGATGCTATTAGTTCCTTTTAGAACCATTATTGCTCTGTAAGATTTAAGTGTAGGTTACACAGCAGTGTATCTATAGAAAAGGACTTCAAATTTCTGTGACTGGTGCTGTCAGATCCCTACTTCTGCTTCATCTTGCATTCTTTAGAGTATGTCGTAAACTGTGAGACCACAAGAAATAAAATACGAGCTCAGTCAGTCCAAGTGCTATGACATATTAGAAAATGGTGCTACTCTGTAACTACTAACATGTATACAATAAGAAAAATAAACTTCATTTTCAGCTGCCAGCTACACTACACCTATTGTCACTGGAGCTACAGATTAAAATATCTAAATATTAACTGTAGCATAGAAATAGCTATGCTATAGAACAGGGGTGGGAACCTTTTTTCTGCCAAGGGCCATTTAGATATTTATACCAACATTTACTTAACATAATTCACTTAATATAAATTTATGTTGCTATGAAAAAAACTCCTGGATTTATTGAATTTCGAGTCCTGCCTGTGGTTGCCTTGGCTGACAGGATCAGACCAAATGATTTCCCACCCCTGCTATAGATAGTGGAGGAACTCTGTGCTTTATTTCCTCATTACCTTCTATTCTTGATTCAAGTTTATAGGAGGTGAAGCATAGGTCTTCAAATACAAATTAGTAAATTTAAGACACTAAATAAGTATAGATAGATAGATATTTGACTGGCTACTACTCATGGGCTTACATGTTGACTTACAATATTTGTGTTTGCCTTGTCATGCCCTTTATAATTTGAAAACCATGTACTATAGCATTACAAAGTAGAACAAATGACTAGAGATGCTATTGCTATCTTGTACTTAAACCTAATTTCTTTTTTCTTGGTCATTGCTTAAAAATTGGACATTATAAAAACAGATAATGCAAGAAAAAAATCCTATATAATAAAAGCATAATATGCAAATTGACCAAACAGTGGATGACTGGTTGCTATGATGCACACTGACCTCAGTGGGCAGATGCTCAATGCAGGAGCTGCCCCCTGGTGGTCAGTGTGCTCCCACAGGGGGAGCTCCGCTCAGCCAGAAGCCCTGAGCCAGGCAGTGCTCAGGATGTCTGACTGTCAGCTTAGGCCCGCTCCCAGCTCAGGGAGCGGGCCTAAGCCATCAGTCTGACATCCCCGAGGGCTCCTGGACTGCAAGAGGGTACAGGCTGGGCTGAAGGACTTCTCCCCCCCCCCCGAAGTGCATGATTTTCATGCACCGAGCCTCTAGTTCTTCCATAATCCTACCACATCTCAGAGTGAGATTACCACTATTATTAGTTGTGGGTATGTCCTTCTGGATTATTTTTTATTATAAGAAGTATTTAAAATATAAATGTTAATAAGATCATATTATAATTCTATTTTGCAGCTTTTTACCTAACAAAATACCTAGATCACTTTTCCTGTTAGTACAGATTCATTTTCCTTATCCTATATAATAAAGGGGTAATATGCAAATTGACCCTCACGCCCTTGCACAAGATGGCCACCACAAGATGACTGGCAGGGGAGGGTAGTTGTGGGCGATCAGGCCAGCAGGGGAGGGCAGTTAGGGGTGACCAGGCCAGCAGGGAAGGCAGTGGGGGGGGGGCAGGCCTGCAGGGGAGGGCAGTTGGGGGTGACCGGGCCAGCAGAGGAGGGCAGTTGGGGGCAATCGGCCGGCAGGGGAGCAGTTAGGCATCAATCAGGCTGGCAGGGGTGTGGTTAGGGGGTGATCAGGCTGGCAGGCAGAAGCAGTTAGGGGCAATCAGGAAGAAAGGCAGTCAAGCGGTTGGGAGCCAGCAGTCCTGGATTGTGAGAGGGATGTCCAACTGCCGGCAATCAGACAACCCCCAAGGGGTCCCAGATTGGAGAGGGTGCAGGCTAGGCTGAGGAACACCCCACACCCCAGTGCACGAATTTTGTGCACCAGGCCTCTAGTGTTTTATAATAGTTGTGTTATTGTATATTTACACCATAGTTCATTTTCCTACTGAAGGCTATTGTGTTTTCTTTTTTGTTGTTGTTGTGATAAATAGTGCTTTAGTCAATATATGTCTACGTACTTCTGTGTACATTTTCTATAAACTCAATCTCTAGAAGTAGAGCTGCTGATTCTTAAGAAATGAATATTTTAAGTTTTGATACATTTTGCCAGTTGCTCTCCCAGGCATTTCTATCAAGTCTTATTCCCAATGCAAATGTTTTTATTCTTTGCCGAAATGATAAAGTTTAAATATCTCATTGTTTTAATTTGCATTTCTAGATGTATTGTGGAAGTTCACATATTTTCATGTTTACAAACCATTTGTATTTTTATTTTCTGTTTTTCTCCTTAATTTTTTGTCCTTTTTTTTTGGAGGGGGGTGCTTCTGGGTTTTTTTCTACTATGTCTTATGGGATTTTTTATTTGTTTTTTTGTTTATAAGGAAATAAACCCCTGAGTTTTTTAAAAATGGTTGTTGTTTTTTCAATTACAATTGACATACAATATCATATTAGTTTCAGGTTTACAACTCAGTGATTAGACATTTATATACCTTATGAAGTGATCGCCCGATAAGTCTAGTACCCATTGGGACCATACGTAATTATTACATTCTTATTGACTACATTCCCTATGACTGTTTTGTAACTACCAATTTTTTCTTCTTAATCCCTTCACCTTTTTCACCCAGTCCCCCAAACCTCTTCCCATCTGACAATTGTCAAAATGTTCTCTGAATCTATGAGTCTGTTTCTATTTTTATTTATTTTGTTCTTTAGATTCCACATATAAGTGAAATCATGTGATATTTGTCTTTCTCTGTCTGACTTATTTCACTCAGTACAATACCTTCTAGAACCATTCATGTTGTCACCATTGGCAAGATTTCATTCTTTCTTATGACCAAGTAATATTTCATCATATATTTATATGTATGTACACCACATCTTCCTTATCCATTCATTTATTGCTGGACACATAGGTTGCTTCCATATCTTGGATATATGAGAGGAGCTGATTTGTCTGGCTTCAGGGTGATGGCTGGGTGCAGCTTTCTCTGCCAGTACAGAGGCCATTGCTGAGCACTCCCTCCACAGAGCAGCAGGCAAGCACCATACCTGAATCTCCATCAACCTGGCTAACATTGCAGCCCTGCTCTGGTGATTCTCTGAGACCCAGCTCCACCTAGTTTTCAGGCCCACCCAAGCCACTTCCAGAATATACCATCTGCTACATGATGGGTCAACTGCATGTACAATCTAAGAATGGAATAATATTTGCAACAATGGTATCAGACCAAATTCTCTAGAATGGTTAGCAGTTACTAGTTTGAATATTGCCATAAAGTAAAAGCAACATGTAAAGTAAAAAGCTACATGTAACAAACAAGAAATTTGTCCTTTTCTGAAATTTTATTAATTTAGTCTTTTATGTATTTTTATATTTACTATTGATTTTGTGGGATATATATATATATATATATATATCTTTCTAAGTTATGGTATTATTATGAAAAATGTAGCTACTAGAATTTCATATAGAACAGAAAAAATTCCTTTAGATAAAAGCCAAATCACAATTTTCCTCATTATGGTGTTCCCCAAAAATATATACATACAGTTTGAGTAATTATAAAGGCAGTGTTTATTAAAATACATTTTATTTTCAAAATTGAGCTATCAGCTGTTAAAGTGTGTATACATTTGGGGGGACACCCTGTATATACTATTCTATAAATTATCAAATCAACAACTACTCGTTGGGTACTTGTTTTATTGCTAAGCTCTTACAAGAAAAAGATAAAAGTGCTAAAATGGTGTGTATTTTTTAAGGTACAAATTATAAGCCTATCTTCAAAGAGCTTGAGATCTAGCTTGGAATACATGGCATGAGTACATGAACAATTGAAAAATAAAATAAATGATAGTTACCTAATGACATATAAAGACTCCCTCCCAAAACCAAAACAAAACAGAACCAAAAAGTGTCAGTCGCTTCTGTAGCAGTATCATCTGCTAAGGAAATGTTACTGGTAGGGAAGCTTTAGCTGTAATCATTTCTAGAGTGTTAAATGAAGACATCATTTATTTAAAAAACTGAATGTGGCCAGTTTACAAGTAGGCAGAATAAATGGTCACCTGAGAGTTTGTGAATTTGTCTGCCAGAATATACTTATTTTCTTATTTATTGCACTGTTTTTGCTAGTTATTTCTTTTTGTTGAAGCTTATTAAAGTAGAATCACCTTCTGGAAATTGTAACATACTAAATGTTGTCAAATATTAATACACAATGTGAATAAGCTCCAGATCCTTTCCTCACCTCAGTTTTGGATAGGGAAGGAAAGAGTGCGAAGACACGGAGTCTGAGGTCAAGGGAGAAGGTGAACAGTATGAATGTGGGGATAGGGCATCAAAGGTAACCTTTGTACACCGCAGAGTTTCATCTGAATATGGACTTTATCTGCCTAATACACATGTGCCTACTCCTCACACCCCCTCATTTCATTGAAATTGATGGAAACAGTGAGCATATATTAAGATGTTCACTGTTTATAACTTATAGAACATCATATAAAGTTAAACAGAGAAGTAAAACCAAGGAATTGGCTTATATAGTTCAGTCAGGAAGAGATGATCATGAGCAGGCTGAAATACTATGGGTATAAGCTGTAGAGTCTCTCAGCTCAGAGAAAGCCTAAGCTCTCTTTTCAAGGGCTCACCTAATTAAATCAGCCCACCCTGGATAATATCCCTTTCGATTACTTTAGAGTCAACTGGTCAGGGATTCTAATTACATCTGCAAATTTCCATCCCTGCAACAACTAGGTTAGTACTTGATTGAATAACTGGGGAAGATAGTTCATCCACACAATCGCTAGGGTAAACAACCAATAGTCCACAGTGTAGTCATTGTGTTCGATGATTTCCCCAGCTGTAGGCTAATGTAAGTGTTCTGAACATGTTTAAGGTAGGCTAAGCTGTGATGTCATGTATATTGGTGCATTTTTTACTTACAATATTTTCAATTTACATTGGATTTATCTGGACAAGATTTATCTAACAAATTTTTCTGGATAACTAGCCAAGTTGACTTTTTTTTTTTTTTTTAAAGCCATCACGAAGGATTGGGGGACTGGTGAAAAAGGTGAAGGGATTAAGAAGTACAAATTGGTAGTTACAGAATAGTCATAGAGATATAAATTCCAGCATATGGAATATAGTCAATAATATCATAACAATGTATGGGGTAAGATGGGTACTTGAAATATTGGGGGACCACTCTATAAAGTATATGGTTGTCTATACTGAAACTGATGCAGAATAATATTGAATGTAAATTAAAAAACTAAAAACAAACATCATAACCATTTAGAAATAATTTAAACAGTAATTCTTAACTCTAATTCACAAAAAAATACCTTCCCCTAAAAGAGGTAACCCCACAAATCATATTCAGCTAATAGAATCATATTCCAGTAACCTAGTCACACTCAGAAAATAGTTTGTCACTGGTCATAAAATAGGGTTTAGAATGAGAAGGGTCTCCTTAAGAGGCCATCTGAATCTGTCCCTTCATTTTATAGGTCCAAAATCTGAAGCCCAGAAGGTTGTGAAGTTTATTTTTGTTTGTGTTTTATATAGTAAAAGGAAAACCCTCAATTAGGAATGCATTTTTATTGACTTAGTCTTTCATCTGAGGCCCTATAAGTTTAATCTAAGAAAGTAGGTAGAAAGCTAAAAGTACTCCATTTTTAATTCAATTAAACTAGTTGCCACTTTATACTGCTATTATATATGAGAGATCCGACTATGTAGAAATGTTTCTATATCCAAAAAAATACTTAAGATATAAAACTAAAAATTTGGATATTTAATGAACTTTGAAGAGCTGGCTTTATAAGAATGAATTTTGTCCTCCTTGGGGGGTTCAAAACATGTTCTAAGAGGTCTCATAAGGATTAGTGACATAGTTTTACTATTCCTCCATTGCCTTGCCTCCCAACTTTACCTTGTAATTTTTTCATAATGGATCCCTAGAGTTTACCCTCTGGTATGGGGTAGAGTTAGATTTAAGTGAAATTTGGTTGTGAGGTTTTTTGTGCTTAATTATTTATACTTGGTGCTCGTGAGAATTTGCACAACCTTCTCTCCAGTAAAGGTCCCTAAAAACTGTTTATTATTTAAATGCCTGCTGTGTGCCCAGCACTTCTCTTGATACAATGGTGAGCAAAATTGTCTAGTAGGAAAGTGAGAGAGGGAAACACTATCCTTAATTGTGGGGAGTGTAAGGATATTATTCATATTTTGTTTCTTTATGGCCCCCTGCCTGACACATAGTAGATGCTTAATAAGTGCTTTTTGAATAAAGAAGGCAGATCTGGCACTTTTAAAGAAATGTGGACTTTAAAAAATATATGTCAAAAGGACTTTAAATGTGGACTTTAAAAAATATATGTACCTATACTTGGTACAGAACTTGATTAACTGGGACACGCAGAAAAGCAACGAAAGGTTCTGATTTGGGGATGGATTCGGGGACTTGAGTATATTGGAATGGGTGCAAATACCCTTTCACTGATTAGTATTTGTTTTTTGTTTGTTTTATTTATAGATAACCTTATTTTCCTTGTTCCTGACCTTTAACCTCTGTTTGAAATTAGTGCATCAGTTTGGAATTGCCAGTGACCAAGTGAATATGGCATATCTATAAAAGAATAGAGAAAATGAGGTCCTTATTATGTTGTTGCATCACTAATTCAAGCTTTCAGCTACATGCCAGAATATAAATTAGACCCCTTATCAAATGTGGCACATAAAATTTTAGGATCCTTTTTAGTATAGTGCATGTGTTTTCAATAAATGCCTGCTTTGGCAAGAAATTAAGTCAGAGTTCTTTGTGTCAAGTACACTTGCATTATATTTTATGCTCTCTAACTTTGAAACTGTCTTTGTGAACCAGGTCAAGGGAAAATTAAATTTGGTTTCTGGGTATGCTTTTACATTTAAGAAATATCTTTTTTGTTTGTTATGTTGTAGGTATTCATTTTATTTTGTTTTTTCCCTTAAAACACAATTCAGGGTCCAACTGTTCTTTAGCCATACTGTCCTATTTTCCGTCTTAAAAACCATTGAATTCTTTCCTGCCCATTTAGGCTTTTTGCATGTGGTCTTTCTTCTGCCTTGACCTATATTTACCCTATTATTTATATTATTCACCCAGCTAACTCTTATTCATTAAGTCTCAACTTAATATCATTGTCTTGGAGGTTCCTTCTTTATCCACATCACCAAATTTCAGTAAGATCCTTTTTAGTCTTTTTTATATTACCAGTATCTAACATAGTCCCTGGCACATAGTAGGCGCTTGCTAAGAGAAAGGATAGTTTACTATATTGAGCACTTAGTATGTTCTAGTCACTATAAAATGCCCTCAAGGAACTTTTAAGTCTAATTTTCAAAGGGCCATGTTATTTTGTAAATGGTTTCATAGTTTCACTTTAAGGGGAAAATTAGCAAGTTTGAATTAAATAAGTATGAAAGATATAAGAATGTACATTTATTTATATAAATGCATGTATACATATATCTGTATGTGGCAAGTTGCAAAATGAAGTGAATATTTTACTGTGGTTGCTTTCAAGAAATCTTGAAAGCCACTACAACAGCATAATAATTTCCTAACAGTATGTCTAGAAAACAACCTGTTTCACTTATTGACTTCTCCCAGCATCTCTCTGCTGTCTGCATCTTTGACTTTTAACAGTTCTTTGCTTAGAGTCAAAAGCCAGAATCTCAGAAAGACCATTTAAATTTAATGAGCCCATCAAGATTCAGAGGAAAGCCACTTGAAAAAAGAAAACACTGTACAGATGGTCCCCGACTTATGGTGATTTGACTTATGATTTTTTTACTTTATGATGGTACAAAAGCAATATGCATTCAGTAGAAACCATACTTTGAATTTTGATTTTTTTTTCCTGGGTTAGTGATATGCTGTACCATATTCTCTTGGGGTGTTGGGCAGCAGCAGTAAGTCACAGCTCACAGGCAGCCATGTGATTACAAGGCTAAACAACCAATACTCTACAGCAAGCATGTCAAACTCAAAGGCTAACATGGGCCAAATAAACAAGGTTTAAGTTTATGTGGGCTGCAAAAAAACACAAGCTTCAATTTTCATAGAAACGTGGATTTCGAAAAGTATAATATAAAATAGAACAAGAGCAATGATAAAATTAATGTTTTCTTACATATTGTTATATTGGCTGGGCCGCAAAAATATTCGTTGTGGGCCACATGCGGCCAGTTTGACATGCTTGCTCTACAGCGTAGTCATCGTGTTAGATGATTTTTGCCCAACTGTGGGCTAATGTAGGTGTTCTGAGCATGTATAAGGTAGGCTAGGCTATGATGTTCGGTAGTATAGGTGTATTAAATATATTTTCTTAAAAAAATGTCTCCATGGAGTGACATTGGGTAATAAATTTATAGGTTTCAAGTGTACAATTCTGTAATGCATCATCTGTATCCTGAATTGTGTGCCCACCACCCAAAGTCTCACATCTCTTTCTGCCACCATATATTTGACCCCCTTTACTACCTTCCCTACCCCCCTTTCTCTCTGGTAACCGCCATACTGCTCTCTGTGTCTATAAGTGTTTGTTTGTTTGTTTGCCTTATTTGTTCATTTGTTCCTTTCAGTTTTATATCCCACATATGAGTGAAATCATACAGTTCTTGACTTTTTACATCTGACTTGTTTCGCTTAGCATGATATTCCCAAGAGCCACCCATATTGTCACAAATGGCAGTATTTCATCTTTTCTTATAGCTAAGTACTATTCCATTGTATATATGTATGTCACATTTTCTTTATTCGATCATCTACCAAAGACATTTCCGTTATTTCCATGTCTTGGCCACTGTGAATAATACTGCAATTAACATAGAGATACAAATATCTTCACAAATAAATGTTTTCAGTTTTGGGGGGTAGATACCCAGAAGTAAAAGTCCAGGACCAGATAGCTTCACTAGTGAATTCTACCAAACATTCAAAGAAGATTTAATGCCTTTCCTTCTCAAACTCTTCCAATAAATTGAAGAGGCAATACTTCCTAACATTTTATGAGATCACATTACCCTGATACCAAAACCTGATAAGGATAGCACACAAAAAGAAAACTGATGAATACAAATGCAAAAAAATCCTAAACAAAATCCATTTTCAACACTTATTTTCAATTAAGGATGGCTTTATCTGGACGTTACCCCATCGTAAGGTGAGGAGCATCTGTATTATATTCTACCCTTAATTTTCAAAACCTGAAAACCTTCTCAAACCCAGGAAAACTAGTGGTATTTCATCTGTTCTCTGATAGCCCCTGTGCCCCAGTCCTATGATTTTCTTAGCACCCTGTAATACATTTTGCTTTTATGCTTTTATTCTTTTTCTTCCTAGGATGCTCCTTCAAGGTCCAACATAGAAATCCTTTTTCTCTAACAAACTTCTCCTGACTAACCTAATCACATTTTTTAAAACTCTGAATTTTCTCACCATTTTGGAATATATTTCTCAACTTTTATATACTCTCTTATCATGTACTTGGTCATATGTACATTATTCTGTATTGGAAGTAGGCTTTTGTGTGTGTGTTTGTTATGTTCTTACTAGAGGCCCGGTGCATGAAATTCGTGCATGGGGGGGCGGTGTCCCTCAGCCCAGCCTGCACCAATCTGGGACCCCTCAAGGGATGTCTGGCTGCCCGTTTAGGCCCGATCCTACCTCTCACAATCCAGGACAGCTGGCTCCCAACTGCTCGCCTGCCTGCCTTCCTTATTGCCCCTAACCACTTCTGCCTGCCAGCCTGATCACCCCCTAACCACTCCCCTGCCAGCCTGATTGATGCCTAACTGCTCCCCTGCTAGCCTGTTTGCCCCTAACTGCCCTCCCCTGCAGGCCTTGTCACCCCTAACTGTCCTCTCCTGCAGGCCTGGTCCCCCCCTAACTGCTCTCCCCTGCGGGCCTGGGTCCCTCCCAACTGCCCTCCCCTGCTGGCCTGATCGCCCACAACTGCCCTCCCTTGCAGGCCTGGTCCCTCCCAACTGCCCTCCCCTGCTGGCCATCTTGTGGTGGCCATCTTGTGTCCACATGGGGGCAGCCATTTTTGACCACATGGGGGCAGCCATCTTGTGTGTTGGAGTGATGGTCAATTTACATATTACTCTTTTATTAGATAGGATTCCTTAATTTCATATGTGCCCCATCCATAAAAATCACTTTACTTTTATTTTCCTTAAATTAGATGAAATATACTTTTAAACCTTTCTGCAAATTAAATATGTCATTATTATGGTACTTTTCTTTACCTCACCAGGGTTCTTATGCAAAATAATACATTCAGGGAATTTCTTCTTCCCAGGACTTTATGTCCACAGTGGCTCTGCTGCTTCCTGTGGCTTGAGAATCTTGGCCAAGGCTCATAGCTTCGGTCTAACTTCCTGTGTTGGATGTTTTCTGTTGTCGCTTCAAGATTGACTTTTTACTCTTTTCCTTCCTATTCTGTGCCCAAGTACCCTAAGAAAGTTGCTAAGTATTAGTAGCATGGAGAGAAAACATATATAAACCTTGGGAGGCCCCATATTATTTTTAAAATCCGGTTTTTAAGCCCTGGGAGCCAGAAGGTTGGGTGAAAGTAAGAATGGGAGAGTTAGAGCCTAGAAAGTCAAATCATGGGTCTTAGAATTCAGCCTAGCCACAGTGCTCCAGAAATATTGCTGTGTCCTTAACATGTGTTTGTTGAATTGATGAAACAATGTTGGCATAACTGTTACCTAACAACTAAATGAGATATTTAAAGATTTTAACAATTCAAGATTCCTGCCTACAATACTGCCAATTTTTAAACAAGTGTATTATCAAGAAAAAGCATAAACCTTGTTTTAGCAAGGAGAACAATGTAATTAGACCCTACTTACAATTCTGTTTTTCAGATTAATGAGTATGATTAAAATTTAGATGGAATAAAAATTTTAGAAGACAGTTAAGTAAAATCCAAGTTGGATGTGAAATAAAGGCCAATTTGTTATTTTAAGTCATGTGGTGCATATTTCCATATGTTCTAAAATTCCTTAAGAACTTGGCACAAAGTTCTGCTGAAATAATTTCTGCCTTTTAAATGATAGGTGCCTTATCTTTTATTGTACTATTAATTCAGAATCCGTCGAGTAAGAAAATGCATAATATAAAAGATAAATTCATAAGCATTTGTCTCCTAGCTTTAGCCATAGAATCATTACTGCAGTACCTTCACTTTCAGCCTAGTTCTATATTCTTCCTCTCTTTCACCTCCTGGCCTCCTTCTGTCTTTATTTTCTCCTTTTCATTTTAACCACAGTCACTTCTCTATCAGATGGTTCTTGTTTCTACTCCTGAATACATTTAAATGCCATTTATAAAATCATAAATTCTTATTGAATTTATGTTTAAACCTAATGGGATTCAGCAGTAGTTTGAAACTGCAACATATTTATTAAAAGTGGGTTTTAATACCAGTGATGATTCACATTTTCCAACCTCCATATTTTACAATTTGTTTTTCTTGGCAAGGGTTTGTTTTAAGTATCCATGAATAAGGCAAAAGGTTTCTTGAATTTTGACTCCTAGAAAGAAGGAATGAATCTTTTCCTGTCTTCTAAAACGTTACTTTACCTTTTACAGAAACATGTAAGCAGCAGAAAATAATATATTTAAATCTACTCACTGATTTTAGGCCAGTCATTTCTTTATAGAATCTTTGCATTTTTTTTTCTTAAGTAGCCCTCCCTAATAGGCTGTCTGTGGTTGTTAAGGTCCTTCCAAAAAATCTTTTTTTATGGTCACTGAATTTTAGAGTAGAAAGACTTATGAAAGTGAAATAAGCCTCTCATTTTTGAGTTAGGAATCTGAGAGAGTTTGTGTCTTGCCCAAAATCACACTAAAACTGAAATCCGAGTTTCTTGATTCCAAGTCCAGGACTCCTTCTTTTTATTTTATTATTTTATGGAACATGGAAAGCAAGCTGTTTGCCTAAAGTTTGTTTCTATCTTAGAACTTATAATTTGTATAGTACTTTGTTCTTTGAATTAAAGTGAATTAAGGTGAATTAAAATATTTTATCACCTATTTCTGATCGGCTATCTTCACCTGTCTTCCTTTTTAAATCCAGTCTGCATATTAATTTAGAAATTAATATTTCTAAAGCGTATCCTGATTATGATGCTTCCTTGCTCAAAAGACCTTAATATCTCTCACCCCCTTTAGTTAAGTGAGTTAAAATCAGTCTCCTACCTTCTGGCAGACTAAATCTACCTTTCAAATCTTAGTGATTTTCACTCCTCTGCATAAGATATAAACCTTATGATCCAGCCAAATTGGACCAATTGTTCTCAGGACACACTTCCCATTTTCCATACCTCTGTGTCCTTCTTTATGTATACCTTCACCTAAAATGTTACCTATCTTTTTTTATTTATAACAAATTCTACTTCTACCATAAAATATTTTTTGTCATTGTTTTTTTTTTTTACTTTCAATTGCAACATCCTGTACCCTGACTTTAATTTTTGTTTTCATTTAATTCTTTTCTTATTTTTTGATTAATCAGATGAGTTGAGCAGAATGCCATGTAACTGTGGAATTAGATTGTATCTAATATGTTCATTGGTTGTTAAAATTCTTGAAAAAGATAGAAGACAGCTATTGCTACTTCCTTTAATAGATTTTCAAAAACCTGCCCAGATCATCACAACCAAGAGAAATCCTGCAACTATCATGCCTGTACAGTACTCAGTAGCATCTGACTAATATTATCACAGTGGCTACACAATTTAGGAAGTACCTATAGAGTACAAAATGCATATATTTTGCTTTGGGGATACTAATGAGAGTGCATATTTTTCTTAAACAATTACACAGAAAATTATGCCATTTCCTGTGGCATTTGTGTTTTCAGATGTTGTGCCTGATAACACTCAGTAGTTTAGGGCATACCTGAAAAACTTTAGATAGACTTGAGACTATTGGCATTGTCTTATATATGTATTCTATATCATTTTCTTCTC
The DNA here is from genome assembly GCF_027574615.1 of Eptesicus fuscus. Lineage (NCBI taxonomy): Eukaryota > Metazoa > Chordata > Mammalia > Chiroptera > Vespertilionidae > Eptesicus > Eptesicus fuscus. The sequence goes on along the minus strand of NC_072489.1, from coordinate 15,712,417 downwards.
CAGGATATACCATTACTTTCTTGAGACTCTCAACTTTCTTTGCCAACCTATCAAAATAAAAGTAGATTACTATCACCTATTGATTAGCTGGGGATAATGTGAAGGTAGCAGAGCAAAGAGAAGTTACTGATAACTGAAAAATCTCAATAATAACAAAACCACTATGGAGTGTTGGTTGTCCAGATGAAGGTTGTTAACCATGGTAACATTATAGTGAGTTATTTTGTTTGGAAGTGGAGATGGGAAGCATAGTACACTCCCCTACAGCAACCCACTCCTGTATCCAGGCTCCTTGCCTTCCGCCCTGCTACCGGGTTCTACTGGGTTGGTGAGCGCATCTCATGTCCCCATTGTGTCTAAACCGTCACTACTGACTAATCAAGTGGCTTTTCTTGTTTGTGAGGTGCAGTGCATGTTAATTAGAGATGTAACTCATTCCTTTTACAAGGTTCTCAGAAGTGTTACCACTGCTCCTGACTTCTATTTCCATGGGGTTCCCCGAGATAACTCAGGTCGTGTCCTGGTTACACTTAACACATGAGATTAAACTATTGTATATAATCTCTTTTTTTTAAAATAAGAAAATTTAGTAGTGGATCTTGAGTTACCCATGTGATGGTATCTACAGTATTGTGTACTGCCAGTGAAAAAATGCACATAGAGTACATTGGATATATATTAGCATTTATTTGCTAGAGGCAAAAAAAAGAAGTTGTTATTTTAAAGTTGTGAAAGGACTATACTGGTTATTACTGGTTACAAGCTCATTTAGACTTATGTGTCTATCCCACATGCAGTAAATTTTCTAATTATCTTGCATGTCAGCAAAGTAAAATAGTAGTATGTCATAAAATTGTTCTTTGTTGATAACTTACCAAATCCTCAGAGTCAGGATTTCCTGTTTACCCTGTTATTTGATCGGTATGTAGGGTGTTGTTTTATGGTATTTGTTTAGTTATTTTTTGTTTGTTTTTGCTATTCTTGCTACTTCTATTGTAAATCTTTTGGCACCCTTGTTATTGTGCTATATTCTATTGTTTGGTATCCAGTTTTGCCAGTCATGTCTGGACTGTATATATATCTTTGAAAATATAATTTAAAAATTCGGAGTAAAATGTTCTTCCAGGAAAATGATGTCCATGATTATTTGTGTGATACTTGGAAATGAGACAAATGCCAAAATTCTTTATGGTAACTTCCCAAAGCATAAATATTCTCACAGAATACACCAGGCCAGCAGCATACTAAGTTTTTAGCCAAATGTTAGATCTCATTCTTGAAAAACCTCAATACACATAAGTATAGAGATCTTTTACCTTTTTTAATAAAATTCTTTTCAATTAATTATTTTAACGAATTCATAAGAACATGTATTTAATTCATACTATTGTGAGACACAGTTCTAAATATGATAGAAAACTTAGTTCTCAAGAAACTCAGAATCTTGGGGAGAAAGTAGACCAGGCAAATAAATTATAATGAATTGTAAGAAATAGCATAGTAGAGCACTAAGTTAGTTGACTCTAATCCCAAAAATAAAGTATGAACCACAAGAAATCAAATCATTGTTAATCTAATACAGTGGTATTTCTTCTTTGCTTAATGAGAGTGTTTTGTCCTTATCATTTGGTAGATCAACCAGGATTTATCATCTTCTGTGCAGAGAAATATGTTAGATGCTTTGAGGATACAATGTGAAAAAAAGTGTTTCTGCACTAAGAATTTATCATCTAGTAGTAGGGATAAGCTGTCTATACAGGTAACTACATATTCATAATTGTGATAAGAGAAACCTTTACAAGTTGAGCAAAACTCTTCTGTAATGCAGAAAGCCACTTCTGGAGGTAGGGAAAGGAGAGATCATGAACAATTCAAGAAGGCTTTCGTTAGGCAGAAGATGGCTGAACAAACCCTGCAGGGATTGGTAGGATTTTGACAAGGGAGGTTGAAGGATATTGTAATTCATTTAGTGCCTACCATGTGTAAGGCAGCAGGAAGGCAAAAACCCTGGGGCATGTTCAGAGAATAGTAAATATTCTAGCTTGAGTGGTATCTCATACATGTATCTATAAATATAAAAGCCTAGCCCGGCTGGCGTGGCTCAGTAGTTGAGCATCAACATGTGAACCAAGAGGTCACGGGTTCGATTCTGGTCAGGGCACATGCCTGGGTTGCAGGCTTGATCCCCAGTGTGTGGCATGCAGGGGGCAGCCAATCAATGATTCTCTCTCATCATTGATGTTTCCATATCTCTCTCCCTCTCCCTTCCTCTCTGAAACCAATAAAAACATAATTTAAAACAAAAAAAGCCTAAGTGACCGTTGGACCATCCGACCAGTAGTTATGATGCACGCTGACCATCAGGGGGCAGACACTCAACGCTAGAGCTACTGAGCTGCGGCGACTTGGCAGCTGTGCTTCTCAGGTGACACACCCAGAACCAAAGAGAAGGGAGCCTGATTCCGGGTGCATCACCCGAGAACCACCCTCTCGCCATCCGGGACCCCTCGAAGGATGTCAGAGAGCCAGTTTGGGCCCGATCCCCACAGGCCAGCCCAAAGGACCCCACCAGTGCACAGATCCATGCACCGGGCCTCTAGTAAGTAAATAATAAAAGATCAGGCTACAAAGGAAAAGTAGGGGTACATTGTGGTGGACCTTTGAAAGTCAGGCTATGGAACTAGAACTTTTATCAGGAAGCAGTAGGTAGCTTTTTGAGCAGAGGCTAATCAGAGTTGATATTTAGGAAGATGAATCTAATGGTCATGTACAAGGCTGCGTTCAAACTGAGTGCGACTGGTACCAGAGACGGGTTAAGAGACTAGAGCAGTAATCAAGACAACGGGTAGTACAGGACTGACCTAGGTTTGTGTTGGTAAGAATGGAAATAAGGCATCAATGTTACAGGCCTTCTGCTTATAAAATGTGCTTGGCAGAACTTGGAAGCTGTCTACTGCATTAAAAAAAAAGAAAGAAAGTGTCAAAGGGACTCTGGAAGTGAAGCCAAATGTCTGATGATGACATCAAATGAAAGGAGTAAAGGAAATTACCCCAAAAAGTGTAAAGGGAAAAGATTGGAAAGTTGATAACTGAATTTCTAGGGAAACACTATGTTTAGGGTACTTAACAAACAGGAAGATAAACAACAGGAAGGTGAAAGAGAAAGGGAAAGAAGATATGCAATTGAAAAGTAGGGAGGAGAGTTCCTAGGAAGGTGGAAAAATTTGAACTCTGGAACATCAATAAAGTCTAATTTCTCACTTATTAAATTATCTGTTGGCATTGGAAGTTCCAAACGAGAGAGCTTGCTGGGCAGGAGTTAGTGAGTAAAATTGACCAAAGAAATGAAGGAGGAAAAATATTTACTCAGGAAATGGAGAATGATTGGCAATGCAAAGAAATTGGGGGAGGGATTGAAATTGAACCTCTGAAAGAATAGAAGGAAATGAAAACTCATATTTATATTTTAAAATAATTATTTTTAAATTTAATACTATGCAGAAATCCTTCTCTCCTAAAAGAGATCAAATCCTATTTAAAAAGGTCAAGAAGAAAGGCTGAGATTGGTAACCAATGAAATAACAATTTCTGATTTGGATTTAAGTATAAGCTAACTTGTGATACTATGTACAGTAAGTCAAAATTGTTGTTAACGAAGTCCCATTTGTCAGCCAAATCACTTTATAATGTTCAGTACAATAAAAATGCCAATATTGATTACTCCCTCTGTGCTTCATTACCTTCAGTTCCCAAAATGTTGATAACCAAACTTATCTTTTGTCATGAAGACTACAAAACACCTAAAGGCAAGCACTAGGACTGACTGGATAATGTGTTATCTTAGATTCTAACAAGAGGTTTAAGAGATAGAAAGATAGACATTTCTTGGAGGTGATTGGCTCCATTATCAAATGCAGTATGAGCTTTTTAGAAGTATTCAGTATCTTTTCAAATTTATCTCTCATGCAGCAAGGGGAGGTGAATCATGCTTTCAGTTTAACATTTATTGAGTACCTACCTGCTACATGCTCTGTTGGGTGTTTTCTGTCATTCTCTGTGATTATTTTTTTTAATAGTCTGACTTGTACATTTGGCTGATTTCTTTTTCATGGTCATTAGATTTTTTTTTTCTTTGTAGTTTCATTGTTTTTCTTTGTTTCTTAAGACCCTGTGTTGATTGTGACTTCCATAGCTGTTCTTGCTACTTCCTTTCCGATGGATATTGTGAAATTTTAAGTTTGTCTGTATTGGACTTGTTTCTCTGTTACAACATTCTCTGTTCATAATTGTTGTGAGTCAATTGGCAAGAAGGAAGAAAATAATACTGGTTACTGGTGATGTTTGGGTGAGATGTGTTATATGTATATCCATAGTCTAAAATTCTCACCTGGGAGAAAATACCCTTTTCTCCCACTAGAGGTAGGAGACTAGATGCTTCTGTTTTTACTATATTTTGTTATATTAATAAATCACAATGTAGACTAATACGTTCCTTTTCGAATTTCATTCAGTAATATTTTGGACTATAAATGGTACTGGGATTTCCAATTATATTTCCTCTTCTACCTCAAAAGAACCAGAGACTCAAGAAATAGAGCTTTTGTGATAGGTTCTGAAATTAGAGTCAAAACAGCTAGAAACTAATGCTTTCTTTTTAGCATCTGTATTACTCTGCCATATTTCACACCTTATTACCAGTGCCACTTTGTTCACAGCAATTTTTTCCAAAGCAACAACTGTACCATATGTTTGTCCATTTTTGTATTTTACATATTGTTTTCATTTTTTTTACCTTATTTTTTAAGAGTTAATTTTGCAAAACTTCCAGAACTAGAATAAGTTAGGGCCATGAGAGTGGCCCCAGAAAATAGGATTTATAGTGTCCGTGATTAGCACACCCTAACTAATTGGGGAGCACTACACATGAAATATCGAAAATATAAAGGATATTGCTGCACATTGGAACTGAGAAAGGAATTATTTAAAAGGCACTTAACAAGAATGCTGATCTCTCTCCCCTACCTGAAGTCTTCCCTTCCTCTTTTTGTCTTATGTTTGGCACTGATCAGTAATGCTGTTCTCATTGTCTCACATAAACATACCTATCTAAACTAATACGAATTAGTTCTTTATCTTGTCTTTTATTGTCTTTTATTAATATAAATGATTTGGGTGGGGTTTTTTGCCAGTAAATGAAGGAAGTGTGACCCATCAAATGATACACATTTTACCTTAAGACTAGCAGGTTGAAGGGAGCCTGCTCTCCATAGCACCTTTAGTTCTTCATTGGTGACTCCATACAAAAGGAAAAAGTTTGTTTTGAAACTTAGGAACATTCTACTAATAGCATAACACAGAAGTTGACATCCTTCCATTAGTTTTAAATTTTCTCTGTGAAAGTGCAGTAGTATGATCTCTGTTGAACTATCCAGCTCAACATAGACAACATGTAAATGAATGAGCCTTGCTGTGTCCCAGTAGAACTTTATTTATAAAACCAGGCAGTGAGCTGAATTTGTCCTGCAGCTGCTGACCCTAGGCATAATGAATTGATCATATTGTAGTAGAGCTTTCTGTTGGTGAAAATAAGGACCAAAAAAAAAGTAAGATTTTATTAGCTATCTAGAGTTTTCTAGTTGGTAAGACAAAAGACAAGGAAATGTCAATAATATAGGATTTGTACAGTAAAAGAGGGTTTAGAACTGAGTAGAGTTATTCTTCAGAGGGTTTCAAATATAGATTCCTGGTAAAGTAGAATGTTTATGATTTAGTGCAGCAGCTATGAATAAAGGAACTATGTCCTTTATACAATAAGAAATAAAAAGCAGTGTATAGGATGCTTAAGATAAATTGTCAATATTTCTTGTTTTTGGCCTGTTAAGCTTTTTTAAGCAATAGAGATTTATTAAATGTGCCAGGATACTGTTGGATCTCTACTTTAAGATGGATTCACACTGAACTTCTGCTAGAAGTAATGAAGTAAGATGGGCCAGATTTATCCTACTTCTTTAAACAGTGTAAAACCAGACAAAATAGATAAAACAGCAGATTTCTGACATTAGACAATAGGTAGCACAGGACAGTGATCCCTGAGAGAAGGTAAACAGATTAGGGAATCCCTACAATTTTCATAGTGTTCTGCTTAAACAGGGTGTCCAGTCTGCAGTGCAGGAAGGGGGATCCTAAACCCAGTGGTCCAACTGAATTGAAACAAAGTTAAAAAAACGAAGGCGGTCCAATAAAGAATTATTTTTTTAAAAAATGAAGAAGGCCAAGATGGCTATAATTTGCAAGAGAGAGTACCAGAGAAGAGACAGCACACACACTAGATAACCTGCAGAGGATTCCCTAGACCAGTGGTCGGCAAACTGCGGCTCGCGAGCCACATGCGACTCTTTGGCCCCTTGAGTGTGGCTCTTCCACAAAATACCACGGCCTGGGCGAGTCTATTTTGAAGAAGTGGTGTTAGAAGAAGTTTAAGTTTAAAAATTTGGCTCTCAAAAGAAATTTCAATCGTTGTACTGTTGATATTTGGCTCTGTTGACTAATGAGTTTGCCGACCACTGCCCTAGACTCTTCAGCTGAATACTGATCAGCAAATGTATGTGAGGAAACTATTGAAGGCCAAGGTTAAAACCACAAGAAAGAAGCAGGCACGACATCCCCCAAACTCACACAAGGCTGATAATAATTTGTATCCCCAATAACTAGAGTGGAGAAACCTCTAATAAATGGGACATTTTATTTAGTACTCAAAAAGATACTATATCAGTAGGGGTACCAGAATAGCTCTCGATTAAGGTAGGCTCTCATCTCACCCAAGAAAGCTTAAAAATAGCCTGGAAAGAATCAAACTTTCAGGTTACCTAACTGGATTACAGAATAAACCTCAAAAATATAAGAAATACAAAAAGGAAATTTAAAAAATCTAGTACCCAAAAACATAAGATTTAGAAAGTATAGCATCCAGTCAAAAGTTATCAGGCATGCAAGGAGTCAGTAAATACAACCCAACCCATATGAGAAAAAAACAATCAATAGAAATATATTTTAAAATGACACAGGTGTTAGAATTATTTGACAAGGATTAGCATTTCTAAACAGATTCTGAATTTCAAGAAAGTAAATGCATAAGCCAGTTAAAGAAAGATATGAAAAACAACAACAACAACAAAAAAACAACCCTTCAACTTCTAGAGATCAAAAATGTGCTGGATGAGATTAGACACTGAAGAAGAAAAAATAGTAATAAGTGATCTTGACAACATAGCAGTAAAAGTTATTCAAAATTAAGCATTGAGGGGAAAAACTAGCAAACAATAGGACAGCTTCAAGTGGCCTAATACACATATTTGGAGTTTAGGGAAGGGGAAGGGAGAACAGAAAAATATTTAAAAGTTGATATCGGCTGCAACTGTTCCAAATTTGATAAAATCTATAAACCCACAAATTCAGATGCTCACTGAACACAAGCAGAAGAAACAAGAAAAAAACTGTATCAAGGAACATCATCAAATTGTATAAAATCAGTGATAAAGAAAAAAATCTTTAAAGCAGTCAGTTTATTTAAGACACATTATATATAGGGAAACAAAGAAAAGAATGACAGCAGTTTTCTCATCTAAAACAATGCAAGGTAGAGCGCTGAAAGAAAAAAACTATCAACCTATGATTCTATACCCAGAAAAAAATACCTTTCAAAACTGAAAATGATATAAAGACTTTTTTAGACATATAAAAGCTGAAAGAGTTCATCAATAACTGACCAGCATGGCCGAAACCGGTTTGGCTCAGTGGATAGAGCATCGGCCTGCGGACTCAAGGTTCCCAGGTTCGATTCCGGTCAAGGGCATGTACCTTGGTTGCGGGCACATCCCCAGTGGGGGGTGTGCAAGAGGCAGCTGATCGATGTTTCTCTCTCGTCGATGTTTCTAACTCTCTATCCCTCTCTCTTCCTCTCTGTAAAAAATCAATAAAATATTTTAAAAAAATAAATAACTGACCAGCATAGACCATTCAAAAAACCTCAGTTCCAAATACTAGCTATAATAATTACTTGCTCTGTGGTCTTGGACATACTTTAACTTCTCTGAAACTTTAGATTTTCATCTGTGAAATTAGAAAAGTGCCTATTTTATGGGATTTTTATGATCAATAAAATCAAATGAGTAAAAGAAAATAATTGGCATTTGTTGAGTGCCTCATGTGTGCCAAGCACATTATTTCATTATAAATTGAAATAAAATATCTAATAAGAGCCCTGCTACCCTGAGAATGTTCTTATGCTGTCATCTCTCTTCTCTTTCTTCAGTAACTAAGAAACTTGGGTTGTTCTAGAAGTTAGCCCAAATAGCTAATCAATCAAAATTTTGATAGAGCACTTATCCTAACTTTTTCTTCCGTAACCACCATTAAATATGGTTAAAGGTGGGCATGAACAACTCTTCTTGTGAGGATAGACACATCAGCTAATAAATCACTTTATGAAAGGGTTAAGTATATTCTAAACTAAACCAATTTTTTTGGCTTGTGTTTTGGCTGCTAATGTTTTTTTCCAGTCACGTTTATTGAGGTGTAATTTATATACTGCCTATCTTATTGTTATAGTAAACCTATTGGATACGGTCCATGAGTGTCTTTATAGCTTATACATTGCCCCACAGATTTTTTTGGCACTCAATAAATGCTAAATAATATTTCTATTCAGCATTCTGCAGACGGGAAGCATATGGTAATAAATGTCACAGCACAGGTTGAAAATCTCCAAAACCCTGTATGTTATATTCCTTGGAAAAGCCAGTACAGATATTTTTGTGAATGAAATTTATTTTTAAAAGTAGTCTTTATTTCCTTTATTTACAAGTTAAAACTTTTTCTCATCAAAATAGTACAATATTAAAAACAGTATAATACTAATAGTCTCCTGAGAAAGTATATAAATAATTTTGTAGATAGCATAAAGAAAAGGTAATTTGTAGTCTGAAGGACAGCATGAGGACATATTTAGAGGTTTAAGCAACATGTCTTCTATGATATATTGTATGAAAAGAAATAAACAGCAGGTAGTTCTTTATGATTAAATATCAGCATGACTTAGAGGTATATCACAGCTACAGCTGTTGCAGACCTTATAATGGTATTAGATTTTGACTCAATAATATATTTCTCACCCAGGGATTCTAGCACTACTCAAGTATCTTATTCTAATCTCAGTAAGGTAACCATTGCTTTGGCATAACGAAACACATTGTAAATTGAAACTAAACTTGATGCCAACAAAGGAATTTCATGCAAAAGATAACATATCCCAGTTTATGTGTATTGATGAAATGGTTATCCAAAACCATTTATCCAAAACCCTTTAGATAATATATATCTAAATAATTTTTTCATATTTTGCTCACCCTGTGATTGATCTGCTGACCGTGCATGCTTGCTTTGATTTAATTTTCATTAAGTATTATTGTTTTTTTAAGAATTAACATCTGGATGAGAAAAATATCTGAATTTGGCCATGTTACTTAGGCTCCTCATTTATAAAATGTGAATAGCGAATCCAGGCACAGCTTAGCTTGGTGCCTCTGACTCGGAGTCTCTCATAAGGCTGTAACCACCAGCTCAGCCAAGGCTGTAGTAGTATGGTTGCTGGGAGAGGATTCACATCCAAACCCACTCACAAAGCAATATTTTCACTCTTGTTAGCCATGGGCCTCTCCAGAGGGGTACTCACAACATGACAGCTTATTTCCCTTAGAGTGAGCTGAGAGAGTATGTGAGCAGGAGGATGGTTGAACCAGACATTCCATCACTTTTGCCATATATTTGTTAGAAGCAAGTAACTAGGTCCAGCCTACACTTAAGGTGAGGGAATTGTACAAGGACCTGAATACAGTAGTCGGGTCACTGGGAGCTAATTTGGAGGCTGCCTGCTATGCCTATGATCTACAAATAGGACAAACCATTGAATGTACTCTGGATGCTCTGGAACTCATTTGTTTAAACTACCCAGAAATCTTACCAAGAACTTGAATTCAGTAGGCATAATGATTTTACAGTTTCACATTAAATATTTTAATTATCCCTAGCAACAGTACAATGAAATAGGTATTGTTGGCCTTGATTTCATTGATATACTGATATCCTGAGTGACTTGCTCAAGATTACCTAACAGATGAATTGTAAAATTCATTGTAGTCTTTATTGTGGGTCTTCTGATTTTAAACTATTCTGTACTTTTTCCATCTGCCTGTAACTACCTCCTGGCCAGTACTATCTTGCGCTTAAAGCCATTCAAAAAGAGCATTATACATCTCAATGTGTGTACAAACATAAATTTTATATTACATAGATATTTTTATACATAGATTTATATGGAGAGAGACAGATAACATTCTTTCTTAAACTCTCAAATATACCACGCCATTTAGGATTTACAGTGTTGCTTCAAATTCTTTGAAATTATTCAGTCCAATTCTAATACCATTATAAGGTCTGCAGTTGTATCAGAGGTGTACCTCTAAGATAATAGTATCTGTTGGACAAAACTATATTTAGTGGGTTAAAAACTTGTTAGGAGGAGAGATGAACAAAGAAAAACAGCAGCACTGTTTTGGTGGCTCCGTTCTCCACTGGGTTTTCCCAAAGTTCTGGACTTGTATGACTTGAGTGAGGACCATGGGGACTCCCAGTGAATGTTCTGTTTCTTCTTGTTGGAAAAAAAGTAGTTTATTTTGAATGAATAGGTTGCTTTCTGCAGATAGAAGTTACCTTTCTTTGGTCCTAAGTGAGACCCTTTTCCCTTTTTATTTCAGTCCATGAAGTTTTAGCCTAATTCTCAGGACTCCTGATGTCTAAGATTAAAAAGTAGAGTGATGCCCTGGCCAGTGTGGCTCCATTGGTTGAGCATCATCCCATGCACCAGGAGGTCTCCAGTTCAATTCCTGGTCAGAGCACAAGCCTGGGATAGGGCCTCAATCCCCAGTAGGGGGCATGCAGGAGGCAGCCAATCTATGTTTCTCCCTCATCAATGTTTCTATCTCTCCCTCTCCCTTCCTCTCTCTGAAATCAATAAAAACATATTTTTAAAAAAATAACTAGTAACCAATAATTGGAATTGAAATAAGAATATGGATATTATAGTTATAGTTTAATATTGATTACAAATAATTATACTTTATATATTAAAACTGGGATATAGTCAGACAAAATACAGAGAAAATAGTTTTCAATCAAATGCAGTAGCTCCCCCTTATCTGAGGGGAATATGTTTCAAGACCCCCAGTTGATGCCTGAAACCATGGATAGTACCAAACACGTGACTCTCTCTCTCTCTCTCTCTCTCTCTCTCTCTCTCTCTCTTTCTCCAAATATATATAACGTACATATATACTATGTACATATTTTATGTACATATATACTGTTTATGTACTTACACTAGTATACTATGTACATATACACTGAGTGGCCAGATTATTATGATCTCTGAACGCATAATAATCTGGCCACTCAGTATATATACATATATATATTAGAGGCCAGGTGCATGAATTCGTGCATGGGTGGGATCCGGCCAGCCTGGCCAGGGGGAAGGGACATGGGCGGTTGGCCGGCCTGCCTGCTGGTCAAACTCCTGGTCGAGGGGACAATTTGCATATTAGCCTTTTATTATATAGGATATACACTGAGTGGCCAGATTATTATGCGTTCAGAGATCATAATAATCTGGGCACTCAGTGTATACTATGTTTATATATATATACAGTATATACATTGTTTTTCCCTATACATACATACCGTGATTAATTTATAAACTAGTCACAGTAAGAGATTAACAAGAACTAATAATAAAATAGAACAGTTATAATAATATTACTATAATGAAAGTTATATGAATGTAGCATTATTAAGTAAAATAAGGGTAACTTGAATATAAGTACCATGATAATGAGGCAGTCGATCTGATAACCGAGAAAGCTATCAAGCCCCAACCGGGTGGCTCAGTTGGTTGGAATGTCATCTGGTACACCAAAAATAAATAAATAAATAAAAAAGATTGCAGGTTCGATTTCCCAGTCAGAGCACATACCTAGGTTGGGGGTTCAGTCCTGGCAGGGGTGAATACAGGAAGCAGCTGATTGGTGTTTCTCTCTCTCTTCCTCTCTCTCTAAAAAAAAACAAAAATCAATAAACATATCCTCAGGTGAGGATTGAAAAAAAAAAGAAAGAAGGCTACCAAGTAACTAATGGTCAGATAGGGTGTACACTGTGGATAAGCTGGGCAAAGAGATGATTCAAGTCTGGGCGAGATGGAGCAGGACAGTGCAAGATAGCGTCATGCTACTCAGAACGTCACTCAGTTTAAAACGAATGCATTGTTTAGTTCTGGAATTTTCCATTTAATATTTTCGGACCATATGTAACTGAAACTACAAAAAGCTACACCATGGATAAGGAGGGACTACTATAAAGGAGATCGTTGTCTTTCATACATACACACAAACAAGCACTTGAGTTTCTCCTTTCTTTTCTGCATAATCTGAAGATTATGCTATTTAATAGTGGCTTGCTAATCCCTTTAAATCGCTCTTACTGTAAGTATTCCATAGTTTTCATTAACCATGAATTTTAGGTTTTTTTTTAAACCTCCACTCCAAAACCTGTATTTGGTTGTTGTTTCACTGGAACCCTTTTAGCCTGGTCAGTGAAGCAGCAAGCCTACAGCAAATCCTAAATAGCATGGTGTAGATGAGCGTCTAAGACTTTAATTATATGTCATTTTATTCACAACACTCAATTCCAGGAAGGAAAAAATGACTTTGTTGTTGTAAAAGACATATGATGTGAGTATCATTCATTGTAAACCAGAAATGATACTGTATTATAGCATAGACAACAATGGGAACTGATTCTGAAAATGTAACCTGTCTGAGAAGCTGAATAATAGTGAAAGTTATCAAAATGGAAAGAAGTGTTAATGTGAAATGCTGCCTTCTCAGAAATACTCTTTCCTGGCCTGTTTGATTTTGCTTTTGTTGCTTGTCATGCATGAATGAAAGTGCTACACTCTCAGGGGAGCAGGAAAGCCTCTGTGTCGGTTGTTTATTTCCTTAATCCCTCCTCCTTTGTGATTTCTGATGTCAGATCTAAAATGGAAAGCCTGTAAATATAATGATTATCACATGGATAATCACCTGCATTAGGAACCGCCCTGCTTCTCTATTCTAACCTTCGCTGTTCTCCACATGACACATCCCCTCTGCTGTTGGATTTTAACCTGACTGCTTCATTAGGTTTGTGAAACTCAGTACGTGGCGCCCTGGGGCAGCACAGATGGGGACTTGCTTGTTTTCTTTTCTCACTCTTACTGCAAAGGCACACTACAAAGTCCTTTTCAATTTAGTGTGATCAGTTCACTTGGAATTACTCTTGATATTTGGAATGGGCCTTACTCTTCTCCCGCTTCTGCCCACTTACTCTTCCATGTCCCTTTCTTCCCTACTTCCTGACCTAATGCCTTTTTGTTCTGTCCCTCCATGCAGTGAATCTGAACACTAAAATTCTGCTTAAAATTCTTACTGGGGCAAACTGTTCCCTATGTGGTATTACTTGTTTTGCTGAGAGGAAAATAATAAGTGTTCCATCAATGTATCTGCAAACACCTTCAGATCAGAGGTTAGCTGTGGTGGGAAAGTCGGGGGTGAGGTGAGCCATCTGCTTTCTCTAATGGAGTGACTGGGGCACCCGTCCAAGATCAAAGGAAGGTGAGAGGAAGTCAGGAGATAAGATCTTTTTAAGTCATACAACAAGTGCTTTAGCTTTTCAGTGATAGGGCACAGTTCTGCAAATCTGTGTGAGGGGGACGTTAAGATAGAAAGTTGACTTGACTTTTCTTCAGCATGTCCTTCCTCAGTCAGAAATATGTTGGCACTTGGAATAGTTTACAGATGGGAAAGTGTCCTAGTGCCTGGTTCCCTTAAAGAATAGTGATCTGACATTTATATGTGTGTCTTGCAATTAGTCAATTCTACTATACCATAACAGATCACAGTTAATTGCTTCTTAGGTTTATATGAGTAAATTTGTACATTAAAAGAGCAACTTAACTACTATATGTGAACTTTGAGTTTTTGTGTCTTAGTGCAATTTTAGTCATACAGATTCTTCATATTAATTTTGTCTTATAGGCCTTTGGGGTTCTTTCATGCCTCTGAAAGTTGTATATAAATAAGTATTTCTATCAGAGCTTTTCGGATATCTTTTTCTAAATTTTATTTATTTATTGAATTTAGAGAGAGAGACATCTATTTGTTGTTCCACTTACCCATGAGTTCATTGGTTGATTCTAGTATATGCCCTGACTGGGGATGGTGGGGTGGAACCTACAACCTTAGCATATTGGGATGACACTCGAACCAACTGAGCTACCCAGCTAGGGCTCAGTTATCGTTTTCATATAAGAATTAGCTTGGTGCTCTGGCCGGTGTGGCTCAGTGCTTAGAGTGTCAGCCTGCTCACCGAATGGCCATGGGTTCGATTCCCAGTAAGGGCATGTACCTGGGTTGCGCTTCGCTCCCCACCCTCAGTTGGGACACATGCAGGAGAAAACCAGTTGATATGTCTCTCTCACATTTGATGTTTCCCTCCCTCCCTCTGTCTCTGAAAAGCAATGGAAAAAGTATCCTCAGATGAGGATTAAAAAAAAAAATTACCTTGGTTAATTCTTGGATTGGACAACTTGGAAAAATACTACATTGATATTTTTTGAACCTTATCCTTTCCCTTGACATCTAGGTCAGCAAATATTATTATTGACTGTTGTCTACAAAATTCTATCACCTTACGTACATTACTGAGGCTAAGTCGATCACCCTATGCTTCTCTAGTGAACAGCCTGAGGAGTTGTACTTTCAGCTTATTACTTCCTATCAACTTTGGTGTTCAGCTGTAATCGTCCATTTCAACCTTTTTAAACCCTCAAAATGGGTTCTTTAAATTTGTATTTTATTAGTATACGGGACCATCCGTGCATACATACTTTTTCCCCAGTGTTTTCCTTAACATGTAGATAGGACCCAAATCTGTGCTGGAGATTTTGACTGTACTTTCTGCCTTACATGGTTTGGTGCAGCGTCGTTTCAGTTGAGTTGGATCTGCTCACTACTTGGACTCAAATCCCATCCTTCTATTAATATCTCTTGGCAGAGATAATTTTGGAGGAATGTAAGTTAAGATGTAGAGGCTCTTGACAGTTGTCTGCAGTTTTTTTCATTTTCAAGAGGGAAGTAGAGCTGAACAGTGATATTGCCTCCATTTTCTGTACTAGACCTAACATTAAAATACATGCACAAAGCAGAGGAGAGAAAGGGAGAGGATTTGGTTGCATAGATGTGTTTTTTGCCATTTGATACCGTGTTGCAACAGCATAAGGGTGTATAATAATGTTCATCAGATTGTACCCTAAAGATGTTTAATTCTAGAAAACATGGTGTATTTTAATTATATGTTTTTAATGTTCAACTTTTGTTACCCTGTCATCTTACATCAAAGTAAAATAGGGGTTTATTTGGACTGTTTCTTATAATTTTCAGTCAAAAAAGTAGAAATACTTAATATATCTAGATATAATAATTAATATGTTGCCATTTTGCTTCACTTTTATATTTTTGAGAATTCTAAAGTAAATTATATGTATCATGCCATTTTATCCCTAAATACTTCAGGACTCACTGCTAAAAATTAAGGATATTTTTCTTATCAAAATTGATAATTCTTTTTTTTTTTTATTTTATTGGTTTTTTACAGAGAGGAAGAGAGAGGGATAGAGAGTTAGAAACATCGATGAGAGAGAAACATCGATCAGCTGCCTCTTGCACACCCCCTACTGGGGATGTGCCCGCAACCAAGGTACATGCCCTTGACCGGAATCGAACCTGGGACCCTTGAGTCCACAGGCCGACGCTCTATCCACTGAGCCAAACCGGTTTCGGCCGATAATTCTTAATATTATCTAATTCTTAAAATATTTAAATTTCTCCAGTTGTCCCCAAAATGTCTTTTATACCTGGTTTATTATAAAGTGCGAGGTAATGAAGAAATAATCCATCTCAAAGTGGATTATTTCTTCATTACCTCGTATAGTATTCTTGGTCATTTTCCCCCTCTCACTTTATCATGAAATTGACTTATTGAAGAGACCAAGCTACTTGTCCTGTAAAATGTCCTACCTATGGATTTGTCTATTTGCTTTCTCAGCATTTCATTGAACTTGTTCTCCTATTCCCTGCATTTCCTGTAGACAGCAAGTTATATAATTAAAGTTTTGATTAATTCATTTAAAAATTTTTCATCAGGAAACTGTATAGGTGATGCTGGATACTTCATACTGTCTCATAACAGAATATTGGTGACCCCACTGTTAATGATAAGTGATATGATCAATCACTGGGTTAAGGTTATGACAGCTTGTTCCTTCCATTATAAATTTATAGTTTGCTCCCCGTGATCAACACATAATCTGTGACATTTTAATTCCATGAAATACCCAGTTCCCCATCATCCTTCACCTAATGAATTTAGCATCCATTGATGATCCTTGCCTGAATAAATTTCATTAGAGATTGCAAAATGGTGATTTCTCTTAATTGATACATTTACTAGCAGACATTCTTCTCTACAGAAGAGCTTTCTGAAAGATATTGTTTTAATTAAAAACATAAGCGCCAGGCATGTTCCAGAGGTTTCAAATAATTGTCTTTCTTTGTTGGGGTCAAAACACCTGAACTCACTGTGACAGCTACAGTAAAAACATTCAGTACATCTTCTTTATTCCAACTTGTGAAGTGTGTTGACATAATGTTGCCCTTTTTTTTTTTTATGCCAAGGGAAAAAGAAATCTTTTTTAGTGTAAGAATAAAAATTGAACTATGTGGGTATATTGAGATAATTGTGTAAAAAGAAGACTGTGAATGAGTTTCAAAATGGATTATTTCTTCATTACCTCGCACTTTATAATTAACTGTTCTTTTTTTTTTTTTTATTTCAGGAAGCTGCCACTTTTGCTAGAGAGCAAGGCTTTGAGGTGAGTTAACCCACAATTGCACACTAAACAGATCCTAAAGGTTTTTTCTAGCTGATAATGAAGTTCTTTTGGACAGTGATTGATGTGCTATTATACTCTCAGAGCCTCTCAGCAGTTGCCATGGAAACTTGGCAGTCGTCATGGTTTCTTTGTTCTGCCAGCACAGTGTTATGACGCACTCTGCTAGGTCTGCACCCAACATTGCCTACAGATGTTATTTATTGAATTTTGAAAAGCCTCTTGGGAAGCCAAGAGGTTGGGCACGGTTTCAAGCTGCCTCTGCAGATATGGGGCCTGTCAGTTTGTTCAGTTAAAAAGCTACCTCATTAGCTGCATTACATTTCATAAGGATTCACTGCTAAAGTAGTGGTGGAGCAAGACTAAATAGTGAAATATGATGTCGTTTAAATAATTTCAGCCCTACCCCATGTAGATGATCATTATGCAAATTAATTTCCAAAAGATTGTACTTAACAGTTGTTAGGAACTGATTAATTTAAATCCTGCTCATATAAACTTCCTGTTTGAATCTTTTTTCTCCTTCTATCTTTTTTTTGGCGGGGGGGAGGGGGGAGGGAGGGGCGCGCTGGGGATAGCTTTAAAACACATAAACATTTTTTTGAAACTAAGTCCCGATTCTGTTATCCTGACATAAGTATTATTCTGTCAAGGTTCAAAATTCCATGTGTCTTTTGTTGGCAAAATTAAGATAACAGACAAGACCATGTTTGTATCTGTAGACTATCCATTTTTCCAATCGATTGTTAGAAAACACTGAACCCAGGTTAATTGACAGAATTAACTGAGTTTATGAGTTTTATGGTTATCATATTTATTGAGCCAGAACTATGTAGAATGCTGTGTTCTTTACCACAGCTTGAAATGTTGCACAGTAGTGTAATTTTCAAAAATCTAACCTGACTAGAGTTGGAATATAGAAACTCTTTATTTACATACTCAGTATTGTTACCATCTAAAGAAGCTGTAAGTGTTGACTGGCTATATTAGTAAGTTCACTTTGAACTCTTTAGAGAAAGGTGTGTGAATTTATGAAGAAACTGTTATTTAAATGTACTAAAGGCAGATTCATTATTGAGCAACAAAGTAATACATGAGCATGTTGTCCATATCATAGGACTTGGCAACCACCGTGCTTTCTCTTCTTGGAGGAAGACAGTGAGCATGTGGTATCAGTAATCTATTCTCAAGATTCTGTGAAAAAACTATATCAGAGTAGGAAACCTCACCTTATGATACCTGATTGTTGGGAACTCCGATAGTTTATTGCACACTTGCTTTTTTTGTTGTACTATATGTATTCTCACAAATATAGGGGTTGAGTCACATGTAGAAAAAAGAATAACGATTTCCAAGTATTTATTTATCTCATTTAAGTTTTGCTTTGTAATTCTCCAAACTGGCAATTTATATAAAATACTAAATGTAATCAGGAAATATTCAACTTAACCCTTTGCACTCGCTTGCTTTTTTCTCGATTCCTTTATTCTACTCGGGATTTAATTTTTTAAATACCCCAGATTTTACAAAGCGCGGCAGTAGAATAAAAAGCTGGAGTTTCTTTTCATACAAACTTATTTATTTGGATTTTTTTATACTTCAAATTATTGATACATTCAAAGAGTATAAAAAGAGCTGCTGCCGAAACCGGTTTGGCTCAGTGGATAGAGCGTTGTCCTGCAGACTGAAAGGTCCCAGGTTCAATTCCGGTCAAGGGCATGTACCTTGGTTGCGGGCACATCAACCCGCAAGAGGCAGCTGATCGATGTTTCTCTCTCATCGATGTTTCTAACTCTCTATCCCTCTCTCTTCCTCTCTGTAAAAAATCAATAAAATATATTTAAAAAAAAAAAAAAGAGCTGCTACCTATGCTAACTGTGTTGTCACACTCGACATCTGAGTGCAAAAGGTTAAAAGTCAGATGTTTTAATCATGAGAATATAAGTCAGTGTTTTCAGTCATGTTTTAAAGTTTCACTGATGTTAAATTTTAATAGTAATTAATATTAATTCTCTTGTTGCATCAAAATTCTCCACCTATGCAAGCTCGTGGAACATAAATTTGTGTCTTATTTTCTGTACTAACATAAAAAATGTATTTTGATTCTAGAAAATAAACAATTTTGTAGATGCTTACAAAGATAACATCCTATCTAATAAAGAGGGGATATGCTAATTGACCGTCACACCCTCACAAAGATGGTGGTGCCCAGTCCCCTAAGCCCCGTTGGGGTGGCAGGCGTGGCACAGCTGGGCCCACCCGCAGGTGGGTCCAGCTGCTCTGCGCACCTGCCTCCGGAGTCCCCCAGTCCCTTCAGCCTCCCAACCGCCCAGGGCTGGCCCGAGGCACAGGCAAGCCTTGGATGGTGGCTTCCCAGCCACCTAGGGCCACCCGAGGCTCAGGTAACCAGGGCAAGCCGAGGCTTGTGCTGCCGGCAGTGGCAGCAGCAGAGGTGTGATGGGGGCATCGCCTTCCCCTGAGGTCTCCCGGACTATGAGAGGGGGGCAGGCTGGGCTGAGGGACACCCCCTCCAGTGCATAAATTTTCATGCACCGGGCCTCTAGTGTTACATAACAAATGATTGCGATTCTTTAGTACCTAGATAATAATTTTTTTAAATAGTTTATTAAGACTAATTCATACTTTTATTGCCCCCTTGAACTATATGCTTTGAATATGCCTATTTTAAATTCAATCCTAGCAACAAACTATTTTCTACTAACCGGCACCACATTAACCTTTCCATTAGTTTTTACTTTGATTTTATAATCTTCATTGCCATAAATGTACCATAATTGATTACAACATATAAACCAAGTGATGATGGTTATAATAATATACCTTATTACATCTGACATAGTAAAACCGCTCTGTTGGTGATGTTGACAGTGATATGTTAGATAAAGCATCAGTCTTGATGTGTCCCTTCATGGGTTCTCTAAAATATTATAAGCTTTGCAGAATATAGTAGAGCCATGAGTAGAAAACCCTCAAGTAAGTACTGTCAATAAAATATAATCCATTATTGGATGCTATCTAGAGAAATTCAATGATTTTTAAATGCCATTATTTTTTTAGTTCATTACACAGTAAAATGAAAACATAGGTTTAAAAGTTGGTATTTTTAGAGTCAAACAAAAATAACTTTATCTTAACAGTTTAATGTCTATGGGAGTATGTCAGTGCTCTCAGAAGTCGTGTGACACACTAGACAAAGTCTGCATTTTATCACTCCCAGCTTAAATTTTACCTCTAAATTTGGGGCATGAATGAGAGGAGATAACTGAAAAGATTAAAAAGAAAGGAAAGGTGACCATTTTTTTCTTCCCAACAGCTCTGCTGCCTACCCTCATTTTCTATTATAAATCCTAATCAGTTCCACTGAGTATTGCCACTGGTGATCTGTCTGCCAACTGACCAATCCAAATGCCTCTAAAAATAACCAGTGTTTATTCATCAGGAAGAATCCTCAGTGGCATTGTTTATGGTATTCTGGTTAGCTTCTCTACAAATTTTAGATAATCTTCCTTTAAAAAAATCTTTGAAATGAGTTGGGCATTTTTCAGTAAGAAAAGCCAGCTTAGGAGGGCACTGGAGAATGAGATAAAAAAAAAACTGAAGCTGGGCAGAGCACAAAGCAGAAGAGAGGGGAATATTATATATATATAAATATATATGTATATATATGATAGAAAAATTGCACAGTGCCTGATTTAAATGACAGACCTGCTAAGAATTTAAAATGACAATTCTTGAGGTAAAAAGTTTCATGAGGCTTTTATTATTCTGAAAAATCAGTTCAGACTGCAATGTGTTTTTAAATCTACCTTATCTTGAGCTAAACTGATTAAAGGTTTGTATTTTTAGAATCTACATAAAAATAAGGTACTTAAAAAGCACATTTCATTATGAAGCCATTTAAAAGCTGTATTGGAAATTGGCATTTAAATTAAATAAAGTGAAAAAAAATCTCCAAAACCTAAATACAAATGTTTTTTGTATTTTCATTCTCTGTACAACAGAGTATATGTGCCAAATGATAAACAGAATTCATACCTTCTCTACTGGATCACTCATTTATTTTTACTCTAGGCAACAAATTTTAATTTCCTTGTTTTATATGTGTAAGATATAATACTTGTGATTGTTGAGGAAACAAAGCAATTATTTTCCCTTTTCCAACTTTCCTCACAGCCCCTGACTCTACCTGGAAGATCCCAGCCATACTTGCAGGCTTTCTCTGAGCAGTAGTGACTGTCGTCTTACACCACTGGGAGAGAAAAGTATTGAACTGTACTATCCAATACAGCATCCGCTAGCCACATGTGGCTATTTAAATTAAATTAAGTAAAATTTAAAATTCAGTTCCTTAGTCTCACTGCACACATTTTGAGTGAGACTACCATATTGGACAGTGTAAATATAAACCATATATAACATCACAGAGAGTTCCATTGATCAGCGCTAGATAGATAAGTCCACACAGAGTATTCAGGAGGCCTTGATTCTCAAAGAATTCTTCAAGATTTTTCTCAGGTTCCTGTGTTCCTCACAAATATAAAGAACACAATGAATATATCACCCAGAGTATCTGGAAATAAGACACTAAGTCAAGCGCTACTGGCTAAAGAGTATAATGCTGCTTTCTTAGGTGACTGAATCCTATAAGAGGACAGTTTGAAAACAATTAGATTAAGGGAAAGAGATAAGATGATCTTCTAATTCTCCTTATTTAATCATTGACTTATTCATCAAATATTTAATGAGCCCTAGATACGTGCCTAACACTTTGATAACCCCTGAAGGACAAGATGGAAATGACCAGAGAGTGTTTTGTGAAGGACAACGTGGGAGGGGTTTCTATTTTGAATGAGATGGTCATAGAATAGCTCTCAGAGAAAGTAAAACTTGAAAAATACAATTATCTAGCCATGACATAAAAAAGCAAAACAAACATGGAAACAAATTTCAAACAGAGGGAAGAAGAGTACAAAAATTCTCAAACAAGAAAGAGCAGAATGTACTATTGCATTCCAAGAACTGACAGAAGTTCAGTGTCACTGAACAGAGTGAGTGAGAAGGAAGGGAGTCTGAGATAGACTGGAGAGTGGCAATCACGTGAACACCATAGTTATTATAGGAGTTTCTCTTTGGAAAACAAAACAGATTATGACATGGTTAAGTGAGGCAATCTGAGGGGCCACCACAATTGGTATTCTGTAGGAATAGGTAGATCGTGATAGTATTGTTTAACATTTGCATTACTAGCTTGTTAAAAATAGAATGAAGGTAGTATATTCTTTCACTTGAAAGACAATGCTAAATTTTTAAAATATGTTTTTATTGATTTCAGAGAGGAAGGGAGAGGGACATAAAGATAGAAACGTTAATGATGAGAGAGAATCATTGTTTGGCTGCCTCCTGCATGCCCCACACTGGGGATGGAGCTCGCAACCTGGACATATGCCCTGACCAGGAATCGAACCATGATCTCCTGGTTCATAGGTCGATGCTCAACCCCTGAGCCATACCAGCTGGGCAATGCTAACTTTAAACTGTTAACATAATCACTAGTGAAGATGGGAGCATAATTTAACCAGTTAACTGCCACGCGGCCAAAACAGAAACCATCCCCACACGCCACAATATTTTGAATTTAATTTTAAAAATACATTTGCAATGAATATTATAAAAATAAATATATTACTCACAATTCGGGTGTTCTTGAATATTTTCAACTGAAAATTCTCACGAAAAATTATTTTAAAGTTGATCAGGGCTGCCACTTAGGGAAAACATTTTTTTTTTTTTTTGTATGCATATGGCATGTGGGGAAGGTCCTCAGCTTGCATATACAGTCGCTTATGGTGTACAATGGATTAACATTTATAAAATGGTTCAGCCCTAGCTGGTTTGGCTCAGTGAATAAAGCATCGGCCTGTGGACTGAAGGGTTCCGGGTTCAATTCCGATCAAGGGCACATACCTGGGTTGTGGGCTCAATCACTAGTAGAGGGCATGCAGGAGGCAGCTGATCAAATGATTCCTTCTCATCATTGATGTTTCTCTCTCTCTCTTTCCCTCCCTCTCCCTCTCTGAAATCAATTAAAAAAATTTTTTTAATGCTTCATAGTGTATAAAACCTTTTCCAACATTTGATTAATACATTTAACATTCACAGACACCTTTGAAGGTAGGTAGGGCATGTATTGCCATATCAATTTAACAGATACAAAAAGGCGACATGAATTATATAAGGTGACATGGTTAATACATAATGGGTTCGGAACCAGACCTCAGCTCTACCATATAAACTATACATCTTTCTCACATTCTAATGATTTAGAAGAGGAGATTAGATTTCTCACATTCTAATGATTTAGAAGAGGAGATTAGAAGAGGAAAATAAGAAATATCTTGAAATTCAAAGGGGGAGAGTAGTAGAGGGAACTGATGAAAGAAGGTGAAGAGATTAGCCAAAGAACATACAGTATATGCATAACCCATAGACACAGACAACAGTGTGGTGATGGCCAAAGGGAAGTGGAGATGGAGGCTGGGTGGAGGTAGACAAAAGGATGGTAGGAATGGGGACATCTGTTTCAACAATAAAAAGATAAAAGAAAAAAGAGTTATTTGCAAACCAATAAAAAAAGGAAATTTACTAGGGTAAAATACAAGCCAGAATAACTAAGAAAAAAAATACCAAACTTAAATACAAGATCAGCAATAATTTATGAATGTGGCAGAAAAATGATTTAAGATGAACATGCTATATAGTTTTGTGATAATAGAAAGCACATTGCTTAAATTCATAGAAGTAGTATAATCTGTGGATAGCTTGGAATAGTGATTAGGAGTGTAACCCCTGGAGTCTCACTTTGTAAATGCTCAACCTAGCTTCACCACTTAGTATCATTATGACCTTAGGAAATTACTTAACCTCTCTGTGACTCAGTTTCTTCATCTGTAGTAATAGTATCTACTGCCCAAAGTAGTTGAAATTTAATGAGTACTTTAGAGCTATATACATGGCTCTTGGTTTCAACATCTGTAAAATGAGGATACAGTAATACCTGTAGTTAAGATTTAATAAGCGCTTTTGGGACTATACACATGGCTCATAGTTAAATTGTATGAGCTTTCTTCTACCTCTCCTCCCCCCTTTCCTTTTTTTCCTTCCTTATTAGAGAACATAATTGAATTCTCACTACTCAAAATCTTGAAGCCCTTTTAGGAGATTTGAAGGGCAACCTCAGGATGTGACAGTTTGGGAGAGTATTAAAATGATTGTTATTAGAAGAAAGAAATTAATATTTAAGTACTTAGCATGTGCTAAATGTTGCATTAACCTCTTTCACCTTATCCTCTTTCATCCTCACAACAGTTATTTTCAACTTTTTATTTTGAAATAATTTTAGGCTTAGAAAAATTACAAAAATAGTAGTTCCCAGATACCTTTTATTCAGCTTCCCCTAATCTTAATATCATAAATAACCAAGGCATAGTGATCAAATCCAGAAAATTAACATTGGTATAATACCAGTAACCAAATTTAAGTCTTTATTCTGATTTCACCAATTTTTCCTCTGATTTCCTTTTTCTGTTCCAGAATCTAATCCAGGATTGCACATTGCATTAACAGTCATGTCTCCTTAGTCTCCTTTTTTCTGTGACAATTTCTAAGTCTTTCCTTGTTCATGATTTTGTTACTTGTGAAGAGTACTTGTCACTCATTTTGTAGAATGTCCCCCAATTTGGGTTGTCTGACATTTTTACATAATTAAGTAGATGTTATGAATGTTTCCCAGAAATATCACAGAAGTGATGGGCCCTTCTCAGTGCATAGTATCAGGGACGCACATGATGTCGCTGTTTTATTGTTGGTGATACTCACTTTGATCACTGTGTTAAGGTGGTGTTTGCAGTGTATCCTCTGTAAAGTTACTATTATCCCATTGTAGTTAATAAATACCTTGAGGGCAATATTTTGGGATTATGCAAATATCCTATTTTGCCCCCTAATTTTAGCATTGCTAAATTTGATTACCAGGGTAAACTTGTCTGTCAGTTTCTTTCATTGTAACATAACTATTTTTCCTTTTGTAATGAATAAATATCTTAAGGGGAGATATGATGAGACTATGCAAATACCCTGATTGTCTCCAAATTTTTACCCACCAATTATAGCATACTTCTGTCCCAACATCTTCTACCATAATTATTTTCTTAGTATGTACATGAGGAGATGGAGCCTCAGAGGGGTTTATTTACCTGCTCAAGGTGCACAAATCCAGGTGTGTCATACTCTAAATCCCTTGTAATTTCATCATTCTGTTAAGATATGTTAGCCCACATATAAGGGAAAATAATCTTCTGGCTGTGATAGCAAAATTAGAAATATGTAGCTTTGGAAAGACAAAAAGGTTTTAAGAAAAGTTTTTATACTAGATGTGGAGTGACTCCTGAGGGCAAAGCAATGGCTCCTCAAGGCCTAGTGAGAAGTTTAGTTTTGGTGCTCACTGCCAGTTATCCCAGAGCAACAAAGGGGTTTTGTATGAACTGTGCATGTGGATAGAAATAAAGTGTAACCATCTGTAAAGATTTATGTTTTATATTTGGAAAGTTTACTTCAATCTCGAATTGCCAGTTTTATAGGATTTAATTTGAGACATAAGAAAGGTTTCTTTAAAACTCATGGATACAAACAACAGTATGGTGAGTGCCAGAGGGAAAGGGGGGAGGAGGTGGAAGATGGTAAAGGGGGATAAATGATGATGGAAGGAAACTCGACTTGGGGTGGTAAGCACACCATACAGTACACACATGATGTATTGTAGAAGTATATATCTGAAACCTATATAATTTTATTAACCAATAAATTCAATTTAAAAAATAATAAATAAGTAAAAGGTTTCTTTAAGTTAACAAAGCTCCATAAAAATTTTATTTTCCTACAGGGTTGGGTAGAAGACAATTGTAGAATCTCATTCTTAATTTATTCCTTACACCACCTTGAAGAAAGACCTCTATATAAAAAACATCCAGACATGCATAAGATGCTGCTCCAAAGATGATAAAGTGAATCTATTCCTGGAGTTTGCCTCTTATCTTTATTAAATATGAACTGTATTCAATCATAAGCAAAAAAAAAAAAAACACCCTATAGTAGTAAAATATATGTGTGGCAAGGTGATTGGGAGAATATATGTGAGTCATTTTAATTAAATGTATACATTTATTTGAGAGAGTGAAGACATTGTTATATGGCATTTTTTGGTCCTTTCAGCTGTTACTAGTCATTTATAATAGTCTTTCCCCAAAACTGAGGGAATTTCTTTTCTCATCTTATCTGAGTTCAAGCTTAGTTCTGTTCTAAAATAAGCAACCAGAAGTGAAATAGTCAGCATGTTTGAAAGGTCAGCAGCATTGTTATACCTCAAGTGGCTCTTCTTTTCAGAAACAGCCGTCCTCTGGTATTATCATGTTAGGTATAGTAGAAGCCTAACTTCATATATCATCTGGAATTTCTTAAGTACTTAGTGAACAAACAGCATACAGCTATTTTACTAAAGACTGTCATACCTTTAAAAATGTCATGGTTTCTGATGTTGTTTGTAACCATTATGACTTGTCTGCCTTGCTTACCTAAATGTTTCCATCCTGTATATCCTAATTAATTTCCTTATGCCAAGCAAATATCTTTCCCCTCTGGTTGTGTTTCTCTCTCCATAACTGAAACTTTGCACAGTGATGGGAGTACAAACCATCAAACGCAAACCATGGGCTGTTTTAGAGGCTCACTGAATTCAGACATGGATTTTGAAATTATCTGAGGTTGTTGAAAGCATGATTCTAAAAATCCTACTTATAGCTTAAGAGTTAGATTTCATGTCAAGAACTTTTAAGATATAAAACTTCCTCTGGCAGTGTGGCTCAGTGGTAGAGCGTCAGCCTACCAAGGGTCGTGGGTTTGATTCCCAGTCAAGGACACATACTTGGGTTGCAGGTTTGAGTCCCAATCTCTCTCTCTCTCTCTCTCTCTCTCTCTCTCTCTCTCTCTCTCTCTCCCCCACCTCCCTCCTTCCCTCCCTCCCTCCCTTCCTCAATCCTTCCCTTCTACTCAATCTAAAAAAATCAATGGAAAAAATATCCTCAGGTGAAGATTAACACACACACAAAAAGGTATAAAACTTCATGCATAGCCTGCGTGATACAAAAAATAGCATCAGGGTTTCTAGAATTAATTTGTAATTTTTTAAACTTTATCTTTTTTAAGAAATTCAAGTCTGTATGAAATGGTTAGCACCTCTCTCTCATTTTAAATCTTTTAAAACTCTGGCATTATAGTAACTGTATTATTTCCATAGTCAGCATAATCATGCTCTGTACACCCCTAAAATAGTTTAATATTCTTTCTACAAATTTTTATTGGAAATTTGAAAATTGACTGGATATTTGCTGATATTAAGGGATTAGTGTTTATTTTTTAAACTAGTGGCCCGGTGCATGAAATTCATGCACAGAGGGGGGTTCCCTCAGCCCAGCCTGCACCCTCTCCAATCAGGGACCCCTTGGGGGATGCTGGCAGTTGGACATCCCTCTCGCAATCTGGGACCACTGGCTCACCTGCCTGCCTGCCTGCCTGATTGCCCCTAACTGCCTCTGCCTGCCTGCCTGATTGCCCCTAACTGCCTCTGCCTACCTGATCACCCCTAACTGCCTTCCCCTGCCAGCCTGATCTCGCCCCCAAATGCCCTCCCCTGCCAGCCTGATCTCGTCCCTAACTGCCCTCCCCTGCCGGCCTGATCTTGCCCCCAACGGCCCTCCCCTGTAGGCCTGTTCTCGCCCCCAACTGCCCTCCTCTGCCAGCCAGTTTGGTTCTGATTGGTCTGTTTCTATGCCAGTCAGCGTCAAAAGCTCTGCCTCCTAGGCAGCCATTGGTTCCTCACACTTCACCCAGATTTGGTTCTGATTGGTCAGCTTCTATGCCAGTCAGTGTCTCTCGGCCTATCAACGGGGCCTGATCAGAAAGGCAGGGCTGATCAGCAGCCCTGGTGGAAGCCTGGAGAGAAATGGAGGAGCAGCTGCTGGCCAGACTGGGAGAGAAAGAGAGAGGCAAGTGCTGATCAAAAGCTGCCAAAGAGGCAACGGATCAGTCCCTGCTTCTCTCTTCAGGCCTCTCTCTGGTTCGTAGCCCCCTCAGCAGTCAGTGCTGGGCACCGCACCTGCAGAGGAAGCCATGGCAACCCAGCTGACTGCAGGACTGACTTCCTGTTGGTCAAGCCTCGGTTGTTACTGGTCGTTACAACCCAGGGTTTTTATATGTTAGGATATGATAATAGTTATGTGGTTATGTTTAAGTTATCTTTCAGAGATACATACTAAAACATTTACAGATGACCTATAGTCTCTGGAATTTGCTTCAGAATAATATGAAAGGCAGGTAGATGAAAATATAAATGAATAAATTTTAAATGTTTACAATTTGATGGTGGGCTCCTTGGAGGTTATTATACTATTACTAGAGGCCCGATGCACGAAGATTCGTGTAAGAATGGGCCTTCCTTCCCCTGGCTGCTGGCACCACCTTCGCTCCGGCCAAAGCCGCCTTCGGAGCCGCCTTTCCACCTTCCCACGCTGCCCAGAGGCCTGGAGTGGCTGGGGTGGTGCAGAACACCTGTGTCCCTCCCTGCCCCTGGCCGCTCCACACCTGCATATGTAAATTAACCCTCCATCTTTGTTGGGTTAATTTGCATGCTCACTCCTGATTGGCTGGTGGGTGTTGCGAATGTACAGTCAATTTGCATCTTACTATTTTATTAGTGTAGATGTTTACTTTTGTATGTGATTAAAATTTTAAATGATAACTCATAATAGATGTTTAAGTATCTCATTTTAAACATGTGAGTCTAAATCCTTAATCTACTAAGAAAGCTTTGTCTTATTGTACTGGTTCTGAGAAATTTTTTCTCCTTTTGATTAACAGACTGAAGATATTAAAGAGATAGCCAGAAAGACCCAAGCTCTGCCAAAGGTGAACTCGAAGCGGCAGCGAGTTGTGATTTTCACCCAAGGGAGTGATGACACTATAATGGCTACAGGTACATGTGCAAACTGTGTGAGAAAACCATTATTACGGAGATTAATCATTCATAACAAAAGTCTATATTCTTTCTAACATAATTAATTCAAAAGATGCAAACTGTGTGAGAAAACCAGTATTATGGAGCTTAATCATTTATAACAAAATTTACATTCTTTCTATTATATTTAATTCAAAACACCGTACTTTTTTTTTACCACCTTAACTCATTTTGCTTACACACACACACACACACACACACACACACACACACACACTTCTGGCAATCATCAATATGTTCTCTGTATCTATGAGTTCGAGTGTTTTTAGATTCCACATGCAAGTGAGATCAGACCTTATTTGTCTTTCTCTGTCTGACTGATTTCACTTAGCATAATGCCTTCAAGGTTCATCCATATCATTGCAAATGGAAGGATTGCCTTCTTTTTTATGGCTGAATGTTATTTTAATGTATAAATGTATAAAGAAAATGTATAAGTATATATACATTTTCTTTATCCCTACATCCATCAAACGGACCACTTAGGTTGCTTCTATGTCTTGGCTCTTGTAAAAAATGCTGCAATGAACACGAGGGTACAGATTTCATTCCGAGTTAGTGTTTTCATTTTCTTCAAATAAATGTCCAGAAGTGTAATTGCTGGATCATATGGTAGTTCTATTTATAATTTTTTGAGGAAATTTCACACTTTTTCATAGTTGCTACACCAATTTACATTTCCATCAACAGTGCACAGGGGTTCCTTTTCTTCATGTATGTCCTTGCCAACACATATTTCTTGTCTTTTTGATAATAGCCACTTTAACAGGTGGGAGGTGATCTCATTTTGGTTTTGATTTACATTTCTCTGATGATTAATGATGTTGAGCACCTTTTCATATACCTGTTGGCCATGTGTATGTATGTCTTTTATGGGAAAATACTCAGATCTTTCACATTGTTTTTGTTTGATTTTTTTGTTTGGTTTTATGTTTATTTTTTGTTGAGTTGTATAAGGTATATATATATTGGATATTAGTTCCTTACCAGATAAGTGATTTGCAAATATTTTCTCCATTCCATAGGTTGCCTTTTCATTTTGTTCATGGTTTCTTTTGTTGTGTAGAAGTATTCTTTGTTTGCTTGTTTGTTTGATTGTGATTTTAGTTTGCTGTAGTCCCACTTGTTTATTTTGCTTTTGGGGACTTTGCTTTTGGTGTCAAATCCAAAAACTTGTCACCAAACCAGTGTCAAGGAACGTATCCCCTTTTCTTCTAAGAGTTTAATGGTTTCAGGTCTTACTTTCAAGTCTTTAATCTTTTGAGGTGATTTTTTTGTATGTTGTAAGGTAATGGTGCACTTTCATTCTTTTGCATGTGGCTATCTAATTTTCCAAACCATTTATTGAAGAGATTATTGTTTCCTCATTGTATGTTCATGGTTCCTTTGTCATAAATTCATTGATCACATATATCCGGGTTTATTTCTGGGCTTTCTATTCTGATCCATTGACCTGTGTGTCTCTGTTTTTATAGTAGTATCATACTGTTTTGATTACTGTACCTTTGTAATATAGTTTGAAATCAAGAAGTGTGATGCCTCCAGCCTTGTTCTTCTTTCTCAAGCTTGCTTTGGCTGTTCTTGGTCTTTTGTGGTTCCATAGGAAATTTAGGATTTTTTGTTCTATTCCTGTGAAAATGTACCTTGTATAGTTTTTTTTAATAATTTTAATAAATATATATGTACCTTCTATCTCAGTAGAAAATATTTTTAAGAAGATAATTTAAGAAAAATCAGTTGGGTAAATCTACCTTGATTTTTTTACTGTGATATTTTGGAGATATTGTCAATCTAGAAATGTCTTTCCTGAAAAACATACATTTTAATTACCAAATACCTGTGCTCCAATAACATAAATGTATCCAACTATGAACAAATATAACCCAGATATAAGTTACTTCATCAGCTTTAAACTTAAAGAAAACTTCACTCTGTTTTTACACAGCCATCTATTTTCATAGAAATAAAATAGGAATTTTATCTAGTCAACAAACATTTTATCAGTGGGGTTGGGGGGGATGGTAAGATATGTACACATATAATACCTTAATTAAAAAATTAAAAAATTTAAAAAAAAAACATTTTATCAAATAAAATTATTAATATTGCCCTAGCTGGTTTGGCTCAGCGGATAGAGCGTCAGCCTGTGGACTGAAGGGTCCCTGGTTCGATTTTAGTCAAGGGCACATGCCCGGGTTGTGGGCTTGATCCCCAGTAGGGGGCGTGGAGAAGGCAGCCGATCAATGATTTTCATCACTGATGTTTCTATGTCTCTCTCCCTCCCCCTTCCTCTCTGAAATCAATAAAAGTACATATTTTTTTTAAAAGAGTTGTGGTAGCTTAAACAATTAAAAAAATGATTAATATTGTCAATATGGTGCTACCTACTATTAAAGCCAAAATACAAACCTTTTCATTTTGTCTGAACCATTAAGATTAAAATCAATAGGTTAATTAATAATTATTATAAACAGAAGCAATTATTACCTTTGTGTTTATTCAGTACTCTACTGAACACTAAAACTTAAGATATGAGTCCTAAAGATCTAACTCAGAAATAAAATTAATACACATCAATATATGAATATAAGAAACTGTAATTACACTTGTTAATTATTGGTAAAATTATATGCGCTTTTATTGACTCAGAGAAGGAAATCAATAAAGCCTCAATAAAGATTGTATAGTGGCTATGAAGTAAATTTTTATTGAACTAAATAAATATGCCTGAAGAGATAGAAGAATAAACTATTGTCAGATTTTGTGAGTAGGGACCCAGAATTAATTCATTTCAACTTTCTTATTTTAGAATTGTCAAAAGCAAGATTTAGATATTTATTTCAAAATAATGCAGTACATAGTAAATAATGAAGTGAAGTTATAGATGAAGTGAGATTTGCCATGAGTCAATAATTGCAAAAGATGGGTGGTGGATATAGGGGGGGGGGGGTCATTGTGCAATTACATCCACTTGTATATACACTTAAAATTTTTCATAATTAAAAGTATAAAATACAGAAGGACAGAAAATTAATTTTTCAATCAAAAATCAGATATATAGTCTTAAGTGATTTATTTTCCCCAGATACATTGATATCCTTGCTAAGCCTTGAATTTTAGGAAGTATTTAAGAAAGGAGGGCAATCTAGTCAAAGAGGATCATGTGAGCAAAGACACCACATACAGTATAATCTGTTATTGTTGTGACAGGAAAAGCCATGTTGTTAATTTGTACAAGAGAGAAAATAAATAAGTCATGAAAAGATACCCCTGCATTGATAATAACTGAATTGCTGTCTTTTTATAGTATGTGGCCTATTCCTGTCTTAGCAGTGAACACCGTTTGGCAAAGTGAAAAGCATACCGACTTTCTTACCTCATAAGAATTGTCATACTGCCTTCAGATTCATAAAATGCTATTTGGTTGCTCTTTATAGAGACATTTATTTTAAGGCTTTATTCCAGAGATACATATTGTACAAGTGTCTTGTGAATTAGCACAAATTTCCAAAAATTGAAACCTTTAAAATTAGCATCCTCTCCCTGTGACTGAATTTGTCAACTCAATTTGTTTCTTATTAAATATATTAAACCCTCTTAGAAATGCTTACCAGCAGGAATTTATTTGAGGACAGACACTGGTAATCTTTGCTGCTTCTACTATATGAAAATGAACTTAAATTAGAGGGTGTACTATATCTGCAATGCATGATAAATACAAGATGGATAGAGAATCTGTTCAGTGGTGTCAGCTACAAAAGCAAACATGATAAATGTTAATGCAGTTTTGAGCCCTGGGATAAGCTATTCAGTGCACAAGCATAGCTGAATCTCTTTGCTATGTTGTTATTCATGGCAGCCAAATAAATGTCAATAATAAAAGAGAATTAAAGATTTTCATTTCCCAGAGGCAATCCTCTAATACGGCTTGATCTTTCATTTCATTTGTAATTCGTTCTCATGTCAGGATGCAATCATTCGCCAGGCTCTGGGTGTCATGTTAAGTCATTTAATAATGATTAAGAACATAAAAATGCTTGGCCTGTGGGGCAATCCACAGAAGAGATGCCAATTTGTTATTGTTTTTCTTCTTTTCCTCTTGAATATGGATCAGCTTTTCCCACCTCCTAGCATTTAAATACTAATGGAAGATGGGGAGGGACAGTAGTTCTTTAATTTACCATAAATGACATTCCAGAATGGCTAACACACTTACTATAACACTAATTAGGAGTCATTGTTCCTTAAACTTCACACTGTAGACTATTTTTAAATGATCACTGCTAAGTTTGTGGCATTTAGCAATAATATAACAAAATCAGGTTCCTTGGTATTTAATTCTAGAGACTTTTCTCCTTTTGCAATATGGTGGCTATAAACCACTTTCTATTACTTTATAAAGGTAATTCTTTGAATTCCTCTACTCTAAGTTGACTGTGAAACTAGTATTTTTTTGGCCACCTCTTACAGTTGGGTATCCATCCTGTATATCCATCCAGCCCAGTGGTTTTGTCACATATCAGTCATTGTTTCATTGCTCACAGGCTAATTGAGTTCCAAGTTTTGGGAAAGGGGGTGGGGGGAGGGGGAGGTGAAGGGGGCACTGAAAAGTAATAAGAGTAAGAAGTTGGGAATGAAAGACAGGAAAGAAAAGATGATTCTGTTCATTTTTGTCCTTTAATAAACATTGAATGAACTTGTTAGGTATGGTGGAAGTCAGGTCAAGGAAATCATTTCTGTATCTATAAACTTTAGAAAAATTAAGACTACATATTTTCATTGCCTACCGGACAGCAAGTACTAATGAGGTCTTTGTATATTAACATCTTACTATATTAAGGATTGTACTGAAAAAATGAATATATATATATACATACACACATATGTGTACATATAAGTGTTTGTACAAAGTATAAATTTCTCCAAGTTCCTGTACTAAAAATTGGGAAAACAGTAAGACTTTTATTCTAAATTGAAAATAATGCATTTCATACAGTGGCCTTTATGTAGCCATGAAATGGGTCCACTGAAGAATAAATTATAGGCTTTTCTAAATACTTTCAGAATTCTTTCTAGGTTGTTTGAGTTGTAATATTGCTCAAAGGGAGAAAATAGATTAGGTCAGAGGTTTTCAACTGGAAGACTTGGTGCTACCATATCAGAATCATATAGTGGGCTCTTGATAAATACAGTCCTGCCTTCTTTTTTTTTTTTTTTTAAATATAGTTTATTGATTTTTTACAGAGAGGAAGGGAGAGGGATAGAAAGCCAGAAACATCAATGAGAGAGAAACATCAACCAGCTGCCTCCTGCACACCCCCCACCGGGGACGTGCCCGCAACCAAGGTACATGCCCCTGACCGGAACCGAACCTGGGACCCTTCAGTCCGCAGGCCGATGCTCCATCCACTGAGCCAAACCGGCTTTGGCAAGTCCTGCCTTCTTAAAAACACCTTCCCCTCAACCTGATATGTCCCTATGAGGAGTATTTGAATACGCATCCTCAAGAAAGAGGTATGAGAAAGGGGGTGGGGAGGGATGGAGTCTAGGGGAAGGGGAGTGGAGTGGAGGGTTGTTTATTTGTTGAGAAAGCTCACTTATGTGATTTAGCAATGCTGCCTATCCTTCATCTGTCACTTTGAAAAACCATTGCATTAGGTGATCTGATAATGTTGCCTCAAGTTCTGTGATCCTGTGGTATGATGGAAACAGAACATTTTAGCAGCTAAGCATCTATTACTTCAATAAGTCAGGCCTTGTTGGAGGGGGTTAAGGGGGGGTGGGAAGAAGGACACATATATATCCTTTCAACAATAAAGACTTATTTTTTAAAAAAAAATAAGTCAGGCCTTGGTGAATGCTTCTCTTTCTCAATCGATCACTAAGTACCAAGGACCCATTCCCCAATGACAAGTAATCTACATATTACTTGACATAGTCTCCTGCCCTGGAGGAGCTTATAATGTAAGATAATCACCTCATAGTGCCGTTAGTGATTTCATTATAAGTAAGTGGGGTTTTTGAAGTTACTTGTCTTCATGCTATTACGTCCTTAAAGAATCTTGTCATCCCATTTGCTAGTTAAGTTTTCATGTTCTTTGAAAACACTCAGTGCTCTGTAAGGTAAGGTCAGTTGTGATTTGCAGTTCTGGTAGCACAGAACGTGGAATGCCAGCTCTAAAGGAAAACAACCTCAGCAGCTGGAAGAATAATGTCAGCACATCATCACAATTCCTGCTGCTACAAACTATTATTATAAATCATTTTGAAAATGTTTTCTCTACTATAGCCAAACCAGCTTTAAATGATGATCTTGTTGGCATAGGCTGGTGATGGTGTGGATAGAACACATTAGATAGCAATCTTTCAGAAGGTCCATGTATGGCATTCATAGAAAAAAGTTCTTACCAGCTGAGAGTTTAAAGAATATAGATTTCTTAACTATGAATATAAACAACTAAGTTATTAACTCCTATTCCATTTTTAGATTGTTATAACTGCAAAAGACAAAGTTCTTTCATTAGCCAAGTGGCCGAAATAATTTAGAACAACATACACAGGACTGTCACATTCCTAACAAAATATTTGTGGGCCATGGTTTGTATGGTTTAGTAATCTCAGGCCTGTCAAGAAATGAGACTTCTTTCAACTCCCACCTTTCATGTTGCTAGAAAGCAAAATGGAATACAGCCTACACTAGGCAAATGTTAGCATTTATTTCTGAAAGGACCTTTAATTCTGATATTGAAGTATAGATTGCATATAGTAAAATTCACATATATTTTACTAAATAACAATGAACAACCACCATAATAAAAATGTAGAACATCTTGTATAATATGTCTTTTGGATTTTCTATGTGTATAATAATATCTGTGAACAATGGCAGTTTGGTTGCTTTTTTCCCAATCCTTTACTTTTTTTTTTTTTTTTTTTTTTTTACTATACTAAGTAGCACAATAAGGCTCACTGAATACGAACACAGTTGAAATGGCTATAGTTTGTAATTTTTCTTCTGCCTAAGTAACTTCCTTTAGTATCACATGTAGTGTGGGAATTCTCTTGGTTTTTGTTTGTTTAAAAATGTCTTTATTTTGCCTTTCAGTGAGTATAGACCTCTACATTGAGAGCTATATTCTTAAAGGTGATCTTTCATTATCTTTTGGATTCTCTTATTTTTATTAAGAAGTCCACTGTTAGTCTTATTTTTGCTTTTTTGAATATATTATTTTCATTTTCT
The DNA here is from genome assembly GCF_027574615.1 of Eptesicus fuscus. NCBI lineage: Eukaryota > Metazoa > Chordata > Mammalia > Chiroptera > Vespertilionidae > Eptesicus > Eptesicus fuscus. The sequence goes on along the minus strand of NC_072489.1, from coordinate 15,675,937 downwards.
CTGGCTGGTTTTGAGAATTTTTCTTTGACTTTCACTCTGTATTTGGTTCTTGTTTTTCTTGTATTTATCCTGCTAGGGTTAATTTTAGTGCTTCTCAAATTTACGGTTGATGCTCTTACCAGTTTTATAAACTTCTCAGCTGTTAATCTCTTTATTTTTTTTTAATTTCTTTATTGATTAAGGTGTCACATATTTGTCCTCATCCCCCCATTCCCATCCCACACCCCTCCCCACGGATGCCCCAACCCCCTGTTGAACTTAACCATTGGTTAGGCTCATATGCATGCACACAAATCCTTTGGTTGATCTCTCCCCCCTCCCCCAACCCTCCCCTATCCTCCCTCTGAGGCCCGATAGTCTGATCGATGCCTCCTTGTTTCTGGTTCTGTTCTTTTCATCAGTCTATGTTGTTCATCATTTCCCCTAGATGAGCGAGATCATGTGTCACTAGAGATATACTTATAAGAACTGAATGAGACGAGCAATAATAGTTATGCTGACAGGCAAATGAATCAGTCTGTAGTGAGTTTCTTTCTGGACCAACAGTTCTTTTGAGACCCAATTTCAATGTCCATTATGTGTACATGTCGGCACTGACCCCTCAGCTCTGGATGGTGGACAAATGGTGGTAACGGAGGTCCGACTCCCTCTAGTTTGGTCTCGGCCGGACCCAGGGGCATGGCTTCACCCAGACTCAGGGGCACGTGGCCTCACCCGGACCCAGGGGGCGCGTGGCCTCACCCAGACCCGGGACCCAGCCTTACCCGGATCCAGGGGCACACGGCCTCACCCGGACCCGGGATCCAGCTTCACCCATACCCAGGGGCGCGAGGCCTCACCCGGACCTAGGTGCGCGCGGCCTCACCCGGACCCGGGACCCAGCCTCACCCGGATCCAGGGGCACGTGGCCTCACCCGATCCAGGGGCGCACGGCCTCACCCGGACCCGGGACCCAGCCTCACCCGAATGTTAATCTCTTTAGATACTGCATGCTCTCTTTCCAATTGAGGTATCAATTACATATGTTTTATGCCTTTTTATTTTGTGTTCCAAATGTCTTTTATACTCTTTCTTGTACTTTTCATTCTTTCAAACTTCAGCTTATATATTTTGCATTCACCTACCAGTTAGTTGACAACTCCTTTCTTTCTACTTTGTCCAATCTGCATTTCAACACATCTGTTAGTTTTTTTATTTCAGTAATCACATTTTTTATTTTCTAAATTATTTCTTTTTTATTAATCCCAGTTCTATAGTATAATTCTCTACCTTGTCATTTATTTTCTTTGAACACAGTAATAATAAATTGCATGTCCAAAAATTAAAAGCCTCAGTCATCTGTGGATCCATTTCTTTTGTCTTTTCTTTTGGGCTTATTTCTAGGTCTGCCTGATAATTTTTCATTAAATGCTACACATTATTCATAATAAATTACAGTTTTTCTGCTGGTGATATTGTCTTCCTGTAGAAGGCAGCTATTGTGGCCAGTGTGGCTTAGTTGATTGAGCATCATTGCATGTATCAGAAGGTCACCAGTTTGATTTCTAGTCAGGACACATGCCTGAGTTCAGGTTTGATCCCCAATGTTGGGGGGAGTAGGGGCAGCCAATCGATGTTTTTCTCTCACAGTGATGTTTCTCTACCTGTCCCTCTTCCTTCCCCCCTCTAAAATCAATAAAAAACGTATTTTAACTAAAAAGAAGGCAGCTAGTATTAAACAGATCAAGGACTGAGCCAACTCAAGCTTGGATTGCATTTTTGAAAGGGTCAATCTACTACTAATTTATCCCCAATCCTATGCTCTAGCTCTCCTGAAATCCTAGTGTGTGGTTTAGGATCCCTACTCTTTGGTGGGTTCTGTTTGGTACCATCGAACTGCCAAAAATACTACTCTGCCTTTTAGAGGTCTTCTGTTTTATGTCTTGTCCTCTTATCCTTCTACCTTACAAATCTGACAAATAGCTCAAAGGAAAAAACTGCAGAGTGTCAGGTTTATTGTAGTGTGTTAGAACTTCAGGATCATGACATCTCAATTCTGACTGCCTTGGCAGCTCCAAATTCCAATTTTTGTCTCTGGAAATTGCCAAAAGTTCTGATGGCTTCTCTGCCTTTTAGTAAGTCCCCATTGTCTACTCTAAATCCTCAACCTTTCACCCAGCACCAAGAATTTACAAATGCCCTGAGGGGAAAACTTTTACAATGTCAGCCTAACTTTAGGATTTTCTTTTCTCTCAGGGATCTTGTCCCATCAAGTCTTAGCTACCTTGACAGCTCTCTCATCCTACAGTTAATTTTTAAAATATTTTTTATTTTTCAGATTTTCTAGTTTATGGTGTAGGTTGGTTTGTTACAAGCTATGGCATTATTACCTAAATTAAAATTGTTATTTATTATAAAATAAAAAATATGTGGCCGAAGAAAGTTAAGTGGGCTCATCTCTTTATTATATTATATATAGCTGATTTAGCAATACTACCTTCTATAACCTAATTTGAGAACTGTTGGGTTAGATAATTCCTCCAGTAACCCAAAATTAGAGACAAAACAGCTGGGTTAGAACCCAACTTCTTGAATCCCAGTCTAATTTGTTCTATACCGTGCTGCCTTATTTACTTACAACAGTAGTTCTCAATGTTGTAAGGAGCAATTTTCCCCCTCACTTCAGGTTGTCACAACTGGGTAGAGGTGGGGGAATTCCACGGGCTTCGTGGACAGAAACCAGAGATGCCACTACACATCTGATAATGCACAAGACAGCCACCCACAATGAAAAATTTTATTATTCAAACTAGAGGCCCAGTGCACGAATTCATGCACGGGTGGAGTCCCTCAGCCTGGCTGGCGATCGGGGTCATCGGGGCTGTCTCGCCCAGATAACTACACACAAAATAACTTTACCCAGCTAAGGTATCATGTAGAATCGAATGAAAGATAAAAGAGCGTCCCAGACAAGAAAAGAAAAGGCTTCATCACCACCAAACCAGTATTACAAGAAATTTAAAGGAACTTTTTAAAAAGAAGAAAAAAGGTTTTAAAAATATGAATAATAAAATGGCTATAACTACCTACATATCAATAATTATTTTAAATGTAAATGGATTGAACCATCAAATCAAAAGACATACAGTGGCTGAATGGATAAGAAAACAAGACCCATACATATGCTGCTTACAGGAGACCCACTTCAAATTGAAAGGCACACAGACTGAAAGTAAAGGGATGGAAAAGATATTTCACGCAAATTGGAACAAAAACAAGCTGGGGTAGCAATACTTATATCAGACAAAATAGACTTTACGACAAAGAAGGACACTGCACAGTCATAAAGGGATCAGTTCAACAAGAGGATATAACCCTTGTAAACATATATGTACCCAACATAGGAGCACCTAAAGATATAAAGCAAATATTGATATAGATAAAGGGAGAGACTGATACAGTCATAGTAGGGGATTTAAAACCCCATGGACATCAATGGATCTTCCAGACAGAAAATCAACAAAGAAACTGACTTAAAATAAAACACTAGGATTAGCTGGATTTAATTGATATCTTCAGAGCATTTCATCCAAAAGCAGCAGAATATAAGTCTTTTCAAGTGCACATGAAACATTTTCCAGGATAGATCACATGTTAGACCACAAAAGAAGTCTCAATAAATTTAAGAAGATTAAATTCATATCAAGCATCAAGAAAAACAAACTGAAAAACACATGGAGACTATATAATATGTTACTGAACAATGAGATCAAGGAAGAAATCAAAAGATACCTTGAGACAAATGAAAATGAGAACACAACAACCTAACAGTGAAAAGCAGTCCTAAGAGGGAAATTCATGGCAACACAGGCCTACTTCAAGAAACAAGAAAAATCTCGAATAAATATTCTCATCTTACATCTACAGGAACTAGAAAAAGAAAAATATACAAAGCCCAAGTGAGTAGGAGAAAGGAAATAATAAAGATTAGAGAGAAAATAAATAAAATATAATTTTAAAAATATAAAAGATCAATAAAATCAAAAGCTGGTTTTTGAAATAATAAAGAAGATTGTTAAACCATTACACTCATCAAAAAAAAAAAAAGACCCAAATAAATCAGAAATTAAAGGGGAGAAGTAACAACTGACACCACAGAAATACAAAGGATTATAAGAAAATATTACAAATAAGTTTTGCCAGCAATTTGGACAATCTTGAAGAAATGGAAAAGTTCCTAGAAACATACAATCTTCCAAGACTAAATCAAGAAGAAACAGGAAATCTGGACAGATTTTAACCAACGAAATTGAAGCAGTAATAAAAAACCTCCCAACAAACAAGAGTCCTGAACCACATGGCTGCATGGGTGAATTTTACCAAACATTCAAAGAACTAACACCTATCCTTCTCATACTATTCCAAAAATTTCAAGAGGAGGGAAGACTCCCAAGCTCATTTCAGGAGGCCAACATTATCCTAATTCCAAAACCAGATAAAGACACTACAAAAAGCCCAGCCCTTGTGACTCAATGATTGAGCATCGACCAGGGAACCAAGAGATCACAGTTTGATTCCATTCAGGGCACAAGCTTAGGTTGCAGGCTTGATCCCTAGTAGGGGGCATGCAGGAGACAGCTAATCAATGATGTTTCTCATGACTGTTTTTGTCTCTCTATTCCTCTCCCTCTCGCTCTAAAAATCAATTAAAAATTGAAAATACAAGACACTACAGAGAAAGAAAATTATAGGCCAATATCCCTGATGAACACAGATACTAAAATCCTCAACAAAATATTAGCAGACCAGATCCAGCAATACATTACAGAGATCATACACCATGATCAAGTTGGATTTATTCTGATAGTGCAAGATTGGTGCAATATCTGCAGGTCAATTAACGTGAAACACCACATAAACAAAATGAAAGCTGAAAATCACATAATCATATCAATAGATGCAAAAAAAGCATATGACAAAATTCAGCACAATTTATGATTTTTAAAAAGAACTCTCTCAGCAAAGTGTGAATAGAGGGAACATACCGCAACATAATAAGGGCCACATATGACAGACCCACAGCTAACATCATACTTGACAGGGAAAAATGAAAAGCATTTCCCTTAAGATCAGAACTAAAGGATGTCCACTTTCACCACTCTTTATTCAACATAGTACTGGAAGTCCTAGCCACAGCAATCAGACAAGAAGAAATAAATGGCATTCAAACTGGAAAGGAAGATGTCAAACTATTATTAGATGCAGATTACATGACACTATATATAAAGAATCCTAGAGATTCCACCAAAAAACTACTAGAACTGATAAATGAATTCAGTAAAGTAGGAGGATAGAAATAAACATTCAGGAATCGATTGAATTTTTATATACAAAAAGTGAACTATCAGAAAGTGAAACTAAGAAAACAATCCCATTTACAATTACTAGTACATTAAAAAACTAAAATACCTAGAAATAAATTTAACCGAGAATGTAAAAGTACTCAGAAAATTATAAGACACTGAATAAAGAAATTGAAGAAGACACAATCAATAGAAGGATAGGAAGAATTAGCAAAGCTACAGAATATACATTCTTCTCAAGTGCACATGGTACATTTTCAAAGATAGACCACAAAATAGGACACATGCAAAGTCTCTTCAAATTCAAGAAGATATAAATTATATCAAGCATCTTTTCAGGTCACAATGGCCTAAAATTAGAAATCAACTACAATAAAAACAATGAAAAAAAATCAAACACTTGGAAGCTAAATAGCATGCTATTAAACAATGATTGGGTTACCAAAGAGATCAAAGAAGAAATAAAAAAAATCCTGGCAACAAACGACAATGAAAACACAACAATCCCAAATCTATGGGACACAAAGCAGTCTTGAGAGGGAAGTTCATAGCCCTACAGGCCTACCTCAAAAAAAAACAAAAACAAGAAAAAATTGTAATAAATTATCTAACCCTACAACTTAAAGAATTAGAAAGAGAGCAACAAGAAAAGCCCAGAGTAAGCAGAAGGAAGGAAATAATAAAGACCAGAGCAGAAATAAATGACATGGAGACCAAAAAAAAAAAAAAAACAATACAAAAGATCAATAAAACCAAGAGCTGGTTCTTTGAAAGCGTAAACAATATTGATGAACCTCTAGCCAGGCTCACCAAGAAACAGAGAAAGAACTCAAATAAAATCAGAAATGAAAAAGGTGAAGTAACAACCGATCCCACAGAAATACAAACGATTATGAAAAAATACTATGAACAACTCTATTCCAACAAAATGGACAACCTAGATGAAATGGACATATTCTTAGAAAAATACAAGCTTCCAAAACTCAATCAGAAAAAATCAAAACACCTGAATAGGCTGATAACTACCGATGAAATTGAAGCAGTAATCAAAAATCTTCCAGCAAACAAAGCCCTGGTCCGGATGGTTTTACGGGGTTCTACCAAACATTCAAATAAGAACTAAAATCTGTCCTCAGACTACTTCAAAAAAATTCAAGAGGAAGGCACACTTCTAAGCTCTTTCTGGCATTACCCTAATTCTAAAACCAGATAAAGACACCACAAAGAAAGAGAACTACAACCCAATATCCCTCCCTGATGAACATAGATGCTAAAATCCTCAACAAAATTCTAGCAAATCAGATCCAGCATTACATTAGAAAGATCATACACCATGACCAAGTGGGATTTATTCTGGGGATGCAAGGATGGTACAATATCCACAAATCAATAAACGTGATACATAACATAAATTGAGAGACAAAAATCACATAATAATATCAATTGATACAGAAAAGGCATTTGACAAAATCGAGCACCCTTTCCTGGTAAAAACTCTCAGCAAAGTCGGACTAGAAGGATCATACCTCAACAAAAACTAAAACCATTTCCCCTAAGAACAGGAACAAGACAGGGATACCCACTTTCACCATTCCTGTTTGACATAGTACTGGAAGTGCTAGCCATTGCGATCAGACAAGAAGAAGAAATAAAAGGCATCCAAATTTGGAAGGAAGAAGTAAACTCTCATTATTCACAGATGACATAGAAAACCCTAAAGGTTCTATTAAAAAACTACTAGATTTATAATAGCTAAGATTTGGAAACAGCCTAAGTGCCCATCTGCAGATGAGTGGATTAAAAAAACTGTGGTACATCTACACAATGGAATACTACACTACTATAAAAAAAGAAGGAACTTTTACCATTTGCAACTGCATGGATGGACCTGGTGAGCATTATGCTAAGCGAAATAAGCCAGTCGGAGAAAGATAAATATCACATGATCTCACTCATATGTGGGATATAATGAACAACATAAACTGATGAACAAAAATAGATCCAGAGACTAAGAAACACTGATCAGACCCTCCAACCTCAGAGAGAAGGCGGGGGTGGGGGATGGGCGATGTTAGAGATCAACCAAAGGACTTATATGCACGCATATTAGCATAACCAATGTACACGGACATTGGGGCAGAGGGGGCTTGTCCTGGGAGGTGGGAGTGGCGGGGGGGGGGGCGGGTCAATTGGGGGGAAAAAGGAGACATATGTAATACAATAAATAATAATAACAAAATAACATAAAAGAACGTTTAATAGGATTTAGTGACTATTAAGGAGACAAATATGACCCTAAGATTTTGAATTTAAGTGACTAGAATAATACAAAGAAATGGAAACTCAGTATTAAGAAATATATTGTATATCAACTATAATTGAAAAATAAAAATTATTAAAAAGAATTACATAGTCTATAAATATGTTTCATCTGAGTGCACATAAAATACCTAGGAGATCTTTTTGTGTATTTGTGAAGAATAGCATTAAATGTGTTTCCTTGAAATTCTAAATATCAAATGTTTATTATAGGCTCTTAAAGTCAGCCAGCAACCTAGAATGGCCACTGACACAGTTTCTCAAAATTACAAACTGTAAAAGAACAAAATATCACCTGAATTTTTTTTCTTAACACAGAAGAAAATAAAAATCTTCAGATACATATAAGATAACTGAAGAAGAATCAGAATTGCTATGAATGTTCCAAATATTTGGTTCTAAATAACCAAATTAATTCCTCTTTTATTTGTTTTAAAATACTGTTGTTTCAAGAACTACCAATTATCAGCTAATGCTGGAAGTCTGTAATTATGTGTTAATATATGACAAGGCTAGCAATCTCCACAGAAGACTGGCATGTAACAGAATGTTTGAAGCTACTGTTGGTCCAATGCATCTAGTTCAGAAATGTTCCTAGAAACTAACCTGTTTTTCAAATTATATGTCCATTTATGGAGACAAAGCCCACTAAGTACAGGCAGTGTTACCTGAATCATTACAGAGTAATTGGTTAGAAGTCAAGTCAAACTTAGATACTGTGGATCCAGATGAGCGGTTGCCTGGGCACTGGGAGGCAGGGAAAGGTGGGAGTTTATGAAGAAGCACAGGAAATTTTTAGAAGTGGTGGATATCTTCATTATCTTGATTGTGGTGATAGCTTCATGGATGTATACACATTCAAACTTATCAAATTGTACACTTTAAATACATGCAGGTGATTGTGTGCCAATCATGCCTCAATAGAGCTAGCAATAAAATAAATGGATTTAATCTTAGAATGGTCAGATGTGATATCTTGAGTCCTGCACTGTTACCCATATTAAAGAGTTAGCCATTTAAAAATGTATATACAACAACTTGAAGTAATCTAGGCTACCTGAGCTATGATGAATTGAGTGTAGTGGTTTTTAACTATAGGCTTAAAGTAATACACTTTATTAAGATACAGATTTGTGTATGTGTGTTTGTGATTCTGGATGATTATTTTTCTCGAGACTTGATATCTATGGACTGGACATTAAACTGACTTTTAAGCAGCTTTTAATATATCAATACCACATTAGTTTGAATATTTTTTCCTTGTGAGAGATGCAGAAAGATCAATGTCTCAACTGCCCCAGGTCATAATAAATGCTTTTAATAAAATTATTTTAACCTTTGTACACTTTTGCTTTTATTAATGAACTTTTCTTTTAAAATCAGACTATTAATGGCTTTCTGACAGTGTCATCTTGCCTGTGGTTGAGACCAGTGTGAACTCTAATTATTAAAGAGTAATTCTATAGGTGGAACCTAGAAAGATTAGTAGACATCTGAACTTTTATTTAAAAATTCATATTGGAATATGTGATATAGGAGAATCTTTTTAAAAAATTGCTATTTGATGCTTGGGTGTGGTCAGTCAGATGACCTTATAGTATTGTTAGAGTATAAATAGGTGGTGGTCTTTATATCCTTTTATATACTAACTAGAAGCCCGATGCACGAAATTCATTAAAGGGGCTCAGCCCTCTCAGCTGTGGCTTCATCCAGAAGGTCGCCTGGAAGGACGTCCAAAAGGTTGTTTGGCTGTCTGGTCTAATTAGCATATTATGCTTTTATTATTATAGACTAGAGGCCCGGTGCATGAAAATCGTGCAAGGGGGTGGGGTGGGGGGGTCCTTCAACCTGGCCTGCACCCTCTCCAATCCAGGATCCCCTCTGCGGGATCAGGCCTTAAACTGGCAGTTGGACAGCCCTCTTGCAACCCAGGACCGCTGGCTCCTAACCACTCACCTGCCTGCCTGCCTGATCGCCCCTAACTTTCCTCCCCTGCTGGCCTGATCGCCCCTGACTGCCCTCCCCTGCCAGCCTGATCGCCCCTAACTGCCTCTGACTCAGCCCCTGCCACCATGGCTTTGTTCAGAAGGAAGGCAGGATGACCGGAAGATGTCCGGTTGACCCAGTCTAATTAGCATATTATCCTTTTATTAGTATATAGATTTCACTTCATGGAATTTAATCTAAATAATCAAAATATGGGAGGGACTACATGTGAAGATATTCATGTCATATTTATGTATAAAAATAAAAATTTAAAGCAACCACAATATAATGAGTAAAGTATGTTACTTACCATTACAAATAATGCAGCAATTTGAGACTATACTTATGTATTACGTTAGATGAAAAATGAACCTACATAAAGGGTTTATTCATTATGTGAAACTTAGTACTTAAACTTGAAAATGTTTATATAAGTATTAAAAATCAGAATATAAAGGTGCCTATAATTACAATCAAAATAGCAAGAGTGATTAAGTTAGGGGATAAAATGATAAATACTATGTTTTCCATATCTTACTTATATATTTTAATTGTCAATTTTAAAATAACATACTCCTTTTAATTAAGAGTATAAATTTAGCTGCCCTAAAGTAGCATAGACTACTAGTAGCTGAAGCTCTGGGGTTTCATTAGTATAGTGATGACTTAATTAACAAATCCTCTATGAACAAAACCACTTTCCCTAAGACTGGCTTGGTGCAGCAGGCGTGAGGGAAGGATCAATTTCCTCTGAGCTAGATTGGTGGCAGCAAGGACTAATGAGGCAGGGCCTTGGAAGTGGCTCTCTCTCAATCTAACTCCTCAGGGGTTGGCTAGAGCTGATGCTGAGGGCACTGCTGCACTCCTGGGACCTACACAGCCTGGTTACCCAGGTGTTGAAAAAACAATTTCTGTGCCAAGACCATATGTGGCTTTTAAGAGACTCGGCAGGACTCTTGCTTGAGGCGGAGCATTCCTAGTGTGGAATGAGCAGCTAGAAAATAGCAGAGGGAATCCCATGTGCTAGGAAGTTTCCACTTGTCTTCAGTGTGCTCAGTGTACTGTTTTTTTCCGTTCTCTGGGCTTCATTTTATTCAACTGTAAAATGAAAGGACTGACTAGAAAATCTCTAATGTGTCTTTGAGTTCTAGTGGACTATATGTCCGTATCAAGAGTCAGCAGCCTTTCTGTAAATGGCCAAATAGTAAATAGTTTCAGCTTTGCAAGACGTGCATTTCAGTTGCAACTGCTCAACTCTGCCTCTGTAGTGTGAAAGCATCCATATGTAACAATATGGAAATAAATGGGCATGGCTGTGTTCCAATAAAACTTTATTTACAAAAATAGGTAGCCACCTAGATTTGGCCCAACCCTGGTCTGGATATTGATGTAATGCAAATATCAAAGAATTCTTTGGGGGATAGGATATAAACCTTATTTAAAAGGGACCATTCTGTCAGGTTTTTTTTTTTTAAGATTAGTCAAATATAAAATTACTAGAGGCCCAATGCAGGAAATTTGTGCAAGGGGCTTGGCCCTCACAGCCCCTCACAGTCTCGGCCAGCCCTTGCAGCCTCTGCCGGCCCTCACAGCCCCCGGCTTCGTCGTTCTGCTGTTTGGTCTAATTAGCATAGTAGCTCTTTATTATATAGGATATTTTAATGTCAGGGTTTATCCCCAGCCACCATACCATTGTAGTAAATTCTCTGCAAAAGACAAACCCTGTGCCTTTCAATTAAGGAGGAAAATGGTGTCTAAAACACTTGTGACTTTTCTCTCTTAAAAACTGAACCTAGTAAGAGTGAAGGTCAGTGGCTTGTTAATTTGTTTCTGATAAAATAGGGTAAATTATGCCATTTATGGTAGTATGTGGGCTGCATTGTGTGCGTGTGTGTGTGTGTGTGTGTGTGTGTGTGTGTGTGTGTGTGTGTGTTTTCTCCAAAAGGTTAACTAACATGCTAGGCAGGCTTCAGATTTCCATCTGTCTAGGGTTGGGCTTGTATCTTGGTCTTCAGTTACCAGGATTCTAATGTGGAAATCAGTCTGGCTTCATTTTGGAGACCCTTGTTAGTTCTCCCATGTCAGGTCTCAGCTGGTCTACTTTACTTTGTCTAGTGCGTTCCTTCATTAATTCATTTTCTTTTTTGCTAAATCCCTCCACCACCACCCTACCAGAGCTGTCTGCCTGCTCTCTAGGAGTCTGTCTCTATTTTGCTTGTTAGTTCAGTTTGTCTGTCATTTATATCAAACTTTACTTTTATTTGCCATAACAACAAAGCAGTCATACATTGGGATAATTAATTTGGGACTATTATTGCATAAAAGGATCAGCACAGTGCCACTTTATCTGCCTGGAAAGTTCTAAAATATTCTTCTTGGCCAGCTTTCTTTCATCTAAGCACTGTTTGGTATCTTTACTTTCTAAGCTACAGAGCATTAACTCTTTATTGGCTTATACCCGTGGTGGGCAAACTGTGGCTCACGAGCCACATGCGTCTCTTTGGCCCCTTGAGTGTGGCTCTTCCACAAAATACCACGGCCTGGGCGAGTCTATTTTGAAGAAGTGGCGTTAGAAGAAGTTTAAAAAATGTGGCTCTCAAGAGAAATTTCAATCATTGTACTGTTGATATTTGACTCTGTTGACTGAGTTTGCCGACCATTGGCTTATACCATTAAATACATCTGTGAGTGTAGCAGAACTGACATATTCTTGCACTTACAGCTTGTCCAGAGTGAATATGTCAACCATCCCAGCATGGTGACTGCTACGGGGCCCTTTAATGCAACAGTTTCAAACTGAGGACCTATTGGAAGTCTCCAAGACTTTCAAGGTGTCTCTTCTGTGAAGTCAAAACTATTTCACAATAACACTAAGACATTATTTGCCTTTTAGATTCTCTATTTCAGGAGAGTTTTCCAGAGACTTTATAATGTGTGATATAGCAACAGATTGAATACTGAAGCAATTATGATACTCAGGCTGTCTTTTTAAACCAGACATTAAAGTGATCACTAAAAATGTAAATGTCACTCTTCACTAGTATTTTTATTTAGAATATATCATTATTTTTCATAAAATATGTTAAAATGTAATGGATTTATTAATAAATATTTTTAAGTTCTCTGTTTTAATTTCTAATAAAGTAAATATTGGTAAATATAAGTCACATAAACAAAAGCTATTTGGGATCCTCACTTTTAAGAGTATTACAGGGGCCCAAAATGTTTGAGAATCCATACTCTAATGCAGTGGTTCTCAACCTTTCTAATGCCGTGACCCTTTAATACAGTTCCTCATGTTGTGGTGACCCCCAACCATAAAATTATTTTTGTTGCTACTTCATAACTGTAATTTTTGTGACCCACAGGTTGAGAACCGCTAGCAGGGTCGCCTAAGACCATTGGAAAACACAGATATTTACATTACGATTCATAACAGTAGCAAAATTAGTTATGAAGTAGCAACGAAAATAATTTTGTGGTTGGCTCACCACAACATGAGGAACTGTATTAAAGGGTCGCAGCATTAGAAAGGTTGAGAACCACTGCTCTAATATCCTTAGTTGCAATGCTGTGATCACATGATTATAGCATCCTCAACATATTCCCATATATAAAATATCCATTGAAATTCTCCCACTCAGATATATAACAAATGTTAACAATTTAGTGATTGTCTTCCAGACATCATTCTGATTGCTTGCATGCATACATTACATAATATTACATATGTGGGATCTTACTATACTTTCCCAAACTTTTCTCATGAGACACTTCAGTTTAATTTTTCTCCCTGTTAACTCTTAATTCTAATAAAACCCTAAGGATAGGGATCATTTTATCTCAGTCCCAACTCAATTCAAGAATCCTCTCTAAAACATTCACTACCAGCTGATCTGTTCATTTCAGTTTTATAAATCCTAAATTGTTAGAAAGTTTTTCCTTCTGTTGAACAGAAATTTTCCTTCTTGTAACTTCTGTCCATTGGTCCTCATCCCACTTTAGGAACAATGTAAAATACATCTTCTCCATCTTTACTGTGCTTCATTGGATATTTTCTTCTGATCTATCTTCCAGTTCACTAATTCTTCTCTAAACTGTATGTTTTTGTTAAACTTATACATTGAATTCTTTTTAATTTCCATTTAAACCTATTGAGCTCTTAATTCCAATTTTCATTTTCTATAGTTTTAGTTCTCTACTGTAATTCTCAGTTTTATTTTTAACTCTTGATCAGTAAGCATAGTTATTTCAAAGTTTCTGTTTGATAAGTCCAATATCTGGAACCACTTTGGGCTACTTTCTGTTGTATAATTTCTGCTGGTTTTAATTTCTTGCTTGCCTCCTTATGTTACTTTTTTTATTGTGAGCATACATTGTATTTGTAAAATTCCTTCTAAAAATAACTTGAAGCATAGGATGAATTGTGTTTGCTTTTGGGAGGCACAGGAATACTGCCAGACTAGTCATCTTGATCTGAGTTTAGGAATTTAGATGATTGGAAGCTAAGTTATAGTCCATTGCCTAGGCCTATATATAGATGTCCTGTTCACCTTTAAGTCTGGGTGCAGCTTTTGGGTTCCCAGCCTAAGATGAGGGGTTTCACCAGGGCTGTCTGTCTTGACAGGCTCTAGGTTCCCAGTGTTGTCCTCCCAGCAGCATCAAACACCAGGCTCACCCCTCTGGTTTTCATCATCTGTTATATCCTATCCTGGTAATTCTTTAATCTTTTGTTAGGCCTCAAATGCCTCAAGCACATTTTTTAAAGCTACATTTTGTCCAGATGTTCTGATTGGTCTTAATGAGACAGTTGGTCTAAATTACCTACTCTGCCATTATCAAAAGCCCCTAGAACGTACTTAAAACTCATATTAATATTTCTCTGTCCTTCTAGGTTGCTTAGAAAGCTGTTAAGGAACAGGGATAAACATGACCAGGGCATCCTCGTCAGCACATTTTATCATTGAATGTGTACCACATTCATCAAGAGGCTCTTTAAGAGCACTTCTTGAATGTTTAATCTAATATCATATTTTGGTTCAGACAAATTGAAGGCCTTCTCAAATTTAAGTAAGCAGTTATTCTATGGCCTTTATCTCATAATTTTGAATTCTGTTAGGATTAAAAATCATAGTTTTGCCCCTTTTTATATTTATTAACCAGGTTAGGCTAAACCTATCAAATACCCCTCAAAATCTTAATGATTTTCAATAATAAATACTTATTCTTCGCTTACATTCCTGTTCTTCACTGTGTTCGCTGAGACACTACTTCATGTTTTCTTCATTGTAGGACCAACACTGAAGGGCAGCCCCAATCAGGAGCATGCTCGTTGTATTAGAGGGGGAAAGACAAGATGAAAGAACTTCACGGTAGCTCTTACAGCTGTTGCATCACTTCCTGTCACATTTCCTTAGCTGAAGTCAAGTCACATGGCCAAGCCTGATATTAATCAGAAAGGGAGTACAGTCCTTATTAACAGGTTATAGTTTTCCCACAGGGATGAGCCCACTAAGGAGGGCCAGTGAATACAGTGTACGAGGGGCTCCATTTTCCTTAAGTTTATTATACTGTAATCTTCTTGAACTGAAACAATACTCAGAATGAAAGGTCTCATTGTAATTTAGGATTTAAACCAACTAAAAACAAAAAATCAGAACAAACTTTGTTTAAACCTGAATCAAGCTTAGGAATCGGGTTTGTTAAAAATGCTCTTGTTGCCCTTCTTTAAAACATTAATTCTGTGTATGTGCAGTTTCTTTCATCTGTTTTGTTTTTTTTTAATTCCTTTATCCTATCTCTTATCCATCCAGTCATATGGGAATTTGTTCTTTGGGGAGTTAAATCTTTAATATTGACCCTTAGTTATTACAGGGCAGCCCAGTTGTGTTTCCTGTTTTATATTATACCTCCATTAACATTAGCTTTCCTAGGATTTTTAAAAAATTTTTTTAAATTTAATAAATCTTTATTGTTCAGATTATTACAATGGTTTCTCCTTTTTCCCCCCATAGCTCCCGTACACCCGGTTCCCACCCCACGCTCTGCCCTTACCTCCCCCCCACTGTCCTCATCCATAGGTGTACAATTTTTGTCCAGTCTCTTCCTGTACCTCTCATACCCCTTTCCCCCTGAGAATTATCAGTCCACTCCCTTTCTATGCCCCTGATTCTATTATATTCACCGATTTATTCTATTCCTCAGATTTTTAATTCACTTGATTTTTGGGTTCACTTGTTGATAGATATGTATTTGTTGTTCATAATTTTTATCTTTACTTTTTTCTTCTTTTTCCTCTTCTTAAAGAATACCTTTCAGCATTTCATATAATACCGGTTTGGTGGTGATGAACTCCTTTAGCTTTTTCTTATCTGTGAAGCTCTTTATCTGACCTTCCATTCTGAATGATAACTTTGCTGGGTAGAGTAATCTTGGTTGTAGGTTCTTGCTATTCATCACTTTGAATATTTCTTGCCACTCCCTTCTGGCCTGCATAGTTTCTGTTGAGAAATCAGCTGACAATTGTATGGGTGCTCCCTTGTGGGTAATTAACTGTTTTTCTCTTGCTGCTTTTAATATTCTCTCTTTGTCTTTTGCTCTTGGCATTTTAATTATGATGTGTCTTGGTGTGGTCCTCTTTGGATTTCTTTTGTTTGGGGTTCTGTGCGCTTCCTGGACTTGTAAGTCTATTTCTTTCACCAGGTGGGGGAAGTTTTCTGTCATTATTTCTTCAAATAGGTTTTCAGTATCTTGCTCTCTACTTCTGGCACCCCCATAATTCTGATGTTGGTATGCTTGAAGTTGTCCCAGAGGCTTCTTACACTATCTTCAACTTTTTGGATTCTTTTTGCTTTTCCGGTTGAGTGTTTTTTGCTTCTTTGTATTTCAAATCTTTGACTTGATTCTTGCATTCCTCTAGTCTGCTGTTGGGTCTCTGTATAATATTTTTTATTTCAGTCAGTGTGTGTTTAATTTCTAGTTGGTCCCGAGGGTCTCGCTAAATTTATCAGCCTTTTCTAGGAAATTCTTGAAAAACCTTATAACCATGGTTTTGAATTCTATATACAGTCATTTGTTTTCCTCCATTTCTTTCATTTGTGATCTGTTACTTTGTCTCCACATTTTGGCTGCTTCCCTGAGTTGATAGAATAGCTTTGTGTGCTAGGTTTCCTATAGGGCCCAGTGGGTCAGCCTCCCCAGTCACCTGAGGTGGACTCTCTTGATGCACCCCTTTGTGGTCTGTGTGTACAGCCTTGTTGTAGTTGTCTTGATTGTTGTTGGTATCACTGGGAGGAATTGACCTCCAGGCCAATTGGCTATGTATATCAGCTGTGTCCACCCCGGGAGACCTGTGCTGGAGACAGCCTCATAGGACCAGACTTGCAAAATTGCAAAAGCCTCTGTGCTCAGCTTGGATGGGGCGGAGTCTCAGGGCTGAGCACACAGTCTTGGCTTCCCATCAGCCCTGCCCTTGCGTGTTCGCCTCCAGACCTCTGCCTTCCGCGGCTCCCCTGAGTTTCCGCCTGACAGTCCAGATTCCCCCAGGCTTGCCCAGAACTGGGGTTCAGTGCAGTCAAGACTTCCTTCCCTCTCCTGCCAGAGAACGCCAGCCAGGCACTCAGCCGCCCTTCCTCTCTGCACGCGTGTCTCCGTACCTCAGTCCTTTGCAGCTCCTCTGATTCTCCGTGTGCTTTCCTCTTTCCTTCTAGTTGTAGAATTTCAACTCAGCCAGCTTTCCTGTGGTTCTGGATGATGTCCGTTCTATCTTTTAGTTGTAGTTTTGAAATTGTTGTGCGAGGCAGCAGTTTAGGTGTATATGCCGCCATCTTGGTTTCTCTCTTTCCTAGGATTTTTACAGGTTTGGGGTTTTTTTTAAGTTACATTCTTCCCACTTATTTGCAATTCTCCTAATTTTTTAATTATCCACCCACTAAAGATACATTTGTGATATCTTATCCTTTCATTCATCACATGCCCATAAATTCTATCCTCGGATCTGGCCAGCATGGCTCAGTGGTTGAGCATGGACCTATGAACCAGGAGGTCACAGTTCAATTCCCTGTCAGGGCACATGTCCAGGTTGCCTCTCCATCCCCTGTGTCAGGCGGGCAGAAGGCAGCTGATTGATTATTCTCTTTCATCGTTGATGTTTCTATCTCTCTTCCCTCTCCCTTCCTCTCTGAAATCAATGAAAATATATTTTAAAACAATAATTTTTTTAAATCTCTAACTTCAGAGATTCTTCGTTCTCCCTTATAGGTATGGTATTTTTCTCCTATTACTGTTTAAAATGTTTATGGAATGAACTGGGATTTTCTTCAGTGTTTGAGGTTCTCTAGTGTGTCATTTTATTTTCATACATCAGAGCTATTCCTACTATTCTTGTATAGGGTCTCATATGATAAATTTTCTTATGAGTAATGTATAATATTGAACAATATTGAAGACTTTATTATTTCTAAATCTAAAATATATTTTATAATAATGAGATGGAAATATAGGTTTTGTGAAAGGGAGAAAGATGTTTCTCCAAATATAATTCCTGTGTTAAAAAGCTGCAAGTGCTATTGTTTTGTGATCCCAAGAATGATGTCTGCTTTCTTCGTACTAAATCTAATAGTAATTGATCCTAGAAAGAATCACAGAATTCCCTATTGTTAGCTTTAGAAATGCATTGACGAATATCTTGTTTGATGGGACAAAAGCTTTAATAAGTGATGCCCCCACCTGAGTGTTTAATTTCAAAATATTGTTTGTCTAATACACTGTTGTGGGCACAACCGAACAAGAACTTTTAGAAGCAGTTGGCCGTCCAATAATGGCAAATTTCAAGGCTATGCAAATTGTGCCAGTTCAACCCAGCTCTTTTCTCTATTATCATATCAATTGAGTCAGTTCATAGTAGACAAAGCAAGGTTATGGGAACCACCTAGAGCATCATGCACCATTTAACATCAATGCAGCATACAGGAACATCTGCAACTTCAGTCTTATTAACAGAGGATAGAATGGAAGGCAGTAAACAGCTTTCTTCATCATTTAATTGCAAAATAGTATTTCCTAATGTTTGCATTGTTTATCAATAGGAACTTCATCAATAATTGTATAATTATGGTTGCCCTCATGCATCTTGTCATTTATTACAGAGAGGTCTGAATTTAATCTGAATTTGAACACATGATGCAAAACTAATCATATTAAGTCCCCTGAAATGTAAGTTGCATAATTCAGATACTTTGTGTAGTAGGAGAATGGCAGTTTATGATTCCTCAGTCACTGGGGATTAAGATAACAGGGAAAAGAATGAAAGGCAGTGAAAAATGAGAGGAAGCCACTAGTTAGAGTCAAACATAGACCCATTGAACATGAGAGTCAGTTATGTTCTTTAAAATCAATCATGAGTAATTACATGTTTGCTTTAGGCCAAAATTGGGCTAAATTAAAACAGGATTACTATGCTGAGATCTTCCCCCTCAGTCTCTATATTTAAAGGGAAAAAAATGGCAGAAAACTGTAAGTATAGTGAGGAGGGGGGGGAAAGCTATGGTGGCCAAAGTTAGAAATTCCAAATGCAGAGGCGAAGCTTGACATGTCTCCTCAGCTTTTACCTCTGTTGCTTTTGAAGCCTAACAGCGCTGGTGCTCCTACCTAGGTTAGCACTTACAGTGCGCAGCCAAGCTCCTTCTTCGGGCTCTGTGGCAGCAGAGAGTTTGTTTGGGCAGACAGTGCAAAATATCCAAGAAAAATGAAGGGAAATCACATAAGCTCAGTAAGAGACATAGGTGTGGTCAGTGGGAATTGCTTCACAATAGAGCAGGAAAACGAAAATGTGAAAAATAATGGGTGCATTTAAAGACAGTAGGAAACAGGCTGATCTGAAAAGTTCCTCTCTTTTAAACATGAAAATTATATATTGTGACTGAAATCCATTTTATATTTAAGGAAAATGTAAGGCCTATTCATGACATTGCATTTGAAACATTTTTATTGGTGGTTAAGTTTCCTGTCCCCCCAACAAAAAATTAAAGGCACTAAATTGAACTGGGCTGCTTCTTCCCAATTGATCAACATAGTCATTTCCTTAAATAACAACAACAACAAAAAAAAACCTCTAGAGTTAGAATATTTTCCCTCATGATTACTCTGTATTTATGCTTTTTTTTTTTGCCAGTTCTTTTTCTTTTTTGAATTTAAATTCTTTATTGTTTAAAGTATTACATATGTCTCCTTTTTCCCCCATTGACCTCTCCCAGCCATTCCCACCTCCCTGTATTTATGCTTTTAATAATTCTCCATGGATTTTCTAGCAGCAAATTTTCTTACCTTCTCTGATTTTTATTTTATTTATTTTTATTTTATTGTTTAAAGTATTACAAATAGTAGTACATATGTCTCCTTTTTTCCCCATTGACCTCCCCCCAGCCTCCCCTACCCGCCCCCTGGCACATGCTTCCCCCCCCCCCCCCCGCAATGTCTTGTGTCCATTGGCTATGCTTATATGCATGCATACAAGTCCTTCCGTGGATCTCTTACCCCCCCCCCCCCAACCCTCCCCTGCCTTCCCGCTGTAATTTGACAGTCTGATGCTTCTTTGCTTCTGTGTTTATTTTTGTTCATCAATTTATAATGTTCTTTCTATTCCACAAATGAGTGAGATCATGTGGTATTTATCTTTCACTTAGCAATAATGCTCTCCAGTTCCATCCATGCTGTTGCAAATGGTAAGAATTCCTTTTTTACAGCAGCGTAGTATTCCATGGTGTAAATATACCAGTTTTCTAATCCACTCATCTGCTGATGGGCATTTAGGCTGTTTCCAAATCTTAGAATTGTGCTGCTTATGAACATAGGGTGCATATATCCTTTCTGATTGGTGTTTCTGTTTTCTTGGGATATATTCCTAGAAATGGGATTACAGGGTCAAATGGCAGTTGCATTTTTAATTTTTTGATGAAACTCCATACTGTTCTCCACAGTGGCTGCACCAGTCTGCATTCCCACCAGCAGTGCACGAGGGTTCCTTTTTCTCCGCATCCTCTCCAGCACTTGTCGCTTGTTGATTTGTTGATGATTGCCATTCTGGCAGGTGTGAGATGGTACCTCATTGTTTTGATTGGCATTCTCGGGTGATTAGTGACTTTGAGCATGTTTTCATATGTCTCTTGGCTTTTTGTATGTCCTCTTTCGAAAAGTGTCTATTTAGGTCCTTTGCCCATTTTTTTATTGGATTGTTTATCTTCCTTTTGTCAGATTTTTAAAATAAGGAAGAAAAAAAGCTGCTATAGTAAACTATTCACATAATAGAGGAAGATAGTTTTGCTCCCTGTTTAGTGATTCTTGGGTATAATGAACATAGCAGAAACTTTCTTAACATGCTAGTCAACCTAACATTTCCTCTATCTGAGGGATGCTAAGAACTTGTTTGTTAGAGGTAAGAGTTTGACCTGTAATTATTCATTATGCTAAAGACCCTTTTTTTAAAAAGAAGTAATTATAGCCTCTACTTAAAACTTGAAAAATTCCTAGCTCTGTGCAGAATGAGGTACAAGCATATATATGCCTCTCACCTGAATCTCAGGGAGCACATTTTTCTAGGCTAGCTAGGGCTTTGCAATAAATGGGCAGTACCAATTCTGACACTTGTACACCTTTCCATTAAAGAATTTATTTCCAAACATTATTCAGGAACCTTTTCTAGGAGCTATTTATCAAAACTGCTCTGATAATAACTTTGTCCTAATGAGTCTCAGTCTCTGTTTAGGGAGTAATCGATAAACTACAAATTAATGTTCCATAATTCACATTACAATGCACATGTAATTATTTTGAGATGAGGCAATCATTATGCATTTAATTTACAGCTGAAATTAAGTAAACACATTTGATGCTAATTAGGTGAGCCTTAAAGGATCATAGGTTTGTGTATTTAATTATCAAAGTACAATCAACAACCAACTTCTTTTTTTTTTAATATATTTTATTGATTTTTTACAGAGGAGAAGGGAGAGGGATAGAGAGTTAGAAACATCGATGAGAGAGAAACATTGATCAGCTGCCTCCTGCACACCCCCTACTGGGGATGTGCCCGCAACCAAGGTACATGCCCTTTACCAGAATCGAACCTGGGACCCTTCAGTCCACAGGCCGACGCTCTTTCCACTGAGCCAGACTGGTTAGGGCAACAACCAACTTCTTAAAAGCTTTTCTGTTTTGAGTTCAACACTGATCTGTGGCCACACTATAATTTTTCTTTCTTATATCGTCAATAAATAAAAATGCATTGTGAATTGTGGAGAATCCACTTCATGAGTTAGTTTTTGGTAATTATAATTCTCCGCTGGGAAAAATAAAATGGGCCTAGGAATTCAGAAGTTCTATCTCTGACAAAAGTGTCTATCAGAAATGAAGGAGAAATGAGGACATTTCCAGCTAAACAAAGGCTAAAAGAATTCATTGCAAGTAAATGGACCTGCCCTCTGAGAAATGCTCAGGGGAATCATTCAGGCTGAAATGAAAGGACACTAGACAGTAGCTCAAAACCATCTGAAGAGATAAAGAACTCCAGTAAAGGTAACTACATAGGTAAATGTAATAGCCAGTATTAATGTATTTTTTGTTTGGAACTCCTCTTTTTGTCATACATGATTTAAAAGACAAATACATTAGGGAATAATTATAAGTATATGTTAATGGGCACACATGTATTAAGATGTAATTTGTAACAACAACATAAGAGAGAAGGAGCTGTGGGGGCAGAGTTTTCGAATTCTATTAAGCTTAGTTGGTATCAATTCAAACTAGATTTTTATAGACTTAGAATGTTGATTGTAATCCTCAGGGTAACCACTAAGAAAATATCTAAGGAATACAGAACTTCTATTTTGTTAAAATAGCATGTAAAAAATAGTTTACCAGAAAATATACTTGAGTGCTAGCTTAGGAGTCTTTTAAATTCTACTGACAGTCACCAAGTATTTATTAAGTACCTAATGGGCTTTCTGCTAGATTTCAATAATTATCCCCATCTCTTCCCACTAACTATGTAAATGTATAATCAAGAAAATAAGAGTTATCTGATGTCTAGTCCAAGACTTCCTAGCCTTGGAATATGCTAGATAAAATGTTCACATTTTCATATTTCCCAGCCACATAATGCTCTAAAGAAAGTGAAAGTTTGTGCTCATCACTTTCCCTGAAGGCGTGAAAGATGTTTCTGTCTCCAGGCCTTTATAACCAGGACACCTGATGTAAGGATTAGAGGCACCTATGTGGTCCAGTAGATATGTTGTCTTCACCCTCCAAGTATTTAGGGTATTGCTATTAATGTCAGAAAATGTGAACCTAACCCTCAAATGCTCAAAATCTAGGCTTTAGGAATGAGCTAACCAGATTATGGGTTGTTGTTTTTTCTTTGCATATCAGCAGCCACTATGGTAAAATAAAAAGTAATTGCTAATACTTATATATTATAGCTCACATAGAACATTTAGTTATATTATATGAAATGAAGTTTTTAAAATAGATTTTAATGGGGTAATTAGCATAGTTTGTCAGTACATTAAAAATACAGACTTTTCTTCTTTTTTCATTACTTCGTGTTTTCAAATAATTAACCAGCACAGCACAAATTTCTTCTGTCCAGATGTAGCCATTGTCAAAACTTCATATGCCTTACAATTAATGACACCAGCCTTGCTGCACTGACTTCAGTGGCCTCATCAGTTTGTATATTGCCTCTGGGTCATCTGAAAAAGTATAAGTAGTATTGTGGTCTGTGAATAGGCCAAGTCTAGCAGGTGCTGTTTACATAGACTTGAATGTATCCTCTGAAGCTATACAATGTGATATTGTTCCTAAATTGAATTATCTCCCATCTTCTCTGGTCTCATAAACAAAGATACAGATTCTTGTATTGTTTGGTGGAAGAACTATTAGTAGTTCAACATAACTGGCAAAGTGTAAGACTTGACCCCTAATGAGCTATTCTTTCTGAGGGTGGGAATTAGTTGGGGGTTTGAGAATTATTTAAAATGCTACTTTGGGGAGAAAAATGGAAGCACCACTTAGGAATCATTAGTAGGACCAATTCTGAGAGGAATTAGCAGTAATTGGCACAATATTGGATGACAAAGACGGCCTGCTCTGAGACAAGTCTTTATCATTTCTTTATAATATTGTGCCATTCTTCTTAATCTCTGGATAGGCCTGAGTATGATTTTTAAATTATTCCTGCAACTTTGTAAAAACTTAATGCTGCAACTTCTATTCATATAGAATGAGGAGGAGGAGGAATAGCTTTAAAAGCAATGTAAAATATTGTACTTGAGAAGTGTTTTTAAACAGGTAATTAACCATACATTTACATATTTTCATCTACTTATAAGTGCAAAAGAGATTAGCAAATGACTAAAGAAAAGTGTTCTGTTTAAATGGATAAAATGGTTACTTACTGGATTTTTATCACTGTACTCCAAGTAGTCAAGTGATTTGTGAATCCAATTTAGTTTCTTGGACAATAATTAGTACTCACAACTTTTATCTGTGTTTGTCAGGGCACCCATTGAAATTAACTCTATACTTTGGGGAAATTTAATTTTATTGTACAGTATAGAATGCTTAAAAAATCTTTTTCCTTTAGTATAAAACTATGACATTACCTTGAGGCATTATCATCCCTCCAAACCACTAAAATCAGTGATATTTCAGCAGTGCTTTCTTGCTCTAAAAGTTTTTTCTAATCTGTAAAAAGAAAAAAGAAGACATTGATCCCCCTGGTAGTTAATACAACTTTTCCTTTGTAAGCTTCGTAAATGTTTGCCACTACCTCCATCAACAATTCAAACAGAAATCTTACTGAAAGTCTACAATTAGATGTAGTGGTGGCAGTAGTTTCTTCTTTAATAACAAAAGCATCTTTGTATATCTATTTTGAAAATCTTTACTGGTATACTCAGAAGGAAATACATGATTTTAAGAAGGGGTACACTTAGAATACCAATAATGTCTAGTATCCTACTACTGCATTGATTAGGACTAAATCATAAAAATGTCAAGAAAGCTGTTTATCTTTGGTCTCAGTTGTTTCTATAATCAAGATGCATTGGTCCACATTATCTAATAAATGCCTCTTTCTATTCTCCCAGTCCTAAGAGCCCCTAATCTCTTTATCAGGAAGGATCACACATCTTCTATAAATATAATAGAGTAATATGCAAATTGACCACACCTTCGCTATGCCTAAGCCACACCCACCAGCCAGTCAGGAGCAAATATGCAAATAACCCAACCAAGATGGCTACAGCCACTGAGAGTGGGAGGGTTTCCGCGGTAACAAAAGAAGCCAAGCTTTCTGCGCCTCCTGTTGCTGGCCTAAGCCTCCACTCAAGGCTACAAAGTTTCAATTATAGAAGGTGAATTAACTCCAACAGAAATCGCTGCTGGCAGCAGGCTTGGCATTGCTCCAGGCTACAAAGTTTCAATGGTAGAAGGTAAATAAATTCCAGATACCAGGGCCTCCTCTTGGGTCACCAGGGGGCGTGGCCGGCCTACAAACCACCACAGGCCCCTCGCTCAGGCCGCCCCATGCCCCTAGGGAACCCCCACCCTTCAGGGCAAACCAGTCAGCCCCCACCCATGCACCAGGCCTCTATCCTATCTAATAAAAGAGTAATATGCAGATTGACCATCACTGCAACACACAATATAGCTGCCCCCATGTGGACACAAGATGGTCACCACAAGATGGCCAGCAGGGGAGGGCAGTTGGGAGGCACCAGGCCTGCAGGGGAAGGCAGTTAGGGGTGACCAGGCCGGCAGAGGAGGGAAGTTGGGGGCAAACAGGGCCTCTAGTCGTCTATAAATATTAGTTGCACTTAAATATGGTATCCTCATGAGATGAACCCACCTTTGTCACTACTAGTAGACCCATTTGATTGCCTTGGTTTGGTCCAGTCCGAGTATTTACTCAAAGTCCCCATATCAGAAAGCAGGATCTGAACCTAGGTTCATTGAGTCATAAAAGTGTCTTCATTTCTGAATGATAGAAAGCAACTTGCTTGAAGGCAACAATCAAATCATATTTTCATTATTTCTACAGGTTGTCTTCAGTAGCGTTAGATCTGGAAAGGTTTTTTTTAGGGTAATTTGTGCAAGATTGAATTTATTTACTGGTGAAGAAACAGCACACTACCCTCTGATTTTCAAGCAGTTGTATGATTTCCTTTTATACAAACATTTATAAACTAGATTTAATCCTAATAACTCTAAAACGCTGAATGAAAGAGGGTGGAGGAATTAACCAAAAAACATATATACATAATACAGAGACAGAGACAACAGTGTGGTGATAGCCAGAGGAAAAGGGGGACTAGGGGGTAAGGTGGAGGGGAGAAGTGGGGACAGAAAGAGACTTTGCTTAGGGCAATGGGCACATGGTACAGTGTGCAGATGAGGTTTTATTGAGTTGTACATTTGAAACCTATATGGTTTTTCAAACCAATGTAACCCCAATAAAAAGTTTTTTTTTAAGTGGGATTATTGACAATTAGA
The DNA here is from genome assembly GCF_027574615.1 of Eptesicus fuscus. Taxonomy (NCBI): domain Eukaryota; kingdom Metazoa; phylum Chordata; class Mammalia; order Chiroptera; family Vespertilionidae; genus Eptesicus; species Eptesicus fuscus. The sequence continues at coordinate 15,649,742 of NC_072489.1, read as the reverse complement.
ATATTTAGTTTACTTGGTTTACTAAACTAACCTAGAGAAGTATATTATAGTTATACAACAGTTATTCAAGATTATTTTGAAAATATATAGTGCGTTATACTCTGCTAGATGAAACAGAGGCCAGTCATAAGGAACTTAAAATCCAATAGGAATAATCATTCAGTAATAATAAATGTTTATTGAGCACCTACTATGTAGTAGGTACAGAGCTAAGAGATGGGAATAAAATTAAATCATGATTCCTACCCACAAGGAGCTTGTTCTTTAGTAGAGAAAATCCTTGCACATAAATAATTATAAGTATGGTAAGTATTTTCTTAGAGGTATGTGAAGGTTATAAATGATGGCATAGAAGAGGAACTAAGCAGTTATGCTTCTAACAGAACCCCAAGAGGTCAGAAACTACATCCAAGACAAGACTTACCTGGGATTTGGAAACTTAATAGTGAAAGACAATCTGAGCAGTAAACTTGGTATGTACACAGGCATAAAAAACATTGAAAAATTATTAGTATGACAAGAGAACAGTTACAGGTCAGGAAATGGCAAAAGATGAGGTTTGAACAGTCGGCTGGATTCATGCCCTGGAATTAAAACTTCAATAGAGAACCATCCAAGGGAATAACATAATTAGGTTTGTATTCATGAAAATCACTCTATTCATTCAGTAAATATTTACTGTGCACCTATAATGAACCAAGCATAGTTCTAAGTGGTAGAGATCATCAGACAAATTGCCTTTCGCATAGCCCCTCTTACCTAAGTAGCCATGTTTTGTGCCATGAGCCCTAGCTCTTTTCCTGGCATAACCAATTGGATCAAAGATAGGTACTCAACAAGGTTAGATAATCCATGGATGGCCAGTGACCTATGTGCTAAGCCAGCAGAGGAAACCAGTTTTTATAGACATGAGAATGGAGCAAATGCATATAAAGAAACAGAGAACAGGTTGAAATGAACTGCTTTGTATAAGATTAAAGTGATATGCTTCATTTAGTGAACCTATTAAAGATATCAGAAGCCTCTTAAAGAATAAATATATACCAAACAAAGGGGAAATAAGGTTTTAGTGCAGTAATGCCATCTATCATTGTTTTCTTGGTAGAAAAATATTTTCATATTCAAAGCAAACACTCATTTATTCTCTTACCTGCGTACATTGAGCACTGAAGACTTTAACTGGCATTTACTTGAAACATTTGTGGAAAATTAGAAGAAAACATGAACAAACTAAAAGACATTATTGCAAATGAGAATAGTGCTCAAGGTCAAAACCATGCCTTCAGAAGCAGCAGTTTTAAGTGAGACATGAATTCCTGTTCCCAAAAGTTTCATTTTAAGGTTAATAATACTCATGTGCATGTATTCATTAAATGCTTACTCTGTGCCAATTTTGCTCTAAGTGCTTTAAGTGCATTAACTGATTTAATGCTCACAAAAAACCCTGTGAGATAATTACTGTTATTGTCCCTGTTTTACACATAAGAAAATTAAAGCACAGAGGGTTTAACTTGGTTACGAGCAAGTAAATGGGAATTGACTAGTAATTGGGAATATGAACCGAAGCAGTGTAGTCCATATTCTTAACAACAATGTTATACTGCCTCTGTTCTCTGTGGAGCATTTATCTACTCAATTTAGTCAAATTTAGTTATCAGTACAGGGCTTGGGAAGGGAATTTAAATGTCAGTTAACTGCTTAATCAAAATCTTTTTTTTTTCGTGATCACCTTTTTTAAGAAAACCAGTAGCTGGAAATTCCAACATTGCTGGAATGGCAGCTTTGGAATCACATTTTACTTCTTTTCTCATTCTTTTTGTTCCAAAGTCCTACTTTGCCACGGGGCGCTGGGCAGTTGACAACCTCTGTGAGCTTCGATGTCTTCATTCATAAAATCAGGTCAATAATACCTAATTCTTGGGATTGCAGTGAGAATGCATGAGATAAAGTACATAAAACACTTGGTGCAGTACCTAAGGGCACAGTAAGCATTTGAATTTTACTCAAAAATTATAGTTGCATCCATTGCCTGACATATCAAATCCAAACTTTTGTCTGGCTTTCAAAGTCTCCCTAGAGATGGCTGGACCCACACAAATTGTGTTATTTCTTGCCTTACCTGACATATAAACTTTCCTCTTTTTCCATGCCTCCTGGGATATACATACCTTTCTTTTCCTAGCCTCTTCACTAGCCACAGCTTCAATACCTGGCTTAAGTTCAGTTTTCTCCATGAAACTATTTTCAGTTAATTAAATTCACGTTGTTCTTTTCCTTCTTTGAACTCCTGTTGCAACTATAAGGAGTATTACCTTGTATGAGACTTCACAAATTCTTTCACACATGCTAGATTTCTTTTTCCAATTAGATTCTAAGTTCATAGAGAAGGATCATGTCTTCATATTTCTCCTGTATATTCCCCAAAGGATCTAACAGACTATAAAGAGCTCATGGCAAGTACTCAATAATATTATCATTGCCTGATTGAAGAAAATAAGCTCTTAAAAACACCTTATAAATTTTATAGGGCTTTATGTTTGACAGAGTGCTTTCATAATGTTGTTAATACTTAATCCAAATAAAAGTCACAGAAAAAAGCTAAAGCAAGTGTAATGCTCATTTTCTAAGTAGTAAAACTGAGTTTAAGTTAGAATGTGACTTACACAAGGTCTCCCAGTAAGTAGCATCATTCACTTCACTCCCCATCCCCACCACTCAGTCCATTTTCTGTAAGACTTCCAGAATAAGCTTTTTAAATTAAAGATGGGATCGTATCACTCCCTGGTTAAAACCTTTCAATGGTGCCCTGGCTGGTATGGCTCAGTGGATAGAGCATCAGCCTTCGGACTGAAGGGTCCCGGATTCGATTCCCCATCGAGGGCACATGCCCAGGTTGGGGGCTCAATCCCCAGTAGGGGGCGTGCAGGAGGCAGCCGATCAGTGATTGTCTCTCATCACTGATGTTTCTCTCTCTTCTCTCCCTTCCTCTCTGAAATCAATAAAAAATATATTTTAAAACAAATAAACAAAAAAACCTTCCAATGGTTTCACATTTTACCTTACACACAGTTGATCTCCTCACATTCACTATACTCTAGGCCTTCTTAACCTTAAACAGGCTAAGCACCCCAAGCTTGTTGCTAGCCCAGGGCCTCTGCACTTGGTATTCTAGCCCTGGATCTTCACACGGCTGTCCTTGCTATGGCAGTCTCAATTCAAACATCACCTCCTCAGTGAGGAAGTAACACCCGTCTAAATTATTAACTCTTTCCCTCTGTCATACTTCACCATATGATCCTGTTTCATTTTCATTGTGGCATTTATTATTATCTCAAATTATCTTGTTCAGTTTTTTGTTACTTGTACATGTCTTTCCTCACTAGAATGTGGGTCCCATGAGAACAGGTTTTTTTGTTTTTGTCCTATTCATATCTGTATTCCAAGTCTCCAATAGAGTGCTTGACACATGATAAGCTCTTAAGTATTTGTTAAATAAGTAGCTGAACCAAAAGCAGACTAAAATCATGAGTCTTTTGAGTCCTAATCCAGTATACTTGCCACTGTTCCATTTATCCTGCCTTTCATGAAAGCACTTACGCCTTTGGAACTACAATAAGAACTGATGTTCAGAATAATGACATTAACTGTGCTGTAGGATTCTCTATTATCAAAGAAAAATTTCATTCCATTCAATAAACTAAACTAATTAAAGCAGGGATGTCATGGTATATGATTATATTAATACATTTACAAAGATTTCCAACTAAAAAGACTTTCTGCTATTTCTTTAGTTAACCAAAAAATTAAATTAACCCAGAGCTCTTCATTCCCAACAGTCCTTGTTAATTAGGATTGTTCTATAAATCTCTATTATTAGCAGATTTGTCATTTGTTTAACTCCCCTGTTTATTAGGCCAGTCTGAGCAGGGTGTCTTTGCTCACATCCTGGTATGTGTATCCTAGTGAAAAGCAAAGCATTTCCTGGACTCTCATTTTTTCCCTCTTTTTTGACACTGGCATATTTCATGCTGTTTGTATAACAACTTGGTTTCCTTGTGTCAGTTCCCTATATAAAGTAGGAATTATATTATTGACTTGGCTATTAAGTAAAATAATTAAATTTAGGGTCTATTTAAAATAAAAGCATTAGTACTTTGCAACATTGTGATAACAGAAGATTGAAAACAACCTAAAAGGCCATCAATAAAGAAATGCAGCAATAAAAAATGAGGGCATTCTCTGTTTACCAACATAGATCTCCAAATGATAAAACGTGATCCAATACAACCTGCATATTATGATACTTTTATTTTTTTTAAGGAGAACAATAAGAATGATTTGCTTGTATATGCATAGAGAAATCCTGAAAGGAGATACAGGAAAGCAATAACAGTGATAACCTAATTGGAAAGTAGTAGGACTAGAAACTGGGTGAATGGGAGACAAGAGCTGAGAGGGAGTTTTTTATAGCATACCTTTTTATATATTCGTATTTTTGAACTATATGTATACATTATATATTTACAAGGTTAAATTAAAAACAAACTAGCACAACTAAAAATAATATTTGATTCTAAACTGGATCCTGTACAGGTTTTAAAAATCTATATATATAAAAGCCTAAGCGACCGTCAACTGTCTGACCGATAGCTATGACACACACAAACCACCAGGGGGCAGACGCTCAATGCAGGAACTGCTGAGCTGTGGTGACTTGGCAGCTGCAGTTCTCGGGTGACACAGCCCAGAACCAGAGAGGTGGGAGCCCGATTCCGGATGCATCACCGGGAACCGCCCTCTCGCAATCCGCGACCCTTTGGGGGATGTCAGAGAGCTGGTTTCAGGCTGATCCCCACAGGCCAGGCTGAGGGACCCCACCAGTGCACGAATCTGTGCACCGGGCCTCTGGTTTTTATATAAAAGACAATTAACAAAATTGGAATATGGAGTATAGATTAGATAACATAACAATAGTTACGTTTTTTAATTTAGCAACTATATTATGGTTATCTAAAAGAATATCCTTATTCTTAGGAAATACACACTGAATTATTAAGAAATCAAGTGTATAATATATGCAACTTATACTCAAATGGGTTGAAAGAATAAATAATAATATATACATATATATTGGAGGAACGATAAAAAATGTGGGGAATTGCTAAAAACTGGTAAATTTAGATAAACGTTATGGAGTAGTTCTATGTATTTTTCTCAACACTTTTCTGATAGTTTATAATGATCTCCAAATAAAAGGATAATAGAAAACAAGCAAACAAAAACATTAGTATTCTGGAAATTACCTCAGTATAAGGAATGGCCAAGATGCAGGAGCCTCTTTAAAGAATCTTAAGAGTTCTGGTTTTTACCCAGTCATGGTTTTCGTGTTCTGGTGAAATTTTTGCCATAATTTTTCTGTATTTTCCATGCCTGGTGGCAGTGGCAGAGGTGGTGACTACAGTCTACCTTAAGGTTAAAATCACCTGCCTCTCATCCTGCTATGTATCCTCTTCAATTATATCTTCCCTACAATTTAGAGGTGACATCAACAAAACAATAACAACACAAAGCATTTTAAAATACCCTGAATTTCCTAAGGATATTAATTATCATGAGGTTGTGTGTCCACAGTGCTAAAATATATAGTTAATTTAGGAGGGATAAGGCTACAGAAACATTCAATCTAGCTCTTTGGCACTGAGCAACTGAATTTTTTATTTTATTTTTATTTAGATATTGTCATTTGTATGAACTAACTGTCTCTACTATAATTGGCATACCATTACAGATGTGTGAGGATGTTTTGATTCTAGTCAGTCTGTCCACTTAAGCCATTAGAAGTGGAGCTTACGTCGTAGTCAAGTGTAAAGTAAATTATTTGTTTGTATAAACTGTCTGGAAAATACTTGAATTCTACTATTTTGTATTTTAAATAAGCTAAATATCATTCGAACCCTGAGGGTCTTATCTAATAAATGACATCAAACAAATCTGAATTGTTAGTGTTTGTTTCCTATCTGATTGGGAAAGCTCATGATTCATTATGCCCAAACCTTTTTCTTCTGACTTTACAAAAAAGTTTGGTTAGAATTGGAAAACAATGGCTCTGACTTACCTTAATCTCTTAAGTAGAAGTACTTCATCAGAACTGTCATTTTTCTATAATTAGGACAAAAAGATAATTTTGCTACTTGGTCCCACAGCTATTCCAGGCCCATTTAATACCTAAGAAACTAAGTCCTAATAAGAGACCTGGGCCTCATTGACTGACTAATGCCCATGCCTATCAGTGTGTCTTTAAGATTTAGTGAGGTACTTCATATGCTTATATAGTAAACTAGAGGCCCTTTGCACGAAGAATCGTGCAATAGACCTTCCTTCACCTGGCTACTGGCACCAGTTTTCCTTCCGCCTTCTTTCAGGGTGGGGGCTTGGACCCCAGCAGCAGCGGCAGCGTGGGGCGGGAGCTGCTGGGCCCCATGCCGCCATCTGCAATTGGGGCGCCACCACCGCCACCGCCCAGGTCCCTCAGTGATAGGAGGGACCCAGGAGCCGCTCCGACCTCGATCACTGATGGGAGAGACACGGGCACCTATGCCTCTCCGGCCGCGATCACTGAGGGACGGGACCGGGCGCCGCTCCGACCTCGATCACCGATGGGAGAGACCCGGGCGCCTATGCCTCTCTGACCGAGATCACTGAGGAGCGGGACTGGGCGCTGCCGCCACTCCCACCACAACTCTCGCCGGCCCCATCGGTCCCCCCTCAGCGGCCACCGATCCGGCTGGATAGGCCACCTCGAGTCCCGCCCCCCAGCCTCCCGCCGGCCCAATCATGGGCGTAGCAGAGTGATGGTTATTTGCATATTATCCTTTTATTAGGTAGGATTGTCTAGAAGGCTATGGAATAGGTCATGCTCATTAATACTATTTAGTTAATTGTGTGAGGTTCCTTTTTAATAGCCCTGTAAACCCACTCACCACATTTCAAAAAAATCAGAATGTACCAAAAATATAACTGAACTTAAATAATATTGAACATTTGCCCGGCTGGCATGGCTCAGTGGTTGAGTATCAACCTATGAACCAGGAGGTCACTATTCGATTTGCAGTTGGGGTACATGCCCACTTTGTGGGCTTGATCCCCAGTCTGGGGCGTGTGGGAGGCAGCCAATCAATGATTCTCTCTCATCATTGATGTTTCTATCTCTCTTTCCCTCTCCCTTCCTCTCTGAAATCAATAGAAATATATTTTTAAAGTATATTATTGAACATTGTTTAATCCTTTTTTAATTATTTAGAACACCTTTTAGGGTTTTGTAAATGTTCATGGTCATTATTTTGAAAGGAGTGCTCATAATATAGCTCTCTAGATACACAATAATAGAGACTGGACTGTGTCTATACTGATTTAGGATATCTCTTTTATATTCTTGATATTCTTATATTAACTTGTATTAATAAAGGAAGAAAATAATTCTACCTTACATTTCAGGAAATTCAACTTCTTATGGTCCGTGAAGATAAAGCATATCAAGGATCTTCACATACATCCAGGAAAACCGTGTAGTAAAACTGCACTCGTTTAGAATTTTCAGTGGTTAAGACCAAGAAGTCATGATTCTAAAGAACCAAGTTCAAAATAATCTCTTTTGTGAATTAGGTTCTATTCAGAAGTAAGGATAAAGCAATAACTTTTTCAAACAAACAACTCGAGGAATTACATCTAATTGTGGCTTACTTACCATTTATATATAATTATTTTCAAATCTGTAATCCAGTAATTAATTCTTATATTACCTAAAATGTTTTATAGACATGTTATATTATTATGTAATATAACCCTATTATAAATGGTAATGGTGTTATTAACTTAGCTCGTTTTACTTATTTAGTGCTTGTTTGTTCTTAGTTTATAGTTAATTCCCTTTATAGTATGACTTGTACTTGGAAGTAATAAAACTAGATTTCTTTATAAATATTTATGGTACAGACCTTTCCCTAAATCAGATTGCAGCCCTTTCCTAATTATTTCCAAGAAAGTCTGCTTACATCTTTTTTTCTCCCTGTATAACAGTATGTCCTGCATGCTCCCTAGAAATTTTAATCCTAGGTAACTATGCCTTAACTTCCAATTAATCAAAATCTTGTTAACTGCCATGTAGGTGCTGGTGTTACAGTGTGTGGGAAGTTAGTTACTCAGAGTTTAAGTAGGTGCTTCTGGTTGGAGTCGTCTTAGCACCTACAGCCATGTGGTCAAAAGGGATCACTAAGTGAATGAGCCCTTCTTGACTATCAGTCTTTCCAAGAGGAGCTTTTTCCATTTTCAAATCTCTGCTTATCTGTTGTTGAAAGTATTTTTTAGCTGCAGGTACCAGGAGGCTGACAGAACACGGTGTTTGTTTGTTTGTTTGTTTGTTTGTTTGAGATTTTAAGTTCTTTATTAAGACCTTAAGCTTCTCAAGATCTCCTTTTCCCTTCTCTCTTGATCTTAGGTGAGACTGAAGTTTACAAGTCTTTGACCACATTGTCCCCATAAGGGATGCAAATTTGTGATTTCAGAAGTTCCAGCCCCCAATAAAGAGCACTATACAATCTTTTGCAGATGTCCTCTTGGCCAGATTTCATCACAAATAACTTCATTCCATTGTCATGTGCCAAGTTTAAAGTACTGTATTAGGTTCCTCTGTAGTCAAAACAACCAATCCCTGGTCCAGACTACTGAGAGACAAGAGCCCATTGTGTCCTGGTGGCTCAGTTGGTTGGATCATCGTCCCATACACCAAAACGGTTGTGGGTTTGATTTTGGTCAGGGTACATACCCATGGTGCAGGTTTGATCCCCAGTCAGGGCACATACAGGAGGCAACTGATTGATATTTCTCTCATATCAATGTTTCTCTCTCCCTCTCTCTCTAAAACCAATAAACATATCCTTGGGTGAGGATTAAAAAAAGAGAGAGAGAAGGAACCCATTGAGTTGTTCTGCCCATACATTCAGTGGCAGCTTTCCCTTTTGCTAGTTGACATATAAAGGAAATAGTGACTCCTTACTAAAGCGTAACCAGGTTAGGTTATTGTAATAAGCCAAAAATAAAAAATAAAAAATCAGTAATCCTTGACCTTGGCATGAAGTATTATAATAGAATAATAGTTATATTTTTATTGTGCCATTGTGATTTTCTGTAGAGAAACACCCAAGAGAAATGATTATTTCTATTTTTAAAATTGATAGCCCTTTACTGTATCCAGGATTTCACTTCCCAGAATGCAGTCAAGCCTGAAGCTTTATTAGAGATCCATGAGCTAGTCCTTATAAATACTTCTTTAGCTTATCATTTCTGTTCAGGTATTTGCACTGTCCATAAAGGTACTGTTACCATGTACAGTCGTTCCCCCCAAAAAGAACCACCTAGGTATAACTCTTAACAAAAATCCATCTGTATGCTAAAAATTACCCGAAAAGCCTTGCTTACAGATGCCTTTGTACCTTGGTTCCCGAGCGCTCACATACAGCCTGGAACTCATGTCTCTTGGGAAGATGCATGATGAAGGAGCTTCAGCTCTAATGGGTGAGTTTGTATATTGAGTATTACAAAGAGAAGTCAGTCTGCCTTTCTCTGGCTCTAATTGCAGAAAGTGAAGTCACTGCTTTTGCTGTCTTGGATCAGGACCAGGAAGAAATTATTGATACCAATGGAGCCGGAGATGCATTTGTTGGAGGTACTGACTCATTTATTTTATACTTATAAGTTAAACATTTCCTTAACCCTTGTCTCTACCAGATAGCCAAGATTTATGAATTTAATAGCTTTTAATTTCTTCCTTTAAATAATTAACTTCTAATGTTCTTTCCATATGCTACTATCATTGTAAGTATTAAGAAGGTATTTTACTACAGGGAAAATATGTATTTTTGACTTAAAGATAATTTACTATTGTGCTATCCCCTAGTCATTTTCACAAGATTAATTGTGTCTGTCAGAATATTGCACAAACAAGCTGCATCAAGTACAGTATATAGTGTATTCATAGCCCTTTGGGCTTCAATGTTAACACATTGTTGTTCTTTAAAACAAATTGTGATAAATATTAAACAGTATGCTGCTAATAACTAAGGATTATATTATTTGGTTAACATGTGTTTCTAACACAATAGTTGGATGTTTATTTTATTAGGAAGAGTTAAATTTTTGTCTGGTTCAGGCTTAGCAAGAACTGGGACCATTTATAAGGACCATATTATTTTTGAAATGAGTACTCAAAAACAAGAACAAGATAATTAGGAGATTCTTGGCTTCATTATACTTAGATTGATCTAAAATCTGGTTCAAAGGTTCTTTTGATACATCTAAACTCCTTTAAGTGTAGTTAAGCTAGGTTATGGTGTGTGTAAGGCTGTAGATTCTAGAATGATAACCCACCAGAGTCCCTCCTGATCTCTGTTTACTTCTCATACCATCAAGCATGACAAAGAAAAAAAAAAAGGCAAATGGAGCTGACCATTGTCGTCCTTTTCTTGGAAAATAATTTGAATCATGGTAAACATTTAAGATTGTGTGGTCATTTTAACTTAGCATTGTTCAAAATACATACGTGTGTGTGTGTGTGTGTGTGTGTGTGTGTGTGTGTGTGTGTGTGTGTATTAATGGTCTTTTGTAGCACCATAAATTTTTCATATTTTCTTCTTTGAAACTATTCATGCTTAGTCTTAAATGAGCTGTTAACCATTAGACTGTTAGCATGCCCCATGCTCTTTTCTTTGCTCTGAAAGGCTTCATCATTGATTAGAGTATTTTGCAGCTATATTTTTCTATTCCATACTGCTTCAGAGCTCTAACTCCATGAAGGCTAAAAATAGCTCATCCAGAATTGGGCCAACTTCTATAACACATTAAGGAAACACTATTGATTTCCTGGCTAGAAATTGCTTAAAACAGGAATCTTAGTACAGAAACTTTTAAACTTGTCTCCATGTAGCCTTTTTAAGTAAAATATTTAAAACTTTAAGTGTACTATGTTTTTATATTTAGTAGGACATATGATGGTAACCTAATTAGCCGCTGCCTCTGGCCCTGGGGCCCTGGGCTACCTGGCTCTGCAACACCAGATTCCCTTCCAGACCCCTGGTTACCTGTGGTGCTTCCAGGATTAGGGAAGAACAGAGGCTTTTTGAAGCAGAGAGAAGTCATTCTTAGGATACAGATATAGGAACAGCTAGCTCCCCATTTGTATTGTGCTTAAGGTGATGCATGCACTACCTCAGCAAAGCACTTGGGTTCTTTGTTACAGGATTTTCAGCCTCTTTTTTATCTTATTCTACTTGCCTAGCTTCATTATATAGTTACTGTCCCGGTACAGTGAGGTAAATAAAGAGGAGTGTGGAACTTTTTGTAAAGGACCACATAGGGAAAATTTTAGGCTTAAGCCATATACAGGCTCCATTGCATAGTTTTCTTGATTGTTTATTTTCTGTTTTATTTTTTATTTTTACACTAAAATGTAAAAACCTTCCTTAGCTGTACAAAAAACAGGCCACAGGCTGGATTTGGCCTTCAGTCTATAGTTTACTAACCCTTTTTAAAGACATGACAGCTTCCTCACTCTATTCACTTTCATCATACTCTGGATCCAAACACTGGACTTCATTGCACATGGTTGAAATCAGTATAGCAAAGAAGAAGGCAGGCTGGAACTAGGCAGGACTCTACTGCAGGTACCTCAGTTAGGCAGCCATCTTTCTCACTTTACTCTGATCAGTTCCCATGATAATGAGATCTTGGAAGACTGAGTCATGCAATGAGATGAATATGCTGTCATTTTAGGAATGGAATACTTACGTCAACATGTTCAGCACATTCTATGTAAGTCAAACTGTATAGTAATAGCAATAGATAAATTTATACAGCATCTGTGAGCCAATTGATACCTTAAGCACTTTACCTATATTAACTCATATAATGTTCATAAAAGCTCCTGGCAGCTCATTTTATTAATGAAAAAACTGAGACATATAGGGTTTAGGTAACTTGCCTAAAGTCTCATAGCTTGAAAGTAGAACCAGGATTCAAACCAGGCATTCTGGCTCCAGAGGCAGTGCTCTTACTCACTGCACTGTACTGCTTCTCTGAACTTTTAGGGAAATCTCATTAGGACTGAGAACCACAGACTATCCCTACTAACGAAAGCTGGTTTTGCCAGAGATAAACTTCCTCTCATCTGAATAGATGACTTCGTTTATTGAACAGGAACTTTTGTTTTCTTTTTTTTTTAATATATTTTATTGATTTTTTACAGAGAGGAAAGGAGAGGGATAGAGAGTTAGAAATATCAATGAGAGAGAAACATCGATCAGCTGCCTCCTGCACACCCCCTACAGGGATATGCCTGCAACCAAGGTACATGCCCTTGACCGGAATTGAACCTGGGACCCTTCAGTCTGCAGGCTGACGCTCTATCCACTGAGCCAAACCAGTTAGGGCAGGAGCTTTTATTTTCTGACGGGATTCTCAGGACTGTAGGGTAAGATTGTTGCAAAAAAGAAAGAGAGGAGAAAGGGTAGGGAATCGAAGGACTGTAGTCCCTGGTGAGTTTGAACCAGGAGCTTTTGCTAAGCAATAGAATTGATTGCACTACCGAGATCCAGAAAGCCAGATCATAAACTTGCTTGATCAGCATGGAATCTGAATACAGGAAGTTATATGAATCATCTGTTTAGTAGCACCAGGCCAATGCATCCATCTTACAATAAAGGAGGTATTGTTTAAAATATAGAAAAATCCATTGGCTAAAAACCCCTACTCCCATCTCTACACCAAGGAACTCCTTTCTGCTAGGATTTGAAATAATCCAGCTATGGAAGCATACTCCTCTACCTTGCAGATGAATGGAGAGGCAATTACAACTTTTACATTTACTGTGTAGTTCTTTTTTGTTTTGTTGCCTGATTATTAATATACTAGAGGCCCGGTGCACGAAATTCATGCACAGGTAGGGTCCCTAGGCCTGACCAGCAATCAGGGCTGATCAGGTTCCCTGCCTCTGCCTTCCCTCACTTCCTCAGCGCGCTGCCACCACCGCTGATCACCCACCATGTTTCGTGCTGCCCCCTGGTGGTCAGCACATGTCATAGCAAGCGATCGAACTCCTGGTCGAACTCCTGAGGGGACACTGCATATTAGCTTTTTATATATATAGATAGATTTCCTTTCTGAGTGACACATTCTATCTTTAGATAGTTAATATATGCCTCCTATTACTTTCCATTTTTGCTAGCTTAAGAGTGTTTCTGTCTTTTGTGACTTTGCATAACTATATATCAGTCCCAAATTTAAGTTCTTGGATAAAGCATCCCCTCACCTACCTTGTGCTAATTACATATCTCAGTTCCAGAGTACCATGTGTTCCTATTAGCCACATAAAATATATATGGCTACATCATATGTTTTCATGTATAATTTAAAAATGAATATCTCAAATGTATAAGTTAAATTCATAGTTCCATCTCAAGGATTTAGTGACAGTGACAAATCCCTCAGCCTCTACAAGCATACCTCCTTGTTCTATCTATTTGGGGTTCTTAAGCACTTTGTCACATTTGCCCTTTATTTGTCACTAGCCAGCCGTCATGGAACTACCCTTTTCACATTCTCCCTCAACAGCCCAAGTGCTACGATGGTACCCTTGGAAATGGAGACAATTCTATAATCTCTAAGTATGATTTCCTAATTTCCCAGGTCAGGAGGAAACTTCTTCCTGTTGTCCTGCTGCGCTTAGTCATAGCGGGTCTGCCCTTTCATTTGGAACCCTCTTTGTCACTACCATAGTAACAAATGGCAACATTGAGAACATTTTTTGACAGGCACTGTCATTGTTCCTGATGAAATCTCTTGCCCTGTGTCTTCCCAGTAAAGGAAACTGAGGGGGAAAATCATAATAAGTACCATGAAAGGAGACCTAACAATATATTTCCAGTAGGCTGTCAATATGAGCCTATGTTAATCTAATATGATTTAGTCAAATATTTTATGGCAGTTGTAGGAATATGGTCTAGACCAGTGGTCGGCAAACTCATTAGTCAACAGAGCCAAATATCAACAGTACAACGATTGAAATTTCTTTTGAGAGCCAAATTTTTTAAACTTAAACTTCTTCTAACACCACTTCTTCAAAATAGACTCGCCCAGGCCGTGGTAATTTGTGGAAGAGCCACACTCAAGGGGCCAAAGAGCCGCATGTGACTCGCGAGCCGCAGTTTGCCGACCACGGGTCTAGACCTACAAATCATCTTTAGACTACAAATGAGTATGCCTTTGGCAGGCACATAGATATAACTCTCAGACAAATGACTAGAGACCTTACCTAAGGACCAACATTCTTAGGATTAAAAAAGCTTCATTAGCCCCGCTAGTATTGCTCAGTGGTTGAGCATCAACCTATGAACCAGGAGGCCACGGTTTGATTCCCGGTCAGGCCACATGGCCAGATTGCAGGCTCGATCCCCAGTACCAGGCATGCAGGAGGCAGCCAATCAATGATTCTCTCTCATCATTAACGTTTCTATCTTTATGTCCCTCTCCCTTCCTCTCTGAAATCAATAGAAATATGTGGGGGGTTTTAAAGCTTCATTAAATGTGGTTAAGAGCCCTACATAGCTTAGAACAGTTTAGTATTTTGAAGGATGGTAAGGTAACTGTGCTGCCTCTAATACTTTTTATTTTTAAATTTCTCATAACTTGAGTAGAGAAAGTATACTACCCTAAAGATATTACCTACAATATGCAAATGACTCTTAAAGCCACTTAGCAATCACAATGTAAATAATTACTCGATTTCCCATCTAATAAGAGGGAGCACTAATTTCACTTTCTAATTAATGTTCAGAAAAGAATTTTGGTTAAAAAAGAAAAAGATTTAAGTTTCCAGAACAGGGATGCTATTTCCTTTTCATGTAGCACCTGCCTATACTTCTGACAGCCATAGAGATTCTTTAAATTATCTTCATATTTCCTATTCTCACTTCGTTTGTTTGTTCCCAAACACTTTTAGCTTACTTTCCCATTCTTTGTAATTGCTGCTTCACTGCACTATGCAAAGAAGTGGTGCAGAATTCTTATGATTTTTTTTTTCTGCCTTTGCTGTTAGAAGACTAGAAAATTACTTGCTGAGTATTAAATATATCATTTCTCACTCTTCTTTGCTTAAAAAACCAAAACCTTGATATGACCCACTGTATGCAGAGAACTTACTTGCTGATAACAGACTAGATCTGCACACTCCTACCCCACCCAGAGCAACAATAACCTTTCATCTTTTAACTCTAGTAGGACATCTTGGTGTTTTATTTCTTAAGCAGTGCTTTTCCTTAAAACCATCAAATGAAGTATAGAATTGAATTGGCCATTAGGAATATGAAATTTACCACAGACAGTAGCTCAGCTTCATTCAGGGGGAAAGGAAATAGAGGTTCACACCTTTATGACGTGCTACTCTAGTGTAACACATTCAGAGACTTAGATAAGCTGACGTTGGACGAGAACCACATTTCAAGAACTCTGCCTAAGAGTACTTAAGCCCATGTTAGTTGAAAGAGGCACAGTTGATTCCCAAGCCATGACAGAAAAGAGAAATAACATTGGTTCACCTGGAATAGAGGATGATTTTAGGGTGAAGTCTGGAATATCTCACAAGCATGAAATGTTCTCCCAAAGATCTAGTACCCTGGGTGGCCTCTGCCTAGATGCAGTTATAAACAGGTAATGGACTTCAAAGGACTTTATCTCCTGGAGACTTGGGTAAGATGGAGACAGTAGGTTATCAAACCCCGAAGCTCAAATATGAACCTTAGGTTCCTATATTTGAATATAATTGAGAAAGTTTATTCTAAGAAAACAATATTGATATTTATAAAATTTTATTTATTTCCAGAGGGCCAGAGGAAATGTCATAAGCAAAATTTCTGAAGTTAACTTTCTTAGACATGACAAAATATGTGTGTATCAGTTTTCTGGCCTAGAAAATTTTAAGTCAAATGGAACTAATTGGAATCCAATAGTGATCCCAGTTGCTATTACATGGATTGAGTCCGTTTTACCTACCATATCTGCGTGATTCATACAACATGTATCAGTTAGCTTTTGCTGCATATCAGCACCCCAAAAACTTAATCTAAAACAACAACTCTTTATTTCGCTTCACAAATATGGGATTGGCATCTGGGCCTAGTCTCAGCTGGACAGTTCCTCTGGTCTCAGAGGTTTGAAGATCAAGTAATTTGCCCAAGGTCACAGTGAAAGCCAGGATTTAAACTCAAAGTTTGACTCAAGCGTTCTTACCCCTAATCATTTTGTTATACTGCATTCCATTAGTATATTGAAATAGCCAAAGTGGTTTTTTAAACATTAGTCTGTAGACTGGTACCAATCTCTGACATAACAAATTTAATCAATCATTAATACCAAAATGAACATAGGTAGCAATATAGTAAGTTTTCATAAAGCAGTGTATTCAAGTTTAATCTTGTCTAAGTGATGTTTAAATTTGTTATAGTATATCTTTATTGGCTTTGTAATTCATGTAATCAAAAAATAAAATCACATGTTGGTAATGCTGGTGCATAGCCTGGCCAACCTTGGGACCTAGCAGAGTCTTAGCCATGAAAAATAGTCATTAGAAACAATTCTCAAAACTACATAAATATTTGTAGGACATGTAACTTCTGATGTTGTAAGGCTGTTTACTATCAACAGAGGTTTAAATAAGACAAATGAAAATTAGCAACACGATTACTAAATTCATAGCTATTCTCACTTCAGATATCTGAATTCCCAAATCTGGGGCATAAACACAGGCTCTTAATTTATTTTGTCTTTAATTATCCAGCTATCATTGACATTTTATAGAGTTAAGATGTGTATATTTTATTTCCAGCCCATGAAATAGATGACAAATTAAAATCAGTTTCTGTCATCAAATGCTCTCAAAATTTTAGAACCACCCTGCTGTCAGGAGTTGTCAGTTGATAAAATACAGGTTTTTGAGTTAAGGTAAATATTAACAAAATTTGTTATCTTGCTAATGAATTAGGACATAAATAAGCTCACATAAATAAGCTTACTATCATCTCCTTTATCCAGCAGCTATGACTTTGTATCGATGGGTCTTTAACATATTGCTTAAAATGTTAGTGCTGAAAGTATTTTTAAAGATCATATTTTCAGGTTTTCAGTCTGTTTTCAGTAATGAAACTATGTTCAAATGAGGTCTTATCTGAATCAGCATGAAATGAGATTAAACAAATCCCCATTTGGCCGTATCCACATTTTATTTGGTGGTTCATGAAGCAACTCCTGGAATGGGTTAATGTTAGGTATGAAACCACGCTCTGTTAAAAAGCTCCCATTTGATGGATGAGGAAAGCGAGGCCCAAAGAGAGAGAGTCAATGGCAAATATTCCACAGTAGAAGCCAGATCTCCCGGCTCATTAATTCATGAACCAGTAATTACACATGTTCATAACCCAAATGAAGGTTGTCAGTTCAGCAGTCTTTTATATAGGCCTCTTGGAATTATATAGGTCAAGAGTCAATATCCCAAATGGATAGAAGCCTTTGATGTAGTTTTTCTTGACATGTGGGTATCCAAGATGTTTGCTTTAACAATAAACAGAAGCATATGCTAAAATTTTATTTTGGGAACCACATCAAGAGATCACACATTAGGTTTAAAATTAGAATGCTAACCTGATCTTGTACATTTTTGTTCCGTGAGGAGGAACAATCTTTAAATTAGTATTTTGAAAGGAGTTGGGGTGGAAGGGCACCTTAACTCTATGAGTAAAACCGTGCTTAGTGATACTCTTCAAGAGCTCTTTCCTGAATTAGGGGCATTTACTAGTAAAAGATTCTTTGATTTTTTTTTTTTAATTCAAATGCAATGCCAAGTTAATAGAATTTGACAGGTTTCCATTTTCAACCCCAGAAAGAGGAAATAAGTTATCCTCATACTCATCGCACTGAGCACTTGCCTATACATTATACCGTATGGCTCAGTTGCTCACTTTGTGTGGGAGGTGTGTTGGGCTGAGCTATTATTGCAGGAACCTTTGCTCTGAATTGACTTCCTGTCCATGTCAGTCACTGCACCATCTGACACCACTTAGGCTTTGGTTTCCATTATGCAAATGCCTGCTAGGTCAGACCTTACCCTGGCAGGCACAGTAGCTTTTTAAGTTATCTCAGAGTTTAATGTTTGTTGATTTCCTTTTTCCAGAAAAATCTGTGTTGTTTAACATATGGGTTTTGAGTTGTTACTTGAAATTCATGACTTGTTGGTAGTCAATATGAAACAAAACAAAGTTTTACTAACTAGACTACATAGAAAGTGAAAAACAAGTTTACATCTGAGAACTTTTCAGCAGGAGGAGTGGGGGAGACCATTGCTTTGTCACATCTGGGTAGTCTAAGCTAGCCAAATTGAAGTGGGAATTTCCTGCCAGATGTTAGTTCTTTGAGCAACCTGTGAACATCTGAAAGAGGGTATATGAGTTCTTATTTGGTAGAGCTATAGACACCATGGAGGTTTGCTCCTAGTAGGTAGCAGGTATTTTTATGTACTACCACTAGTCCGGAGGTTGTGCAGCCTGTCTGAAGCTAACACTGTTTGCTCTTGTAAAATGCTTAAGTATGGAAGGCGAATTTGGAAGATACAACATCAGGTCTCACAGGTATTATAGCAAGAGTGAACACTGCATTGAAATGACCTCCCATTGTAGATGACAAAATGTTTTGTTTCATTAATAAAAGCAGATAAGATTGAACCACCACAAGCATTCCAGATAACTTGAATAAGATCATTTTATAAAGTCAGTGAAGACCAACATAAGCCTCTAAATATGAAGGAAAAGAGTCTGAAATGAAGGAAACATAGCAAATATTTACACCAGCTTCCTGTTCCAGATGCACATGGGAATTAGGAAGCAAAAATTTCATTCAGAAGAATTACGCACAAAAAGTAGAAATGTTTTATCCAGTGAAACAAACATTTTAAGAGGAAAAAAGGCTTTGCACATGATCTCACTGTTTTTGTCATCCTCTGTAAGGGAAAATATTGACATTTACCAGACTGTTTGCTCCAGCTTTCTGATCTCCTGCAGTTTATTTTTATAACAACCTTATCGATGGGCCTCTTACCCAGCTCTCTAGGTTTAACTGAGTTGAGTCGATTTGTTACCACAGCTTCAAGTAGCTGTTACAGAACAAGCAAGACATCCTAATAAAGCTGTAAACGTGTTTACTCAAACAGAGTATTGATTTTACTTGGCGAGGGAGAAGCCGGTGGTTAGCAGTGTCAGGGTGGATGAATTTCGCTGCAGTGTTTCACTGTCATCTGTCATGGTTGTGAAACACTAACTAAAGCCATCAGGGATAATTAGAAGTACCAGAAATTTAGCCCCTAAAATCAGTTTAACTACTTGGGAGTTTTGTAGCTTAATTAGCTTTTATTAAAAATTTCCTCAAGTAATAATAGTCAAGCACTTTTAATGGTGCTTTTAGGTAGAGCAAGGTTTCAAGGTTGTGACTTGTTAAATATATGAATTTATGGGTAAAGGTTTTTCAGACTTTCTCACTCCAGTAATTAGGCTAACACTAAAACACAATATAAAGAGACAGTGATCTTGTACTCATACCAGCAGCAGTACATGATTTTTCTGAAAAATCAATTTTAGGGACATAGTAAAACAATTATAAAATATTTAAAACACGTCTTTGTAGAAAAAAATGTGGTAAACATATTTTTTCTTTTTTAATTCTCACCTGAGGATGTGTTTTTATAAATTTTGAGAGAGAGAGAAACATCAATTAGTTGCCTCCAAAACATGCCCCAGCAGGGGATCTAACCCACAACCTCTAGGTATATGCTCGGACCGGAATCTAACTCAAAACCTTTGGTGTATCTGATGACACTCTAATCAGCTGAGCCACCCAGCCAGGGCTGGTTAGCATCTTTATTAAACTTAAATATTTTTGTAACACAACATGATCCAAACACATAAAAGTGTCACTGCCACTCTTGTTTCTAAATACCTTCCTTCATTAGAGAAGAATCGAAAATATTCTATCCTGCTATAAATTAGTCATCATAGTAAAGATAAAAGTGGATGCACATCTGTGCAAAAGATAAGGTCAGACAAGGTGAGTTGCTCACCTTCTACAGAAACTGACTTCGCTAATGAACTTGACGAAAGGTATTCAAATAAACACTATCTGCCCTCTTGCAAATGGCTAGAAAAACGTCATATTTGAAAGTCAAATCACTCGCCCATGATGATGAACGCAAAACTGAAAATTTATTAAAAATAAGTTTGACCATTATATTTGAAATTAGTCTTCTTATATCTTCTCAAAGTTGTTAAGTGAAATCTAGGACTAAAATCAAGGATATAACCTTGTAAATAATCATTTATTCAGTGCCTTACAGTAAACTTCTTTTGCCTTCTTTCACTACTGCTCCAGCCTGCCCCAATGACTAATAAAAATAATGATATCTAAGGGATGACCAGTTCTACAGCCTACGAGTAACAGACTCTGTAAAAAAGGACAGTGAAAGATATTGGAGGGTTTTCTTCGCCTTTCAAATGCCATGTAAGCCAAGCAAATTGTAAAATTTTGTTACATAAGAGGGCACCACCAGAGCTCTTTCTTTTAATTTTTCAGCAACTAAAGGAGGAAATTGTTTTTTCACAGTAGTATTTGGATATTTATTCTGTATTAAAGTATTCAAAGACAGTCAGAGGTAAAAGAAAGGATATGGATAAATTACTATAATACTAGAGGCCCGGTGCACAGATTTGTGCACCGGTGGGGTCCCTCGGCTTGACCTGCCCCCTCTCACAATCTGGGACTCTTGGAGGATGTCAGAGAGCCAGTTTCAGCCCGATCCCCACAGACCAGGCCAAGGGATCGCATCGGTGCACAAATCCATGCACCAGGCCGGTTTTGGCCCAATCCCCGCAGGCCAGGCCGAGGGACCCACTGTGCACGAATCTGTGCACTGGGCCCGTATGCATATAAGATCTTTGGTTAATCTCTTCCTACCCTCCACCCTTCCCTCTGAGATTCATCAGTCTGTTCCATGTTTCCACGCCTGTGCATTGAGCGTCTGCCCCCTGGTGGTCAGTGCATGTCATAGCTACCGGTCAAACAGTTGAATGGTCGCTTAGGCTTTTATATATATAGATATCATGCTATTTTTATATGCACATTTCAAAATCCACACAATACACTAATTTATTTTGTTCTATTAAATTTTCTTAAGAATGACAAATATGTGAAGGAGCTGTTGACATGGAAGGCAGGGTAAGATATAGTAGGGCAGCCATTCTTTGGCTTTAAGGGACTTTTCATCTGACTCCTTTGGTTAAAAGGAACAGAAACCCATTTCATCTAGCTTATAAGGATTTTTTGTTTTTAAGGAAGCACAAAGCATTATGGGAGACAGTGGTTAAGACAGTGGGTCAAAGGTCATAGGTTTGAGCCCTGGTACTATCATTAACTAGTTGTGGGACTATAGACAATTTACTTAACATCTCTAAGCCTCAGTTTCCTCACCTATAAAAATGAGGATGCCTAGCCCATGTCGCTCTGGTTGATCGTCGACTCATGAAACAGAAAGTCACAACTCAATTCCCGGTCAGGGCACATGCCCAGGTTGTGGACTCAATCCCCAGTAGGCAGCATGCAGGAGGCAGCCAATCAATGATTCTCTCTCATCATTGATGTTTCTATTCCACTCTCGCTCTCCCTTCCTCTCTCTGAAATCAATAAAAACATTTTTTAAGTAAAAATGAGGGTAATGAGTACCTACCTCATTTGGGTTATTATGAAAGTTAAATGAAATAATGTTTCATAGTAAGGATTCATTAAGTATTAACTATTATAAAAGGGATCTCAAACAACAGCCAAACTAAACAAGTTTTCATTGAGAGTGGAGACAGATGGTAATTCTAGATTGGAATCAGTTCTAGAGAACCTAACAGCAGACATTCATGGATTTTCACTCCAGTACTTACACATTAATGTTACTCAGCTGCATTGCATGTCTGCTTCTTCCTACTTCACAATCAGCTTCCTGGTGTTCGCTTTCTGTTCTGACTCCTGAGAGAGAATACTAGACCAGCTTGATTGATACGTAGGGTACTGGAAGAACCTTAAGTTGTTTGCTCTTGGGTCAGATGCCCTCCCTTCGGTCCAATTAGTAGTAAAGGTTGATTTATAGGACAAAACATATCCACTGACTCCTCAGCAATACTGGAGGTGAAGTAATTATTTTTTAAAAGGGTAATTGATGGCTGGGCTCTATAAACATGTATGTTTTCATGCCATGTCTACGCCCTTTTTAAATGTTCCCTGCAGCATGACACAATACACAGAACATCAAACACCCTATATCTCAAGCTAGAAACCTAGGAGTCATTCTTGATGGCTTCCTTTCCCTCTGTTCAATCTTCAGTGAGTTCTTTTGACTTCATTTTAAGGATATACTCATATCTTATCTCAAATTCATCCACTTTCTTGCCAGGACTTTAGCTCAGGCCTGTTTTCTACCTACTACAATAGCTTCCTAACTGATCTCCATACTTCACTCTCCCTTGAACTATTTCATTTCTACACTGTAGTCAAAATAATCATTTTAGGAAGAAATTGAATTATCTCACCCCACCCCCACTTACAACCTTTCAGTGGCTTATAGTTGCACTTAGACTAAAAATATAAACTCTGATTGTGGCCTAAGAGGATCTATATGACCTTCTATCCCTTCAAGTGCATTTCATGCCACTCTCATCTTTGCTTGGGTCCTCTGGCTATATTGATCTTCTTTCAGGCCTTAGATACTTTTACGCACAGAGTTCCCTTTGCCTAGAATGTTCTCCCTCTACTCTTCACATGGCTATCTCTTTCTCCTAGTCTCAACTTAAAAGTCACCTCTTCTCTAATCATCCTAAATAACATGGATCCTTTCACTGTTATTCTCTACTGCTACATATAGTCTTTTTCCTTAATAGCACTTAATACTCTCTGGAATTATCTTACTTATTATATTACTTACTAATTTATTATGTGTTTTTATCTCCCCAATCTATATATATAAAAGACAATCAACCAGAACAACCGGTCGCTATGACATGCACTGCGGCTGCCATCCCCCTGGCCCCCAATCGGCCCCTTCCACCCCAATCGGGGGTGGGGCTGGCCTGGCCCCACCCCCCTAATTGGGGGAAAAGCCGGCTGGCCAACCGCCCATGGTCCCTCCCACCCACCGGCCTGATCAGCTCCCATCGGGGTGGGCCGGCCAGACCCACCCGTGCACAAATTTGTGCACCAGGTCTCTAGTTAAAATATAAGCTTCAAGAGAGTAGTATGTGTCTTAATCACCAGTGTATCCCCAGAACCCAACATGGTGCCTGGCATAGAGTAGCTACTGAGTAAATGTCAGTCATATGAATGAATTAATGAATAAATAAATAAATCACATTATCAGCTTCAAACAAATTTGTTCCCTACCATTAAATAAAAACCATTCTAGTCGGTATATCTAAGAAAGTGTTTTTTGAAAGATTTATCAAAAAGAATGAAGTGAGTCAGGAAATTGCAGGGTAGGCCATACTTTAGTATCAAGTCACATGATTTAAAATTAATCCATGTTAGCATGTATATGTGACTAATCCAGGGACAGAGAAACAACTGATTACAGCTACCTTTTTCTTACTGCTACTTAAAATCGAGACAAATATGGGGAGAACACATGTTAGGAAAGGAGGTAGCATCTAATATCCATTGTCCTAAGTACCTGTAGTAAAAATATGAGAACTAATTCTCAGTATCATAATTCTGAACATCAGTTTCTGCTGTAATAAGCAGTGGCAAACAGGTCAGAGGCTCCAATCAATATTTCACAAAATATATTTAAGTTATCCAGTGGATCCCTAATTTAGTTTGCCAAGAGCAATTTATCAGATATAGAGGTCAAAGTAATAGTTATAAAGATGATTGGAACATAGTGAGAACTACATCGGCATGAAAAATGACATAGAAACCATGAAAAAGAACCAGTCAGAAATGAAGAATACCATATCTGACATCAAAAATACACTGGAAGGAATAAAAAGTAGGTTAGATGAAGCAGAAGATCAAGTCAGTGATTTGGAAGACAGGTAGAAAAACACCCAATTGGAGAAGCAAGAAGAGAAAAGAATTTAAAAGAATGGGCAGGTGTGGTTCAGTTGGTTGAGCATCATCCCATGCAACAGGAGGTCACCAGTTTGATTCCCAGTCAGGGCACATGCCTGAGTTATAGGCTCAATCCCCAGTAGAGGGTGTGCAGGAACAGCAATCAATGTTTCTCTCTCATAGATGTTTCTATCTCTCTCTCCCTGTCCTTTCTTCTCTCTCTAAAATCAATAAAAACATTTTTTTTAAATGAAGATTGTTAAAGAACTTTGGGACAACATGAAGCATAACAATATCCATATCATAGGGATACTAGAAGGAGAAGAGAGCGAGCCAGGGATCAAGAACCTATTTGAAGAAATAATGACCAAAAACTTTTCTAACCCATAACCCAGTTAAGGAAACAGACATACAAGTTCAAGAGGTTCAGAGAGTCCCAAACAAGAGGAACCCAAAGAGACCTACACCAAGACACATCATAATTAAAATGGCAAAAATTAAAGACAAAGAGAGAATCTTAAAAGCAGCAAGAGAAAAGCAGTAAGTTACCTACAAATGAGCTCTCATAAAACTGTCAGCAGATTTCTGAACAGAAACATTTCAGGCCAGAAGGAATTGGCATGAAATATTCAAAGTGATGAAAAGCAAAGACTTAAAACCAAGATTGCTGTACCCAGCAAGGCTATCATTTAAAATTGAGGGAGAAATAAAGAGCTTTGCAGACAAGAAAAAGCTAAAAGAGTTTACCACCATACCAGTATTACAAGAAATTCTAAAGGGCCTGATTTAAGAAGTAAAAAGAGAAAAACAGGAATATAGTTAAAAGAACAAAATGGCAATTAATATGTGCCTATCAATAATCACTTTAAATGTAAATGGCTTAAATGCTTCAATCAAAAGACCTGGGTAGCTGAATGGTTAAGAAAGCAAGACCCAGACTGGCTGGCATGGCTCAGTGGTTGAGTGTCGACCTGTGAACCAGGAGGGCACAGTTAGATGCCCCGGTTGTGGGTTTGATCCCCAGTGTGGGGCGTACAGGAGGCAGCTGGTCAATGATTTTTCTCTCGTCATTGATGTTTCTATCTCTCTCTCCCTCTCCCTTCCTCTTGGAAATCAATAAAAATCTTTTTTTTAAAAAAAAAAAAGCAAGATCCATATACACTATGCTGTCTATGAGAGACTCATGTCAGAATGAAAGATACACAGAGACTAAAAGTGATGGGATGGAAAAAGATATTTCATGCAAATAGAAATGAAAGAAGAGCTGTGGTAGCAATACTTATATTTGACAAAATATACTTTAAAACCAAGGCTATAGTACGAGACAAAGAAGGATACTACATAATGATAACTGGATTGATTCAACAAGAAGATATAACCCTATAAACATTTATGCACCCAACATAGGAACACCTAAATATGTAAAGCAAATCTTGATGGACATAAAGGGACAGACTGACAGTAATATGTCATAGTAGGGGGTTTTAACATCCATTGACATCAATGGATAGATCTTCCAGACAAAACCAATAAGGGAATGGTGGCCTTAAGTGACACACTAGATCAGATGGATTTAATATCTTCAGAGAATTTCACCCCAAAGCAGCAGAATATACATTCTTTTCAAGTGCACATGAACATTTTATAGAATAGACCACATATTCATACACAAAACAAGTCTCAATATAATTTAAGAAGATTGAAATCTTATCAAGCATCTTCTGTGACCATAGGATATAAACTGGAAATCAGTCACAAGATAAAAACTGTAAAACACACAAAGACATGGATACTAAATAACATGTTATTAAACAATGAATGGGTTGACAATGAGATCAAGGAAGAAATCAAAAGATACCTTGAAACAAGTAAAAATGAAAACAACAACAACAACCCAAAAAATCTGTGGGACACAGCGCAAGCAGTCCTAAGAGGGAAATTCATAGCATTACTGACCTACCTTAAACAACAAAAATCAAAAATAAACAAATCTAACTTTATACTTAAAGGAACTGGTAAAAGAACAATAGACAAAGCCCAAAGTGAGTAGAAGTAAGGAAATAATGAAGATCAGAGCAGAAATAAAATAAGTGGAGTCTAAAGAAAACAATATAAAAGATCAATGAAACTAAGAGCTGGTTCTTTGAAAACATAAATAAGACTGACAAACCATACTCGTCAAGAAAAAAAAAAGAGAAGACCCAAATAAATAAAATCAGAAATGAAAGAGAAGTAACAATTGACACCAAAGAAATACAAAGGATTACAAGAAAATATTACACCACACATAAGAATAAGTTCAAAGTGGATTAAAGACTTAAATGTTAGACTCAAAACCATAAAAAATCCTAGAAGAAAACATAGGCAGTGAAATCTCAGACATTTCTCATAGCAATATTTTTTCCTGATATAGCGCCTCAGACAAGGAAAACAAAAGAAAAAAAATAAACAAATGGGATTATATCAAACTAAAAATTGTTGGCACAACAAAGAAACCGTCAATAAAAGACAACACACTGAATGTGGGAACATATTCGCTAATGTTCCCCCATTCAGTGTGTTGTCTTTTTTTTTTAAGTTTAAACTTTTTTTTTTTAATGAAATTTTTATTGATTTTTTACAGAGAGGAAGGGAGAGGGATAGAGAGTTAGAAACATCAATGAGAGAGAAACATTGATCAGCTGCCTCCTGCACACTTCCCACTGGGGATGTGCCCGCAACCAAGGTATATGCCCTTGACTGGAATCGAATCTAGGACCCTTCAGTCTGCAGGCCGACGCTCTATCCATTGAGCCAAATCGGTTAGGGCTCAGTGTGTTGTCTTTTATTGACGGTTTCTTTGTTGTCCAAAATTTATAAGCAACTTATAAAACTCAACATACACACACACACACACACACACACAAATAATCCAATTAAGAAATGGGCAAAGGACTTGAACACCTGTGTAGACATGTCTCCAAAGAGGACATACAGATGACCAATAGACATGAAATGACACTCAACGTCACTAATCATCAGAGAAATGCAAATTAAAACACAATGAGATATCACCTCACACCTGTCAGAATGGCTATAATCAATAACTCAACAAACAAGTGCTGGCAAGGAGGAGGAGAAAAAGGAACCCTTGTGCACTGTTGGTGGGAATGCAGACTGGTGCAGCCACTGTAGAAAGCATTATGGATTTACCTCAAAAAATTAAAAATGACCCAGCGTTTCCGCTTTTGGGACTATTTCCAAAGAAACCCAGAACACTAATTTGAAAGAATATATGCACCCCTGTGTTTATTGCAGCATTATTTATAATAGCCAGGATTTGGAAGCAGTTCAAGTGCCTATCAGTAGAAGAGTGGATAAAAAAGCTGTGGTACATTTACACAATGCAATACTACTCAGCCATAAAAAAGAATAAGGAAATCTTACTCTTTGCGATAGCATAGATGTACTTGGACAGTATTATGCTAAGTGAAATAAGCCAGTCAGAGAAAGACAAGTACATATGTTTTCACTTACCTGTAGATCTGATGAACAAAATAAACTAACAAAGTGGAAACAGACTCATGGATACCGAGAACACACTGACAACTGTCAGAGGGGAGGGGATTAGGGGCTGGGTGAGAAGGGTGAAGGGATTTAGCAAAGAAAAAAAAAAAGAATGATGGACGGAGGAGGAAGAAGAAGGGAAAGGAGGGATAAATGAAGACTTGACTTTGAGTGGTAAACACACAATACAATATACAGATGATGTATTGTAGAATTGTATACCTAAAACCTGTATAAATTTAATTAACCAATGTCACCAATAAATTCGATTAAAATAATAATGATAGGGTGGGGGGTGGCAATGGTAAGATATGTACACATATAATACCTTAATAAAAAAATTGAAAAAAAAATAATAATAATGATAAATTTGCTTTGCCATAATGCCCAGTGGAAAATCCAGTGCATCAAACAACAGCACCTTTGTCCTGTCCTGTCTAGAATTGTTACTGCTGTTCCTCCACTGACAGGTGGGATGGGGTAAAAAGGAGCTCTTGCACCAAGAAGCAATTGGAATCTCGGGTGAAGAGCACTTGATGTGAACTGAGCCTGGGACATACTCTATGTTTCATCTCCCACATAGTTTCCTAAGCTTTAAGCCACAGAATGGCTCTTTTAAGTTTTTAACTTTGATCAGCACCCATGTCAAATCACTAAGTCTGCTTATTCTCTTTGCTAAACTTATTATCTGTCACCTAGAACATTGTTTTTCAAACTTGAGAATGCATCAGAAACGCCTGAGGGCTTGTCAAAAGACACGTTGCTAGGCCCTATCCTCAAAGTTCCTGGTTTGTTAGGTCTGAGTTGGGCTTAGGAGATGCGACAGCAAGCTGCTGGTTCAGGGACCACACTTTGAGAAACACTCCTAGAACCCTGTCGTAGACTCTTCTTTGATCTCTGCCAACAGTTTTTCCTAGTAAGTTCATGCTGCACACTTCTGCCAGGACTGTTTTTAAAGTACTGATGTAACTTTCTCTTCAAAAACTATAAAATCCTCAAGGTGAAACACTATCTTTTATCTATCTTTGAATCTTTTGATGTCTATCTAGCGTAGCACCTAGTGATGGTAGGCATTCAATAGCTGTTGGTTAATTGAATAAATTAAAGTACTTAGACAGCATTCTAGGTTTTTCTTTTTTTCAATTGCTATTTATAATAAAAATCAAGTATAGGCGTGATAGTGGCATGAGTCTAGTAAATTCAGATTAGTCAAATTTTTAATTTATATCTTATTTTCTTACCTAAAGTAGCTGCAGGTAATAAAAAATGCAGCTTTTAAGTTGACTGTTTCATGTGCCATGTGGCAGCATGTAGCTGGTAACAATTGGTATAAAACATATATAGCAAGCCAGTCTTAGCACATAAATCATCACTAATGTGTAGATATCTAAGAAAGATGGAAAAATGAACAAAGAACTGAAAAAATCAAATTGACCCAGAAATTACTGAGAGCAAATTTATTGGAGCAGGACAGCAGGAATATCTAATTCAGCACTGTTAGTTGCTGCAAAATATTATATCTGGCTTGCTTTAATTACATGGCAATGCCTCTGAGAACAAAGGTAATTATGTGA
This sequence comes from Eptesicus fuscus, assembly GCF_027574615.1. Taxonomy (NCBI): domain Eukaryota; kingdom Metazoa; phylum Chordata; class Mammalia; order Chiroptera; family Vespertilionidae; genus Eptesicus; species Eptesicus fuscus. The sequence goes on along the minus strand of NC_072489.1, from coordinate 15,620,397 downwards.
TAACTTATGTTACTACTCACACATTATCTCTTAATAACTATGTAATTAACTTGTCACCACTATAACAGTGTATAGTTTGATATTACTCAAGTATAAAGAACATTGATAACTTAAATGAATGATCTGGGGTGGGGCAAGGAATAGAGGCAGTAGGGGAAATCATAGTATTATAGCAATCAGGAATGCCAGTGATTCATTAGATCATGGACCCACTCTATTAGGATCTGAGCCAAAGCCATGGAGAATACCAACAGAGTCTGAGATGAATCATGTAGCTCTCTGAAGACAACCAACATACAATAAATAACTTTACCAAGCAGTGGAATAAATAAGTGACTTGGGGATATGATGCTTTTTTTTTTTTAAATCCACACCCAAGGATATGTTTTTATCAATTTTAGAGAGAGGAAGGGAGGAGAGAGAAACATCGATTCTAGAGAGAAACATTGATCAATTGCCTCCTGCCCCAACCGGGGATCAAACCCACTATTGGGTATGTACCCTGACTGTGGATCAAACCTTTGACCCTTGGGTACCTGGGACAATACTCCAACCAACTGAGCCAGACTGGCCAGGGCGATGCATACATATACTTTTAAGCAGTTCATTTTGTTTATGGAGTTTTCCTTTTAAGTAAATATTAAGAATTATTTTAGCCCTGGCTGGTTTGGCCCAGTGGATAGAGCCTGGGCCTGTGGACTGAGGGGTCCCGGGTTCGATTCTGGCCAAGGGCACATGCCCAGGTTGCGGGTTCGATCCCCAGTAGGGGACGTACAGGAGACGGCCAATCGATGATTCTCATCATTGATGTTTGTATCTCTCTCTCCCTCTTCCTTCCTCTCTGAAATCAATAAAGACTTTTTTTTTTAAAGAATTATTTTAAAAATGGAACAACTATTCTTTCATCCATATCATTTTACCAGCATCCTGAGTTTGTGTGTGTGGCCTGTGTGGTGAGGAGGTGCAGCCCCGGATCTCTCAGTCATTGCTGGTGGGAATGCAAAACGGTCCAGCTACTTTGGAAAACAGTTCGGCAGTTTCTTAGAAAACACTCTTACCCAAATGAGTTGAAAACTTATTTCCACATAAAAACCTTCATACAATGGGTACAGCAGCTTTTCCTAATTGACAAAATTTGACCAAGATGTCTTTCAATAGGTGACTGATTGAACACACTGGTACATCCATGCAGTGAAATATTATTCAGCCATAAAAAGAAATGAGCTATCAAGCCATGAAAAGACACAGTGGAGCCCAGCTGATGTGAGTCAGTAGTTGAGCATCAGCCTATGAACAGGAGGTCACGGTTTGATTCCCAGCCAGAGCACATGCCTGGGTTTTGGGCTTGATCCCCATTAGGGGGCCTTCAGGAGGCAGCCAATCAATAATTCTCTCTCATTGATGTTTCTCTCTCTCTCTCTCCTTCTCCCTTCCTCTCTGAAATCAATAAAAATATATTTTTAAAAAGACACAATGGTAACGTACACACACAGTGCTGTATGAAAGAAACCAATCTGAAAAGGCTATGTACTACTGTATTATTCCAACCATCAGTGGTTGTCAAAAGGCTCAGGGTGAGAGGTAGGGAGGAATGAATAGGTGGAGTATAGGAGAGGGAAACTATTCTGTATGATACTGTAATGGTGGATAACAGATCATTATACTATAATTTTCAAATCCTATATAATGGACAACACAAAGAGTGAACCCTGATGTAAACAGTGGACTTCAGTTAACAATGAATCAATATTAGCTCATCAATTGTAACAAATGTGCCATACTAATGCAAGATGTTAATGATAGCGGAAACAGGGATGGAGGATGAGAGACTATATGGGAACTCTGTACTTCCTATTCAATTTTTCTGTAAGTCCAAAACTGCTCCAAAAAAATAGTCTATTAATTTTTAAAAAGCCAAAGTGGAAAAACCTTTCTTCTGTCAATTTCTTCAGTTTGTGTTGGAGCCCTATATTTCCCAGCTTTGTCATTATAGGTACTATGGCTTACACCTGTGTCCTATGTTTTTACCAAGAAATTTGTTTCATTGATATCACATAATAGACACTCTAAGTACACTTAATTCTGTCAGGAATTCTCCCGGCGATCTCTGCTAGGAAAGCATTGGTCCTTGAATTTCCATTCCACAGATGCAGACTGATTTATTTGGCATATAGCTTCTATAGATGAAACCTTCACTTGGGGAAGACTGTGCTAACGCTCCCTCAGAAACTCTCTAATATGATGCTTCTAATATTGCCTATGTTTCCTTAAGCATGGGAGTAGAAAAAGTAGTGAAGATCTTTATGACCTTGAGTAATCTTTTAGAAGTCTGACCAGTTTCATGTAGTTACACTGATATTTATACTGATTTTACTTGGTGGAAGGCTCTGTTCCCAAGTGGTTACAATTATTAATGAACTCTAAAGGCATGAGTGGAAACCACTGGAACAAAACATCACTTATGCCCTAACCCAGTGGTCGGCAAACTCATTAGTCAATAGAGCCAAATATCAACAGTACAACGATTGAAATTTCTTTTGAGAGCCAAATTTTTTAAACTTAAACTTCTTCTTCTTCTTCTTCTTTTTTTTTTTTTTTAGCTTTCTAATGTGTGTTTTTTTTTCATTTTTTTTATTTTTTTTTTTAATTTAATGAAATCTTTATTGTTCAGATTATTACAACTGTTTCTCTTTTTTTCCCCCCATATCTCCCCTCCACCTGGTTCCCTCCCCTCCCTGCCCTTACCTCCCCCCCGCTGTCCTCATCCATAGGTGTATGATTTTGTCCAGTCTCTTCCCGTACCCTCCACACAGACACCCCTTTCCCCCTGAGAATTATCAATCCACTCCGATTCTATGCCGCTGATTCTATTATGTTCACCAGTTTATTCTGTTCTTCAGATTTTTAATTCACTTGACTTTTAGATTCACTTGTTGATAGATATGTATTTGTTGTTCATAATTTTTATCTTTACTTTTTTCTTCTTTTTCCTCTTTTTAAATAATACCTTTCAGCATTTCATATAATACTGCTTTGGTGATGATGAACTCCTTTAGCTTTTTCTTATCTTTGAAGCTCTTTATCTGCCCTTCAATTCTGAATGATAACTTTGCTGGGTAGAGTAGTCTTGGTTGTAGGTTCTTGCTATTCATCACTTTGACTATTTCTTGCCACTCCTGTCTAGCCTGCATAGTTTCTGTTGAGAAATCAGCTGATAATCGTATGGGAGCTCCCTTGTAGGTAACTAACTGTTTTTCTCTGGCTGCTTGTAAGATTCTCTATTTGTCTTTTGCCCTTGGCATTTTAATTATGATGTGTCTTGGTGTGGTCCTCTTTGGATTCCTTTTATTTGGGGTTCTGTGTGCTTCCTGGACTTGTAAGTCTATTTCTTTCACCAGGTGGGGGAAGTTTTCTGTAATTATTTCTTCAAATAGGTTTTCAGTGTCTTGCTCTCTCTCTTCTTCTGGCACCCCCATAATTCTGATGTTGGTACGCTTGAAGTTGTCCCAGAGGCTTCTTACACTATCTTAAACTTTCTGAATTCTCTTCTCTTCTTGCTTTTCTGGAGGCGTGTCCTTTGCCTCTTTGTATTCCAAATCTTTGACTTGATTCTTGCATTCCTCTAGTCTGCTGTTGGGTCTCTGTATAATATTTTTTATTTCAGTCAGTGTATGTTTCATTTCTAGTTGGCCCTTTTTCATATCCTCGAGGGTCTCATTAAATTTATCGGCCTTTTCCATTAAATTCTTGAAAAACCTTATAATCGTGGTTTTGAACTCTATGTCCATTCGTTTGTTCTCCTCCATTTCTTTCGTTTGGGATCTGTTTCTTTGCCTCCTCATTTTCGCTGCTTCCCTGAGTTGGTTAGGGTAGCTCTGTGTACTAGGTGTCCTATTGGTTTAAGGGCTCAGCCCCCCAGTTACCTGAGGTGGACGCTCTTGGTGCACCCCTTAGTGGACTGTGTGTACAGCCTTGTTGTAGTTAAGTCTTGATTGTTGTTGGTGTCACTGGGAGGAATTGACCTCCAGGCCAATTGGCTGTGAGGACCTGCTGTGTCTATAAAGGGAGAATTGCTGTGCTAGAAACACGTTTATGGGGCGGGACTTGTTCCAGTAGGGCTTTGGCGCTCACTGAGTCTGCCTCTTGAATGTGTCCCTTACGAGCGTGGTTGAAATCTGGTGTCGTTTCACACCGACCACTAGATGCCCTAGTTTCTGGATCTCCAATGGGGTGCAGGTCAGCTACTGTCTGAGGCCCCCAAGCAGGAGCTACAGCAAGAACTAGTTTTCTCCTCTTTGCTTGGGGTTTGGCAGTTTTGGAGCAGTTTGACTGGAGCTGCAGTTTATTTGGTTAAGCTGCCACAAGGCAGGCCATTTATATGCAAAAGCCGCTGTGTGGAGCCTGGGCGGGTTTGTAGAGTGTGCGGGGCGGGGTCTCAGGGCGGGGCGGGGTCTCAGGGCGTCACTAGGCTAGGGCGTGGCAAACGGCGATAGCTACCGTCAGCCGTCTCTGCCTTTCCGCGTTTCCAAGTCCCTGCGTCCCATGCTCCAGCGCAGTAAACACTGATTGCTGGGCGCACCTCTGCAAGAAAGTCACTCTCACTTTCCGACCTGATGGCCGAGAGTCCAGCTTCTCCCCGTAGGTGTCTGGGTCCCCCGCGTGTCTGCAGAAACTGGAGTTGAGAGTGATTAGGAGCTTGATTCCCTTCGGATTGAAAAAAAGCTGCGTGCCCCGTCGCCCGCCACCAGCCCACTATGCGCGCCTCCGTACCTCAGCTTTTCCACGTTTGTTCTCCTTTCTTTTTCCTTCTTAGTTGTAAATCTACCACTCAGCCAGCTTTCCCGTGGTTCTGGGTGGTAGACGTTTTGTCTTTTAGTTGTATTTTTGAAATTGTTGTGCGCGGCGGCAGTTTAGTTGTTTAACTTTGCCGCCATCTTGGTTCCTCTCTTAAACTTCTTCTAACGCCACTTCTTCAAAACAGACTCTCCCAGGCCGTGGTATTTTGTGGAAGAGCCACACTCAAGGGGCCAAAGAGCCACATGTGGCTCGCGAGCCGCAGTTTGCCGACCACTGCCCTAACTGATTTGGCTCAGTGGATAGAGTGTCGGCCTGCAGACTGAAAGGTCCCAGGTTCGATTCCGATCAAGGGCATGTACCTTGGTTGCGGGCACATCCCAATAGGAGGTGTGCAGGAGGCAGCTGATCAATGTTTCTCTCTCATCGATGTTTCTTTTCTTTTTTTTTTTTAAAATATATTTTTATTGATTTTTCACAGAGAGGAAGGGATAGGGATAGAGAGCTAGAAACATCGATGAGAGAGAAACATCCATCAGCTGCCTCCTGCACACTCCCTTCTGGATATGTGCCCGCAACCAAGGTACATGCCCTTGACTGGAATTGAACCTGGGACCCTTGAGTCTACAGGCTGATGCTCTATTCACTGAGCCAAACCAGCCAGGGCTCTCATCGATGTTTCTAACTCTCTATTCCTCTCCCTTCCTCTCTGTAAAAAATCAATAAAATATATATATATTTTTTAAAACATCACTTAGCTGAAATTTTTTAATGAGTTATTCTTAACCATTTTTCTGAACAGTTAAATGTCCCCACATTATTCCTTAAAATAATGCTTATTGGCTTTTTCATTATACAAGTAAAGTACTTATTGTAGACTATTTAGGAGATTTAAAAAAACAAAATAAAAATCATCTCTGAAATCTGGAAATAATAAAATTGTTTTTTTTTTCGATATACACAAAATTTTTGTTTTTTTACTATTTTGAATAAACATGTATCTAAAATGTATTGCATGGACCTGACCAAAGACTAAACGTGGAAGGACACACATGCAGGAATTTAATAAAGACAGGATTTGAAATCTTGGATACAGGAGCACACTGTACTACCTGTGTAACTCTTCTGTACATCTAAAATTATTTCAAAATAAACTATTTTAGAACAATAGTAACAGGATGGACTAAATAGATATGGAGGTGGAACAAAAATACAACTATATGGGGAAATGAAGGTTGATCACTACTAATCATCATACTCAAATTCTAGATAGAGTTAAATGACCATAAATAAACTAAAAGAAAATATAGGCTAATACTTATCTCATGCTATTAAAGACCTTTCTCAGCCTAAATTCAATGGAAATTTATTTTTAAAAAGATAAATATATCGCCCATCAACCTATGAACCAAGGAGGTCACGGTTCGATTCCCAGTCAGGGCAATATGCCCTGGTTGCAGGCTCCATCCCCAGTGGGGGGCAGCTGATCAATGATTCTCTCTTATCATTGACATTTCTATATCTCTCTCTCTCTCCCCTTCTCTCTGCAATCAATAAAAATATTTTTAAAATAAATAAAAGGCAAATGACATATTAAAGGAAAATATTTCAACATATATATTCTTTATTTCCTTCTAAAAGTCTTACGGTTTTGCTACTCATCATTCCTTGATACATCTGAAATTTTATTTTTAATATGAAATGAGGTAATTTTATTTTTTTAAGTCAAAACTAGTTGCCTAAACATGATTTTCTAGTAAATCGCCCTTTCCCTATGCTAACTTGGTTGTAGCTCAGTTTTCCACATTTTTATAAATATGTTTTGGGACTATCTCTCTTTTTTTTTTTCTTTCTTTTAAATCTATATCTATTTATCTACATGCCAATACTATACTGTGTTGTTTTATGATGTGTTGGATCTGGTAAGGCAAGTCTTTCCTACCTTGTTTTTCTTGAGTAGGAGTGTCAGACTATTCTTGATCCTTTGCTTTTTTATACAGATTTTAGAATCAACTTGTCAAGTTCCCCAAAACCTTGTTGAGATTTTGATTGAATTTCATTAATGAATCTTTTTATCCAAGAACCTGGTATAGCTCTATTTATGTAGGTCCTTTAGATAGTCTTTCAATAAGGTTTTATAGTACTCTTCATCAGAGACTCTCATAACTGTGTTGCTTTTGTATCTTTTTTCAAATTACTTTCCTTTTAATGTTGCTGTTATACACGTGTGTATATTAAAAATATATGCGAATAAGTTTGTATATTTCTCTTGTATCTTTCCAAACTCTCCAATAATGCAATCCATGCAAAGTCCAACAATGAATAGATTCATTGGAGTTTCCTATATACAATCCTCTTAATTAAAAATAATGACAAGTTTTCTTCTTCCTTTATACTTCTGAATTTTTTTTTAGTTTAGTCTAGTCTCATTGCTCTCGTTAGGATCCCATGCTGTATTAAATATCATTGATTATTCTTTGTAATAGACTGTGTGTTTAATTTACTTCTTAATTCTACTGGTTTTAACACTTCTGAGACAGATGCTAGGTATTTCTTTGCAATCAGAAAAAGAATTTTCCCCTTGCTTTCTTAAACATAAACTAAATAGGCTGTTAGTGAATGCCCGGGAGGTCATCGTAGGTGTAATGTGCATGACCATGAAAGCTGCCATTGCTTCAGGTCTCGTATGTGACATATTGCTCTATTTCACAGTGTTAGTTTCCTCTGACCTTTAAATTACACACTTAAAATCCATTTTACAACACATATACATGTGTACAGATTGCCAGGTAAACAAAGTGCTGTACTACCAAAATATATGACTTAGATTTAGCATAAAATGAGACTTTAAAAGCAAATATATATATATATATGCTTTAAAATGTTTGACTCTATACATATATATTGTGGTGTACTGTATATTAAAGTTCTTTGGAGACTACGTAAGAAATAAAGACTTAGTCACTGGTGTGTACTTATGGCAGTATCATTGGGAAAACAATTTGAGAATAGCAAGATGCTAACACTTGTAAAAAGTAAATTATTAAAACTTCATTCTTCCAAGTTCATAAGTCAGTGTGGCACAGCTTTCTTATTTGATGACAACCAGAAAAGCTATCATCCTTTTGCTGTGAATGTTGAATGAACATAATGGAGCCTAAAGAGTTTTTAGTTCCAGTCACCATGAAAACTTTCCATTAAGTAACTATATATGGAAAAGGAAAAATTGTCTTACAGATTTGTTCATGCCCTTCTAAAATATCCCTAGCTCTTAAGTGTCTCCATTAAGGTTTCCATACCTGACAATATTTCTCAGTTCTCTGTAAATAACACTAAGAAAATTCTAGACATTATATTTATTCCACAGTAGTATATGGGATGGGCAACTTAAGTTAGAAAATCCCATTGCCTTTTGCCCACTCTAACCATTCCACCTCTATGTGGTTTGTGGAAACTAGTTTAGCACCTCCTCCTCCGCCTCTCTGCACAGTTTAAATATATGCTTCAGGCCTCATCTCAAACACTGGATTTAGTTATGCTAAAATCAGTCACTCTCTTTAACATCAGTAAAAGAAAAATCCAAATGAACTTAACAGAAGATAATAAGCTGTACCAATTGTTAATGGACAGAGGTTTATTCTAAGAATTCTGGACCTGTAATTATTTCAAGATTCAGAGTCAGCCAACACAGCCCTAAGAATCAAATTTAGTGCCAGTGAGAAGACTTCATCCATTTATGCCTCATCAGCTAGAGACCTAACGTCCTTGACATGGTCTTAGGTTGGGAAAAGTCTGAGGCCCTATGATAAGCCTGTCTATAAAAGAATCAGAGAGAAGTTAGAGGTCACAGAGAGAAGGAACCTAAGTAGAAAGGCATGCCCGGCTAGCGTGACTCAGTGGTTGAGCATCGACCTATGAACCAGAAGGTCACGGTTCAATTCCCGGTCAGGGCACATGCCTGGGTTGCAGGCTTGATCCCCAGTGTAGGGCATGCAGGAGGCAGCCAATCAAAGATTCTCTCTCATCATTGATGTTTCTATCCCTCTCCCTTCCTCTTTGAAATCAATAAAAATATACTTTAAAAAATAACAACCTTCTTCCCTTTTAAATAAGTAAATAAATAAATAACATGTTCAGCCTCACTCATAAAAAGAGAAATACAAATTAAAATTACACTAAAGTATCATTTCTAACCCATCAGGTTGACAAAAATTCAAATGCTTGCCAGTGCACTTTGTTGGTGTGGTTATAGGGAAGCAGACACGCTTAAACATTATTGGTGGGAATACAAATGGTTTAATTCCTATGAATGGAATTTGGCAATATTTAACAAAACTACTTATGTATTTAACCTTCAACCCAGAAATTCTACTCGTAGAAATGTGCCCCCAAAGATTTATACCCAGCAACACAAAAATACATAGGCAAAAGATTATTCATTGCAGCATTATTTGAAATTGCAAAGCATTGGAAACTATATGAACATCCACACATAGGAGATGGGTGAGTAAACCGGTGTGTCCAATACAATCAGGTACTATGTGGATGTCAAAAAGAATGGAGGAGATCTCTGTGATTGATATACAGTGATTTGCAGGAGATATTTTTTATTTTATTTATTTTTTTTTTTCATTTCAATAAATCTTTATTGTTCAGATTATTACAATTGTTCCTCTTTTTTCCCCCCATAGCTCCCCTCCACCCGGTTCCCACCCCACCCTCTGCCCTTACCGCCCCCCCCCCCCACTGTCCTCATCCATAGGTGTACGATTTTTGTCCAGTCTCTTCTCATACCCCCCACACCCCTTTCCCCCCGAGAATTGTCAGTCCACTCCCTTTCTATGCCCCTGATTCTATTATATTCACCAGTTTATTCTGTTCATCAGATTTTTTATTCACTTGATTTTTAGATTCACTTGTTGATAGATACGTATTTGTTGTTCATAATTTTTATCTTTACCTTTTTCTTCTTCTTCCTCTTCTTAAAGAATACCTTTCAGCATTTCATGTAATCCTGGTTTGGTGGTGATGAACTCCTTTAGCTTTTTCTTATCTGTGAAGCTCTTTATCTGACCTTCAATTCTGAATGATAGCTTTGCTGGGTAGAGGAATCTTGGTTGTAGGTTCTTGCTATTCATCACTTTGACTATTTCTTGCCACTCCCGTCTGGCCTGCATAGTTTCTGTTGAGAAATCAGCTGACAATCGTATGGGTGCTCCCTTGTAGGTAACTAACTGCTTTTCTCTTGCTGCTTTTAATATTCTCTCTTTGTCTCTTGCTCTTGGCATTTTAATTATGATGTACCTTGGTGTGGTCCTCTTTGGATTCCTTTTATTTGGGGTTCTCTGCACTTCCTGGACTTGTAAGTCTATTTCTTTCACCAGGTGGGGGAAGTTTTCTGTCATTATTTCTTCAAATAGGTTATCAGTATCTTGCTCTCTCTGACTTCTTTATATATATATATATATATATATATATATATATATATTTATATGTATGTGTATATGTATGTATATATATATATGTATGTATGTGTGTGTGTGTATATATATATATATTATTGATTTTTTACAGAGAGGAAGAGAGAGGGATAGAGAGTTAGAAACATTGATGAGAGAGAAACATCGATCAGCTGCCTCTTGCACACCCCCTACTGGGGATGTGCCCGCAACCAAGGTACATGCCCTTGACCAGAATTGAACCTGGGACCCTTGAGTCCGCAGGCCAATGCTCTATCCACTGAGCCAAACCGGTTTCGGCAGCTCTCTCTCTTCTTCTGGCACCCCCATAATTCTAATGTTGGTATGCTTGAAGTTGTCCCAGAGGCTCCTTACACTATCTTCATATTTTGGGATTCTTTTTTCTTTATGCTTTTCTGGTTGGGTGTTTTTTGCTTCTTTGTATTTCAAATCTTTGACTTGTATCTTGTGATCCTCTAGTCTGCTGTTGGATCTCTGTATATTATTTTTTATTTCAGTCAGTGTATGCTTAATTTCTAGTTGGTCCTTTTTTATATCCTCGAGGGTCTCACTAAATTTATCAGCCTTTTCTAGAAAATTCTTGAAAAACCTTATAACCATGGTTTTGAACTCTATATCCAGTCATTTGCTTTCTTCCATTTCTTTCATTTGTGACCTGTTTCTTTGTCTCCGCATTTTGGCTGCTTCCCTGAGTTGATAGAGTAGATTTGTGTGCTAGGTGTCCTATAGGGCCCAGTGGCTCAGCCTCCCCAGTTACCTGAGGTAGACACTCTTGGTGCACCCCTTTGTGGGCTGTGTGCACAGTCTTGTTGTAGTTAAGCCTTGATTGTTGTTGGTATCACTGGGAGGGATGGACCTCCAGGCCAATTGGCTGTGAGGATCAGCTGTGTCTACACTGGGAGAACTTCTGTGCTGGAAACACCCTTATGAGGCAAGACTTGCTTCAGTGGGGCTTTGGTGCTCACTGAGTCTGCTCCCTGAGTGTGTCCCTTATGGATCTGAGGAGTTGTAATCTGGATGGTCCTACTCTGATCCCTGGGTACACTCGCTCTTGGATCTCCAAGGAGGTGCTAATTTAGCCTCTGCCTGAGGCCACCCAGCAGGAGCTACGGAGAGATCTGAAGATTCCTCTTCTTTGTTTGGGTTTTGGAGGTGCCCAGATGAGTCCCAGCTGTGAAGCAATGCAAGCTGCTGTGGGGCCTTTGGCCTTCTTTTGGATGTTCTGGGTCTCACTGACTCAGCTGCAGTTTGTTAGGTAAGTTTAGAATTCAAAGGACCAGGCCATTCATATGCAAAAGCCTCTGCGCACAGCTTGGATGGGGCGGAGTCTCAGGGCAGAGCAAACAGCAATGGCTTCCCGTCAGCCCTGCCCTAAGAGGCCCCTGTGTCTCTGTGTCCCTCAGTAATTGCTGCAAGCACCTCTGAAAGAAAGCACCTCGAGTTCCACCTGCTGCCAGACAGTCCAGTTTCTCCCCGTATGAGTCTGGGTCCCCAGAGTCTCACCCGGAACTGGAGTTCAGAGCAGTCGGGAGCTTTTGTCTCCCTCCCACTTGAAAAAGCCAGCCGCATACTCAGTTGCCAGCCCTCTCTCTGCGCGCACACCTCCATACCTCTGCCTTTACTTCCGCAGCTCCTCTGAGTCTCAGTGTGCTTTTCTCTTTCCTTCTGGTTGTAGAATTTCCACTCAGCCAGCCTTCCTGTGGTTCTGGATGATGTCCGTTTTGTCTTTTAGTTGTAGTTTTGAAGTTGTTGTGCGAGGCAGCAGTTCAGGTATTTACCTATGCCGCCATCTTGGTTTCCTCTCTCCAGTAGATATTTTTTAAATATATTTTTATTGATTTCAGAGAGAGGGAGAGAGAGATAGAAACATCAATGATGAGAGAGAATCATTGATTGGCTGCCTCCTGCACACCCCCTACTGGGGATCCAGCCTGCAACCCAGGCATGTGCCCTGACCAGGAATTAAACTGTGACCCATTGGTTCATATGTCAACACTCAACCACTGAGCCACACCTTCAAGGCTCCAGAAGATATTTTTAAGGGGAAAAAGCTAAGTGCAAAAATTATATATCCAGTGCTGCCTCCTTCTGTGTAAAGAAAGAAGAGGAAATAAGAACATGCACATATATTTGCTTACCTTTGTGACAAGAAACAGGAAAACAAACCAGAAAATAGTGAAATTGGGGCATGAGGGTATAGGGTAAAAGGAAGTAACACTTCTCTGAATGTATCTTTTGTAGAGATTTACTTTTGGAAACATGTTAATATTTTACATACTTTTTAAAAAATTAATTTAATAAGGATAGAAGGGGAGTACTTAAACTGGAAGTAAACCAAAACCCAACATTTTTTCAACCTTAAGTAAAATGAGCCACCCCAACGTGGGGTGGAAAAGAGAATTAATCTAAGTAACTTACAAAAGACACTAGTTGAGTACATGGGAAACAGCAAGCCCAATCAACTCTTTATAGTAGATTTGTTTTTTTTAGAATTAGGGTAAAGCAATTTTGGAGCAGTTTTAGGTATGTTAAAACTGAGCAAGTAAGTAAATGTGTTGACTTGTTGGGAGCTAAAGTTCTCACTGTAGAAGAAATATAATATAATAATGACGATGGAATGGGGGAAGGTAAGAAAGGATCCTGTAGGAATGGATTGGAATTGGAAGTATTGGTGTCATCTAACTTTCTAAAATAGGTCTGTGTATACACATACACATATGTACACTCTAATGTATATAAGTGAGTATGTGTATCTGTGAGTGTGTCCATGCACACGTCCTCGCTTTATTCGCTGACAGGGTCCAGAACCAAAGCATTCACCTACTCCCAACATCTTGGTCTCTAATGTCATTCCACCCTAATAGGAACCAAGTATTTTTGGAGAAAATGGCTGATTCCAGGGTTGGGGTAGAGGACATTGTGCCAGAAAGTAAGAAGTCTTCACAGATAGTGCAAAGGCATGTCCAAGGACCCCAGAGCCAGCGTGAAGGTTTATAGAAGGTTTTGCTCCCGCCAGCAAAAACTGGGACATTTTGAGCACCAATAAATTAAAGACTGTAATGAATTACACACCATTGATGAAAAAAGAATTTGTGCCTCCTTCTTGATAATAAATAGATTAAAACTAATCAATGTGAGCAGGGGTAAGCTCTTACACATAGTAGGTAGCCAAGAGCTGGCTGATAAATGTGAAAGGTTTTTTCCTGGAGTTGGAAAATCACTGCAGTAATAAGTTGTTTCTGTTAAGAATCATGAATGGGTACTAAATCTGGGGTTGGGTGGGGGCTTTTGATGAAGAACAGAATATTCGCATAGTCTCAAAGTATCTATCAACAGACTGCTGGTTATATGCAAGGGAAAAAATAACTATAGAATGGAGAAATAAGACAACTCCATCATCAAGGATCAAAATTAACATCACCAGTGAACAGCAGCTGGACACAACGTGCCTCTAAATATGATGTCCTGAAAAGGACACAACATTATTTTTCCAGTTTCGGAATCTGTGCCTTCTTATTGATAATGGAATGCATAATCTGAATTTAATCAAGAGGAAATATCAGACAAACCCAAAATGAGAATCACTGTATTAAATAGGAGTAGGAGATGACTGTATTCTTCAAAAATGTCCCTGTCACAAAAGTGAAAGAATGAGGAAATGTTCAAGATTAAAGAAGACTAAAAATATGATAAATCCTAGACTAGATTCTATCCTGGAAGGAAAAACTGCTCTAAAGGACATGACTGGGCATTTGCAATATGGACAGTAGATGAGATAACAGTACTATGACAGTGTTACAGACACTGATAACTGGTTATGTAAGAGAATAACCTTCCTCTCAGGAAAGACACACTGACGTATTTAAAGGTAAAGAGACATGATAAATGCAACTGCTCTCAATAGTTAAGGGAAAAATATGTAGAAAGAGAATATATGTGCACAAAAGGAGTAATGTGTTAATAATAAGAACATCTAGATAAAAGATATATGGGTGCTTTTTGTATTTTTATTCTTGCAACTTTTCTCTGAATTTGAAAGATTTCCAAATAAAGTGTTTTTAACACTTTAGACCAGCTAAAAATAAAAAAGGTAAACTTAAAAAATTATGCTGGGAAACATTATGCTAAATGAAATAAGCCAGACACAAAAGGACAAGTATGGTATGGTCCTACTCATATGCAGTCCCTAGAATAGACAGACTCATAGAGCTAGAAAGTAGAAGAGCAGTTGCCAGAGGGCAGAGGAGAGGGGAATGGAGAGTTATTGCTTAATGAGTATAGCGTTTCTGCTGGAATGAAGAGAAGTTCTGGGAATGGATAAAGGTGATAGTTACACAACACTGAAAAATATACTTAATGGTATGACTTGTACACTTTAAGTGGTAATTTTTAAGTTATTTATATTTTACACAATAAAAATTATCTAGGGGATGTTTATTCATATTATAAAAGGTTCTCTATGAGTCTTTAAATATAAGCTCCCTTTGTTTAAACCATTTTACACAACTTTTGGATTCACATCAACTATAGGTCCACTTATAATTGATTGTATAACATCTGTAGTTCGTCTCAGTTGGTTTTTAAAAATAGTTTATTGAAAAACCGATATTCAGTCGGGACAAAGGTCTCAGCTTTTCTCTGCATCCAGGTTTTCCACTTGTCAAAGCAAATGCCTCTGCAGAGTCCTCCACGTCCGTCCTCAGCTAGCTGCTCTCTTAGCAAGAGGATGCTGGTGCTTATGCTTCACAAAAATATTTCATCAACATGAGCGTCTCTCTTTCTCACAAGGATTATACCAGAAGGAATGAGGAAAACAGATGTTGCTTATAAGGCTCCTAATAGACGTGTTTCCATTGTAAGCTGATCTGACTCTGAATTTGGCATCTGCTCCATTCGCTGTGGTGGGCTGAGCGCTTAGCCTCACAGTTTGGCTGAAAGTGAATATTGACCTTTGACTGTTACCTGAACACTCAATGATAAAATGCTCTTACTAAACCTCTTGAGAGGGTGACTTCACATTCTAAACACATGTCTTCAAAACACATCACTCCGTTTACTAAGTTAATTTTATCCTTTGGTTGGGAATACTTACTTATTTTATCTGATACAGAGCATTCCCCAAATCTAACGGGGAAAGCCTGTGTGGTCAGAATGGCAGAGGAGGAAGGACATAAATCTCATATAACGCTCTCTACAGGTCACTGTACCACAGCTTCTCAATTAACCTTCGCCCGCCCCCACGCCCCAGATGCCGGGGCCTGGGTGGGAATCCTGGAAGTCTGGCTGGAACAGTTTCTCATTACCCCCTGTTCTTCTGAGGGTCTGAGCACCCCCACAGCAGCTCAGCTTTCCCCCAGGCCCGACCTAATACGATGTAGCTTATTTGTAACCACAACACTCATTTTCTTTTTGTATAGTTTTATGGTAGTATAATTGACATTCAGAAAACTGCACATATGTAATGTGTACAATCTTACAAATGTTGACTTATGTGTACTCCTGTGACCCCGTCACTATGGACATCGCCATTATATCCACCCTCTTTTGTGACCCTGCCCTCCTGTCCTTCTTACTCCCGTTTGGATCGTTTCCACTTTGGGGCTATTACAAATAAAGCTGTAGCATTTATTTACAATTATTTGTGTGGATGTATGCTTTCATTTACCTTGGGTTAAATACCCAGTAATAGGATAACTGGGTCATATGATAGATGTGTGTTTAACTTTTTAAGACACTAACAAATGGTATCTTATCATGTTATATTCTAATAATCCGTATATTAGTGTTCCAGTTGATCCACACCCTTGTCAACACTTGGAATGGTCAGTCTTTTTTCCTTTTTGCCATTCTAGTGGGTGGGCACTGGTATCTAACTGTGGTTTTAATTTGCAGTTTTCTAATCACTATGATGTCAAACATCTTCTCATGTGCTTATTTGCCATCTTTTTATCTTCTTTAGTTTATTCAATACTTTTGCCCATTTTTTGTTGGGTTGTTTCTTGTTTTATTAATTTTTATAGGAAGAGAGAGAGAGAAACATCGATTTGTTGTTCCACTTATTTATACATTTATATGTGCCCTGACCGGGGATCAAACCCATAACCTGGGCATATCAGGACACTAACCAACCGAGCTACCCTGCCAGGACTGTTGGCTGTTTCTTATTATTGATGTATAAAAATGTTTAATTTGGCAAAGTCTAAATTATATTTTCTTTTATAAAAGTTTGTACTTTTTATGTCTTAACTCAAGAGATCTTTGGCAAATTCAAAAGCACTAAAATGTTTTTCCAGTTTTTTTCTCAGAGTTTTATAGTTTTAGTTCTTACATTTAGATCTGTAATCCATTTCAAGTTAACTTTTGTAGATGATGTGAGGTAAGGGTTGAAGTTTTTGTTTTCTTTACATATGGCTGATCTAAGACCATTTGTTTAAACGATTGTCCTTTCTCCATTGAATTGCTTTGATATCTTTGTCAAAAATCAATTGACCATATCTGGACTCTGTTCAGTTTCACTAATCTATTTATCTAGTTTTGTGCCAATACCATAGCGTCTCCATTATTTTAGTTCTATACGTTTTTTAATCAAGTAGTCTTCTTTTTCAAATTTGTATTTTTAACTAATCTAAGTCCTTTGCATTTCCACATAAATTTTAGAATCAACTTATCCGTTTCTGTAAGAAAATCCTGCTGGAATTTTTATTGGCATTTTGAATCAATAGAAAAATTTCTGCAGAGCTGATAACAATATTGAATTCTCTGATCTATGAGCACTCTGTATCTCTTTAATTATTTAGATTTCTTTTATTTCTCTCAGCATGTTTTGTCATTTGCAGTGTGCAAGTCTTACACCACTTTTGTTAGATTTATCCCTAGATTTTTCACACATTTGATGGTATGGTAAATAGTATTTTAATATTTTCTAATTGTTCATTGCTAGCATATACAATTGCTGTATATGCACACATTACTAGTATGGAAATTCAGTTGGTTTTTACTAGTATATAATGATCTTGAATCCTGCAACTTGACCAAACTCACTTAGTAAGTCTAATAACTTTTTTCGAGAACTTTTTTTCATAAGATTTTCTACATAGGATTTTTCCTATTTTTAAATTAAATTTATTGGGCTGACATTGGTCAACATGAACATACAGATTTCAGGTGTGGGTTTCTATGTTATAAGATCTGTATATTACGCTGTGTGCCCACCACCCAAAGTCAAATCTTCTCCTGTCACCATAGTAGGACTCCCTTTTGCCCCCTTCCACCCCATCCCTCTGGCAACCACCACACTGCTGTTGGTGTTCACAAGTTTCAGTTTTATATCCCACATATAAGTGAAATCATACGGTTCTTCGCTTTTTCTGACATTTCACTTAGCATAATGTTCTCAAGGTCCATCCATGTTGTTGTAAATGGCACTATTTCATCCTTTCTTATGGCCGAGTAGCATTCCATTGTGTATAGGTACCACATCTTTATCCTTCAGTCTTGACATTACTGACATTATAGGATATTTAGCAGCATCCCTGGACTCTAAATGCCAGTAGCACTCCCACCCTAGTTATAATAAACAAAATTGTCTCCAAACATTGCCACGTGTCCCCTGGGGGGCAAAACTGCCTACTATTGAGAACCATAGAACTAGACAATCTTGCCATCTGCATGTAAAGACTGTTTTACTTCTTTTTCAGTCTTGATGCCTTTTATGTATTTCTTTTGTTTGCCTGTTGCACTGGCTAGACTAGAGTCTCAAGCACAGTGTTTAAGAGCAAACATCCTTGCCTTGTTCTTCATCCTAAGGGGAAAGCATTGAGTCATCTACTTTAAAAATGATATTAACTGGAAGTTTTTCCTAAGTGCCCTTTAGCAGGTTGAGGAAATTTCCTTCTATTCCTGGTTTGCTGAAAGTTTTTATTAGCAGTGGATGTTGGGTTTTGTCAAATGCTTTTTCTGCATCACTAAGATGATCTTATGGCTTCCATAGTTAATATGGTAAATTATATTGATTGATTTTTTTGAATGTTAAACAAACTTGCATTCCTAGGATAAACTCCACCTGATCATAATTTATTATCTTTTTAGATATACTGTTGGGTCTGATTTGCTAACATTTTCTTCAGAATATTTGCATCATTTCTGAATATGTTATCAGAATAATTCTGGCTTATGGAATGAATTGGATATATTCCCTCCTTTTCCATTTTCTAAAGTATTTGTATAGCATTGATATTATTTTTTTCCTTAAATATTTGTGACACAATTTGGACCTGGAATTTTCTTTATGGGAAACTTTAACTACAAAATCAATATATTTTACTTATTATCCTTTTAGGTATAGATTCTATAGTGATATCAACTCTCTTATTCCTAATATTGGTGGTTTATGTCTTGTCTCTTTTTTTCCTGACCAGTCTGCCTAGATATTTAATTACGTCCCATTTGGACTCCCACTTCCATCTTCTCAATTCAGTGAGACTGTCGAGCTCTGCCTGGTGGTTCCCCTTGTGTCATGGCCTGGTGCCCTGGGCAATGAGCTGGAGCTGTTTTACGGCTTTCCCTGTATGTCCTTTCGTGGATCGTTTGTGGCTGATGTGCAATATTTGAAAAACTTTTTTTCATGTACATGGTCTTTATCTTAGTTTTTCTGGAGAAAGGTAAATCGGGTTCCTTTCATTTCATCTGGGTCATAAGCAGAAGTCCTCAAAACTGTTTTCTACTTTATTCTTTTTATTTTGTTTCAGCTGGTACATAACTGTAGAAATTATCTTGCTCTTACTTTAGGGATGAAAGGGAGGTGGAGGGTCCTTCCTAACTTTTCCACTCTCAAATTTGTACTTGGAGAGACATCCAGATGATGGGATTTTGTCCAAAACAATATGCTAGGAATAACAGCACAGAGGAAATCCAGAGAGGCAGGGAGAAGGATAAATAACTAATAACGCCTCAGCTATAAAGACCCAAGAAAATATTTGGCCAGTATTTCTTACAGTTACCTCAAAGCTAAAGGAAAGCGTGAACGTTCAGGCTTAGACAGTTAGTTGTCATGTCCCACCTTGAGCTCTTTAAAAGAAACGTCAGGGCAGCTCATGGTGTTTGGGGGAAGACCTCCCGACCAGGCTGGAGAAGGGGTAGGTGTCTAGGCTGGTGTTTGGTCTGACCAGTGACACTTCTGATGCTGTTGCCTGGTGCTCACGGTCTTCCCCTTTGTCTGTGTTTCAGGTTTCCTGTCTCAACTGGTCTGTGACAAGCCGCTGACTGAGTGCATCCGTGCTGGCCACTATGCAGCAAGCGTCATAATTAGGCGGACTGGCTGCACCTTTCCCGAGAAGCCAGACTTCCACTGAGGAAGCGCAGGAAACCCAGGCCGGGGTGCAGACACGGCCCGACTGCTTCCTGAGAATTCCCAGCCTAACACCGAAGAAAGGGATCTGCCATCTTCCCTGTATAATAATGGTCAAGCTTAATTCAGAATGTGTAGTAATGCTCAGTAGAATCTTTATTCTCTCAACAAACTCAAAAATGATGTTTATTTCCATAGTGTGATAGTGCCACTTAAATGTCAATTAAACAGGAATATAACATTTCAATAGAAACTTTTATTTTCAATTACTTTGTAAATTCATGTGTATTTAGCAAATTGATCAGGTTTTTTACATTTCTGCTTTGAATGCAGATGCAATTTAATATAATAGATATTTTTAAAGGAATTAACCCTAACACATCAATCTTTAGCTTTTTATACAAGTATATTTAATTTAGGGATGTGTGTGTGTGTGTGTGTGTGTGTGTGTACACACATTCATACATATATGTACCACATATACACACAATAAATAGCCAAATAAGGTACAGAAATATTTACCTTGCCAAGTTATGCCAAATCATCTCTTCAGTGTATAATCAAATATATCATAAACTTTGGATAATTAAATAACTTGCCAAATTATAATATTCAAATCATAATCTTATATTTACTTATGGTACTCTGTAATTTGATACAAATAAAAGCTTGTGATATGGGAATTTTTTCTGTCTTTGCTCTGTGTTCAACAAACTAAGAAAGAAAGATCACTATTGAACCCTGAAATGATATTGAATTTGTTACTGGAGATAGAAGAACAATATAACACATTGAAAAATAATTATGTTGGAGACCAAAACATCACTGTTTTAAGGAAAATGGAATGGTACAGTAGAACCTCAGGAGTCAGACTTACCTTTCCATGATCTTGGGAAAATTACTCAGCGTCTTTGAGCTTCAATTTACAGGTTATTGAGGTGATTTGAGAGAGAAAACCAAGTATAAAATGCTTGTTACAATGCCTAATAAGTGTATAATAACTACTTACTATTTTTATCATACTGATTATTGTTGTTGAAGAAGAAAAAGATAATGTTTATAAAACTGAATTAAATCATAGAAAAGGGTTCAAGTTTTTGTTTTATGTTTAGGTAAACTTTAAGGTCTCCTATGCTTGCTTGTCCTTTTGGAGTATTATTGAGATAATTCATGTACCATAAAATTTTCCATTTTAAAGGATACAAATCAGTGGTTTTAGTATATTCACAAAATTGTGCAGCCATCACTGTATCTAAACCAAGAACATTTTCATCACCCCAATAAAGAAACACTATACATCCCAATTCACCCCATTCCCACCTCCTGGCAACTACTAGTCTATTACCTGCCTGTGTAGATTTGCCTGTTTGGGACATTCATAAAAATGGAGTCATAGAATGCGTGTTATTTTGTGTCTGGCTCCTTTCACTTGGTACGTTTTTTAAAGTTTATCCATTTGTAGCATGTTTCAGTGCTTCATTTTTTTCTTTTTGCCAAATAATATTCCAGTGTGTGGATATACCATATTTTGTTTATTCATTCATCAGTTGATGGAAATTTGGGTTAACACTTTTTGCCTATTATGAATACTGCTACTATGAACATTCACGGACAAATTTTTTTCAATTTTGGGGGTATATACCTAAGAATAGAGTTGCTGGGTCACATGATAACCTTATGTTTAAATTTTTGAGAAACTGCCAAATTTTTTTCCATTCTCACCAGCAAGGTTTGAGGGTTCCAGTTTCTTTCCGTCTTGGCCAGTCTTGATATTATCTGACTATAGCCATCTTAGTGAGTGTGAAGTGATATCTCATTGTGGTTTTGATTTGCATTTCCCTAATGACTAATGACTTAGAGCATCTTTTCATGTGCTTTTTGGCCATTTATATTTTCCTTTGGAGAAATGTCTATTCGGATCCCTTGCCCATTTTTTAATTGTGTGATTTGTCCTTTTATTATTGAGTTGTAAGCACCCTTTACATATTGTAGATATGTCTTTTATTAGATATACTAGAGGCCCTATGCAGGAAATTCATGCAAGAATAGACCTTTGCAGCCCCAGCTGCCTCGACCCTCACAGCCCCGGCTTCATCCAGAAGGACGGCAGGACAGTCCTTCTGCTGTTCGGCCATTCGGTCAATTTGCATATTATGCTTTTATTATTATGGATGATTTACAAATATTTGCTTCCATTCTGTGGGTTGTGTTTTTACTCTCTTGATAGTATCCTTTTTTTTTTTAGGTTTGATTTGTTTGAAGTTCAATTTATTTATTTATTTTTATTAGTTTGAAGTTCAATTTATCTATTTTTTTGTCAACTGAGCTTATGATTTCATATCTAAGAAATCATTGCCTTATCCAAGGTTACAAAGAAAACAACCTATGTTGTCTTCTAAGCGTTTTTGCTCTTACATTGAAGTCTTTGGCCCATTTTTAGTTTACTTTGTATGTATGCAAACTATATCTTTCACGGGAATGTTCGCTTGTCCCTGCACTCTATTGTAAAGATTATTTTCTCCACTATTGAATTGTCTTGGCACCATTGTCAAAAATGAATTCACCATAAATGTAAGGTTTTGCTTTTGGACTCTCAGTTCTATCCCACTGATCTACATGTCTGCTTTAAGCCAGTCCAGACCATCCTGATTACTGTAGCTTTGACCAATGTTGAAATCAGGAAGTGTGAGTCCTCTAACTTTGTCTCATGAAAAAGTGAGTTCAAGCCTTAGCTGGTTTGGCTCAGTGGATAGAGTGTCGGCCTGGGGACCAAAGGGTCCAGGGTTTGATTCCCATCAAGGGCATGTACCTTGGTTGCAGGCTCCTCCCTGGCCCAGGCCCTGGTCGGGGCTCAGGCAGGAGGCAACCAATCGATGTGTTTCTCTCACATTGATGTCTCTCTCTCTCTCTCTCTCTCTCTCTCTCTCTCTCTCTCTCTCTCTCCAAAAATCAATGGAAAAATATCCTGGGGTGAGGATTTAAAAAAAAAAAATTAGTTCGTGTGCGAGGGTAATCTTAATCATATTAAAACTACTACAGAATGTATTTTTCTTAGATAACTAGGAGGGACACTGATAAACCTTTTCCTACTTTTATTTTTTTTTTAAGAGAAAATATCTTACCCCAAAACTATTGATCAAGTACCACTCACCAACTAGGCTTTTCAAATAGTCACTACTTTTAGAAGTCCAAACAACCTTGGCTAGAAGCTATTATTCTTACCCAATTTGGGGGAGCAAGCATTGTAGTTTTCACTCTTTCAAACCAGAGGTGCATCATATAAAGATTGTTTTGGACATACACAAGCCTGCAAGGGAGGCATGTGTTTGGCTGATGGTCTAAAATACTGCCAGTGTTGAAATAAAATTATGTTCATTTAATAATATTTCCACTGGATAAAATAGGTTTAAAATGTTAACATCTTTTATGATCCAGTAATAGTTCTGTGTTCAAGGCCTTGGCTTTGTGTCCCCTTGGACAAGCTCCTGAACTGCTCTGGGTCTTGTTCTTCTCAACTGGAAAACATATCCAACCCCAGTGATCTAGGAGGGGGTGTTAAGAGAATGTATGAATAAAAACAGTTTGTATGAACAGTAAAACAAATTTAAATATGAAGTAGTTTGATATTTTACGAAGGCACCAAAGCAACCTAATAGGAGGAAGTCTTTTCAATAGACAATGCTATATAATAGCTTGATATCTCTGCGGGGGGTGAGGGTGGGGGTGGAGGACAAATTAGACATGGGTCTGGCCATAACATAAAAGCTAAACTATTATGCTTCTAGAATAAAGCATAGGAGAATATTTTTATAGCTTGGGGATAGGCAAAAGTTTCTTAGGAGTTTGATACACTTACCATAAAAGAAAAAATATTGATGAATGGAACTCCAAAAAAACAAGCCGCCATCCAGGATAACATACAACACATGTCTGTGAAAGAGCTGATATCTAGAATGTACAGCAAATTCTCTGTCATTGATAGCTTCCTGAAAACTGCTACGCTAACCAATTTTACCACAGGTTAACTGATGCACAGACGTGTGCCTTAGGAACCTGTTACTTATATAAGTCAGGCTATGGTAAAATGGTTAGTGTGGCAGTTTCCAAGAACCTATCAACAACGTTAAGTTAGAACTTACTGTATTAAAAACTCTTACAACTCAATAATGAAAAGACAAGCAGATGACCTTACAAAGGAAAATATATGAATGGCCAATAAGCACGTGATCAAGTATTCAACATCATCCTTCACTGAGACGTGGGATATTACTGCCCCAGAATGACGGAGAGGTAAGTGACAACACCACATGTTAGAGAGGATGTAAAAAAGCAATGTTGCTAGTGGAAGTGGAAGATGGAACAAGCTTTGGAAGAAGGCCTGGAAGTTTCTTATAAAATTAAGCCCTCTGTTCTTTGATCCAGCCATTCCACTCCAGATATTTACCCAAAAGAAATGAAAGCACATGCCCCCTGAAAGACCTGTATTAGACTATTCATAGCAGTGCTCTTCATTGTTGCCAAAAACTGGAAACAGTGCAGCTAACATTAGGAATATAGATTAAAACTGGGGTGCAATCAAACAATGGAATAATACTCAGCAAAAGAAAGAAATTACTGGTGAAATTATCTCAAAAACATTTTACTGAGAGAAAGAAGCCAGATATGAAAAAGTACAGGCCACAAGATTCCATTTTTATGAAGTTCTAGAACAGGCAAAACCAACCTATAGTGAAAAAAATCAGAAGAAGGGTTGGCTCTGTGGGAGAGGGGAGAAGTGGAAACTGACCAGAAGGGAAATGGGACTTTCTGAATTGACGGTGATGTTCCAGCCACACTAGGGCTAACACAATGTATGAATTTGTCAAAACTCGGGGGGAATATTTCACTCAAGTTGTATGATTTTTTTTTAATCTGACGCACACATAATTGAATTCTAAGCAAATAACTGAATTCTAGTTAATGATATGCACACTGGTAAAGTGTATTTACGTCTTAAACTTATAGTGAAGTGCATCAAAATATGAATGGGAAGATGAGTAGATAAGACAAATAGAGCAAAATGTTAATTGTAGAAAGGTAGTCAATAGATGGATATTTGCTACATAATACTTTTCAACATTTCTGTATGGTTGAAGTTTTCCCAATGTTGGAAAAATATGAAGTACTTAATTAGAAAAACCTATTAAACTTGACTAATAGCATCTCACGAAGAAAATAAAACAGTAGATATCAAAACCATATATATTATTTACTTCAACATGTGACTTTGGTCGTGAGTTCCATCACAAAACTAGCCAGCCTTGTGCTGCTGCAGGGTTTCTTGGGGCCACCACATCTCCAAGCTCCTGTCTGAGGATGGGACACGTTCTCCTCACCCCCTAATCTACCTGGAAGTTGGAACATTCCTGAACCACCCCTGCAAACACCAACCAGACGTCTCCCAATCCAGACCCCTGAACTCACTGACCACGGGAAAACTTCAATTGTCAAATCCAATAACAACCAGTTTTCAGTCGCTACCCGACCTCATCTTTTCTCAGCATCTGACTTTGAGGAAGGACCACACTCTCTTGAAACTTCTCATTACCTTGACTTTGACACGTCTCATCCTCTTGCCTCCTTTGCAGCCTCTTTGTTTTAGGAACACCTCCTCTGTCGTCCTCCGTTGACACTCTACACCCACAAGCCTTTTGTCTCTCTATATGCTCCTCCTAAGTGACCAATTTGACTTCCACGAATTCATCTCTCACTTGATAACTCTCAAATCTGTTTCTGACCCTAATTCCCTCCCAAGGTTTAGGCTTAAAACTCACAGGTCAGCCCCTGGGGATATTCCGCAGGCCCACTGATTGTCAAAACAGAACGCGCCTTCTCTTGAACACCCAGGTCCAGTCTATTCCTCCTACTTTTTTTTTATCTCCATTAATAGAAATAATTCTTTCTGACTTTATCCCTTTCTCACCCACACAGCTAATTGATCACCACGTTCTCTCAGTTCTCTCTTAAATCTCTCCTGCCTCTTCATCCCCTCAGGTATAATTTAGACCATCATCACGTCTAATTTCCCCAACTCCGGTTCTTCTTCATTAGGCAGTCCCCCTCAGCATGGGATGCCTTGCTAAAGTAGAAACACAATCAATTCCCTGGTCTTTCAATTCCTCAACCATCCACTCCCAAACAGCCTTCCTACTGCCATAGTCCTTATAACCCTGCACCCTGGCCCAAACAAACCTAACTTAAAACCATGTTCATGCCCCCATCTAGAGAACTTTTCCTTCTACAACTACTCATGTTTAAAGATTCAGCTCAAAGTCAAAGCCCTTTAAAAAGTGTTCTCTAAACTTCCCAGGAAGTTAGTTGCTGCCCTATCCTTTTCTCTCTCAAAATACTTGCATATTTCCTCATTGTAATTTATACCATGAGAATGTAATCACATAATAAAATGTCCTATTATTTTATGTTAACCATCACTCATTTATTTCAGCCCTTTGTATTCTGCATGTCTCTATCAAAATAAACCTTCGTTTCTATGAGAGAAAAAAAAAAGAATGTATCACATAATTGTTTATTGGGGTATATGCCTTCTCTTAGGAGATGCGGAATGAATGTTTGCTCAATGAAGTCCTTTCACAGTCCTCCAGTTCTCTGCAGCGAGTCAGACTTAGGAAGGGCAGGTGACCAAGGATCTTAGCTGCCACAACAGCTATAATTGCTCATATTGTCTGAACTCTTCCTTCTCCATTCTTAGAAGTCAGTCCCCTACGTGGACAGGAGAAAAGGGTACCCAGGCTGCCACAGCTGGGTCCCTTACATTCCCCATCTCTAATCACATAATCTACATGCAAATAAATGAAATGGGATCATGTGGCATGGTGTAAGCTTTTATCCTTTGTGACTTCGATCCTTTTTCAACTCAGAAAAAGCTATAGTGTAGGGGACCTGGAATTTGAGGATTGAGTTTTTAATCCCTGAACTAACCCTCTCAATGGGGAAAATGATTCCACCACTCTGAGCTTCAGTTCCTCCTCTTTAACATGACTTGGGCCTGGCCTGTGTGGCTAAGTTGTTGATCGAACACCTGTGAACCAGGAGGTCAAGGTTCGATTACCAGTCAGGGCTCATGCCAGGATTGTGCACTTGATCCCCAGTGGGGAGCGTGCAGGAGGCAGCCAATCAATGATTCTCATCATTGATGTTTCTCTCTCTCTCTCCCTCTCCTTTCCTCTCTGAAATCAATTTTAAAAAAATGTTAAAAAAAAAAATGACTTGGCATGCCCTGGCCGGTATTGCTAGGTGGATAGAGCATCGTCCTGGGCACCAAAGAGTCAGGGGTTCAATTGCCAGTCAAGGGCGGGTACTCGGGGTGCATAATCCATTCCCCGCCCTGGTCTCTCTGTCTCTCTGTCTCTCTCTCTCTCTGCTTTTCCCTCTCCCTCTTTCCCTCCTTCCTTTCCACTCTCTCTTTTAAAAAACAATGGAATAAACATCCTTGGGTGAGGATTAATAAATAAATAAATGAAATGACTTGGAATGAGACCTATGTAAAGACCTAGCACAGTGGCCCTGGCCGGGTAGCGCAGCTGGTTAGAGCATCATCCCGAAAGACCAAGGCTGTAGGTTCCATCTCCCGCCAGGGCACATACAAAAATCAAGCAATGGATACATAAATAAGCGGAATAGCAAAATTGATGTTTCTCTCTTCCCCCCTTCCTCTCTCTCTAAATCAATAAATTTTTTAAAAGACATAGTACAATGTGTAATTATGCATCATTCATTTATTCAACAAATATTCACTGACTGCTTATAAGTGTCAAGTAACGTGCTACATAAAGGTACATAGCACTCAATAAAAATGTGGGTTTGTTTTCTTGCAAGTGTGCTTTGTACTTTCTGATGTTTTTAGCATTATGTATAGGGCTGTTTCCTCCCCACCCTGTTCTCCCTGAGCCAACATAATTTTTCTCTGAGTTTCTCCTGTAAGGACTGCTAAGTATCATATAGTGATGGTTAATAGCCTGCGTTTTAAAGCCAGACTTTCAAGGTTTAAGTCCTGGCTATGCAACTTTTTAGCTGTGAAACCTTGGGTCAGTTGCTTAACTTCTGGATACTTTGCTTTCTGCATTTTTAAAGCACAAGAATACCTGCCCCATTAGGTTGTTGTAAAGAATAAAAGTGCTAATACATGTAAATCTTAAAATGTTGCCTGGCGTTAAGTAAAGTGCTTGAGAAGTGGTGGTTATTATTTGATACCTACAGTTAGTTCATAGAGAATTTAACCTTGCCATGAAAATCAATTCTAGCCAAAGTACAAGAAAGCCATTAGAGACTTCATTTCTCATTTATATTAATTTAAATAACTGCTTGGATTTTTTTTATTTATTTATTTATTTTTGAGAGAGAGAGACTTACACTTTCCAATATGGTAGCTACTAACCCCCTATGGCTACTGAGCACTTGAAATGTGGCTAAGAGTAGTGTTGTAACTATAAAGTAAACCAGCTTTTAAAGATTTACAGGAAAGACATTAGTGAAAATTACAAAGTGTGCCCCTCTAAAAAAGCAACTGAAAACTGGCAAAATCTGTTAGAACCAACCTTTTCAGAACTCTACTCAGTAATCAAAAGCTTGAAGCAATTTGGGAAGCATTTTTTTAAGAGAAACAGCTGCATCTTGATGAGATTAGTGAACTTTGTGATACTTTAACTTACCCTAATGCCATCCTCACACTCCAAGGAATGCAAGCAACAAGAAAGCATGGCCCATACCTGGAGGAAAAAAGAGCAACAATTAGAAAACTGTCCATGGGGAAGCCCAGGCATTGGACTTACTAGACAAAGACTATAAATCAGCCATTTTAAGTATGTTCAACAGCTAATTGAAAACATGTCTAAAGAACTTAGACTCTAGAAAAATGAAAAAGAGAATGAACTCATGGGCATGTACAACAGTGTGGTGATTGCTGGAGTGGGGGGCTGGGAGGAAGAGGAGGATATGAGGGAATAAATGGTGATGGACAGAGACTTAGACTTGGCATGGTGAACACACAATACAGTGTGCAGATGATGATGTGTTGTAGAATCGTGCACCTGAAACCTATGTAATTTTGTTAACCAGTGTAACCCCAATAAATTAAATTTTTAAAAAAAGAACTAAGGGAAAGCATTTTGTCTCACCAAATAGAGGTTATCAATAAGAAAAAATATATTTTAAAAAACAGATACACTGGAATTGAAAATTATATTAACTCAAATGAAAATATTCATTAGATGGGATCAGCAGCAGATTTGAACCAGCAGAAGAAAGAATATGAGACTATGAAAATAGATCAATAGAGATTATCTTATCTGAGGAACAGGAAAAATAAGAATGAAGACAAATGAATAGAGCCTAAGAGAGCTATGGGATACCATCAAGCATACCAATATACACATAAGAGAAATTCCAGAGGGAGAGAAGAGAAAGAAGCAGAAAGATTATGTAAATAAATAATTGCTGAGAATGGCCCAAGTTTGATGACAAATATTAATTTACACATCCAATAAGATCAACAAACCCCAAGTAGGATAATCTCAAAGAGATTCAGATTGAAACACATTAAATCAAACTGTCACAAGACAAAGAATCTGAAAGCAGCAAGAGAGAAGCAACTCATAACCTACAAGGACTCCTCAATGAGATTACCAGCCGATTTCTGGTCAACAAAAATAAGCCATGGGTTGGGAGAAAATATTTGCAAAAAATACATCTGATAAGATATTGTCATCAAAAATATACACAGATATCTCAAAACTTGACAAGAAAACAATTTGATTTTTTTAAATGGGCCAAAGACCTGAACAGACACTTCACCAAAGAAGCTATACAATTGAAAAAATAATTGTATGCTCAATGTTATATGTCATTAGAGAATTTCAAATTAAAACAATAACTTCACACCTGTTACAATAGCCAAAATTGAGAACATAAAATGCTGGTGAGGATGTGGAGCAACAGGAACTCTTATTGCTGATGGGAATGCAAAATGGTACAGCCACTTTGGAAGACAGTTTAGCCGTTTCCCAGAAGACTAAACATACTCTTATCGCATGATCCAACAATCACACTCCTTTTATTTACACAAAGGCGTTGGAAACTTATATCCACACAGACAGATGTTTATACCAGCTTTATTCATGACTAGAGGCCCAGTGCAAGAAATCCCCCTCTCGCAGTCCAGGACCAGTTGGGGGATGACCGAAAGCCTAAACCTGCAGTCGGACATCCCCTGAGAGATGTAGCAGTGTATACCGAGCGGCAGGCGGCCAGGGAGGAGCCCCATTCGGGCACAGGCACCACTTGCACTCAACCCAGCCTGCAGCCGCAGAGTCGGGAGAGGCTCCTGATGCCGTGGCAGCTGAACTCACCAGCCGTGAGCCTGGCTTCTGGCTGAGTAACGCTCCCCCTGTGGGAGTGCACTGACCACCAGGGGGCAGCTCCTGCATTGAGCTTCTGCCCCCGTGGTAGTCAGTGCACATCATAGCAACTGGTCATTCCAGTTGTTCTGCTGTAATGGTCGCTTAGGCTTTTATTATATAGGCTAGAGGCCTGGTGCACAAATTCGTGCACCAATGAGGTCCCTCAGACTGGCCTGTGGGATCGGGCTAAAACCGGCTCTCCAACATCGCCCAAGGGGTCCTGGATTGTGAGAGGGCACAAGCCAGGCCGAGGGACCCCACCGGTGCACGATCAGGGCCGGGGAGGAATGTGGAAGGTTGACCAGCCGGGGAGGGACCACAGGAGGGCTCCAGGGCATGTCTGGCCCATCTCACTCAGTCCCAATCGGCTGGACTCCAGCAGCAAGCTAATCTACCAGTCAGACCGTCTGCTCCCTGGTGGTCAGTGCATGTCATAGCGAGCAATTGAGCGGCCTTAGCATATCATTAGCATATTACTCTTTGATTGGTTGAACAGCCAACTGGTCAACCAGACACTTAGCATATTAGGCTTTTATTAATAGGATTGCCAAAACTTGAAAACAACCAAGATGTCCTTCATAGGTAAATGCGTAAATAAACTGTGGTACATCCAGATAATGGAATATTATTCAGCACTAAAAAGAAACATGCTATCAAGCCATGAAAAGACATGAAGGAACTTTAAATGCATATTACTTAGTGAAAGAAATCAATCTGAAAAGGCTGTATACTGTATGATTCTAAATGTATAACATTCTGGAAAAGGAAAAACTATGGAGACAGTAAAATGTTCAGTGGTTGCCATAGACCTATATGGCTTCACTCATGAGTTCTATCAACCTTTAAAGAAGTCTAGTATATAAGTGCTCCATTCCAAAGACAGGGTGGCCCTGGCCAGTGTGCTAAGTGGTCAGAGCATCCGCCTGCACACCAGAGGTTCTCAGGTTTGATTCCTGGTCAGTGGCATGTATCTGGGTTGCAGGTTCAATCCCCAGTCCCAGTGCATGCAGGAGGCAACCAATTGATGTGTCTCGCTTACATTGATGTTTCTCTCTCTCCTTCTCACTCCCTCCCTCTCTTTCACTCGGTCTAAAAAAAAATCAATGGAAAAAATATCCTCAGGTGAGGATTAACAACAACAAAAAAGACATAGGGTGGCTGAATGGATTTAAAAAACAAGCCTACGTGAGACTCACTTCAGATCAAAAGACACACATAGATCGAAAGTAAATGGATGAATGGAAAAAGATATTCCATGAAAATTGAAGTGAAAAGAAAAAGCTGAGATAGCAATACTTATAAGAAGAGACAAAGAAAGACCCAGCAATTCCACTTCTGGATGCTTACCTGAAAAAAACAAAACACTAAATCAAAGAGATATGCACCTCGATGTTCATTGCGTTACTTACAATAGCCATGATATGGAAGCAACCTAGTGTCCATTGATAGATGAATGGATAAAGAAGTGGTACACACACACACACACACACACACACACACACACAATGGAAATTACTCAGTCATGAAAAAAATGAAAGCTTGCCATTTGCAACAACATGGATAAATCTAGAAAGTATTATTATGCTAAGTGAAATAAGTCCAAAAAAGACAAATACTGTATCACTTCACTTATATGTGGAATCTATAAAACTAAACATATGAACAAACAAAACAAGACAAACAGAGTCATAGATATAGAAAACAAACTGAAGTTGCCAGAGGGTTGGGCAGTAGGAAGATGGCCAAAAAGATAAAGGGGATTAAGAGATACAAACTTATAAATAAGTAATGGGGATGTTAATTACAGCACAGGGAATACAGTCAATATTATCACAGTAACTCTGTATGGTGACAGACGGTGACTTCTCATGGTGACCACTTTTTAAGGTCTATAAATGTCAAGTCATATGTTATACTCTTGAAACTAATATTATATGTCAACTATACTTTAATTAAAAAGAGCTTTATATTCCAGAATGGGGAAAAAGTATAGTATAGTAAATAAATCAGAAACATAGGCATGTATTATCATTAGCAAGTATTATGTACTGTACATAACTGTATGTGCTGTGCTTTTATACGAGTGGCAGCGCCGTAGGTTCATTTACACCAGCGTCACCACAAACAGGTGAGGAAGGCTTGTGTGATGACATTAGGAGGGCTATGACATCACCTGGCGATAGGACTGTTTCAGCTTCATTAAAATATTAT
Organism: Eptesicus fuscus; assembly: GCF_027574615.1. Taxonomy (NCBI): domain Eukaryota; kingdom Metazoa; phylum Chordata; class Mammalia; order Chiroptera; family Vespertilionidae; genus Eptesicus; species Eptesicus fuscus. The sequence continues at coordinate 15,588,112 of NC_072489.1, read as the reverse complement.
GGGACCACCATCCTAGATGTGTTCTGTTGTTGACCAAAACGTCATTATGTGGTACATGACTGCAGTGACTTTAACAAGGTTGAAGGGTATAAGATCAACATACAAAAATTAATTGTATTTCTATATTCTAACAGTAAAAGTTAGAAATTAAAATGAATAAAATGCCATTTGTTAAAGCATTAAAATATCAAGTACTTGGGGATAAAAAATGTGACAAAAAATATGTGAAAGTCCTTTACACTGGAAACTAGAAAACACTGCTGAGAGAAATTTTTAAAATATGTAAATAGATAAATAAAATATGTGAAAGTCCTTTACACTGGAAACTAGAAAACACTGCTGAGAGAAATTTTTAAAATATGTAAATAGATAAATAGCTATATCTTCTTCATGGGTCAGAAGACAACAATGTTAAGATATATGTTGTCCCCAAATGGGTTATAGATGCCATGAGATCCCAAGGAAAACACCAGTGGTGAAGACTGACAAGCTGATTCTAAAATCCATGTGGAAGGTTTACATTACCTGATTCAGACATACTATAAAGCCACAGTAATTAAAACAATGTGGCATTGACATACAGATAGATAAGCGGAACAGACTAGCATGTCCAGAAATAGACCCACATATATTTAGACAAGTGATTCTTTTTTAAAAAAATCTTAATTGTTGAAAGTATTACATATGTCCCCTTTTCCCCCCATTGACCTCTTCCAGCCCACCCTGACCTCAGGCCTTCACCACCCTATTGTCTGTGTCCATGGGTTATGCACATATGCATACAAGTTCTTTGGTTGATTTCTTGCCACCACCCACGGTCTGCTCCATGCTTCCATGTTTCTGGATCTATTTTTGTTCATCAGTTTATTTTGTTCAGTAGATTTGACATATGAGTAAGATCATGTGATACTTATCTTTCTCTAAGTGGCTTATTTCGTTTAGCATAGTACCCTCCATGCTGTTGCAAATGGTAAGAGTTCTTTCTTTTTTATAGCTGTGTAGTATTGCATTGTGTAGATGTACCACAGCTTTTTCCCCACTCATCTGCTGATGGGCACTTGGGTTGTTTCCAAATCTTAGCTATTGTAAATTGTGCTGCTATGAACATAGGGGTGCATATATTCTTTCTGACTGGTGTTTCTAGTTTCTTGGGATATATTCCTAGAAGTGGGACCACTGGGTCCAATGGGAATTCCATTTTTAATTTTTTTAGGAAACGCCATACTGTTTTCCACAGTGGCTGCACCAGTCTGCATTCCCACCAGCAGTGTAGTATGGTTCACTTTTCTCCACAGATAAGTGATTCTTTAACAGCTTTGTAAAATTTAATTTACAAACCATACAATTCACCCATTTAAAATGTACAATTCGGAATTGGAAGATGGTGGCGTAGGTAAACGCCTATACTCGCCACCTCCCAGAACCTCATCAAAATTACAACTAAAATACAGATCAACCATCTTCCAGGATCACCTGAAAGCTGACTGCATGGAAGTCCGACAACTAGAGAAGGAAAGAAGAAAGCACACTGAGACTGGCGTGGAACAGCGGCGGCGTGAAGCAGGCCGGCCCGGCACCCACGTGCGGCTTTTTAATTGGAAGGGAGATCTCTCTGCGGAGGCCTCCCAGAAGAGCAAGGGGTCCCAGGCCCACAGAGACCCCCAGCCCAGGCTCCCAGAGCTGGGAAGAGAAGTCCCCTTAACTTCGGGCTGTAAAAACCAGTGGGGATTGGGACTGAGTGACAAGGCGGCTGCTGGAATCCCAGGTGTTCCTCTTAAAGGCTCGCGCACAAACTTACAAGATCCTCTTGTTCCGAGCTCCAGCGCTGGAGGACCCACACACATATGGGGAGGAGCTGGACTGTCTGGCATCAGGGCAGGAACTTGGGGTGGCTTTCTCCCAGATGGGGGTGCTCGCAAGGGTCATTGTTCCTGTGCTGGGACCTTCCCTGTCGCAGGACTGACCGGCAGCCAGATCTGAGTCTCAATCAGTCTGGAGCACGGGCTGCCCTGAGACCCCGCCCCATTCAATCTGCAGCTCCACCCAACCTGTTTACAGCAGCTTTCCCATACTAATGGCCTGCCCTGGCTTCAGACTTCGCTGAAATCTCTCAAAAAGCTGCAGATGGTGACAGCATGTCCCAAACCTATCAATAAAAGGCCCAAGACCCAGCACTAGCACCAGCCTGCCTTGCTTTATACCTGGGCCTCGCCTCCTGCACAGCAGCTCTCCCACGTTAGTCACAGCTGGTCCTCACAGCCAATTGGCCTGGAGGTCAACTCCTCCCAGAGACGTCAACAGCAATCAAGGCTCAACGAACTACAAGACAGTGCACACAGCCCACACAGGGGTGCACCTGGAGCGCCCAGCTCAGGTGACTGGAGAGGCTGGGCCACTGGGCCCTACAGGACACCTGCTACACAAGGCCACTCTCCCAATTCCAGGAGACATAGCAGCTCTACCTGATACACAGAAACAAACACAGGGAAGCAGCCAAAATGTGGTGACAAAGAAACATGTCTCAAACGAAAGAAATAGAAGCACGAAAACTACTGGATATAGAGTTCAAAACCATGTTTGTAAGGTTACTCAAGGATCTTCATGAAACATTCAAGGATCTTAGTGAAAATGTCAGAGACATGAAAAAGGACCAGTCAGATATTAAGTATACACTAATTGAAATAAAGAATAATTTACAGGGATTCAATAGTAGAGTAGAGGATTCTGAGAATCAAATCAATGATTTGGAATATGAGGAAGCACAAAACACCCAATCAGAAGAGAAAAAAGAAAAAAGAATCCAAAAATATGAAGATAGTATAAGGAGCCTCTGGGACAACTTCAAATGTTCCAACATTCCCATTTGGGAGTGCCAGAAGGAGATGAGAGAGAAAGATATTGAAAACCTATTTGAAGAAATAATAACAGAACACTTCCCCTACCTGGTGAAAGAAATACATTTACAAGTCCAGGAAGCACAGAGTCCCAAACAAGAGGAACCCAAAGAGGCCATGCCAAGACACATCATAATTAAAATGCCAACGAGAAGAGGAGGAGGAGGAGGAGGAGGAGGAGGAGGAGAAATAAAAATATATAAATAATAAAATGGCAACAAATACATATCTATCAATGATTGAATCTAAAAATCAAAACAAATAAGAAATCTAATGAACAAAATAAACTGGTGAATAAAATAGAATCAGAGGCATGGAAGCATGGAACAGACTGATGAATCTCAGAGGGAAGGGGGGAAAGAGGGTGGGAACAGATTAACCACAGATCTTATCTATGGACACAGACAATAGGGTGGTGAAGGCCTGGGGTGGGGTAGGAACCAGGTGGAGGAGGCAAATGGGGAGGGGAAGACATCTATGATACTCTCAACAATAAAGATTTTTTAAAATTATAGCAGGAAGGCTGGGGAGGGTTGGGGGGGGCAAGATAAGAGATCAACCGAAGGACTTGTATGCATGCATATAAGCATAACCAATGGATGCAAGATACTGGGGGGTAGGGGAGACCGGGGGAAGGTCAATGGGGAAAAAAAGGAGACATATGTAATACTCTTTGTAATACTTTAAGCAATAAAATAAAATTTTTTAAAAAGAAAAAAAATATTTTTTAAAGAGAAAAAAATTAAAATTAATACAAAGGCTATTGGAAAGAGTTTTAAGAGCCCTTTGTGCTTGAAGGTTTTTAGTTGGGAAAGATAAGGGGAAGGATGATTCAATTTAAAAATTGGGCCCAGCAAGGTGTGGCTCAGTGGTTGAGTGTCGACTCAGGAACCAAGAGGTCACCTGTTCAATTCCCGGTCAGGGCACATGCCTGGGCTGTAGTCTTGATCCCGAGTAGGGGGTGTGCAGGAGGCGGCCAATTGATGATTCTCTCTCATTGATGTTTCTCTCTCTCTCCCACTCTCCCTTCCTCTCTGAAATCAATAAAAATGTATTTGTTTTAGAAAAATTAGAAGACACATTAAGGAATATAAACAAAAACATTATGAGGAGGATTATATCACAGAACCAGGGCTTTGGGCTCACAGGTCAGCCCTGACATTGGACTGTGCAGCAGGCATGGAACTGGCCTGATGGACTTAGCTTCCATTGCACAAATTCAGAAAGGAGCAGAGGAAGAAGACAAGAAGTGGGAGACACTGACTCTTATTTGTGTCGGATGTCGGGAGGTCCTATGAGAAAGGAACAGCAATGATGCTGCTGTTGGCCTCCCCCCCGCCCCCCACCCCCACCCCACCCCCCGCTTCATGTCACTGGAGTTTTCTACCCACCTCAGCCAAAGCCACTCAGTCACCCCTGTCTGAAAGTATTAGTCCCATCTTATAGTGGCCAAGAGCACGGAACAGGTCTAGGATGAGGGTGTGCTCCCTAGAAAAAAAACCAGGCCTTTCAAAGTGAACATACACGGCTGCCATTCCCCCTGAGAGGGAATAGGACCAAAAAAAGAAATCCATTCCTTGTCCTCTGGCTTATTGTTGTATAAATCTCCATTCTGTTCCATTTCCATAAATTCTTTCTAAGGTCTGAGATCCAGGAAACCTGGGGCCTTTTCTCTCAGTTCTAGCTTGAACTTATGATTTAATGTGATTGTCAAGGAATAAGAATGAAACACTTAATTCCAATGCTATACCAACTACAGAAAAAAATGGCAAGGTTTCCAATTTATTTTACAAAGCTAACATAACCACACATGTGCACATGTGCCAGGCCAAACTATAGTCTCGCTCAAGCTATTTGTATGCCGTTTGTAAACAAACATCGTAAATAGAATAGAACCAAATCTAACCTATCAGTACAATATATTAAAATAATAATATTCCATTACCAAACAGGGCTTGGCCCAGAAATGCAAGAATGTCCAATATTTTAGAATTTATTAATACTCTATGCAGACTGTGCCTGTTTTGCACACGGACACAGTCCTGATCCTAGCACACGGTAAATAAGGACGAGCTGGATGACTAAATGAGTATTCACTGTCAATATTCCATTTGAAAATAAATGAGGAGGAAAAGATCCCATTCAAGTAGCAATTATAGCAATTTTATTTAAATATATAAAAATATGAATGTGTGTGTGTGTGTGTGTGTGTGTGTGTGTGTGTGTGTGTGTGTACAAGTATATATGTTCCCCAGGAATAAACCTTTACAAATGTATAAAGATCCACAGGAAGGAAAGAGCAAAATTTTACCGAAGTACATAAAGGTAAATACATGTACAACAATGTACATGTACAACATGTACAGGTAACAATACTATTTTATATACTTAAAATGTACTAAGAAAGTAGATCATACATGTTTTCACCACAAAAAGAAAAGAAAAAGATAAATATGTGAAGTGATGGGCATGTTAATTACCTTGATTGTGGTGATTATTTCACAATGTATATATATAACAAGTCATCAGGTTGTACACCTTAAATATATACAATTTTAATTGTCACTTCTACTTCAATAAGGCTGGAAAAATAAAAGAACATATTTCTAAAATAAAACACATTGTAGTTTTTTGTTTTTTAAGGTAAACATCCCTGGATTAAAAACAAAACAAAACATGAAGGTCAAGGTGGCAGTGTAGGTAACAGCGGTGCTCACCTCCTCCCACAACCACATCAAAATTACAACTAAACAACAGGACAGCCCCCGTTGAGAACCGCCTGGAGCCTAGCTGAACACAAGTGCTATGACTCAGGACAGAAAGAAGCAGCCACATGGAGACTGGCAGGAGGGGCAGAGACGCCGAACAGGCTGGTCCCACACCCTTGGGTGGGGGTTAACAATGGGAAGGATACCTCAGCTGCGGAGGCGCCCCTTGAAGATCCAGGGGTCCCAGCCCCACACCCGGGCTCCCCAGCCCAGGGCTCCAGTGCTGGGAAGTGAAGTCCCAGCACTCCTGGCTGTGGAAACCAGGGGGCTGTGGCTGAGTGAGACGGAGCTGCTGGAGTCCCGGCGCTCCTCTTCAAGGGTCCCACACGGACTTCCTTGGACTCGCTCCTCAGAGCTCCAGCCAGAGCTCCAGAGCTGGGGCAGCAGCTAGAAAGGTGCCAGGGACAAACAGGAAGGAGCTGAATAGTCCGGCTTCAGGGTGAGGGCTAGAGGGGCAGCTTTCTGTCAGACAGAAGAGCTGGCAGAAGCCATTGTTTCCTGTTGAGTCTGTCCCCCACGCAGCACAGGCAAGCGCCATATCTGAGTCTCCATCAACCTGGTTAACACTGTTCACCCCACCCCAGTGGTTCCTGAGATTCCATCCCAACCAAGCCATTTCCAGTGGCTTCTCCATACAAATGGCCAAGTGGCAACCATCTATGGATCACTTTGTAGTTCATACCAAGTGTCTGACCTTGGCCTGCACCAGAGCTCCTCCCAAGAGGCCCCAGAACCAACATATGCAGTAGCCAGCTTCTGACCACACCAGAGCATCACCCAACCACTTCCACAAACAACCTACCCAACGGGTGGACTCAGAGGCACCAGAGTCCCACTAAAGCAAATCCTGCTCTGTGGGGTCAACCCCTGCACAACAGCTCCTCCTCTGCAGACCCAGCCAGCCCTCTCAACCAAGCAGCCCGAGTGTCAATCCCTCCCATGGATGTGCCAACAGCAATCAAGGCTCAACTACAGCAGGAGGGCACACAACCTATACAACGGACACACCTGGAGCACCTGGCTCAGGTGACCAGGGAGACTGCGTCGCTGGGTCCCACAGGGCACCCACTACACAAGGCCACTCCAACAAGACCGGGCGCTGAAGCAGTTCTACCTAATTAATGCATAGGAACAAACACAGGGAAGCGGCCAAAATGAGAAGACAAAGAAATATGTCCCAAATGAAAAAAAGAACAAAACTCCAGAAAAAGAACTCAACAAAATGGAGACAAGCAATCTACCAGATGCAGAGTTCAAAACACTGGTATTAGGATGCTCAATAACCCATCTCTTCCCAGCTTTATGTCATAGGACAATCTCTTTAACCTCTCTATACCTCAGTTTCCACACCTGCCATGTAAAGTTGTTGTGGTGATTAATCAATCATTTTATATGAAGTGCTTATAAATAGTGCCTGGCATTCAATGAACATTCACTACTCTTTTTTGTAGTATAATTGGATTCTAAATCTTAAAGTCAGTGATGCTGGCATACAAAAGACATTTAATAAGCATCTTTAAATAAAGAAAATATGATGAATATAATGAGGAATTTGAGAGGTTTAGGTAAAAAAGATGTGACTATAAAGTAATGAAACCTTGGTTTTATATGACTTAATTGAAGAACTCAGGAGGAAATGCCAAAAGAGAGCTTTTAAAAGTACCTTGAACAAAGCAGAATACTGAAATAAACGTATATAGCCTCAAAGGTGAATTATCTGAAAGATAAGACTCATTTAGATGTAAATATTCTGTTAAAGTGTTTGTTGTTCTTTATGCTATATATTTTTTTAAGTTTATCTTTATTGTTGAAAGTATCACAGATGTCCCCTCTTATCCCCCCAATGACCCCCTCCATCCTGCTCCCACCCCCACCCAGGCCTTCTCCACACTATTGTCTGTCCATGGGCTGTGCATATATGCATACAAGTTCTTTGATTAATCTCTTCCTGCTTCCCTTTTCCCCCTGAAATACATCAGTCTGTTGCATGCTTCAATGTCTCTAGATCTATTTTGCTCGTTAGCCACTGTCTACATGGTCCACCTTAAAGCATCCTCCTATTCCAGTCATTCAACGAATGCTTTCTGAGCACCGAGTACTAGTGTGTGCTAAGACTGCGCAGGCTCAAGGTCTTTGCCCTCGGCGAGTGTTTTGCTGTGGTTGGATGGTGTAGGCGTACCTTCCCAAGGGCACTGTGGAGGTTCCAGGTGCTCTAGGGGCCTGGTGCTCAGGCCACCAGGACCAACCCAGGCTTAGGTCCTAGGGATGGGGCTCTGCCTGCCGCCCACCCAGCTGTGTGACCCTGGGCAACTGCGAGGTGACTGTGGACCTCAACCTCTTCACCCATAAAATGAGTGTTAGAGGAATGTCTTTCGTACTTTTAAAATAAATACAGTATTACAAGCAGGAAAATACACACACACACACACACACACACACGAATGCCAAGGCCACGTCCGGCTCTGAAACGTCTGTTTTCCTAGAGGGAGAAAGGTCTGGCAAGGAAGCCAAAGCCCTGGCTGCTGGTGGCTGCCAACCTTCTGGGATCTTAGGCAAATTCCTTTCCCTCTTCAGGCCTTTCTCTAGGAGATCAGTTTCTTGGCCTAGCCCAGTGGTCGGCAAACTCATTAGTCAACAGAGCCAAATATCAACAGTACAACAATTGAAATTTCTTTTGAGAGCCAAATTATTTAAACTTAAACTTCTTCTAATGCCACTTCTTCAAAATAGACTCGCCCAGGCCGTGGTATTTTGTGGAAGAGCCACATTCAAGGGGCCAAAGAGCCGCATGTGGCTCGCGAGCTGTAGTTTGCCGACCACGGGCCTCGCCGATCTTTGAAGTCCCTCCATTTCTAAAGTCCAGTTTTATAATCATTTAATTCACTATTCAACAGTCACCACTGAGCACCCGTGCCAGGCACCTGCTAGGCCCAGGAACGACTCATAGACACCACCATCGGAGGACCCCTGTCTCGCTGAGTGGGACAGGCTCTGCAGCACAGAGGTGGACATGGGGGTGCATGCTGTTCCAGAGGAGATTTATAACACGCTCGCAGGTCCTTAAGAAAAGGCCACGCTCTCTGCCCGTCTCTCACCTGGGCCTCAGCCAGTTTCTTAGTCCAGTAAATGGGCAATGACTACGCGGGGAGTCACCAAACACACACTTGCACATTTCCCGCCCCCGAGGGAAAGGCCAGAGGCAGCTGTGGCAGCTCTGGTGACAAGGACAAGCGCTGCAGGTGCCGCACGTCATGGAGGACAAGTGCAGAACAGCGTGTAGCTAATTGCTGAGTTACCTTCCTGGAGTCTACACGTTCTATTTCCTCCTCCATCCCCCCCACCCTGCGAGTTGTTTACTTTTACCAGGTGGAGTTTTTAAATCAATGTCATGCAAAGCATAATTATATTCATGGCAATCCAAAAATGTCCTCTCTTTGAAGACCCACAGCCATAGCCATCTGACCACTTTCCACCAGAAGATGCTGTGAACTGTCAGCTCCAAAGCTCCCTCTGCCCAACGAGGCCAAATGCCAACACAAAAGCCCTCCCAGCCAGTGGAGTTTCTTGCTGATGCCAAACGCTGCTTTGAAAGACAGGTTTCGACAGCTCGGGAACCGCTGGTGACTAATTGCTTCAACAGGATCAGCCCTTTCAGGGCCAAAGGAGCAAACATGATCTTCCGCGAGAATAAAACGCCGTGGCTGAGCGTAGAGGAGGCATGGGAAAGGCTTCCCTCCGGCTGCGCCGTCCTTGCTTGAGTGTGAAAGCCCATCTGTAAACAGCCTTCACAGCTCTGCGGGGCCAGACAATCGGGCCATTGAAATAGGGGACAGGTAAGTGCTCCCCGTTTCCAGGGATTACTCTGTGCGGCGCGGTAGAAGTGGGGCGCTTTGTCCCGCTTCCCCTTTATGTGAGTAAATGTCTTGTTCTCCCGGAGGCCCAGCTCCTGTTCTCAGTCTCTTGCTGTTATTGTTTAACCTTAGCAGCAGGACAAGGGCAAAAGGGAGAGGAGCCGAACACAGAACAGCCATCCCCAGGCCAGGAGGGCAGCGTTCTCTCGCAGGGAACAGCCATTTGGCTGCAAACCCATTACTCCGAGTTATCAGGATGGTTTGGGACACAGTTTTCCTGGGAAGCCAGAAAGCCATTGTAACCACACAACCCAAAAGTGTCCATTGAGACTTACCATATGCCAGCCGATCCCAGGCCCTGGGAAAGAGGCCCGCTTACCCCCAAGTCCCTGCTCTCAACGAGGCGGGAAAGATGGTAAATGCATGGTGTGTCAGGTGGTGCTCAGCAAGGAAGGTAACTCAGGACACGGGGAACGAGGCGGTCCTGGCCGGGCTGCCGGGGAAGCTTCCTCTAACAAGGCAATGTTCCAATGGAGAGAGGCTGAATTAGGCACAGCTGAGGCAGGAGAGCTTCAGGCAGAAGAAACAAGCAAAAAGGCCCTGGGTGGGGCCTGCTAGGCCTGTGTGAGGACCCTCAGGTGGCGCTTCTGAGGAGCCTCTGACAGGAGGTAGTGGGTTCAAAGGTGAACAAGGGGCTTCTTCCTAGAATTGCTGCTAACTTCTCCGTGTGAATGCGGGTAGAGCCTGCCCATAGTGGGGGCTCGTATCTTCCCATCTCTCCATCCAGGCTCCTCCATGTGCTTTTTTAAAGGGTCAACGTGGCTGAAATCCAAGCAGTTTCACAGGCAAAAGCCACAGCAGGATAAAAAATAATTGTCTGATCTTAAAAATAACTGTAAAAAACTAAGTCTTAGGTTCTTTTCTGTTGATCATTTACTAAGTTACAAATACATTGCATATTGTCCTGTATGTTGGTGTGATTATCCTCAGTCTACACGTTAGTAGCCTGGATCAGCACTCGAACACAGGCTGGCTGACTCCAGAGTCCATATTCTTTCCCACCACAGAGCATCTCACACACACACACACACACACACACACACACACACACACACGTGCACCAGATACTCCTGACCCCACTGCTCACCCAGCAGTTGCTAAGTGTGGTCAAGGAGCAGGCCTCAAGACTTGGTTTGAGACCTCACAGAGACCCCCATAATCGGAAGCTGTACATACTGACTGTCACGTAATTCCTCAGAGCCTGTGCTTCTCCTCAATGGGTGCCATGCCTCCACTGAAAAGTTGGCAATGCCACAAACCCGGGAGGTGGAGCACAATGCCATCTTCCGCCCAACCCACCAACCCACGCCTGGAGCACCACGGGGGCCCTCAGAGGGTGAGACTAGGACAGAGTCCCCAGCTTTCGGAGCTAGCGTCACCAGAGGCTTTCACAGGTAACCAGTGCTCGCTCCCAACTAGTGCCGTGTGTGTAGCTCTCACACAGGAAACACAGAGGTTAATACTCCTTTCCCTTTCTCCAAAGAGATTTCTAGCACATGGAATCCTGGAACCGGGGGGCAGGGGGTGTCAACATGGACCTGAGGTTCTTTAAGACCAATCACCCTCAGATCATTCCCGTCTACCCCTCCACCTTTTCTGCCAAGGGGTCACCCTGCTTCCAGGGAACACATACTAGTACCTCCTGTCTCAGGGCAGCTCTGGGCCGCTTCCTTACACTGTGCAGTGTCTGTCCTCCCTCAGACGCTACCCTGGAAATTAACCCGTACTCTTCCTGGAGGCTGTGCAGTATACCTCCGACCCGGGGGTGGGGAAGGTCCGGCCCGCGGGCCGTCTAAGGCCTGTGAAACCCTTTGGTCCGGCCCTGCCACGCAGTAGGGGTGAGTCCATTAAATGTTTGATCAAATATAACAAGCTAATTTTTAAGTTGATAACTTTGTATGGCCTGCAGATGATATTATAAATATCTAAATGGCCCCACCCCTGCCAAGGAAGCAAAATGTTTGCTATAGACTTGTGTTAATATAGCCTAAAGTCACAGCTTCTTTGACATTCACATCATACTGTTGATTTATATTGAGGTTTTCATCAAATAAAACTTGTGTGGGAAAGTGTTTATTACTTTTAAGACATATCTCTGTATCCTCAATTGATTTAATGAACAATTACAAGACTTTACATTTATCTCTATTAAACTTTTACTAATTGCATATCTGTTGACTAGGTCTTTCTGGATCTTGACGCTATCCATTTTCTTGCTATTCCTCTCACTTTCACTTCACCCGTGATTGTTAGGGGAAGCATCTGTCAACAGGGTCTCAGAATCATATACCTCTAGAGACCAATAGGTAACATGAATGGATCAATGGGCTGGATGTAAGTGCACACTCTGAGTGAGTGATGAGGGTCTGTGAACAGGAGAGCACAAGCCCTCTGGCGTGGGGGCAGCTGCCACTTACTCCAGCTGCCTGTTGCTCAGAAGGAATGCAAACGCATTATTGACAGATATCTAGCTTCTGAAAGGGAATCTAGAATTCTGGATTTTTAAAAAACCACTTGCTTTTAAACATTGACTTTATGTTTTCTTTAACAGCACACGGGACAAAAATGTCAGAGCCTGTGACTTAACACTAGACACCTAGAAACAGCTCCATGAGGCTTCTGAATTCATTCTCCCGCGCCCTCCGGATGTAGCCCTCCAACCACCTACCAATGACATCCAGCCTCCCTGGGAACTGCTCCATAGAGGAAGCGCCCCGTCTCAGAAGGGGGTATGTACAGTGAAAAAGGGCAAAGCTCTAGAGTCCCGGTGCTGGGCTCTCATCTTCCCCCTGCTACTTCCTGGTTGTGTGACCTTCACTTCTCCATGCTTTAGTTTTCTCATCCATAAAATGGGGATAATAATAGTATCTATTTCCATAGAATTGATGTATTTTACAAAATCATACATGTAGAGTGCTTAGCTCCAGGTCTAGCACATACTCAGTAAATTTTACCTATACGTGATACTTTTGTGATTATTATTACTAGAGGCCCGATGCATGAAATCCATGCAAGGGGCTCAGCCCTCGTGGCCCTGGCTGCCTCGGCCGGTCCTCACAGTCCCGGCTTCGTCTGGAAGGTCGTCCAGATGGTTGTTCTGCTATTCGGTCTACTTGGCATATTAGTTCTTTATTATATAGGACTAGAGGCCCGGCGCACGAAATTCATGCACAGGTATGGTCCCTAGTCCTGGCCTGTGATCAGGGCCATCTTCCCCAGCTGCCCACAGCCGACCCTGCCCCCCGCCACCACCCACCCTCGGTTCCCCATTCGCCATCAGGCGATCGGAGCCTGACGGCCGGGGGGAGAGGGACCAAGAGGTGGTCAGTGCGCCTCATAGTGACTGGTCCAGTGGTCGTTCTGGTCATTCCGCCATTAGGGTCAATTTGCATATTACCCTTTTATTATATAGGATAGAAGCCCAGTGCATGGGTGGGGGCCGGCCGGCTTGCCCTGATGGGGGCCCTGGATCAGGGTGGGGATCCCCGCTAGGGGGTGGGGCCAGCCGGGGCGAGGGGCCGTGGTCGTTCTCGTCTCTGGTCCTTCTGCTATTCGGTCTAGTTAGCATATTAGCTCTTTATTATATAGGATTATGAATCACATCATTATCTCTGACATCTACTGCAGTTGGTAACTGTTTCCAGAACAGCCCAGTGAGCACCCAGCGAGCACATAAGAGATGATCTTGGGAACACACCCAACCTTCTTTCTTCACTTGTGACCCTCAGCCTGGCAACTTAGGCACAGTGATAAAACGCTTAGAGAACACACCTCCTACGGTGAGAAGGGAAAGCCCAATGTTGCCTTCAGTGATACAACCCAGATCACACCACTCTCTTCTTTAAAACTTTGCACGAGGTTCCTGTTTCTTACAGATGGATTTCAGATTCCCTTGCCCGTCATTCAAGGTCCTCTCCTATGAGGCCTCTGCCCACATCTTCAGCTCTTCTCTCAGCAGAACCTCCCCAAGAGCCTGCATTTGAGGAATTCCATACCCACGACTTCCCTGGATCTGTGCCAGGCCCTTCTGTATCCATCCTGTGAGCTCTCATCCTGTGAGCTCTCATCCCAGGTGAGGTGCCCTCATCTTGCTTTTCACTGACTAAATCCCATTCATCCTTCAAACTCTTGTGAAATTCAAGGCCACTATGAGAAGTTCTTCCTTTGAAATTCTTTAGCATTTTCTCTTTCTACTTCTTTAGCAGATTCTGCTTTCTATAGTTGCTTGACTGGTAAGCTATGAAATAGGGCCTGGGTCTTGGTTTTTTGTGATTCTCCCCTCAACACACACACACACACACACACACATACACACACACACACACACACACACACCCCACATAGCACAGGGCTGAGAACACTGAGAATGCTCAATAAAGAAACATTTTTGGCCTGACTGAATGGCCTGGAGGACTGTTCCTTTCAACAATTATGGCCCAATAAATTATACCGGCATTGCCTCCTGGAGGGAAAGGCCACACCACGGCTCCCACAGATGGGGAAACTTCTCTGTCTGCCAAAACCCAGATGCAGGGCAGCCTTGGCCCTCTTTGACTGTCTACCTGAATCTGGGTTTAACAACTTGGCCTGCAGTTTTACAGCCTGAGTCACCAGGATCAGCACAACAGCATGAGTTCTTTGTCCACATGCTGGTGCCAGGTGTTAAGGGAACGGGCTCTGATGGCTCACCGGCCTGGAGACCTGCAGGTAGGGGGGAGGGGTGGCTGTGCCCCAAGCTGTGAGGCCAGGGGGCTTGTCTGCAAAAGGAGCCTTCATCTGGACCCTAAACAAGAAAGAAGAAATGAGCAAAGTTTATAGTGTGAGGATTCTGAGCTGGATGCTGCAGGGGGATGTGCAGTGGGTTGGAGGTTGAGGGGGAAGGAGGGCGAGACATAGAACAACCTCGAAGGTCACGACTGAACTGGACAAAGCTGAGAAAGAGGGCCTAGCCTCAGATTTTATTTCCATGGTTATAAGAGATGCGTGGTCCTAAGAAGGTAAAAGAATGCAGAAATCCATCAAAGTTAAGTCTTTAGAGTTGCAGTTATATATCTTAAGAGCCAAAGAAATACAGAATCCAAACAAGTGATATAAGGATTGAATACTTCTGTGAGTAGAGGTTAGAAGGGTCTCTGGCTATGTAAACATTCCCTTTTTGGGTGATGAAGTCACTGGTATAGCAATTATAAATAGGGGTCATGGCGGTGGTGAGCTGGTTAAGGTTTAACAACCAATTCAAAAAGCCCTGACTTGTAGCATTTGCAGATTTCCTTGGTGTAAATACACCCACCAAGCCAATTTCAAATTACTACTATGAGGCCCAGAATGTTGGATTGGGAAGAGATTGCAGAGCTGGCTCTTGTGAGCCTGTGTGAATGGCTCTGGCCCCGAATCCTGGCAAGGTCACCATCAAGAATCCTAGGCAGCCCACTCCTCTGGTAGATTTGTAACCTTGAGTAAGTCAATGAGGCAACTTTAAAAATTATATGAGAAGGTAACTCCAAAAATTGTGTGAGATAATCTAATAATTCATTAATGGTTAAGTATCTTTCTAATGTGGTATGATTTAGAATTTAACATTGTGCCTTCAATTTTTTTAAATTAAATGTATTGGGGTAACATTGGTTAATAACATTATGTAAGTTTCAGGTGTGCAATCCCATAATACATCATCTGTATATTCACTGTGTCGCACCACCCAAAGTCTCGTCTCCTTCTGTCACCATATATTTGACCCCCTTCTCTCTTTTCATCCTCCCTTTACCCCCTTCCCCTCTGGTAACCACCACACTGTTGTCTGTGTCAATGAGTTTGTTTTGTCAGTTCATTTGTTGCTTTCTGTTTTATACCCTACATATGAGTGACATCATAGGGATCTTGTCTTTTCATGTCTGATTTATTTCACTTAGCGTGATACTCTCAAGATCCATCCACTGTGGCCTCAGTTTCAAATGTGCAGTCAAGCACCTCCTCTCTCTTCCCTTCCCTTTCCATCCCTGTCCGTTCGAAAGCCATTAGTGAGGCAGAGCAGAGTAGATTCAGTCCTTATCATTTGTGGATTCCACATTTGCAAATCCTCCTGCTAACTAAAATTTGTTAGGAACCCCAAAATCAATACCCATGACACCTTGCAGTCATTCACAGACAGGCACCGAGCAGCAAAAAAAAGTCTGAGTCCCCCAAGTGCACCTTCCTGCTGAGGCTGCGCAAGGCGATGCTCTGCCCTCTTGTTCCAGCTCTCATCCTGTAAATAGGTGTCCCGTTCTTGGTCTATTTAGTGCCATTTTTCACCTTTCTGTCCTTTCTGTTTGTGATTTTGCCATGAAATGGCTCCAAGTGTAGTCCTGAAGTGCTGTCTGCTGTTCTAAGTGGAACAAGGCTGCGACGTGCCTTACAGAGAAAACATGTGTATGGGATGAGCTTCACCCAGGCATGGGGTGTAGTGCTGCTGGCTGTGAGGTCAGTGTTAGCGAATCAACAATACCTGTTAAATAAGGTGTTTTACACAGAAATGCACATAAACCAGGTATGTACTGTGTTGATTGCTTGACAAAAACGTTGTGACCAGAGGCTCTCAGGAAACCAGGTGGGACCATCTAGCAGTGGCAGAGGACAGACGAATCAGTGTTAACCTCCTGGCTTTAGTGGCTGTGTTGTGGTTATATAGGAGAAGTTAGTTTCACCACATCTATATGTTTAATTTATTAGATTTATAAAAATTATTTGAGTACTTGGAAGGGTTTGTCAGACAATTGAAGTACTTTGAAAAGGAAATAGCATATATTACATTTAAAATGGTTGAGGGTATTTAACTGAATCTGTAAATGAGACAAATTGTTATTTTAAAAGTCCTTTAAAACAATTGTGAAACTTTTCTAGACTTAGAATAGAGCCTTCAACTGAACCAGCGTAAATGCAAATAGTTTTTTCTGAGTAATATAGATTCAATAATTAACTAGCATTGCTTCAGCACTAGTTTTGTGCCCAGAGCGGCTAGGATAAAGAAGAAACGGAAAACATAACCTCTTACCTGCTAAGGAGATCATTACTAATCAATGATGTGAGATCAACAAGAGAAGACAGTAACATCTACAACAACGTGGCCGGCCTGGCTGGCGTGGCTCAGTGGTTGAGCGTGGACCCATGAACCAGGAGGTTATGGTTCAATTTCTGGTCAAGGCACATACCTGGGTTGTGGGCTCTATCCCCAGTGTGGGTTGTGCAGGAGGCAGCCAATCAATTGGTGTCTCTCTCTCTCTCTCTCTCTCTCTCTCTCTCGCTCTCGCTCTCTCTTGCTCTCTCTCCCCCCTCTCCTTTCCTCTCTGAGATCAATAAAAATATATATTTTTTAAAAAAACAACAACATGGCAAGTGTCGGGAACTGAGATTATGTGGCATATCCTTGTGTATAACCCTAGAAGTCAGAACTCCAATCACGAGGAAAATAAATGAAGGCAATTATAATATTCGGCTTTAATACTCAGGGTGTGATAGTCTACACTAAGAGAATAAACCAACGTTGGACTCGCAGAGGCTTGACACATAAAAGTTTGTACCTTGCTCATGAAAGTTAAATGTGGGCCAGAGCAGCTATATGCCATGCTGTGACTTAGGGATCCAGGTACCTTTCATCTTACAGCTCACCATCTCCAACCATTACTTCCAGGGTTGCTGCAACAGGGGAAAAAGAGAATGGGGAACTCACACTTGCTCTTAAATGCCTCAGCCTAGAAGTTCCACTCACAGACAATTGGCTGGAAATCGTAATGTAATCTCATGTAATCACAAAAGTGCTAGAAACCTGGTCCTCCTGTGTGTCCAGAGAGGAGAAGGGAACCAAATCTGTTTCTCTACCACAAGAGCATATTTGGAAAGGGTGTGGTAATTAGAAACACAGGCTTCGGAGTCCGATGGACCTGGTTTAAACCTAGATCCACAGTTAAATTAACAGTATGTGACTGAACAAATAACTTTTCTGTGCTTCTCTAAAGTAGATTAATAATAATTATCTCAGATGGTTGCTGTAAGAATTCAAAGGAGATGATATCTCTAACCACAATATAAGGGCTCAAAAAAAAAGTGGTTGTTGTTGTCATTATTATTACCAAACCATCTACTAATTGATCTTACTATTTAGAAAGTAGTGAGTTTCTCTTACTCAGAGGTATCTAAAGAGAGAGAGGCCAGCAATTTAGTGAGTTTCTCTTACTCAGAGGTATCTAAAGAGAGAGAGGCCAGCAATTTACCCAGGATCCTATGGAAAAGATTCAAGCTTCAGAAAGTGGGTCAGGTTAGACCTGTAAGGACTTTTTGGGGGGATTCTGTTCCATTCTGAGTGCACTAGAAAATGAAAGAAACTGATGTGGAATGGAAGAGATGAGTCTGGAAAGATGGGAAGAAGTGGCCATGACCACCGTCAGCTCTTGCCTTCTGAGCTACTCTGGTCATGTGGCCCCAAAGGAAAACGGAGCCAGAGCCTTAGCTGAAGAAGCTCTCTTCTGCCTCTTTCAAATGTAACATTAGCTCCTTCATTAAGAGTCTGTGTGTTGCCCATTCAGCATGGTTCAATGGTTGAGCGTCGACCTATGAACCAGGAGGTCACGGTTCGATTCCTGGTCAGGACACATGCCTGGGTTGCAGACTCGATCCCCAGTGTGGGGCGGGCAAGAGGCAGCCAATCAATGACTCTCTCTCATTGATGTTTCTATATATATATCTGCTCTGGCCCACATTTAACTTTGCATGAGCAAGGTATATATATGGAATATATATATTTTAAAGTTAAACATAGTTACCATGTATGACCCAATAATTGCACTCGTAGGTATATAACCAAGAGAAATAAAATAAATCATATGTCCACACAAAAACTGTACACAAATGTCCACAGCCACATTGTTCAAAACAGCCAAAAAGTAGAAACAACCTCAATGGTCACCACTGGTGAGTGAATAAACAAAATATAGTGTACCCCTACAATGGGATATTATTTGGCCATTAAAGAAATAAAGTGTTGATAAAAGCTACAACATGGATGAACCTTAAAAATTTATGCTAAATGAAAGAAGCCAGTCACAAAAGATCACATATTATATACTCCACTTACATGCATTGTCCAGAATAGGAAATATATAGAAACAGAAAGTGAATTAGTTATTGCTAGAGTTGAGGGGTTGGAGGAAATGGGGAGTGACTGCTAATAGCCATGGGCTTCTTTTCGAGGTGATGAAAATGTTCTCAAATTGATTGTGGTTACATTTGCACAACTCTAAATATATAAACATCATTGATTTATACACTTTAAAAGGGTGAATTGGCCCAAGCACCATGACTCAGTGGTTGAGTGTCGACCTATGAACCAGGAGGTCATGGTTCCATTCTGGTCAGGGCATATGCTCGAGTTGTGGGCTCAATCCCCAGTGTGGGGCATGTGGGAGGCAGACAATCGATGGTTCTCTCTCATCATTGATGTTTCTGTTTCTATCTCTCTCTCCCTCTCCTTTCCTCTCTGAAATCACTAAAAAAATGTTAAAAATAAATAAAATTAAAGAGTGAATTATACAGTGAATTATATCTCAATAAAGCTGTTATATTTAAAAACATTGCAAAACACATACCTGATAAAGGAATTATATCCAGAATATACAAAGAGCTCTTAAAACTCAACAATAAGAAAACAAAAACCCAGTTTAAAAATGGGCAAAAGATCTGAACAGACCTTCACCAAAGAGATAATGCAGATGACAATAAGCATATTAAAAGGTGCCCTATATTAAACATTTGGGAATTGCAAATGAAACAACTACACACCTATTAGAATGGTTCAAATCCAAAAAAATGAAAAATACCAAATGCTAGCAAGGATGTGGAGCAACAAGAACTCTGATCATCACTGGTGGGAATGCAAATGGTACAGCCACTTTGGAATACAGTTTGTCAGTTTCTTACAAAGCTGAACATAGTCTAACTATCCAATGCACATGGGGCCCCAAGGTATTTACCCAATTTACTTGAACACTTATGTCCACACAGAAACCTGCATATGAATGTTTATAACAGCTTTAGTCACAATTGCTGTAAACTAGAGGTCACCAAGATGACTTCAAAAGATGAATGGATAAACAAATTATCATAACCCATACAATGGAATTTTATCCAAGGATAAAAAGAAATGATCTATCAAGCCATGAAAATACATAAAGCAGTGGTTCTCAACCTTTCTAATGCCGCGACCCTTTAATACAGTTCCTCATGTTGTGGTGACCCCCAACCATAAAATTATTTTCGTTGCTACTTCATAACTGTAATTTTGCTACTGTTAATGAATCGTAATGTAAATATCTGTGTTTTCTGATGGTCTTAGGCGACCCTGCTAGCAGTTCTCACGACCCACAGGTTGAGAACCGCTGCTGTAGAGCCTAAGACCATCGGAAAACAGATATTTACATTACGATTCATTAACAGTAGCAAAATTACAGTTATGAAGTAGCAACGAAAATAATTTTATGGTTGGGGGTCACCACAACATGAGGGACTGTATTAAAGGGTCGCGGCATTAGGAAGGTTGAGAATCACTGACATAAAGGAACCTTAAATGCATAGTGCTCAGTAAAAGAAGCCAGTTGGAGAAGGCTATCTATCTATATAAAAGCTAAATATGCAAACAGACTGAACGACAGAACAACCAAATAATCAGTCACTATGATGTGCACTGACCACTAGGGCGTGCACGGGGAACATGGCGGGCGTTGGCCGGGGCCGGATGGTGGACCAGGTGAGCGGGGGCACCAGACCAAGGTGGGGTGCTGGTTGCTGTCATCGGGGCAAGCCTCTGGTGGTTACTGAAAATTCTTTCTTCCCGTGCGCTGCAGTTCCGCCCAGCGCTCGCACCTGCTGTTGGCGCCGGCCCCACTCGCACCCACTGCTGGCACCAGAGCCACTGCTCACACCCGCTGCCAGTGCCCGGCACTGGCCCTGATCGCTAGGCACTGGCAGAGGGTGCGAGCAGCGGCTGCCAGCCCCTATCACCACCTCCCCCTGCTCCTGAGGGGCGATCGGGGCAGCAGCTGCCACTCGCACCTGCTGCTGGTGCCAGTCCCAATTGCTCCGCACCGTCAGTGGGTGTGAGTGGCAGCGGCGGGAGAGGGGCTGCGGGCAGACAGGGGACCGGGGACCGAGGCAGGAGGGGCCGGATGGGGGTGTGGAGGATGTGCCAAGACCCACCCCTGTGCCCACTGCAGCCTCACGGTGCACAGTTCCTTTCAAGGTGCACGAATTCATGTACTGGGCCTCTCGTATACTATATGATTCCAACTATGAGACATTCTGGAAGAGGCAAAACTATAGAGTAAAAAGATCAGTGGTTGCCAGGAGTTTGAGGGAAGGGGAGAGAGATGAATAGGGGGATATGACGGATTTTTAAAGCAGTGAAACTATTCTGTAAAATACTGTACTGGTAGATATATGACATTATGCATTTTTCAAAACTCATAGAAATTATACAACACAAAGAGTGAACCCTAATGTAAATTATGGAATTTAGTTAATAATAACCTATCAATACTGGTTTATCAGTTTTAATAAATGTGCCACAATGATGCAAGCTGTTAATAACAGGGGAAACTGTGTGTTGGGCGGATATATATGGGAACTCTCCCTACTCTCTGCTCAATTTAGTGTAAACCAAAAATTGCTCTAAAAATAATTACTGATTTTAAAAAAATGAAGGAAAATAATATTGCAAACAAAAGGCTGATAAAAAATACACAAGACTAACACAAATTAGGCAAAAAAATTATGAACAAATAGTACTCTTTATTATTTTTTAATTGACTTTAGAGAGGAAGGAGGAGAAAGAGAGAGAGAGAGAAGAGAGAGAGAGAGAGAGAGAAACAATGATGTGAGAGAGAAGCATTCAGCCGCAGCCTCCTGCATGCCCCCTACTAGGGATCAAGCCCACAACCTTGGCATGTGCCCCGACCAGGAATCGAACTGGTGACCTCTTGGTGCATGGGACAATGTTCAACCAACCGAGCCACACCAGCCAGGGCAACAAATGATACTCTTTAAATAAAAATACTTTTTAAAACATTTACGAGTAGTGTGCTCGCCAACTATGATGTTTCCTCTCTTGCAAAGAACAGATGATGCCGTGGCACTGAGTCTCCCTGTGGCCACTCCAATGGTCAGAACTAGATCGTAGGCATCCAGATGCTCTCCTGGCGGCCACAGAGAGCCAGGGAGGTCTCCGCTCCAAAAATGTAATTTGAGAAAAAAAAAAAAAAAGTGTCCTCCACTCCTCTCCCAAATGTAATGGACCCTAAAAATTATTCTGTATCACCGTGATTTGTTTTTCAGCACGTGTCCATTTAGAATACGAGCGCTTAGAGAAGCAGCTGCCCTGGGCTCACACAGGAACCGCCCCATTTCCTTGCCCTGTCACGGCGGAGGGGATGCTGCGCCTGACAGGAGTAAACCAGAGCACACTGGGTCACGTAGGTCCAAACAGAGAGGAAGATCTACACGCCCCACCAGTGACCCGGACTCTGGGGCAGTGGCTCTCCTCCAGGCTCTGCTTGGAATCACTTGGGAGCCTGTCAAACCACAGAAGCCTGGCCGCGCCCTGTTCATTCATTCAATAAATATTTATTAAGTCTCTTTTCGTGCCAGGCACTGTTTATGGGGGACACAAGACTGACACAAAAAGGGACGACATTCCCTGTTTTTGTGGAGCTCATGTTCTAGTGGAAAGAAAAATAATAAACACAATAACTGAGTAAATGATACGGGTGTTACCAGGAGTGAAATGCTATGGAGGCAAGACCGTGTTAAAGAAGGCGGGAGGAGCTGGTTGCAATTTTAAATGGAAAGGGCACGGTCGACCTTGCTGGGAGGACTACCTTAGAACAGAGACCTGATGGTGGGGAGTTAGCCACCCACCTCCTGGCCGAGGGAGCAGCGTCAGAGGCTGAGGGAATGAGGCCTGGTCTAGTGTAGGGTCTGTAAGGACTGGCATTGGCTGGAACCCAGGTGTCTGTCCTCGGCACGTCTAGTTGGTCCCACCTGGCTTCCTTTCTCTATCCTGGGGTTTCAGAGGTGTGTGTGCATGACATCTGGGGGCTCTTCTAACCGGGAACTCTGGTGGCAGGTAGAAACAGGGATGAGAAAGATCAGAGGGTTGGACACCAGTAGAAACACCATTCTTGACTTTTCAAAGGGAGTGCCAGTGGAATCAAAGGGGCTCCAGGCAGCCATGGGCCGGGTCCTGCGGACACAGAGTCAGACCTGAGTGGGTGGATGGAGTGTGTGGTGACGACAGAAGCAGCTGTGGTGTGAGGTGAACTCAGGGGTAAGTGTGGTCCCTGCCTAACCCATTTACTCATTAAGCTGGAACCTGCTCTGACTTCACAAAAGTTAGGTTTGTGTAAAATAACGCAGTATCCATGTGTATACATTTTCAACCAATGTTTAAAGAGAAACCTATTGTTTTGGTGAATTTTATCTACAAAGTTCATGGAAATAGATATGTCAGCTATTTACTTCTAAGGACCCAATGCAGGTTTGAAATACGAAAGGTGATAATATGACTTCACTTCACACTAGTAAGGTGCTAGTCAGGATAAGATACGGTGCCAACAAGCCAAACCTTAATGGTTTATAACTGTTAACAAAAGCTTATTTCTCACTCGAGCTCCGTGTCTGTCCAGAGTGCCTGTGGCCACTGCTCCACGTCTCCTCATTCTGGGACCCAGGTTGAGGAAACAGCTGTCATCTCAAACATGCCATCACCATGACAAAGGGAAAGAGCTCTCCAAAGGGCCTTGCACTCGCAATTAAATGCTTCAGCCCAAGCATAGTACTTCCACTCAGGACTCATGAGCTAGAACGAGTTATGTGGCCTCACCCAACCACAAGGGGGCAAGAAATGCAAGTCTCCATGTCCTGGAAAGGCAGAGAGCTGGAAGTATTGGGTGAATAGTAGGGATGACCACTCTAAATTATCAGGGTTGACTATTATTCAGACAACGGACCACAAACCAACCCAGCCAATCAGAGCTCAACCACAGCACCCCCTTGTGGTTGATGTGAGAAGTAAGCCAGGGCTACTTCTTGAGGTAGCACAATAGAAACAATTATCTGTGAATAGAGGCCAATAATGAAATAATGTGGTTCTGCTTGTCACAAAAGAACATCTCTAGACGGGAGGGAACAGGACCAGAGTAAACTTTGTCTCATGTGATGGAAAAAGACAAAAGCAAGTGACAGCCAAGCTCCGATGGGTGCTGGAGGATGGCCATGACACCTCAATGTCTCAGGAGTGGGAACTCAGAAGAAAAAAACCCGTTCTGTTTTGCATGTGACAAATTTTGAGGAAACAGTGGAATGTCTATAGAAGGCTGGATCCAGCAGGCAGGCAGCAATGTACCTCAGGTGAAAAGATGGGGCTTAGACACATTGAAAAGTCATTGGCATCAAGGTGAGAGCCAAACCAGGAAGGACAAGGAAAAGGTCAAGGATAAAACCTTGCCAATGCTGCTGGATGCTGGAAAATGTGAGGGCCAGGAGGGTGGCCATCTTGAGAGCTAAGAAAGAAGACCGCCTCCAAGGGAAAGGCTTGGAGGGAGGGGAGCCACGTGGAGGTGAAGGGGGCACATCCAGGCAGAGGGAATACATATGAGCAAACGTCAGGGGTCTCAGCTCGGACATCGGAAGCCCTGGAAAGCCCCTGACTTCCCTAAACCCCACCTGCAGCCCGCCTGGCGGCCTGCCCTTCCCTCTTCCCTGCCCTCCCCTTGGACCATGAGCTTCTGGGCACCTGGGAGAGTGCTTTATTGACTGCGACCTCCCAGTCCAGTGCCTGGTGCTTGGAAGGCACACCCTAAATGTTTGTTCTACAAATTAAGTGTTGGATGAATAGAACGAGATGGTATATCCAGAAACTAGTGAAGGATGAAGCTAAGGGTTCAAATGGGGGAAATATAGACAATAAGGGAGCAAAGGTAGATTCCGTTTGCTTTAATTCAATAAATAATGTGCTCAGACCCTGCTGGGGAGTTTGGGCGGGGTGGAGGAGGGGGAGATACAGATCGTCAAATGTCAAAGCTCCTGTTTTCAAGATGCACCAGACCACAGGCCACACCTACCTCTCACATCACAGAGCGAGGGAAGGTTCCAGAAGAAATGCACAAGTGCTGTGGGAGTTTGACGCAGGGAGACATGGACAAGCCGCCGGGACGGGATGACATTGTGAGATGGCTTTGCAGGTAGCAGGTGAAGCAGAGTGACAGAAGCACGGCCTCTCCAGCACAGCCTGTGGGCAGCTGAGGTGAGAAGCGGAATCACTGGTGCGTTAGCAAGCGAGAGCGACTTCTTCGTGGGAATCGTTCTGTGTGGACGCAGAAATGAGCGCACGGGGGATGACTCAGACCGAAAGCAGAGCCTCTGTGTCCTTTGTGTGGTCGCTGAGCTGCTGTCGCCGAGGAACAGAAATACTCACAAGGACAAACTGAAACAGAAGGTGTCAAGAGGCACCTTCCCCTGCACACCCACTCGAGGGGACCGACCCAGGGAGGCAAAAACCACCTCGTCCTGGGCTGCACTGCAGCCTGAAAAGAAAAGCTCTTCTGGCTGATATTCTTCCCGGGTCTGGATGGGATTTGCAGACTTTATATTTCAAGATGTGTGACTATGACTTATTTGCCACAGTCACTTGTCAGTTTAGGACAATGGCAACATAACCAGCCACACAGATGAGCCAGAGGACCTGTCCCTCTCATAAGGACCTTTCCAGTTCTTCTAACCAAAGTGCAGGGGGCGAGGACCAAGGATGCTGACACTCCTGGCTACTTCATGCCAGAGTGAGCTGTGGTGCCCACAGCCAGGGAGCAGGGCCGAGCCAGGCAGGAGCTCGGGGGCCTCACGCGCTCACAGAGCACAGGCCAGCGGGCGCCCAGCTCTGTCACCTGCGGTTCTCAGCATCCCAGGAGAGGGGCCTTCTAGTTTCAGCAATACTTCCCTCCCCATGTGAACGAAGGCAAACTCTCCAGTTTCTTCTTGTAAAACAGCTTTCTATAGCTGTGCGAAGTGGCAGGACCAAAAAGTGTCTGTACCCTCTCCAAAAACAGACCGAAATCCCTCCTCGATCTAAATAAAGTGCTTTAACAAGTTTTCACTTAATTTAGAGAGCAGATTTGCATCCAATTCAACCATCTACCTGCCAAAAAGGCGCTTTATGGAACTAAAGCAGAGTTAGGAAACCTCTCAGCAAACTTGTTTATGATGGAAATCACAAATCAGCAGCTATGAGACAATTATGAAGGATATTTTATAAGAAAGAAAATTCTCCTAGCATGTTTAGAGGCACTTTACGTTCCATCACATAAAACACGAATCCTGGGCTAACTGAAAACAACAGCATGGTATGGAATAATGAACGACACGTTTCTTTTTCCTGGTGGGTCTAAGTATCCGCCTGCACCCTTCTCCTGATCTTTCTGGATAATCAGATTAACAAATCATAAAACTCTAATGCCTGTGCTCAGAGGCAGGTCATGCAGGCCTCCCCCAGGTGGGCACCAAAGGAAGGCCATAAAACAAGACCAATCAGGGACCAAGCCCACGGGCAGCAGAGTCACCCCTGGCATCAAAGCCTGGTGGGCCCTGCTGGACCATCCCTAGTTGATCCTGAGTAAATTCAAAGTGAAAGCAGAGAAATCATTGCTTCCTCAATTGCCTTCCAGAGGACCTCCGCTGTGTCCTCTGGAAGGGAAGGGACAGGGGGAAATTAGAAATTCCCATACGTCACGTAAATGACCAGGGTATTATGTGGGGAAAGTGCTGAATGAAAAGTAGTTTCCTATCCTGGCTGGTGTGCTCAGTGGTTAGACTATCAGCCTGAGCACCAAAGGGTTGTGGGTTTGATTCCTGGTCAGGGCACGTACCTGGGTTGCAGGTTTGATCCGCAGCACCAGTCTGGGTGTGTGCAGGAAGAAACCAAGCGATGTGTCTCTCTCACATAGATGTTTCTCTCTCTCTCTCTGTCTTTCTCCCACCCTTCTTCCCTCTCTCCCTTCTACTCTCTCTAAAAATCAATAGCCTCAGATAAGGACTAACAAAACAAGTAGTTTCCCAAAGTATGGTACCCAAGATCACTTTAGGGGATATGCAAAGGAATCTTTTTTAAGTTTGGGATATTAATATGTATATGTTAATGAATAAAAGACAAATACTAGTTTTCCTACTTATGATAGTGATATAAAATCGCCCTTTGACCACGTTTCAGTAAAACAGCAAGTTCATGTAAATAAAACTTCTAATAAATAATAGCACAGTCTGCCCTCAGGTAATGGTAAAACAATGATCCTGATACCTCATTGTGTGGTTAGGGAACCACTGAGTGGAGAAGGTGTCCCGGGCCTGCTGGGCACTTCTTTCTGCCCCAAAGTGGGACATTCCTTCCTTCCTTCCTTTGACTTTCAGCAAATGTCCAAGGCCCTGGTATCTGACGGTGAACGAGATGTGGCCTTGCCCTTGAGGAGCTATACATTAGCAGGGGAAACAGACCACTAAAGAGACAGGGACTGTATGCCACAGTAAGTAAATCTTAAACGTTCTGTTCACAAGAAAAATAATTCATTACCATATGGATGGTAACGTATGTTAACTAGACTTACTGTGGTGGTTATTTTGTTACTAATGGAAATATCAAATCAGATTGCATACCTGAAACCAATATGCCTCAATTAAAAAAAAAATTCATCTTGAAAAAAAGAAATGAGAAAAAGAGCAAACTAAACTGTAAGCAAGCAGAAGAAAATAAAAATTAGAGCAGAAATAAATAAAATAAAGAATAGAAAAATAATAGAGAAAATTAACAACCCAATAGTTGGTTTTTTGAAAATAAATCAACAAAGTTGACAAACATTTAGCTAGACCAATCTAGAAAAAAAAGAAATGATACTCAAATTATTAAAACCAGGAATGAAAGATAGCATATCATTAGTAATTGTACAAAAAAGAGTGTTCTGTGAACAGCTGCATACCAACAAATCAGACCACCTAGATGAAATCAACAAATGGCTAGGGAGAACAAATTACTGAATCTGATTCAAGAAGAAATAGGAAATCTGAATAGTCATAACAAATAAAGAGACGTAATCAGTCATCAAAAACCTTCTAACAAAGAAAAGCCCAAGACCAAATGGTTTCACTGCTGAATTCTACCAAAGCTTCCCAAGCTCTTCCAAAACACGGAAGAGGAGGGATTACTCCCCAACTCATTCTATGAGATTTATCCTCTACCAAAACCAGACATAAAGGTAACTACAGACCAAAATATCCCTTAAAAACAAATGCAAAAATCCTCCACAAAATACTAGTAAATCAAATTTAGTGACGTACCCGAAGGATTATACTCCGCAACTAAGTAGGTTTTTTCTAGGAATCTAATGTTGGTTTTACGACATATTTATAGACTAAAGGGCAAAAAACAAGTGATGATCTCAATAGATGCAGAAAAAGTATCTGCCCTCCTTTCATGATACAAATACTCACCAAACTAGGAACTTCCTCAACATGACAAAGGGCACCTATGAGGATGTCAGAGCTAACATCATGCTTGGTAGTAAAAGCCTGAACGCTTTCCCTCTTTGTCAGGAATAAGACAAAGATGTATCCTCTTGCCACTTGCATGCAACACTGTACTGGAGGTTTTAGCCAGGATAATTAAGCAATAAAAGAAATAGGAGGCATCCAGATTTGGAAAGGAAGAAGTAAAACTAGTTTTTCACAGATGACATGATCTTGTATATTGAAAATCCTATGGAATTTCTCAAAACACAATTAGAACTAATAAACAAGTTCAGCAAAGTTTCAGGATACAAAATCAAGATACTAAAATCAATTGTATTTCTATACACTGGCATTGACTGATCCAAAAATGAACTTCAGAAAACAATTAAATTTACAACTTACAATTTTATTCAATACATTGAAAACTACAAAATACTGTTGACTTAGTGAAAATATAAATAACCTAATTGAAAGTGAGCAAAGTAGCCCTGGCCGATTTTGCTCAGTGGGTAGAGCATCAGCCTGTGGACTGAAGGGTCCTGGGTTCAATTCCAGTCAAGGACACATGCTCAGGTTGGGACTCGATCCCCAGTAGGGGGTGTGAAGGAGGCAGCCAATCTATGATTCTCTCTCATCATTGATGTTTCTATATCTCTCCCTTCCTCTCTGAAATCAATAAAAAAATATATTTTTTTAAAAAGTAAAAAAAAAAAAAATGAGCAAAGTATCTAAATAGACATTTCTCCAAAGAAGATATATAAATGGCAAATAAACACATTAGCCATCATGGAAATGTGAATCAAAACCACAGTAAGATACCACTTTATACTTACTAGGATGGCTATAATAAAAAAGGCAGATAATAACAAATGTTAATAACAAATGTTGGCAAGAATGTGGAGCCGGCCGGCTAGCTCAGTTGGTTGAGTGTTGTCCCGTACTCCAAAAAGGCTTCGGATTCAATCCCCGGTCAGGGAGCATACCGGAAGTGACCAATCAATGTTTCTCTCTCTCTCTCTCTCTCTCTCTCTCTCTCTCTCTCTCTCTCTCTCTCTCTCTCCTTTCTTCTCTCTCTCAAATCAATAAACACATCCCCAGGTAAAGATTTTTTTAAAAAGAAGAAGAATGTGGAGATATTGGAACTCTTGTACATGGTTGATGGGAATGTAAATGACACAGACACTTTAGAAAAGCATTACCATATAACACAGCCACTCCTGGCAGATATCAAGAGAAATAAGAACATACATTCACGTAAAAAAACTTGCATATGAACTTATAACAGCATTCTTCATTATAGCCCAAAGCCAGTTAATGTATTTAGTGTACAAAACAGTGTCCTTTAGGTGAGTGTTTCATTAGCACTGCCTATAGAATAAGTCTGTAAGCCCATAAATGCTGGTACCATGTCCGATTTTGCTCATTATTTTATGTCCTGCACGAAGCAGAGGGCTCAACAAAGGGGAGATAGTCGATAAATAGTTGTTGAATTAATGAATGAATAATATGCAAAGAAAAGAATGCCCAAATAATATGGCTCTCCCTTAAGAAACTTAATCCTATTTGGAGAGTTGGTTGGTGGAATAGGAACAAGGGGAGTTCGTTATATAAGTCAGATATACTACTGAAAAATTTTAAAGTGACATATGACATATATACAGGATTCTCCTTGACAGAGTGTAAACTAAAGTTGGAACAAGACCGAGATTAACATCATCCCGTTAAACTCATGGAACATACATATAAATGTAAAATGTATCTCAATGAATTGTCACAAAGCGAACATAACCTTGGGAATCCAACACTCCTGCTCCCAAGAAGCTCCCCACCATGACCCCTCCCAATGACTTCCTTCTCCCTCCACCCCAACCAAACACTTTCATGGCTTCTAACACAGATTTAGTTTGCTGGGTTTTAAATGTATTTAAATGAAATCATGCAGTAATTTTTTTAGTGTCTGGCTTTTTTGGTTCAGCATTTATCTGTGATGTTGAGTGGAGCTGTAGTTAATTTATTTTCATTGCCATATAGTCCTCCAACATGAATACACTGCAGTGTATGTATCTGTTCTTCTCTTGATGGACATTTGGGTTATTTCCAGTTTGGAGCTATTATGAATAATGCTGCTATGAATATTCTTGTCCATGGCTTTTG
Source organism: Eptesicus fuscus (assembly GCF_027574615.1). NCBI lineage: Eukaryota > Metazoa > Chordata > Mammalia > Chiroptera > Vespertilionidae > Eptesicus > Eptesicus fuscus. The sequence goes on along the minus strand of NC_072489.1, from coordinate 15,557,815 downwards.
AGGTCTTTCATATGCATTTCTGTTAGTTCTGTCCCTGAGCGTGGAACTGCTGCATTGCAGGACACGCTCTGTTCAGGTTGAATAATACTGACAGCCAGTTTCTCAGCCTGTATGAGAATGCCAATCACTCCACATCCCCCCCCAGCACTCAGTGGCCTTTAGTGGCTCCATATTTAGTAGCTGATGTCTCCCTTTCAGAAAAGGAGGGTCTTAGCTACAGGAATGGCAATGGTTTCCTGCTGGGACAGCTCCTCTCCAGCACTCATCTGTGTATAGCTCAGCGTAGCCAACCTAACTTTTTTGGGTTCATTTCTTTCTTTCTTCTGATGTTATGAAATATTTCAAGGCTACACAAAGAACAGAAAATAATAGAATTGATGCCATATCTCACCTCTTACATTTGTCAAGTCTCAAGATTTTGTCATTTGTTTCAGATCAATTTTTAAAAACAAAACATTACAAAACAATTGCAATCATCCCTTCACCCCCAAACCAGATGTAATTACTGTCCTAAATTTATCTCTTTTAGTTGTTATAATTTTACTATATATGTATATATAAACAATATATAGCATTGTTTTACATGTCTTAAAACTTTATAGATACCCTGGCCAGTGTGTTCAGTTGTTAGAGCATCAGCCCATGCACCAAAATGTCATAGTTTAATTCCTGGTCAAGGGCACATACCTGGGTTGTGGGTTCGCTCCCTGCCCCCAGTCAGGGTGCGTGTGGGAGGCAACCAGTCCATGTGTCTTTCTCATATCAATGTTTCTCTCCCCCTTCCCCCCCTCCCCCCCTCTACTCTCTCTGAAAAGCAATGGAAAAATATCCTCAGATGAGAATTAAGAAAAAAACTTTATAGATGATATCATCCCATAAGTGTCCTTCTGCATCATGATGTTATTGGTTAATGTGATTTTGTGTTGTTTTTTTTGGGGTGTTTTTTTTTTGTTTTTGTTTTTAAATTAGTAGTTTTGATCATAGCAGGTCTAGGATTGGTTCATTTGTCCAGTTAAATTTCTTTTTTTTAAAAAATATATTTTATTGATTTTTTACAGAGAGGAAGGAAGAGGGATAGAGAGTTAGAAACATCGATGAGAGAGAAACACCGATTAGCCGTGTATTAGCAACCAAGATACACGCCCCCGACCGGAATCGAACCTGGGACCCCCCAGTTCGCAGGCCGACGCTCTATCCACTGAGCCAAACCAGTCTTGGCGGTTAATGTGATTTTGAGATTTGGCCATGTTTACTTATTCTTGGTGTTTGGGATATATTAGTAAACAAAGCTCACAAAATCGCTGCCCTCGTGAGACTTATATTCTAGCAGGGAAAGACAGTAAACATTAAATATATGTGAATTATATCGTATGTTTGAAGGGAGATCATGCTAGAGAGAAAAGCAGAGCAGGGCAGCTGGGTTCAGGAGCATCAAGGGGAGAGGCACTTATGATTGTAATTTGTAAACTGAGTGGTTGAGGAGGGCCTCATATTGAAGGTGATACCTGAGCCTAGACTTTTATTATTATTACTAGGAGCCCAGTGCATGAATTCGTGCACCTTGAAAGGAACTGTGGGCCGTGAGGCTGCGGTGGACACAGGGGTGGGTCTCAGCCCATCCTCTGCGCCCCCGCCCAGCCCCTCCTGCTGCGGCCCCTGGTCCCCTGTCTGTCAGCAGCCCCGCTCCTGCCACCACCGCTCCCACGTGCTGACAGCGCTGGCCCCACTTGCACCCGCTGACAGTGCAGAGCAATTGGGGTCAGCGCCAGCAGCAGGTGTGAGCGGGGCTGGCTCCATCAGTGGGTGCGAGCGGCAGCTGCTGCCCTGATCACCCCTCAGGAGCAGGGGGAGGTGGAGAAGCCCTCAGGGGTGATCGAGGCCGGCAGCCGCCACTCATACCCGCTGATGGCACCAAGCGATCAGGACCAGTGCCAGGAGCCAGCAGCAGGTGCGAGAGGTGGCTCCAGCACTGGCAGTGGGTGCGAGTGGGGCTGGCACCAGCAGTAGGTACAAGCACCGGGCAGAACTGCAGCATGTGGGAGCAAAGAATTTTCAGTAACCACCAGAGGCTGGCCCCAATGACAGCAACCAGCACCCCACCTTGGTCTGGCGTCCCCGTTCACCTGCTCCTCCATCCCATCACGCCCAATGCCCACCATGTTCCACACATGCCCCCTGGTGGTCAGCACATGTCATAGCGACCGGTTGTTTCGTTGTTCCTGTTATTCCTCCATTCGGTCTATTTGCATATTAGCCTTTTATTATATAGGATTTTTTAAATCCTCACCTGAGGATATTTTTTTAAATATATTTTTTATTGATTTTTTTAGAGAGGAAGGAAGAGGGATAGAGAGTTAGAAACATTGATGAGAAAGAAACATCAATCAGTTGCCTCCTGCACACTGCCCACTGGGGATGTGCCCACAACCAAGGTACATGCCCTTGACTGGAATCGAACCTGGGACCCTTCAGTCCGCAGGCCGATGCTCTATCCACTGAGCCAAACCAGTCAGGGCCTGAGGATATTTTTTTCCATTGATTTCTAGAGATATTGGAAGGGAAGGAGGATGGGAGGAGAAGGTGGAGGAGGAGAAGGAGGAGGAGGAGGAGGAAGGAGGAAGAGGAGGAGGAGAGAGAGAGAAACATCAATTGGTTGCCTCCTGCACACACCCCAAAAGGGGCTGGGAAACCTGCAACTGACTTACATGCCCTTGTTGGGGAATTGAACCCTCGACCCTTTGGTCCACACTGAGAAAAAGTGGCTAGGGCTGAGCCTAGACTCAACAAAGGCAAAGGAGAGAGCCACAGAGAGCACAACAGGTAATGTCAGAAAAAATAACAGGTGGGATGGAGGATGCCAATAATGGAGGAACTTAGAGTCCATTGTAAGGACTTTGTCTTCATTGGAATGAAATGGGAGCCACTGAAGCCTTAGTTAATTTTTAAATGTTGATACATGTAACTCTTCTTCATTTTTACACTTTGGCATAGTGTTCTATTGTATGATCACACATTTATTTATTTACTCTCCTACTAGTGGACATTTAAGTGGTCTTCATTTTTATTATACACAATGCTGCAGTGGACATTCTTGTATTTGTCACTTGGAGCACATGCGGGAGAATTTTTCTAGGAGGGGAATTACTGGATTGTGAGGTATTTTCCTCTTAAATGTTATTAGCTATGGCCAAATTACTCTGCAAAGAGTATGTTCTATTTATACTGAGAAGTTTCATTTGCTGCATAGCCTCACAGTCCTTGAAATGTCTCTTTGTGGTTTTAAATTTTTAAATTAATTTTAGAGAGAGAGAGAGAGTGGAGGGGAGAGAGAGATAAAACATCGATTTCTGTTGTTCCACCTATTCATGCATTCATTGGTTGATTCTTGTATGTGCCCTGACCAGGGATGGAACCAACTGCGCTACCTGGCCAGGGCTCTCTTTGTGGTTTTAATGTGCATTTCCCCATTCCTGGTAAGGTTGAACACCTTTTCATATGTTTATTTGTGGTTTGGGTTTTTCTTCTAATTGCTTATTCATGTCCTTTGATCATTATCTAATGGAGACAGTTCTTATTTTAAATTAATTTTTAGGAGTTCTTTATACTTTATTCTAGATACTGATCTGTTGTTGATTATATATAATGCAAATATCTTCTCCCCTTCTGTGGCTTGTCTTCACTTTTAAAAAGGGCATCTTTTATTGTACAGAAGTTTTACATTTTTATATAGTTGAATATTGGAATCCTTTTAAGGCTTGTGCTTTTTGCATCTTATTTAAAAAATGCTCCTCCATGCCAAGGTCATAATATTTTCTTCTATTCATTCTTCTTTTATATTTGCTAATATAATCAGTTTGGTTAGTGTTAAGAGGAAAGGGGAAGACTGATCTGTCCCTTTAATGGTGACATATCTTGCCTGTATTCTTCAATATTTTTAAATTCTTTAATGCTGATTTCATGGTTTAACTCCTATAGGCATGTGTATTTTCCTTATTTCCAGATTCCAGAGAAAGCTTTACTAAAACTTCCAAATCCTAAGCAGATATTCATTTAATGGGACTAATGGGACTGGGGTGGGGCCAGGAATCTGCATTTTGATACAAAACTCAGGTGATTTTGATGCAAGAGGTCGCCTTTTAAACTACTAGGTAGTATTTAATCACCCTTCCAGGTGCTTGCCCGCTTGCGAATAAACCCACGTTTGCTAGGTGATGATTTAGTTGCAGTTTGCCTCTGGTTCCTCTTTGATGGAAGTCCCTCCCTGCAAGAGTCCTCCTCCCTCCACCACCCCCACCCCCCGCAGTGGTGAGGTCCATGGTGAGTCCCAAGTATAAAGGCTTTGCCCAGGCCTGGCATGTGGTAGGACTCTGAATGGAGGATGTTCATTAACTCTGAAGGTCTCAGCTCTGGGTGAGCCAGCCAGCCTCCCTCCTGGACTCATTTCCTGCCATGCTCCCCTCCTTGGCAAGTCTTTAATTCCTCAGCGCCCCGATTCCATCCTCCGTAAACTGGTATTAATAATCTCTGCTTTACAAGGTTGTTGGAAGGATTAGAAATGGCATACGGAACGCCCAGGACAGTGCCCGGCATGTGGTCTGTGAGAGGGTCTGTGCGAGCTGAGCAGCTATGTTTTTAATTCTGGGGGGGCTGAAACTTGAACTTCAGAAGCGGTTCTCACTGGGGAGCTACGGCCCCAGGTTAGTCTCCTTGTTCTCTCCCAGTGCGTAGGACAACCCTGGACCAACAGGCTTTCAGGGAAGGTTTGATAAATAAATGTTTCTTTCAGCGTAATACACAATTCTTACATTTCATTATCATCTCCAACAAAGCCACAAAACTGGAAGACATTTTTATTATTTCACTTAACAGGTTCTTATACAGAGCTTACAATATGTCAGGCCCTGTTCTAAGTGCTTCATAGTAATTAACTTATTTAATCTTCTAACAGCCCTATGTGGTAGATACTATTATTAGTCTCATTTTATAGATGGGGAAACTGATCTAAGGAGCAGCCCTATACAGAGTGAGCTGAGCCCTCCGAGTGTGCTGCATTCAGTATCCTGAGACTAGATACATGGAAAAAAGTAATTCAACTGCGGGTCTTTCCCGAAGCTTCTGCCTCTGATTGCAGTGCTTTAGTATGGGGCAAAGAGCCCTTTAAATTGAAAATCATGTATCCTTGAGCAATATTAATTGTATATACATTTTTATATTTTAAAACCCATCCTACCACTTCACACCATTAAGATGGTTACTATAAAAACAAAACAACAAACAACGTAAGTGTTGTCAAGGATGTGGAGAAATTGGAACCATTGTGGTATGCTGTTGGTGAAAGTAAAATAGTGCAGTCAGTATGAAAAACAGTATGGCAGCCCTGACTGGTTTGGCTCAGTGGATAGTGCATTGGCCTACGGACTCAAGGGTCCCGGGTTCGATTCTGCTCAAGGGCATGTACCTTGGTTGCAGGCACACTCCCAGTAGGGAGTGTGCAGGAGGCAGCTGATCGATGTTTCTCTCTCATCGATGTTTCTAACTCTCTATCCCTCTCCCTTCCTCTCTAAAAAATCAATAAAATATATTTAAAAAGAAAACACAAAACTTTATACATGTTTTTTAAAAAAAGAAAGAAAAACAGTATGGCAGTTCCTCAAAATATTAAAAATAGAATTACCTTATGATCCAGCAACCCCACTTCTGGGTATGTACCCAAAGACTTGAAAGCAGGGGTTCAAAGAATATTTGTACACCCCTGTTCATAGCAGCATTACTACAAGAGCCAAAAGGTGGAAGCAACCCAAGAAAATATGGTACATACAGTTGACCCTTGAACTACACTGACCCCCCCCCACACAGGCACAGTTGAAAATATGCATATAACTTTTAATTCCCCTAAAAGTTTACTAATAGCCTACTGTTGACTGGAAGCCTTATTGATAACATAAATGATTTTGTTATATGCAATATGTACTATATACTTACAATAAAGTAAGCTAGAGAAAAGAAAATGTTATTAAGAAAACCATGCCCTGGCCGGTGTGGCTCAGTTGGTTGGGCATCATCCCATGCACCAAAAGGTTGCTGGTTCCATTCCTGGTCAGGACACATGCCTGAGTTGTGGGTTCAATCTCTGGTAGGGGGCGTGCAGGAGGCAGCCAATCCATGTTTCGCTCCCACATCAATGTTTCTCTCCCTCTCCCTTCCTCTCTCTCTCAAAATCAATTTTAAAAATCTTTGAATAGAAAATCATAAGGAAAAAAAAAAAGAAAATCATAAGGAAGAGAAAATACATCTATAGTACTGTATGTATTTATTGAAAAAAATCCACATATCAGTGGACCCGTTCAGTTCAAACCTATGTTGCTCAAAGGTCAACTATACATACAATGGAATATTAACTCTGCCTTAAAAAGGAAGGAAATTCTGACACATGTTACAACATGGATGAACCTTGAGGACAATATGCTAAGTGAAATAACCCAGGCACAAAAAGAGAAATACTGTATGATTACACTTATATTAGATACCTAGGGTAATCAAATTTAGAGACAGGATGAATAGTGGTTGCCAGGGGCTGGGAAAGGGGTAGAATAGGAAGTTATTATTTCATAGGTACAGTTTCAGTCTCACAAGATACAAATGTAATTATTCCCACAAAACGGTACACTTAAAAATGGTTAGGAGGAAAAATTTTGTTATATGTATTCTGCCACAATGAAAATATATGTTTAAAGGAGGAAACAAAAAAACATAGCTATTTATATGATGGTGGAAGAATGAACTATATATAGGCTTTAGGAAACCAGTCATCTGTCTATTCTATTAATTATTGTGTGTACTCAAACAATGCCTGGGCTTGTTGTAGGTACTTGAAGATATTAGATGAATAAGTGAACATACTGGTAAGTTAAAAATCCTCCTGCTAACTCCTATGGCCACATAGAGATTCCTACAAGAAATGGAAAATGGTGTTGGGAGGAACAGAGGAAAAAGAGGTAGAAGTCACTGTCCAAGCCTACTTGGCTAGGCAAAAGCCAGCGAAAAGGCAACCACAGAAGTCTGAGGGGGAAACCATTGGAATGTGGCGCCACTCAGAAATCTTGATCTCTGTCTGGGGCTGTGAGTGGCTACACCAGCCTCCCAGGTCCTCTGAAGAAGGACCAGATGTTATCTGGGACTCCTCTCTCATCTCCCCACTCCCCAGCAGTTGCCACGACTTGCATGAGACTTCCATCCCACCTCTAACTGACCCCTGCTCTCTACCTAATTGCTATTGACCTTAGGAGGAGGATTTCCAGTTAGTCTCACCTCTGTTAACAAACCCAAAAGGCACTGGAGCAACGAACAGTTTGCAAACCAAGCAGACATAAGCTTGGACAGAAGCCAAAAGTGTGTTTGGCCAAGACAAAGACAAGGTCACCTTTTAGGGTTCCCATTTTGGCTGGTTTCATATAAATGAGGTTTCCAAATTAGTCTAAATCGTGCAGTTCCGACTGGTCAGTATAGATGCAAACAAGGATATAATTTGTGTAGTTCTGATTGGACAGTGTATGTCTCAGTCCATTAGTCAAAAGACAAAACCAGGACTTCCCTATAGTGGTTGACTCACACAGCATAAACCAGCAGGACACAGTGCAGGAAGCAGAGTTCAGTCTGAGGTTCTTCCTGGTATACAGGGTACGGGAGGGGCCCCTTCCCGCAAATGGCCACGAGGCTCTTATGTATAAAATTTGGTGAGTCCTTCTCAGCAGATAAATTCCTGCTCGAGGTTCACATCAAATGAATCTTCTTGGGATCCACATTCTACTTCTCTCTTCCAACCCAAATTATACAAAGTAATCTTTCTAAAAATCTGTTTCCATACCTTTAAAAAGTCAATAGAAAGCGTCATTCTCCACCTACCACAACCTATACTTAGATGGTTAAAGAACTTCAAAGAATTCTGTCCTCTCACAATTGACACACAGACTGTACTTGCTCTTCCCCTACATGTCCTAGGTTTTATTATACTTTGTACTTTTTGTTTTTACATATTATTATGAAATAATATATACAAAGGTAGAGAATACAAGGAATGTACTCCTTCCATAGCTGAGAGAGAGAGAAACATCGATATTAGAGAGAGACACATTGATGGGTTGCCTCCTGGCACGCGCCCTGACCAGAGTCAGGTATAAACCTGCAACCCAGGTACGTGCCCTTGACCAGGAATTGAACCCATGACCCTTTGGTGCACATGCTGATGCTCTAACCATCGAGCAACACTGGCCAGGGTAACATATGGTTGATCTTTTTTTTTTTTTTAAAATATATTTTTGCCCTGGCCAGTTTTGCTCAGGATACAGCATCAGCCTGCAAACTACTAGTAAAAGGTCCCAGGTTCTATTCCAGTCAGGGGCACATCCCGGATTGTGGGCTCGATCCCCAGTGGGGGACTTGTGAGAGGCAGCCGATCAATGATTCTCTCTCATCATGGATATTTCTATCTCTCTCTCTCCCTCTCCCTTCCTCTCCGAAATCAATAAAAAAAATATATCAATAAAATATATATATTTAAATATTTTTATTGATAAAATAGAAACATCCATGATGAGAGAGAATAATTAATCGGCTGCCTCCCGCAAGTCCCCCACTGGGGATCGAGCCCACAACCCGGGCATGTGCCCCTGACCGGAATAGAACCTGGGACCTTTTAGTTTGCAGTCCGATGCTCTATCCATTGAGCCAAACCAGCTAGGGCTCATATGGTCGATCTTGATGCATCTGGACACCCACCAACTCCCTGACCCCACACATATTATTTTTTAAAATTATGTTAGCCACTAGATCCATTCATTGAGTCAACCACTGTTTCCTGAAGATTTCCTGAGGATTACCAGGTAGTGTTGCTAGAAACAGATACAGAGGTGAACAAGAGAGACTTGGTCCGGGGAAAAACACATTTATTTCAAAATAAACTGTTAATATCCAAATATTATAAACAGAATCAAAAGATCAGACCTGGACTAGCAACAGAGACTCCCTGATTTGTGTTCAAAAGAATGAATACTAAGTGCAAAAAATTATTTTACCATGTTTAAAGATTACCAAAGGAGATAGTATTAGAAAGTAGCTGCAAAAGAATGTGAACTAATGAAAAAAATCTGTTTCAAAATGTGACTCATTTGATCATTTAGTTATAATATACAAGAATCCTGAGCAATTAAAAGTACTTTTAACAAAAATGCATAATCTGAATCTAATCATGAGGAAACATCAGATAAACCCAAACTAAAGAAATTCTACAAAACAACTGGCCTGTAATCTTCAAAAACATCACGTCATAAAGGCCAGAATGAGGAGGGCCCCGAGCCCTGTCCCTCTGCCTCCACCTTTCCCTTCCCTTTCTCTTCCCCCACTCTCTCCCCTCAGGCGCCTTATCATGAGCTTCCTCATTCTCAAGCTCCGAGGGCCCTTCCTTTACCTCTCTACTTTGTTTCCTAAGCCCGTTTCTTCTGTGAATTCCAGTTTGGGTCTTGGCTCTGAATTCTTTCCTAGCCAGAACTCAAGTACTGAAGTTGCTGAATCTAGGTCCAGACTGACCCCCCGGGTCTAACACCCATTGCAGTGCCTCGACCCAGATTGTTCTTCCTGTGACTCAGATTGTTTCATCACTGGCTACAAACCCTACTCGCACTCATCCATACCCTCTCTAGACACCATTGCCACCTCCTTCTTTGCCCGGGCCTCATCAGCCCTCAGACAGAGAGCAAGGATCTCTTGGCTTCTGAAGAAAAACATCACCCCTCTTTAGTAGGAAACAGCTACAGAAGAGACCTGTACCCCTTTTCTCTGCAAGAATTCAGAGCCAAGATCCTTGAGGGGGGATGTGCTAGGCAGTTAGACAGACGTGAGCAGAGCAAAGATGAAAGATGATGGGCCAGGTACAGAAGGTCACCAGGGTGGACAGCCTCAGGAGCCTAGCAAAGGACAACTGTAGGATGGGACCTCGCCTCAGGGTGACCTATCATCCCCTAGCAATATCGCTGGTGATGCAGTTTGGACCTCCTGACCTTTCCTACCTAGAGATAACATCTAGGCCTCAGATGTATTTCAGCTCCCGGCGCAGAAAAGCAACAAAACCAGACCAGTGAGGCCATGGCTGCCCTCTGGACCAGCTGCATTGAATAATGACCCTCTGCCCTGGCGCCCGCCAATCCATCAGTGGAGACCAAGGCCCTGAAAGGACACACCTAGAAAACTGCTGAATCTTCCCCTGGGACCTCCCCTAAAATCTCCACCCTTAAAACCCTTAGGACAGAGGACCCAGCAAGCTCTACCTCCCAGAAGCACCCCAGCCTTTCTCTCCCCCCGACCCCCCTGCCCCCAGGCGGGTTACCATTAGCTTCTTCACTCCCAAGCTCCAAGGGCCCTCCCTTTACCTATAACTTGTTTCCTAAGCCCATTTCTTCTAGGAATTGCTTATTCTATCCCTGCGATTTACCAAATGTTCTCTTACAAAAAAAAAAAAAAAATAAATAAAAATAGATTGAGGAACTCTATCAGATGAAAGGAAATTAAAAAGACAAAACAACTTAATGGTTAGATCCTAGTCTGGGAAAGAAAGTTTATAAAGGGATTTATTGAGGTAATTAGTGAGATTTGCATATGAACTACAAATTAGATAACAATCATTTAATAATATTAAATTTTCTGAATTTGATCATTTTTTAAATTATTTTTTAAGAGGATGTCTTTAATGTTAGCAGCAAAAATGGAAATATTTGGGGGTAAAAGTCTACAATTTGATCTCAAATAGTTCATTAAAAAGGTAATGGGCGAGCATACAATGGAGTCAAGACGTGTCTTCAATAAAAGGTGTTGGGAAAATTGGACAGATACATGCAAAAAAATTAAACTAGACCACCAACTTACACCATACACAAAAATAAACTCAAAATGGATAAAAGACTTAAACATAAGATGGGAAACCATAAAAATCTTAGAAGAATCCATAGACAGCAAAATATCAGACATATGTCGTAGCAATATCTTTACCAATACAGCTCCTAGGGCAATGGAAACTAAGGAGAAGATGAATAAATGGGATTACATCAAAATAAAAAGCTTCTGCACAGCAAAAGAAACCATCAACAAAACAACCAGAGAGCCCACTGCATGGGAGAACATATTTGCCAATGTTACATCCAGCAAGGGTTTAATCTCCAGAACTTATAGGGAGCTCATACAAAAGGAAGATGAATAATCCAATAAAAAAAATGGCCAAAGGACCTAAATAGACACTTTTCGAAAGCCAATATACAAAAGGCCAAGAGACATATGAAAAAATGCTCAAAGTCACTAATCATTTGAGAGATGCAAATCAAAATGACAATGAGATACCATCTCACACCTGTCAGAATGGCTATCATCAACAAATCAACAAATGACAAGTGCTGGCAAGGATGCGGAGAAAAAGGAACCCTCAAACACTGCTGGTGGGAATGCAGACCAGTGCAACCACTGTGGAAAACAGTATGGAGTTTCCTTAAAAATTTAAAAATGGAACTCCCATTTGACCCAGTAATCCCATTTGTCGGAATATATCCCAAAAAATCAGAAACACCAATCAGAAAGGATATATGCACCCCTATGTTCCTAGCAGCACAATTTACAATAGCTAAGATTGGAAACAGCCTAAGTGCCCATCAGCAGATGAGTGGATTAAAAAAACTGTGGTGCATCTACACAATGGAATACTATGCTACTGTAAAAAATAAATAACGCTTACCATTTGTAACAGCATGGATGGACCTGGAGAGCATTATGCTAAGCAAAATAAGCTAGTCGGAGAAAGATAAATATCACATGACCTCACTCATTTGTGGAATATAATGAACAACATAAACTGATGAACAAAAATAGATCCAGAGACATAGAAGCATCAAACAGACCTTCAAACCTCAGAGGGAAGGCTGGGAAGGGCGGGGAGTGGAGGGTGGTTAAGAGATCAACCAAAGGACTTGTATCCATGCATATGAGCATGGCCAATGGACACAGACGGTAGGGGGGTGAGAGAGTGTTCTGGGGGGTGGGGGCAGGCGGGGAGAGGTCAATGGGGGGAAGAAGGAGACTTACGTAATACTTTCAACAATAAAGAATTTTGTTTTTTAGAAAGGTAATAGGCCTGGCCAGTGTAGCTTAGTTTGTTGGAGTGTCATCCAGTGAATCTAAAGGTCCTGGGTTCAATTACGGTCCATACACATACCCAGGCTATGGGTTCGATCACAGAAGGCGATTGGTCGAAGTTTATCTCTCTCTCTAAAATCAATTTTAAAACAATATGTATTTCTTTATTGATTTCAGAGCGGAAGGGAGAAGGAGAGAGAGATAGAAACATCAATGATGAGAGAGAATCATCGATCGGCTGCCTCCTGCACGACCTCCACTGGGGATTGAGCCCGCAACCCAGGCATGTGCCCTTGGCTGGAATCGAACCCGGAATCCTTGAGTCAGCAGGCTGACGCTCTATCCACTGAGCCAAGCCGGCTAGGGCATATAAAATCAATTTTTAAAAAACACACAAAAAATATCCTCAGGTGAGGATTTTTTAAAAAAGATAATAGTATATATTGTATACTGTATTAAACCAAATATAGCAAAACAACAACAACACACACACACACACACACAATCCCACTGTTAGGGGCAAGAAAGGAATATTGGGAACTGGCTATGGTTGTGGGAAGTATTGATCATGCTCTGTTGGCCACGATTGCCTTGTGTTGATTAAAGAAAGGACATTCTGACCTGGCTGGGAGTTGTACGCCCTCGGGCCCTGGGAGTCAACCTCAGACCTGGGAGTCAACCTTGGAATGCTGTCCATTCTCACGGAAAGATTAGCACCCTTGTTGTCCAAACAATGGAGTCCTAGCGCAGCCTCCTATCCCCTTGCCTGAAATCCCTACTTCCCTATGCCAATAATCCAATTTCTCTGTGTAATCTTTGTCCTACTCAATATAAGCAGCTGGCTTATGGTGGGGGACAGAGCAGATTTTTGTGGATGACCTGCTGCTCTCCCTTACTGCTGGCAGTATTGGAATAAACAGTCCTTTTCTGAACCTCCCAGTGCGTATGGTTTCTCGCTTCCCTCTGGCCTTATTTCTGACATAACACTAAAAGCAAATTGTTTTTGCCATTTTTCTGTAAATTTGATGTTTTTCAACATAAAAAGTTAGAAATAAAAAAAGCCTTGAAGATATGTAAAAATATAGACTGTCGACGAAAGAACATCCAACCTAGGAAAAAACTAATGAGTTTATTTGAACCAAACTGACAATTGTGGGAAGCAAAATCTCCACAGATTGAGAAAATCTGGAGAATGGCAGTTCTGCAATTTATCTTATACGTTATAATCAAAGGAGGAAACGTAAGAGAGGAGGGGGGGGTGGGTGTTACATGAAATTCATTGACAGTAGACTAGGAAGGTGGGATAAAGCAAAGTGGGGTGAAATAGCTGAGATTGGGTAAAAATTAAAACAGAGAGACACATACTTCCTTTACATGGGTGGCTATAAGATAGTTAACGTTTACAGTACATAGAGATTATACTGTCTGCGGGCAACAAGATACCAATACAGTCTCCTGTTCTGATGATGGTGGTGGTGCCTTTAAGGGATCTGGAAAAGAAAGTTACTCTGATTTCAAAGGTATGTTATCTTATTATATGCATAAAGACAATAGACACTTTCAAAGGTAAAGGTTTACCTTTGTTTGTCAAGGAAGGCGCAGGTCAAGGGCGTGACTACTCACCATGACCCACTTTTAGTTAGGAATTTTTACTTTCAGACCACCCTTTGTGGTTACTTTGGTCTGTATGGCCCACTGAGCTTGTCAGGGTTAATATGTGGCTCCCTTTTCATCCACAATATCTCTGATGTCTGGTGTGGTTGGAGTCATTGTCCTGAGTGGCTCCATCATGCTTTCTGGGAAAAGTAGAGCAGTATTGGATGCTGAACACAGCCCTCCTAATGTCATGGAATGTGGCTCTTAGGAAAGATTTACCAATGACTAAGCTCCAAAATGAAATCATCTATAGGGACAAGGTTTAATTTTGCATTACTGCCCAATTTTGCCCCTGAACAGCAAGCAATATATGAGATCCCGATAACAATAGCTATACTGGCCCATCTCGCTAAAGGATGGAAGTTGTTCTGTACTCTCTTCTTTTTCCTTTTTTAAATTTGAATTTTCTTGCCTCTTCCTGGTGAGGCTAGGAATGCTCTGAAGTTTCAATCCATTAGAGTTGGTCATTTGCATGACACAATCTGGGCCACCCTATACCTTGCTGTTAGAAAGAAACTTTTCATTTCCTTTTAGGCTCCTGAGAAGACAAGTTGAGGATCTTCTGAAGCTGCCCTCACCCTGTGGGTGGGAGTTTGCCCATCGGCCTGCTGAATGGGGAGCCAGAGCACAGTGAGTTTATGAGGGGCCGAGAGGGGGTGTCAGACGTGGGGCTGGATGGGGGCTTGGCGGGTGGGAGGCTGGATGGAGGTGGTTTTCTTGACCCTGACATGCCCTTGAATGTTGAGACTACTGACTTCTGAGGCTTGGATAAGACCTTGAAATTCACTACATTTTTGTCACAGTTGAACATGACTGTTTTGTGGCAGAAGTTGACAGAACTCGAAAATGTTTTTTCCTTGTTTACTATGCACATTTACCTACGAGGCCACAGGTTTTTGGCACTCACTCACAGGGTGGAACTACAGTCACCGAACTATTGGGTGCTTCCTGGGGGTTCAAGTAGTGAACTAGATAGTCAGGGTCCCTGCCCTCAAGGATCTCAGACAGCAATATAACTGGTGTGTCACAACACACGAAGAGCAGTTGCCTAGAACCTAGACAATATGTTTGTTTTTGTTTTTTAAATTGAATGGCAAAACCACCAAAAAAGTTAAAAGATGAGTGGTAAACTGGAGGGGGGAAAATTTGCATGTGTATCAACTGAAAGACTAAATCAATGCAAACAAAACAAAAAACAAACAAACAAACAAAAAACCCTACCACACAATAGAAACGGAGGCCAGAAGGACTTGAGCAGACAATTCAGTGAAAAGGAAACACAAATGGCTCTTAAACATATGAAAAGGTGCTCACCCTCCCTCACAATAAGAGAAATGCAAATGAAATTTCAATGGATACCACTTCAAGTTGGCCAAGAACAGAAGGTTGATAGCACTGTTTTGGAGAGCTGGGGAAACAGACTTTCCTGAGATATCTCCAGGAGGAGTGTGCGTTGGAATAATGTCCCTGTGGGACAAGTTGGCCTTATTTGTAGATATTTAAAATGCATATCCTGTGACCCAACAATCCAATGCTGGTCACTGATCCTGCAGACACACTTAACACTTGCAAAATGGCATACTGTTAAGTGAAAAGAGCAAAGTACAGAACAGTGCATATTGTATGCTATCAATTGGGTTTAAATACTATAAAACATGTGTCAGTACAATAATTTTCTTAACTTTCCCTCTGATGCTGGCTTTGTTATTTCCCTGTTTTTAAGATTAGAATTAATGCTAGATAGACATCTTTTTGTGCATGAATCTTTGTCCATAAATCAGATGATTTCCTTGTGACAGTGCAGATTACTAGGTCAAGAGACTATGGTAACAATCACTGCAGCAACTCTCACCATTTGTTAAGCAGACTACTAGTATTTTTTCTCTTCATCCTCACAACAGTTCTGTGAGGTGGGAGAAAGACCCCCATTCTCCTCGTACTTGGAGTGGGGCACACAGCTGCGATGGTGGGGGTCAGAACTCACATCTACTTGGCTCCTGAGCCCCTGCTTTAGAGCCCACTCATCTGCATGGGGCATTTTTAAGGCTCTTGTCAAATTACTTTTGTGTATGAAAAAAAGGGGGTCTATGGAGAGTAATCTCACAGGGTGATCTGATGATAAATTCCTAACTGGGCAGGTCATGGTGGGCGGTCATGCCCAAGCATATACCCGTTTTTTCCGGCGTATAAGATGACTTTTTAACCCAGGAAAATCTTCTCAAAAGTCGGGGGTCGTCTTATACGCTGGGTGTCATCTTATAGGGCGGGTATATCCCAAACTCTATATTTTAACTGGAAAAGTTGGGGGTCGTCTTATACGCCGGAAAATATGGTACCTTTTTTTTTTTTTTTTTTTTTTTAGAGAGAGAGAGAGAAAGCAAGGGAGGGAGAGAGCTGAGAGAGAGAGGAAGAGACAGAGAAACATCGATCGGTTGCCTCCGCAGGCACCCTGACCCGGGATTGAACCTGCAATCCCAGTATGTGCCCTGAACAGGAACCAAACCCCTCAGCTCTAGGTGCACGGGGCGATGTTCCAACCAACTGAGCCACAGGAGCCAGGGCAAGCATATAACTTTTTAGTAAAAGGTTTATCTTTGCTCTAAGCAAGCCCTGAACGTTGTTTCTGTACATCTAAATTAACACACCTTTGAAAAATGTCCCCTTTTCGACACCTCCTTTATGACCTGATCACCCTTTCAGCCCTCTCCTCCTAAAGCTTGAATCTACTGTTCTGTGATCCAGTCCCTGCCTTGCCTTCCCCACCTTCATGTCATCTTCCTCACAGTCCCTCCTTAATCTCAAATGCAGGAAAGAAACTGCAAAACTGCTATTTGCTGGAGCATTTAAGATCTTGCTCCCCAAAATATGTCATCAGTTTGGCTCAAATAAACTTATAAAAATTCTCTACAGGTTTAGACGTTTCTTACATCGACACTTTCCAGAAACCTCATCAGTTTACACTCCTCTCCCCCACAAAAGTACCAAACTTGACCACTCTGGGGGAATTCCATATTTTCATCTTCCTTATTTGGAAGGGAAAATATAGCAACTTATGACCTGCCCATAACTAGTGAATCTGAACATTTTTCATATGTTTATTAGCTGTTTGTACTTTTCTTCTTTTGTTAAGTGTTCATCATGGGCTGTATATATTTTTAAATATATAAAACTTTCTTTTAAAGAAAACAAACAAATATACAAATTGAAAAACTTTCTTAAAAATGTAACATGTCACCCTGGCTGGTGGCTCAGTTGGTTGGAGCGTGGACCCATACACCGAAAGGTTGCGATTTCGATTCCTCGTCAGGGCACATGGTTCCAGTTTGGGGCATGTATGAGAGGCAACCAATTGATATATGTCTCTCACATCGATGTCTCTCTCTCTTTCCCTTACTCCCTCTCTGGAATCAATTAAAAAAAATGTTTTTAATGTCAATTCTTATCTAGTCTCAGTAAAGCCACTGGCTCATGTGGACAAAAGCAGCAGCCCAGGCAACCAGCTGGGTTGTTCTGGCTGGTGTGTCCTTGGCCTTGGGTGGGAAGTCCAGGGCGACTGCGAGGGAGAAATCAGGCTCATTTAGACTGAGAAAAAGTGGCAGCAAGGAGTTGGGTGTGATGCCTACACACAACCAACAGGAAGGTGTATTGCTCTGTGCTAGAGAACAAATGCCTGGGCCCTCCTCATTGGAGTGGCCCTTTCCTTCTGCTGGGTTGGTGACATCAGGCTGCTGGCTGGGGCAGCCAGAGACAGGCGCTTTTCCAGTGCCCCGCCGAGCTCCTGGGAGCGAGCCTGTCATTTCCAGGTTCCTCTGCCTGATTCTGGCTTCCTTCCTCTCAGGCCGCGGGTATAGCGCCGAGGCTACGCGGGCCCACTGGTTGGCAGCCTGAGCAGCCGAGGCCAGGGTTCCGGGAGGCAGGCCCGGGAGAACCTGGCGGGGGGAGGGTGAGCAGGAGGCCGCTGTCAGAGGCTGCTGCTCACTGCCAGTTCTGGGCGCCGGCAGCGGCCCTTCAGCAAGGTGAATGGTTTCAGAAAGGGTCTCATTCACACACTGCCAAGAGTCCACGACCTATTCTTGAATTCACAAAAATTAAAAGCAGAACAACAGCCCGGCTAATGTAGCTACTAGCAAGATGCAGCTGGTGCTCCTTTGCGAGCAGAACCCGCCGGGCCTTCCGCCCCCGCCCCGGCCTGCGGAGGTCTCCTCGGAGTTATTTTGTACCCTGCAGCTCCAGGCCTGATTGTGACAGCTGAGTGACTTAGCTGGCACCGTGGGATGCGGAATGACAAAGGCGCAGAGCATAGCCGGTGGCAGGGGATGGCGAGGGCTGGTGGGAGTGGGGGGGGGGGGGGGGGGGAGAGGGAGGACGCTGGGGTGCCAGGTTTGCCCTGCTCCACAGCTGCCTGGGGGAGCTATCATGTCCTCCTTCCATCCCTCTCTATAAAATATTCTTGTAGCAATTAAGTGAGAGGTTTAGCAAGCCCAATAGTGGTTATTCCCGTGTCCTCGCAGCCTCGAAGTGGTGGGGTCTCAGTCGTCTCCAAGTCTGTCACTGCCTCGGAGGTCGCTTCGCCCTCCCTGGGCTGCCTTCCTGCGTTCCCGTCCTGGGTGGCGGCACCTCCTCGGGGGCCAGGGGGTCAGGGGGCCAGGGTGAGGTCCTGGGCACTTTGGGGTGGCTTCTGGCCCACAGACACCATCTGGGCAAGGGTGAGGATGGCAGGATTGGACTCCTGAACAGCCCCAGGGGGCCACCGTCAAGGAGCAGTGCTTTAGGCCGGGGCTTCGAGTTCAGATCTCATTGAGGGGCAGATAAAGGGTAATGATGAAGTTGGGTGGAAATTCTGACCTGTGGCCAACGGCCCAACACTTCAGGGCCCCAGTTTCCTTGTCGGAAAAATGGGGGATAATAACAGCCTTTACTAGTAGAAGGATTTTTGTAAGAATCAAATGAGCCAATTAAGGGAAATCACTTGGCATTGTAAGTACTACATAAGTGGAAGCTATTATTAATAATGCTGCTACACCAGCACTCCAAAGCCACGTTCAGCAAACATGCTCCCTCAGTCCACTTCAACATCCTGACTTCCCACACTGTTTATTCTTAGAGGTTTTGAGTGGAGCCACAGAATTACACAACACGCACAACATGAGTCCCCTAGTCTTTTGATTGACAAGAATAAAACACTTCTCCTAGCCACCTTGCAGAACAGCTCCTAGGTCATTTGTCATTTCTTAGAGCTCCAAGATGAGGCTGAGGAGCTGCAAAGAGGACACTGAATGGACTGGGGCAGAATTAATTTATTCCTTCCTTCCTTCCTTCCTTCATCCCTTCCTTCCTTCTTTAAACATATATTTATTGATTTTAGTGAGGAAGGAGAGAGAGACAGAAACACCAATGATGAGAGAGAATCATTGATCGGCTGCCTCCTGCCCATTTCACACTGGGGATCGAGCCCAAAACCCGGGTATGTACCCTGACCAGAATCGAACTGTGACCTCCTGGTTCATAGGTCAATGCTCAACCACTGAGCCACACCGGCTGGGCCAGAATTTCTTTCTTTTAAGAAGCAGCCGTATTTCCAAGAATCACCCATTAATTCCAAAATATAATATTCTTGTAGCAATTACAAGAGAGGTGAGAAAGTTAATTATTTGGAAGCCAATGAAGTCATGATGAAGTACTAAGGCCGTGGTCAGCAAACTGCAGCGCGTGAGCCACATGCGGCTCTTTGGCCCCTTGAGTGTGGCTCTTCCACAAAATACCACGGCCTGGGCGAGTCTATTTTGAAGAAGTGGCATTAGAAGAAGTTTAAGTTGAAAAAATTTGGCTCTCAAAAGAAATGTCAATTGTTGTACTGTTGATATTTGGCTCTGTTGACTAATGAGTTTGCCGACCACTGTACTAAGGTGATTCTGACTTGTTTTTCTCCCCTTTCAGGGCAAAGGACAGTAGATTCTAGCCTGAGAATGACACTGTTGCCCCAGGCTTTCACAACTTTTATTCACATGGAGAAACTGATTCACTTTTAATTCTCTCCATCCCATCCACAGTTTTACTAAGGTACTATAGGGCAAGTTCCAACATAACATGCTGTATCTGAGAGATCCATGGCAGCCCTGGCCAACGGGCGGTCAGCTAGGGAGCTTGGAGAAAAGGGTTAGTGGGGAGGGAAGTGCTTTCACCTCAATGACAGTCACTGAGATTTTAAAAAGTATTTAGGAAATATATTAATTTAGGTTATGCAACACTACTATCTACTGTAGTAGACAAATTTCAACATCTCTTTGGCTTAACACAACAGTATTATATGTCAAAGCAAGTGGCAGGTGGGAAGAGTCTGCTCCATTCAGTCACTCAGTGGTCCAGTCTGATAGTGGCTCTGCCAACTGTAGTTCCTCATCTGGAACACATGGCTTCTGAGATGCTTTGGAAAAGCAAGGCGTGGAGAATGACCACCCTGTTTTTTTTACCTCCTTAAATCAGAAGTATGACATACTATTTCTGATCATTGTCTGTTGGTTCTATTGAGAGGAAAGCTATGAAATGTAGGGGAGGTGAACACTAATCTTCCTGCCACATTGACTGAGATACTACAATAAACTGAACTTGGAGCTGTTATTTTAGGTTATCAATTACGGTTCAGGAAACAAAATCTAGGAGCCATTATAGACTTCAAAAAAAAAATTATTGATTCATTGACTTGAGAGAGACAGAGAGAGAGAAACATCAATTTGTTGTTCCATTTATTTATGCATTCATTGGTTGGTTCTTGTATGTGCCCTGACTGGGGTTTGAACCTGTAACCTTGGTGTATGGGACAACGCTCTAACCAACTGAGCTACCCAGCCAGGGCTATAGACTATTTACTACAGGTTATCACTTGATGTGTAGCATTGCAATAGAAAGAAAACAGCCCTGGCTGGGGTGGCTCAGTTGGTTGGAGCATTATCCCGTGCACTGAAAGGTCACAGGTTCGATTCCTGGTCAGGGCACATGCCTAGGTTGTGGGTTTGATTCTTGGTAGAGGTAAGGGCTTGAGGCAATGGATCGATGTTTCTCTCTCACATTGATGTTTCTCTCTCCCTCTCCCTTCCTCTCTTTCTAAAATCAATAAAAACATATATAATAAATAATGATATTAAAAAAGAAAGAAAACAGAACACCTCAGTACCAGCTAGTATATATGCCAAGTCACATCAGCCACTGAAGTGAGGCACATGGAGCAAATTAATAGGCCACAAACTCCAAAGGGGCAGCTAAAACAGTTGTGGGAGGAGAGAGGAACTCCTCAAAAAAGTATGGTACTCTTGATCTTACATAGAAAAACAGATGGGAGTGGTTCCAAGTGTATGTATATACATATATACACAGTAGGGAAAAAATAACAATATTATATACTTTTATTTATTATATACATTATATACATTATATACTTTTATTTATTATATACATTATATACATTATACAATATTATATACTTTTTATAATATTTTTCAAATTATATTATATATAATTTTATACAATATTATATACTTTTATTTATTATATACATTATATACATTATATACATTATATACAATAAAATGTATATAATAAACAAATGTATATAATAAATAAAAAATGTATATAATAAATAAATAAATAAAAATAACAAATGTATATAATAAATAAACTATGTATGCTCCAACAAGCATACATAGTTTAGAAAAGTGGTTTTAGAATGGATAACAGGAAGTACTATGTTACAGTGGTTAGGAAATGTATGTATCATGCTTTCATCATTTTTTGTGAATGCCTATGATGTATAAGACACTATATAAGAAGTCTTTAAGCTATGAGGTTTGCAGTCTAATTTATGAATTTTAAAAGATAGGCTTTAGATAGGTAGATAGTTAACCTTTTATTTTACTCAACAGCATTTATTGCTACCACGTTCAAGGCAATTTGCAGAATATAAAAATGAACCAAACCTAATTCCAACTCTAAGGAGTTTTTGGACAAGGTTGTTATGATCAAGCTCAACCATGTTCTCCCACCACCCATCTTTACTTACTAATACCAGGAAAGATATCAAGCTGGTAAAATGGCTCACCAGGCTGGTCCTTTGGCCTTCTTTGGGTTGTTTTAGACTTGCTAATTTGAATGATGGGATGTTGATGGCATTGAGCATCTTATAACTGAAAAGATGAATTGAGGCCCTCTTTCTGCAATTCTGTTGAAAAATTGAAAAATCTTCAGAAATGGAATAATTATGATACATGCAAATCTTCTAAGTTCTAGTGTTATTTTTTAATATTCTAGCTTCCTTAGGTAAAAGTTTTATCTCAACCTTCAGTCACAATAGACATATTGAGTGAGGTTAAAAAACAAAGTTGATGAAGATTAAAAAACAAAGTTGATTGAAGAATACAGTATGTGCCAAAATATTACCTTTCAGTGTCAGGACCTACAGCTAATTTTTCTCCTTCCCCCCTTTTTCTTTATTATCCACACTACCTATGACAAATATAATTAAAGAATGCATTAGGGAAAAATAAGTTTATTCAGAAGTTTCTCTTTTTCATCAATTCTTTAACTACTATTTATAGGCAAGAATGATTTTTTGGGAACCACAGAGAGATTTGTAGTTTACTATTTAAATAAACTGTAGGATTTGGAGCTTGGCTAAGACTTTATGGATGATGTAAAATAACTCCCTGGATTTATTTAATCTATTCATTGATTTAACAAATATTTACTGAGCATCTACTATGTATCAGGCTCTGTGTTAGGCTCTTAGGACCTAGCTGCCTATGTGGGCTTACTGTCTCATAGAAAATCCAAGTTTTAGACATGCCACTCTGTGACTTGCCCAAGGATACACATTAGTTGGTAGCAGAGATGTATGAAAATCTGATGTCCTACTTTTTGTTTTTTTTTAAGGCATCACCATGTGAGAGGTTTTTGTTTTGTTTTCTGAATGTTTTCTTTTAATATGTTTTTTATTGATTTCAGAGAGAGGAAGAGAGGGATAGAAACATCAATGATGAGAGAGACTCATTGATCAGCTGCCTCCTGCACACTCCCCTACTGGGGATCGAGCCTGCAACCTGGGCATGTGCCCTGACCGGGAATCAAACCACTTAACCACACAGGCCAGGCTGGTGTCCTACTTTTAATTTGGGCTCTCTTCAATATTTATTTGCCACTGACCTTCTTAGCTATATATTATCTTTCTGTCGTGAAGATAAAATAAGAGAAAGCCATCTTTGATTAGTTGAGCACCTGAGGGAATATTGGAGAAATTTTTAGTGGTTAGATGGAACATAATCTACATTTCCTTAATCCTGGAAAAGTATAAAATAGTCCAGTGGTTCCTAAATGTACTCTCAGCAGGTAGCCAGACTTAAAGTTTCACTGTTTGCATTAAAATTAAAAAAAAAAAAAAGAGGGAGAAAGATAATGTACAAGTTGATGTAAAGTCTCCCACTTTCCTTTTGTGGGAGGGGCTATCCTTTATGCAGAGAGTATATTCTTACTATTTTGGGAGTTAAAATGTCCTTTCTTCTTGAAATAATTCAGATAGTGGGTGGCAGTTAGTTCTTTTTTAAAATGTCCTTATCATCAAAATTTGAAGTTGACATCTCTGTCAGTTTCTCCCAAATTTGAAAATCCAAATGACTGTGAATCACTAAATTAAATATTGGGGTAGTTCAAGTTTTCTTTGGGATAGCCTGGTGCTAAAAACTGACTCTTGGAATTAATGGGGGAGGAACCAAGATGGCGGCATAGTTAAACAACTAATCTGCTGCCTCACACAACAATTTCAAAAATACAACTAAAAGACAAAACATCTACCACCCAGAACCACGGGAAAGCTGGCTGAGTGGAAGATATACAGCTAAGAAGAGAAAGGAGCACAAACGCTGAAAAGCTGAGGTACGGAGGCACGCGAATCGGGCCGGCGGCGGGCGGCTGGGTGCGCGGCTTTTCTTCAACCCGCAGGGAGACAAGCTCCCGATCACTCTGAAATCCAGTTTCTGGGGACACTCGGGGGACCCAGACACCTACGGGGAGAAGCTGGACTCTCGGCCATCGGGTCGGAAAGTGAGAGTGACTTTTTTGCAGTGGTGCGCCCAGCAATCATTGTTTACTGCGCTGGAGCGCGGGGCGCAGGGACTTGGAAACGTGGAAAGGCAGAGACGGCTGACGGCAGCCATCGCTGTTGGCCACGCCCCAGCCTAGTGACGCCCTGAGACCCTGCCCAGCCCTGAGGCCCCGCCCCGCACATTCTACAAACCCGCCCAGGCTCCACACAGCGGCTTTTGCATATAAATGGCCTGTTCTATGACAGCTCAACCAAATTAACTGTAGCTCTAGTCAGACTGCTCCAAATCCGCCCAAGCAAAGGAGGAGAAAACTAGCCCTTGCTGTAGCTCCTGCTGGGGGACACACAGTACACAAGGGTACACCAAGAGTGTCCACCTCAAGTAACTGGGAGGCTGACCCGTTGAACCAATAGGACACCTAGTACACAAAACTACCCTACCAACTCAGGGAAGCAGAGAATATGAGAAGGCAAGGAAACAGATCACAAACCAAAGAAATGGAGGAAAACAAGCGATTGGACATAGAGTTCAAAACCACGGTTATAAGGTTTTTCAAGAATTTCATGGAAAAGGCCGATAAATTCCATGAGGACCAACTAGAAATTAAACATACACTGACTGAGATAAAAAATATTATACAGAGACCCAAAAGCAGACTAGAGGATTGTAAGAATCAACTCAAAGATTTGGAATACAAAGAGGCCAAGGACACTCCTCCAGAGAAGCATGAAGAGAAGAGAATTCAGAAAGTTGAAGATAGTGTAAGAAGCCTCTGGGACAACTTCAAGCGAACCAACATCAGAATTATGGGGGTACCAGAAGAAGAGAGAGAGCAAGATGCTGAAAACCTATTTGAAGAAATAATGAATGAAAACTTCCCCCACCTGATGAAAGAAATAGACTTACAAGTCCAGGAAGCGCACAGAACCCCAAACAAAAGGAATCCAAAGAGGACCACACCAAGACACATCATAATTAAAATGCCAAGAGCAAAAGACAAAGAGAGAATCTTACAAGCAGCAAGAGAAAAACAGTTAGTTACCTACAAGGGAGCTCCCATACGATTATCAGCTAATTTCTCAACAGAAACCATGCAGGCCAGACGGGAGTGGCAAGAAATATTCAAAGTGATGAATAGCAGGAACCTACAACCAAGACTACTCTACCCAGCAAAGTTATCATTCAGAATTGAAGGGCAGATAAAGACCTTCACAGATAAGAAAAAGCTAAAGGAGTTCATCACCACCAAACCAGCATTATATGAAATGCTGAAAGGTATTCTTTAAAAAGAGGAAAAAGAAGAAGAAAGATAAAAATTATGAACAACAAATACATATCTATCAACAAGTGAATCTAAAAGTCAAGTGAATTAAAAATCTGAGGAACAGAATAAACTGGTGAACTTAATAGAATCAGAGGCCTAGAATGGGAGTGGATTGATAATTCTCAGGGGGAAAGGGGTGTCTGTGTGGGGAGTATGGGAAGAGACTGGACAAAAATCATACACCTATGGATAAGGACAGTGGGGGGGAGGGGAGGAGATAAGGGCAGAGGGGGGTGGGAACTGGGTGGTGGGGAGATATGTGGGGAAAAAGGAGAAACAATTATAATCTGAACAATAAAGATTCATTAAAAAAATAGAATAAAAAAAAAAAACTGACTCTTAATACTCTTTAGACAATTAGTGAAAGGCCACCACACCTTTGAGCCTCAAAACAAAAACAAAAAGATCTCTAAGAACTCTGATCTCTCAGCAACATTTTGGCTAGTTTTATGATCTTTTACTACCTTCCTTTGTTCAGAATTTTTCACTTGATGCTAGGCATCCTCTTGATTTACATAAATCAATAAAAATACTGATGATTGGGCCCTACTCCCAGATATTCTTATTTAAGTGGCTTCAGGTGGGAATTAAGTGCTAGGATGGTTCAAAAGTTCTTTTGGTGATTTTATTTTATTTTTTTAATTATTTAAAAATATTTTTATTGATTTCAGAGAGGAAAGGAGAGGGAGAGAGAGATAGAAACATCAATGATGAGAATCATTGATCAGCTGCCTCCTGCACGCCCCCTACTGGAGATTGAGTCTGCAACCAGACATGTGCCCTTGACCGGAATCGAACCTGGAACCCTTCAGTCTGCAGTCCCACGCTCTATCCACTGAGCCAAACCAGCTAGGGCTCCTTTGGTGATTTTAATGTGTGGCCTGGTAGGGATGGTGTTCCTTTATTAAATAGCTTCTATGTGGTCAGGCACTAGGACAGTTACACAGATGAACAAGCTGGTCTATGCAGTAGAAAAGCTAATTAGGAAAACAGACAGGCAAAATGTGACAACACAGTGTGGTAAGTGCTTTTATTTATTCTGTAATTCAACAAATATTAACAAATGCCATGGTGGAGTAAAGGTATGCCCAAATCCTGTGGGCTCCCTGCAAAGACCAGGGAAATTTCACAGAGAAGGCAGCAGACAGGCAAGGATTTGGAGGAATCCTTCTTCCAAGTTTTCATCAGATAAGGTGAAAAGGGCGGGCAGGGCTGCTGTGGGAACAGTGTGTGCCCGGCATGGAGGAGTGTGGTGGGCTGGCAGAAGCTAGAGATGAGATACTGGTTGGGTACAGATGTGCACAACCTAATAGGCAGACTGAGGAGTTTGCATTTAAAAGACATTAAAGGTTTTTCAGCAGGAAAGCACAAGTGGGGTATAGGTGCAGAATACCTGCACTTAAGATAATACTGGCTGTCCATACACAAAGCTATCGCTTGGATTTGCTACCCTATTTAAAATGAATGGTTTGCCCTTGCTGGTTTGGCTCAGTGGATAGAGAGCCTGCAGACTGAAGGGTCCCAGGTTCAATTCCGGTCAAGGGCATATGCCAGGGTTGCAGGCTTGGTCCCCAGTAGGGGGCATGCAGGAAGCAGCTGATCAATGATTCTCTCTCATCATTGATGTTTCTATCTCTCTCTCCCTCTTCCTCTCTGAAATTAATAAAAATATATTTAAAAAATAAAACAAATAGTTTGGCTGATAATCTCCACCTCCTCTGCCATTGACTGATGCAACCAAACACTGTAACCTTGTGAGGATAATTTCCAGTCAATGAAGAGAAAGGATTCCATGTGGCAGTTGGAAAGGGGGCGGGGGGGATAGGGAGGAGAGGGAGGTGTAGACTGATGTTTCTTAAGTGACTCATTGTACATAACATAACTTATCATGGACTGAGGCCTGAACAAGTCACTTCAGGGTCCCTATTTGCTGCCTCCCTACTGAAATTATTCTTCAGAAGGACTTGTTAGCAAATCTGTGGACGTGATACCCCTTATCAGGCTGTTCTTGACTTGCTTCAGAGCAAGTGAAAAACCCCCAAAGATCAAACCCTCCAGGTTCCTTCAGCTCCTAAGGCTACTCTGGTTCACAGGTCAGCACTCAACCACGGAGCCACGCCCGCCAGGCTGCATTCTTTTTTATCCTTACTCAGGACTAAGGACAAATAGGTCAGACCATGGAATCATCCCAGCGCCAGAGACTAAAACCTTCTGGCTAAAGCACTCACAGAAGAAACATTCCTTTCCAGTTGTGGAAGAAGAGGATTCAGCCAAGCCCAGTGCTTCTCAAATTCAGTGACAGTAAGTTTCAAGTAAAATCATGGACTAAAAAAATGTAGATCTGGGAGCCCCACTCCAGACCTACTGAATCAGAATCTCTGGGGTTAGGCCAAAGAAACTGTTCTAAGCACTCATTCCCAGATCATTCTGATGCCAGAGATCTGTGAACCACACCAAGCCGTATAACTGTAGTTGTCAGGAGTTCTGGCCAGTGGTGGACACTGGCAGATGTTTTGGGGGGAGGGAGCAGGACTGGTCAGATGAGTCCCTGAATTCATAATCCTTCAGCACAGACGGCTTGCAAATTATGCATGATGCTTGGTTTTCAATTCAAGTTATTTCTAGGTTAACTTCTTAATTGAGCTGTTTGGCTCAGCAGAGGACTTGAGATACCACAGATAAGAGAGAGGTTTAGGAGTAAGCATTAAGTATCTCTGGCTGTGTCTCTGTTATCTTTTTTCCAGTCCCACTTATCTGAAGAGCCAGGATTTCTCAAAGGACAAGTAACCTTAGAGGGGAGTATCAATGGGAAAGCAACACACTCCCTTTCCTTGCCATGCCCATTAGAGAACTTTATTTATTAAGAAAAGAATCTCAGAAAACACATCCAGATATTAGATAAAGATATCTCTGTCTTCTGTGTTGGCTAGGTCCCGGGGTTACTGGAGCACAAGTTCAGGCAAACGAGTCCCGTTTCTCTCCAAGGTGTCTCTTCACTTCTTCCTGCACTGGGAATCCATGTGGCTAACTCATTAGTGATAACGAGTATTAGATGCTCATAAATCTCCCACAATTCATTGGCTGAAGACATCTTAAATATGGACTTTTTCCTTTTTATTGTCTTTAGTTGCTTCTTTAGCATGCTTTAGTTTGAGTGTACAGATTTGAGGTTTTGAAAGTTGTTTTTAATTAAGGCATGGCTTATTTTCATTGCTTGAGATAAAATGCAGTCTGGGGGACTCAAACCTAAGTTACAAAATAAAGTGCATCTGGGCAGACCTCGGGAGTGGGGGAGGGAAGAACATGAAGGCTAAATAAAGTGTCTGCCAGGATTCTTAAGTTTACTTAGTAACTTCTTGGAAAATAAAAATTCCAGCACCTGCATTATAAAAAAAGCACACCTTATAAATGTCCTTCTCTTTGAAATATCTAAATGAACTAGAATGAATTATGAACTAATGGCTTGTAAAAATTCACCTTGAGCCAGCTACTGAAGATACTAAATAAAAGAGGTAGTAAGTAGAGAGACTCGGGAGGAAACCCAACCTGCTGTTTGTTTGTTTTATCAGTAATGTAACTCAAAAGTAGCCAAGCCCCTGGCGGGAGGGGGGTCTTTCCCTGTGTTTTGTTTCCCTGAACTGAGCCTGTGAATGCCAAGATTTAATCTGAAGAGGTTTGTGTTTTAAAAACTAACAACCAAGTAATAAAACACCTATAAAAGGGGTTTATAATGGAACCAGTGACAGTTTTCAGTGTACTATTACCACTCTATCCTTTCATCCAACTCTGCGCCCTTTGTCTCAGCTCCTTTCTCACCTTGCTGCCAAGAAGCGAAGAAGCAGGGGCAGCTCGCGCCCCGAAGGAGCAGACCATCCTTAAAAAGTGAAGTGTGTATTGTGGTCTGCATCCGAGGACAGGACCCGGCTGTGCAGCTTGCTTTGTTCGTCTGAGATAACCGGCCCTGACAAAGTACCTACCTAGTTTGTACAGTGGTGTCTAATGGGGAACGGAAGATGCTAGGGCTGCAGGGGCAGTGTGGCATCAGGATTCAAGATGTCAACCAGGGCAGGAAGCCTGGGGCCCCCTCTCCCTGGCACCTTGCATCACCCAGCCAAGGCTCAAGATGTCCTTGACTCCAGGGACGGACTTGGGTCAACAGGTGGTTTTCCACGCAGGCCACCATGCCTGAAACTTGGTTCTTTTACAAAGCCATCGTTCTCCTCCTCCTCTCAAAGAAATGGCGCCTGGGAAGGGAAAACTTCGTCCTCAAAACTCTAAGAGCCATTTCCCGAGTCTACTTTGCCTATTTTCTTAAGTCGCCCCTGCCAGCATCCCACCCATCTCTGGGTAAGAAGTCTGCAGAGTTTGGAGGGCGCTGGGAGGCATGTGGGCAGCGTCGGAGTGGCCCTGCCTGGGCGGCCAGAGGAGCCCCCAGCCTCCCTCCTGTGGGCCTCAGGAACTCGGGGGGCCCAGGGGAAGTCTGGAAAACCGAACTTCGCCATCAGCTTTCCTTCGAGCGCTGGCTACAGGAGCGGGGGGAAGGGCCCCCCGCGGTACCCTCCCCGCCCCGCCAGCACCCCTGCCATCCGGCTTACACCGCCCTAGAAAGCACTCGGAACGCAGCTCAGCTCTCCTGCTCCCCGCAGGCGGGAGAGAGCATCCTGAGGGGCAGTTTCCCCCTCCAGCCCGCCGCTGACATCCCTACTCCCACCCAAGGATGCCGCTGCCGTGCCCTGTCCGCGGTCGCTGAATGTCACTGCTCCCTCTTCCTCCTGATCAGGGTAGACACAGCTCCCGAAGCATCCCCCACCCCAAAACTGTCGCGACCGCCCGAGGGTGCAAGGCCTAGGCGGAGGACGAAGTTTGGGGCCCACCGCAGCGGGAGGGGGGCGGATTGGCGAGGACCGCACCTCTCCGTCCCAGTCCGGCCGCGCACACTCCCCGCCCCAAACGGGCCAGGCGTCCCCATCCTCCCGCGGACACCGACATCCCTGCCCTCCCCCGAGGGCGGCGAGCGGAGCCCCCCAGGGCGGAGGCAGGTACCCCCGGGGCGGGGACTGGGGCGGGCGGGGTCCAGGCTGCGCCCCCGGCCGGGCCGGGCGGGCTAGCTGGCGGCGCGGGGGGAGCGGGGCTGGGCGGCGCTGCCTCGGGCTCTGTGCGCTGCAGCCCGGAGCCGAGGAGGAGGAGGCGGAGGAGGAGAAGGAGGCGGCGGCGGTGGGTCCCGGGCGGGGGGAGCGCGGCGCTGCGGACCCGGGCGGCTGGCAAAGGACGAGGCGGAGGCTGAGGAAGGCAGCGGGGAGACCCAGGCTGCAGCAACAAAGAGCAGCAAACGATTGGCCGGGCTGCAGGCGAGGTTAGTCGGGGAGCCCGGGTGGCTGGAGGCAGCGGCGAACGGTACACGTGCTTGCAGACACGGGCGAGTGTGGAGCCGGGGGGTGCACGCCCGGCGGGTAGGTGCTTGCTTGCTCCCCCTCGGCATGGGATGGGAAGGAGGCTGCAGTGACATCGTTCTGCCTGCACTCGGCCTGGGACTTGCAGGTTAGGGGGTGTGTGGGGGGTAAGGATGCGAGCCAGGGGGCGGGCGAGTAGTCGCCCGGGACGGGACGGGGTAGGGTGGAGGAGGGGGCGGGATGGAACGCTCCGGGCGGCGCGCCCGTCCGCGCGCTCCACCGCGGGAGTTGACGATTGAGAACCTCGAATTTTAACTTCGCGTGCCCGCCCGCGCGCGCCCGCCCGCGCCCACCCCTAAATCCTGCGGCCGCCGCCAGCGATCAGCTCTCACACAAACTTTAGCTGCGGGGCTAGGGGGTTTGGGGTTGAGTGGGGGAGGGGAGAGGGAAAAAGGCCCTCTGATTGGCGTTGCTTGCAGCCAATAAGGCCAAGCGCCTTGCCTGCGAGTAGACCCAATCCATTTCTAGAGGTAGAGGGGGCGGGTAGGTGGAAGTAGAGGTGGCGCGGCGTCTGGGAGAGAGAAAAGGGCTGGACCAATAGGTGCTCAGAAGAGGCGGGCCCAGAGGTCTGTCGATTGGTACTGGCAGTGAACCCTCCCCCGGGGTGGTGCCGGAGGGGGGATGCTGGGTCGAGGGGTGTGTTTATGCGGAGCCAAGATGACCGGCAGAAACCTGCCCCAATGGGCTGCAGCGTGGTTAGTGTGTGGGTGACGGACAGATCTGTAGGCCAACGAGTGGCCCTAAGTGTCTGCGGTCTTGTCCAATGGAGCAGCGCTGGGGCGGGGCCGCGGCTCGGGTTTAATGAGACTTCATTGGGCTGTAATCAGTGTCATGTCGGATTCATGTCAACGACAACAACAGGGGGACACAAAATGGCGGCGGCTTAGCTCCTACCCCTGGCGGCGGCGGCAACGGTGGCGGCGGCGACGGCACCTCCTCCAGGCGGCAGCCGCGGCTTCTTTCTCAGGCAGCGCCAGCGCCCAAGGCAGGCGCGGTGGCGGTGGCGCGCGGCCAGGTCTGTCACCCACTCCGCGCGTTCCCAGGGGGTGGAGACTGAGCGGGAGGGGGGCGGAAGGGGCACAGGGGGCTTGTTATGCCCCTCCCACAGGCCTCTGCGCGAGGGTCACCGCGGGGCCGCTTGGGGTCGGGCTGCCCCTGAGCGTGACGGTAGGGGGCGGGGAAACGGGAGGAAGGACAGTCCCCGCCCCTCAGCGGGGCCTCCAGGGCAAGGGGCGGGACTAGAAGGTGCAGGGGGCGGGGCGGCACAGGAGTGGGTGGGGCTCGGGTGGTCGGGAGGCGGGGGCTTTGGAGGGGTTTTCAGAGTGGGCGGGACTTGGCAGGACAGGAATGGTGGGGGGCGCTGGTGTCTGTGGAGGACTGGTGAGGACTGGTGAGGGCGTGGATGGGAGGGAAAATGAGGTGTGCCAACTGGTGCAGAAGAGAGAGTAGGAAGAGATGCAATATTGGAGATGTGAAGGGGGACCGAGGGGTATGTGAGGGCAGGTGAAATGCTGCAGGAGGGTGAGATTGCAGTTATCTGGGGCCAGAGTGGGTTTGGGTGTGGTGGGTGTGGAGTAGAGTCCAGAAAGCAGTGCAGAGTAGATGTTGGATTGGGGCGAGTATTGGGGGGATGTGAAGAGCAGGTACAGTTGTGGGAAGGAAGTATGGGAATGAGTAGGAAGGTTTGTTAACTTAGGGGTATATGAAGCATTAAACATGGAAGGATGGTATGGATATGCTTGGGAGAGTCTCAGAAAGATGGTAAGATGGCAGAGTTGACATAAATGTGAAGGGAGGCTACTTAGAACTTGTAAACTATACCTGTGGCAGAAAACCTCATGGCGGGTTCAGGAGGGCGGAAAGACAGGTGTGAAGAGAGATGGGTGGGCTGGGCACTAGGTCTGGGGGTATGTGATTTGGTGGACTGCCTCAGGAGTTAGGATGGGGCAAAGAAAGGTGTTGGCTTGGGAGACGGGGTTGTGTGATAGGCTGGATTTGAATGTGGGGCAGGAGAAGGGGAACAAGGTGTCTATCTCAGGAAGGCTGCTATGGGCAGAGTGCAAGGAGCTGTGGGAGACTAGGGACAAGGCAGAAGAGGGGCTACAAATCCCCTATGAGGGAGTTTCAACCCTGAAGTTGGGAGAGGGTGTTGGGATATGCTAAAGAAACCAGTGAACCAAGTATGTTTGGGGTGGAGGTACCAGAAAATCCAAGGTAAAGAGTATATGAACACTCTTTCACATGGACAGGAGATGGAAGTATAGCATATGGGAATTAGTTATGGTGGGACAGAGTTCTGTGGTTCTCAAAAAAAATTGTGTGTGTGTGGTTTGTTTGTTTGTTTGTTTTTGATGTGACTGTGAGTAAAGTACATTCTACTGGTTTTACTTGTGTACCCTAGATTTTCTGGGATAGCCCTGAAATAGAACACTCTATTATTTTGCTATTCATAAATTCTTCACACATGTATCAAAATGGATTGGGACAATCCTTTTATGTGTTTGAAAAGGGAAGATTGCATGTTTCAGTAAAGGATAAGATTCTTACCTGAGATCTATCTACTTAGGGTTGAAAGTTGGGGAGGCAAAGTGATGGTTAAAGAAAAAAATAGAAGCAGAAGGAGGTTTTAACATTAAAAGAGGAACTTAGGGGAATGACTGGCTGGTGGTAATGACAAATTTTGCCTACTAGCCATACCCAGGCCTCTGAGTAGCATGGATGTTGTGTCATTGCCGTTATACCAAATGTTTCTCTCATGCACTACTTGCGAAGATAAGGTGGGAACTGTCAGATATAATGCATAACATGAAGGAAAGCAAAATAGGGTGAGGTAGTTGAGGAAGTTTGATAATTTTAACGTACTTCAGAAACTTTCATATACCAGTTAGAAGATTTAATTTAACTAACTGATCTGGTTTTGTTAAATGCCAGGATTCCTAACAGGCAACTTTTTAGTCTCTTAGTTCCCTGCAAAATACCTTCAGTTTTTCTGTACATAGGTGCCTGTATTTGTACAAAGTGAGAGAAAAGGAAATTGTTTTATGAAAGTAGGGATGTGTGAGCTGTAGTGATCATTTCTTTGCTTGCAGAATAGGAAATGATACATGGGTGGGAGAAGTATGATGAAGGGCTATTTCTTCCCTAAAATGCTTTTTAAAAATTACTTTATTTTATTTTTTAATCCTCACCTGAGGATATTTTTCCATTTATTTTTAGAGAGAGTAGAAGAGAGAGGGAAAGACAGAGAGAAATATCGATGTGAGAGATACACATCGATTGATTGCCTCCTGCATGAGCCCTGACCAGGGCCCAGGCCGAGGAGGAGCCTGCAACTGAGGTACGTGCCCTTGACCGGAATCCAACCTGGGACCCTTTGGTTCCCAGGCTGACGCTCTATCCACTGAGCCAAACTGTCTAGAGCTCTTTCCTATAATGTTTTAATTCTCATTTCCAAAGCATCTTTAAGGACCTTTATGTATAGGACTCCCACAATCCTCCACAACTTTCGTATTATCCTTTCCACCTTGCAAGATGTTTAAGTTGTTTCTGGTCTGGGGAAATTGTGAACAAAGCTGCTATGAGTGTTCTCCTACCCATCATCTGGTGCACATGTGTACATGTTTCTCTAAGGTGTACACCTAGGAATGCAATTGCTTGTTCATAGGTGACCATTTATCATGCCTTATGCCTGTTGTCCCACTGTAATCAGTATAACACTCTTATTTCTCACAAATATCTGGATTTGGATGATGAGTTGTACAGTCTTCTTAGTCATGGGGTTATGCTAGGTGCCAGTCAAACTGTTTTCCAAAGTGTTATATCAGGTTACACTCCTTCCACAGATACATGAAAGTTCCCATTGCCTCTCCAACTCTGTCTTGTTAGCTTTTCAAATGAGCCAATCTGGTAAACTTTGCATTTACCTGATATTAATCAGGTTGAACAGCTTTTTGTTGGCTATGTGGATTTTTTCATTTTTAAGGTTCCTGTTCAAGTCTGTTCCCTATTTTTTTTTTTTAATTCTTTATTTACTCTGGAATCAAAGCGTTTTCGTGTGCATGTTGCAAAATGCTTTCTTCCATTCTGTGGTTTGCCTTTTCACTCTCTTTATGGTGTCTTTAAATGAACCAAAGTTCTTAATTTTAATGGAGTCAAATTTATTGGTCTTTTCTTTATGATTAGTGCTTTTTGTGTCTTGTTTTAAGACTCTTTTCCTACCCTTAGGTCAAGTAGATATTCTATATAGTATTATCTTCTAACAGCTTTATCGACCTTAAAAGATGTGTGATTATAAGTAAAATACAATCTTCTTGATCCCATCCTCACCTTTATAAATCTATTTTTATTTTTCCTCTCTTTCTTCTGTTTTCTGTCTTGACTTTTTACTTCTCTGCAACTATAACTAAGAACCAGGTGCTGACTTCTCCTGTCTCTTAGGAGAAAGTGGTCATATAGACAAGTTCAGCCAGATTCGATTTTACAGGTCTCTAGCTGACTGACTGTATTGCCCTTTTTCCTTTTATGAGCTAGCATTTTAGTGTGTTCCTGCTATGTGTCTGTCACTATCCTTGGTTCTTTCATATTTGTTATCTCAAGTATTCCTCTTTACAGTTCTACAAAAAAAGAGATGAAAAAACTTGAGACTTAGACTGATTAAGTAACATGTCCAGTATCTCATAGCTTAGGTAGCTAGCAAAGTGAGGACTTGATTCCTGAACTCTCTAGATACATCCCATGATAGCACAGCTTATTGAATAAGATTTCAGAAGCCTATTTGATAATATCTCAAAATGATGTGAATCACATTACTTTTAACATCATTCTAGCTAAAGCATATAGAGACAATTATTATGAAACTGGATAAAATTATTGACTTCTGTGTATAAAAAATAAAATTTAGAATAGGTAAAGTTAGAGTAGACAGTGGACCTTAAGGGGTCCTTGGATGGGCAATAGAGGTCTGAAAGCCCTTGAAATTGTATGCAAATGTCTGTATGTACAAGTATTCATTAAAAAAAATAGATATTTAATTTTCTCAGAGGGGAACCCTATTTGTTTCCAGGCTATACTGGATATCCTGTTTGAAGACATAAAGTGATAAAGTTAAGTGGTCTGTGTTTTCAAGATAATCTTTTACAAATTTAGATGTCAGATTTTTTTTCTTGTCATTAAAATATGCTGAAGCTAATTTGTAATCAGGAAGAAATCTAGAGTTGAATAGAAAATTTTTAAAGGCCAAGAAAAAGACACTCTACATTTAGTTGATTATTTCTTAAGTGAAAGTGCTTAGTTATATACATCATTACTAATCAGTGTATTTTGGCTCCAAAGGCCCGATGACTTCAAGTGACTTTGCATCTTGTCTTTAAAATCCTGTTTTACAAGGGATCAGATTTCCTACGAGGTTCTTTGCAGTGTGATTAAAGTTTAGAGACTGAAACTATTGAGCACTTAAATGCAGGGGTGACTGTGCAAACCTAATTCATGGCTTCACCAGGAGATTTGGGACATGTCTCTACTAATTGATGATGACGATGTTGAAACTAATCTTTGCGAGGGATTATGGAAGCCATAATAATTTATTGATGGTTCAGTTATTGTTTGTTGAAGCAGATTTACACAATTATAGTTTAATGACATAACAAGGATATTGTCAAGTAGGAGAGCATGACATGAAAAATTAAACTTCTAATTAATATAATATTAGTTGAAAAGATAATTTTCATGGTGATTTAGCCTCTTAGAAATCCTTGGAAAACATTATTAGCTTAAGAATTAAAATCTCTCTATGTTAATGAGTAGTGAGAAAGAATTTAGTAGTATTCTAAAAAGATGGGGAATTAAATATTCAATTAAACTAACATGTATTGTGTACTTACTCTGGGCTTGCTGCTTAATTAGACATATAAATATAAGTTGAACCAGATTGATGTCTGGAGAAATGAAATACTGGTTGCTTTTGTTTGTCCCTTCAGTCATCCTTCCCTCCAACCTGTACTGGATGGATACTATTCCCAGAGTGATTCAAACATTTAACAGTGTGTGCTTGCACGAGTTCAAGTGTGTATGTGTGATCTTTTTTTTTTTTTTTTTTTTTTTATATATATATTTTATTGATTCTTTACAGAGAGGAAGAGAGAGGGATAGAGAGCTAGAAACATCGATGAGAGAGAAACATCGAACAGCTGCCTCCTGCACACCCCCCACTGGGGACGTGCCCGCAACCAAGGCACATGCCCTTGACCGGAACCGAACCTGGGACCCCTCAGTCCGCAGGCCGACGCTCCATCCACTGAGCCAAACCGGTCTCGGCCTATGTGTGATCTTTTAGAGAGAGTGGAGAAGAGAGGAAAAGACAGAGAGAAATATCAATGTGAGAGAAA
Source organism: Eptesicus fuscus (assembly GCF_027574615.1). NCBI lineage: Eukaryota > Metazoa > Chordata > Mammalia > Chiroptera > Vespertilionidae > Eptesicus > Eptesicus fuscus. Next base: position 15,520,746 of record NC_072489.1, on the reverse strand, counting down.
CACATCAATTAGTTTCCTTCTGAATGCACCCCAACCAGGGCCCAGGCTGGGGATGAGCCTGCAACCAAGGTATGTGCCCTTGACCTGAATCGAACTTGGGACCCTTTGGTCTTCAGGCCGGCGCTCTATCCACTGAGCCAAACCTGCTAGGGCTCCACTATCTCTTATAGGGTCACTATTCCTGCAGTGGCTTCCTATTACTTCATCTGTCAAGTTCACATGTCTCAGCTTTGCTTTTGTCACAGCCAACTTTATTTCTTATTCCTCTTTAACACATACCCTCTCTAGCCATGCACATGGACTCGGTGTCGCTTTGTCTGACAGCTCATTCTCAGCTTCTGTGCTTTCTAGATTACCTTCATTCATACACTGATGCATTCATTCATTTAACAAATAGGAATTGAACCCCTCTTATGTTCAAGCTGTAGTCTTGGGAAATCCATGAATCCTGTTATTGTGTTGTTAATCCTCACCAGAGGATATTTTTTCCATTGATTTTTAGAGTGAGTGGAGGGAGGGAAAGGTGGAGGAGAGAGAAACAGCAGTGTCAGAGAGTCACATTGATTGGTTGTCTCCTGCATGTGCCCCAATCAGGGCTGGGAAGAACCTTCGATCCAGGTATGTACCCTTGATGGATTTCAAACCTGAGACCCGTTGGTATGCAAGCCAACGCTTTAACCATTTGAGCACATCAGCCAGGCAGAATCCTGTTCTTATTTTTTTTTTTAATCTTTTTGATTGATTTCAGAGGGAGGGTTAGAAAAATCAATGATAAGAGAGAGAATCATTGATCAGCTGCCTCCTGCATGCCCCCTACTAGGGATTGAGCCTATAACTCAGGTATGGGCTCTGACCGGGAATTGAACCTTGGGCTCCTGGTTCATGGCTTGCGAAGCTCAACCACTGAGCCACACCGGCCCAACTGAATCCTGTTCTTAAGAATGTTATAATCTAGTAAGGGAGAAGAGGTCAGCACACAAATAAGCATAATGCAAAATAGAAAATGAATGCCAAAATAGTAAGAAAGCAAAAAGTTTCCTGTTAGACAAAGAAGAGCATGGCTTCTAAGGATTTGAATTTGGGTGAAGAGACCAGGCAGGGGTCCAAGTTCTTCAAGGTCCAGTTAAGGCCCATCCATCCAAGGGTTGTTCTACCTATCCACACTGCGCAAGGTATAGTCACGGTTTTTTCCAGCCTTTTTTTCTTCTGTAATCAGGGGAAACCTTTCTTTTAAGTGAATCTTATCTATGGAGCAGTTAAGGTGGAGGTGCTTTTTTTGGTGCAAGGGGTGGTGGCCCTAGTGTTTAACCCACAAGGGGCAGGTGATAATCAAGGCACTTTTTCAACGGGAGATCCAGGGAGCCCAGTTTGAAAACCCGTGGAGGGAGGGGAAACATTTTGGTTTTAGCATCTGAATTAAAATCCTTGATTTAGTGGTCTGAGGTCTTGACCAGATCAGGTCTCAGTTTTTCTTTTGCTATCAAACAGGGTTGTTTTAAGGTTTACAGATAATCTGTGTAAAGTGCCTAGCCCATAGTACTTGTCAAAAATGGTTGGTATTATTATAGTTTAGTGCTTTGTTTCTTTCAAAAAAATAATTTATTGAGGCAAAATTCATATAACATAAAACTAACCAGTTTAAAGTGAACATTTCAGTGACATTTAGTATATTCACAGTGTTATGTGACCACTACCATCTCTAGTTGCAAAACATTTTCATCAATCCAAAATACCCCGCCCCTCCACAGGCCCCACAATCCATGTTCTGTCTATGGGTTTATTTATTCTGGAGGTGTCATATATTAGAGAGAGAGGAAGCAGGGGGCAGACATCAAGGTGATTGAGAAACATCAACTGGTTGCCTCGTGCATCTGTCCCAACCAGGATCAAACCAACAGCCTGGGTATGTGTCCTGACCAGAAATGGCACTGGCAACCCTTTGATGCATGGGACCACACTTAACCAACCACGTTATACTGACCAGGGCCACAAGATGTTTTTGAGGTTCATCCACATTGTACATTGTAGCATGCATTAGTACTTCATTCCTTTTTTCAAATTGACCTCATAAGGGAGTGGAGGGGAAGAGAGAGAAAGAGAAACATGGATAGGTTGCCTCTCCCACGCACCCCGACTGGGGATCAAACCCACCACCTGGGTGTGTGTCCTGATGAGGAATAGAACCTGCCACCTTCTGTTGTATGGGATGACGCTCCAACCAGCTGAGCCACACCAGCCAGGGCGTTCATTCCTTTTTATGACTGAACTAGAGGCCCGGTGCACGAAATTCGTGCACAGAGGGGAGTTGTCCCTCAGCCCAGCCTGTACCCTCTCCAATCTGGGACATCCCTCTCACAATCCAGGATTTCTGGCTCCCAACTGCTTGCCTTCCTGCCTTCCTGTTTGCCCCTAACCGCTTTTACCTGCCAGCCTGATCACCCCCTAACCACTCCCCTGCCAGCCTGTTTGCCCTCAACTTCCCTCCTCTGCCGGCCTGGTCACTCCTAACTGCCCTCTCCTTCAGGGTTGATCACCTCCAACTGCCCTTCCTTGCAGGCTGGTCCCTCTCAACTGCCCTCCCTTGCAGGCCGGGTGCCTCCCAACTGCCCTCTCCTGCTGGCCATCTTGTGGTGGCCATCTTGTGTCCACATGGGGGCAGGATCTTTGACCACATGAGGGCAGCTATATTGTGTGTTGCAGTGATGGTCAATCTGCATATTACTCTTTTATTAGATAGGATAGAGGGCTGGTACAGGGGTGGGGGCCAGCTGGTTTGCCCTGAAGGGCGTCCCGGATCAGGTGGGGGTTCCCTTGGGGTGTGGGGCGGCCTGAGCGAAGGGCCTGTGGTGGTTTGCAGGCAGGCCACGCCCCCTGGCAACGTAAGCGGAGGCCCTGGTATCTGGAATTTATTTTCCTTCTACAATTGAAACTTTGTAGCCTGGAGCGGAGCCAAACCTGGGCTCCCTCCGAGGCCTGTAGCCATTTGTGTTGGGGTTATAATTGAAACTTTGTTGCCTTAAGTGGGTGGGCCCGGCCAGGGTGTGCGGAAAGCTTTGCTTCCCCTGTTGCTGGCGGTAACCCTGGCCTGCTCTCTCAAGCTCCATTCTGCCGCCATTTGTTTGAATTTGTTTACCTTCTATAATTGAAACTTTGTAGCTTGAGTGGAGGCTTAGGCCTGGCAAAGGCAGGCGGAAAGCTTGGCTTCCTCTGTTACCTAGGAAACCTTGCTCTCTGAAGCTGTAGCCATCTTGGTTTGGGTTAATTTGCATACTCGCTCTGATTGGATGGTGGGCGTGGCTTGTGGGTGAGTCGGAGGTATGGTCAATTTGCATATTTGTCTATTATTAGATAGGATAATATTCCAGTGTAGGGATAGATACCACATTTTGTTGATCCATTTTTTGGTTGGTGGACATTGAGCTGTTTTGGATTTTTGGCTATTGTGACTCGTGCTGTCAAGAATTTGTAGATGTTTTCTATTTGAGTACCTATTTTGCTTTCTTTGGGGTATATACCTAGAAATGTAATTGTGGGGCCATATGGTAATTTCATGTTTAACTTTTTGAGGAACCACCAAAGAGTGCTTAATTGCTTCCTACCCCATAGCACCTACCATAGAAGAACACCTCCATTAAGTATTGGTTGGTTCTTCTTTGATTAGTATTTATAATCTTACCTCCCAATTCTATGTTTTGGGCCTCAAGCGGTAACTTTAGGGAACATGGATGCCTCCAGGACTTGAAAGTTAACAAATATCACCATATGGATGATGTTGGATGTTGTCAGACAGCAGATATTTGTTAACCGAGGACACTATTTTGAACAGCTCTGCCAAAAGTCTATTCTGGATGGTTATAGAAGAAAAGAAGTTAATGTCCCTTTCCTTAAGCAGTGTTATGTTCCGTTTCAGAAGATACTGCTAAGATTTGTGGATCCTTGTTCAGTTACATAATTGGCCATGAAAAATTCCAGGAGCATATAAAAGTGAGAGCTAAAAATAACTTAGCAAGTAAAACTTGAGATGACAAAAGAGTAAACTCTATTATTAATCTTCATTTTTTTCTACCACTGTTTTTGGCTCATCTATAATCTCATGACTCCAGTGTTATGATGTTGATTTTTGAAACAACACACAGCTTTAGTAAAAGCTTGGAGGAAGCTTCACATAATATTTATGATCCAGGGTATTTTGACTCCTCTTATGCTGACATGAATATTTCTGAACAGTGCTGATATTTATATGATACTAATGAAGCCAAAAACTCAGTGTTGGACTAAGCATTTCTCTAGATCTGTTTACAATAGTTTGTAATGAGTGATGTGAAGTGTTTTATTATGATTGTATGATACAACCATATAATTTGCTGATATTATTTTGTAGTTAAAAATAAAGAGATTGAAAACCTCAGAAAGGAGAATAATTTAATATGATGTAGCATGAGTCTCCAAAATTAATTTGAAATGACTCAGTCCCTTTTTGACAGCCTACTATCAAAAGTCCAACTTTCAAGTTTTTATAGAAAAAAAATGAAAAGAGAATAATGATTTTTAGGGTTGCACTGATAGTGCATATAAAACAAATCCTAGTGCTCTGAAAAAGAGAAGTGGTATGGGTAATTCCAGATCAGGAGGGAAAAAAGCATTTCTATTTGGCTTTTGAATGAATTATGCATTTTCTTTGCTATGGATTTGTCTTTGTAGTTAGATACTGCTTAGACTTAAATTAAATTGATTTTCAATCTATTCTCTTAGGGTATACCAATTTACAGTGGGGCCAGTAGAATCAAACAAACCAGCCTAAAATTAAAAAATTTCTAGTGGGTAATATTCAAAGTGGATAATATACATGTGTTTAGTCAAGAATTGGCTACAGATAAGAGACTTCTGATTTTGCTCCTCTCCTAGCTATGTGTGTGTTAAAAAAAACACACTGATTCTGCTTGTAGCAAAGAGCTGCTGAGTTACATCTGCTTCTGCCTAATTAACTGTTGGTTGGTGTCAGATGAGAGCTAATTTTGAGATTAAATTGAGGAGCCGGGTGTGTGTCTGTGGCTGGGGGAGGGGAAAGGGGGACCTAAGGTTGCTTGGTTGTTTGTATAAGATGCAGTTATTCACAGTGTTGTTTTAAATTTATTTTTTGCCTTTGAAGTAAAAATGATCAATACTGTCCTAAAATATGACCTGTGTAAACACATACTTACTATCGTGGAAACTTGTACATCCCTCTTAGGTACAGTTAATAGGCCTGATCTTGATACCAATCAGTACCAAGATGCCAGGTGACCTTTGGGACAAATAGTGAAAATTGCCTGGCAAAGTTAATACTGACTATTAAACAATGTTTGATTCTTTTTTATTTTTTTCCTAGAGGAAAAAAATGTTATACCTGCCTGGCTGTTAGAATAATAGAATTTTTTTTCCCTTCCTTGATGAGATCATTCTCTATCATATACCTGATTTTTAACAATTTGGAGAACCAGTGTGACTTTAAAGAAGAACAAAATTTACCTTTTTAGTCATTTGCTTTGGGACTTCTTTCCTGTCCCGAATCCTCTGTTCTTAAATACTCTTTAGAGATGTGAAAGAGTTAATACATCACCAAAGGTAGTGTACTAATTAGTAAACTCGCTGCAGCTGTGTGTTGAATAGCGCAGAGAGTCTTAGCTGGTTGCTAAATTTAAGGGCTGTCCTCATGCCCAAATTAACATTTACTTTTTTTTCTTTTGGCAGATTTGCCTGAAGATCTGGACAATCTTCTTTTTTTGTCATGGACTATTAAAACATTTGGAGTTCCAATTCAGGTATTTTCCCTTATTATATTTTTAAGATATAAAATGTCAGTCTTACTGAAATGTGTTGGTAATAGATATGAATGATGCTTTTGATTGTGGATAAGGATTGTGGTAGCAGCTTATCATGAATGTATATGTAGGTTATTTATTAGCTATGAAATACGTTTTGTTTTAAAAATGTATGTTCATCTGCTTGTGCAGTCAAGATGCCTGAAAGCAACTTTGCAGTATTGGATACTTTTCTGTGGTCTCTCTTCCTGCTTCCTGCATTTGTACTTTGTAGAATCAAATTAAATTCGTTGATTCATCTTGAATAAATGATGAAAGATGAAATAATTACTTGGACACAGTAAACTGTCTTCTAATGAAATTTTGCCCCAAACCATTTTACTTTGGAAAGGTCAGCTTCCTGTTCTAAACTTTCTAACCCAAAATGATTCTTGTGTTCTGTCGTGAAAATGGTTGCACTATGATTTCATTCCTAAACACACCATGTTACAAGTCTTAACATTTTTGTCAGTGATTTATATAATGACACAGAGGGACATGCTTATTAGGTTTGCAGATGACATAGATGACAGAATCAAGCAAAGCAGTCTTTAATAGGTTGGAAGATAGCCTCAAACCAACAAAATTAACTTGAACTGTAGTAAAATTTAAATCTCAGCATTTAATTTTGCACAAAAAAGGGAATGGAGATTCAGCTTGACAGCATTTTTGGAAGAAGATGGGGTTTTTATTTAGTTGGACTGCATGCTTAGTATAGCCAGTGAGTAGTAGGGCTGCTAAAAAAGTTCACGTAACCTTGGGTTGCATTTATAATTGGACAATGCCCAGACTGCCAGTAGTGAGCAGTAAAGAAGGAAGTGTTTGGAAACCATGTGATATGTGGAGGTGGTCAGGCACTGGGATATGAGTGGTCTAAAGTGGATCTGGAGGTAGAATGGGGTTTGATTGTAGTGGTTTTCAATGTTCAAATATTGGAAGGCCTGTCTTATTAAAGTATTAATAAGAATTTCTTGAGATGGTTCCAGGGAAACTGGGACTAGTTGGTAGAAATTATGGGGAGGCAGATTTTGGCTCCTTTGAATAAGAAATATATTACAATTAGATCTGTTCAGTGGAGTGAGCTTACTCAAAAAGAGAGAAATTCTCAGCCTAGCTGGTTTGGCTCAGTGGATAGAGTGTCTACCTGCAGACTGAAGGGTCCCAGGTTTGATCCCAGCCAAGGGCACATGCCCGGGTTGCAGGCTCGATCCCCAGTAGGGGGCGTGCAGGAAGCAGCCGATCAATGATTCTCTCACATCATTGATGTTTCTATCTCTCGCTCCTTCTCCCTTCCTCTCTGAAATCAATACATTTTTTGAAAAAAGTGACCAGTCTCAATTACTGGAAGTATTTTGAGACTTATGGCCCATGTGTTAGGATATTAAACAAGGGACCTTTTATTGGATAGAAGTTGGACTGGATGGCCTCTAAGGTTCCTTCAGCTACAAGTTTCTGAATCTGAGGGGGAAAATGGAGTGAGCATACAGTTTACTGATTGCAAAGAGGACAGTCCTTTTTTTTTAAACTCTTCACCTGAAGATATTTTTTTTCCTACTGATTTTTAGAGAGAGTGGAAGGGAGGGAGGAATGGGAGGAGAGAGAAACATTGATGTGAGAGAGACACATTGATTGATTGCCTCTCATGTGGCCCAATGGGGCAGGGGATTGAACCTGCATCCTAGGTTCGTGCCCTTGACCAGGAATCAAACCCGAAACCCTTAGGTTCTTGGGCCGATGCTCCAACCACTTAGCCAAACTGGCCAGGGTGAGGACAGTCTTTTTTCAATTATCTCTTTCAAGCTGACTAATTATAGGTCAATGGCCCAACTGTTTTCAGCAACAGAATCTTTGAGAGCAAATGTTGTATTTTCCAGGATATCTGGCTAAAGTTTTGAGGAAAACATTAATTTCCTTTTTTTTAGGTCACTAAATCTTTTTTAGGTACATTAAAACTTTAATTTTGTATTTTATGAGACATTTTTCGGTGTGTAGACATCACATTTGGTGGAAGTGATGACTGTATATTGAATATTAAGTAATGTGTTCACTTAATTTTCTCAATAATTCTGTGAGGGATATATTATTATTGCCTTAAAGATAAAGTGATTGCAACTTAAGTCATTTTCCCAGGGTTTCTCTGCTAGACATTGGTGTAGCTGGCACTCATACCATTGGCCTAATTGCAGAGGCAGAACTAGCTAGAGCAGGCAGTTATGGCTCAGGTGAAGGTAGTGCTGGACTTAGATATTAGAATATGGCATTTGAGCCTTAAGTCTACTATTGACTATTACCTTGAGTGAGCTCCATCTTTTTCTGAACCTCAGTTTACCCAGAGTTATCCTGGAGATTAAATGAAGTTATATGTGAGCACAGTCTTAAACTTTAAACTATAAAAAGTGTTAAGATGTGGATATTATCAGTGCAGAAGTAAGAGAGAGCCCAGATTTGACCCAACTCCTAGGCCAGGAGATCTTTGCAGGGGTACTCAATACCAGATTAGAGTTCCAGAATGATTTTTGTACACCAAGAGGATCTCAGAGAGCAATACATACTACTGTCTCCCTGCAGTCAGATTTGTATGATCCTTTTATTGAACAGTTTCATGAGTTAATTGGGTAGTAAGACACTTAGAATATTACATTGTTTAAAAGATAAAGGGTTTGCTATTGTGTTTATTTATTATGTGTGTTTTTTTTATTGACTAGAGAGAGGAAGGGAGAGGGATAGAGAGCTAGAAACATCAATGATGAGAGAAAATCATTGATTGACTGCTTCCTGTACGTCCCCTACTGGGGACCGAGCCTGCAACCCAGGCATATGCCCTGTCCAGGAATCGAACTGTGATCTCCTGGTTTATGGGCTGACATTCCACTACTGAGCTACACCAGCTGGGTGAAATTTTCTTATGTGTGAGGCTTGATAAATATAATATCTAGCTGAAATAGAAGAATCAGGATTATTGCTTTTTTTTAAGTTTAAGATTTCTTAAAGTAAGTTTAATGTACTTCCCTCAGATTTTTTGTATCATAGATTTATTCTTTGATGTTGAATACTTTCATGTATTTTTATTACTTTCAGTAAAGGTTATCCATTATATATATAACTTAGATGTGATCTCTTAAATGCCCCATAAGTGACCTCATTAAATAATAAGTGAAAAATCCTAAAAAAAAAATTATTTCTCAGACTGAGACCCAATTTCTGGTTGGAAAATATAGTCACTGAGACTTTGTTAGATAATACTTTCCTGTTATTACTTTTCGGATCATTTTACATTGGAAAAAGTAATACTAAAGTCTTTTAATTTATTTTTAGAAGTTCTTTATTAAGAGCCTTCCCCCCCTTTTTCTCCTTTAAGGTCTTGATTTCCTACTTAAAGATGTTCTTCGCCCGAATGCAGTCTTTCCTGTTGGTTAAATAAGACGTCTGTCGACACTGCCTGTTGGTCCTCTTTTTAATCTCTTAAGGATGGATGTTTGTAAGATGTTGCTTAATATGTTCTGGAGTACTCTGCCCGTTTGTTGAATTGTAAATGACTTTTCAATGTGCAAGTTCTGTTAAATACAAGGAGAACCTCTATGGGTAACTTTTGTATTGAAGAAGTCATTTGTCAACCATGGTAAAACTTGCAAACCCACTTTATACAGAGTGGATTCTTGAAGCTATACAGAAAATAAAAAAGCAAAAGCAAAGGCCCTCTGAAGAGAGAATCTGCCATGCAGTCAGTACTTCCCATGGGTTGGATAAGAAGACAGTCTCTGAACAGCTGGAGCTCAGTGTTCAGGATGGCTCCGTTCTCAAAGTCACCAACAAAGGCCTTGCCTCCTATAAGGACCCAGACAACCCTGGGCGCTTCTCAGCAGTTAAACCAGGCACTTTTCCTAAGTCAACCAAGGGGTCTAGAGGAACATGTAATGATCTTCGCAATGTGGATTGGAACAAACTTTTAAGGAGAGCAATTGAAGGACTCGAGGAGCCAAATGGCTCCTCCCTGAAGAACATAGAGAAGTATCTCAGAAATCAAAGTGATCTCACAAGCACCACCAACAACCCGGCCTTTCAGCAGCGGCTGCGGCTGGGGGCCAAGCGCGCGGTGAACAACGGGAGGTTACTGAAAGATGGACCGCAGTACAGGGTCAATTACGGAAGCTCAGATGGCAAAGGGGCTCCCAAATACCCCAGTGCTTTCCCATCCTCGCTTCCACCTGTCAGCCTTCTACCCCATGAGAAAGACCAGGTAAGTGAAGAGAGAATGTTAATGCATTCTAAATATTGCCCATTCAACTTGTATAGCTTCAGTCCTTAAATTTTACAAGGACAAAAGTTGTGAGTCAAGTTTGAATGTTTTGCCTTAGAGCAGGCTTTTATATTTTAAAATGTATATACTGTCTTACAATATAAAGTGTTCTGAATTGTTTTACAATGTATTGAGGGATTCCTTGTTGGTTGATTAAGAATTTAATGTGGTGATTTTGTGATTTGTGGTTTTTTTAAATATGTTTTTATTTATTTCAGAGAGGAGGGGAGAGGGAGAAAGATATAGAAACATCAATGATGAGAGAGATTCATTGATTTGCTGCTTCCTGCACGTCCCCTACTGGCGATCAGGCCTGCAACTCGGGCATGTGCCCTGCTGGGAGTTGAACCTGGGACCTCTTGGTCCATGGGACGTCGCTCAGTCCGCTGAGCCACCACAGCCGGGCTGTGATTTGTTTTTTTAAACTCTAATTGTTAACCTGCTAACCGGTGAGCTCTTGAAGAGACCAGGATAGATAACTTTAATCCTCCTTCCTCAAGCAGGATCATATATATTTTTAAAAATCTGAGGAAGGCCACTGTATATTTTTCTCTTTTTATTATTTATCTTTAGTTTTGGTTTTATTGAGGCATAATTGACATTTTCCTCTTATTATATTCAGAGAAGAAGAATTTATAGACCAATTATTTTAATACTGATAGTCTATGCATTCCTAGAATTGTTTTAATATGTGACCTAAGTCCTGCCTATTTCAATTTGAAGTCATTTATTATTGCCTACTTCTTAGAGATTGAACGTGAATATATTGTCTCATAACATTTCCTATACTCTTTGGTTTCTCTGGGCCTTATGTTATTTCTGTAATATTTATACATATATGGCAGATTTCTCCTTAGTTACTGCTATACTTCTGCTCTTTGATTGAGTGGGATTTTTCTTTGTTTTGTTTCAAAGCTACTGAAATTACTGCCCAAAATAAATCAAAATAGAGCAATAGCAAATTGGCCCTCCAGTTTTCAGGCTTGTTGTCTGCCCTTTGGGCGAGTGGATGCATTTATATGAGTTAACTTTACGTCTTGTACAACTTTCCCCATTGGATGGAAAGCTGGCTGTAAATGTTAACTACATTTTTAGGAGTGATGGAAATAGACCTGTTAGAAAACATTGTGCTCCTGGTGGGTATTTTTTCTCTGTGGATACTGCCAACCTTTAAGATTGACCTTGCTTCCCCCAGTGCTTTAAGCTGATAGGGACCCAGCCCTAGAAACTGGGCAGGACCAGGTGGTTTGCCTTTCCATGGGCCACTATGAACCCTAGAGTTTATGTCTTAACTATATTTTTATTTTATTAGTTTTCCTCAACATTTTATTTTACCCCTTGGTGGTATTTGTGTTTGTGTAACCAATTCTCAGTTCTTTGTGAGAGAATGTGGACATAAAGGAAGAAGTCAACCTATGAAATTTTCTTTTAAGTAACACTTGTTTAAGAAAATTACAGCAAATGACTCAAATCCTAATTCCTGTGTCTGACACAGCCACACTAAGCACTTCTGTTTCTCATTAAATATTTTTATAAAAGCTTATCCCTTGAGGAGATTCCTCAAGGGAATATAGAGCCATTTCTTGATGGATTAGAATATCTTTGGTTTTAAAATATATACATTCATTACCCTAAGGTATATTAAGGTTTTATAATGATCAGGTATGTGGACTAATTCAGGCAGCTTTAGGCAATTTAATAATGTTTCAATAATTTTGTGATCCAGGGGATATTTTTACTTGTGATAGAGGAATGACTTCAAATTTTCCACAGTCCCTTTCCTTCTCTTTCACCTTGCCACCATTTCTTGCTAACCTTATCATTTTTTTTTTTTTTACAGCATCTGTACTGAAGTATTTTTAGTCTAGGAAAATTCATGTCTGAAAGTGTCTAGGATTGAGAGCAGAGTAATTTATTGCTTAGCATGCAATTGTTACTGCTTTTTTTGTGATGCTGATCTTTAAATTGTCCACTTGGCACCATCATATAATAAGGAAAGCTGAGAAAATGTGTCCTAGAATTTTTGCTTGATGAGATTTGGAGATCAGTTGTATTCAGTAATTATAATCTAGTTCTTAAAAAAAAAACACCCCAAATAAGTGAAAATCAGGTCAAGTCATTTTGGCCACAATGTATTATATTGTTTGTGTCTTATATTACAATAGCATTATTTCTTTAAAAAATGTAATAAAAACTGCAATTGCCCTTTGAGATTGCCCTTTGAGATTGCTAGTGGTAAATAGTTTAAAGCCATGTAAACTTGCTAAGTAAGTGTAATAGAAATTCTTAACCTGGGTCCATGAATGAGTATGGGGAAGGTATACCACTAATCCCCTGAAATAGAACAGTTATGTGCATCCACATGTTTTTCTAGGGTCGGGGTCTATAGTTGTTTGTTTGTTTTTTAAATATATTTTTATTTTATTTATTTTATTTTTTAAATATATTTTTTATTGATTATAGAGAGGAAGGGGGGGGGGGAGAGAGAGAGAGAGAGAGAAACATCAGTGATGAGAGAGAATCATTGATCGGATGCCTCCTGCAAGCCCCCCTGGGGATTGAGCCCACAACCCGGGCATGTGCCCTTGACTGGAATCGAACCTGGGACCCTTCAGTTCGCAGGCCAACGCTCTATCCACTGAGCCAAACCAGCCAGGGCAGGGTCTATAGTTTTTATCAGATTCTCAGAGGGATCCAAAGTATCAAATAGCCAATGTGAACAGTTTTGGAATGTAGAAAATATTTTGAGTTTCTTACCTAAAAGAAACTAATGCTAATGTTTTTCTTGCTTCAGCTGCTGAGCTTGGATCTGTATTGGTTGTACTGTAGTTTTTGTATATGGAACCTTTAAAAATATATTTGAAAGACAGATTATCACTGTTCTTGTGCTAGAAGTCTGTAGAGTTTGCATTGTGGGAGGACATTTCTGATATAAATAGCAACTGTTTGTACAGAGAGAAAGTAATCTCAATTACAGTTTAGTCAACTGATGTCTTTCAAAGAAGCTGTTATTCTAGTTACTTTTGCTGAGCAGTTTCATTTAACTGTAAAAAAAATAAAATTAAATATAGTAAAAATAATAACTAAAATTTCTTAAGGGTTAAATGCTGGTACTATTCCAGGTGCTGTACATTTATTATCTCCTTATCACAATAACTGTAAAGTCTATAGGTTTTTATCCTTACTGGACAGATGAAAAACTGAGGCTCAAAACCTAAGTAATTTGTCCAAGGTCACTCATAGAGCTGGTGAGAGGTGAAGCCAAGATTCTAACAGCCAGTCTGACTCCAGACCTTTTTATTGCTGGGCTGTCCATTGGTCCACAGTAGTGACCTTTCATTAACAGTAAAAGTATCTCTTCCAAGTTCGGCAGCTGCTTAGAAGCCATTTTCCCCCAACAAATACATTCCTGTCATTTTAAATTTGGTAGCTGCAACGAACCTATTACAGTTTTTACAGCTCATACTATTTATAATATTAGCAATATGGGAAAGCAGTAGGGAAAACAGTAAATCTGTGTCTAATTAGATTTAACATCATCATTCCTATGCACGTCTGCTAGGAAGAGGACAATGCAAGTTAAAATAGAAGGGCTCCTTTCCTTTCTGAAACGTAATTGCACATCTTCTGATAGTCTAGAATTCAAATTGGATATTACCACACTGGCTTCTTAGCATGACTTCTTTGTATTTATTTAAGAAAGCTCTCTTTGGTGAGGTGGTATGGAAATGAATTAAACCACTGAAGATAACACTTTATCTTTGACTTGGTGAGGGAACTCCTAAAGGATAGTATTAGTGTTTCTCATTAAAAGTGGTAAAGCTCAATTAGGTCAGATTATGAGGACTTTGGAAAGTCAAATATTCTCAGAGAGACTTCGATTATCACCACAGACTTTTAGCGTTAAGATTCCTTTTAACATTTGGGCTTTAGCATTTTTATAAAATCAGCTTAGTTCAATTTTAAACAGAGTCCTTGGTATTTCACTTTTTGGGAATGACTTCCTAAACTTATTAAGGATCAAATCTTGGTATGTTTCTAGTATAGTACGTAATATATGGGACCCCTCCTTCTGGTACATGGTTGGAAAGTGAGATCTTCTAATATCAGGTCGAGCTTTGATTTTTTTTTTTTTTTTTTAAGCAATGAGAAGACTATTAGAATCTTACAAACATAGTCAAACATAATTACAAAACAATGATGCTGTCAGTGAGAAAATGAGTTTAAAAGGAGCACACACGATCAGAAGTATGGCCTTGGCTTGTTCCGTTTATTCTAGTTGTCCCCCACACCCCTTTTAGGGAGATATTTTGTTAGGGTTTTTGGCAGTGATATTAGTATGAAATATTTACATAAACAGAAGATTAATGTACATCATACATCAGTTTCTTGTGTTGTATAAATGTCATAAGTTAAAGGACTTTATTTTTAGATTTTCTTCACTTTTCTCCATTCTGTCCTCTAATCTCCGGGCCCATTATCTTTGCCCGAGAGGCCGGACCCTCCTCATCTCTCTGGGACTTGACCAATCGCCTGTCCTTTGTGAAGCACCATTCACTTGTCCACATTGTTCTAGCTGGGGCAGGCTTCCAGAAGTCTCTCAGCCCCAGGGGAATCGTTCATAGTCTCAGACAAGTCTGCCTCTTTTTTGGCAGAAGTGTGTGTATTTTTTATCTGCTAATTATGTAGAGTCCAAATGTCCTCCTCTCTGTTGTCCTTCTTAGTTTTCCTTTGAATTTGTCTCCTTTGTATTGCAGATGTCACATTTCTCAAAAAATGCTTAGCTAAGTGTATTCAACTGAAAGTTGGATAAAGCTCTGAATATTGCAAAATATGCTCTTCCACATAACCTGAATTTTGGAATTGGTATGGATGAAAGTCAGCTATAGAATGACGAAAGTCAGACAGAAACCTTTTATAATGTGAAAGAATAGATGAATCAAAACTTGCTGTTCAGGGTCAGGGCAGAAAAAAGTCTGTAGTTCATATTGTTAATTAATCTTCTGAAGTTCTTCAAAATTAGAGATCTGAGGGCAACTTTTGTGAGCAGCTAGTACTAGTTGTTGAGGTATTGTTGAGAAGAGCACTTGGATTCTCAAACTAGTTAGTTGGGATAAGTGAAAGATAAAATGAAGAGTGAATGGGTCTTTCTATTGCACTCCGGGGCATGGCAGCTTGTTCCACTTTAGAGCTTTTATCAAGATGAGACTTGTCTGGAGTTCTAATGAAGTAGGCTTCAGGTAAAGGGGAAACAATATCAAAGAATTTTTTACTCTTAAAATGAGTGTTAAACATTCTTTTCTATTCTTTAGATCTTAGCTGTATTTGATACTTACAGCTGCCTTCTCTACAACATGTGACCCTGACATGATGATATAGATCAGTATTTTCTGATTTCCTAATGGTATTTTCTTCCAAGCATTAAGGATGTGAAGGATATGGTTTTCTGATTAATTTTGGATATTTTCAGGAATTTACTCTTGTATTCCGTATGCCTGATTACTACAGCTGTATTTGTTATACTTTCAGTGCTAAGAACATCTATATTCTGATTGTATTTTGGGTGGCAAAGATATTTAATTTATCCTTTACAAATTTATTTAATAAATAGTACATTTAATGTTTCTTAGAATGAAAGTGTGTTCTTTTTATGTGTTTTAACTTTGCATGTAATAATGTATGAGGGATACATGAGAAAATGTGATTGTTTTCTCATTGCAATAGCAAACTTAGGTTGTAGTAAAATTTATGACTTCTTATTTTGTTTATAAACTTAATTTTCTTGGCCTGTACATTAAACTACAGTAGATTTGATGGAAACTGTTCTTCTCTAGTTACACCAGTATTTAAAATGTGAATCTGCATCTTCTCAGGTACTTTGATCTCTGCAATCTATTAATGTTTCTCCGTACGTAAACATCAATTAGCTCACTAAATTAAAGTTAACAGATGAGCCAGCCATGTAATTTGTGACATTTTGAGTTAGAAAGGCCATGAGGAATATGTTTTTATTTGTGTGTGGGTGCTCTTATCTCATTGTCTTCAGGTGATGACATTTTACATTAAGACAAGGAGGTATGGCAGTGCACATTGTGAAATGCTAATCACTGTTATTATGCTGCTGCTTTGGGACTGGACTACTTTCTCAAAGAAGTCTCCAGGAGTTGCAAAGTGTACACTGTTGTTTTTCCTTTCAAGCGAACCTTTTAATTAGCAGGATGTTAATGTCAACTATAACTTTTTGGATTTGTTTTATGAAAGGTAATATTTTGAAAATTCTGCAAAATGAGCTATATAGACAAAGTTCTGGAGTGAGTGAAATGAGATTTAAACTGTGAGGCTGGGCTCTACAAGGCTATAAAATAAATACTAATCAATGGTCTAAGTAAAATCCAGGAAGGATTTGTGTTAATTTGACAAATGGGTTTAGAATTCTTTAGCCATTATTTTTTAGAAACCAGCTTTGTTCATACATCCTTTCTCTAATTTGCTTCACTTTTGATCTTTGATAAAACCAGCTGCAATTTTGTTTCATTAACAAACTTAACTGGTTAACAGATGTTTGTTTTGGCTTGATTGTGTCCTTTCTATTAGAAACAGCATAAGCATACATAGAAACCATGCTGGGCCTTTTCCTGTCTGCAGCTACACTGGTGTTTCAGAAGAGCAACTTAATTTTATTTACAGGTTCAATTTTTGTTCCTCTATATTGTCGGTATATACACAAACATTTTAGCTCTTGTTTCCCCTGTCAGGGAGGTCTTTTGTTCTTAATCCTCCATCTGTTAGTTTAGTATACCCCGCCCCCTCTTTTTCTAGCATTGCAGAATCTTCGTATGCAGGGAAAAGGTATTGCAGAAGAGGTAATTGAGATATCAATGACTCTTCCACAGTTCTATGGGACCAGCCTGGTGAATTTAGGTAATTTCTTCCATCTTCTTTGATGTCGGTACACTACCATATGGAAAGCAATGAGGCCACAGGAAGAAGGTGAGCCTTGGTCTGGGCTGCCTGTGATGCTCGGAGTGAGGTGGGCTGGGAGCCAGAGGCAGCACTTGAATGTTTCCGTAATAGTTTCTGATGCGGCTGGTCCTGTTTTTTGTCCTTGGTTTACTGCCATGCTTCGTGACCCTCTCAGATCATGAATGGGAATGATGAAGATCAAAAAACAGAGGCAACATTATATGGGGTAAGAGAAACAATAGTAAGAGAAGCAAAGAATGCCCAAGTTAAAATTCAGTATTAAGGACATCAAATGATGATTCCTGTTTGATATTTGATCCACTTGTTCCCCAAATTGGTATTTTAATTCCATAGAGGAGCTTCTACCTTGTATCAAAACCCAACCCTAGCTGTTGAGCTTTGAGATGTGAGGAAAGCGGCCCAAAACAGTATCTGCTAGAAGAAGAGTGTGGGCTATTTGAGGAACAGAAGCTATTTCGTCTAATTAGGCTGCTGGCAGGATGTGAGGAGACTGGGAAAGGCAGGCAATGGAAGGAGCCAGGAAGATATTCCCCCCAACTTTGTAATTTACAAGATTGTAATATTTCTGAAAGTTGAAAGAGTAGTACAATTAGTGCTGTATTTCTTTCTCCTCGATTCACCAATTGTTAACATTTTGCCACATTTCTTCTCTCCCCTGGATATATGTGTATATGTTTTTATATGTATATATTTATACACATGCATGCACATACTCAATTTGTGGCTGAATTATTTGAAAATATATAGTAAACATAATGATATTAAGATATCATAATATTAAGTTATAATAATTACTATATATCAAGGATTATTCTTCTATATAACCACAATACTGTTATCTCATGTAAGAAATTCAACAGTGAAACTAGAAAGTTATCTAATAGTCCATATTTTCTCAAAAGGCCCCAAAATGTCACTTTATTTTTATTTTTTTATTAAAAAAAATATATTTTATTGATTTTTTACAGAGAGGAAGGGAGAGGGATAGAGAGTTAGAAACATCGATGAGAGAGAAACATCGATCAGCTGCCTCCTGCACACCTCCTACTGGGGATATGCCTGCAACTGAGGTACATGCCTTTGACCGGAATTGAACCTGGGACCTCTCAGTCCGCAGGCCGACGCTCTGTCCATTGAGCCAAACCAGTCAGGGCCCAAAATGTCACTTTAAACTTTAGTTTGATCTAGGATCCAGTTAAGGGTCACACATTGCATTTGGTTGCCTCTTGCATTTGGTTGTCTATCTCCTTTAATACAAAACTTTTTCCTTCTTTATTTTGCTTTCCTCATCAGTCATATTTTTGAAGCATTTAGGCCAATTGTCCTGTAGGATGTTCTACAATTAGTGTTTGTCTGGTTGTGTCCTCATGATTGGGTTCAGGGTAAACATTTGGCAAGAATACTACACGGGTGATGTTGTCGTATAGGATACATCTTTTCAGGTTATCTTGTTATTGGTGGTGCTTTTTCATCAGTTGGATAAGGTGGTGCTTTTTCATCAGATCTCTTACTAACCTTTTTCCTTTTTGTAGTTAATAAGTAATCTATACAGCAAACATGTCAAACTCGCATGCGGCCCACAATGAATATTTTTGCGGCCCAGCCAATATAATGATGTGAGCAGTTATTTACAATTATGAAAGGAAATAAGTCTCCTGTCAGATCCAGAATTACTGACATTCACCTTGGGTCAGTTTTGAAAGTGATCATTGTGAATAAGATTTCCCTCAAAGTAGGAAAGATAGTAGCAGAGAAGAGATGCCAAGTGTCAGGAAGAAACCATTAATTTTATCATTGCTCTTGTTCTTATTTTTTATACTATACTTTTCGAAATAAACCTACGTTTCTATGAAAATTGAATCGAAGCTTTTGGGGTTTTTTTGCGGCCCACATAAACTTAAACCTTGTTTATTTGGCCCGTGTTAGCCTTTGAGTTTGACATGCTTGCTCTACAGTGATACTTTGAGGTGTGTATGTTTCCTATTACTGCTGTAACAGATTACCATGAACAAGTGGCTAAAACAATGCAAATTTATTGTCTTACAGTTCTGTGGTCTGAAGCCCAACATGGGGCTCATTGAGTTCAGATCACAGTGTCAGCATTCCTCTGGAGGCTCTAGGAGAGAATCTGTCTCCTCGCCTTTTCCAGCTTCTACAGGCTGCCTGCATTCTTTGGTTCATGGCCCCTTTCCTCCATCTTCACAGACAGCAACATTGCATCTGTCTAGTTTTCCATAGTCACATTTTTCTCTGACCATGGCCTGGACAGCTTTTAAATGATTCATGTGATTAGATGGGGCCTACTTACATAATCCAAGATAATCTCCCCATCTCAAAGTTCTTAACTTAATCACAGCTGTAAGGTGACAGATTCACAGGTTGTTGGCATTAGGAAGTGGACATTTGTATGTGTGTGTGTGGGGAAAAAGGGCGATATTTTGCCTGCCACACAGTGGTTTCAGTATCCTCACCTAAACCTTTTTTTTTTTTTGCATTGGAGGTTGCAGATCTTTGAAGCTTTGGTGTACACTAAGTCTGCTTAGAAAGGAATGAATCAGTTTATGGGAGTAATGCTAGTTGAAGGCTGGGAGTCAAGAGAACTGAGTTCTAGCTCTGATGGTGCCTCCTGAATCATTTCCATAGGGGCAGAAGCAGGACTGCCTTCTGCTTCCAGTTCATGTTTATTTACTCACCAGTCAAAGAACTGAAAAATGGATTTGGCAGTAATTGCTTGAGTTTTTAACAACTGGAGATTGGATATCCAAAATGTTTTCTGAGAAGTGCACTTAAAGTGTAGAGAAGGGTCTTTCATTTAAAATGCCCATAGATGCATGAAAATATAAAAGTCAAATTATTTATATATATAAAATGTCACCAAGATAGGCTCTTTGGTGACATTTTAAAGATTAAGGAACATTTGGAGAATTTTGTTTTGTTAATCCTCATCTGAGGAATTTTCCATTAATTTTTTTAGAGAAGAGTTAGAGTGACACATCAATTGGTCGCTTCCCTCATGTGCCCTGTCTAGTGGCAGGGATAGAGCCTGCAATTGAGGTACATGCCCTTGATTGGAATCACACTTATGACAAGTGCCTTCAGTCCAAGGGCTGACACTCTATCCACTGAGCAAAACTGGCTAGGGCAACATTTAGATAATTTTATGTCTATTATTTAAATGTGAATCTTCATTAGAGAACTTGAGATAGGCTGAAAAATAAAGAGCTGCTTAAAAAAGAACAATATCATACTTACAATGTCATATGTCAATTATCCTATATAATAAAAGCCTAATATGCTAAGTGTCGATTGACTGTTCGACCAGTCGCTATGAGGCGCACTGACCACCAGGGGGCAGACACTCCAACCCATAGGTTAACTTGCTGCTGGGGTCTGGTTGATCGGGACTGGGCATGATGGGCTGGACACGCCCTGGAGCCCTCCTGTGGTCCCTCCCCAGGTGGCCCACCTCCCGCGGTCCCTCCCTGGCTTCTAAAATATTTCTTCTAATTAATTTCCTTTCAATGTGCACGAATCAGTGCACTGGGCCTTCTAGTATCTTAATAAAGTTGGGCAAAAACATGCAGGTGGATGTATATTCCTTCAGGTCTTAGTAAACACTCAGAAAACAATAAATATCAAATCAAGATTCACAAAGGCAGTTAACCTTAGGAATCCTCCATTTCCTTTCATTTTACAGTATTTTAGTAGAATCTTTTGCAGTAGCTGCAGTTAGTTGGAATGCTTTGGAAATACTGACGGTTGCAATTGTTAAAGAATAACTGTTTAGTTATCAGCCTATAAATGTGCTTTCTAGAGCCGATAAAAAGATGATCTCATCTGATGAGCTCTGACCCTCTGTAAACCTTCCAACTTATCTCATTTTCCACTAGCTACTGAAATATAATAAGATGCCAACAATTACATCCTCACAAAGCATTTATACCAACTTATAAAATCACCTCTTTATTGGAAAATTGTGTAACATCTTGATTTCAATTTAACATGACATGTTGGTTAGCAATAAATCTTGTTTGGGTATGAACACAAGCCTGTAGGCAATTTGCAGAACATTGATCAGGTGCAAATTGTATGTATTTTTCTAGCTTCTAAAGATTTCAGAGCAAAATGAAACAAATTGTTATCATCGAGACCATCACTTTTTAGGTCGTTTTTAAATCTGACATAGAGTATCACCATGTATCTTATGAGAAGTGCCTTGACTCTCCTGAAATCCATGATTTGTGTTTTGACCATTTAAGTTCCTCATTTCCTCTTTTGTCATATCAGGTGAAATGATATACAACAAAAGCAAAAGAACATGGTTAATATATGTAGTTGTGCCTTGTAAATACGCATAATAAACAGCTCTACATAAAACATACAAGAAGAGAGATTAGTATCCTCTAAACTTAGTGCTTCCTATATACCAAGTAATGTTCTAAGTATTTAATATAAACAAAATAATTTTACATGAACCCTGAAAGATAGTACTGTTATCAATGGAATTTTGCAGGTGGAGAGACAGGCCAGGTAAGGTACCTGGCCCAGGAGTACACGGCCCAGGAGCTGGTGTTTCACTCCTGGCACACGGGTTGGAGTACAGCCACTTCACCCCCACCTAGGTGTCTCATTTATTTGGATGAAACCAGCACGGATCTGTTGAGTTCTTGTAACATATAAAGCACTGTACTGAGCACTCTAGAAGTTACAAAATATAAACCATATTCAAGTGGTAATTAAAATTACCAGTTGAAAAATGCCAAGACGCACAGCTATGTGATTCCTCCTCCAATGAGCACTTTTTCAGAGTGATTGAAATGTTCTTTTCTTTAGCAATGAATAAGAACAGCCAGCATTTACATATTGCTTACTGTGAGTCAGGCACTACTTAAAGTGCTCTGAATATGGTAAGTTGCCTGTGAGGAAGTACTTCTTTTCACTGTTGGTTTGCAAAGAAGGGATCTGAGGCACATGAGGTAAAAGGACTTGTCCAAAGTGACATAGCTATTGTGTGGTAGAGCCAGAATTCAAACCCAGGCATCTTGGGTCCATAGTCTGTACACTTAACCATTATACTACGTGGCCTCTTACTTTCCTCATGAAGAAAAACTTTGGTTAAATAAAAGGTATTGAAAAGAGTTACACACAGGTTCTTATAAACCCGGACCTCTACGTGACTAAAAAGTGTTTCAATAGGAGTCACTGAAAAAACTTGTTAAAATTAATTTAAGGTGGCTTTTCCTAACCCATGTTCTGAGGAAGAAGGAAGTACAGTATTCTTTAAGATGTTAATGGTGCCAGTATGTTCTGAGATTTAAAATCCCTGAGAAGTTCTGAAATTTAACTTGCTTAACCCTCAGTTTCCCAAGAGGATTCAATGATGGGCCCTCCTCTCCTCTCCCTTCTCACATCAGCCATTCACTTGTCTGGAAATTTTTGCATTTGGTAACAGTTTGGATAGTGCTGATGTAAGGTTACCCTGCTAATCCCTTTCCTCCACATACACATCCCGAAGAAAACCAGTGAAGAACTGAACTTGGAGTTTGTGCTTCAGAATAGAAAACCAAGTCATCAAATTCATTCCTTGTCTCTAGTGAATTATTTCATTTTATTTTAAAAATATTTTTATGGATTTCAGAGAGGAAGGGAGATGGAGAGAGAGATAGAAACATCAATGATGAGAGAGTATCATTGATCGGCTGCCTCCTGCATGCCTCTCACTGGGGACTGAGCCTGCAACCCCGGCATATGCCTTGACCAGGAATCGAACGGTGATCTCCTGGTTCGTAGGTTGATGCTCAACCACTGAGCCATGCTGGCCAGGCATGAATTAATTTAGTAAAACTGTTGTGTAATAATTTTTAACTGTGGAATAACATTTTAGAGTTGCAGGCAATTGTTGAGATCACTACGTTCAGGGATTTTAAATTGAGGTCCAAGGACTCCTTTCAGGGGGTTTGTGAACCCCTTAAATCAGGGGTCCTCAAACTTTTTAAACAGGGGGCCAGTTCACTGTCGCTCAGACCGTTGGAGGGCCGGACTATAGTTTAAAAAAAACGATGAACAAATTACTATGCACACTGCACATATCTTATTTTGAAGTAAAAAAACAAAACGGCAAAAACACCCGCATGTGGCCCGCGGGCTGTAGTTTGAGGACGCCTGCCTTAAATTGTATGCAAAATTCTGGGCTTATATTTGAGTATTTTTCTGGAGCCTCGCCTCTCCCCTTCTTCAACAGGTCATTTGACTACTCAGGCCAATGGTTCCCAGACTTTGCTGCACATTTGAATCACCTGAAGAGCTTTGAAAAATTCCGATTCCCAGATCACCCCTCACACCTATTAAATCAGAGTGTTGGGGGTGGGAGCCAAGTATTAGAAGTTTTTGAAGATCTCTGGTAATGCCACTGTGCAGCAAAAGTTTGGGAATCACTGCCTGGGGCTAACTTTCTTCTTTTATAGTTGAGCAAACAGGGTCTGCTTATGTGGTCCAGGAAACAGTGTAGATGTGTTAATTGGGCAGGGCCTAGTTCTTACTAAAAGACATCTTAGAGGTCCTTGTAAAGGAGTCTTATGAGGAATTGGGTCGGGAGCCGGAATTCTTAGCTTTAAATCCTGACTTTTCCACTGGGCAAGTATAGTCTCTGTCTCGGTTTGCTCAGCTGACAGACGCATGGAGATAATAGTAGCACAGACCACATAGGGATAGTTGGCCACAACCACAGGGCCCTGCGATAGAGAGCAGTGAGCTTGTCCTGGGCCCTGATAGGAAGGGCAGCTGAGCAGAGTCCAGGGCACGGGGAGGGGCAGAGCCCCTGGCACCCCTCCTTGGCCAGGCTGCTCTTGAGGGAAAAGTGTCAATTGATGTCCTTATCACCTTCTAATGAAGACCTCCTCTCCAATTGGAGACTTGCTCTAGTCAGAGTCCATGAATGGCTAAAATCCACATTTCTTTGCTTTATTCTTTCTCCATTATTTAAATGGTCAGTAAAAGAATCTGTTTTCAGAGTAACACGTGCTCATTCTACAGACTTTCACAACAACTACAGAAAGGTTCAGGGATGATACACTATGACTGCAAATTTCACTCTAAAGATAAATAGAAGTTAGAAGTTTGTATTTTCTTCCAGGCTTTCCCCCTACATGTGTATACCTGTATTTGTTATATTTAAATAAGAAGAGAAATATCATAGCTATATAATTTTGCTTTCTACATATTTATTTTGCTTTCTACATTTAACATCTGTTGTAAGCCTTCCCCCCCCCCTCAATATTCTTTTTAAAAAAAATATATTTTATTGATTTTTTACAGAGAGGAAGGGAGAGGGATAGAGAGTTGGAAACATCAATGATAGAGAAACATTGATCAGCTGCCTCCTGCACATCTCCTACTGGGGATGTGCCCACAACCAAGGTACATGCCCTTGACCGGAATCGAACCTGGGACCTTTCAGTCCACAGGCCGACGCTCTATCCACTGAGCCTAACCGGTTAGGGCTCCCCCCCCCCCCCCCATATTCTTGATTATTCTTTGAAGTGTGACATTAAATGGCTGGTGGTTATTTCTCATGTTTTTGTTTCACATTTAGGATGTTTCTACTTCTTTTATTAAGCTATTACAAATAATACTGCTACTAAAATTTTATGTATGCATGGGTAATTATTTCTTCTAGGATAGATTATTAGAGGAGTTATACTGGGGCCTAAACATGGGTTCTTTTTCTAAGACTTTTGGAACATATTGTCAAAAAGTGGTCCAAAAGGTAGTACCAATTTATACTCTTGGGCAGAGTATGAGAGCCTTGGTCATCTACTTGCTTCCTAGCCCTTTTTTTTTTTTTTACATTAAAAATCATTCAGCTTTATTAATAAAAATAAAGTTGACACATAGACTAAAGAAAGCATTGAAAACCAACTGTATGATTCATAGACAAAATACAAATTACAAGCAGTTAAGAAGCATTCTGATTCTTTTGAGATAATGATCTTAGAGCTCTGTTTTATGAGATTTAAGACAGAGTTGAATGTAGAGTTATTTATTTATTCATTTATTTATTGTTAAGCATCACCCGAGGATATTTTTTTCCATTGACTTTTAGAGAGAGCGGAAGGGAGGAAGGCAAGAGGCAAGTGACCTAAATGGTACAGCATCCCTATTCCCAAGGATTTATGGAATGCATAGATCACTTGAAATCATTTGCCCCTAAATTCTATGGGTCTCTAGACAGTCTTACCCAGCTCTGTAGGTCAGCCTGTGTTTCACTAAGTTCTTGTCATTTTGTGAACCTGAGGGTTCAGAAAAGGGTTTATTTTAGCTGATTAGCTATTGGCTTTAATGACATAAAAGTGCATTTGTCAGCGAGCCTTGCTGTATTAAATCTGACACAATTGGAAGAGAGTGGGTTACCTTTTGGGCATGCCTTAAGCTGCTGCCCATCAGACTTTGGTTCCTACTCTGTTATCTGACCTCTCCAGCCACCTTGTTCTCATCAGTATTGCCCAAAGGTTTACACTGGGCTATGAATTTCCTAAATTTACTTAATTTCCCTCTGTTGTGGTCAGAGAACAAAGTTTGTAGGATTTCATTCTTTTTACATTTATTGAGGCTTGCTTTATGGCCTAACATATGGTCTATCCTGAAAAGTGTTCCATGTTTATTCTGTTGTTGTTGGGTGGAGATATCTATAGATGTTTGTTAGGTCAGTTGGTTTGTAATGCCATTCAAAATTTCTATTTTCTTTCTTTTTTTAAAAAAAATATTTTTTAATGATCTCAGAGAGGAAGGGAGAAGGAGAGAGAGATAGAAACATCAATGATGAGAGAGAATCATTGAGAAACATCAATGATGAGAATCATTGATCGGCTGACTCCTGCATGCCCCACACTGGGGATTGAGCCTGCAACCCAGGCATGTTCCCTGATTGGGAATCAACCATGACCTCCTGGTTCATAGGTCGACACTCAACCACTGAACCATGATGGCTGGGCTATGGAACTCCCTAACTGCTTTCAACAGTGGCTGAACCATTTTATATTCCTATCAGCAATGTACTAGGGTTCTAACTTTTCCATGTTGTTACCAACATTTGTCTTCCCCCCTATCCCCCTTTTTTTAATAGACTAATGCTCCCTTGTTTTCTTTTTCAGAATCTTTTTGGCTAATTGTGCTTGCTTGTTTTTCCACATAGATGTTAGAGTCAGCTGATTAGTAATCAAAAGATCTTATGATTTGATTGGAGTTTTCAGTGTATAGAATGGTATTCTTATAATAGTGAGTCATATATTGGAGAACAGGTATATCTTTCCACTTTTTAATCTATTCCTTACATTTTTAAAAAAAGTATATTTTATTGATTTTTTACAGAGAAGAAGGGCGAGGGAGAGAGAGTTAGAAACATCGATGAGAGAGAAACATCAGTCAGCTGCCTCCTGTACACCCCCTACTGGTGATGTTCCTGCAACCAAGGTACATTCCCTTGAACGGAATCGAACCTGGGACCCTTGAGTCTGCAGGCCGATGCTCTATCCACTAAGCCAAGTTGGTTAGGGCTACTTACATTTCTTTATTGTGGAACATTTTAAGCATATGTAAAAATCAAGAGCAATGCTCACCTTTACCAGCGATGGCAATAATTACCTCGTGACCAGTCAGTCTCCTTTCAGTTATATCCCTACCCATTCCCCCAGCCCCTGCCACTACTGAATTATTTTGAAGCAAATCCCAGACATTATCTCATTTTATCTATAAATATTTCTGTAATATAACTATTATCATCCATTAAAGTCTTCTGTATGTGAGTACAGGTGTGTATAGAGTGTGGGTAATGTGTACTGAAGGATTTTAACTCTGTTAAGTTAATTCCTAGGTATGTTTTTTTTGGATTGCTCTTGTAAATGTAATCTTCCATTACACTTTTTAATTGGCTCTTTTTTTTTAATACAGGAAAGTTACTGATTTTTATATATTTTGTACCTAGCCACCTTAATGAATTCTCTTTTTTAAAAATATAATATATTTTAGTTTATTATCTTGGGTTTTCCAGGTACATAATACTGTGATCTGCAAGTAATGATCATTTAAATTTTACTTTCTCCTTTCTTATTTATATATCTTAAATCTTTCTCTTGTCTGAATTTTATCAGTTCTAGTACCTCCTCAATGATGTTAAAGAATACTGGTGGTAGTGGATATATTTTCGGGGAGTTCCTTAATATCTCCCTACTAACCATGATGCTGGCTTATGTATTTATCATGTAAAGAAGTTTCATCAGGTTTAGAATTTTAATTTTATCAAATGTCTTTTCAGCATTTATGGAGATATTATTTTTCTCCTTTGACCTTTAATATGATTGGTTATAGTAACTGATTTTTTAATATTTAACCATCTTTACTTTCTGAATTTGAATCCCACATGTTCATGGTGTATTATTTATTTAATGAATGACATTCCTTTGAATAACAAATTTCCCTAGCACCGTGGTCGGCAAACTGAGGCTCGCGAGCCACATGCGGCTCTTTGGGCCCTTGAGTGTGGCTCTTCCACAAAATACCACAGCCTGGGCGAGTCTATTTTGAAGAAGTGGCGTTAGAAGAAGTTTAAGTTGAAAAAATTTGGCTCTCAAAAGAAATTTCAATCGTTGTACTGTTGATATTTGGCTCTGTTGACTAATGAGTTTGCCGACGACTGCCCTAGCATATTTAAAAACTTTAGTCTTAATAAATTCACCTATGACATTTTACAAGCATGTCTATTCAGTAAAGAAATATTAGTAAGCTTATTTCTTGTTGCCCATCCTTTTGTTATGCTAATCACATTGGGAACCAGTGGTGTGTGTGTGTGTGTGTGTGTGTGTGTGTGTGTGTGAGAGAGAGAGAGAGAGAGAGAGAGAGAGAGAGAGAGAGAGAGAGGAGGGAAAAGAGAGAGGGGGGAAGGAGGGAGACAGAACACAACTTAGTGCGAACAAGGTAAGACACATTATTGGGTTTTAGGAGTATGATGTAGTACGTTATAGTGCATGGTATACCCAAATTTTTATTGTAGTAAATTATAATAAAATGAATTTTTATTAAAACAATTTAAATTAAATATTTTTTACCGTTAAATTAAAACCAAATATGTTGAATGAATGATAGTACTTGAAACATACTGGTAGCAGCATAGAATGCTTGAAAGAATATGGGCATTTAAAATTTTAAATTTGCACTTTTTGATTTTTAAGGAGTTATGTCATACATACATAATGTCAAAAATTTAAGCATATGAAGTGAAAAGCATAAGTTGTTCCTCAATAGCCCTGCATGTTCATCCCCTAAAACAACTTTCTAAAGACAGTTACATTAGAGATTTGTATGTATTCTCCCAAGCCCCTTTATTTATTTAAATATATTTTTTATTGATTGCAAAGAGGAAGAGAGAGAGAAACATCAATGATGAGAATCATTGATCAGCTGCCTCCTGCTCGCCCTCTACTGGATCAAGCTCAGAACCCAGGCATGTGCCCTTGACCGGAATTGAACCTGGGACCATTCAGTTCACAGGCTGACGCTCTATCCATTGAGCCAAACCGGTTAGGGGCTCCCAAGCCCCTTTAAAGCAATCCTATATAATCTGTATATATAAAAAACCAGCGACCGTAATGACTGGTTGCTATGATGCCCACTGCGGCCAGCAAAACGGCCCGATGGGGGGGAGGGGCCAGCTGGCCAACCTCCCCTGGCCCCTCCCCCCAGCTGGCCCCACCCCTGATCGGCCTCTCCCACCCTAATCGAGGGCAGGGTGGCTGGTCAACCCCCCTCCCCCCAAGGCCCTTCCCCCTGGCCCGCCCTACCCTGATCGGCCCACAGTCCCTTCCCCTGGCTGGCCCCGCCCCTGATGGGCCCCTGCCTCTCCGATCGGCCTCCAGCCCCTTCCCCAGGCCAGGCCTACCCCTGATCACCCCCTCACCCCAATAGGGGGTGGGGCTGGCCAGCCAACCTCCTGCAGCCCCTCCTCCCCCTCCCGGTCCTACCCCAGATCGGCCCCCCACCCTGATCAGGGTCAGGGCTGGCCGGCCAACTGCCTGTGGACCCTCCCCCTGGCTGTCCCACCCTGATGGGCTCCCACCACCCCAATCAACCTGCATCCCCTCCCTCCAGCCAGCTCCGCCCCAGTCAGCCCCCCCACTCCAGTTGAGGGTGGGGCTGGCTGGCCCACCACCCACAGCCCCTCCCATGGATGGCCCCACCTCCAATCAGCCCTCCACCCCAATCGGGGGTGGGGTCTGCTGGCCAATTGCCCTTGGCCCCTCCCCCCAGCTGGCCTGCCCTGATTGGGCCCCAATCGGGGCAGGCCGGCTGGCCAACCTCCTGTTGTCTCCTCCTCCCAACAGGCCCAGCCCTGATCCGCCCTGATTAGGGCCAGGCCAGCCGGACCCCATTTGTACACAAATTTGTGCACTGGGCCTCTAGTAAAATAATAAAAGGCTAATATGCAAATCAACCAAATGGCAGAATGACTGGTTGCTATGACATGCGCTGACCACCAGCTGGCAGACGCTCAACGCAGGAGCTGCCTCCTGGTGGTCAGTGGGCTCCCACAGGGGGAGTGCCGCTCAGCCAGAAGCCCTGAGCTGGGCTCACAGCTGGTGAGTGCAGCGGTGGTGGTGGGAGCCTCTCTCGCCTCTGCGGCAGTCAGCCATCCCCCCAGGGCTCCCAGGCTGAGATAGGGTGCAGGCTGGGCTGAGCAGACCTCCCCCCGCCACCCCCACCCCGCACTGAGTGCATGAATTTCATGCACCAGGCCTCTAGTTGTAAATAAATAGCATACAGATATTTATAAACATTTAATCACCTTTATTTTTTGTTTGTTTGTTTTTGTTAATCCTCAATCGAGGATGTTTTTCCATTGATTTTTAGAGAGAATGGAAGAGAGAGGGAAAGACAGAGAGAAACATCAATGTGAGAGAAACACATCGATTGGTTGCCTCCTGCAGGAGCTCTGACCTGGGCCTGGGCCGGGGAGGGGCCTGCAACCAAGGTACATGCCCTTGACTGGAACCAAACCCGGGACCCTTTGGCCCGCAGGCCAAACCGGCCAGGGCTAAACATATTTTAACAAATAAGAGATTTATACTTTTGGTACTTTTTGTTCTTTTGAAATTTATTTTTTTAGACATACAAGAAATGTATGAATACATTCTTGAAAAAGTTCTAATGGAAAGAAAACAAAGGCTCATTTAAAATACTTGAGCTTCAATCATCTCATATGTAAAATAGGAATAATAAAATATTCTTCATGGGGCTATTAATTAGGATTTAATGAGAAAATGCATTTAATCACCTTAATACAGTGCCTATTTAATAAAAGAGATGGGCTAGTTATTTTAAACACTGACACATGCTTTGGCATGTATCTATATGGCCTCACAGTGATCTTTGACTTATTTCATCCTCTTTCAAGGCACTATGAAAAATAGGTCTTAAATGTTTTCCTTCATATTTTGTGTGCTATAAATATGAGTTTACTAGCAGACACTTTTTTTCTTTGTTAATTAGATTATCTTCCCCCCCCCCCCCCACTTCCTTCAAACCTTTGGTTAGTTTGGTGTTTTTCAAACAAAAGTGTTCCTCCCTCACAATTTTTGTCAGTTTCATATAATGTCTGTATTATTTTCTCTCAGAATATTCTACTAAAAAGACATAACAACCAAATGTCATGCGTGAACCTTGGTTGGATTCTGTACCAGAAATTGGGTGATAATCAGGTACATTTGAATTTGGACCAGATCATAGGGCAAATTAAAGCATTAATGTTAATGTTCTTCGTATGATGATGGCATTTGGTTACCTATGAATGTGTTCTTGTGAGTTAGGAAATGCCTTCGGAAGTATTGAACGGTGACGTGTCATGCTGCTGCCGCTTGCTTTCCGATGGTTCTACAACAAGCATGACCAAAGTGTGTGTATGAATAGATACAGTTCGATACAGGTGTGAAGACAGGAGGCAAAAGTGTGAACAATTGGTAAAGAGTTTAGGTGAAGAGTTTATACGCATTCATTGTACTACTTGAACTTTTCTGTAGACTTGAAAATTTTTCAAAATATAAATTTGGAAAAATACATTTAATTAGACTACTCATTAAAAATTAAATTGCCTCACTTTCTTTTTCTTTAAAATATATTTTTATTGATTTCAGAGAGAGGAAGGGAGAGGCAGAGAGAAATAGAAACATCAATGATGAGAGAGAATCATTGACCGGTTGTCTCCTGCGTGTCCCCCACTAGGGATCAAGCCTGCAACCTGGGCATGTGCCCTTGACCAGAATTGAACCTGGGACCCTTCAGTCCGCAGGCCAACGCTCTATCCATTGAACCAAACCGACTAAGGCTGCCTCACTTTCTTTAATAGATCTACCGAAAGGAAACTATATCATTACCATAAGTGGGAAACAAGTACTCCTTGTCATAAATAGAAGGTATCTGTAAAGGTTATTTTTAAAAAGCTGTATTAAAATGTGGCTGGACACTGTTATCTGCCAAGGTTTTGAGCCCGAGGCCTGCTCTCTCAAAGGAAGATTAACAAACATTAGAGGGGTGTTAAAGACATGTCAGTACCAAACTGAGACTCTCTCCTTGACTTAATGGGAGGGAAAGAGAACAGCTTTCTTACTCTCTTATTCAGATTACCTCAAATATCTCACGTCTCACATCAAAGCTTCTTGAATCTCACACTTTGGGAAATAGCTGCATCTGTTGATTTAAGTGTAGTGTGTTAGAAAGAAAATAAAAGTCTATAGTGCATTTTTTTATAGTGCCCATTATGGTTTTTGGTTTTTTTAAGCCTTCTATGTTGAATTATCATGATCATTATTATTATTTGGTAGTTTTGATCAGTGCAGATGCATGTTTAGCTGAATGGTATCCTGGCCTAAGGCAGATGCCAGATTTTGCCGTTTAAATTGTTCCTCCTTTCTTGCTCTGAAGTTGCTCTTATAGTTGGATTTTTGCTGTTGCTTTCCCCCCTTTCTCTTTTCTTTTCTGCTACATTGTTCCTGCTGTTATTTGGAAGCCACTAGGTCGCTCTGCCTCGTGAACAATGAAAGGATCCAGATCGTGTCTGTCTCACATTTTGTTATCCCAGAACAAGACTCAATTGAATAAAACATATAACCCATCTGGCCTGGAAATCTCAGTGGCACTAAAAATAACTTACTAACAAGTTGTTGGATCATGATATCTTGAAATTTTTTGAAAGTTCAGCTTCTTTTTAGCTGTTGCTAAGAGAGAAATTTCATTGACATGAGGGACATTTCATTGACATGAGGGACACGAGGACATGTCTGTATGCTGCCAGTTTTATAGGCATTTGGCTCTGCCGCCTTGCAGATGGTTAGACTCTGGGTGGTGGGTAAATGTGTGCTGATTATCTTATTGAATTAAGGTAACCTTTTGTCGTTTGGTGAATTCTGCAGGCCAGTTGGTCAGTGAGCAGCTGCTCCAAGTGGCTTCGTTTGGGTTTTGAAGTGCACAAAGACTGCCTTAAGGGGTGGTCAGTCTAATCCAGGTATTCAACAAAGCAGCACTGACAGCCTTCTTCCTCTTTTGACACTGTTTTCTGTTCCGATGGAACTGGGTTAACAAAAACGTTTTTACTTTTTGCTCACTCAACTAAGTGATTTAAAGGAGTGGTTTATTGAGTATGGACGAATGCTTGAATTTTTTTTTTTTACCTAATGTTTTAAGTTGAAGAAAATATCCTATCATAATATTGGATGTTAGAAGCATTCACATTTCAAAGCAGAGTCTGTGTTTGAAGCTGTAAGATAGACTAATGGAGTTGTTGTTTTCTTAGTTTATTTTTTTATAAATATTCTGGAAACTAAAAGCATGCCTTAGTGATAATGACCTCTTGGCAAATTTCAGCTGTGTAATTCTTGTTTGTAGGGCTATTTTGTTTTGAATCTGTCATATTTTTATATGGATTCTATCTTAATTTCTGGAAACTGTTTCAGGAGGCTTTATTGTTAATAAAGGGATTCTTAATTGTTTTCAGTAAATTGCCTAAATGGTGTGGCTCACTCCTCCTTTAGCTGAATTGTTCTTGGACTGATCTTTTTGGTTTTATTCTTGGTACAGTGTAGGTGGCCTCAGAGAAAATGACTGTAGCCACCAGTTGATTTGCTTATTGTGAAGAAATCATTTAACAGTGATTGATGAAGAGCCATCTGATTTCTCTAGTTTGGTCATCTGTTTGTTTCAGGAGACTTTTGATTCAAAGCCCATTTTTTCATCCGGATTTATATGCTGGCAATGATCAAATGTTTACTTAAATTTATTAAGCACATATTCTGTGCTGGCAACTGGATTTGGCCCTTCACATATGCTCTTTCATTTTATCCTCACAACAACTTTATGAGGCAAGTCTTATTAGCTGCATCTCAGAGATGATAAAACAGCCTCCCAAGTCGGGTAAGTAACTTGTCCAATATCACACAGCTAATTAGTGCCTGGGCTGTATTGGAGCCCAGGGCTCTCAGTCTCCAAGGCTCATGCTCCATTTTGCCGGGCTGTTATTTTAATGAAGATCAGCCTTGTTACTAAGCCACAGTTCTTTAATCAAGCTTGAGAGTAAACTGAAAGTTGAGGGGTTCAGATTCTATGTCTGTGCTTGTCTTAATTGGAGTAAAAATAACATAACAGGCAGTTGGCTTCCTTGTACACCTGATTTACTTTAGATCTAATCAATATATATCTCACGGAGTTATGTATGATACACACTCTCTTAATCAAATTCTAGCCCAAGACATCAGATTCTATGTCTATGTTTATCTTAATTATGGTAAAAATACTAGAACAACGTTAAAGAAAAAATTTGAAGTGTGAACAACACTGTTCTGAATTTTACCACCTTAACAATGGTTTTGTTTTTGTTTTTCTCTTCCAGATTTGTCTA
This sequence comes from Eptesicus fuscus, assembly GCF_027574615.1. Taxonomy (NCBI): domain Eukaryota; kingdom Metazoa; phylum Chordata; class Mammalia; order Chiroptera; family Vespertilionidae; genus Eptesicus; species Eptesicus fuscus. The sequence continues at coordinate 15,486,692 of NC_072489.1, read as the reverse complement.
TGTGCATGTCCTTTACATTAATATAGTCTATAAAGCATACAGATTAAAGCATAAAATATATAACTGAAAGCATTTCTGTAGCTGTACATTCTGATTTTTAAAAAGCACACTATTTCCTTTTTTAAGAAAATATATTTTTATTGATTTCAGAGAGGAAGGGAGAGGGGCAGAGAGAGAGATAGAAACATCAATGATGAGAGAATCATTGATCGGCTGCCTCCTGCACAACTCAGGGGGCTCGAGCCCACAACCCAGGCATGTGCCTCAACCAGGAATCCAACCATGACTTCCTGGTTCATAGGTCCACCATGCTCAATCACCGAATCACACCTGCTGGGCAAAAGCACACTATCCTATATAATAAAAGTGTAGTATGCAAATTGTCCCCTCAACTGGGAGTTGTCTGGGAGTTCAACCAGAGGGCGGGGCCGGCTGGGGGAAGGGTGGGAGTACCCAGCCGGCAGCCGCTAGGGACTCTACCAGTGCACGAATTTTGTGCTTTGGGCCTCTAGTTATTTCATAAATATTTTCCATTTTAAATGCTTTTCTTCAAAAAGGCTTTTCCTAATCTCCTTGAACCTTCCAATCTAAATGATGTCCCTTTAGTCATTCCACAAAATACCCTATACTTTTTCTTATTAGCACTTATTATAGCCTATAATTATATATTTACTAGAGGCCCGGTGCACGAAATTCGTGCACGGAGGGGGGTTGTCCCTCAGCCCAGCCTGTACCCTCTCCAATCTGGGACCCCTCAAGGGATGTCCGACTGCCCGTTTAGGCCCGATCCCAGGGATCGGGCCTAAACGGGCAGTCGGATATCCCTCTCACAATCTAGGACTGCTGGCTCCCAACTGCTTGCCTGCCTGCCTTCCTGATTGCCCCTAACCGCTTCTGCCTGCCTCTCACAATCCAGGACTGCTGGCTCCCAACTGCTTGCCTGCCTGCCTTTCTGATTGCCCCTAACCGCTTCTGCTTGCCAGCCTGATCACCCCCTAACCACTCCCATGCCAGCCTGTTTGCCCCCAACTTCCCTCCTCTGCCGGCCTGGTCACCCCTAACTGCCCTCTCCTACAGGGTTGATCACCTCCAACTGCCCTCCCTTGCAGGCCTGGTCCTTCTCAACTGCCCTCCCTTGCAGGCCAGGTGCCTCCCAACTGCCCTCTCCTGCTGGCCATCTTGTGGTGGCCATCTTGTGTCCACATGGGGGCAGGATCTTTGACCACATGGGGGCAGCTATATTGTGTGTTGCAATGATGATCAATCTGCATAGTACTCTTTTATTAGATAGGATAGAGGCCTGGTACAGGGGTGGGGGCCAGCTGGTTTGCCCTGAAGGGTGTCCCTGATCAGGGTGGGGTACCCTGGGGGCGTGGGGCGGCCTGAGCGAGGGGCCTGTGGTGGTTTACAGGCCGGCCACACCCCCTGGCAATCCAAGCGGAGGCCCTGGTATCTGGAATTTATTTTCCTTCTACAATTGAAACTTTGTAGCCTGGAGCAGAGCCAAGCCTGGGGCTCCCTCCGAGCCATTTGTGTTGGGGTTATAATTGAAACTTTGTTGCCTTAAGCAGGTGGGCCCGGCCAGGGTGTGCGGAAAGCTTTGCTTCCCCTGTTGCCAGCGGCAACCCTGGCCTGCTCTCTCAAGCTCCATTCTGCCGCCATTTGTTTGAATTTGTTTATCTTCTATAATTGAAACTTTGTAGCTTGAGTGGAGGCTTAGGCCTGCAATGGCTGGCAGAAAGCTTGGCTTCCTCTGTTACCTAGGAAACCTTGCTCTCTGTGGCTGTAGCCATCTTGGTTTGGGTTAATTTGCATAGTCGCTCTGATTGGATGGTGGGCGTGGCTTGTGGGCGTGGCCTGTGGGTGTGTCGGAGGTATGGTCAATTTGCATATTTGTCTATTATTAGATTAGATTATCTGGTTATCTTTTAACTTTATTTGGACCTTCTAGCTGGAAAAGCCCCACAAAGACAGAGATCTTATCTCTTTGTTCACATCTGTTGAATTAGTGCAAGTAGTTATGTTATTTATTAGCTAAAATTAAGTTTCCATTTGTCACTCCATCACGGAAACACACACTCTGTCTATAAACCATTGGACAGATTTTCACCAAACTTGGAGAATTTTTGGATGATCATATGTTTTCTGATCCTATGTCAGAGGTAATGTACAGAGATTTTAAGCATGAGACTGAAGTTGAATGTCCTAAGGACAGGTTATTGAAATTCAGACCTTGGTTTGCATTTTGGAGTTGCATAAGCTTGGCCTACTCCATATCTGGATCTAGGATGAGTGGCAACAGCATCTACTTAATGATGACTGGTGAATCTCCCACTAGTTATCAGCTGACTTCAAATAGATCCACTTGCTCTTTTCATTTTTCTTGTTTAAACATAAATTATCTATTGAAACATCATTTTAATTGCTCTTTCTCTTCTGTGAAACACTTTTGTGAGCTAATTAAACAAATTAAACAATGCAAATGTTTGTAGTATAAGAGACATGATATATCAATGTCTTAGGCTAGAATTTGGTTAAAAGGATAGACTGTGTTATATATAACCCTGAGGTATATATAGTGATTATTAGGATTATATATTATTATTATACAAATCAGATACTTTAGGTGTATAAGAAAGCCAACCGCCTGGTATTATAAAAATCTTACTAAGATAATCTGTAGACATCTGCAATGGAAAAAGGTAAAAAGAGTCAAATAAAACCCAATTTGTTTTAATCTATGACATTTTAAAAACTAGTTTTGCACTTAGGGTTAGGTGATTTGCCTTTGAATCCTTGGAGAGCAAATGGAAACTGGAGTTAATACCCCAGTCATTCCCCTTATTAATTCTGCAGCCTTTGACCCGAGTGCTCTCTGCTCCTGGAGCCTGCTTGCTTCTCCTGTAGGCTCACCCCTCTCCTCCAGCTCTCATAAGGGATTCTTCCACAGTCCTTCCTGGTTTCTTTGCGCTGCCCCATGTTATCTTGCTCTGTGTAGCAAAATTTTGCCGAGTAGCCACATGCTTTTGGAGCCTGTGGTGGATGTCAAAGCAGTAATTAGATGGGCCTCCTGTCCTGGAGATGTCAGTTCATGGCTGTGTGTGTCAAGGCGAGGCCAGAACCAGCAGCATAAGAAAAGTACCACCAACGTTAATTAGCAGAGGATACACTCTTCAAGTAGCCATGTTATGTGGCCTTCACCTCCTAGCGGACTTTTCACCTCTTTCACAATCTCCTGGCCTCTAGTAATCTCTCCTCCTCTGAACCGCTACAGCATTATGATCCTTAGTTGGTACTATCTGCAATTCTTCAGTTCTGTGGGCCTTGACATTCGAGGCTGGTTTTAAGTTTCTATGTCGTAAATTTATATCATCTACACTGCCCACAACAGGGACATACTTAATTCAGTTAAAAAATTATAGAATGTCAGAGGTGAAAGAGACCTTATGGGTCACGAAGCTGAGCCCGTGCTTCGTGCAGCCTCTCCCCCAGCCGCTGCAAGGTGGGAGCCTGTGTGCCCAGAAGCAGCTGTGTCTTTGGGTTCTGGTAGCAGTTACTTGCATATTGTGAGCTGCTCTCTGCTCTGGGTCCACATAGGGCTGGCCAGGAGTAAGAAGGGAACTGCCTGGCATTTTGCTTAGGTTATGGTTAACAAAGACCGATGGGCTGTTGCTCAATAGGACGCCATCATTTATCTCCTCCTCACTTCTATTAGGATCCTGTGTTTCTTTCTGTTTTAAAGGGCCTGTCACCACTCTCTTCCCTGCAGCCGTCTCCTCTCTTAGATGGTTAAGGAGTAGGCATTATCCTTACAAAACATCTGAGGAAATTGAGGCCCAGGAGAGTTAGGGCCATTCAGGTGGGAGTCAGTTCTTTATTACACTGTGGACCTCCCCTTTTGAGCTGAGGGTGCGTGTCTTTCAGGCACTCGAACCCACCTTGCTTGGCATGCTAACCACCTTGTTCTTATTGGTTTGCTGTAGCCTTCACAGTGCTGACTTCAGGGTGAGTGTTTATGTTGAATGCCCCGGTTGTGACTGTCCTGTGGCGGCGACGGGTCTTACTGACTTGTACCTGTCACTCTGCGGCCTTATACAGTGATGTCATTGACATGGCCACTTCTTGTCTTTACCAGTTTATTTACTTACTAATTCTTTCATTTATTCATTCATAAATATTTTTTGAGTACCTGCTCTGAGCCAAGCACTGTTCTAAGAGATACACCTGCTTTCATGGGATTTATATTCCACTGGGAGAGGTAATGATAAACAAATAAACCAACAAGGTAATTACAGACTGTGTGAAGTGACATGAAGGAAATCAGCAGTAAAGTAAGATAGAGAAAAACCAAGAAGGACTATATACACTGTGCTCTGGAAAATTCCTGAAGAGAGATAAAAGGGGAAGGGTCAGCTGTGGGAAGAGCTGAAGGACTCGGAGAGGAAGGGCTATAGCAGAGAGAACCAGGGAAAGAGCAGCAGAAAGCTTAAAGCTGGGGAACAACACAGTCTGATTTGTGGTTTTTATTTTTTATTTATTTATTTTTAAACTTTTACAAGTGGTTTATTGGCCTGTGATTAACCTTTATTTAATTGGTCCTAATTTACTTTTCTCTCTCCCTCTATTTTTTTTTTTTTTAATCCTCACCCGAGGATATTTTCCCTTTGACTTTAGAGAGAGGGAAAGACTGAGAGAAACTTCGATGTGAGAGAAACACATCAATTGGTTGCCTCTTGCACGAACCCCGACCAGGGCCCCGGGCCAGGATGGAGCCTGCAACTGAAGTACATGCCCTTGACCGGAATCAAACTCGGGACCCTTTGGTCTGTAGGCTGATGCTCTATCCACTGAGCCAAACCAGCTAGGGCGATTTGTGTTTTTTAAATCACAGACATGACAGGTAAAGGAAATGTCTGATCCTGTATTGGGAAAATAAAAAAGTTGCTATAAAGAACAATATTAGGATAGATGGCAGAATTTGCATATGGACCGAATATTACATAATAGTATTGTATCAGTGTTAAATTTCCTGAATTGATAATTCCTTGTGGTTATGAAAAGAATGCCATTTTGCCCTAACCGGTTTGGCTCAGTGGATAGAGCATTGGCCTGTGGACTCAAGGGTTCCGGGTTCGATTCCGGTCAAGGGCATGTACCTTGGTTGCGGGCACATACCCAGTAGGAGTGTGCAGGAGGCAGCTGATCGATGTTTCTCTCTCATCAATGTTTCTAACTCTCTATCCCTCTCTCTTCCTCTCTGTAAAAAAATCAATAAAATATATTTTAAAAAAAAGAATGCCCTTTTTCTTAAGAGGAGTGAAGGGTCAAGATTTTTGCAGCTTCTCAAGTGGTGCAGAAAAAAGAGAGAAGAATAGAAGTTAGAAAATTGTTGCAGATATATGGGTGTTAATTGTAAAATTCTTGCAACTTTCCTATAGGTTTGAGATTTTTTCAGAATAAAACTTTCAAGGTCACTGAAGCTGCTGTGTGGGAGGGGCTGTAGGGGGCCTTTGGGAGAAGCCTTTGTCCCCACTTTGCTTCTGCTTGGGACACTCTTCCCTGAAGCAGAGCTGCATCTTCAGGTCTGAACTCTGACGTCACTGTTTCAGAGAGAACTTCCCAGGCCAGCCCTACAGAATCTTTAGAGCACCTATCACTTCATGAACTGAAGGAGTCCTATGGTTTCATTTGGTAACATGTTTAAATGTAAGCTGTTTGAGGGTCATGTCTGTTTTACTCGCTGCTGTTGCCTCAAACAATGCCTGGCATGAAGGAGGCATTCAGTATCTTGTTGACTGGACGTAGAGGATGACTGAAGTCAACTAAAAACCTTGACTTGTAGCCCATCAATCATTAAAGAAAGAAATAACACAGGACAGCCAACTGTAGCCACCCAAGTGAGTTTATCTTTCGCTTTCTTATTCCCATGGGGACTTCAAGACCTCTGTTTATAATAATCCTGTGCACGAATGTTTTTCCAACTTTTGATGGTAATTCAAAATAAATAATACATTTTATTTTATTTTATTTTATTTTATTTTATTTTATTTTATTTTATTTTATTTTATTTTATTGTTGTTATTATTTTTAATCCTCACCTGAGGATATTTTTTCCACTGATTTTTAGAGAGAGAGTAGAAGAGACAGGGAAAGACAGAGAGAAATATCTATGTGAAAGAAACACATCAATTGGTTGCCTCCTGCACGAGCCCTGACCAGGGCCCAGGCCAGGGAGGAACCTGCAACCGAGGTATATGCCCTTGACCGGAATCAAACCTGGGACCCTTTGGTGTGCAGACTGACGCGCTATCCACAGAGCCAAACCATCTAGGGCTAAATAATACATTTTACATTATGACCTAGAACAGTGATGGGCAACCTTTTGAGCTTGGTGTGTCAAACTTCGCCAAAAAACTGAGCATAACTCGGGTAGTGTGTCACTTTGAGGAAAAAACTAACTCCAAGACTCTAGTCGCAAATGTTTCATCCTCAAGAGCAGCAAATGTTTCATCCTCAGCATGCGGCCGCGTGTCATCAGAAATGGCTACGCGTGTCAGGTTCGCCATCACTGCCCTAGAATATACATATTTAACTAAAACAGACGTTTCATGTAGGGTTGACTCTCTACTTTTGAGTCCTGAACCTACCAGTAGTAAGTGAAGTTCTATGTGCTTTAAATTTTTTTTATTTGATAAATTGGGGATATTAGTACTCATTGGTACTCATTGTTTGGTACATTAAATTAGTCAATACACAGAGTGTTTTGAACAGTCCCTAGCACATAAGAACTCAATAACTGTTATGTGTTTGTGGTAGTGGTAGTTATTATAAGAAATCAATTCAGGCTTAGGGTATAGATTCCAGATTAGTATAGAAGTAAACAGTAGCAGTGGCTGTTCCTCTGTATGTGCTATGTGATGAATGTGATGATCAGTTTTAACTAGTTGTCTGAATAGTATATTAAAACAATAAGGGGAACTTGTTACTAGCTTACCATTATGGTGATATCAAGTGACCCTAAAGTCAGAGTAATGAGAAATTGCCTTCCTTTTTCTCAAACATTTAATTTGCTGTTTCTTCATCATATATCATCCTTCCTTTCACAGTCAGGGGGTGGTATTAACTTTTACTATAATGCTACATCTTCACACATATTATCATCTGAAGGTGCTCCTTAAATTTGATACGTGAAATCTCTTTTCCTTCCCAGTAGGAACTTGTTAAACCAATAAATTCAAAATTCTAATTCCCATTCTTTTCTAGAATGCACCATTTTATTTATCTTGAATGAACATACAACCTCAAGCGTCCTACAAGGCAAATAGACTCATTTTTAATCAGTGGCTCTATATACAGAATTTTATCACCATGAAACTTATAAACCAAAAAGGGAACAAATATTTGCACTTGCAACTTTATGTCAACATTGCCCACTATTTGAAGAGCTCTGTAAATGTATATCACATTTTTTTATGATGGCAGTAGAAAAATAGGCTTTAACTTCTTAGGATCACATCTGCTCTGTTATGTAAGGAATGTGGAAGATAAGTGTTCTTTCTTTGTGACATGACTTTTTCACGAAAAGACTTGTTTTTGAAAAGCTAGCCTTCACTTTTTTGTGTGTGCTTTTTGTGGTACCATTTCTAAGGCATCTCCCAAGTACTCAGGCCAAGTTTTATTTTGAGGAGTTACTGCTTTGGTAGTTATCATACAGAATTATTTCTCAATTTATGTAGACCTTTTATTCCAAGGCAAAATCTAGCCAACCACAAGGGTGTCTGGGAGCAGAATAATGTGGAGTTAAAGTTTTGTGTGTCCATGTGGGCAATCTATAATGCTTTACAAAAGAAGATTTTTAAGATGCTTAAATATGTGATGGTTTAAAGATCCCAATCGAAATAAAAAGCTCGTTAAACTGCATTGAAATAATTTAGAAAAGGAGGAGGATTTGGCCAAGAGTGGGAGATACATACATTTTTTTCAAGGCTTTACTGCTATTTTGGTGCTGCCAAAAGTGGCTTTCTCTAATTTCAGCAACTAGAAGAGCTTATGCTGTGCCTGCATCCAAAAATGCTTTCAGGTCACTCAGGTCATTAGAATATACTTAATATCATACTCCTTTTTTCCAAAGCAACAATAACAATTAAGATGAAAGCACAAATGAACTCTATGTCTGGAATGAATATTTAGTTCTAAACATCATAAAAGCCAAGGAGAAAAGAGAAAGTTTGTTTTATAAGATTCTCATTGTTAGATATAGAAACATAGATGTTTGAGGAGAGAGGATTTTTTTTTTTTTTAAAGCAAAAGCAAAAGCATTTGTTGATTCAAAACGGAGTATCTCCAAGAAAGCTACATGAGATTTTTAAGAGGCCATTTTAATGTTGTAGACTTGACAGTCGAACCTATTCCCCATTTTGGAAAACAAACTATTAACCTTTCAGCTATTAAAAGAATACCTAGTTGTATATCCAGCAACACCCACCCCATATCTGACCCAAGCTTCACTCCATCCTTGAGCTTTTATTTTTTTTGTACAATGCATCTACCTGCTATAAAAAAGTACTTTAAAAAATGGGAACAATTTACTCTCTTTAAGTTGTTTCCCATGACTACCTTCAAGGCTGGAGTGGCCTGCTGGCCCTTTCTTAAGACTTTCACAGATACTGTAAATGAGGGGGCTGCGGTCAGTGGCGATGGAACACAGGGGCTCCTTGTCTCCGGCAGCAGTCTGGGGTAGGCTCTCCAGGGCTGGCGTGGCCAGCTGCCCATGATGCCACAGTGCCATCAGGACTCAGGGTCTCTGCATCTTTTTGCTTCACCATCCTTAGCATACAAGCCTTCATCATGCTCTTCTCATTCTCACAAAATCGCTTCTTCACGTGTAGGCATCACGTCTCTTTCCCAGCAGGGAAAAGAGGGAGCTGCCGTGGGTGGGCAAAAGCCTTCTTCCGGTGAAGCCTTTTCTTTTCTTTTTTCCTTTTTAAATGTGTTTTTTGTTGTTGATAGGATTACGGATGTCTCTCTTCCCCCCCATCCCCCCTCCCCGCTCCTTCCCCGCCAGGTCTTCACTACCCTATGGCCCGGGTCCATGGGCTATGCATATAAGTATGTAAGTTCTTTGGTTTATCTTTTTTTTCAGGACATGAGGCAGCTCCATTCTCCCAGGGGCTTCTGCTTATATTTCATTGCCTTGAGCTGGGTCACATGGCCTCACTGGCTCCCAGCAATCTGAGAGGCCCAGAATTTAGTTTTCCAGTCTCTTTGGTTAGGAGGCAAAGGAGAATGTGGTGGGAATGGGTTTGTACCAGTCAGTGTCTACGCTTGTTCAGGCACCATCTTGGTGTAGTTACCAACTTCGTGGTCTGATCGCGGATGACCGACTGTCTCAACTGTCAGCCTTCCCGATGCAGGGCTTTCAGTGCTCTGACCTGCATAGTCTTCCCTCCTTTCAAAGCAAAAATCTGGCATCGTCCACTGCTTCTTTTGATTAATTGACTGATTATACTAAAAACAATTGTATGTTACCTCAGAATTTACATGTTGAACCCTACGTTGCTAGCATGACTAGTGGCACACAGGTCGGGGTGGAGTTTTAGAGAGTCTCTCTCCTGTCACAGCAGGCCTCCTGCTGAGGAAGCAGTCTTGACCTTGAAAGCAGTCTTGATGCAGACCCTTGACATGGGTTGGCATGGAATGGGAGAACAGGGTCAGAAAGAACCTTCTCTCCCCTCCCCCTCCCTTGCCTGAAGCTGAGACCTGAACGGAATGCATCTGCCAGGGCTGTGGGAATCAGGACCCCCCTCTGCACATCGCTTAGAGCCCGAGCCCTGCCCCTTCTCCCAGATTGCCTCTTCTGACCCCCCTTCCCTTTTTGAACAGAGATTCCTCTTATTTCTCCTCTTACTGTTAAATTAACCTGGCTCACTGCTTCTTCTTCTTAACCTCGTCCTAAAGCTGTCTGATGCATATTTTATATTTTCTTGCATGTTTGACTTTCAGTTAATATTTAACAGTAATTGCATTCTGCAGCTATCCTCTTATCCGATACCCTGCAACTCATCCCTCTGCCTCTCAATTCTAGTCTCTGATAATTAAGTTTTATTAAAAAAAAAAAGAAGTGTGATATTTGGACATATTCTCTTATTAGTAAAGGTATTTCTGAATATGAAACTAATGCTGTGCATCTATAACAAGTTGTTCCACTTTGTGAATACTAATGTAATTTAGAAAGAAACCTTTCTTTGTTAAAGATTTTTTTTCTACCTGGGCCACATGTTTCCAGACCTATTTCATAGTGATTTGTGGTTTTTTAGGTATGTCAATAGAGATGCTGTAGCCAGTATGCCTGGATTCTGTTAGATAAACATTTTGTTAGATTGCCTACTTTAAAAATTTGTCTTTGTTTAAAAAGTTTATTTCTTTTAAATGTCCTGGTAAAGAATTTTTTAGTAAAACTGATAAATTCTAGTTAAAACATTTTGTTTTTAAAGTTTTAAATCTTTTAACTTCTTTCCTGAGGATTGATATATTAATGCTTTTTTTGGTTCACATACTTTCTTCTGAATTTTAAGAAATCTGTACCAGAATCTATAACATGCTTATAGTACCTTTTGATGATCATATGGATTTTCTTTATTGAAAACAGCTCAATGAAAATTTCAATGAATTATAGTGTGCATGTGGAAATGCATTCCTCATCATTTAAATGCTATTGAGAATGACTCAGGCACTGTTTTCTTTTGAGTTCCCGAGAGTTTATTAAAAACAACAAATAATTGGCAATGGAATTGAAATAATGAATGTGTAAAATGGGAGGGAACAGTTTTCTTATTTGTTCCTCTTATCTTGATGGAAGTTTTACCACTTAACATTTTCTAGTAAAGTCACAGTCAGTATGTGAGCCCCATATGATTCTGTCTACTATGCTCTAAGGGTTTCCTGTCTTATCACAAAACATGTGTGTTCCAGAAGGAGAAAATACAGTTTGGTTTCATGATGATAAACAGCTCTTCAAGGACACTGGAGTCAGGTATAAAAAGATGTTCATTGTGTTAGGACTGTGAGATAATGTGGAGGGGGAAAGGATGACATCACCGAGCTCCCAATCGTTGGCCACTCCTAATATTTCAGCGCCCTCTTGGCCACTTGTAGGGATGTATTTTCTTTGACCTTTCCGTTAGTGGGAAGTCTTAGGCTTTAGGATCCAGCAGAAAACTGAGCCTAAACAAAATAGAGTTGTGTGTGACCCACTTGAATGTCTGCCTGACATAGGTAGAGCACATTTCAGTAAGAACTGGTGAATGACTGCAGGTAATTAAAACTCAACTTATTAGAAGTGTGGTGGATAGCCCAATTAGAAAGAACATAACAAATACCAAAAATGTGTAAAATTCAGATCTTAATGCACTGTTTTATACCTTGACACTCCTGGATAAGTTATCTTTATCTTTTACCCCCAGGCTTTTCCTCTGTTCATCACTACCTGGGCTGTTTATTTATTTTTTATTCTGTACTTATTGTCCCTCTCATTGCCTCACTGTTGGGGGGTGGGGGGGCTTTTCTATTGCAGTGCTGGAATTTTGCTATGTGGTACTTTCTTTTTTAAAATACATTTTTATTGATTTTAGAGAGAGAGGAAGGGAGAAGGAGAGAGAAACATTGATGTGAGAGAAAAACATCAGTTGGCTGCCTCCTGCACACATGCCTACCGGGTGTCAAACCCGAAACTTGGGCATGTGCCCTGACTGGCAAATTGAACCGGCAACCTTTTGATGCATGGGATCGTGTTCCAAAAACTGAGCCACACCAGCCAAGGCCTGCCTGGGACTTATACCTTGAAGTCTCACTGTTCCTAGAAGTCTATAATAGGATAGAAAAACCCCTTTTCTCTAACTCCTGTGTGTGTGTTTTATCTGTTATGGAAAGTTGGCATTTATTGAGGAGGGAGGGGATGTCCCACATAGAGGTTTCCTTGTTCTCATTTACATACTTAATATATTCATTGCAACCCTTCTCCTAGCTTCAAATTCTGAACTCTTAGAAGACTTAGATGTTTTGGTTTTGTGTGCATACATTTTGAAATCCCTGGGTTGAAAAGTTTCTAGATGATTACACATGCAATTTAAGGGTTGTATAAAAATTAGTTCCCTAAATGACAGTTAGCCAGAAATGTTATTTGTCCAGAAAGAAGATCCATGCAGGCTACAAGTATGCATTGCCTTCTGCAAAGCATATTAATTTTAGTGACCAGAGATAGACCAGAGAATTATGCTGCGTTTAAATTTTTCATTGTGGTGAGACAAATCTATAAAAGCTCTACTCATCTGTGAGAGTGTTTCCTTTGTTGTTTTAAGTAAAGGAGTAGTGCGTTTTTAAATTTAATTATGGACTTGGGTGATCTGATATTTACTGGCTGCAAGGTAAGAATTTTGGGGGTTTTGAAGATTTATAATGCACCTCGAGCACTTCTGATCAAAAGAATGATGGAAATGTTCCATATCTACACTGCCCAATATGGCAGCCACATGTGGCTGTTGAGTACTTACATGTGGCTAGCGAGACCGGGGAATTAAATTTTAAATTTTCTTTAAAATAAACATTTAAATAGCTACATGTGGTTAATGGTTACTATATTGGATAGCACAGATCTATAGCATGTAGAAAATCTCCACATACTGTAATGGCATCCTGGGCTCTCAAGGTTTCTGGTTTTGGGCTGGGAAGTTGAGGCTGATTAAATTTGAAGTAGATAGCAGATAGTATTGCTGTTAGCCATAGGGAGAAACTTCTTAAACAAAGATGTAAGTTTATCAGATGGAATTTTGATAAAATATTAGACTGAAACATATTAGAAATGAACTTCTTTGAGAAGGCAAGTATTCATTCCAAAAATAATTCCAGTATAATTTGTTGAACAAATATTTAGAAAACGTTTCCTATGTGTAAAGAACTGTACTAAATGTGGAGGCCAGAGGTGAATGGAGCTTAGGTTGTCCCTCAAGGAGCTTTCTATTTGCTTCTTCCTTGGGGTGCTTTGATGGTCCATGGGGCGAGCTCTGTCCCAGGGGGTACCTTCTAGAACACAGAATGCTGAGTGGGAATTATCATCGAGCTGTTTTGGGGTTGCTTTATTTCAGGGGCGGTGGGGGTACCTCAGCCTGGCCTGCGTCCTCTCGCAGTCCGGGAGCACTCGGGGGATGTCCACCTGCCGGCTTAGGCCTGCTTAAGCAGTCAGTCGGCTTAAGCCATTAGTCGGACATCCTTAGCGCTGCCACGGATGCTCCCTTAGTGCTCCTTAGATGATCTCTCCACCACCGCTGCGCTCGCAGCCATTAACCCAGCTTGTGGCTGAGCGGAGCTCCCCCTGTGGGGGCACACTGACCACCAGGGGGCAGCTCCTGCATTGAGCGTCTGTCCCCTGGTGGTCAGTGCGCATCATAGTGACCAGTCGTTCCAGTTAGGGTCAATTTGTATATTACCTTTTTATTATATAGGGTGTTTTTATTGATTTTAGAGAGAGAGGAAGGGAGAGGGATAGAAACATCATTGATTGGTTGCCTCCTGCACACTCCCTACTAGGGATTAAGCCCACAACCTGAGCATGTCCCCTGTCCAGGAATTGAACTGGTGACCTCTTGGTTCATGGGTTGACACTCAACCACTCAGCCACACTGTCCAGGCCTGGGGTTTGGTTTTTCTAGGTTGGAGATGCAGTTCTAAAGGCAGTGTGTTACATCCGAGACTGAGGAAGGCAGGGAGATTATTGGCAATCTTCACACAAGGTGTCCAGATACCTATGGCTCAGGATCTCAGCCAAGGCATCCTTACCTCTCAGTGTGCCTGGTCCTCGGTCTCTGGTCTTGGGCCACGATGTCATGCTGACCAGGATGGTTGTTATATCTTTCTTGGAATGGATTAGGCTTCTGCCCAAGACAATAAAGAAGGAACTGGCTAGTCCTTTTTTAACCACAAATGTGAATTTTTAAAAAAAAATTTCCCATCAAAAAGTTATCTGAGGGGGAAAAGGTATCTGGAAAGGTTTCCCATATGAGTTGCATATAGATCTACCACTCTTTCAGGTACTGCACAATATTCCATATGCTGACTGTACCACTATGCATTTAGTTATCCCGATTTACGATTACTAACAATGTTGGAATAAGTGTTAGTAATTATATTCACTTGTGTAATGAAAATTTATCTGTCTATGTATCTATCTATGTATCTATCTATCTATCTCTGAGGAGAGAGTTGCCCTGACATCTGTGACATCTGAGCCATTTCTCTCCCTCTGCTATTTGACTAGAGGCCCAGTGCATGGATTCATGCACATTGAAAGGAAATTAATTAGAAGAAATATTTTAATATTGCTATTCTTCCTTTCTCTATAATAGAAGTGTCAACCAAATTCACGATTAACAATGACAGATCGAAACATATGCATGCGATTGGCGCCAGTGAGGGCTTTATATGTATTGTGCATGCATGACTCAACTTAGCCTTTTATAGATATAGAATAAACTTGCTTAATTAGACCTGCTTTCTGACGTAGCTAAACTTTTTCCAGCCCAGTGAAGCACCCCAACTTCTCTTTCAGGTAATTGTCAGCGACAAAGCAGTAAAGATCAACACGAAGCAGATTATTATTGTTGATCATGCAGGGAGAACAAAGGGTAAAATATTTAACTGCAGCAGTGTTTGACTATGTTCTGCACAGTGAGAAAACCTGAAGTCATTTTCAAGGTCCACCATTTTTACTTCTTTTCAGTCAGGTCAAGTTTCTAAACTTTATAAATCTCCGTTTTCCAGCTAATGAAAAGAAAATAGGATTCCACTGAGTCTCCTATCTACCTACTCCAGGACTTCTGTGAGGATCAAATGAGATGAGACATTTGTTTCACAGACATTTGGTTAAAGTGTAAAATGTTTGCACTTGGCTATAAAGCAAGTTGTGTTCCTGAGCTGAAGAAACTCCAAGCAGGCTAGTCGCTAGGGAGAGGAAGCCAGGTGTTGCTACGTGATGTCATTACCCGGTGCCCACAGTGACCATTTCTGGAATGGGCTGGGCTGTGGGCTGCATTTTGCGCCATGGGGTCTCGACAGCGTTGGCTGCGATTTGGTGGGCTGTTGCTCCAGGGTGGTGGCAGGGCCTGTGTCCCACTTGGGGGAAGTTGAGTGTTGCTTTGTTGGCACCAGGTCTGTGGTGCCCTTTCTTTGTAAATGGCCAGTGCGCATCACGGCAGTTCCTGCTTTGAGTGTCTGCAGCCCCCCCCCCCCCCCCCCCGCTCCTCCCCGGTGGTCAGTGCGCATCATAGCTACTGGTCGAACGGTCGCTTAGGCTTTTACGTATATAGATAGATATTCAAATCTTTTGTAAGTATATAAAGCACAAGGTGGTGGTTGTTTGTGGTTTTTTTTTTTTTTGGCATATAAATGTTGAATTTCAAAATTACACTTGTGCTACAAACTTTTTTTTACTATCTGCCTGCCAGCATTTGCAAATAACTACTTCTCTTTCAGAGGAGATCAGTAGGAGGTCCTAGTAGTTACCCCATTCAATAAATATAAAGAACAGAGCCTGGTATGAAGAGGTGAAATTGAACATGAAAGATTTACTGAGTAAGATTAGTGGGAGGTGAAATGGGTGAATTGTTTGGGGAAAGCTGTGATCCTTTTACGTTTTACAGTAGACTTGGAACAGCTTTTCTTGCCTGGCGATTCCTCACAGCCTTGCTTTTAAACCGGGCCACCTTTCATTGCCAGCTCAACCTCAGTGTGAGCTGGGGCCTGAGTGCTGCCTTTGGCTGGGAGCCTCCAGTCAGCTTCTGGATTCTGGTTTGGCTCCCCAGGTGCCTTGCTGAGCTGAGCTGACCTTAGGAGTTTAAAATGTGGAGGGTCAGTTTGGGATAGGGAAATGTTGTGGCAATTCTTGCCTTTCCTGTCATGATGTAACTTAGCAAATCCTCGTTTCCCCCTAAATGGGACGAGGGATTCCACTGAAATGGAACTGTGTCTGTGATGCTTTAAGATATAATAATTTCACTAATGTGCCACAACAAGTATTATTTACTTTTTAGTAAGTGTATTTTTAAACAAGTAATTTACAAATTTAAGCATGACAATGAACATGATTTGACATAAAGAAACTAAATAATCTCCTGGCGTCTTTGTCATCAGCATTGCATTAATGATTTTAGCCTTCTGGGAGCTTTCATTTTCTTTGTTGATGGCAGATTACGGTAGTGATACGCCTTTACAGATTATTTTTTAGTTGGGATGATATTGACATATAATGTGGACTGGCGGAAATCACATTGTTTATCATTGTCAGTATTGTTGTGGCCTATATTCTGAGTTCTTTAAGGAAGGTGATAGAGAATGTCTACAGATGGACTTTTCTGTTCGCTGTGGGTTGCCCACTGGTGGGCCGTGGTGGAGTCTGCCTTCTGCTTGGAAGTTGGTATAGGTCAAGTGGGCACTTCTTGATCTCGCCTCCCAGGTTTGGGCTCACTACTTAGCTCAGCTGGCTGAGTGCTTTCACTCTGGAATTTGAATCTGGAGAGGATTTTAAATGCAGGAATAGTTAGTAGTGGCAGTAGGGTTACTAAAATTACCAAGATTTCTTTCTTGGGTAGTCCTAGTTACACACACCAATATTAATATAGGTGGGCTTAAGCTTTATTTTTGTGCATTTTATTTTTACACTGATACCCCTAAGCATCTTTTGTGCACATAATCAGAACTTTAAGCATTGAGTGACAGAAACTTCAAGCTATTATATGGTGATGCTGCCTGCCAACCACAGTTTGGGTTCAGCAGTGTTGACACTTTTTCTGTGTAACAGGGCTTATTTGTGCAGTTATTTAAGTACTAGAGGCCCGATGTACGAAATTCGTGCAAGAGTAGGCCTTCCTTCCCCCAGCTGCCGGCACCGGCTTCCCTCTGGCACCTGGGACCCGGGCTTCCCTCGCAACCTGGCTTTGTCCGGAAGGACGTCTGGTCTAATTAGCATATTTTGCTTTTATTATTACAGATTAAATGGAATGGAATTTCAAATGAGCCTCTGAGGAATTTTAGACTTTGTGGAGGTATTTTGGGCACCTGATAACAGTTTGATGTAGTCATTATTATTTTTCTGTGCTATTACTATACAAATATGTACAATAGGTTAAATGGGAGTTTTCCTGTTGTCTGAAAGTTTGACCAATGTCCCAAAGCTCAGGACAATAGGTGGTAAGTAGACACTCGGTCTAAAGAGAAGTTCTAGTAGCATCTATTACAGGGCTTGTCAAGAGGTAGCCACATTGCGGGGCCGGGGGGGTGGGGGGGAGTGTCTAACAACTATTACACCTTCCACCCTATAATCAATCTATGTCAGGAGAACTAGAAATGGATTCCATGCGAGGAACTCCTAGCTGTAGAGCGTGCTCTTCCCTTAGGGAAGTAAGAGTTCCCTCCCTCCCCTCCCCGTAATCCTTTGAGAAAGGCTTCAAGAGAATGACACATAGATTGGGATTGATCGCAAGAGAGGAGAATGACACCTTTTTGAACCGCAGTCCCCAGCCAGGTGCTGCTATGGTGGGATTAGAATGGAATCCTGAGACCCAGTTCTTGAGAGTGTAGTGTGTCACTTCTGGAGTTTGGCGATGTCTGTGCACACAGAGACTGGTGTCTTTCTCTCCCCTAAAAGCAGCTGTGTGGCGAGAGTTGGGGGGGGGGGCATTGTGTAGAGAGGGGGCAGCAAATGTTTGACATTTCCTGCTGGCCAGCAGGTCTGCCTGGAGGGCAGCAGCTGTGGATCATCGTGAAAGGCTTTCCCTGCCCCTGAGGACGGCAGCCAGGTGTAGGACTCCAGCAGAAGGAGGCTGCGGGAGAGGCAGGAGCCGAGAGGAGGCTGGGACACCAGCCACAGGGCCCGCAGCAGGCAGAGTGGAGGTCCCAGTGAAGGGGACTCACCAGGGAGAGCCAGCTATTGGACCCCTGTAATTGGCAGATGTTTACAGGCCAGAGGACCAGACCAGTGGATAGACTTTTCTGCTTCCTTTGCCTCACATTTGCCTCTTTTTATCCTCTGGCCCCTCACCCTTTCTTCATGTTTGGTCTCATGGGGGAAGTGTCACATTGGACGACATTAGTTTTGATATGGGCTTAACAAAATTTTAATTTTAATTTTATTTTATTGAGAGGGAGGAAAGGAAGGAGGGAAGGACAGAGAGAGGGAGGGAGGGAGGGGGAGATAGAGGGGGAGAGAGAAAGAAACATTGATTGGTTGCCTCCCGCACACGCCCTGAACAGAGATTGACCCCACAACCTCGGTATGTGCCCTGACTGGGAATCGAACCCACCACCTTTTGGTGTATGGGACAATGCTCCAACTAACTGAGCCACACTGGCCAGGGCATTGATATAGACATCTTTAATACCTGCAAGTTTGGCTTTATTTATTTAAGATAATTTTTTTGAAAAACCTCTAGCTATTTATCAGTAGTTCTAAGTTACTGAGCCCTGAAAAATCCATGATCAGCAATCTCAGCACTGGTAAGCTAGAGCTGTGTTTTATAATTAAGTGCAGTTTCACTTATTTTGTATCCTGCAGATTTCAAGTGTACAACTTGGCAGCAATTACTGTGTTCACAGAAAGCCGAAATTTCACTATAAACCGAACACTGTCAATTTGCTAACTCAGTGTACAGCTAATACAGGTCATGTATCCATATTGGTATTAGGGGCCTCTTATGAATTAGCCTGAAACCTTGCAACCTTAAATTGTAATTTTTTGGTTTTGTTGTTAGTGGTTTGTTTGTTTGTTTATTTATTTTGAAAACTATTTTCTATCTTAACCTTTGTTGAAGTGGGAAGTACATGGCACAGTACATGTAAAGTGTATGGTACAGTAGTGTTAACGTGCATTGTTTTCTCTCCATTCCCTCTGCCCATCCCCCAAACTCCTAGCAACCACCATTCTACTCTCCTTTTCTAAGAGTTTGATTACTTTAGATCCCTAATATTAAGTGGAATCATGCACTATTTGTTATTTGTGTGTGATTGGCAGATTTCAGCTAGCATAATATCCTCAAGGTTTATCCATATGGTAGCACATGACATGATTCCTTCTTTTTTCAAGGCTGAATAACATTTCATTGTAAAAAGAAAAACTTATTTAAAATTAAAAAATGTGTATGGGACAGTTAGTTGGAGCACACATTTTCTTTACTCATTTTTACCTATTATTAGACATTTGGGTTGCTTCTACCTCTTATAAATAATGCTGCAGTGAAGTGTGCAAATATCTGTTTGAGATTCTGCTTTTAGTTCTTTTAGATGTATTCCCAGAAGTAGAATTGCTGGATCATGTGATAATTCTATCTTTAATTTTTTGAGGCCCCCACAATGTTTTCCACAGTGGCTGCACCATTTTTCATTCCCACTAACAGTGTACAAGGATTCTGATTTCTCCACATCCTCACCAACACTTACTATTTTCTGTTCTTTTTGATAGTGGCCATCCTGATGGGTGATTTCTCATTGTAGTTTTGATTTGCATTCCTCTTAGGATTAGTGATGTTGACCTTATTTTCACATGCTTGTTGACCATTTGTATATCCTCTCTGAAAAAATATCTATTAAAGTCCTTTGCTCATTTTTCAATCGGATTTTTTGTTGTTGTTTAGTTGTAGCAGTTCTTTATATATTCTGGTTAACCCCTTATCAAATACATGGTTTGAAAATATTTTCTCTCATTCGTAGGTTTGCCTTTTCACTCTGTCTTTTAATTATTTTTTTTATGTTAAAGCATGAATTGTAATGATCAAATACTTTGGAATACTGAAAAGTCTAGGAAATAATATGACAGATTTTGATCAGGTTTACAATATCTTCCTAGTAGGCTCTATTATATAAGGCATAAAGCTTAAATTAATTCCATAGTGTGACTGAAATGTTATTCCACAATCTTATTCCCATAAACCTTTCTAGCTTTATGTACCCCATCATCAGTCCTCCTTGTCCCCCCCCCCATCCCTCCTCTGCATAAAGACTCCCTATTTTGTTTCATCCCCTTGTACTCTTTCACACACTGTTGGTGTCTTTATTTATATATTTGTTTGTTTGCTTGTTGATCCTCACCCAAGGATATTTTTTCCATTGATTTTTTTTTTTTTTTTTTGAGAGAGAGAGTGGAAGGAGGAGGGAGGGAGAGAGGGAGAGAAACATCAATGTGAGAGAGACACATCAATTGGTTGTCTCCTGAATTCACCCCAACTGGAGCCAGGGATCGAAGAACCTGCAATCCGGGTATGTGTCCTTGACTGGGAATCGAACCCTCTACCCTCCTGTGGGATATGGAATGCCTTACTTTCCCTCTTGCTTTACCTTGTTTTTTAAGGCTCACTCTCCTCCTTCTTTAAGACTCAGCTCAGGTGTGAAGATTTTCCAGTCAACCAGTCAGCCAGCAGCTTCTTTCTCCCATAGCTTCTTACTCCCAATCAGGTTAGACCTCGTGTCTGGAGGTATTGTGAGGATTTTTGTAACCCTCTTTCCCTCCACCCCAGCACTGTAAGCTTCTGGTGCACCCAGCTTGGTCTTCTCTTTTTATTCCTTCATTTCTGTGGAGCGGCCACAATATCTGGCCCATAGTGTTTGTCTACTTTAAATGATTATGGGTAGAAAGGAAGAGCAAGTGCCTTTTTAGAATAACAGAACTTTTTTTTCTTTTCTTTTTTTTTTTTTACCAGTTGTGCTCCTAAATATCCGTTCTCTTCTAATTTTATCGGCTGAGATTTTGGCAGCTAATTGTAGATTTTATGAACTTACATTGGGTTGCCTTTGTCTTCTGTTATAAAAGCAATAATTAGAGGAAATGATCCTTTTGAGAGGTTGCTTAATGAATTCTGCTTCTTTTAAATGTGCCGCTTTAAATCTTATTTCAAGTAAACTGTACTAATGCCCAAATTATTTCATTGTAGATCAGTATTGAACCAAAGTATTATGATGATTAATTTTTTTCTATTAAATTCCTTATAGTCTTTTCTTTGGTTGTGCTGGTGGGCGGGGGGCTCAACAATCAAAAAAGAATTTATTGACTTTACATTTAGTATGATTTACTCTACTTAATTATATTGTTCAAACGTGAATTTGTATGTAGTAGAAGATTGTGCAGTATTGGCATTCTATTTTCTGTTAAACAAATTGCTTTGGGTTTTATTAACTACTGGTGTTTAAATTTAATGGTTTAGGATTTCAAAAGCCTTTTTTCATAAGTATTGAAATGCTTTTATTATAATCCTGCAGCCTAACCTTCTGGTTTTACTGCATCTTTCTCCACCCTTGAAACAAGCCCAGGCACAGACATACGCTCTGGCACGCACCCCAGTGAGCCTTTCCTTCCTCCCCACTACTCCTCACCCAACAAGACATGAAATTTCTGTCCCAGGAATAATCTGATGTGTGCCTGGTGTACTGCACCTACAGTGGTGGCCCAAGTCTATTAGCCGTGTGTTCAGCTGCCCTCCACACTGTGGTGGCCCGCAGGCATACCTGTACCCCTTAGTCCCACTGGGTTGACTAGTTACTTTTACTTACATTAATCCTTGTGGGCAGGGGAAGTCCAGTAAGTCATGACTCCCCAGAGACTTTTGTTTTGTTTTGTTTTGTTTTGTTTTGTTACCTCCTGATAAGGCATATGCTTGCCTCCTACAGAATATAAAAGATGGAACTGCCTGGCCGGTGTGGCTCAGGGGTTGAGTGTCGACTTATGAACCAGGAGGTCATAGTTCAATTCCTGATCAGGGCACATGCCTGGGTTGCAGGCTCTGGGTTGCAGGCTCAATCCCCAGTGGCGGGTGTGCAGGACTCAGCTGATCAATGATTCTCTCTCATCATTGATGTTTCTATCTCTATCTTCCTCTCTGAAATCAATTAAAAAAAATATATATATATATGTATATAAAAGATGGAGCTAGCATCTATTTTGTGTCTAGTAATCTTCATCCAAGATTTTGAATTGATTTTAAGTGATTTCAGCTTACATCATAATTTAAATCACAAGTCAGGAAATTTCAGCTTTTCTCTTAAAAAACACACAAACTTATTTAAAATTTAAATGTGCCCTGGCCATTGTGGCTCAGTTGGTTGGGTGTCATCCTGTCCACCAAAAGGTTGCTGGTTCAATTTCTGGTCAGGGCACATGCCCAGGTTTGGGGCTCAAATCCTGGTTGGGGTGTGTGCAGGAGGCAGCTGATCAATGTTCTGTTCTCACATTGACATTTCTCTTTCTCCCTCTCCCTTCCTCTCTCTCTAAAAAATCAATAAAATGTTTAAAAACTTTTTTAATGTAATCATCACAGTTTACATTCAGTAAATGAACACTATGAATCTATAAGCAGGGATCTATGTTGCTATTTTGAAACTAAATATTGAAAATTTGGGGGCTGTTTTGTTTCTTAGAACTTGAAAACTCCATAGGAAGTGCATTATAATTCAATTGCAGATATTTTTGCCATGTTAAATTAGGATTTTAACTGTACCAGGCATAGCCGACAGACACTTTAAAATTATTTTGCTCAACAAAACACAATAACCCCTTGTGTATATTTGCTGGACTTTTTCTTTATCAGTAATAAATCTGTATGTTTGTTTAGTCAAAAAAGAACAACAATATAAAGTGCTTATTATAGAACTTTTATCTTTTTAACAAATGTAAAATGCATTTGTAAAAAAGGCAAAGTCACTTAGAGTTTGTATCCTCATGAATCGGTGTGTAGCTCCTTGTCCTTCAGTCACTGGAGTCAAGGTTGTGATGGAAGATTGGGGTATGGACTGACCTGCTTCTTGTGCCTGCTCTGTGACTTTGTGTGTTAGGTTTAACCCATTTGAGCTTTGTTTTCTCATTTATAAAACTGGAAGATTAAAGAACATGCTTGTACACAGTGCCTGATATTAACTAATTTATTTTCTCTAGACAGCAACTTGTGCATTGCTTTTAAATGATGCAAAATTTTAAAAACTCATCTCATTGGGTCTTTACTACCCACTTATATGGTGGGTAAGGCAGGCATTGCTCTCATTGTGCAGCTAAGAAAACAGGTTCAAGCCCTAAGCCGGTTTGGCTCAGTGGATAGAGCGTCGGCCTGTGGACCAAAGGGTCCCGGGTTCCATTCTGGTCAGGTGCACGTCATTCCATGTGTTTCTCTCACATGGATGTTTCTCTCTGTTTTTTCCTCTCTCTCCCACTCGCGTGAGGATTAACAACAACAACAACAACAAAAGAACACAGGTTCAAGAGAAGTTTTCTGCCTTGTCCGTTTTATCTTCACATGCCAGTCACTGACAGAGCAAGAACTCCAGCTTGGGTGTCCTGGCCCTGTGTCCCAGCGCTTTCTCACCAAAGTGCTGTTTAATGCTGCACTATGGCAGGAAAAAGAAGCATAAAACAGTTTTCTGCTTATAATCACCTTCGTTTTCCAATGTAATTGTATCTTTGGGGGGAAAAAATGAGCCTTTGATTTTTCACCTCTGAAATTATTCCTTTATTTATAGTCAATTAATCCAAAAAATGTTTTAATATATTAATGGAAGCAACTGCTATTTCTATGAAAAGGTAGATAACATATTGCCATTCTAAGTGGGTTTTAATAACTCCATAATCCAACAAATGGTTCTTGAGTAATTTTTCCTTGGCCTGAAGTATATAAGTTTGACCATGAAGGTTTTATCGCTTGGGTCTGTGCACTGTAATCCCACTTCTTTGGGTGTGAAATTGACCTCTACTCCTGAGTGAGTGATCATTTCTTTTCTAGAACATAAACCTGATTATATGAGTTATGGCAATATTGCAATGAAACAGACTCCACAAGTAACACATCCATACCAGCAGTGATATTTGTGATCAAATACTGCATAGCTAGAATTTACCATCCTTATTCTGGTATACATTGAACTAATTAAAAATATCTTAGATTTAGCCTGCCTTTATATTGTTTTTAATATGTAGCAACATGAGATTTAAATCTTTAACTCAGTTATACATGTGAAATAGTAAGAAACCTATGGAAGATAAAAATAGGTAATGTAGGAGTTGAAGTTCTGTAGAACTTTAGAAAGGAGACATCAGTTGGATCCTTAGAGGAAATATGAGTTTAGTTGCACCTTCTATTATCTTACTGCTAATATCTAACCACAGGTAAGTCTGACATTAACTAATGTTAATATTTTCTAGAGATACATAATGTTCAGAACCGAAAGTAGAGGTGGATGAGGCTCAGTTGGCTGCACTTGCTCAGAGGCTGTGGTCAGGGCCGTTTTTCTGCACCTCGAGCTCTGCCCCTCTGTAGAAGAGGTTGTTTGAGATATTGGCTTGCTCCTTGACAATGGGAAGATGGCTGCCCCTACATCCTGCTAGGTGAGCAGTGCCAGCCCCCAAAGAATTTTTTTCTCCCAACCAGCGTATAGAAACAGCCTGCCGGAGGCATGTGCCCACCCCCTAGACCAGCCACTGTCACCAGAGGCCTGGGGACTGTGGTTGGGAGGATGTGGCCATCCGTCTGGCTAGGGAACAAGGCACTGTTATTGACATTTCTCCAGGACCAGAAGAAAGGGGGTGATGTACCAAAGGAAGAGTTGAAATGTGTACAACGGCCTCCAATAATAGCTATCACAGCCTGTAACATAGATAGTATCGCAAAAACAGTTTTTAAATTGTTCACTGGGTTCAGGTACGGGGGCGTTAAACACAGAGCAATGCTCTTAAATAATTCTAGATTGTTTGTCCAGGTATCATTCCCTGTTATAGGAGTTTTTAAAGTACCACATTTTTAACTACTCTTTTACCTAATATACCATGAAAGTATATATTCTGAGTGTCCCAAGTGTTTGGGCTTTGAAATACTTATATGTAACTTTTAGATTTGTGCTTTTGTAAGTAAAAAGAAAATGCAATCACCGTGGCCTTCTATTTGGATGTGACAACCCTCCATTTTATAAAATAATTACTGTTGAATCAAAATCTTTGCTCAACGTGTGATATCAAGTTACCTATCAAAGCCAGCTGAATGAATGATTAAAAGGTTCAGATCAAAAGCAACTGGCTCAACTTCATGAAGGTTTTCATCCTTTAATTTAAAATGTGTCTGTGTCTAACTGATTATCTCTCACATTTTATAAAGAAATATTGACGTCCTGTAAAGTGTGCAGTGACCTCACTGCTGGCTGTGTGGGCAGGTTTCACTGCAGGCCTCCGAAGCATTGATATTCTTGTAACCTTTGAGGCAAGATGTGTGTATAGTGTATTAATGAGCTGGTTGAAGTGATGTACAGTAATTTCATCCTTGGGTAAAAACAGATGTGAAAGATTCTGTTTTAATATTTAATCAGCCTCCAAGCCTCTGTTGGCTTGTTTAAGTTGACCTGACAGCATTATACCTGGAAACACTTTGAATTAAACTCTTAAGTGCTTGACCTTGTTCAAACAGTTGTAATTTAATAAGGCTGCTGTCTTGGTGGAGATAGCGTGGCTAATAGGCAAATCCTTTTCTGCCTAGGATTGTTCTGTTTGTGAATGCTAGAGGTGGGAAGATTTCCAGATTCCCACCAGCTTTGGGGAGGAACTAGATCGGAGGAAGTAAAACGAGAAATCCAAGTTAAGAAATCATCTTTTAGGAGACCTTTAAAAACCTGTCTTTCATTTTAATTTTTAGCCTTATGAAAGTAATGTTTTTAATGTCATTTTAGTTGAGCCCATTTTGATCGAAAGGAATGAAAAATTATTTATTAAAAATGGGGGCTGGAAAATCCTCAGAAATCAGAGGAGCCCTAGGAGTTGCTAGCTCTGGCTCTTTGTCCATTTGTCTGTTTATTCCTCCATTCACGATTCTGCCTGCTAACCAGCCAGCCCACCCACCCATCTACTCATCCACTCTCTTCTTAGCCCTTCTGGACTCTCTGTCTTTGCTTCCTCAGCTCTCTGTGCTCATCTGTGGCTTCCTCACTCTCCATGTCTTCTCCTCGCCCCCATTGCTGCTGTAAACTAATAAATTCTGTCCTCTCATGCCATCAGTTTGTCGTGGTCCTTATTAGTTTCATCTTTCTTGTTTCTGCTGTTAGCAATTTGTTTCCTTGTTCAGATTCCGGAGAGCAGGATCTTTACTAATCATTTTTTGTGCCATGTCAACATTGCCTGTGTTTTCTTCAGCAAGGGGCTGTTTGTGCACAGAACAGGTTTTGGTTTGAAGGAAAGGTTAGTTGGACCCTGTACCAAGACTTGCCTAATATAAATGCATATACATCTATATAATTATTTTTCTGGTTATAAAAGTACTACATGCTTATTGGAAAATATGAGAAATTTTTAGAGTTAATAAGAATGCAATTAAAGTCTCCTGTAATTCCACTAGTCAAATAGCTAACCACGTAGGTATATTTTATCTTATATTTTTTCTTATTTACACATAAAAATATATATGCATTTAAACACCTCCAAAACTTAAAATCATATTGGTAATATTTTCATATCTACTTTGGCTTTGAGACTTGAATTAAAAGCTGTGCCGTTTGGTGTGAATATTTTATTAATTCTTGGCCTTCTGACTAATATTAAGTATGGTATCATTACTCATTTTATATTATCTTCTCTTTGACTTGCATTATTTATCAATCCTTTTGAGAGGAGTTGACTTGTATATATTTCCATCTCTCACAGTGCTTAACACAGTGCCTCATACTAAGTAGATGTCCAGTAAATATTTGATCTATGCTTTTTAAAAAAAAATTAAATCTTTAATGTTGAAAGTATTACTTATGTCCCCTTTTCCCCCTATTAAGCCCTTCTAGCCTGCCCCCACTCCCCACCCCAGGCCTTCACCACCCTATTGTCTGTGTCTTTGTGGTCTATGCTTTTTTGCTTAATTTTTATGAAACTTAATTTTTATGCGCTCAGAACACATTGATAAGGTTCCAACTTAGGAGAAATAAAAAGTAACAATATGTAGCTTGAGGATATGGAAAGAAATAGGGACATATCCTAATTGCTTTAAAACTAATGTGAATTTTGACAGGCTATGTGGTATATGAGCTGGCTGGTTCTTCTCTTTCAGGATCCCTCCCGGGGTAGCACTCATTATCTTTTTGTGTATGCCATGTCCGTGTGGTAGGCAGAATTCTGAGAATGACCTCCCATGGATCCTTGTGCCTTGAACCAGTATGTAACCTCCCTCCCCTTTGAGTATGTGTGGAACCTGCGAATGTGTTGAGACAGTGCTCGCTCCCATGATGATATTACCTTGTATGGCAAAAGGGGGTGTCCAGGTGGGCTAATCTAACCATGCAAGCCCATTAAAAACAGATTTTTTTGCTGCCTAGTGGCAAGAGAGATTCAGAGTATGCGTCAGATTCGACTCAGTGTATTATTGCTGGCTTTGGAGATGGAGGGGGGACCATGTGCCAAGGAATGTGGGTAGTTTCTAGAACTGAGTGTGGCCCCCAGCTGACCACCGTCCAAGAAATGGGGACCTCAGTGCTACAACCACTAGGTACTGAATTCTGCCAACGACCTAAATGAGCTTGGAAGTAGATTTTTCCCAAGAACCTCCATATAAAAGCCCAGCCTGGCCAACACTTTCATTTTGGCTCTTCAAAACTTGAAACAGAGGACGCAGTCAAGCCTGCTTGGACTGCTGACCTGCAGAACTGTGAGCTAATAAATGGGTGTTTTTTTAGCCACTGTGTGTGGCAACAGAAAACTGATATAGTCCAGGATTTGGCTGATTCTTAGCTTGATCAAATTTTATCCTGGTTTTCTCTGGATTTCAAGGGCAGAGCTCCCTCAAACGGACAGTGTCACACTAGCTTAGCTAAAGAAACTTGATGTATGAAGTCAGGGGACCAGTATATTTATTTGTTTATTTGCCTGAGAAGTAATTATCCCAGGGACTGAGATCATCAGTTTGAATGGTCAGTGTAACATCTCCCTGAAGGCAGACCAAGGTAGAAAGCCAAGTTTATATTAGTGAGGCTGGCATCTTAACAAAGAAAGTTAGGTGATTACAGTTTTTCTGTCTCTGAACAGGAATGGCCTTCCCTATGTCCTCGACAGTGTTTAGACTGAGTCTCCAGATACACTGTATTAGTCTTCAATTGTGGTGTTAACAAATTACCATAATTTAACAGCTTAAAACAACACATTTATTATCTCAGTTACAGTGGGTCAGCAGGTTAGTCTGGGACTGCTGGATTAGTTGAGTCCCCTGCTCACGATCTCACCAGGCTGAAATCAAGATGTCGGCTGGGGCTGTGCTCTCATCTGAGGGTTGGGGTCCTCTTCCAAGCTCACTGGCTGTGGACAGAGTTCAGTTCCTTGTGATTGGACGACTGAGGCCTTCTGACCTTAGAGGCAGACCTGCTACTTGGCCCTCTGCACAATATAGCTTTTTGCTTCTTGAGAATCTCATACATTTTTCATCTTTCCAATCTCTGATCCTTTTCAAAGCCTCCATCTGATTAAGTCAGGTCCACCCTGAATGATCTCCCGTTTGATGGGTTCAAAATCAATGGATTTGGGAACTTCAGTAAAATGGTAACTTTGTCAGATAACCTAATCTTGGGAGTAAAGCCCCATTTCTAGGTCCTGCCACATTCTAGGGAAGAGAATTATACAGGAATTATATACTAGGGGTATCTTAGAATTCTGCCTACTGTGCTCACCTTAGTCCCTGCAGCCATTACTGACCTTGCTCTCTGACACCCTTCGTTAGCATTTGGAAGTCCAGGCTTGGAAGCTATTTTGCATCTCTATAGTGACTATAGTTCTACCCACATTTTAAGTATGTGTTGATTTTTAAAGTTTCACTTTTGAAGGCAATTTTATTTTTCTCATTTTCCCCCCTTTAGTAGTTGGGGGATGGGAATGTCTTCGCAGTGGTTCCCAAGGTCCTGACAGCACTGGCCTCTGTTTATAGTTTTATGGTCTAAAGATTTTAGATTATGAGAGAAATCCTACCCTTACTGAACTTTTGAAGATTGTAACAACATTCTACTTAATAGATGGAGAAAGTGAGGAGAGGAAATGAGTTGTTTGCACAGTTGAATTATTAACCGTAGAAGAAATGCACTTGTTTCTTACTTATTTATATCCCGCATTCTCTCAATATGACTTTCAGTAAAAAGCATAGCCTAAAATTAAAGCAATTAAGAAAAAAAATCTTCTATTATGAGGATTTTTGACAGTATATAGACATATATGTCCTTGCTCATTAAAATGAATGCGAAGGAGTCCAGACTGTTTTCATAAGGTAGATTTTACCTTTGCCCATTTCTTGTTCGAGATTGTTGCCTCAGGCCACAGTGGCCAAGGATGTGGCAGAGTTAACCTGCCCCGCTCTCTAGGGAAACTGTCAGGAAGGAGGCAATGAATTAATAAGTAAAAAGTGTTCTCTGAGCTATAGGCAGTCAGTTGTTGATTGACTGATGGAAGAGGTAGGAGGTAGGCTAATGGAGGATGACATTCAAACTCAGCTGTTGACTCTTTCAGTTGAGCTGAACTGGGGGTTTCTGCTGCCTTTTGCTCATTTTCCGCAAGTGGTCGTAGCTTGTAGATGAAGCACGCACACCTGGGAATCGGGCTGCCTGGGGTAAATCCTCATTCTCCCATTTACCTTAGTCTCCCGAGCCTCTCTTTTCCTTTCCTGTCTGTAAAAGGAGGGTTAAAAGAGAGTCTCTGTAAAACACTTAATATGGTGCTGAGCGCTAGTCCTAGTGGTGGACCGAGGAGAGGTGGCTGTGATGGGAGCCATCAGCCTCAGCGGGGAGGAGCTGGAATTGTTTAGAATTGCCAGTGCAAAGGGATAATAAAAAGCAGACTGACTTTTAGTCGGTTTATTACTGTTTTTAAATTCTCTGCAAACAAGGTACCCCCTTATTGCCTGCACCCTGGGTGGACCACTCCTTCCATCCCTTGAAATGCCACTGCCTTGCATGTAAGTGCTCAAAAACGTATGCTGTTTTTGCTCACGTTTGAGCTGAGGTATATGTTTTCATTGGAGAGGAAATACTAGGTGAACCTGGTCTAATAACATTTGTGATAAAGTATGTAGAAAAAGTGGTATAAGAAAAATAACAAGACATTTTTAGCATGGTTTGTAAAATGTAGCAAAATCTGACCTGAAAAATAGAAAAATGAAGCAACAATTGATTAAATTAAAAATGTTTTTGGCTTTTTTCTTTGTCTGGATCCTAAACATTGTGATATTTCAAACATGTACATGAATACATATGTGAACTATCTATCCCCTTCACTTACTTCAATCTTCTATCTTGTCTATTAACTACACTTGAAAGATTTTAGTGAACAAACTTACAGTGTAAACCTGAGCTGGGTAATCAAGATGATTCCCAGCCTTGGCCTCAGCCCACTTTCCCTGACTCATCACCTAGAACCTTCTGTTCCAGCTAAATTGATTGTCTCCAGCTCCTGCTGGGCTTCATCCCTGGAGTGCTCTCCACTCTGCCTTTCCAGACTGCCTACCCAAACCTACCTGGTCGAAGTTTTGCAGTTTTAAGTCCCTCTAGCTCACCAAAGCCTTTCATTCTAGACCCCTTGAGTACATTTTAGTGGAGCTAAGTCCTTCCTTTAAATGTACAGCACTTTCATGTAAGGCCCATACTGCCTCGTGTCTGCAGATGTTGGTTGAGATTTCACTGTGATCAAGACAGGGTGATCTCTAGATTCTGCAGAGAGAGGGTGGGCTGAAAGTGGCGGAAATGGTCTTTTTTTTTTTTTTTTTGCCTTCCTGAATTTCTCTTGTCCCATTCTCTTTTCAAAATACATTTCTTTCATATCTACTTGTCTTACAGACAGAATCAAACTCACTAAAATTTGCGTAGGCTAAGTGGGCAAGAACTTTCAGAATATTTTAGAAGGGAATCTTAGAAACCACTCACTGCAGAAATCTTTTGAGAGGGGGTTACCCTGTTTGGTTTGCACACCCCCAGTTCCCATTTTGGCTGCCCTGTTTTTCAGAGGTGCATCCTTTGTATTGAGCCTAAAACTTCTCTTCCTTCTGGTGTTCTCAGTTAAGTAACACCGAGTAAGTCAGTCTTTTCCAGTGCAAAACACTAATAGTTATTCATTTGAACCTTATAAAATTGCTACATTCGACAGTTTTTGACCTATAAAAATGGCAAGTTTACATGGGCCAACCTGATATATTCCTCTTGATTTTTCTCTGCTTTTCTAGTTTACATATTCTTTTAGTTTCAATAACCTTATTACATAAATCATTAATAAAAGTTGTTAGTTCCTTTTTTCTTTTTTCTTTAAAATATATTTTATTGATTTTTTACAGAGAGGAATAGAGAGTTAGAAACATTGATGAGAGAGAAACATGGATCAGCTGCCTCCTGCACAACCCTTACTGGGGATGTGCCCGCAACCAAGGTACATGCCCTTGACCGGAATCGAACCCGGGACCCTTCAGTCTGCAGGCCGACGCTCTATCCACTGAGCCAAACCGGTTTCGGCGTTAGTTCCTTTTTTCTTTTTATATACATTTTTTATTATGATATGTTTATCTTTACCTTGGTAGGCCCAAGGGACTTGGCCCACTGCAGCTCAAACTCTGCTGTGCCTCCGTTTCCCCAAATCAGCTGTGAATTCTTCCCCAACTTCTCTCCTGTTTGGACTCTGATTCACGGTTTCTTAATCACTGTATGGACAAGAATATGCACAATGAGGTTGTGTGTTGGGGGAGGAGGAAAATTGGGGGAGTAAATGATGGAGATATGAGAAATCTAAAAGTAGCAGAAGATGGTTGTCTTGCCCTTTTTAATGTAAATGTTTTCTGAAATCAGTTTTAGAGTTTATCCTCTTGATTATGCAGAAGGATTGTTCCCTGTCCATCTTTTTATTGGCTGGGTACCTGGCTGAAGTACTCAGATTTGGGAGCCTCACACCAGAATTGCATTCCCGTGTCTCTCCGGGATAATCCTGTCTCACCTCCTCTCATGTGCGATTGTGTGCTTCTTCTTTTTCTTGAAACATAAATGATGAGAGAGAATTATTGATTGGCTGCCTCCTGCACGCCCCACCCTGGGGATCGAGCCTACATCCCAGGCATGTGCCCTGACCGGAATCAAACTGTGACCTCCTGGTTCATAGGTTGACGCTGAACTACTGAGCCACGCCATCTGGGCGATGGTGTTCTCCTTTAGCTGTCTTGGTTTCTCTATGGATACTGGCCTTCTGGGTGAGAATGGGGTCCTATGGCCAGGGGTGCTTTTTTACTTAAGTTTAGACCCCAAGTTCTTGCATATTTCATGGAGTGCTCCATGCTCTTTACCTGTTCTTTGTTTTATAGGAAATTTTTGTGGAGCAGTTGTAGTATTTATAGGATGAGCAGAAGGCCTAGTTTTTAAGCCTCACCCCAAATTACTTATATCCCAAACTACTTGACTAAGTGTCCAACAACCTTATCAAGAAGAGAATGAGCTTAGTTTTTGAGGTGTAGTGCTTGGTGACTCCATCTTGGCTTCTAAAAATAATTCACTGTGGGTACTCAGAAATAATTTTTCATTTTTTTTTCTAAAGTTTTTGTGGAGGGTAAGTGCAGTTTTGTCTTGTCTATGATTTTCTGAATTTTCTTTCTTTACTTTTTTGTGTATGTGGCATTCAGACTTCTCAGCCACTCTCCCTGACTTTTCAAACTTAATGATCTGCAACCTCCCTGGAAAGTCCTATTGGGTTTAAGAGGAAGTTTGTGTAGGCCTGGAAACTTGAACTTGTAAAAGACAGATATCACCACTTACCTTTTATGGACAAAGGCAGGGAGTAAATACATATAAGTAGACACAGAAGCGATGTCCTCTCTTACCATTTCTCCTTGATCTTGGGCTTGAGTTGTTTATATTGTCTAGCCTACCAGTTGCCATTTGCAGGACCCCTTTTTATTTGACTCTTGTTGGAGGATCTTGTGTATTTTTCTTCATTCTTGAAATATATTTTTTAAAATAGATATTGAGATTGGGTACTTTATTTATCTTTCCTCTAAAATCTTTAAAGTGACTTTATTTTTCTTTGCTTTTTATGGGTAGTCTAGCAGAGTATGATATATATATATATATATATAGGATATTTGATAAACACTGCATTCTTCTGGGATTCTCTTGTAAGTGAGAGAATATATGTGTATGTGACTGTGTATTCATGTGAACATATTCTTAAATTGATTGAACATAATTTTTAACTGTATTCACTTATTTAGACTCTAGTCCACCTGCTGTTCCATGCCTTTTTTATAAAACCATATCATTGGTTTCTCTTGATACTATTCCTGTCTTCTCATTAGCTTTCCTTTAAAAAGATTGTGATACATTTTCTAGAATGACTGTGAATTATGTCCATAATCTGGGGAAAAACACATTGTTTTTAAAGCAGATTCTGTTTTCCAAAATTATATTTCCTTTTATATTACAAAGTGTTTCTAGACTGGTTTCTTTCTAAGCATATGTTCAGTGGCTATTGAGTTTGGCCTACAAATATCCTAATTTCTAGGCTCTTTGGGTGTGTTACTCAACTATGTTGCATACATGTGTCATAGTTAAAGGTTGAAGAGGTTAGGGTTGGAGGAGGAGTTCCAACTTCCAGTAGACTTTCTATTAAGTAGTCATACAGATATATAAATCCTATATTGTGAATCTCTTTATACAAAAAGTTCAGCCATGTGTCTTGTATTTAGCTCTCTGTGTGTATTGAAAGGTTATTTATTATGTGAGCATTTTGCTTTCTCCTATTTCTCTTGAACAGCAGTTATAATAGCTGTGAATGCAGTTTATAATATGGCCAGCCATATCCAATTGTTAGGTTTTCAAAATTCCAAGTACAAAGGAAGCTATGATATATTGTTCTGTATTTATACACACATCGGGACACGTTCCTTCATTTCTTATTCTGTGGTAGTGCCTAATTACAGTCAAGTTCATTAATGACCCATGTAATTTAGTGTTCTACCTAATATCCGTGTCTCTGTGATGGAGCAGAGTGATCTTGTCTCATTGGGCCAGCCTGGCAGGGCTCTACCATGGTTCCCCAACATCAGCCCCAGGGGAGCCAGCAGCTGGGGCCGCTGTCTGCTTATGACAGCGGAGTGTCCTTGTTGCTATTGATTGGGTTGTTCAGAGTCAAGTGGGAAAATATGGGTCTAACCATAAATGGTAGTTATATGATAATCCTGGAGATAAATAAGTGTCATGTGAAGTATTACTTGAATTTGGGGTGAAGAGAGGGAGATAGGCAAGTAGTTGGAGGGAGAGGTTTGGATTAATGAGCTGCTCAGTGTAGTTAGTTTGTATGTTAGGGAACTCTACAGATATTTTTTGTTAGGGAAATCTGAAGTTAAGCATCTCCCTGGTAAACTTTGAAATAGGCTTTTAAATATTCTCATAAATGTTAATTGCTTCTAGAATTCACAAGGATTGAATTACACTTGGATCTTGCTAAAGAAGCACATTACCTGACATTAGTCAAGCAACAGCTTGTATTTTAGAAATTAGCCCTTTGGAGAGAGAGTGCACAAAGCTGAAAGAAAACATGTACGCCCAAGGCCCACTAATAGATTTGCTTCCGCAGACATGAAGCAGCCTGAGCTGCAGGAATCACCCAGGGCTTCCCCAGCAGAGAGCTGCACCGGTGCCTGTATCTCCTGCTCATCCGGGTCTCTTGGCGGAGCAAGTACAGGCGGCCGGTCCTCAAGCCAAGCAAGAGCTTTAAGTGGTGTTTATTTAGCAAGTCTGTAGCATTTTATTCACATAGTGGATATCACTGTGCTTCCTCAAAGTATGATTAGTTAATCCAGAAATTAAGTCTTGTGACAGAAAACAGATGCTGTTCTCAACAACAAAAAAAGAGAAATAAAATTCAATCAGATTTATTATTTGAATGAATTCTTTTTAAATTGAAGAATTGTTATGTGGGTAGCTTTCAACATAATTTTCTCAATATTAAATGCTTAGAACTAATTTGAATTTAGTTAATTTCATATTTATGATGTTTAATTCTTGTTTACTGCAAAGGTTAAAGTAATTTATTTCTTCTGGAAATTTTTAGGATCATCTGAGTACGGGACTTAAGCCAGCTGCTTGAAAAAGTTGCCAATTTTGGCTAAAGAAATTTTTTTTTTTAATAAGGAACCGTCTTTTTAAATTCAACACTTTTAAAAGGTCTGCATAGTTAGTTAGGTTATGATTCCAGTGTACACACAGTGGAAATTGATTTTTTTTTTCTGTTGACACATTCTGTTTTGTTTTCAAAGTCTAGTTTATATAGTTCCCTTAAAAGTAAGAAAAACAGCCTTTAATAATACAGTTTTGCATTAAAATAATAGTAGTCACAATGGCAAACTATTGTTATATGTGATCTAAGGGAATAATTGTTTAAAGCATCCATGTAAGTCTCTGTATGTTTTAAGAATCATGCTATAGGCTGATAAGTGCATACTGTAGTCTAGCATTCTGAATTTTCCTCACTTCCTTGAATATGCCACGCTGCATGTACTTTCAGATCTTCCATCCCTTATGGTATATCACCTGCCTAAGGTCCAACTTTGCCCCTCCACTCCCTTTTTCTAGCTTACTGTCTCCCTCATCATTTAGAAGTCAGTGAATGGAAGGAGAATATGGGAGGCCTTCCCTGACTCGGCTCTGCGCTTGCATTGCCTCCTGTTTTCACTCACATAACATCATCACATTTATTGGTATTGTCTCAATGTAAAACCCCAATAAGGTGTCTTTCTGTGGGCATGACCAAAGTGCCTGACAGACATATTAAGCTGCAGTGAGTATCTGTAGAATGAGTGTTTCCTTGTACTCTTTCAGATAAAGAATTATCTAGTTATCTTTATCTTAAATTGAAACAATTCAATGTGCTGATGGATCAATTAAAATCCTCCTCTCCATTATGGCTGTGCGTTATCACTATTATTGATGTTCCAAAGATGATTTAAAATTCACTTATATTGCTTATAATGGTGGTATTTAAAATCTATAATTTTTTATACAGGTGTTGTCATTGTAGTGACTCTGCAAGACATCATAATGGCCAATGGTAACTTGTTTTGCAGATCACTTTTACACTTTTCACTTATATCTATAGTTTTGAATTTTTTATTTTATTATATATTTTATATGGTTTTATTGATTTCAGAGAGAGGAAGGGAGAGGGAAAGATAGAAACATCAATGATGAGACAGAGTCATTGATCGGCTGCCTTCTGCACGCCCCCTACTGGGGGTTGAGTCCGAAACCCTGTGACCTCCTGGTTCACGGGTTAGCATTCAACCTCTGAGCCATACCGGCTGAGCTGTAGTTCTAAATGCTTTATTGAATGGTGCTTTCTTTAAAAATTCATATTTTTTCTAAGTTAAACTGACCTCTCACATTTGTATTTTTACAATCTCAACAGTTTTATCAGGGACATATTTTTCTGTTCTATTCTCTAACATGTCACAGTGCTTTATATAGAGCTTGATTTCATGTTCAGTGATGTGTCAGAATGAAATACCTGCCCAGTAGCATATTGGATTTCATGTATTATGATTTACACATTCTTGTGTGTATCACCAAATTTCATATTATCCAGAGAATACTTACAGTGATGGCTCAGAGCCATGTGTCTTTATTGACTACGTTGGCCATAGGTGCATTTGCAGTTATATTAAATTTGCTTTGTACTCTTCACATAATTTATTTTCTTGGCTTTGTTTTTTAATTATACTTGATACATGTGTACATGAATTCATTCTTGGTAAAATTCAGATTCCTTTGTCTCATTATTTATTTCATTGTGTATCTGAGTACTTTATATAACACTGAACATTTCTTTGTGATGTTTCTACAATTTGATAAAATAATTCAATCCAAGCATGTTTTAAAAAAATTGTTTTGAAAATAGTAGCATTATATACTTTTTATTCAGCTTCTCCTAACATTAACCACTTAGATAACCATAGTACAGTAATTAGAAACTAGAAATTCATTGGTACAAATATTTATTAAACTATAGTCCTTACTTGAATTTTACCAGTTTTTCACCCACTGTATTTTTTTCTTTCCCAGGATACAATCCACGATCCCACATTGCCTTTAGTTGTTTCTTTTTTATTTCCTCCAGTCTGTTATACTTCCTCATTCTTTCTTTGTCTTTCATCATTTTAGCAAACAGGTTTGGATATTTACTATGTTCCAAACATCACTAAGATTGGTGCTTGAGGGTAGGGAGATGAAAGAGTGGAAGACATGGCCCTTAACTTCTAGCTCTAATGAGGTAGACAACATATATATAAGGAATGTTAACACCATGGTGATAAGTCCTTTTAATATCCGAGTAGAGAGGAGAGTGTTACTAACTCACTGGGTGACAGTGGTGAGGCAGCCTTCACAGAAGAAATGACATTTTATCTGGCTCTTAAAGAATGAGAGATTTCGTTTTTTGAGAACTGGGGTGGAAGAGCAGGACATTCAACAGAGACACCGGTATTTGGCATGAATGCATGAAAAACTGGTGACATTGTAGAGTGGCCAATCGCTTAATAGGAATGGAGAGCATAGTGAGAGATGAAACTAGAAATGTAGTTGGAAATCACATTTTCTCATTGCTTTTTATAAATACATCCTAAGTTTGTCCAGTTTCAAGTTAACCATACTTGTGAGCATTTAATTTGTAATAAGTGTTTCTAATTTTAGAGTGTACAACATTAAGATTTTATTGTCTTTTTGGAGAAACAAAGGGAATAATTATGTTCAACTGTTATAGTAGCATCTAATGGCTTTTTAATTCTGTTGCTAATAAGAAGAATATGAATTTATTTTATAATATCTATTGAGTACTTGTTATATGACAGACACTAAAAATTGAGGTACAAAGCAGCAAAGAAAACAGAAAAATTCCTGCTCTTATTCTAATACATTCTAGTAGTAAATATATAGTGTCCCCCCCCCCCCCAAAAAAAAAAAGTATACACACGCTTTGAATAATTATTAAGGCAGTGTTTATTAAAATACATTCAAAGGGAAGGTGAGGGTGTGGGTGGGAGGGGGTCAGCCAAAGAACCTGTATGCTTATATGCATGACCCACGGCCACAGGCGTGTGATGGAACTGGAGCCAGGGCAGGAGAGGGCTAGACGGGGTCAATGGGCAAAAAAAGGGACACATGTAATACTTTCAATAATACAGATTTAAAAAAATAAAATAAAATGCATTTTATTTTCAAAGTTGAGCTATCAGCTGTTCAAGTGTGTATACATTTTTGGGAAGACACCCTGTATTTGTGCTAATATATCTAGGTGCTCAGAGGATTAAAAAAAATGAATAAATATATGACCGGGTCTTGAAGGAGGAAAAGAATTTCATTGAGTACAAGTTTGCTTGCTAAAACTTATCTTTATTTCATATTCATGTTTGAGGATTATTTTTGCTAGATATAGAATTCTGGGTGGTTATTTTCTCTGAACACATTGAAGATATTTCATTGTCTTCTGATTTCATTTATCAGTCTAAGGCAACTGCCTCTGGCTGCTTTTTGAATTATTTTCTTTGGTTTTATTTTTGAAGTTTGCTATGTTATGTTTAAGTATGGATTATCTTTTTATTTATTCTGTGAGGGAACTGAGAATTGGTATCTTTCATTAGTTCAGGAAAATCCTGAGCCCTTATTTCTTCACCTATTGTTTCTGCTTTACCCTCTTCTCTCTTTTTGGGTTTCCACTTAAACATATGTTACAGTTTCTCACTGTTTGCTCTATGCCTCTTACCCTCTCTTCTGTACTCAGAATATTTTCTTCTCAGTTGTAGTTTACTAATTTTCTCTTCAGCTGTATCTAATCTGCCATTAAATTCATTCACTGAATTCCTAATTTCAGTTATTGAATTTTTATTTAGGTAC
This sequence comes from Eptesicus fuscus, assembly GCF_027574615.1. Taxonomy (NCBI): domain Eukaryota; kingdom Metazoa; phylum Chordata; class Mammalia; order Chiroptera; family Vespertilionidae; genus Eptesicus; species Eptesicus fuscus. Next base: position 15,447,770 of record NC_072489.1, on the reverse strand, counting down.
TTTTCAAATTTGTCACATTTTAGTTGACAGTGTCTTGCCAGATCTGTAAGCTTGTTTTGTTTTTTTTTAAATCTCTGAATATAGTAAACATAATTTAAAAAAAAATCTGTGCCTATATTTTCTTTTTGTTGTTGTTTGTTTGTTAATCCTCACCTGAGGATATTTTTCCACTAATTTTTAGAGAGAGTGGAAAGGAGGGGGAGAGATAGGGAGAGAGAAACATTGATGTGAGAGAAACCATTAGTTGTTGTCTCCTGCACACACCCCAACCAGGGCTGGGGAGCCAGCCTGCAACTGAGGTACATGCCCTTGACCGGAATTGAACCCGGCATTCTTCAGTCTGCAGGCCGACACTCTATTCACTGAGCCAAACTGGCTAGGTTATCTTTACCTATATTTTCACTATCTGAAATTTCTTTTTGATTCTGTTGCTTGTTGTTTCTGCAACTTTTGACTCAATGTCTTTTCATGTGACTAATTATATGTTAGATATTGTGTGTTAGATATTGTGTTTGAAAAAATATTTATAGAAATAATTTAAGGTCTAGAATTTTCATGTGCTTCTGTCTTCTGCTTAGTTGAGTAGTGTAAAGCCTCTCCAAGCTGGTTCATAAATCAGGTATGAGATGGGCTGCAAGTCCATGTTACTTCCTACTTTATGTGAGGGCCAGTTTACAGTAGGAATTGGCTTACTAGAGGGCCCAATTTATTAGCTCCCAGGGACCACCAAAATCTCAGCTCATCTTCTCTTCCTGGGCTATTAAATAACCTCAGGACAGATGTGGCTCTGAGTGTTGGACTTATCTCTCAGGCATCTGTCTTCACCAGTCTACAACAGACAATTGAACCCTATTGCATTAGCTCTTTGGTGCTTGTATGGAGATAGGTTCATCGGTTGCAAACCGGTGGTCCGTGAGGTCCGGAAGGTTGGCGACCGCTGGTTTATATTGTCCAGCCTTTTATCTTGTTCCACCCCAAGGTGAGAGAACCCCATTCAAACTATCCACTAAGCCATAACTGTTTTGGCTCAGTGATTGGAGTGTCGGCCTGTGGACTGAAGGGTCCCAGGTTCGATTCCGGTCAGGGGCATGTACCTTGGTTGCAGGCACATCCCCAGTAGCGGGTGTGCAGGAGGCAGCTGATGGATGTTTCTCTCTCATCAATGTTTCTAATTCTTTATCCCTCTCCCTTCCCTCTGTAAAAAAATCAATAAAATATATATATATTTTAAAAAACACAAACTATCCACTAAAACTCTGGCATAAAGAGGTACCCAAGGAACTTTCCTTAATATTAATGTGTGTGTATTCTAAAAGGAAAGATTATTTGGATGTTTTAGAAATCCAAAATTTTGGTAATGAAAATATATAATGATTTGAGCTTGATTTGCTGTGTATTTATTTTTTTCCCATTATGCCTTAAGATTAAATGGCTTTCTAATGTAAATGGATTATTGTTATCTAAGTATTTTTATAGTGTAATTTTTTAAAGCCTTTAAAAAGCAGTTTTTAAAAGGAATTCCCAAGCACAAACTGCCACTTGCTCTTTTCTGTGCATCTATCAAGTATGTTCTCATCACTGAATACGAAAGGTATCACCTAGGTCCTGACAGTGGTCGGCAAACTCATTAGTCAATAGAGCCAAATATCAACAGTACAACGATTGAAATTTCTTTTGAGAGCCAAATTTTTTAAACTTAAACTTCTTCTAACGCCACTTCTTCAAAATAGACTCGCCCAGGCCGTGGTATTTTGTGGAAGAGCCACACTCAAGGGGCCAAAGAGCCGCATGTGGCTCGCAAGCCGCAGTTTGCCGACCACAGACCTAGGAAGTTGTAAATGTGCTTTTCTTCTTTTATCTTTCGTTAATGCACTGCCTGCCTGATATATTAAAAATGGACTTGCTTATTAAATTCTTGCTTTGCAAGGGGTAGGGGTAGGAGTCCTCCAAAGGACTGCAGGACCCTTATAATCCTCCTCACTATTGGTTCTTCTGTATTTTTGGCAATTCTCTAGTGGCTGCTTGAACTACTAGTTGTCAGACTGACCTGATTTGTTTCACTCGTAAACAAAATGGCCTAAGCCACTGTTGATTTTTGTGGCGGCTCAGTTGCTTGGAGCAAGGTGCTAATGAGACACGGGTCATAGGTCCAGCTCTGAGTGGTTGGTAAGCTTTGCTCTGGCCCATGGCCCCGGACCCTGACTCCCCCTTGCCAGCTGTCATGCACATTTATGCCATGGCTCATTGTGGGGACAGAGCAGGGGGTGTAGATAAGACAAGGCAAATCTATCATCTCTGCCAGAGAAGACAATTCCTACTGATAGGTCAGTAACCTTTGCGTTAGAAGAACAGCACATTAGTATTAGCTTGTGTCCATCTGAGTCTTTAAAAACAACAAACTAACAACCTCCTACAGTTAGTTTAGAATACTGCTCACATTTTAAAACATGTTTGAATATAAGGATGGCCTTTTAGTTTGTAAAAGATCATTATTCTTAGAGATTCTTAAATCATTCTCTAAAATAGAAAAGTAAGCTTTAGAGGTCAGATTTGATAAATAGAAATAAACTGCAAAATTGCTATTATGAAGAAATCTATCATGTTTAGGAAATGTTTCCCAGGCCCCTTCACCCCAGCCAACCCCCTCTTAAAAGAAAGGAAAGAATAAAAGGGAGGGAAGGTGGAAAGAAGATATAGATATAGATATAGATATAGATATAGATATAGATATAGATACAGACACAGATGGAATGGTGCTCAAAAAAAGAACTTTTCTAGAACACACGTTTGCTTTTTACTGTAGCATTTTAGCTGATAATGTCTTGCAAAAGAACCCAAAGAGAATTGAACAGGTTTTTCCTTTAAAAGCTTAGTTTTGGTGGTCTAATGGGAGATATCTGTAATACTATCAACAATAAAAACATATTAAAAAATTAATCTGACCAAGAATTTAGACATTTCTTATCAAACATTTTGAGTTCATAGGGGATCTGATTCAACTGTGACTTGAATTCCTAACTTACATGGTGTAAAGCAAAGGGTGTGTGTGTGTGTGTGTGTGTGTGTGTGTGTGTGTGTGTGTGTGTGTGTTTCTTTGCAGGCCCCATGGTAAACTTTTTGGTTTATATCAATCGGTAAATCCTTGGGGAGGGTATTATACCACTGGTGGTAGATTATGCGCAAACATTTCATTTCTATAGTCATGCTTGTGTTTTAATACTTATTAGGGAGAAATGACCACTTCTAACCTTTCATTTCATGGCTATTAGTGCTTAAGATGAATTTTTTAAAAGAACAAATGTGAGCCAAGTTAAAAATTACTTAAGAAATAATAGCACAGATTAAGCAGAATTGCTGAGGAGGGTCTGAGAATGATTGAAGATTGGGAAACACTGTCTTAATTGTACAGTGTGGCAGGAGAAGCTGCAGGCCTTCGGAAGCAGGCAGAGATTATTGGAAAGATTTAGCTAGAAGTCAAGCTGGCTTCGTAAGTTCCTGTTTATTTATGGGTGCGGGCTCAGGTAGGATAATAAGAGTTATGTTTAAAACAGATCTTTGAAATATAAACTCAATACAATTTTACTGATGGTCATGGGCAAATAATTCTATTGTTAGCAATATAGTATGGAGAAAGAGAGGAAGATGTGGAAAGGAGAAGTGTGGCATTCATTCATTTATTTATTCATTAATTCAATCTATTTCCTGATCACCTGCTGTATGTCAGGCACTGTTGTAGGCATGGGAGATACAGCAGGGAACAAAACAGTCACGTCTCTGCTCTTATGAAATCAATTTACATTTTATTGGGAGGAGACAGATAATAAACAAGTGAATATATAGCATGTCTGCTGGTGATAAATTCTGGAAGGTAAAGCAGAGTGAGGGAGTGACAGGGTTGGGGAAGCAAGATTGCGTTAGGAAAGGCCTCCTTGAGAAAGTGACATTTGATCCTGAAGGAAGTGAGGGAACATGCCAGGCATGGGGAAGGAGTGTTCTAGATGGAGAGAAGTGTAAGTACAAAGACCTGATGGGTGAGAGTGTGCTCTGACATGGTTGAGAAGCAGGAGGCCAGTGTGGCCGGAGTGGAGTGAGAGGGAAGAGTACAAGAGGCGAGGGCAGAGATGGGAAGGAAGGGCCTCAGGAGCCAGTGTAAGGTCTCTGGCTTTGCTGGGAATAAGATGAGAAGTCTTAGGAAGGTTCTGAGTAGATGAGGGACGTGAGCTGACTGGCTTAGGTTTCAACAAGATGTTCTGGCTGCCCTGTTGAAAATAAACGGTAGGGCGGCACCAAGGAGGCCAACAAGGAGGGTGGTGCTATAAATCAAGCAAGAGATGTGATGACTTAGTGCGACAAGTGGACAGAGTCTGGATATATTTTGAGGTAGAGCCAACAGAACTTAGAGATAGACTTTGATGTTCAGTGTTAGAAAAAAAAAGACTTTTAAGGTTATTGGCCTGAGTAACTGGAAGGATGAAATTATTCTTTACTGAGATGAACAGAGAGAGTAATAGGAGAGTAAGGGGAAAGATGGCTTGGTAGGAGGTGAACTGTAGCTTATATTTCAAATAGCCCAGTCCCCTGCTCCAGTGCACACAAAGGAGCTGTACTTGCTTTTATTCTGAATTTGTTACTGTAGATTTCCTGGAATACTTCTTTTAAAACTATAAAGTAGTCATAATATAGCCCATTTTGCTCAGGTTTTTCTTTTTTAAACTTCCTTTATAAGCTTGGCTTCCAAATAGCAATGTATTGTGCCGGTTTCGTGACTAATTCGGATTATAGGTTAATAATAAGACATTCTTATAAATATCAATAGGAGCGGTGAAAGCTTGTATTAGGCAAAGAGTCAAAGAATAGGAATGACTAAAAAACCTATTCTAAGCCAAGGGAATATTAAAGAGTTTTAATTTTGAAAGGAAGGGACATTACCCTTGGAAATAACTTTCTTAATTGGATATTTCCTACATAAATCTCATGATTGGTTTTTAAAAATGAAAAGGTATCATTACTATCAAAATATTACTTCTTAACCATGAAATTGACTTTTAAAAATCAGAAATTCTATGACTTGCTTCCTACTGTGTTGATTCATTCCTCCTTTTGCCAAAGAAATAGAAAGTTGGATTTTGTGCCTTCCAGCATAGGGAACTCTCTTGTATTTCTTCATCAGCCAATTAAGTGCTTCCTACTGCTCCGTGATGAAATCAGATGATGGAATCTGCCAGTTTGCTGTATTAAATTATTATTTTTTTCAACTTGTTTTAATTGAGCCTTTGGGGCATCAACTATTTCTAAACATCTGAAAGTTAAAGGTCTAATGTTGGAATTTGTGGAATGCTAGAGGATATCTTGTAGCCTCTGTATTCCAATCAAAATGTAAAATCTCTTTATTATGGGAGAATCATCCCACACTTCCTTTCTCCCTTAGCATCCCCTCTCTTTCCATCCATGAAACTTTCAATGAAGAGGATTTCCTAAGAAGGTCCAGGATTAGTCTTATCCTAGTCTTCCTTTATAATAATACTAGAGGCCTGGTGCACGAATTCGTGCACCGGTGGGGTCCCTCAGCCTGGCCTGCGGGGAGCAGGCCAAAACTGGCTCTCCGACATTCCCTGAGGGGTCCCAGATTGTGAGAGGGCACAGGCCAGGCCGAGGGACCCCACTGGTGCACGGTTGGGGCTAGGGAGGGACCACAGGAAGGCTCCAGGGAATGTCTAGCCCATCTTGCCCAGTCCCGATCAGCCAGACCCCAGCAGCAAACTAACTTACCAGTTGGAGTGTCTGCTCCCTGGTAGTCAGTGCATGTCGTAGCAACTGGTCCAACGGTCGAATGGTTGGACACTTAGCATATTAGGCTTTTATTATATAGGATTATATAGGTTTTTGGGTTTTTTTTTGTAATCCTTACAAAGTCACTAGTAATCACAGTGATTGGCAAAGAATAAAGCATTTTGTGAAAACTTATTTTGAAATTGAGTCAGTTTTATTGCTTAAATTTCCTGTGCAGAATAACATAGGTTCTCTTGGATGAGTATTTGTTATAAAAATAATTAGTAAGGGGTAGAAACTGTCTATATAACAAGATGTGTAAGAATATATCTGAACTGGATTATTTGCTCCTTTGTACTTTCATAGATCTTTAACAATAACTCTTATAACACTCATTATGTGGTATTATTATATTTTAGGTGTCATTTTATTCTGTAGAGTGGGAACTTTTTTGTAACACAGCGCCTGATATAGTACATTTATGTAGTCATTGAAAGAATGTTTTGAGTGTTCATTTGTGCTGGACACAGACACGGTGTGGGCGCAGGAGATAGAACAGTAAGCAGAACAGATGCAGCTCTTATCACATGGTCCTTATAGCTCCAGGTAGGGTGGCGGGCAGGGGAGCCAAGAAACCAATAATCACACAGATAACCATGCAATTACAATGGCCATGGGTACAGGACACAGTGAGTAACTGGGTATCTAATATGCATGTTAATATGTATTTTGTGAACACTCAATCAATAATTATTAAATTTGATTTTGAAATTGCATAGGCATGTGATGTTTTAGACTAGTCAGACATGAAATGTTTTTTAAATTATTGTATCAATATTGCCTATAGAGATCATATTGACTACTTGTTTTATGTATATGTTTTTAATAACCTGGCCCAGGTCCTTTCTTGGGTCCAAGTCTCCATACATGTTGCACTTTTTCTAGTTCTCCACCTAGCAACACCCACTCACTCTTCAAGACCCAGCTGAAATGCCACCTTGTTCCTTCCATGTCATCTCACAGAGCTTGGCCCACCACTTTGCATGGAGACATCAGGCAGAAGTTTGTTTAGTGAACAAATGAATGTATCTGTGTGTGACCTTCCTCAGTGCACACTGGAGAGACCTCTGGTGTGGCTTTCCTAGGAAGGAGTGACCTTGTCAAGTCAGTTCTAGGTCTCATTCCTTCATTTTGGGATATTTATTCTTCCTCTTCTCATATAGGATTGTAAGGAACAGATGTTAAACTGAAGTAAGAGTTAAGCATATTCAATAAATGTAAGGCAGTGGAATCATCGTAATTATTATGACTCTACTATTGTTCCTTGGAATACACAGTCCAGAAGTACAATCACAAAATCTGACTGGAGGATGCTACTGTTCCTAGATTTGACCTAGATGGTGATGTAATGAGCGGTTCCCTACCAATTAGTATGATGGCCCAGTACAGGTGCTTGACAAGGCCCCTTTCAGGCTTCTGTATATCACTTCTCCCCCACACTCCACAAGTCCAGGCTGCTAATGATTAATAGTCACATCTGTCTACAGGAATGGACTGCCTGGAGCAGATCCCTAGAAGTGAGACCTCACTGTTCCTGGGGGTCTAAAGAAAACCTCTCAGGAGAGCCCGAATGATTCAGGAAATCTAACTGGGGAGCCAGGGGTTCAGCAGGAGGCACCTCTCCTTGGCTGACTGCAGCCTGCTGTAGTAAAAACTATTTGGGAGGCCTCTGATAGATTTGTTGGGGAAATTGAAAATCTCCTTTGTATGAAACAGACGAATTAAAGTTCTGATTCAGAATCTCTGATGGGACTGGGGAAGGGGGAAGTCTCAGGGAGCTCTGGATTCATTCAGTAGCCCAGCTCACTAGCCTCAAATCTCTCACCCTTCCTCGGGTGTCTTTCTCCTGACTTGGAGTGGGTGCTATTTTCCTACCCACTTGCCTTTGTTGATGTCCTTTGCCATTTATAAGCATCCAGCACCACTGCAGTGCTGTCACACAACTGTCAGCTTCCACAGTGATCTTTGCCCTCGGACGCTATGCTGTCCAGCCTAGGAAGTATGCAGACCGTGTGCTGCTTCCCTCCCCCAAGTTTAGGACAGCTAAGAGGAGACCCTTTTAGCTGTCGTAAACTTGGGGGAGGATGCCACAGGCTTATGCAAGCTAACTCAGGTCATGAGTCAGACACCTGAACGTATCAACAAAGAGTGCTCTAGGAAAAAGGAATGGTCTACCTGGCATTTTATTATTTGGAAATTTCTTTTAATTGGCAGTTCTCTTTTTCATCAAGTGTAAGGATGTACAGTGCAAAATTCAAGGAAAAGAAAATTGTTTTTTGTATAGCTGTAGTATCAGATTTTTTACTCTGCTCACAATTTGTGAAATTGTTAATCCTGTCCTATGAACAAGGATATTTGAATAAAGCAAGTATTGGTTGTGCCAGATGCAAGGGTTTACTTTCTTTCTCTGGTTAAATGATCACTTTACTTGATAGGTAAGTAATTTTTTGAAGGTCTCTCAAAGCCCATTGGTACATTAGACCCTAAAGAGGGTATAAAAAACTATAAGAACTTCTCTCAAGAAACTAGTGGTGTGATTGAATGGTTAAGACTTATGCACGTGAAACAGAGAATGCTAGATATTTTGAGTAGTAAACAAGTATAATAATATGATTTCAGTTTTAAGTGCTATGCATGTAGGGAGGTAGATAGGTGAAAATAAATATTACTTAGTAAAATCCACTATTACAGAAGAAATATGTTTGCAATATTTTCTATTCTGTCAAGAGGAACAACTTGAATCACTGATTTAATCGCTGGGGGAGAGCCTGTATTTATCTTATATTTTTAAATTCTTAGTTCATTTATGTCACCTTTTTGGAGAAAGAAAACATAGTTGTTAAATTTTTAAAGGTTTCATAGCTCTTTTCTTGAAAAATTAAGACATCAAGTCAACAAGTATTTATTGAGCACACTGACCTGGGGCCAGTGCATGCACATTTTTTCGTTTTTAGACAACAGTAAAGTAACCCTGGAATAATGCCTCTTAAGATGACTTTGATAAGTACAAGATGGTGAGCTGAGCTTTTAGCCAAAAACCTTTTTCCCCCTCGCTGAATATTTTTCTCCTTTGTTGTGTAGAGTTTAGAGTTAGAAATGTTCAGACGGTCCAAGCTGCATTTTCATCACTGTCAGGATTTGTTTAGTGATTTATAATTAATTGCATAAAAATTTGCAAAGATTTGGGGCTATATAATGGGTAATGCTACATAGTATAAGGTAGTGGTTGTTTGGGCCTCATCTCTTACATCTGATTTGTCTTTCACGATTTTATTCCTGTATCTCTATCACGCAGAGATTCTTTCCTCTTAATGGACTTTGAAAGTAATCATTTATCTTGAATGAAATTGGTTTCTTCTACCTATTGCTGGGGAATTTAGTTTTCTAACCAGAATGTCGGATCTATTTTATGTGCCTGCCAAAAAAATCCCCAAATGCTGGCCGCCTGAGTTCTGGCTAATGTTTCCAGGCGCTCTGTTTTGAAAACATTCCGTTTCTACCCTGTGTTACAGATGCTCTTGCATACAATGAAATCCTGTGATAAATATTTTTCAGTGAACATAAAGTATGTGAAAAATAAACGAATGGCAGTGTTATCATTAGTCATACATTGACTGAGCGCCACCAGTGTATTCATCATGTACGGGACATAGTCCAACACACAGTCCCTATTTAGTGGTTTTATAGCCTAATTATTTGTGAAATGGTCATGTCAAAAAAAAACCAAGGAGACATCAGTTGTGCAAATTGTTTGCAATTATGATTAATAACCTGCTCTGGGTAATTAATGGGAAGATACAGGTAGCTTCTACTGGACTGCTAGTTTCAGATATTTAAACAGTAAATGTGTATTCAAAATAGTTCACAGTAAATAAAATAATGCTTATTAATGCACTCTAGTTTCCGTTCTTACCTATGTTTTAACCCAGTAGAGAAAAAAGTGAGCATAAATAAGTTGTATTTACCATTTTTATACCATTATTTAGGTCTAAGATTGGTCAGTAATGATTTATTTAGAAAATGATTGAAGTTTTGTGGGCAAAGTAACAAATTTTACATTTACCTTTTATTTTGACTCATAGACTTAACTAAAATGAAACATAGTAAATCTAGATATTAAAATTTATGTATTTGAATATGGATTTTCCACCTGTATACCGGTGTAGTTTTTGGTCCTTTTGTTCAAGAATGATTAAGTCCACATGACTTTATTATAGTAAAAGCTTTTTTATTTGATGTGATAAGAATTGATTAATTTTTAAGTTGGTTAAAAGTAAAGAATAAAAATGACATAAATTTTTAAAAAATATTTTAACTTATAAGTTATATAACATGTATATACATGCCAGTTGTTTGTTGCAAGCTCTATGATTTTTATTTATTTTTTTTAGCATGGATTGGAGTTTCTCATCATTTTTCTTAACAATTTTCAGTCTCAGTTTCTTAAAGATACTTGTGAAACATTTGGAATGCAGGATTTTTCTAGGTTGTAATTTCTCCAAATCTTGTATAGTTGTGTGTTTTTTTACTATTAGTCAAGTCTGTCTAAAAGCATCTGACTAAGTGTCCATAGAGACTACAACTCTTTTTGTACACATTTTATTGGATGTTGGATAACAGTACAGTATTTAATTAAGGTACTTAATTATAGTAACAGGCATAACTGACATAAACAGATTTGAAAACAAACACAATTAAGCACAGAACTCAACAGGTGGAAGCAGGAGTTCCCTGGGCGTCCTAGGCAATAGCTTATTAGCTACTAGTGGTGAGCATTGTGTAGGGAAATAAAGAGCTCTGGACTGGTGAGGGTGTTTGTTGTATGCTGGTCAGCTAGGGGAGCCTTGTTCTTTTTTTAATTTGAGGTTCTTGCCAAGTTGGCTCTCCATCTAAAGGACCTTCTTTCTTTTCCGGTTCCTGCAGGAATCCTTGCTTGAGTCCATATATTTTAATGGTCATAGTCACCACCCCACCCCTTTCCCTTCATGCCTATTGCCCTTAACCTCTGTTGTTTGTTTCTAATTGAAATCTCACTCATCTTTCATTTTGAAAGTTGCATCAAAATTTACTTTATTATGGCAGCCATATGGATTGACTCCCAACTTTTATACTTCAAGTCATACTTTATGTTCTAATTATACAGCTTCAAGGAAATAAAACTTCAAAAACCCAAATTTTAGTATCTAATATAGCATCCCTGCATATAAGTGCTCAAATATGTTTTAGCTATATGAAATCATAAAAGAAAATAAGACAATTCTTGTCTTCCCATTTTTATTGAAATATAATTGACATTTGACAAATCTTGAGTTGTTTAATTTTCAGAACTGTTCACAATATCCTTCTTTTAAAAGGGGTAGAGGAACTGGTATTTTAGAATGTGAGTTGCCAACTTTTCACAGAATATACTGTTGAAGAAAGCAAGAAACACAAATGCTTATGGGATTCATTATGTTGTCTGAAAATATATTCTTGAATTGTAAGTGTAAGCTCTCTCCTCATGTAATTTGTAAACTCTTAAAGGCATGGGTCATATGATCTCATTCTTTGAGTCTTCCATGGCGTAGTGGATAGTGAGTCTGTACTCTTTACAGTTGAAATAAATAGTAGTTGCTCAAAGAAATATTGATTGGCCAAAATACATCAAATACAACAATAACTCAGAGCTGCTAACCTCTTTTTTTAAAAAGAAAATATTTTATTGATTTCAGAGAGGAAGGGAGAGGGAGAGAGAGATAGAAACATCGATGATGAGAATCATTGATCAGCTGCCTCCTGCACGCCCCACACTGGGGATGAGTCTGTAACCCGGGCATGTGCCCTGACCTGGAATCGAACCGTGATCTCCTAGTTCTCATGGGTCATCGCTCAACCACTGAGCCATGCCGGCTGGCTGCTAACTTCTTTTAGCTGTTACTACATGTTATATATATTGTCTCAAACGTTTTAGGTATGTGATCTCATGTAATTTGCACAACTATTATTATTCCAATTTTACAGCTATAGAAACTAAACGAGGAGTCAAAGCGTGACTAAGGCTACACAACTAGAAAATGGTAAAGCTAGGAACCAGACCCAGGAAGTCAGATTCCAGATTCTGTCCCTTAATTTCTTTATTACTGCAGTTGGGTCAACAACCTTTTGGCAACTTTCTGTAACAAGTTCTGGAAACTTAGATGAAATATGAATTTTCTCTTCACCAAACTAAAAGGAAAACTAAAAAATAATCAGGAGACCAGCATGGTATTGTCTGCTATTCAATGAGAAGAATACCTCCTTATGCTGTGAACCCTGCATTTTATGCAGGTAACACCTGAATGCGAATGGTACATTTATCAGGCTCTCACATCACATTGCTGGGCGACATCAGGGAGCTCTTTTTTTCCGGATGGCTGTCCATCTGTTCTCCTCCAGGAACTCCTGGATCTGTGCCACTGCCACTTGGCTGCTGGCTTCGAGAGAGCCCAAATCATGAGCTGCTCACACCAGGGAGAACAAACAGGCTCTTCTCCTTAAAGTGTCTGTAATTATATGACCATAATTAGAAATAAAACCTTCTTTATATAACTTGCCGCTCACGAGGAAAGACTTTCTGCTTACACACCATTTTCCCCACTATTGTTTCACATGTTGATCGGAAACCGCTTACTTGGAGTAACAATGGACCATTGAATCCAGTGGAGAGATCCAGAGTCCCACACCCCCTAGTTTTGCTTTTGGGCCTTGGACTTAACCCCTGCCCTTTCTCAGCTTTTGGGTCGTGTATGATATGGCTAAAACAACAATATAGGAAGTGTTGTGTATGACAACCTTAATTCCTGCTATTAGTACCTGGGAAAAAAAAGATAACCTAGAAATAAATAACTTGTGCATAGAGACACTGGTTTGGGTGCTTGTGGTTAGGGTTTGAGTTTGTTGTCCTCATGAATAACATTGTTTGGGTGGTTCTACAATGTCCAAAGAGTTGTAGGTCACTGTTGATTTTTGCCTGATGGTTTGAGATTGAGTAGATAGTGATTAATTCATGAGCGCCAACTGCAAGGTAGATGTTCATTATTGACGAGACACATTCCCCTGGTTGTACACTATTAAAAAGGACTCAGTTGTGAAATGCTCCTAAAGCTAAATCAATAAAGAAGCTGCTAAAGTTGTTTCCCCCCCCATAAACGTCTGTTTTTATCCCTTTAACTAAATGAGAAGGACTGTTAATAATTTCTGTGATCTGGATTGTTAAGAAAACTAGCTGTATCTTTGGAACAGTATGCTCATATGTTAACCATTCCAGGTGAGTATACATTATTCATTGTACCCTTTAGCTGATTCATATGTACATCTTGGCTTAATGGAGGAGAGTAAGTTTTCTTTCAATAAGTATCATCTTTATTTTGGTGATGTAGGTAGAGAACTTTGCTTAGAACATGCCCAAATACTGATAAAAATTGCACGGGTTTTGAGATATAGTTCCATACAATATAAGAGTTTTAAAAATGGCTACAATTTCTGTTATGATCATGGCCAGTAATTGCTAAGCAATTAGCTGTACTGGCAGAGTCACTAGGAAGTTTTCTGCCTTGGTTATTTTTTCTGAAGATTTTATTGAATTTAGAGCAATTTCTGGCTTTTCCCCCTCAACATACAGACTTGTCCAGAATAACATTAGCCTTTATGAAATCTACTAAACTCAGTAGCTTCTGGGCCTGTTAGTTTCCTCTCCTTGCCTTCTCTTCCAAGGTCCGAATGGGCTGTGGCCTCCTGCTGTGTGGACTTCCTGACCATGCCACCCGCTTCCGTAAATCTTTACAGTGCTTTCTCATTTCCTTTTGCATCTACTCTAGCTGTTCACCCCATACATCAAAGCCAGTCACCAGCAGGCTCTGGATTATCTCATTTCCCTCATCTGCTGTTTAGGTTCTCTCTCTCTCTCTCTCTCTCTCTCTCTCTCTCTCTCTCTCTCTCTCCTCTCTCTCTCTCTCTCTCTCTCTCTCTCTCTCTCTCTCTCTCTCTCTCCTCTTTCTCTCTCCAGTTGTTTTAAGTTCCTCTAAGTAGCACCTTCCTTTTGAGCCATTTCCCAAGCACTATCATTTTCTTAGGCTCTCTTCTCAACAAACTGTCCTTTTTTTCTTCTGTTCCAAATCCCTTCTGAAAGCCCATCTTCTGTGAAAGTCATTTTGAATTAAGCAGAGACTTGCTGATGGTCTTCTCTTCATGTACTCTGACATAATAGACCTCCCATGGCTTCTCCCTCTAATATCCCCCCCCTGTTATAAACTCACCACTTCCCACTTCCAAAATGACCCTTGCCCTCAACTTACGTGTAATAAGAGTATACCCCATTCCTGTTCTGGTTACTGTCCCTAATTTAGAGACCCACACGGGGGTAAAGAAAGCAGGTTCTGAGGTCAGTCTTTCAACTTGGAATCTGAGTTCTGCCACTTGCAGCTATGCTCCTGTGGGCCCATTATGTAACCTGTGTCACAGTTTCCTCTCTCATGAGACTCGGACAATAATAACACCTACCTGAGATTGTCAAAATAATTCAAGCACTTCATACAGTACCTGGCACATAGTAAGCATGCAATAAATATTAGCTGTTATTATGGGGAGAGAGAATGAAATTCAAACTCATATTTTTATACACACACACACACACACACATATAGATATATACACACATGAACACTCACATCTGTATACACATAGTTTGGAAAAACATTCATAAGTGTGATATAATTTCTTTTTTAGAAAATGAAAAAAAATGTATATTATTAAATGCAAAACAGTAAAGTTGAACAAAATCCTGACTATTGAGGCAAGGGTTTAAACAAAGCTGGGAAGCAGTCTACCAGTTGTTTCTACATACTTACTAAAGATCTGGCACTAGTGGTTTGGGCTTCGTTTAAAAGCACCAAAGCCCCATATTAAGTACAGATACTAGCATGCTCTGGGATGATAATGATTAGGGCATCCAATTTTTCCTAGGAAAGTTTCAAAAACAAGCAGTAGTCCATCCAATTTTAAGTAAATGAAAGAGAAATTTTTTCAAAAGGGTAGTGTGAAGAATGACTGTAGAAGGGAGACTACCCAGATAAATCTGTCATGAGTGTCTGCATACCCCCTTTAAAGTCTGATCTATCATCAGTGCAGTATGAGGATAATTAATTGCTTTTGTTTTTCTACTGTTTTTGTGTTGTTTTTTTTTTGCTTGCAAATATTTTGCTTGTTAAGGAATTTTATAAACATGCTGAAGGTAATCCTGGGCTGATGGGTTTATTTTATAAATAGAATATTTACCAGGCTTATGTTGATTATTTATGTTTAAAAATGTTGACTGTAGATATTGGTGGATTTTTTCAAATTAATCACTTATTCCTGATTTCCCAGGGATGTGTCAGAGAAACATTTATTTACAAAATAGAAATAATTTTAGGTAGGAAAATGAAATTATTTACAAATAATAATAAGCGACTTAATATACCAATCGTTTTTGTGTGTGTGATATTGGAGGACCCAGAAGTATGCAGTGTGCATGTGATTTTATTACTTACTAGAGGCCTGTTGCATGAAATTCATGCACTCGGGGGCTGGGGTGTCCCTCAGCCCGGCCTGCGCCCTCTCACAGTCCGGGAGCCCTTGGGTGATGTCTGACTGACGGCTTAGGCCCGCTCCCAGAGTGGGGAGCGGGCCTAAGCCATCAGTCGGACATCCTTAGCGCTGCTGCAGAGGTGGGAGAGGCTCCCACCACCACTGCTGAGCTTGCCATCTGTGAACTCGGCTTCTGGCTGAGCAGCGCTCCCCCTGTGGGAGTTCACTGACCACCAGGGGGCAGCTCCTGCATTGAGCATCTGCTCCCTGGTGGTCAATGTGCATCACAACGACTGGTCATTTCGCTGTTTAGTCGATTTGCATATTAGCCTTTTATTATATAGGATTATATAGGATATTTTTAATGCCATTTGTCATATCTTAGAGGTTGCTACTCTTGTAAATGTAAAAAGTACTTGGATTTTTCCCTTTTTTTTTCCATTTATATAATTTAACAGCTTATATCATTTTGGGTTGTTTTTACTAATGCCAGTTTTGTAAAATAAAATTATTAGGAATTATAAGGGAGGGTGGCATGAAATAGGTGACTAGCGTTGTACTGTTTTATATTTGTAATTTCATTTATTTTCGAGTGTAGATTTATTCCTAGTGATATAAATTGCTGTTTTCTTTGGCAGGCATTAGAAGCAAGTCTATGTGAAATTATGTAATGTCTGAAAAGTTATATTCATGATTAATTGGCCTATCCTAGAATGGTATTTGTATGTGTGGAATAAGGCGATCATGCTTTTTATTTGGCAGTGAGTTAAAGTGCCCCTGCTCGGATCAAGTTACTCTACAGGGCTTTTTGACTGAGAACTGTATATTTAGCTTGATCTCTAAAAAGCATAAAATGTAGCCTCGAAGCCAAATACATAGGAATTAATATTGTAACCAAACTTAGTCTTCAGATAACTTCAAAAGCAGGCTATTCTACTCTAACACACCTTAGTTAACAAATAAAGCCAACAGATTTATAACAACTTTTCTGTGGCCTCTGAACACACACAGGCCCTGATTAGCTAAGGGTAGATTGTTTGTAGTGTCAAATAATATTAAATTCTGCCTGACCTTGACCCAGACAGATCAGTTACAGTGATCTGTCTATTTATCTAAGCTGGACTTTACAGGAGCTAGAAAATAAGGCTTCTAAACAATTGCCCCTCCTATGTGTCCTTGAAAAATGATGACATCAATTAGTACAAACAAGACAGTGACAGTGAACTTGATAACCAGAGAAAGAAAGGGTGCAGCAGTGGTCCTGGGGCCTAATGTTTTCAGAAAGTTAACTTCAGTTTTCTCATCTGTAATGTGGAGATAATAGTAACTTCCTTCTGGCATTTTAATGGTTAATTAAGTTCTTACTTGAATATCATAATAAGTGCTCTTCAAATGTTTGCTGTTACTACAACTACTAACTATTAGAACTGTTATCATAACTACTCCTAGTCTGACAACAGCTCTTCCTGCAGGGCATTGACTCCAGGGTTTTGCTCTTTGGCAAATCATCGTATTAAAATTGTAAAGCATATCCCAAAGTTGAATATGGGTAATTTGGGGATTACTTTTTTTTTTTTTTTAAAGAGAATACAGTTTTTGTTTTGTTTTTTAAAATATGTTTTTATTAATTTCAGAGAGGAAGGGAGAGAAATAGAAACACCAATGATGAGAGGGAATCATTAATCAGCTGCCTCCTGCACATCTCTCCCCCCCCCCCCCCAAAAAAAAAAAAAAGGGATCATGCCCCCAACCAGGAATTGAACTGGTGACCTTTTTGTGCATGAGATGACACTCAATCTACTGAGCCACACCAGCTAGGGCCATCTGTACATTTTTTTGTAGAAGCAAAAGAGTGGCAGTAACCTCAGTATCTATTAGAATGAAAGTGGTTTAGTGTACCTCAACATTTTTTTAAAAAGGTGTTGTATGTTTATATGTGCCAGGTCTATCAATGGAAATTCTCAACGAACCTTTGGGAAGAGGATTTGAGTGTCCAGGAATTATACATAGAAGGGAGACTTATTTTCCATTTGGTATATCTTTGTACTATTAGAATTTAAAAAAACACACACATGTATATGTTTTTACTTTAAAATCAACAAAATAGCCCTTGCATTGAAGAGATTTAAGCCAGGTCTTTTACACTCAAGTTGTTTTTTTCTTCTTTTGACTTTTAAAGTATATTTATGTATGGGGTGTCTCAAAAAATGTATACTCATACTTGGAATAATTATAAAGTCAGTGTTTATTAAAATACATTTCAATTTCAAAATTGAGCTATCAGCTGTTAAAGTGTGGATACATTTTGGGGGGATACCCTGTATATAAACTCATTTGTGTCTCCGGAGCCCTCAGACCCATGGTTACTAAGAGTAAGCAACAAGTTCTTTAAAATGCTCACTGCCCTGGATTTACTCTCCTACTTCTTAGACTCTCCTAAGCATAAACTGCCTGATGTCCTAATAACTCAGAGCTATGATTCAACATGGGGTACCATCAGAATCTCCTTGAGGCTTTAGAAACATTAAGATGCCTAGGCCAATTCCAGATCTATTGAATCAAATCTGTGGGTGTGACTTAGGCCTGTGCATTTAAAAATAGGTGATTCTGATGTTTATACCTGATTAAGAACCACTGTGTAGAGAGCAGTCCTTGGTAGGTGTCTTCCACTAAAATATCAGCCATTACCCCTGCCCTGCCTCCAGGTCCCAGGAGTGATGTAGATATGGCACCAGAGTAGATTTTGGACCCTCTAGTCCACATCCAAGTAACAGTGTCACTCTGAATAACCACATGGCTGTTGTATTAGAAAAATAGTAATAATGATAGTGATGATGGTAACAAATCAGGTTTCTGCATCAGAAGGAACATTTTCTGCAAATAAAGAACATTGAAAGTAAATAGGGGAGATCAAGAGCCAGTTCTTTGAAAACATCAATACAATTCAGAAATCTTTAGCTAGACTGATTTAAAAAGGGGGAAACCAAAATTACCAATACTAGGAATTGGAGAAGTAATAGCATTGAACACATAAAAAGAATAATAAGGAAATTATGGCAATTTTATGCCAATAAGGTGGGTAATTAAGATGAAATGGAAAAATTCCTTGAATGCTCAAATTATCACAACTGACACACACAAGACAATCTGAATAGCTCTGTATCTTCTAAAGAAACTGAATTCATAATTTAAAATTGTGCTACAAAGAAAATTCCAGGCTCAGGTAGCAGACAACTTTAATGATGAAATCTATCAAAAACTTTCTAATACAAATGTTAGATAAATTGTTTGAGGAAGAGGAGGAAACATCCCAATTCCAAAATTAACCAAAGATATTGTAAAAAAAGGGAAACTATGGAGGAATATTTCTCCTGAATATAAGCATAACAATATTTTAAAATATTAGGAAATCAAATCCAGAAATAGTATAAAAAATGATATATTGCAAGTTTATCCAGAGAGGGATTTATCTAGATATGCAAGCAAGACTGGTTTAATTTTGTTGTTAATCCTCACCCGAGGATATTTTTCCATTAATTTTTTGAGAGTGGAATGGAGGAGGAGAGACAGAGAGAGAAACACTAATGTGAGAGAGACACATCAGTTGGTTGCCTCCTGCACTTCCCCTCACCAGGGCCAGGGATGCTAGGGATCGAGCCTGCAACCTATACACTGCCTTGATCGATCGAACCCGGGACCCTTCAGTCCACAGTCCGACGCCCTATCCGTTGAGCCAAACTGGGTAGGACTAATTTTTTTTAATTGATTTCATAGAGAGAGACATCAATTTATTGTTCCACTTATTTATGCATTCATTGGTTACATCTTGTATCTGCCTAGAGATCAAACCTGCAACCTTAGCATAATGGGACAATGCTCTAACCAACTGAGCTATCCAACCAGGGCAGCATTTTAATATTTTTTTAATAGATATTTTATTGATTTTTTACAGAGAGGAAGGGAGAGGGATAGAGAGCCAGAAACATCGATGAGAGAGAAACATCCATCAGCTGCCTCCTGCACACCCCCCACTGGGGATGTGCCTGCAACCAAGGTACATGCCCTTGATCAGAATCAAACCTGGGACCTTTCAGTCCGCAGGCCGACGCTCTATCCACTGAGCCAAACCGGTTAGGAATATTTAATATTTTTTAATTTATCTAGCTAGAGGTTTCTAAAAAAGTTAAACCTCTATCGACCTTATGACCCAGCAGTTCCGCTCCCAGGTAATTTACTCAAAAGAGATGGAAACACATATCCAAAAAAACCTTCTACAAGAATGTTCAAAACAGTTTTATCCATTTTAGCCCTAAACTGAAAACAGCTTAAATGCTGATCAACTATAGAGGGAATAAACAAACATTTGCATATTTTACAATCAAATACTGCTATAATAAAAAGAAATGAATTATTGATATATGTGACAATATGAATGAATATGACAACATGATGAGTGAAAGAAGCCCCACACAAAAGAATTCAGTGTCTGGTTCCATTGATGAAATTTGAGAACAGACAAACCCAAGTACTAGTATGGTGGCAGAAATGAGAGTGGTTACGTGAGAAGAGAGAGCTCTCTTGATGGGAAGGGGCAGGAGAGAACCTTCTGGTTATGGAATGTTCTTGGTAGAGATGTGGGTTACGTGAGTATATGCATTTATTCAAAACTCTTTAAAATAAAAAAAAAAAACTCTTTAAAATATACTTTAACTTAGTGTACAACAGTGTGAATGTATTTAGTTCCACTGAACTTTACACTTAAAAATGGTTAAAATGCTGGTACAGTTTATGTTATATATATTTTATAATTTAAGAAATGTAAGTAGGATCTAAATGGGCAAACATTTGAAGTGTTTATTTCCCTCTTAACCATATGGTGTCCTATTATTATCTTTTTATTTACCATTTATATACTTAGAATGTAATTTAGAAAATGAGAAAGTACCAAGTATGAGAAATAATATTACATTTATATATTCAACAAATATTTATCAAACATTTAAGGTATGTGCAGTTCTTTATTATGTGTGGTAAAGATGAACCAAACAAGTATCTCCTTCAAAGAGCTCACAGTGTACTAAGCTTTGATTTAAAATATGCCCCCAAAAATTGATTTCACAAAAATAAAGAGCCTTCTTTCACCTTCTGCATACGAGTTAGTAGGCTTCTGTAGACTCTTAAAGCTCTGGGAAATTGAGCTTAAAAATCCTTGCCGTGGGGGGAAAGCCTGTCACATCTGGTGTTTCTCTAACGGGCTCTGCTGTAGCTGGCATTGCACTAGCCGGGAGGGGCTGATGTTTGTGCAGGCCCCACACTGCCTGCAGTGATGCTGGAGCACCGGAGAGCAGTGTCACCAGGGAGGTGCATTTAAGTGCTGGGATGGTGCCTGGCCTAAAGCATTCATAGATCTAGAATTGCCACCACAAAGAAGTTTAGGGCAGAGTCCAAAAAACAAGGTCAGAGCTCTTGACATTCTGGTGGTAATTATCCAAGCAATCCTCTTTTCCTAATGCTTATGACTATTTTAATTGAAAGGGTCAAAGGTACTCTGAGGGGGAGGAAAACAAAAGCAGACATCTGAAGGGCATGGAGATTCTGTCCATGAGATAGTTTACGTGTCCACGGGGCAATTGCGAATTGCGAGTGGTAATGGAATTACACTTCTTTTGTTGGTTCTGGGAGGACAATTATATTCTACTTGGCATACTTGGGTGCCGAGTAAATATTAGTGACTTATCTAATAGCGCAGAGCATTTCAACTGCCATGTAGACCTCGGTGAATGCCGAAGGCTGTCAGGGGTGGTGGTGGTGATATTATTGAGAAAGTGACTAATAAATGACCTTTCTAGCTTGTTAATATCCACCTACCTATGTCTCAACTCTTCATATTCTACTTCTAGGTTTGGATCTAATTGCAATCAATTCAGTTGCCTGTGTCTTCTCTGGACAGTTAACACAGGTTTCTCTTGGTGGACTTGGTAATGAGAATGTCTAGGTGGGGTTGTAGGCATCACATCTAGATCAAAACAAATGCCTCGGGGCAACCAAGGAAGCCAGCTGTTTGATTACAGCTATATGACATTCTGGAAAAGGCAAAACCTATGGATACAGTAAAAAAAGATCAGTGGTAACCAGGGGTTAGGAGGGGGAGGGAGAGATGAATAGGTGGAGCACTGGGATTTTTTTTAGGGTAGTGAAAAATGTGTCCATCATAAATTTGTCCAAATCCATAGACTACAATGTCAAGAGAGAACCCTAATGTGAACTGTGGACTTTGGGTGTCAGTGTAGGTTCATCATTTCTAACACATGTGCCACTGGTGAGAGATGTTTGACAGTGGAGGTAGTATATGGGAAATTTCTGTACCTTTCTCTCAATTTTGCTGTGAACCTAAAACTACTCTAAAAATAAAAGAAAGAAAGAAAAAACAAACTATTACCGATTTGTGACACTTGAATATGAATTGTTTTACAATTTTTATTTTTCAAAATCTAGAGGAAGGTTTATATTATTTGCTAATATTGTGACATGCTTGCCAAAGAGAATAGTTTGTAAATCCTAAGCAGACTTACTGTAACCATGTGTTGAATTTCCAGCTGTGTTGAATCAGACTTTGATCCCTCTTAAGAAGATAAATGCAGTATCTGCAATTTCAAATAGTAGGGGTGGAGGAGAGATTTTCAAATGAAATCGTAAAAAGCCACGTCCCTGTCCAGATAAGAAATTAAAGACCCTGGGAAGGTAGTTTTGTTTCATTATCTCTTTTGCCCCTCCCTCCTCACCAAAAAGACGAATGCGACGCTATTGTTAAATGCAGTGAACAGCTTAGAATTGTTTCCTTCCAAAAGCTGAAGCGCCTTCCTTCATCAGCACTCATAAATGGCACACCTGCCTAATTAGAACAAGCTCTAGACCACAGGAGACAATCTGAGCATTTCAGTTAGCTCCACACAACTGATACCGGTGTGGCTGATGTTCTCAGAAAGTCTTCCTCCTCTTCTTTTTCCTTTGTGGCTAAGCTTTTATTATTTTGTACTTCTGAACCAGCCTTTGATTGTGGGAATTTCCCAGTAGGTGGTCATTGATACTGTTTGTGCTTCCAAGTTATTTTTTAAATGAAAAAAGATTATGGAGATGGATAGGGATGCTTTTAAATATTTTTATTTTATTATATTTAATTTACTTGTCACTTTTAAAAAACAGAGAACCCTCGTCACTGTGACAGGTGGTAAAATACAGCAGTCACACTCAAGATCTCCATACATCAGCAACAGTAAATCCTTTTTGTCCAGAGTAATACAGAAACTCAGTCCCGAGCCAGTGAGAATGATGTAGTGCTCCCTCACAGAACCAATTACCCACAGAGAAGTATAATGAGCAGCAGAAGTGATACAATAAAAATCTATATGGCGAGAGTAAAATTAGTGTAAAATTGTTGCTTGTGAAAAGCCTTATAATAAGTATACATCTCCAGTTATCTTCTGGGAAAAATTATTTTGGCATCTATTTAGGTCAAAATTCATGACAGGCTTGTAAGACTAGCCTTAGAATAAAATGAAAGGTACGTGAGTGCAGAGAAAATGGCGATAGGCATGTCGTGAACAGTTCTGTGCCCTGAAGGGCCTGCAGGAGCCCTGGTGCCGCTGCGAGGGCACCAGACCTTCCTGGGAGGAGTGACCGCACTGACCACAGTCACAGCTCACACCGATGGGACCAAGATAACGCTTTTAAAAAACAAGACCATGTAGATCATCACAGGAAGTCTCTACTTTTAAAGTTAGTGTGTTTCCCAAGACCACATCTGAGCAGATTGCTATAAAGGAAAATCCTGAGTGCGATCTGTGTCCTCATTAGGAGCCTGCTTGATCTGTTCAGACTGACAGCAGTTGAATAAGTGGGTTAAGTGGCAAGAAATGAAGTCTAGTTCTTTATTAGATAAGTGTCAAGTAGAGTGCTGAAGTGGCAAAAAAAAACCCACAGAGTATGTTACCCTAAAACAACACGAACAGTTTTCAACCTCTGTTGTCCCACTCGTGTCAGTTGTGCAGTTTGTGGAAAATATTCATTGCTAATAAAGCACCAAAGTTCATAAGATATTAAAAAAATAGATTTAACAGATTCACGCTCTTGTGATCATTTTATTACTCTCACTACAGTGTATTTATCTTCCTTGACTTCTTTTATTTTTTATTTTTTTACTTGTAGAATTCTTTCTTGAAAGGGAAAGAAGGGGGTCACAATTAGGTACTGGCAACTGGGCGTGGCCCCAAATCTGCCGTACCTGCAGCCTATAGTGACTATTACTGAGTGAGCCTTAATAGTTAATACTTGTGGTGAGATAATTTCCCTCCCAGCTGATTTAAAGTTTTTCGTTCTGTCTTGTCAGATTATACACAGGGAAGGACAATTATTTCCAGACATAAGTGTCAATCATTATAAAGAGCCAGCATAGAACAAAGACCTTCAGATTGGACAGTGATGGAACCCACCGTGCCTTCAATGGTTGCTTCGCATGTTATCTTGTAGTCATCAAGGATATATATTAAAGTAAAGAAAGTAGTCACTATTTGGGGACCTGTTGAACCAGAGGAACCAGTTGCTAACCTGAAAGCAGTCAGATTGTTCATTTGTTCATTCATTTATTCAACAAGTGTACCTTGAGGCTGCAGCTACAGCAATGATCAAAGTCTCTGCCCTCCTAATGGAGCTTTTATAGTTTAATTAAGTGAAATAAAATAAGACAAATAAATGATACATAATATGTTAGATAGTGATGACTGTTGCGCAGAAAAATGAAGCAAGGCTTGGAGGATCCAGAGTGACACTGGTGCAATTTCAGAGAAAGTAGTCTGGGATAGAGTCTCTGATAATGTGATATCTGAATCAAGCTCCAAATAAAATGAGGGACCAACCATGGGGGGAGTGAAAGAGCAGAGGGCTAGGAGTCAGCAGGCTTAATAGCTGCGTGACCCTATGGAGGCATTTCACTTACCTGTAAAACGGAGACAGACAGAGCCACCAGCCTTGGCTCGCAGGGTTTGTGTTCGGCACAAGTGAGACACTTGAGAAAAGCATTTCAGTAAATGGCAAAGCATTACTTTAACTTCAGATTTAAGTACAGAATGATAAAGGGGTGCAAATTAAAGAGAGACATAAAAAAGAGTCTTAAAACAGCCCTTTCATACAACTTGTTTTGGAGTCATTGAATTGAGCTGTCGGAGCTCAAGGTAGGGAACACTCTCCAAAGATGAACTGTCTGATACTCAGATTTATAAATCCTTTGTTCATTTTGTGGTATTGTTCATTTACGATTTCATATTTGTTTGTGCTTTTCTTCCTTTGACACCTTTTTCTTTCCTTTTACATTGAGCTTCCCTTTTATTAAATCAGTTACAGGCCTCTTGGTTCTCATGGAGACACTTTATACCCTGTGCCTGTACTCCCTGATTAATTCATTAAAAAGAAAAAGCCCTCTAAGATTAATATTTATCATGGGAGCTCACAGAATCAAAGTCTTTTATGGAGTAATTCTAAACTCCAGAACAATTCATTTGTGCTGATCTTTACTTATTATGGACTTGAAGTTGTTTGTGCTTTTTGTTTTAATAACTAAAGTGAATTTTGCAATAATCATAACAATATTTGAATAGAATTTTATAGTTTACACAGCACTTCACACACACTCACCTTTGAACTTCAGCAGCCCTGGAGCTAAACAACATGGACACTAACTATTGTGGCCTTTTACAAATGAGAAGACCTGAGGCTAGGAGTACAGAACTTAAATCTAGGTCTTTCCATGATACAAGTATGAATAGATGAATGAGAAATGCTGAATTATTTCTAACACTTGCAATGACTAAAATGTATGTTTTATGAGTAGATTCAAGAAAGTTGTAGATGACTTGAGGAGATGAATCTGTAGGGAGGACTATGGAAAGAAGGGGCAATATCCCTGATCAAACCCCTGTTTTGTGTGATTATTAGAAAGAGAATGTGAGCCTGGAGACCCCTGGCTCTGATTGAGTGCAGGAGCTTTCATTTATTTTTGTCCAATTACTTAGATTAACAAGACTAACAAACATGTTTCCTTCGTGGCAGAAACAAAAGTAACATAAGCAAATATAAAACTTCTTAAAAAATGCCTTGTCTTGAAAGGCTATTTAATTTTGTGGTCAAGGGTCCTGAAGACTCTTAAAATGTCTTTTAAGTATAATAGGATCAATAAAAAATTACAGCTGAGCTGGGAAAGGCCTTAGAGATTATCCAGCCATGAAACCATTAAAATGTTTAATCTGGAAAGGACCTTTGAAGGGTCCCAGAACCCCAGTTTGTGTGAGGCTCCTTGGCTGTGGCATCCTCACCATCTTGAAGGAGCCATTCAGCCTCTTCTTGGTCTTCTGATTACTGGGGCCTCCAGCTGCCTCAAGATAATACATTCCACAAAGACTGTATGATTTCACTTAAATGAGGTACCTAAAGGAATCAAACTTAGAGACAGAAAATAGAAGGGTGGTTGCCTGGGACTTGAGGGAAGGGGGAATGGGGAGTTGGTGTTTAATGGGGACAAGGTGTTAGTTTGGGAAGACGAAAAAGTACTGGAGATGGGTGGTGATGATAGTTGTACAATAAGGCGAATGTGCATAATGCCACTGAACTGTGTACTTAACAGTGGTGAAGGGGGTAAATTTTATCTTATGTATATTTTGGCTGCAATTTAAAAAATGAAATAAATCTATATATATAAAGAGCCAGGGTCTGTAACGTCCAAAACGACTGAATGGATGACCGAATACCGGAAGTCAGTCCTGCAGTCTGACTTCCTTCCGGACAAAGCCATAGTGGTGGGGGCTGAGGCAGAGGCAGTTAGGGGCAAGATCAGGCCAGCAGGGAAGGGCAGTTGGGGGCAAGATCAGGCCAGCAGGGGAGGGCAGTTGGGGTTGACCAGGCTGGCAGGGGAGGGCAGTTGGGGGCAAGATCAGGTCGACAGGCAGGGCTGTTAGAGGCGATCAGGCCTGCAGGGGAGGGCAGTTAGGGAGAGATCAGGCTGGCAGTGGAGGGCAGTTAGGGGCAATGAGGCAGGCAGAGGGGTTAGGGGCAATCAGGCTGGCAGGGCAGTTAGGGGCGATCAGGCAGGCAGGCAAGTGAGCAGTTAGGAGCCAGCGGACCCAGATTGTGAGAGGGATGTCCAATTGGAGAGGGTGCAGGCTGGGCTGAGGAAACACCCCCCCCCCCCCCCAGTGCATGAATTTTGTGCACCGGGCCACTAGTACATTAATAAAGGCAACAGAAGAAAAAGCCACACAATCCTTTCTCTTGCTGGCCAACTCTGTTGAAAATTTAACTCTCTGTAATCACCCGTTGATCCAAATTTTGTGCTCATAGGAAACAAATCTGAGCCTTCCCCCTGCATAAAGACACACAGCTGCCCCCTCCCAATAGGTTCTTCAAGGCTAACTAGCCCCAGGTCCCCCAGTAGGTGATGCACTTTTGTTTAGTTTCACAGTTTACTTTGTAAAAAATCATGGTCAAGATAAGGAACATGCATTGTGATTGGCTGCAAAGCCTTGCTTACTCACTGTCTCCCTTTTAATTTCTTCGTTGATGAAACTGAGTCATTTGTTCTGGAGAGTTTGGGTGCTTGCATCCCTCTGCTATGTACTAGATCCACACCTTCCTCTGTCCTCGGTGTTTCCTGTGAATTGGTAATTAATTAGATTGATAGATTTTATTTTATAGATGCATGTAGTCCAACTATATAATAATTTATTCTAGATTTTTACTTTTTTTTAAAATAATGGAGGGGTATTCTTTCCCCCTCAACTTATTGTTTGGAAAATTGCAAGCATGCAGAAAAATGGCAAGAATACTATAATGAAGATACCCAAGTACCCTTTATAGATTCACCAACTGTTGACATTGAGCCATGTTTGCTTTCTGTCTCCCTCTCTGCACCCATGCATGAGCGCGCGTGCACACACACACACACACACACACACACACACGTGTGTTTCCCCTGTGTCATTTGAACTGAAATTGTAGACATTATGGCACTTTAAAATATTTTAGCACACAACTCCTATAAGAATGCTATAGGATGTTCTCCTATATAATCACAATTATATTGACTCAATATTGTCATATCTAGCTTTTATATTGTCTATTTAGTGCATATTTCCATAATTATCCAAATTATGTTCTTTATAGCTGTGGGTATTTTTAAAATTCAGAACCCAAGCAAGGATCATGAATTGTATTTGGTTTTCTTGCCACTTTAGTTGCCTACATGACATTGACATTTTTTGGAAAGTCCTGGCTAGTTGCTTTACAGAATGTCCCCAAGTTTGGAATTGTCTGATTGTTTCCTTATGATTAGATTCAGGGCAAATGTTCCAGGGAGAAGACTGCACAGGCAGTGCTGTATCCTTCAGTGCAGTGCTCGGGAGCACATGGCGTCTGTTTGTCCCATATTGGTGATGGGTTCAGTGACTGGGTTAAGGCGATGTCTGTCAGGTTTCGCCATTGTAAAGGTACCTTTCTCCGTTGTAATCAATAATCTATCGCATGTTAATGGTTGCTTTTTAAATAGTTTCAAGACCCTATGCCATTGGTAATGGGAGAAATTAAAAGGAAAAGGTTTTTAGCATATATATGTAAAGAGTATTGCCGCTGATGGAAAGATAATATCTGTTTTCCTGAGAGGAGAAAAGGGGGAGTGATGGGTAGTACAGGTGAGGAATGGCCTTTAGAGAAGACAGACTTGTGTTTCAATCCCAGCTCCACAGTTGAACCTGTGCAACTTTAGGAAAGTTACCTAACTTCTCAGATCCTCAATTTCCTGCCTAAAATGAGTGTGCAATAATATACATTCACGGCAGGGTTGTTAAGGTGATTAAATGAGATAGTGTGTGAGCGGCCTCTACCCTAGCCGCTCCCCCATGGCCGTTACATGGGAGATGCGGAGGACGTGCTTCCTAAGCAGTCTGCAGAGCTTAAGCCTTTGCACTCGCTTGCTTTTTTCTCGATTCCTTTATTCTACTCGGGATTTAATTTTTTAAATACCCCAGATTTTACAAAGTGCGGCAGTAGAATAAAAAACTGGAGTTTCTTTTCATACAAACTTATTTATTTGGATTTTTTTATATTTCAAATTATTGATACATTCAATACAATTCGACATACGAGCTGCTACTGATGCTAACCGTGTCGAGTCACACTCGACATCCGAGTGCAAAAAGTTAAGCCTATTCATGGGTGTTAATTCTCCAGTTTAGCTTGAACTATTCAGCAAGGTGATAAGAAAATGTGATCAACAGGTTAGGCTACATTGTGACATTTCAAAGAAAGGAATTAAGAATTGGGAGATATTTTCAGGCTTCTTAAATATGATTTGTCTGTAGTGAACTTGCATAGAATCGAGTTGCCTTGTATTCAGACCTCTTTCTGATTGCAATCCATTTGAATCTATTACCAGGGATTATTTTTGAAACAGTTTATATGTAGTCTGATTGAGAATAGTGAATCATAATAATTCCGTGACCCATTTACATGCATTACTGTAAAAGTTTCATTTCACACAAGTGACAATTTTTTAAAGTTAATTAGACTTGGCTATACTGAGGTTAGCAAAAAGTGCTTTGAATTATCAATAATTCAGCAGGGCAGACATTTCTGTGTAATGCAGTGGTTTTATAGAGTATTGTGAGATAGTTATCCCTAAAATAAATGGCGGTGAGCATTCATCAGCATGGTGGGGTTCACTTGAATGTAGCGTGAAGTGATAGCATCTATGCTTTCTATTATTGGGCAGAGTGTGGGACATCAGTCTTTCTGGCCATGAACTACTAGCAACCTTTGTCCTTTGTGTTACCTTTAGTTAAAAACGAAAAATGAGCATGAATGCTGGCTGATGGCCATGTCTTTCTTGCAGCTAAAAATTCATCTGGGAAAGAAAAATGGGATTGCAGGTTTGGATTTGTTTCATTGCATGAATGATATGTGACATTTTGTAAATTATTTATCACTGCAAGGATGGCAGCAATGGCTTGAGCATTGTTATATCAAATGAAAGCAGGAATCCCATTAGTACAAGGACTGGGTTTTAGCTAGAATCTATCAGGGGAATGTTGTCATTTTAAAACCAGATTGTTCTTTTAATTGCTATTTAAAGGAACAAAAGTGTTCCCAAGGTACTGCAGTTGAGCAGTTGCAAGTAATAACTATGGATCCATAATTATGCAGTGCTGATTATCTGGCATTTAAAAATTTGTGGCTGGAGTCAGTGACCAATTTATTGTAGCTTGTCTTTTTTTGTTTTTCTAATTCAAACTGTATTATACTCTTTTTTAACTAGGGCCTCAAAGACACATTTGCATAGCTACCTCAGAAAGTAAAGCCTGTGCATATTGAAAGAACACATTAAACTGAAAATAAGGGCAAAATGATGAACACTTATATTGTAAGATAAAATTAACAGTCGTATTCAACAATTTGGTAAATGCTTGGCTATAAGACAGATTCTGGTGTTTGAAGACATGTTGTCACAGTGAACCAGGACATTTGTTGGAATCATTGTAAGCATTTGAAATATTTTCTTTGAGATGAGCGTTGTTTTTTTGTTAAACTAGCATATGTTTCTTTCATTGATTCCACTAGCAAATATTTTTTGAGTGCCTACTGTGCATCAGGCAATGTATTAAGGCATTTGGGATAGAGTAACTGAACAAATGATGTTTATTCTATGCTGATGTACATTTAGAAAGACCTAGCAAAATCTTGTTTTAAATTTACATTAAAAATTTTGTGATTATACTAAGTTTTCTTGCCTTGAATCTTTGATTCAAGAGATTTAAATATAAATACATTATAGTTGCATTCAGATGGCTGGCAGACATGTGTGAAGGCTTGGAATATGCAAAAAAATTTAGTTTTCATACAGTTTTGCTTGTTCAAAATAAATGTGACCAGATCTGTAGGCACAGTCAACTATTCATATGGATGGAAATACTAGCATTGCTGGTAGTCATAAATAACAATGGAGACACAAAATGTATGCAGATTTATACATTGTTCAAAGCATTTTCCTTAGTGAGAGTTAAAGGGTCCTAGGGGGTTAGACAAATGTTTTGTTATTTCTTTTATTAAAGTGGGAATGTCATAGACTGAGAGTTTATTTCCTTTATGTGGCATGATGTGGTTTACTTTTTAAAAATTGATTGAGTTGAGAGAGAGAGAGAGAGAGAGAGAATGAATAACAGTAACCTGCACTAAAACATTTGATAAAGTTCAGCTAAACGGTCAGACCTAAGTACATGATATTTGTAATCTTGAATACTGAATACATAGATGAATCAACTTATTATAGGCATATAGGTTATAGGAATGATACAAGATTTCAAATGAATCCTTAATGTTCATTAATGGAAAGTTATATGACATACTAGAGACCCAGTGCACGAATTCGTGCATGGGTGGGGTCCCTTGGAGGGAGGGACCGCAGGAGGTTGGCTGGCCCGGGTGGTTGGCTGTGGGAGCGCACTGACCACCAGGGGGCAGCTTCTGAATTGAGTGCCCCCTGGTGGTCAGTGCATGTCATAGTGACCAGTTGTTTGGTTGTAATGGTCGCTTAGGCTTTTATATATATAGGTAATTTCATTGGTTTAATAAAAATTACTTCTAAATCTTATGTATTACACTTAAAAACATTCAGGCAATAAATTCTTTAGTATCAGATAATTTTAAAGATTTATTTTATTAGAAAATGCTGATTTGGACACCTTATTGAGCAGTTTTTCTTTGTTAAAGAAATATGTAAGCAGCTTTTGACTTTAATGTTTTGTTCTTAATTTTGAAATGGAAGACTAACAATATTTTTTTTATTTTAATTGTTATAGCCCCGTGCTGATCCCATTCCAATATGTAGCTTCTGTTTGGGGACTAAAGAATCAAATCGTGAAAAGAAACCAGAAGAACTCCTTTCTTGTGCAGACTGTGGCAGTAGTGGTAAGTTGGTGTTTTTTTGTATGTGTACACTAACTCCCTATTATAGCTACATACTATTTATCTCTTTCAGAACTGTATTTATTTCTTAAAGACTTTTTTTTTTTTTTATTCTAAAGAGGGAGGGAGAGGGAGAGAGAGATAGAAACGTCAATGATGAGAGAGAATCTTTGATTAGCTGCCTCTTGCATGCCCCCTACTGGGGATTGAGCCCCACAACCTGGGCATGTGCCCTGACCTGGAATTGAACCTTGAACTCCTGGTTCATAGGTTGATGCTCAACCACTGAGCCACACCGAACAGGCAAAACTGTATTTGTTACTTAAAGCAATTATTTGGTAATAGCATACATTTTAAAATTTTATAAGTAATTACAGGTAGAGGGGAGAAAAGTGTGAATATATTAGCATTGACATAAAGTTATATATATTTATATAATTTATATTAATATTTTAATTAAGCTTTGATTTCATACTAGCATTGGTAATTCAATGTAGAGTATTCTACTTTGTAGGCAGATTCAACAAGGAGAATTCTAAGTTTTCAAGCTGGATACAAATAGAATCATGTGTTTTCTATAACCTGAAGTCTCAATTAAGAGATATTTGAGCTAGGATATCTAGTGTTTCAGTTCATGACACCTACTGGTGAAATATAGTATTACATCACAGCTCTGTGACTGAAAGGGACAGTATTCTGGAAATTGCAATGATAGAATCAAGAAATCAGGCATGAAAGAAATTAAAATTGCCTAGAATTAGGAAAAGAATGGTCTTTGTAGAAGGTGCTGTTGAAATCAAGGAATGCTGAGCAGGAACACTGGACCTCCGGCAAACTGCAGGACCCCACATGCTTTCAAGGTGACTGTCACTTCCGCCTGTTTCTCAACATTTGAAGACCACATCTCTAGTTTTATAATAAAAACTAAAAGTCAAATTGCTTACATTAAAATAATTTGTTTTACATTAAGAGTCAGTCTTCCTTCTTCAGCAGGTGACGGTTGTCTAACTGAGATGTGTATATGCTTATATGTTATGTATTCACACATACACATACTTGTTCACACATACATACATATCAACAGGTTGAATGGCATTTATTAGATTTTTAAAATTAATCCTTGTGTTAATCTTTACATTTTCTTCCAGCTTACTGAAACTCTCCCCAAAAGTGTTATTTTAAAATTCATAACCAACTACCATTTCTGTAGTTATAGTTATCTTTAAAAAAACAAACCTGCCAAACACCATAGCATGTTTTCTTTTAGGAAGTCAGTGTCGTATAGTGGTTAAGAGCAAACTGGAGAGCCAGCAATAACCTAGCTCCTCTTCATTGAGGTAATTCCTCAACCATTCTGAGCCTCACTTTCCTCATTAGAAAATCGGGCAATATTAGCACCTACCTCTTGGGTTTTGTGGGAATTAAAGGAAAGGACACAAGTAAACAGCCTAGCAGAGGGCCTACAGCAACTCTGGTAAGTGTGCTATAAGTGCCAGCCATTGTTATAATTCGGCATATTTGATATTGCCCTTAATTGCTGCAAGTAATTTAAAATCTCATCACCGCTTTTGGCAGCTGCTCGATGCTTGGATGGAGGAAATGTTTCACACTGAGGCATGACAGTGTTGTGTAATGACGCTTCTTCCCCTTATGAAGGTTGAACTTGATGGGCTCGATGTGATTCAGCAGCTTCAGGACCTCACTAGGAGGGAGAGCCTTGGAAATAAGACATTTCAAACTCTGCTTGAAAAATGCATTCTGACAGTCTTTTTGATGGGCTCTACAGATTCATTAAATCCTTTTACCTGCCCATGTTATCATGGATAGTGACAAAGGGCAGGGAAACATTATCTGTATGTTCAGTTTAATAAATTTCAACCCTACAATCTCTCTGTTTTAGCCGGGTGAGGTAGTGCCTCACTCATCAGTTCTGACTCTTTAGTTATCTTTTGGGTTTCTCATGAGGCTCATTCTGAATGAATTATTCTTTTGTTTCACTGCCTGATCAATTCAGTGGTGTTCACTTGTCTAGGGTCTACCCTTCGTGATTTTTAAGGTGGTATTTTAACAGTACCCTTCACTATTTTATTTCATGAGTATGTATTTATCTGAGCGCCTAGACAGATTAAAGACGCACTTAAGTGTGGGAAGAAAAGTTCCCTTCATATATTTCCTTACCCCTGGTGATACACTTACTTGAGTTGATAAGGAATTCGAGATCATTATCTTCTAGATCATAACTTCAAGGCCTCCTTCACAGGGTATAAAGGTGTAATTCTAAACAGGCAGATCTTAGATTTTCTGATGTAATCAATCTCCCTTCGTCTTTCCCAGATTGAAGACCTGCCAAAGGAGAGTTTTGATCTCCTTTATACTTTGAGGTCACTGAAATTTTTTTCCTCTAAAGCTTCTTACTTTTCAGGGTGTGTAGGTATAGTGTTATGTTTTCTTTTTTCAAAAATACTCTCTTGTTTTCTCTTTTAACACATGGAGAAGAATGGATTGAGGCTACTGTCTAGAAGGCTTATAAAGCTAGAGTCATTTTGTGCACCAGCCTTTCCCCCTCCCTTCAGGTAGACAGAGCCAGAGGCTTTGGAGTGGAGGTATGGGTCATGGCAGAAATTCAAGCCCTGGGGTCATCATGTTCCTTTGTTTAGGACAGAGGATGGCTCAGAGTGCTTCTCTGGACTCTGCAATGGGATCCGGCTCTACTGTTGAGGTTCACTTAATCTTCCCTTGAGTATTGTGCCAGTCTGGAGACAGCTATGTTGGTCAAAAGAACCATTGTTTCTAATTCGGGGAGATGTATTGTAGGCATTTACTTCAGCTGGTAGATCAGATGAGTGGACTTTGTTATTTGCTAGTCTTCAAATTGAAGGCTCAATATAAAATATGGCTCTTCTCAGAGAGCTCAGGAGGACGGGATCTCGTAGTTATAATGCCCTGTGGGGACCCCTTGATTATTATAGGGGAAAAGGAATAAAGCCGGCTGACATGGCTCCACAGTGCACTATGATAATGGCGGGAGCCCCCATCACAGCCCAGTTTCTTGAGCGGGAATTACAGGTTGGTTGTACCCCTCGTTGGTCTCATGGAAATGGCCACTGTTTCACTCTCAGTTGAGTCCATTGGTTCTGGGATTGAATGGAGACCATTTGTAGTGTTCAAAGGAATCACTAATGTAAGATGCTTATGTGAAAAAAATACCCATAGCAGTTTAAAACCAGGAAAAGGAAATGTAATGGCAGCCCAGATGGAGGGTCGTTCTGAAATGTGTTTCCCACATGTGCCTGGTTTTTAGCCGCCTCTACCTGAAGTACCATGTGTATGATGTCACATTTAAACTCTGCTTAGATTTCATAGGCATGAGTAATAAATGTTTCCTTCTGCTTACATCATCAAGACAATTAGAAATATTTCTATATTTAATATGACGCAGCATCACAAACGGCCAGTATTTTCTTCAACTGGTTTTTTTTTTCTGCTGAAAGTTCTTTTGAAAAAATGATTCGGGTTTGCAGGTATTAAAAACGTGAGGTGGCCCAGCCAGCGTAGCTCAGTGGTTGAGTGTCAACCTATAAATCAGGAGGTCACGGTTTGATCCCTGGTCAGGGCATATGCCTGGATTGCGGGCTCGATCCCCAGTTTGTACTGTGCAGGAGGCAGCCAATCGGTGATTCTCTCTCATCATTGAAGTTTCTGTTTCTCTCTCTTCCTCTCCCTTCCTCTCTGAAATCAATAAAAATATTAAAAACAAACAAAAAAGACATGAGGTGACGTATATAGTGCAAGGAGCCCCAAATGTGGCGTTCCAGTTCTCTTCTGCTCACCAGCTGTGCACTGCAGTTTTCCGTATCTGTCAAATGCAGAAGGTGACATCTGTACTCTATCCACAGGGCTGTTGTGAGGATTCAGTGAGAGAATGATATGAAAATTATCAGTGACTATAACACATTCCACAAATGTGAAGGATCATTCTAAGCACTGATATGAATGTGGGAATCATCAGATAGTCTTCATGTCTATGGAAATGTTGGGACTAGAAAGTGATTTTACTTGACTTTCATGGATCAGCCTACTTTGAAATGAACACTGTTATATTCTCTTTGCCTCATTAAGACCAAATTATCTTTAATTAGCTTCACATAAGTATTAGATATTATACCAAATGAAATTTTGTGTCTGCTGCTCAGATTGCTGGGTGGTTAAATCTTACTTACAGATGAGTTGTGTGCATGTGTGTTTTCAAATTAGCAAATCTAAGATAAGTGTACAGTTCAAAATTACAGCATCATTCTAAGTGGAAGCTCATTGAAACTAGACACCGAGAAAGGCTGCTGTGACGTAGCTGGGAGAGTAAGAAAATCACCTTAGTACAGTAAAGGGGTCGAATATCAGTCCCCCTCTCAGGAGACCTGAAATCCCTCCTGGGTTTGTTGCCTCCATGTAGTGAAAATCTAAAGGTCACTTTTCGGTCTTTGTCAAAATCTAGTGGACATCTTTCGGTCCACGCCGAATACTCCTCTCAGCCATGTTCGACCTGTTGAGAGCCTTTTTCCTTGAATTGTTTTCTTTCTTTGGCTTCTGTGATATCATATTCTCTGCATTCTCTCTCTGCCACTTCCTTTCACATCTTTTGTTAGCTCCTTGGCCTCTCTCCATCCTCTAAATGTTTCTCCAGACTTCTGACTTGGGCCCTGTGTGTTTCCCTTTGCTTCGTAGTGTCTCCTCAGCTCCAGACCCTTAGATATAAATGCTTCCAGAACCTCTCCATTTTGGAGGCCCCACAGGCTTCTCAAAGTTAATGTCCAAAACAGCTTATCAACTTTGCACTGCTCCCTCCACCCAAAAACAACACACACAACAATAACAACAGAAATGTCAACAAACATGCAACATCTTGATTCTCCTCAGGGACCTACCAGATTAGCCAATGGCGTACCTCCGCTGGCTACTCCTTCAGTTCCACAGCCTGAATTTGGAGTCATGCTGTTCTCTCACACCAACGAATCCAAAATTCTATTGATTCTGTGTCTTAATATATATCCTACATCCTCGATATGTCCACACACCCACCAAACCAACTCAGATCTGCTATTATAATAATTACATCTAATCTAGACCTTCTTTCCCCTCCTCCATTTTTTATACTGCAGTCTAAGTTACTTTTTGAAATTGTAAATCTAATCACAGAATTTTTCAGTGACTACCAATGACCAGTAGAAAAAAAATCCAGAATTTAAAAAATAGCCCAAAAATCTCTCCTGGATCGGGCTCTTAACTATATTCTACATCACTGTCACTTTCATGTTATGTGCACCTCCTTCCTCCCCTTGAATGTATCATGTTCTCCTCTCCTTCTGCACATGCTTGCTTCTCCCACCCTGCCCCTCCTGGGGTCCCATCTAATCTCACTCATCCTTGGAGTCTCTTCTTTAGGAAGGCCTTTGTCTAACCTCTTGCTCGATTCTTTCATGTCTCAGCCACCCCATTGTCATGTGTTAACCCTAATTCTTGTTTAATGCTTGTCTATCTTTCCTGCTGGACTATATGATCGGAAATGTCTGTTCTTTGCCTCACTGTCTCAAATCGCCAGTCCAAGGGACCCAGTGTCTGAGTTTATATTAGTTTTCTGTTTCTGCTATACCAAATTCCCACAGAGTTGTTGACAGGATTCAGTTCCTTGTGTTTATAGGACTGAGATCATCCCTAACTCCCCCGCCCCCCCCCCCCTTTTTTTTTTTGCTGGCTGTCAGGTAAATGGCATTCCCTGCTTCTAAAGGCTACCTATATTTCTTGTCTTGTGCCCCCACCCTCCTTCCATCTTCAAAGCTGTCAAAGTTTGGTGGAGTCCTTCTCACACTTTGAACCTCTCCTCCTTCTTCTTTCATCTCATTTTATTAACCCAGCTGGAAAAGATCCTCTGCTTTTAAGTACTCATGATTAGATTTTGCCTTCCCAGATAATCCAGGATAATCTCCCTATCTCAAGTCCTGGACCCTTAGTCTCATGTGCAGAGTCCTTTTTGCCATGCCAGGCCATGTATTCACAAGTTACAGGGATTATGGTATAGACATCATTGGAGGCCATTATTCTGTCTACTACAGAGCCCATGTGTTTTTCTGCCACAGTACTTCCTCCAAAAATCATTTCTACTGGTTTGTGGTCTCTTTGGTACTTACTCCTTTGGTTTTGCTAGATAAAACTATTATAAGCTACTAGTGCTTAATATGTGTTTGTAATAAGAATGTTGAGTGAATGAATGTATATTACGATCTCAAACCTGATAAATTGCAAACCACAGAAGCAAACCAAATTCCAGAAAGACAAACCACCATGAATTGTGTCAGCAGAGAGAGCCTGAATTTTAGAGGAAATTGTTGAGAGGAATGGCTATATGGGAGGTAGGGAATTACATTGCTGTCTTTTATCTAATTACTATAGATTGTGTATTAGTGTATCAGGACTCAATTATAGTCTTTTGTGTTATTTTAAAGTTGGCCATGAGAAAACAAAGTAGAAATATTTCTTTGTCCCTCAGCATTCTTTTCCAGAATCATAGAAATTTAGAGCCGGCAGGGATCTATGGCCAGTTCTCTTGAGCTAAATAAAAGTTAGATTGCTGCCTAAGGGAGAGATAGGCTGAAGATTTTAGAATTTGAGTAGCTTAAATGGTAGTAGTTGAGAAATATTGCTTAAAGTGAGTGAAAGTAATAAAAGGAAGAATATTGAAAGTAGCTGAAATCCATTAATTTTCAAAATATATAATTATTAAAAAGTATTTTTCATAGGATATCTGTGAGAATAGTAAGCTGTAAAATGATGTGAATTACCTTAGTTGCTGAATATTAAGCTAAAAGAACAAAAGCGGATTTTAATGTAGAAAAAAATTTTGTGCATGAAATTGAGGTCATATGTGCTAGTGATGTATGACTTACAGGAAGTAATAAAAAAGGGGGGGGGGGAGAAGTAAACGGTATACTTTTAAACTGATGGGACCCATTTTAAGGGTGGAATTTAAATTGCTGTTCTTTAAAACTTGAGTTTTTACCCCCACTATATAAGGGGGCGGGGGGACCTTGATCAAAGTAGACCTCTCCCTCCCCCTTCAGAATATACTCCTTAAAGTCGACAAGCAAGCTGTCTTTGTTTGCTGTTCCTGCAGAAAGTGGTGATTGATACCATTTTTATATATTTAAACTTTCCCCCCACGTTTATTTGAATGAGAGAAGCCCTTGTAAAAGAATGGTGTCAGAGGTTAAATGCATCTGCCCGGGTGTTTCTCCTGCCTGAGGTCATTCTCCTATGACAACATTTTATTTGCTCAACATCTTAAATACAGATGTTTAGATTTTTTTTTAAAGCTCAGGAATAGTGTGCTTTTATTAACAGTATTGATGATTGATTTTGAATGTTTTTACTTCAAAAAGCCAAATCTCCTGGTGGGTGGAATTTTATGAAGCACCTGTTAAGCTTTAGGGAGGAGGACCTTTTTGGCAGCGACCCAAAATACATATTTAAACAATGAGCCTGCCAAAGTCAGGAAATTATAAAACAGTTTTGAAATTGCAGAATCTGCTTCTTTTTTTTATTTTTTTTATTACCCCTCAGGTTTCTCTTGCAGCTTGGTTATAAGTTCTTTCACATGGGATTTACTAATGTTCTTACTATTTTAAGACCAGATTTAGAAAAATAAAATCAAGCTTGGAGATCTCGGGTTTATATGAATAAAGACCATCAGACTTTAAACTGAATTGCCTCCTCCAGAATCTGGGCTCCCACTCCCCAAACCTTGTGGCGGAATCTATTATTTATTCTTGAGTGCAGCCTGGCTGGCTTCCTTGAGCGGCGTTGCCCCTCGGGGTCTCAGGTTTTCCTCTGTGAAGTGAGAGCTGCTAGGTAAAAAGTGTGCCCAAAACAGCGTGGAAAAGCTGAACACTCACGAAAATGGGGAAACCTGCTGAGGGTATGCTTCTTGGTGAATTCCATTTGACCTTGATCTTTCAACATTCTGACTCTCAAATTTACTATTTCTGTTCCTACTTCTAGAATTTAAATTCAGAGACTCGGTGTCAAGATGGCCACAGTTATCATTTTTGTATATTCCAGCAATGGGATATTCTTTGTATACTACTGTATTTTTTTTTTTTTTGGGGGGGGGGAGGGCGGCAGAGGAAGAAGGAGGCATTTGCAGTTGTATTATGTTAAGCAGCCCCAGTTTTTTATTTAGCTAACTATTGCTTTATGTTTTATGATTTCATTACACACATAGAGCAGGAATTGTGTGAACTTTGGCACTGCCCTCACAGTTCGGCAAATCAGAAAACGCCAGGTAAATGATGGTTTATGATGATGGTGAGGGCAGGAGGTTTACCAGAAGGCACAGGAATAATCTAAGTATCTATCATCTTCAAGTTCTCCAAGACTTATGATTAGAATTGGTATAAAGTTATCCAGTTTCTCTTAGGGAAAATGTTTGTACAGTCACTCTGTTACATACAGGGGTAAAAGGCAGAAAAACAAAGTATAATTTGGATTCTTTGATATTTTTGTATTTTCAGGTTCTTAAGGATCTTTAGTTGGCATTATCACTATATTAAATATTAGGGAATGGGAGTTTAAAAACATCTAAGGCACCATTCCCATAAAGCAATTTACTTTTTATTCTTATAGGACACCCATCCTGTTTGAAATTTTGTCCTGAACTAACAACAAATGTAAAGGCCTTAAGGTGGCAGTGCATCGAATGCAAGACGTGCAGTGCGTGTAGAATCCAAGGCAAAAATGCAGTAAGTACTGCTCTCCATGCTCCATCTCCAGGAAAAGTGTCAGTTTTCAGTGTTTAGGTTCTTATTTTCTGTAGACTGTTGCTATATTCCTTTAAATAAACAGATGTCAGGTTTCAGCATTGATCATGGAGCTCCTTTATTATATTTTATTACTGTTAATTGGATAACATAAGAATTTGTGGCCTTTCACAGTTGTTTTCAGTCTCAATTAGTCTCTAATATGTTACATTACAGGATAATATGCTTTTTTGTGACTCCTGTGATAGAGGATTCCATATGGAGTGCTGTGACCCCCCACTTTCCAGAATGCCAAAAGGTGAATTTTTAAACCATATTTAAGATGTGTTTTATTACATGCTCATTAGCCTTGTCCTGCTGTCTGACAGCTCAGAGGTTTACAGGTTCCTTAAGCATTTTTTCATCTCCCATCTTCCTGTACTTATGGGTTTGGCACAGATTATGACCAGAGGAGTGTAACAGCATTTAGTTTGAGGCTAATGTATATAATAAAGACTCTAATTCAGATACAGGGATAAAAAGACTATTCCTCTCCTGAAACTCTTTCTTTACTAGAATAAGTTTAGATTAGGTAGGTCAAAAATTTCAAACACTCTCCCTATTATTCAGTACTATATTCAGAGGCAAGAAATTACCTATTTTTGAGATGATGGTGATAATGATGACTCAGAGATCCTGCAACAGGAGCCATCACCATTTTCTTGGCCATTAGTTGATATTTTGAACAGGAGCATCTGAACTTTTATATGGGGTAAGGTTTTCCATCTCTATTTATTGTATAAGTAAAGCCTAGCTCAGTATCCTTTTTCTCATTTTATATGTTAAACATTAAAATAACTTTGCCTTATTATAAAATTTGTACATTTTCATTGTGAAAGATTTAGAAAACACAGGTTGACAAAAAGGAATAAAAAGATATCAATTAGAAATTCCTTCTTGCCCCGCATACCTTTTAAAAAGAAATGGAACATTCTATATATGATTTGTAACTTTATGTTTTTTCCCACCTTAACAATAGATCCTAGCATTCCCACATCATTAAATGTTCTCCTAACATAGTTTTTAACAAGTGTGTAGAACTCCATAATATGTAGAGCTGAGGCTACAGACGTGGTGATTGTGGGCCACAGATATGCTTTGTTGGCTATATATAAATATGTATAAATATTTACAGCTTCTCTAAATGCATTACAGAAGAGCTGCTACAATATTTTTAAATTTTTTAGTTTGAGTTCTTTAGGTAGAGTATGCATGCTCCAATTTACCCCAGTCTCACTATTCCCTGTGTTACATTCCATCTTACTTTAGTCACATATATTATACCTGGGTGGTTCCTGAACATATTTGATTTTGCAACCCCTTGTATAAAAAAACCCATAACTTATTTAATCAGTCCCCTATGGTGGACATTACAAATGTTTCCAATTTTTTCCATCCACAATTATTGCCTTAAGATAAATTCCTAGGGGAGGAATTGCTGGATCAAAGGCTATGTACATGAAAGGTTGTATCGGTTTTCAGACCAACCACCAATGTATGAGAATACCTGCTTCCCTGTATTATGACCAGCACTCACCATTACTTTATTACATTGAATCTAAGACACACTTTAAAAAACAAACAAATATTTTAACGTCTTTGAAATCAGATGCATCTTTTAGTCAGCCAATGAAATATAGTGTCCTTATTTTAAATTTTTACCAATTTGATAAAAGAAAAAAGATGTCTGATAATTGTTTTCTTTAAGTAGTGAGATGAGACATTTTTTGTGTGCTTGATTATTGGCTGTATATAATCTTCGTAAAGTGCCTGTTTCATCCATTAATCAGTTTCTATTGGGGTTTTCACCTTTTTTTCTGATTTGCAGAAGCTCATATTTTTATGCAGTTAAATCCATGAGTCTTTTATGGCTTCAGTCTTAAATGTCAGTAATGCTTAGATTATACAAATATCTATAGATTTTTCCTGGTACTTGTAATATTTCATTTTGTCATATAATATTTATCTGCCTAGAATTTATTTTTGTAAAGGATAGGAATAATTTTTTTCCTACCTAGATAGATAGCTGTTTGTTCCATTACCACGTTTTGAGTCATTTTATCTGATAATTTGCTACTGATTTGAAATAAAACGTGTTTGATATGCTAAACTTTTCTCTAGCTTTCAGTATTCTGGTTTTTCAGTTCTTATCCTTGACCTAGTTCCCTATGCGAGGTGTATAGTTTTAATAATTGTAGCTCCATAGTGCTTAAACATTTTAAGTTTTAATTTAAAAATTATATTTTATACTGATAGTTTTTTTAGTGTGGAAAATTTCCAGAAAGATATGATAAAATAAATATTTTTGTCCAGATGTTCCAAAAACTGATGGACTTGAAAATGTCTTCCTCAAATCAAAAGACATATAGTATCTGACAGGCTCAGGTTGTCTTGTGTGTTTATGTGGATGAGGGAGGCATGTGACATGTTGGGAAAGCCTTCTGGAAAGGCTCTGAGGCGGGGGCTGCCCTCTGCTCTCACCACCTTGACGGGGAAATTGACCTTTAACAATGGCTTCCTGAAGAGACTGACAGAAGGGAATGAGCCACCTTTCGGAGTCACGTTCTGCATGCAGGCATCCTTACAGCTGCAGTTTATCTTTACTGTCTCTCCTAAAATGAAACATTAAAATATTTTTCTCATATATGTATTAATTCAGGGATGTGGATTTGCCAAGTCTGCAGACCAAAGAAAAAGGGAAGAAAACTACTTCATGAGAAAGCTGCACAAATAAAACGTCGATATGCAAAACCCATTGGACGACCGAAAAATAAATTAAAGCAACGATTGTTGTAGGTTGAGATCTTATCAAAAAGAAATCTTTTATGTTGTGCTTTAAAATATAGGTGATTATAACCCCCATAGGTTCCATTAACTTTTTACCATCTCTTTTACAAACTCAAGGGATGGGGAATATTTCTCCTTTTATATAAGCTGTGGAAATTTTTTGAAAATAACATTTTTAATTACAGTTGGCATTTTGGGGTCTTCTGTTGACAGGATCTGTGATGCTAAGTGACATTTTTTCAAGCAGCAGGATGGAAGCAGAATGTCAGCACAGGAAACAGTCATTCGGCCTACTTTGTTACTGGCTGAGCATTAGAAGAGCTTAATTATACAGTAGTTATGTGGGAGTTTTAAAACGAGAGGGATTTGTCTCTAGTGAATCTATTTTGTCACTCCAGATAACGTTTTAGGAAAATACTTATTTTTTTCTGGTGCTAATTTAGTATTGTAACATTTCAAGATCCCTTTTATGAAATATGACCATCTGAGAAACCTGCAAATGACTATCTTCATGTTTGCCTCCAAAGAGTTAGACAGGACTATTTGGTATGTGCATATGTGTGCAGGCCTATAGTACATACATATAGTACACACATATTTGGTATGTGCATATGTGTGCAGGCCTATAATAACAATTCGCTGTGGCCTCCAGCTCTACTATGATAAACCCATTTCTGCTACCTTTGCCATATGGTTGCATTAAAGCCCAGTAGAACATTTGCAGGAGTTACTTGGAAAAGTAGAGAAAAGATAAGAAGTGCAATGCATGTAGTTTTAAAAACCTGTATAGAGTAGGGATTTGACTATGAGTATTAAGGTGTTTAGAAATGAAATCAGCAGACTTGCATATCTGAAGCAGTTCTATTAATAAGACCATTGTCCGGTTCCTGAAAGGGTCACTGTGATATAAAAAATGAGTAAATGCTCTCTACACACACCCTGAACAAATACCAAGTATCTGACTTGCTTGCTCTTTTTGCCTAATTTTATCTGAAGCAATTCACTATATTACCTGCTTTCAGAAAAAGTGTCCTCCTGCACCTGTATCCATCCCTCAAAGGAGAAATAGGAAATGTGTGATCTTTTCTAGAGTTTTCTGTGACTCTTTATGAAAACCCTTTAACTGGTTGGCATTTTTAAATGGAATTTTTGTTAATTTCTGGAGGCAAACATAAAATAAAATCTTTCATATTAGCATCAGTTGAAGTAGAAATTACATGTTTTTGCATTCATCCTGTGTAAGCATTGTTCTTGAAATGGGACTGTATCCTCAGGGCCCAATTAAAAAAACCAAATTAGGATATAAACTTTCTAAACAAAGGACGCGGCTGAAAATTGCATCTGGCACCAATCCTAACTTTTTGTTTGTCCAAAATTGTCCTTTGAGCTTAGGAATTTTTAAGACAGTCTAGGGAGTTTTCCTTTGTACATGCTTTATAAGCATATTATCCTTTCTGGGCAATCGATTCCAGATACAGTCCAAATGCACGTTCTAATGCGAAACTTTGAGCCTGGATGAGTTGTTTA
Source organism: Eptesicus fuscus (assembly GCF_027574615.1). Classification (NCBI taxonomy): domain Eukaryota; kingdom Metazoa; phylum Chordata; class Mammalia; order Chiroptera; family Vespertilionidae; genus Eptesicus; species Eptesicus fuscus. The sequence continues at coordinate 15,403,200 of NC_072489.1, read as the reverse complement.
TTGGTAGCCCTCACCGTGACACTGGAGATCTCCAGCGTTAACCTGATTTGGCTGAATAGGTGGCGCCAGGCACAAGCGGGTGGGTGAGCCGCCCTAGATGAGCTCGTGGCTGCCACGTTGGTCTGCACCAGCTCCCCTTCTGCTGACTGCTGAAATTGTTCATCATGTCTTTATGTACAAAATGACCCCCAAAATGTGGTCTTCTACTTGTGATTACTTAAAATATTTTTGTAATTCTATATCATACCATTTTCAGGCTTCCATTTCTTCATTATTATCCTTCAGCTAAATTGATAATTTTTAAAGTGCATTCTTGGGCCCCAGCGCAGCCATAATTCACATGCAAATGTTTCCATTGTATGAAATCCTGCTGCAAAATGGGTAGCTTTCCAAGCCCTAACCTGAGGTGAAGGCAGACAGCTGCCCTTCCTGTGCGCAGCTGTGTTAATGGAGTGACCTCCAGTCTCTGTTGACCACACAGCTGTATAGGCGAAACCACCAAATGAACTGCAATAGCAGTCAGAACCCGTGCACAGAGATTCTGACGCCAAGTGTCTGATAATGACCATGGTAAATGTGCTGCTGCTTCACCAGACTTTCCATGTCATGTCTGACCTGCTGTAGCTTTTCTTTAATCATTTCTTCGGTTTTTTGCTATTGTTGTCATTTTTTCAGCAATATTTTATGCTGTAATTAATTGTCTCCTTTACTTAGAGAGTATTATTGGTTATCTTGTCATCCTAAGCATAAACTGCTGAGAGGACAAGGGTATCTTTTAGTATTTTCTTTAAAAACAAACAAAAAAACAAACATAAAAACCTACTAATTTGTAGACATAACCCAAATTCTATTTATATAAATTTTCCATTTGAGTTAAAATTGCTTCTAACTAGAAATTAGATAAGCTTATTCTTTTGCTTCTAGATAATATGACTTATTTCCTTTAATATTTTAGAAAAGACATCAGGAAATCATAATTACTTGGTGACAACACAAGGGTAACATTTTAATTCAATTATAAAGAAAGCATTGGGTTTTCTCAGTCTCTTCAAAAATTTTCTTACTTATATTGATTGCCCTTGGGTGCACATGGATTCTTCTAGCACCTGTTGGATGGGCCCTGGGAGAATCGTGACACACAGGTGTAGTTGCTGCTAACTTTCAACAGAGAGACATCTCAGTGGAGGCACACACATAAAAACAGTCCTTAGGGTTGCAATTCAGCTTCTGAAGTTTAAGCACATTGAATGCAACTAGTTGCTATAAATTTGTTTTAGATACCTTTATAATTCTATTATTAAATGCTGATACTATTCTCTAAATTTTTGCCTAGGTCTGTAACCAGTGATGAAGGATCCATGAATGCATTCACAGGAAGGGGGTCACCTGGTAGGGGTCAAAAGACTAAAGTCTGTACCACACCTTCATCTGGTCATGCTGCATCTGGGAAGGACTCAAGCAGCAGATTGGCTGTTACAGACCCCACTCGGCCTGGTGCCACCACCAAAATCACCACCACCTCCACCTACATTTCTGCCTCTACACTTAAAGTTAACAAGAAAACCAAAGGGCTCATTGATGGCCTTACTAAGTTTTTTACACCATCACCTGATGGTCGCAGATCACGAGGTGAAATAATAGACTTTTCAAAGCACTATCGTCCAAGGAAAAAGGTCTCTCAGAAACAGTCATGCACTTCTCATGTGTTGGCTACAGGTACCACACAAAAGCTAAAACCTCCACCTTCTTCACTTCCACCCCGAGCCCCCATCTCTGGTCAGAGCCCCAGTTCACAAAAGTCCAGCACGTCCACTTCTTCTACCTCTCCCCAGAGTTCTTCCAGCCAGTCCAGTGTGCCCTCCCTGAGCAGTCTCACTAGTAACAGCCAGCTGAAGGCACTCTTTGATGGACTCTCTCATATCTATACCACTCAGGGACAGTCTCGAAAGAAGGGACACCCAAGTTATGCACCACCCCAGCGTATGCGTCGTAAAACTGAATTCTCTTCCACAGCAAAGTCTAAAGCCCATTTCTTTGGAAAAAGAGATATTAGAAGTAGGTTTATGGCTCACTCCTCCTCCTCTAGCTGGGGGATGGCTAGAGGACGTATTTTTAAAGCAATTGCTCACTTCAAGCGAACAACTTTCCTTAAAAAGCACAGGATGCTAGGCAGATTAAAATATAAAGTGACCCCTCAGATGGGGACCCCCTCACCAGGGAAGGGGAGCTTGACAGACGGAAGGATTAAACCTGATCAGGATGATGGTAAGCAAAAGGTCAAAGCTCCAACCAAACCTGCGTCCCGTCCCTTTCTCCCCAACCCCCCAAAAATCAATCAATCAACTCCTATTTGTCACATAGGTCTTAGCTATTTCTCTTGTTCTCACTTCACTTTCATACAGAAACAGTGAAACTTTGACCTTTTTCTAATGCTGACTAAACCTCCAAAATGTTGTTTTTCCAACTAATACTCTCCCACCTTTTATTATTTATTTCCATTCGTAGTGACACTAGGACCCCCCAGATGCCTTCATAGCGTTGCTTATGGCTTTGTAGTCCCGCATGAGTAGCCACTGTCACGCTTCTGCCATGTCCTTTCCCGTGCGGCCTCTTCAGCCACAGTGCTGTTCGGTCGCACGCTGTCAGCGCCTCCAACGGGGTTTTCAGCTCCCCACTCCCCTCTGCTCCATTGCTTTCTCATGACCAAGTTCATCCTGCTTCCTTCTCAACAAACTGATCTGTGGTTCTGTGAGCTGTGCTTTTGGGTGTGAGTGTGTCTGTGTGTGTATTCACCTTAGGGAGAAAACTGATTTCAGAATTTCATTTAACCAATTGGCCCGTTAGATGTGCTACCCTTTATAAAACAAAAACAAAAAAATGTGTCATTTGGACAAAGTGGTAGATTTTGCTATCTCAAAAGTGGTAATGGGAATTCTATAACTAGACTTCTAATCTTGGTTGAAAAATCTGATTTTGTTTTGTGTTGCTCTTACTTTCCCTCATTTATGTATTGAAGCTATAAGATGACAGTGATTATTCAAATAAAAATTGGGGTACAGCAGGGAAAGGGTACTGCTGGATCTTTGAGCAGTGCTTAGCTATAAATGTTTATAAAGCTTTACAGAAAATCCCTATTTGCCCACTATGCTAATTTGGTACCGTTTTGGTAATATACGGTGGTCACTAGTGATTCAAGTCAGTGAAGACACTTTCTGCTGGTTTTAAATGACAGATACTGAAATCAAAATAAGCATCAAACAAGAAAGTACAGATATAAATGTGATTGGAAGCAAGGATACTGTCACCGAAGAGGACTTGGATGTGTTTAAGCAGGCCCAGGAGCTCTCTTGGGAGGTAAGGCCCGGCTACTATTATCACAACAAGGGTAATATGTGACTTCTTAAGTTATGGTTATTATGAAATGCAGCTTTGATTTTATAGAAACTCCTCCTCAAAATCCTCTGTGGTTCTTTAACTGTGACCATGATTATTTTTGTTGCCTGTCCATTCAAAAGCAATGACGTTGTGGAGGTATCTCCACTCTTAAAAGTTGGCAATGCTCAGCTGGTCTCACAAAATAGACCAGAGTAGAAATGGCTGAGTCCAATTTTGAAAACACCTAGTTGTGAAGGAATAGAATTCTATTTTTTTTTCTTGTCAAATATAGAAGATAGCAATTTTAAATCATTAACAAAAAGGAAGAACATTGCTTTTAAGTTTACCAGTGCTGCTGCCAACACAGATGGCCAGCCATATGAAAAATGTCTCACAACCTTAACTCTTTGGCATTGATAAAGGCAATATTATGTTGTATGATCAGTCATAGTCACTTTTTATTGTCCAGGAATTTTTTTTTATATTATTTCACTTAAAATGTTAACTCTACTTAGCTTATTGTCACCAAAACATTGAAAGGTAAGGCTGTTGGACTTCTCAAAGACAGATTTTGTCTGCGTTGTGACTTTTTTATGTCAGTAGACCACATTCAGTTGGCACAATACTCACGGATAAGCTCCCTGCCCCACCTCACTTCCTTTTTTAGGGAAGGAGGCCATCGATAGGTTCTTAAAATTTATATTCAGTAGCAGTCATTGGGCTAAATACTTTGGTGGTTTCTACTTTAGGGGCTATTGGGTATTTCCATTCATCATTCTGCCCCAGCAGTATGCTTTGTGTTGTTTTTCCTTTGGCTAAGATAAATGTCAAAATTTCCCCCAATCTTTGAAATTTGAAGTCCTTAAATATTACAACTTCTTTAGCCTATTTCTGGCATTCATAGATAAACAGGATGAAAGCAGGCATTGTCTGAAAGATACTGTTAAGTCTAAAGCCCTTTCTTTCCAACATGCTAACACTGGCTTTTTCTTTTAAGAACATCTCTTGTCTGTGCCAGGCACTGTGCTGGACACTGAGAATGCCACAGTGAATCAGGCAGACAATGTTCTTAACCTTGTGTAGCCTACTACACAGGAGTAAGGGGAGTAGGAGGAGACTTCACAATTGATTACTTAATTATAATTGAGATAAATGTTACTTTATGGAAGAATGGGGACTGAAGAGTCTATATAATGGCCTCATCATCTTTTAATTTCTTCAGTTTCAATACATTGCAACAGATCATTGAATTCAGTTCAATAGACATTTGTATTTACCTCATGCGCATCCTATCTTGTTGGTACTTTTTTTAGAGTATTATTAGTTTGTCTATATATAAACCTTATACAAAGTTGATTATTATTTCAAGGCCTATATTGTTTTTTCAACAACATGAAAATTCACAATTAAGATTAGGGTTCTGGTCTTGATAGGTTTTCATATCTACCAGTGAAAGAACCAAGATGCAAGTGAAGAAATCCCTTTCTAATACTTATATTTTATTTCTTTTCTTTCTCTCTGACAGAAAATAGAGTGTGAGAGTGGAGTGGAAGACTGTGGCCGGTACCCTTCTGTAATAGAATTTGGGAAATATGAAATCCAAACCTGGTACTCCTCACCTTACCCACAGGAATATGCAAGGTAATGGAATAAGCCTGCAGGTATATAACTTTAATGTCATATATGTGAGGAAGGAAAAATCTTGATTCTAAAGCAGGAATATATTATTTTCAGGACATAAATTTTGATGGTAGATTTTAAGTGCTTCCAAAACTATTCCTTTTGCCAGTGTCTTTTTATAGTACTTAATGTCCTATTTAAGCTCCTAACACTCCTTAGTTACACAGGCATCATAAATTTTGCCTTTTAGCTTCTAGATCATGCTTTTTCTCTTTGGTTAATTGGGTAAATGTTATTTGTATTTGAAACCAACTCGGGGGGAAAATAGCCATTATAAAATATTTGGTAGTTTCTTCTACGTTGCCTTTTTCCTAGTTAGTTTAGAACACTAATTAGTTAGTCTCATCTCTGATTTCTAGCATTTTATTTTCAAGCTTTTTACTGAAATGTAGCAAAAGAGGGAAAAATGGGAGAATGTAGGTCAGAGAGGGTAGCCTTAAGAGACCCTTCCCCAAATATTTACCTTAAAGCCATCTGTGACTAACTTGTTAAAAGTGAAGAGAAAATAATAGTACTAGAGATTTCATTTGTCTTGAACTGAGATTGTCTTGAACTAATATATTTTAAAGTGGGTGTCTTGTGGGCAGATCTCTTCCTTCAGGTACATCAGGGCAGGCTTTATTAGTATCCTCTCAGCTGTTTTAGCCTGCAAAGTGTCTGGTTAATCACACACCGGCTTTTCGTCTACAGTAAACATTGTCCTTTTCTCTACCATGTGGGTGTCTGGCCGGTCATCTAATTGGAGAGGATGGGGAGGGTTCTAGAAGTTGAGTAGCAAACTGTCAGGAGTGTTGGTTTCTCTTCCCAGGTTATATCACTTGGCTCTGTGTTCTTAAACAATTTTTTAAAAACACCAATGAGCTTTAATTTGTATGGGTGATCATAAGTCATGTGTTCTGAGAGCTTTGAATAAAATTTGCATATAAGTCCAAGATTTGAAATTACTATTATCTGAGTCTGTATCTAACTCTCCTCAAAATATTTCTCCCCTTCCTTTTTTTAATTAATTTATTTTTAAATGAATGAATGAAGTTGGTTTTGTGTGTGTGTGTGTGTGTGTGTGTGTGTTTATTTTATTGATTTCAGGGAAGAAGAGAGAGAGAGAGAGAGAGTGAGAGAGAGAGAGAGAGAGAGAGAGAGAGAGAGAGAAACATCAATGATGAGAGAGAATCATTGACTAGCTGCCTCCTGCACGCCCCTCACTGGGGATCGAGCCCACAACCTGGGCATGTGCCCCAAACCGTGACCTCTTGGTTCTTAGGTTGACAACCACTGAGCCTCGCTGACTAGGCAATTTATTTTTTATTGTTGACAGTATTACAGATGTCTCCCACTGCCCCCCCCCCCTTAGCCCCTTCCACCCAGCCCTGCCCTACCCTAACCTCCCCGATTCTTATACCCCAAAGACCTTGAAAATGCTTGTGAGCATTTGTTGTGTAAATACTAGCAACACCCATTTAATTGTGATAGGTTACAATAAAATAAGGTGGAGAAAAAGTCAGCAGGGAAGAGAAAGCTGTTTGTCTAGTGTTACTCAAAAGAATCAGTAGAATTGGTAGAAACAAACCAGACCTTTTGACTTGCTTACATTTAGTGCTTTAGACCATATGTAACTATGATAGTAACTTTAAAGTCATCTGACCCCTAAATACAAGAGGAAACAATTATATTCTAGGGCTCTTCAGCCTTATAAGCATGCAGATTATTTTTTAAAATAATGAATGCACTTCTTTCTGAATAAAAGATTATTATAATTACACCACTGACCACATATACTATTGAAACTATGACAATAAATGAAATTTGAAAAATATACATGGTTACATGACAGGATGCTATCCTATTGTTGGTTTTTAGAATAGTGGTTCCCGTTCTTTCTTTAGGGCATTTCTAAGAAAAGACGTGATTTATTCATAGAATAAGGCAACAAATATTATGTTGAAAAGTAATGTAAGGTTTGTCAGTTCTCTTTACTACTGGCTTGTTTTTATGCTTTTTTTAACTACTTTTTTTGAAATGCTATTATACAACCTTGATAAGATTTAGAGATCATTGAACAATATTTAATATTTCCACCTAATTAGTATAATCAATCTGAAAGATTCTTTGATTTTAAAATTTTAACAGATTACCAAAGCTTTACCTGTGTGAATTCTGTCTTAAATATATGAAAAGTAAAAACATTTTGTTAAGACACTCAAAGAAATGTGGATGGTTTCATCCTCCAGCAAATGAAATTTACCGAAGGAAAGACCTTTCAGTATTTGAGGTAAGCATGTGTAAATAAAAACTCAGCTTTTGAAACTTAGTATTTCCAATTGTTGACTATGTGTTGAATTGTTTGTAGACGGTGTAAAGTCTACTCAATTTTGGCATTGAAATTCAGACTGCTCTTTAAAATATCTCCATGTTTTGGAATGTTTATCTAACCATATTAAGTAACCATTTAGATTGATAATGAATTCCTACTTCATCATATTAACTTTTTGTCTTGCCCCAAGTCCCTGTCTGCACCAGATATGTTCACCAGTGAATTTATGATCTCCTCAGCTCTTTGTAAATTCTCTTTTCTTTGGCAGGAGAAATGAGCTTTGTTCAGCAGCTCCAGCCAATGTCTGGCAGGTGCTCACTCTTCCAGGGAATTGAGCAGCTGTACATATCTCCTCAATACACAACCACCTGTGTTTCCATCCATTTCTTGGCAGAGTTGATAATCCTTTTGGTGAGCCCCCAGCAGATGTTGGGACTCCCCCCCATCTGGGAGGATGACCACCCCTGGAGAACTCTGCAATTCACAGGAACCCCTTGTGGCTCTGTCTGTCATTGTGGATTCTTGAAGATATTTTGTGTTTTCAGAATTGATTTAGTAGCAAAAGGCCTTTGCCTCTATATCATTTCATTGTTTATTCATGTTCTACTGTCAGTTTCAGGGATCCAGTTTAGCTGAGGCAGCTGTACCTTGAGGAAACCATGCCTTTTTTTTCATGTTACTGCCTTTTCACAGGGTTTCTTTCTGTCCTTTATTCTCCCCATTTCAGTTGAGCACTTCCATTGCCCTGGCTTACTTTCTTCTCTGTTATCCATCTTGGTGCATTATTTTTCGTTCCTGGGTACTCAGTAGACATGATATTTTCTCTCTGAAATACAGTTTTACTTTGGATTCTTTTTTTCTGAATTGTTCAGACTGGAATGTATTGTTCTGCCCCACATTTCTCTGTAGCTCTGGTCTATAATGTCTTGCATTGTATTTGACACAGGGAGGGTCATACATAGGTTTCTGGCATGGGTCAGTCGTCCCCTCTCAGACTAGCGGGGCCCACTACTTTTTCCCAAGGCTGATCAGAGAACACCGGTAACTCCAGCTGTGTCTTAGGAATTTGGAAAGCCCCTCTCCCTGGGTATATCAGACTCTCTTTTGGCAAGCTTGAAGAAGGGTCATGTTGCTGGGAAGATTGGATGTTAGTTCTTACTAAGGGTAGGCACAGGGTTTCTCTACCTGGGCACTGTTCACATTTCAAGCTGGATATTCTTTGTTGCAAGAGGCTGTCCTGTGCATTGTAGGATGTTTAGCAGCATCCCTGGCCTCTACCAACTAAATGCCAGTAACACCACCATCCCTCCTGTTGTAACAACCAGAAATGTCTCCAGGTGTAACCCATGTCCTCTGGGGGCAAAATCACACACAGAGGGAAAGCTGAGTGCAAGTTCTTGTCCTTCCTGCTGTTAGTCTTGGGATGTGACCCAGCGAGCCCCAGCCAGACTGAGACAGCAGAGCTGTCCGCACTTGAGGCTTAACTGATGTCACAAGTTCAACTTTCCTTTTGGCTCCTTCCTTGGTGCCTTGTTCCTTTCTTTTAACCAAAATAAAGTGAAATCACTGTCTCACTGTTTCCAGAAGGACAGAACACATTGTGGCTTTTAAGTAATTGTTAAATAAATCAGCATGAATCCGCCCGTGGGGCTGAAGCTTTCATAAATCCAGGGGCTTCCTTAAGGGTAAGAGAATCAGTGTTTCCAGTTGCTAGGCTGGTAAGAGTGGTCTGCTATTTCAGGGCAGATGCTTTGGGACTGCACAGAGGTGAGAGGGGGAAAGTCAGAAGCAGATTTGTAAAATTTATTCATAAAAATAATTGAAGAAATTGGATTGGATAAGAACCAAGGTCCCTATTCTAGAATCTAAGTTAATACTTAGAGTACAGCATGTCGGAAATTTCTCTGAGCAGTTTCCTAAGTATCTTGAAAAGAAATAAAGAATAATCACAGATTACTACTTGCCTGTCTTCTCTATCACTCTTGAGAGCCCGCCACATCAGACCTTTCACATCTGGTAAGATTTGGCTTCGGCATTGTCATCTCTGTTTTTCTGGTTCACAGATACATCTTTGTCCTTTTTGTAATGTACTACCATTTCCAACAGGACTACATTCCCAAATACATAAAAACTTACTTTAATTAAAGAGAGAATTGTAGCCTCTGTACCCGTTGCCCATATTTGATTATGTTGCTATGTGTGGGACCTAGGTTTCATCCAAGGGAAATAGTTATATGAAGTCTAAAAATAATTTGTGCAATATGAGAACCTGTATGGTCCACAGGAGACTCAAGAACAGTGAAGTTCATTGTTAAAGAGCTCTGGTTAGCAAATATCCATTTCCCCTAAGAGAAGTGCTGGGGAAATTTTTCTTGAATCTGCTGTGATTTCTGTTTTCAACAAGTAACTACATTTGATCAAAGAAATTGGCATCTGTGCTTAGCCTCCTGTCTATAGCCATCAGTATCACAGCTTGATTCTTTTATTTTGAAGGGAAATAGACTGTAATCATTGTACTTATTGTAGGTTGAAATTCATCTCACTTTCTCTGTAAGTATTCCCAACATAGAAATTTTATCTTTTCCAATTATATTTAAAATGATGCTTGGGATAAAACCAAAATGGAAGCCTCTTTTGCTAATCCTCTCTTCTGAAGAATCAGAGTAATACAGTTCATTTATTTTATTTTTATGTGAAGCCCTTTTGTAAACAACATAAAGTGTAACTTACTTGAACAGTATTTTGATCTGTTTACATTTCTTTAGTTCAGGTTTACATGGTTCAAGCAGAGAGGACATGCCTGATCATTTTTTACTCGTAATAAATTACAAAAAAAAATTACTCCTTTGTTAGTGGTTTGGCCTTTCTTCAGGTAGCTTAAAGAGAAATTTAAGCTATCTTATACCCCAATTTAAGAGAAAAGGTGGAGTTCTGATTTGCCAAGTGACACCTATATTCTGTTTAACTTTATACTTGTTTAATGGAGTGTTTTAATCTCTCCGTTTGGGATTTGGAAATAAAACTATGTACTTTCCAAACACCATATAAAAGAAACAATTTTATATTGAGTGGTATTTTTATGATAAATAATGTTGTCTGTTTCTCTTTGCTAGGTTGATGGGAATATGAGCAAAATTTATTGCCAAAACCTTTGCTTGTTAGCCAAGCTCTTCCTGGACCACAAAACGTTGTATTATGATGTCGAGCCATTCCTTTTTTATGTCCTTACAAAAAATGATGAAAAGGGCTGTCATCTGGTTGGATACTTCTCTAAGGTAAAACAAGAGCCAGTATGACCTTCATTTTCTTTTTCAGAATGTTTTTGGTAGAGCCCAGTTCTTTGAACAGGGCTTTTTTATCACTATAATTTGAATAAGTGACACATGTTTCTGAAAAGCTCAGGTTCTTGTTCATAGCTCATTTAAAAAACAACAAAAACAATCAACATCATGCCTAGGACGTGTGTAAAGGACCTCAGCCCTGCTTGCTGTCTTGATTATCAGCATCCACGTAACGTCATAATTGCAGCGGCAGACCACCTCACATCTTTGATTTTCTGAATGTTAAGCTTATTTTCTTTTCCCTCTAAGTGGTGTCAACATGAAGATTTCCGTGTAATTAATGTAGCATTTAGAGATAATTCTCATCTCTTTTCATTGCATTCCCTCTGTGGTTATCAGTATCTCTGTGAATGGGAACATTGGCATTTGGACAGTCAAGCTGATGCAATGACTGGTGGCACTCTTTCATCTCTTGTTCTCTCGACTATTGTTTTAAGATCTAAAACAGTATCGCCTTTAAAAGGCCTGAGTATCTCCAGTTGTTAACATAGGGAAGCCTTGCTCTATTGAGTGGATGTCATTAGTCTTTTTCGCTCATTCAGAATGATTTTTTCACATTCTTCTGCTCAAAGGCTTCTGTGAAACAATTCATATACAATGAAGGAAAACTGAGTTTGGAGATATTTACCAGGCACTGACCTGAACTATTCTTAGGCACCTCTGAAATAGTTTAATGTGCCAGGATGGTAATATGAGACTTCCAGGCAGAAGGTATAAATGATCAAGACCCTGTGTTTGTTTGTTTTTCTTTATGATATATTTTTTCATATTAGGTGATAAGTGAATTATAATGACTCTGCTCTTACATAATATAAGTGGAATGCTTTATAGAAATGTTATTTTCATGGAAGATCAAAAGGTAGAATATATATAAAGGTGCTTTACCAACTGTAGTTTTTCTAAATTTAAGAATCAGTATAAAGACCACAAACAAAAATGCTAGTAAATGACAGCACTCATGGGAAACTGCCTCGATGTCTTAATCCACATATTTGGTAAAGCTCTAAAATGAAAAAGAAGGAAGTTTATTTGTGCATTACAGATTCAAAAGATGACAGGATCAGCACAGAATTTTAAATAGGAAATCTATTTATATAATTTCTAAAACATCCTATCTTTTCTATAGGTAAGTAAAGATCTTTTTCTCTGAAAAGTTAAAAAGAATGGAGGAGATGATTGTCCTTCCTATAGAACATGGTGTTCTTTCAGTATATCTGTTTAAACGTAGATGCTTAATGTTGCCTGTTGCCCCTGCCCTGCCTTGTCTCGGACTGGCCTCTGGATCTACGGTTGGTGGTGACTCTTATTGTTTGAGTCTCTGCCTCTTCCTCCAGGGCCCCACGTTTTGCTCAGAACAAACTAAACTTTTCTCATTTTGTCACAGTTTCTGTTATAGTATAGCAGCAACTACTGTCATTTCTTACCATCTTCGGAATATTGATATTTTTGGCAGTGTAGTGAAACAAAAATTCATCTAAAAATAACCCGGCCAGTGTGGCTCAATGGTTGAGCATCAACCCGTGAACCAGGAGGTCATGGTTGGATTCCCGGTCAGGTCACATGCCCTGATTACAGGCTTGATCCCCAGTAGGGGGCATACAGGAGGCAGCCGATCAATGATTCTCTCTCATCATTGATGTTTCTATCTCTCTCTCCCTTCCTCTCTCTGAAACTTAAAAGACTAGCTACAAATCAAACCATACTCTAACGTGTCAACTGGAATGTGAAGGACTATGGCCCTTTGGAGTTATCCTTAAACCAAATTTTAGAGGTTATAGCCATAGAATGGCCAAGATGACCTAGAAAAGTTCAGTGTAAATTATTACATGCATGTGACTATCCAAGCACATAATAGATTGCTCTAAACAGGAGGGAACTAAGGTGCAGTTATTTTATCTAAAGATTAGGATTTAGGTGTACTAACATGTATTGGGTGTGGGATTATTCTTGAGTTGGATTTCAAGAAGTCTGCTAGGAATAGGAAGGAATCTTCAGCATAAAGAGAAGAATGACATCAAGGGTGAATTCTTTTAATCCACTGTACATCTCTTTTTAGATAGAATGACCCATTTGTCTAACTTTGCAAAATAGACTAATTATTTGAATCTTTGCCATTGATGTTCACATTCAGAGATGGACAATCCTGCTTCTTAGGAAAACTGACATGTATTATTTCTTCCTCCTCATTTCTTGGACTCCACAGACAGCTACAAATGTGCAAAAGTTGGAAGCACATCTTTTTCACAAAGAAAACTTTAATTCTGCCCTGTAGGGGTTTTTCCACAACCATTTCCTGTGATCTTTCAAACAGGTTCATTAAAGATCTGGGTGTTCTGAAGCAATTCTTTGATGTGGTTAGTACCATTTGTGGTCAATCTTATTTGTGGCTTATATTTGGCCAGAGCATTCACAACCTCAAAAGCCTTTTCCAGATCTTCTCTGTGTAGGTTTGGGCGGCTTCTGTGTACTCTGCATAAAATACTGCCGCTCTGAGGCCACATCCCGTGAAACTGCAAAGTCTTCCTTAGCTATAAGACCATACTCTTCCCAGCCTTGCTCTTGGTTTCAGGCTCTTGGTAATATTTTGGCCTCATTTTGTTTGGAGGCTCTGGGGTTTCTTTTTGCTGCTATCGCTTTTGTTTTGTATTTCTGGCTTGAAATGCAGATTAATTATTTCTTTAACTTTTTACTTTGACTTTTTATTCAAAGGAGAAATGTATTGGTGCAAACCTACCCACACACATACTATTTTAGTTTCACTGGGGCATTTGCTCAAAGGCATAAGACATATTGCTGTTGTGGAGTTGTACATTATTTAGCAAGGTGGCTGGCTAAGTCTAACTGACAGCGCCGGGTGACTCTGGATTCCTCCTCCCCCCCCCAACCCCCCCTTCTTCCAAGTTGTTTTGAGCAAGGAAAGCATTTCTTCCATACTGTCTGTGTCGTTTCATTTGGCTCATATTTCCTTGGATTCTTTATTCATATTTTATGGTACTGGCTTCCAAGAATAAAGACATGATTGAGAAACACGCCTGGAGTTGATGGTTTGTCATTAGCTGATGGTTTGATTGATTAACAGTAGGATTATTCTGCTTGATCCTCACCTAACACTTTGGCTCACCTTCGTGAACTGTTGTACAAGGCCAGTGGCAGGTGCAGGGAATGGCCCACTTCAGCGGAGTCTGACATACTCGATCTGTTCCTCCCTCCCTCCCGCAGGAGAAGCTTTGCCAGCAGAAGTATAATGTCTCCTGCATAATGATCATGCCCCAGCACCAGAGGCAAGGATTTGGACGGTTTCTCATCGATTTCAGTAAGTGAAGTGCTTCCTTTACTTTCATACCCAGCGAGCTGATAGCAGTTAAAGGAAGAGTAACATAAAACTTTGTTTAACCTTCGTTGTTTTTATCAATAGGTAATGGTTTTTCTATTTATATTTACATAGGTTAGAAAATCTTCCTCAAGTGAAAAATTTACTGCTGCTCACTTATTGTACTCCAGGAAATTGAGACTAGATCTCTCAGCAGTGCCGCCCGCTCACAAAGCCATTACCCTGAATGAACCGGCAGAATTGCATTCCATTCCATGGTGTTCATGCTCATTAGCACCAAAAGAGGCAATTATTTGCGATTAAAACTGAAGAAAGTGTTATTTAAAAGGATATTCAGCTTTCTAAAATTTTGCCTATAATCTTGTACAGTACAGAGCAGGGGAGGGATATTTCTCTTTAGAAAAACAATTCTTTAGGTAGCCTGTTCTTTGAGCCTCCCTAGTAGAAATAACGATCTTGTTTTGTTCACTTCTCTTTTCTGTTAGGGAAATTATTATAGTGTTTGTATCTAGAAGTTGCCCAAGAAATATTTTTTATACACATTCATATCTTTTGAGTCCCCTCAATTAAAACTGCAAAAATATATAAAATTGTGCACAGGATAATGTAAGAAAAATGTAGTGTTTTTCTCTTTTATATTATGTTGGTTGTGTAAATGTAGTGTTAAGGCTACACTTGGAGAATTGATTCCAAATATCCAGATAACACGGAGGCCATGGATGCCGTGATAATAGTTATTTCTGACGGCGTAAAAATCTGTCACTGGGAACTGTGTGCTGCTTCTTTACCAGATTGTAGTTTGTCTGATTTTGAACCGAAAGAAGAAAATTTCAGGAAATTGTATAATTTTCATAAAGTACATCAAATGCAAAAACCACAGTGTAAATGTGCGCAAGGAAAATCAGGGAGAGATAGGTTGAATATATATCTACATTATTAGATATTGAAATATTAAAGTCGGGGTGTAAAATAATGGTAGATCAATTTTGAACTGATTGTGTGATGTATTGACATTGAAGGATATTTTTTGAAGTATTTTTTATTGATTATCTTTGAATTTTGGGGTAACATTTCTAGTTATTAATTCATTACCCTCATCTTATCTATCCTTTCCTGATGTAGTCTTCCCAGGGAGGCCATCTTACAGGAGTTCCCATTTTCATTTCACAGAGTCCTAGCTGTAAGCAGGTCAAAGAGGAAATCCAGTGGTCTTGCTCTGAAGTTTTGTGGCCAGCATTCATAAGTTGCTCATAAATATTAGAATTTCTGATATGCATAGCAGCCATTCAAGACTTAAACTGTTGATAGTTTACGTGCCTAGCAAATAAGGCAACTCCTTAGTTCAGTGTTCAAGGTCTTCCAGCATCTGGTTGCAGCCTGTGGCTTTTTTGTCTGCTACCCGGCTCCTCGAGTGTTCTCAGACTCCCCTTCTTGGTCTCTGCAGGCCCTTCCCTGGAATGAGCACGGCCAGCCTGAGAGCCTCTTCCTTTTGACCCCACCTCCTAGTTTCATCTCATTGCCTCCTGGCTCTGTATTGTGGCCCTTAGACGCAGCCCACCCTTCTGTCCTAATCGTGGATGTGTTATACTTCCAGTTCACTGTAAACTCCTTGAATTCCCTCTTCTTTGTCTCCGGTAGGACAGTGCACGCAATAATCTGCATTAGTTTTGTATGCTTGTTGATTTGAATTGGATCTTCAAAGGGATAGGGGCACTGCCTACAATAATTTTCTACCTAAAATTGAAAAGGGACTGGGGCTTACCAGGTAAAATGCACATCTCCAGATACAGAAGCATCTTATTTGTACCACATGGTCTAATATTGAGGCCTTCTTCAAAAGGAAACAACCCAGGAAAAAAGACATGACCGTCAACTACTAGATCTCTATGTCAGCCATTTTTGTGAAAACTCTATTAGAGCCTACACTGTGTTTTTAAACGTGAACCGGGAAACACAATAGGACCTTTCTGGATGGCTCAGGGCCAGCATGATGAATGCCATCCGTTAGGGCGTGTCCAAGCAGTGCAGTGCTGAGGGTCTAATTTTAGATTTTCTCTTTTCTGTGCCGTTGGCATTGCCCCTACACTGGAGTGGATTAAGGAGTGTGGTGAATGATTTGAATAACGTTGAGAGGGGATTGGTGTTATTCCTTCAGAGAAGAGGAGATCAGGGGAAGAATTTTATAGCATTCAAAGAAAATTGGAAGTAGTGTAAAGCCAATAGAAATCTAATTTAAAACAAAACAAGATGCCTTGCCTACTAAGGTTTTAAAGAAGATAGAGTAGGCTGCTGAAAAAATGGATAGCATTGTATGCTTTGGAGTTTCTTAAAATAATAGTAGATAAATATCTTCCTGGAACAATTTAGATCCAGTCTTTTGCAGAAGAAGGAGTTAAACCCCATGACCTCCCAAAATCCTTGTCAGCCTCATAATTCGGAAATCAGGGTAAAACAGATTAACCGGGATTACGGGTTTTCTAAAATCTGCTGTTAAAGGGACCTTTTAATGGTTATATTTATTTTATTTCTACTTTGTACATAAGCCTGAGGGTCTGTGGTCAGGGATGTGTTTTCAGTAATTCCATAAAAGTAAGGCAGGAAAAATCTTATTTTGTCTATAGCAGCTGCTAGTTCAGGAAGCTGAAACTACTTGCACACTTGCACACTGGCTCATAGGCATCGGTGAAATACACTGTGTCTCCATAAAGAGCTGTGAATCCGTGGCTTTGAACACTTCTCCAGGCCAGTCAGAGAGGTGGAGTGGTCATCCACCAGTCCCGATGCTGCCCTTGGGACAAGTTGTCTCTGTCTTCCTAGGACAGCTTGTCTGGGATTTGCAGAGTTTGGCCAGAGTGACTAGAGGACACCACCTCCCAGCCTGCTCAAACCACCTCATGGGTTTTGTGACTCTGCCCAAAATTTAAGTGGGTTGAGGAAGGTGTGACTGTCATGGGTCAAAGCTGATATCACATGTCTTTCTCCTGGATCCTGAGATTCCTTCTTTCCCCATCTCTGTCTTTAAACGCACGCACACGCCATGCATGTACACATACATATACCCTACCTTTCATCCCCAGCAGAGAAGCCTCCTTCCCACAAAACCTGTGGTTCCTGCTTCAAAGCCTCCCAAAGCAATAGCTGCCCTTCTCCAGGTACTGCTGCGTACCAGGCTGCCCGTGTGTTCCCTGCCGAGCTGCCCGGCAATGCCCTCTCCAGCTCACTAATTTTTCCTTTAATTTTGAAATAATTTAATACAGACAAAAGTTACAAAAACAGTACCAAGAATTCCCAAATACTCTGCATCCAGATTTCTCAGATGTTACCATTTTATCATATCTGCTTTCTGCTTTATTATTCTCAACTTCCCTCCCTCTCGTTCCCCACCTGCTGCATCATTTAAAACACACACACACACACACACACACACACACACACACACTCAAATACAAATTCTTTATCTGAATCATTTGAGAGTATTTAGCAGAACTGTTGCACCTTTAGGCCTAAATGTTTTAGTGTTTTTCTAAAAACAGAGATACTGTCATGCAAAACCACAAATTATCAAAATCAAGACATTAATGTTAATTCAGCACTATTATCTAATCTTCCTCAAATTTCGAATGGGCCAGTTTTCATGAATGCCCTTTCAAGGAAGGAAAACGTTTCTGCCTCTAGGATCACATGTTGAATTTCATTATCAATCGTTAAGTCTCTTGAGTACTCTGGAATAGCAAGTCAGTCATTTTTTGGCAGATTTTTGTGGTAGTGGGTGTGTTTTTTTTAACCTTGACATTGTTACCTTGACTTATTTTCTACAATGTCCCTCAATTTGGTCGTCTGATACTTCCATGATTAGATTCAAATTACACATTTTTTGGCAGGAATGCCACAGAAGTGATGCTGTGTACTCAGTGTGCCTTAGCAAGATCACATAATTTAGTTGTCCCATTACTGCCTTAAGGTGGTACCTGCTAGAGTTCCTCATTATAAAATAACCCTTTTCTCTTTGTAATCAGTAAATGGCTGGTAAGAAGACACATTGGAATTTACTGTGGTAGTTACCAAATGGTGACTTTCAAATTCCATTGTTTCTTCTACTTATTAGTTGACATTTACTGTAAGGAAGAGCTTTCTTTATTAATTTTTTAATTCAATAACTATCTACTCATTTATATAATTATGGACTCAAGGATTTTTTACTTTATCCTGTGGTTTATAACTTGTTGCTGCCATTATTTATTTTGATATTCAAATTGTCACAGATTTATTCAGTAGGAACTGCTTCAAGCTGCCTCCTGTGTCCTTCTGACCTTTGGGTACTTCCTTACTTTGCAGTACAGCATGATGTTCCGGATCATCTTGTTCTTTTCCTGACCTAGCTGTGCAATCACCCATTTCTCCTAAAGGCCTTGGTTTTTTATCGTGGAAAACAACATAGAAACCAAGATCTGGGCATTTAGATGTGCTTATTGCTATTGGCATGTCACTGTGTGTAGGCCTTCTTAGGGGATAAAAGTAGGAAATTGTGTGTATGTGTGTGTACACACATGTGTACTTATGCATGTACATATACACACACACCTATCATAAGTTAATACTGTAATGCTGTATTTCAGACTAACGCCACCACAAGGTTTTATTCTATCCTCCTGTTTCCGTATTTGTAACTCTGATAGTGAGAAACCCAGCTTCCGTTATCCACAGTCTATTTACATACATGCTCAACCCTAAAATACAACATTAAGTTGTTCCAGAATTGGTAACTCATTCCGCCGTGAAAAACAAACCTCCTAAGTCACTATTGGTCAGCATTTCTATACAGATGGTCTCCGACATAGTGATGGTTCAACTTACAGTTTTTGACTTTACGGTAGTGGGAAAGCAGTATGCATTCAGTAGAAAACAGACTTTGAATTTAGATCTTTTCCAGGGCCAGCAATATGCGTGCTGTGTGATACTCATGATGCTGGGCGGCAGCAGCGAGCCGCAGCTCCCCGTCAGCCACGCAGTCACGAGGCATACAGTCGATATTCCACAGTGACTGTTGTGAGCATCTCTTTTTTTTTGATATTATGTTCTGAGCACATCTAAGATAGGGCTAAGCTATGATGTTCAGCAGGTTAGGTATATTAAATGCACTTTCAATTTATGATATTTTTAATTTACAATGGGATTTATTGGGACATAGCCCCATTGTAAATGCAGGAGCATCTATAAGTTCTTTTTGACTTTACCCTGATTGTATTTAGTCACAATAACTGTGTTCAAATGTTACTTGGATTAGTTCTTTTTATTTTTAATATAACCACTTTTCAGTGTGGTTAGTATTCATTTGAAATACAATTAGGCTTATTTGTTTCTGTTATCCACTTCAGTTTTTTTGTTGTTGTTGCCTTTTTTAAGAGTATAAAACATTAACATGATTTTCCAAAGTTACAACTATATTAAAGACTATACTTAGAGAAGTGTCATCCCCTCCTCCATTTCCCCCACCCAGGGCCGTTCCCCACCGCTTCCTGCAGGTCTCCAGTCTGTTCGGTTACGTCTGTGTGTAGATGTGTATTTTCTAAATTCTCTTTCTGTCCTGCCCAAAAGGGTAGCATGCTGTAGATAGTGTTTTACATTTTGCTTTTTCCACTTAATATATCCTGGAAATCACTCCATAGGATTTTATAGAGATCTTCTTTTCTTCTACAGCTGCATAGTACTCCATTGTGTGACGCTCATAATTTATTCACTTACTCTCCCAAGTATAGGCATATGGTTTGTTTCCAATATTTCACACTTTTAGAAGTGCTGTAGTGAGTAGTCTTGGGCATATGTTGACTGATATATACTTAGGTAGCAGTTATAGTCTGCTTGGCGGGGCAGTGGTGAGCAGATAATGAATTGTTTTTTACCAAAGCCAGAAACCTGCCCGGAGAGGAGGGTGCAAACCCATCCTCCATGGCTGGTCAGGGGACACCCAGGAGAGGCAGCTGATTGAGCAGTAGGCCACCGAACACTGCCAGCTTGTGGTGAAAGAAGCTGGCATCATCACTTACTTTGTCTGATCCTACAGGAGATAATGCAGGAATATGAGAAAAGTTACTTCATTCTTTTTTTACCTTTTCATCCAACCTTTGTTGATTGGAGCACCCTTGTCTATACTCTGCTCAACACCAGTGACAAAAATGAAGGAGACACAGCTCTTGCTGGGTGGTCAAGTTCACTGGCAAGTCAACACTTGCTGGACAGGATTTTATACAGATGGAGTCACAGGAAGGTGAAGCGAAGACATTCCAGGGTGAGGGAACCGGTGTGACTATGTGAGGAAAAATGTCAGACGCATAGTAGAAAATCACTGCAAAAGTTACTCCGGGTAATTTAAATGCTTAGATATTACCCAAAAATAAACACATAAGACATTTAAAAAGTAGAAGAAAGGATCTACAATTATTTATCTGATCTTTGGATGGCCAAGAACATCCTAAGCATTTAAAGCAATGAAAGAAATCACAAGAGAATATGCAGATGGACTTGACTACATACAAATGTAAAACTTCTATGTAGTATAAAGTACTAATACTTTATAAAGCAAATATAATGGGAAAGATGTTAGCAACACAGCAGTATTTAAACAAATATAAAGGAAAGATCTGATAGTGTTAAAGCAAACCCTCACAGGAAAATGAGTAGAGGGCGCGAACGCAGACTATGCAGAAGAAAACCATGGACGGCAGCACCGTTGCTGGCATTTCCGCGCCTGGTCTGTGCCAGCCACTCCGCTGAGCGTAGTGCCGGCTCCTCCATCCTCGCAGCAGTGGTGGAGAGGGTGCTGGTAGCCTCGCTCATGCAGTGGGTGCAGAAACTGAGCCACAGTTACCCAAATAACAAGTAGCTTGGCTGCAACTGAATCCCGAGCACTGGACTCCTAGCTACACCACCACAGTCTTTCAACTACAAATGGCTAATTAAAATGTAAAAACATGATTGGTGATTTAAAAATGCAGATGCACATAACTGCAGGATTACAATTTTTTGCCTACCAAAGACTTTAAAATTTCCCCAGGTCTAACCAAGCTGGCGTAGGTAGGCGCTCTATATTTATACTAGAGAAAGTTTAAATTGGTAGAACTTCAACAGTCTGTATAAAAAATGCTTAACACTTATTTTTGAAAAGAATTTATTCTAAGGAAGTCAGCATACTTTAATCAATCATCATACTTAATATAGCAGCACTGTTTTTGCATATTTATTTTTTTAATTAGTGGACTTTCCTTCCTTCTTCCTCCCCTCGCCCAGTTATAGCAATATAAGCTCATAGTAGAAAGTTAGATAAACATAGCTATAATACCAAGAGAAAATGAAATCCCCCAAGTGCTGCCACTCAAAGAGTTAATGCTTTGTTCTTCAATATCATTATTTACAATTTAAGAAAAAATTGAGACAGCCTCAGTATTCAAAGGTAA
This sequence comes from Eptesicus fuscus, assembly GCF_027574615.1. Taxonomy (NCBI): domain Eukaryota; kingdom Metazoa; phylum Chordata; class Mammalia; order Chiroptera; family Vespertilionidae; genus Eptesicus; species Eptesicus fuscus. Next base: position 15,381,711 of record NC_072489.1, on the reverse strand, counting down.
GAGAGAACCACTCCCCTGAGAAAATTATGGTATCTCTATATAATGTAGCATTATTAGCCATTAAGAATTATATTCTGAAGGATTTTTAATAAAATAGGAAATTGCTTATGATAAATAAGTGGCCCACAAAATTGTATATATAATATGTTCTCAATTATGTAAAAAGTATATGCAAAGAAAGGAAGGGAATACATTTCCAGATTATCTGTAGAATTAGAATTACAGGCAATTTTTATTTTCTCCTTATTCATACTTTTTGCTGTAACTTGAAAGAAATTGAATTTAAGAAGCAAGAGTCTATGAAGGCCTGGCCCAGGGCGGAGGCGGTAACAATGCATGGAAATAGGAAGGTGTTTCCTGTTGTTCTGCAGCAGGGAGAGCTCTGCCTGGTGCTCAGTGAGCTCTGGTTAAATGAATGAATGGACTGAGCGAGGAAAGGTAGTGAGTGCAGCTTTGGTCACGTTGCCTTCACTGGTTTTAGACACCCCCATGCAGCTTTCAGTGGAGGTCAGAGCTCAGCCGGGGTCTGAATTAGAAGGACCTACTGGGAGTCATGGGCATGCAGTGGGGGTCGAAACCACAGGTGGATGAGGACAGCCCAGGGAGAGTGTGGGGAAACAGCGCTGAGAATGGAGAGCTTGGAATTCCAATGTTTAAGGGGGTCATAGAGGACGAGGAAGTCACCAAGGAAACTGGAAAGTCACCAAGGAAGTGGGAAGAGAATCAGGAGAGAATTGTGTCAGGGAAGCAGTTGTGTCAGGGAAGCTAAAAGGTCATCATTTCAATAATAGTCATAGTCACAGCAAACATTTCTACAGCACTTGCTGTGCGTCAGGCACTGGTCACCTGAATTATACACATTAACTTACTTAATTGTCTCAAAGACCTTGGAAGTAGGTTATTGTTAAGCATCTGGAGTGGAGGGGCACAGAGACATTAAGAAACTTGTCTATTGCATGTGGAAATATGTCTGCTCCTCATTCCTTTGGGAGCAGGAATACCTCCATAACATGCTACATTAAAGGAGTTCTCAGGGCTGCCAACCTTACAGTAGAGGTTGAGTAGTAGTATATTTCTCCTACATAGAAGAGAGAGAGAGAGAGAGAGAGAGAGAGAGAGAGAGAGAGAGAGAGAGAGAGAGAGACTTGTCTAAGATTACCCCCCAGCCAGTGTTCAGGGCCTCGGAGAAGAAGGTTAAGATAAGATGGGAGCAGTATACTTTAGAGGAACTGGTTTAAGTGGAATTTAAAGAATTGAGTTCAAAAAGCTCCACCAACCAGGTATGATTGTTTTTTGTTTTTAAGCTAGAGAAAATGGAACATTGGTGGAAAGAAGAAAGGGAAGTAGTGATGGAGAAAGATTAAGGAGAAAACAAAACAGTGATATCCACATGGGTTGTTTATTACAAATTCCAAAGAGGCATTTGATGAAATTCTTCATCTTTCCTAATGTAAAATAATCAAATATACCACCTAGATTTATAAGAATTCTGAATCTTATATTAACTTTTTCCTCTTTGTTTCAGCCTTGGATTAATCTTGGGTAGATGACAATTGGGTCCAAAAGTCTTCAAACTCACAACTCTAGTTTTTTGTGACTAGCATGCAAACGACAAGCTTATCAATTACATAAAATATCCAGTTAACTGTACATTCAGGCATTTTTTAAATTAGTGCCTATTTATTTGTAAACAAATCATAAAGTTTTGTAAGCAGCTTTTTAAGTTCAGTATTAAAACGTTGTGCAGTGTCCCGGGTTGTCCTTCCTGGAGAGCTGCCTGGAGGAAGTGGGAGTAACTGCATGCATTAGGCACTCATCAGGCATTCCCTTTGTAGACGTTCCCTGTGATCTCATGTTGAGGGGTTTCACCTTGGCTTTCATGACGTCTGTTACTGCTTCAAACTTGAGTTTGTACTTAGTGTGTGCTGCTAGGTGGGTGCACATAGCCCAGTGTTGTGCCTACAAGTCATGAACTTGGTCATGTCCTCAGTGTGGTTAGCAGGGTCCTTCCATTTGTTCTCTTTTCTTAAAAATGGCTCATGCGCGCACAACTGGATTTAAGAAAAGTAGGATATACAATAAGCTTTTAAAGAAAGATGCTTCTGGGTACAATTTAACATCGTAGTCCATAAGCCAAGCATCAAAGGTAGGTTTCGAGGACATGCTACATAACTGAAACGCTCTGACTCCCTGTGAGGAGTTAAGCAAATGGAATGAAGCTATAAATTTGACGTGTGGTATTTACCTCCTTGTGCAATTTTTATTTAATAATTTTGTCTTTTTTCAGTGGCACTGATCATAAAAAAAATGCTCTCGACTGAGTAAGTGCTAAGTCATTTAGAAAATGGCATATGTCCTTCATATATGTATTGTTCCCTGACCATCTCCATCACCAAAAAAGAGCTTCCTGGGGGAGAGACTTTGTTCTCTGCTTCAGGCTCACTTCCCGGAAGAGCGTGGACTTAATAGGTTCTTATTATTTGTTGAACAAATATTAAATGAATTACCCTGGGAAGAGCTTTCTTAATGTACTCTCTCTTCTCACATGTGATTCTTAGGAAAAGAATTTTATTTTCTTAGAACATAATCCGTGGACTGGGGTTTGCTTCCTTCCAGATGATGCCGGGTGCGCCTGCCTTCTTTAAAGGTCTGGCATTTTTGCTCAAGTGCAGCCTCTGTCCCAGGATCATTTAAGTCACAATCAGGAGGAAGGTTGTCACTATCCACACACCTCGGGCAGAGAAAGCGCTGTGACAGAATTCACATTTACACACTTGGTTGAAGAGACACTTCCCTTTTCCTAGTCTTATCAGATAATTCATTTCCTCATGCATTTATTTGGGAAGGAAAATTCTAACTTCATTCTTGAGGAACTGTCAAGAAAGCTGCTCTCTGCATAGCTTTCCCAGCAGCTATTCTCTCTGGGTGAGCGCAGCCGAGGCAATCATTAAAGAATAATGAGTTCCGCTTTTGAAATGGTGCTGGAGTCCTTCACAGCCTTTTCTGCGCTAGGAGCCCCTCCCCCAGCACCACATGACACTTGTTGGAAGAGGGACAGGCAGCTGTACCCTCAGCCTTTCGCTGGGTATTGGAAGACATGTTTTGACCTGTGTAATCACGTGTAATGATGACATGTATTTTAATAGAATTCTAGTCTAATATAATAAGGAAAACGGCTATTTTTCCTTATTTTCTCATTATAATACATTGTACTAAAAGCCTTGTCATTGCTGTTTTATTACATTGGACTGAAGAACAATATATTTTAATATGATAAAGATAATATCAGGTTGAAAGTTGAGCATTCAGTGATTTATTCAGAGGTTGACTGTTACTGAATGCATTGAAATGAGTTATATGAGGCAGTGCGGCTAACTATGTGTCTTCTTCTTTAACTAAGCTTGTCATAAATAAGAGCAAATAATAGCTCTTATAGTATAGTTTGTATTCATTGCTTCAATGAAAACGTTGTAACTCTGAAACATACAGTCTGCTACTACCGTTCTACCTTGCATAGCTCAGAATTTTTTCACATTTTGGTATACAAGTGGACTTCCCCCCCGCCATCCCCACCCGACACACACACACACACACAAACCTTTCGTCTGCTTGGATGTCTAACACCGACCAGAATTTGCAATGAGCCATTTTTAAACCCACTACTGGGCACATTTCATTCATGCAATTTGTCTGAAAAAAACTAATCTTCAGCATTAAATGGAGCCTTAGCAATGCCATCATGAGGGCCAGGTGTTCACTGCTGAACTCCAAGCCCTGAGCATGGTGCCAGGCATGTAGTGGGTGTGCCCAAAAAAGGTTTGGTGAGGGAGTAAGTGATAACACCTACCAGGTTCATCCCAACCAGCTTGTGGCAGAATTGGTGCCAGCTCCCAGCTCTCATCTGTCTTCATTTTTTCACTTATTTTTTCCTTTGCCCCTTCCTTCAGTAAACACAGACTGTGCCAGGGTCAGCATAGGGGATGAGACCATAAGGATAAACGGTCCAGTCCTTGCCCACAACGTAGTGGACAGTCAAACACAGAGGATTCCTTGCAGCCAGACGAGGCTGCGTGAGCGGGACACACGGGGCGCTGCCAGTGCAGAGGCGGGAATGCTCCCAACTCTCCCCTTTTCCCAGGTAGGAAAGCATCTTTCCATTATCAGAACAAGATCAAGAAAGGTTTGCTCTGATTGGTGGAATTACTGCAATACCTGGTTTAGGAACTATTCCCCTTCAACCTATTTCCAGCTTATTGTAGACATGTTATGTTTGAAGTAGGATATTCTAAGATAAAAACCTCCTCTCATGATGGCATTTCTGAACACATTTATAATTTCAGCTAGTTGTAAGGTTTTTAAAAAATATTTTGTTTGGGTAAAGCAAAGGATTTTCTTCAGTTTGTTTAGAATTATGTCAGGAAAATACTAGTTAGGAATCTGACTCTTTTCCTTCCCACAGGTTTATGGTTAACATACTTTTATTCTACTATTAGTGCTACATTTTCATGTTTACCAATATAGAAACCTCTGTTTTGTAATTATTTATATTGAGTGTTGCTCTGGATTAACATTATATAGGAGCTCCTTTTTCAATAAAATTGTTTTAAATTAATGTTTATAAAGTACTTAAAACAGTTGAGTGGATTGAAGGCAATTCAGTTATGCATGTAACCCATTTATTCATATTGAAAAAAATATGCAGTGTGATTATACAGTAGAAAGTATTTTGGGGGGGTGGATAATAATAGCAGGTCAATTTTTATTGTGCGCTTACTAAGTGCCAAGTACTATTCTAAAGTGATTTATATGTAGTAATTCACTTAACTCTCATAATAAACATTTGAGGTATAGAAACTTGAGACACAAGGAGATTATGCAGTTTGTATCCCAGCAGACTGGGGAATTCAGGTCCCAGAGCTTCACATTTATGGGGACATTTATGTAGAGGGGATGAAAGACTGGAACTAGTAAACCAGTTGTAATGCTGTTGCAAAATTCAGGCAAGATGTGATGGTGGTCTGAACCGGGAAGGTGTCATAGGGCAGGGAGGCTGGGCGGTGATCACTTCATTCTGCTCTTCATTAATACAGTAGTTGTATGTAGTGGAAAAAGTGTTGCTGAAATCTTGAGACAATGAATACAAGTAGATCTCACTTTACACAATATATTTGCATATGCCCTTTGGGGGGCGGGAATTGAATTATCATTTAAAATGAAGCAGCGAATTTGTTCAGTAAAAAGGTGCATTTCTTTTCATACTAGGCAGCAAAGAGGCAAAAATGATTAGGGTCTTGTCAGAAGGATGCAGGATTCAACTTGAAGAGGCTCCCACTGGACAATAAACATAATAATTAGATAAGAATTACAATTGATTGAAACATCAAATGTTTAAACTCACATGTTCATAATGATATTTAAAGACAAATTTATGGGATGATAGGAACCAATTCATTACCCTGAAAACTGGTAAATGAACCATTTAAGCTGCCTTTCCTGTATGGACTGTACCACTAGGTAATCAGATAATCAATGGGGGGGGGGGGCTTTTTAAAAGAAATGTATTCCAGCTAACAAATGAAATCAAAATGATAGAATTAAAACATTACCATTTTGTAATTCTGCCAATGAGTTAATGGATCTAGACACTGAGCATCAATAGTAGTAAACATTGCAAAAAGGGGACAGCCCAGAATGACGTGCTTCCTGGTGAAGGAACATACCACACCTGTAGTCTTGCCAAAGGATCAGCCGAGTCTGGTCAAGCCTCTGGATCCAGCAGCTGTTTTGCAGGAACACAGAGGGAAAAGGAACAAATTACACTGCATTGTGAGTATGCAATCGGCATACTCCAGACTGGAAATGCTATAGGTCAAATGTCCCCAGTTCATTAACAGAGAAATTATAAGGAAAAGGAAGGGGTGGAGGGAAACCCATAAATGAAAAGAGACTTAAAAGATATCTACTGTAGTGCCTGAGGATATTTTGTTGAAAAAAGTCAGGATAGTGGTTACTTATGAGGGAGAAAGGGGTGGTTGGGATGGGACAGTGGTCGGCAAACTGCGACTCGTGAGCCACATGCGGCTCGTGAGCAGCGGTTTGCCCCTCTGTTGATTAATGAGTTTGCCGACCACTGGGATAGGGGCTTAATCACAAGGAACAACAACAGCCTGTAATTATTGGAATCGAGAGTCTAGGTCAGTGGTCAGCAAACTCATTAGTCAACAGAGCAGCAAACCGCGGCTTGCAAGCCACATGTGGCTCACGAGCCACAGTTTGCCGACCACTGGGATGGGTCAAATGGAAGGTTTTCGGGGTAGATGGCAAACTTCTTTGTCTTGATCCTGGTGGTGATTACAGGGTAGTTGCTTTATAATAATTCATTAAGCTGTATATATGTTTAGTGTAGTTTTCTGCATCTGTCTCTTATTTTTATTGTTTTTTTTAACAAAATGGTGTTCTTAAAATGGAAGGTCACACCCTATGATATCTGACTTAGAACTTAGATTTTTGTAACTCTTAAAACTGGAAAACTTTTTTGATTTATTGGTGGTATTATATTATATTATATTATATTATATTATATTATAAAAATTTGTGCACTCAGGGGAGAGGGGTCCCTCAGCCCGGCCTGCACCCTCTCACAGTCCGGGAGCCCTCAGGGGATGTCCTACTGCCGGCTTAGGCCTGCTCCCCACAGCTGCAGTCTGGCCTCCCTCTGCAGGAGGCGACCAGGTGAACGGCGCCAGCCCGATACCCCCCATTGCTGTCCCCTCCCTCTGCCCACTGGCACACGCCTTGGCTGGCCTGGCGCTGCCTGCTCGCTGGCCCCGCCCCCCGCCGACTGGGTTTCTACCGTTCGGTCAATTGGCATATTACGTTTTTATTATATAGAATTATATTATATTACTTATTTAAACAACACAAATTTAATCTCTTACAGTCTGCACACCAGAATTCTAAAACAGATCAGCAGGGCTGGTTCTTTCTGGAGGCTCTAGGGGAGAATCTATTTCCTTGCCTTTTTCAGCTCCTAGAGGCTGCCAGCATCCCTTTGCTCACAGCCCCTTCCTCTATCACTCCATCTTCTTGCTTCTGTGGTCACATCTACTACTACTGACTCTGACCCTCCTGTCTCCTATTGGGAGGACCCTTGTGATTACCTTGGGCCCACCTGGATCTCCCAGGATAACCTCCCCATCACAGAGTCCCTAACCACATCTGCAAAGTCCCTTTTCCCATAGAAGGTAACATATTTATGGGTTCTGGAGATTAGAAACCTTTCTGTGAAAGCATGCAGGTAAAGAAAGGACTGTTTTGTTGTTTAAAATTATTTTTATTGATTCAGAGAGGAAGGGAGAGCCGAGAGAGAGAGGAACATCAATGATGAGAGAGAATCACTGATTGTCTGCCTCCTGTACACCCCCTACTGGGGATCGAGCCCAAAACCCCAGCATGTATCTTGACCGGGAATCAAACCATGATTTCCTGGTTCATGGGTCGATACTCAACCACTGAGCCATACAGCCAGCAGGAAAGGACTGTTAATTCTTTCTATACCCTCTCATGGGGTCTTTCACCTCCAGGAATGGGGAAAAGTTAGGCAGGGACCTTTTTCATACGCAAAAGATGGCTTTTTCCTCTGCCCTTTCCCCCCAATACCTACACGCTGACCTTACATCTGGGCTGGAAGATCCCACCTCAGTGACATCAGGACACGCAGGGACCTTTTTCATATGCAAAAGATGGCTTTTTCCTCTGCCCCTTCCCCCCAATACCTACACGCTGACCTTACATCTGGGCTGGAAGATCCCACCTCAATGACATCAGGACACGGATGGGAGGGAGAGGAGCTACATATGCCTACTTGGCTGTTGTTGGGGATGAACAGAGCAACCACAGAGGGCTTCATGATGACCCCAGTTCCACCTGAGTGCTTGGCCTCCACACCCCTCTCAGAACTCTTTAAAGAGCTCTTGTCTTTGTGATTTACAAACACACCCTAACATCTTCAGACACCTTTACTGCTTTAAGATCAAATGTGAGTACAGGGATATTTGATATACTGGCACCAACTCCAGGTCAGACTTTGCAGAACCAATTCTATGTGAAGGAAATGTACTGAAACTTACTAGAATCATATCCTTTCACGTGTGGAGTCTACTCCATTAGAGGATAGCATTCCTGTAAATTCTGTGTCCACTCCTAAACCTGGAGAAACATACTGGAAGGATTGTATGTTGACAGAATGGCGATAAAATAGAGGATTCAGACAAGGATTGTTCATGCAGAATAGAGGTGGAATGAAGAGGAAATATGGGACAGAGGCCAAAGAGATAAAGAAAAAATGCTGCAATATTGGCACTTTTCTTATTTGTTTTCCCCTCCCTCCCTCCCTCCCTCCCTCCCTCCCTCCCTCCCTTCCTTCCTTCCTTCCTTCCTTCCTTCCCTCCTTCCTTCCTTCCAAGAGAAAGCAAAACTGGCAGATACTGTAAGGGTAGGAAATTGCCCTTCCTTCTTCCTAGAATGGTGAATATTCAGTTCTAATATTTGAAATAGATCATTAGGCACTAAAAACAATGCTTACAGAAAAGATGTTAGAAGTTAGATTTAAGAAAGGGAAAGAAAAAGTGTAGTGTCTTGGAATATGCTGAACTGAGATTCTGCTAGTTGTTTATTGCAAAATAGGCTTCCTTCTGCTTAAGATGATTCTCTGTTCATAGATTAGAAGTCCTGCCCTGTGGTTTGCCCAGTGTTGGAGCTTTTCCCCATGAATTTAAAGAACTTAATGAGATTTTCCCCCTACCAAAGCAGAAGATGCATTGGAAGCCTCTGACAGCTTCTACCCCCGCAGCTTTTCCATTGCATCCAGTTAAAAACTTGCAGACCATAATGAATGTTTCTAGAGAGGAAATAAAGTGAATGACGCCTGTGAATTTGTTTTAAATGTTGTTTATTTTACCAAATAATTTAGGTAAATCATTCTTGACAAATAAGAGGACTCATCAGTTTTTGTTAATACTTCGGAGCTTTTCAGAGGATTACTTTGAAATAGCCCCCTGCCAACTTTTCATAAATTAGGCATAACCTTTCTTTGACCTCATCACACATAATTAAATAGTTGTTGAAGGTTTAGGACCAACTAAAAAGCGATTCTGTATCTCATTCTCCATTCTCTTGCAAAATTATACAGGAAGTTTCTTTTGGTTCTCAAGCAGGGTAATTACAAGAGACAGTTACATAATTTACAGTTTCAATCTGCTCATCCATAATCACACACTTCCACCGAGTGGTATATGCCCCCATGAGTATCTGCGTTGTACTTTGATTTGTAAATGATGATTGCAGTGTGATTGATTGCTTGCATGTAGCATATTGAATTGATTCTTAAAAAATGAACTTTAGCTGTTAACATGTCTATTTGAGTTCCTGTTATTTACGTAGTTTGTGGTTCTTGTGTTTAGCAGTTGCATACTAGTTAACAAATTAAACTCCCAGAGCTTTTTTCTTATTAAATTTGGAAAATAGAGCATATATATATATATATATATATACACACACACACACACACACACACACACACACACACACACACACACACAACAGGGTAGGCACTCAGCTGTGGAACACGTTACTAAACCATTGCAATCCTTTGAAAGTTGAATGCAGATTCTTTGACTAACAGCGACCACACAGTAAGAAGACTCACAGGGATGTTAGTATATGGTGACAAAAGCTGTACTAATATTAATGTATCATTACTGAAGTCTCAACTCTAAATACTGCCAGTCTTAGGGAGCCTATCCAAACAGCGGACTTCGAGAAAGGTCCAGTATCACCTACTAACTGAAAGGGCGGTAATTGATATCTCTCAATACTGCTAGTGGTGATCCTTTATGTGATTTTGTTTTCCCAACAGCTAACATCTAACTGTAGCCAATTTGGACCTTAAGATTCCTGCAGCATTAAAGGCTAGGTGCTTACACCTCTGTAGCCAGTCACTACACTGAACGCCTCATTTCACCCAGCCTGCGCGTGTGCTGCCGTCTGTCAAAGTGGGCTCATCGGCAGCCCTGTGGGGACAGCACCGTTTACTGCCAGAGGCTTTTTGCCTCAGATCCTGCTTGAAAGCTTATGGGAGATAAATAAAAAATAAGTGAAAAGAGAAGTTTTCTATTTCTGCGGATAAGTGGAATAGGATTGTTTGTCTAGATGACCCGAGGACAACTAGAGGTAGTTTCTCTACCTTATATTTTCAACATTAGTTGATCAATCAGATTGGGTGATGGGGCTGTTCTTTGATTTTAGAACGTTATGTCAAACACTGACAAATTTCCTTTTAAAATGTACTTTGAAAACAAAGAAAAATCTTAGATTTCTATTTCTCCCTTTTTCTGTCTTCAGCCTTGCCACGTGAAAGCTCATCACCCAGAATTGGAATTACAGCGTACTTTGTCCTATTTTTGAAAATTATAGCTGACTCACACACACACACACACACACACACACACACACACGCACGCACGGGAGTTGGGAGGGGGGTGTGGGAGAGGAAATGGAAAGGCAAGTTGCTCTTCTAATCGTCCTGTCTCCCTAAGCTTGGTTCTGAGATCTGAGGCAGTGTGCACACTGACGGCCCCGCTCCCGCTCTGCGGGGTGGGGTTAGACCCAATGACTAGGTATTAGAATGGACTGTCTCAGTTGCCCCCACAGAACCTCAGACCTATAAAAGTGGGCGAAAGAAACTCCAGTTTTTGCTTTTAGTAGTTCACTTAAGGAAAAGGTTGGTTGTAATGTTTCAACAATAGGAGAATAGCCTTCCTTCCAGGTGAAGCATTGTAAGAGCACGCAGTTCATTGCTTGGAGCAGATGCTTTATTTGAAGTGTGTATGTGTTTAATGCAGTGTTTGAACTCTTGTAACTTTTTAATGGTAAATTCTTATTACCAGGATTTTGTAACTTAAATATGAAATTTTATCCAGGTTTCCACTTGGGAAAATTAAATTAGTTTCTGAAATAGTGTTTCAGATGGAATCTTCAATATTTATAAGAGAGAGAATAATTGTAAAATGCCACAATACTTCATCTTAAAAATTTTTTTTGGTAAATTTGTTTTTCCTAAAGCTTTCCAGAATTTAAAAGTGGCTTGAATTGTGGAAAATCAAAAAAGGTAAAAGCAGAGGGCATTGTTCTGACATGTTTTTCTAACTTCTGTCACTTCGAAGGCCTTGGTAGTGATATTTTACCATCGCTTACCTAATTAGGAGCCCCTCTGAGTGAATCAGAGCTTTGCTTAGGTTTGTACTAGGCAATGGGCTTCATGAAGAATCATGGTTACTTCGCAAGTATATATAAGGAAGATTTTTTTAAAAATTCTTGCCTTCCCCAAATGATTTTAGTTTGGGGATAAATGCTATTGACAAAGTATAACATTTCTCATTCCACAATCCTTTTATCCTTGTCAGAGGTGCCTCATTCTTCTAACAAGAAAACTGAGAGACCAAATCTATTTTATATGTAGTTATTGTCATAGAAAAAAATAAAAGCTATTCCTCTAGTACACCAGACCAGGACTTGGCTGGTGTGATGACATGCCACACATAAACAAATATTCCTTCACTAAATGTTTAAATAAACCTCTGTGATGTCTGTTATAGAGCTGTTTTCTGAGTGACCACCTCCTCCCCAGCCTCAACTCTTAGACATCTCCATTTCCCCCAGGACTCACCTTCTACTTGCATCTCTCATGAGCACCACTGCTACTACCACAGCCCTTTGGGGTGGCAGAAATGGAGAAGTGGGATTGGTGTTGCACCGCCACTTAACATTCTGGCCAAGGTATAGTCCCCAAGACCCTTTGCTTGATATAACCCATAATACATCTGAACCCAAACTGGCCTGAGATAGGCAAGAGTTGAGAGTGGGTGGGATACAGACATCTGCAGTTTTTAAAGGCCCCTAACTGATGTGAATGTGCAGCCAGGGCTGAGAACCATTGGGCTAGACTAGAGGATAGAAAAAAGGAGAAATAAAGAGGCATTCTCATCAGTTCATTATAATTATAAAAATGCCATTGATTCATCTTCGTCCTGTGGTGTCTCACAGGGGTCTATCTCTGGCCCTGGTCACTGCCAACTCAGGAGGAGATCATATACAGATGTTCACCTCCTCAACACAAGGTTACCACCGAGCGGGGAGAGCCCTTTCCTGCCACTTGAGGCCCTATTTGTGAATTCATTTTTATGAGTTCATACGATCACCTACCTTTTCTCTGGGTGACTGACACACAGCATGACCACCCCCTTCAAGGGAGTCCATACCCATTCACAGAATCATGAATTTATCTGGTAAATGCCGTATGGTCTGTAGGCTTGTGTGTGTGTGTGTGTGTGTGTGTGTGTGTGTGTGTGTGTGTGTGTGTGTGTATCCCACAGCAGCAGGGGAGTCATGCCCCTGCCATTCATCTTGTGGGAGGTAAAAGAATACCATTCTTCTCTAGAGAGGACTTAGGGGTGGGGGGTGAGGGAATGGAGGAGTGGAAATTCAGTAAGAAAGACCAGTGGCCCCTGCACATAATTGAGGAAGAGCTCAGCACTGGAGCCAGGAGCTCATGGGATCTTTGAGAAGGGAGATCTTGAAAATGAAAAAGGAGGCTTAGAGAAACAGACAGTGTGTGATCCAGGGCAGCCAGCCTTCCTCCCCAAAGACCACTGTCTCCACTCTCTGGTTTGACTGGCGCAGGCCTTACACATTTGGGTCTTCTAGCACATTTGGGTCTTTGTTTCATCTGCCCTGGGACTGTCTCTGGTTCTGCCGAAGCCCTCAAGCAGTCATTGTTATTGTGGTTGGGCGGGCTTGCTGTTTCCCTGAGGATAGTCCTTGAAGTTAAGGACTTAAGGACCAAAGGGATTTTGTGGGGCACAGAACTGTGCTTGCTGGGAACTTTGTCGCCAGTTTGTTGAGATCATTCCTGAGGCACTATATACGTATAAATGTTTTTCATGGCTTCTTTCTTTAATTAAATTTATACTTGGGTGGTTAGCTGGGGGTGGGGGGATGAAGAGAACTGTCTGAGGCAGTGGAGTGAGTGGAGTGGTTTTCAGGTGCCTCAGGCAAAAGTAAGAAAAGCAAGGTAGCTCTTTCCAATCCAACTCTGTAGAGCGTCTGCCTCTTTTCTTCTGTCCAAATTTTATTTCTTCCCCATACATAAAAGATATCTAGTCACCCAAATGATCACCTTGAGATTTCATTATTCAATATGTTGAATAATCATACCTATCTCTTAGGGTTGTTGTATTAAATAAATCAAGACAGCCAAAACCGGTTTGGCTCAGTGGATAGAGCGTCGGCCTGCGGACTGAAAGGTCCCAGGTTCGATTCCGGTCAAGGGCATGTACCTTGGTTGCGGGCACATCCCCGGTATGGGGTGTGCAGGAGGCAGCTGGTCGATCTCTCATCGATGTTTCTAGCTTTCTATCCCTCTCCCTTCCTCTCTGTAAAAAAATCAATAAAATATATTTTTAAAAAAATAATAATAAATAAATCAAGACAGAGCTTGAACAATGCTTTGCATATTACAGAAACTCTATACACTTATACAGAGCACTGTTCACGCTCTGTATTGATTCATTTAATACAACAACCCTAAGAGATAGGTATGCTTATTCTCCATATTTTATGGATGAGGGATCTGAAGCACAGAGAGGTTAAATAACTTGCCCAAGGTCACACATATGGCACATGGTGGACCCTGGATTCCATTCCAAGCAGTCCAGCTCTGGAACCCTGCTCTTAACCAACTTATAGCGCCTCTGATCTGCCATACTCTATTCAGTAAATGCCATATTGTTTCATAATACCCGTGGCCTTGTTATCCAACTTTTAAAAATTATCCTTATGTTTTATTTAATGCAGATCTCAAAGTATGGTCCAGGGACCCGGGGAGATCCCCAGGGCCCTTTCAGAGAGTCTGCAAAGTCACAACTATTTTCAAAGTAATACTGGGATACTTACTCTTTGTCCTTTTCATTCTCATCCTCTCACGAGTGTGCAGTGGAGTTTTCAGGAAATTTCATGACCTGTGATATCACAACAGACTGAGTACCAAAGCAGATGTGAGAATGTTTTCTGTTAAGCCAGATATTAAAGAGATTCCTGGTCAGGGCGCAGGCCTGGGTTGCAGGCCCGATGTCTGGTAGGGGGCGTGCAGGAGGCAGCCCATTGATGTTTCTCTCTCTCCCTCTCCCTCTAAAATCAGTAAAACTTTTTTTTTTTTTTTTAAGAAGAAAAACAATGGGAAAGCTAAGGTTCGGCTTCCTTTTTAAACCAATTGCAAAATCACCACAGAACTTCAGCAAGGAGACATAAATCGCCCGTGAAGTTCATTTATCACTATTTAAACTGATGACATGCCATTCATCCACTTGGTCACAGAGCCAGATACTAGTAACAGATGAGTGCAGACCAGTGAATTTCCATCCCCAATCATGAGATACATGGTTAGAGCTATTGGATTTCCTCTGGTCAAGAGCTGCCATAAATCCCTGGTTTGGTGTCAGTTCCCAGGCTTGCAAATCCAGTGCTGTCTACTGATACGAACCTTTCAGCAGGGTTCGCTGAGCTAAACAGGTGTCTGATGAAAGGTGTGTAATCCTTGAAGATTATCTTCCTCCTAAAAGCAGCTAGTTAGCCCAAACACACAATTCAGACAGATGGGAGTTGGGAGTCGCTTGCCAAAGTTTACACTTTTGTGTTTGAGGAAGTTCATCTGGTTTGTTCCAGATGGTAGAAGATGAAGGTGCCCAAGGCTGAGGGGGTGGCTGCCTTTGTGGGGGTAAATCCTTATCCATGTCCACACCTTGCCTCTGAACATTATTTCACTTCTGGTCCAGTCCACATTCTTGAAATATTACTAGTTTAAAAGGAAGGAATGTTTCATATTTTAGGAGGGTTAACCTTGCAGTTAATATGCTGGGAGTTCAATTAATTTGGGAATTTAGGTCTGCAAAAAACTAATCTTGACCTTGTCTGGATAGTTTCTCCTTATCTTAATGGATCTGTCTATGGGAAGGCAACACTCTACTACTGTTTTTTTTCTCTCTCGGAGGGAGTTAACCATTTCAAACACAAGGGGTCGGGGCTAGTTAACATGATAATTGATTCTCTTACTACCAGTATGTCAGCCTTAACAGGGGTGAGGTGAGTTTGGGTCCCCTGTGGTAAAGCTGAGAAATGCTTGCCTTTTGCAGACATCCCATTGTTCTTACCTGTCCTTTATGTGCAAACACCTTGATAACCTTTTGAATTCAGTGTGTGGTCCATGCACGAAAACTGTCCTCACCTTCCCCTGGAACAAAAGGGGAAGCCAGCTTTCACTAGTATCCAGATAGCTGCTGGGGGTGAGGCGTTTCCGGGCCAGTCGGCTTTCAATTACAAGTCTCCCGATTGCAGAGTAAGTGCTGCTCACCAGCACCTCTGGCTCACAGACAATTTAAAGGGAATAATTTCACCAGCGATTAATTATCCTGCAGCTACTGGGGTTTATCCTTCAGACATCACTTTGCTTTCAGTCTGAACAGCCAGGCTCCCTCAGGGATAGCCCAGGTTTTCGGATTGAACTACCCTGAGTTAAGGAACGGTGTTAGAGCACCATGGGAGTCTGTTCACCGGGGTGTATTGTACTTGTTTCAGATGCTTCAGGATAACCTACCCGCTTCCAAGATAAGTGCTTTTTATTTCCCTGCCTCTTAGATCAATTTTTTGGAATATTTTTGGTAAGTTAAATTGAAGAGCTCTAACAAACAACCGCATCTCTGTAATTCCTTAATAAATAAACATTCTTACCAAAAATTATTCTGTCCATGCGCTAGCTATGTAGTAATTATGATTTGAGAAGCCAAGTAAAGTAGAAGGAAACAAAAGATGGCAAGAAATTCTTTAAAACATTCCCTGACGGTCAAAGTGGTGGAGTGCCACCACCGGCTACAGCTTTTTTGAGGAAAAGTGCCTGTCGTGGTTAAAATTTAAATTACATATTACATCAGCGAGTGCACAGATGGAGTAGACATGACACAACTTTTTCTTCTCAGCTCTACACTCAGTGAATTACAAGTGATTTCACTTACCTAGTCAGAAATGTATCCTTGGTCTTTCTGGTTGTGGAACTCTATTCCATTTAAACCCAAAGTCTCTCCTTCAGGAGGAGACTTTGTGGACTTACAGATGGCTCTTAGTATAGGTTCCTTTCATTGTTGCAAGCCCCTGGAGAGTTTCGTGAGGTCAGAGAGGAGAAGGAAAGGCTATGTAACTATAAGCGACACGGTGAGGTCGGACAGGGTGGTCCTAACTTTGGTGTCTGTCACCCCTGAAAACCTGCTGATGCTTTTGCTGGTGTGGATGGAGGTGTTTGCTCTGAGTCCTGTGCACTTGGCAGGCTGCTGCCTCCTCGGCCCCCAAGGGCCAGGACTCTGCAGACTGTGTCCAAGGGAGTGTCCCCCAAGACAGCCACTCGACATGGTGGGAATAGCAAGTGCTGGCAGGTTTATGCCTAAAGGCTCTCCACAGACCAACGTCAGCCCAGGCCTGGCACTGTGCATCTGTGTCCTGCTCGGGGTGTAGAAGCATGAACAGCTGTGTGAAATAAATTTTGGGGGGTTCTGGCTGCTTCCTCTTGTCCCAGAGTATAGATTGTGGGAAGAGAAGACAGAACAAAGAAACACATGTACTTCCGGGGTACGGTTGCTCATTGTTGTGGGGGATATACCACCTTGTGACCATTTGCGTTATACAGAAATCTTTCTGCTGGCTTGGGGAGGAGGGTGTGCTTTCTCTCCCCAGCTCTGGGGTTCAGCTAAGAATCAGTGAGGGGCTAGGGAATTTGGCAGTCACTGCAGGGGACTTTTAATTGTGGGATCTCATGGACAAAAGGGGGATAGTTCCATATCCATGGCTCTGTGGTTCTCTCCCTCCAGGAGTACAGAGTACCTCCAGCTGACTGAGTAAATTTCCCAGCATGTTCCAAGCACTTAGGAGGCAGGTGACGGATGTGCCAATTATCTGTGTTCTGTGATTTGGGCACCCTTTGTACTCTGGCAACAGAGAGCTTTTCTCCATATTGACAGGGCACGAACGGTAGGGGCGGGACAGACTCGGCACAGTGGCCGCACTGTTAGCATTCCTGACACCGCTCCCGGAGCCTGTGTGGAGCCGCAGGACGTGTGATCGGTGGTCTGACTGTGAAATTGTGTGGTGCTTGTTTGCATTCAATCAAATTCTTTGCACTTAAACATGTGTTAAAGAGACAAATAAGTCAAAATACTGGAGCAAAACCTAAAGTTAAATATCTGCCTGTTCTTTATAACGGCATTCAGATGAAAACCATCAAAATGCAAAATGCTATGTATGTTACACCCCTCTAGGCTCAGGTTGGATTTCTTGTTCTGTAATTTCTGCATTACTTACCGTGATTTTTCAGAGTCAGGAAAATGCATCAGAAGCTGATCTCATTGTAACAAAACAAATCCCAAATCGAGAAAATTCTTGAGAATGCAGCCATTTTGGAAATGTAGATAAAGAAGAAAAATGCTGAAGATTTTGGGTGGTTTACAGACTAGCATGGTTTTGTAATTGCTGCCACCTACTGTATGTGGTTGATGTTTGTTTAAATGGAGAAAGTTCATGAAGGTGAGGCTGTTGAAACAGATAATTAGAGCAAGGTAGACACCATTAGGTTTTAGCATTTCTTCTCTCCTCCGTAAGTGGCTCTTAATTACCGAGACAGCCGCCAGCTTTCATTCATTACCTTCAAGTGGATTTAAAGTTTTTCTCATTTTAAAGTTCCTTTGCCAATGAACCTTCACAGTAATGCTGTGAAATGCACACTCAAAAGCTCACCCTGCTCCGGGATTTTCTGAGTATACATGAAGCAGTTTGCTTTAAGAGAGTTGTTTTGTTTTAATTCAAAGGAATTACGTTCTGGATTTGGATTATAAATTAATTTGCATGAAAGAGGTGAAATTAGAGCTAGTGAAGCTCATGTGAGTTGTAGCAGTTGACTTAAAAGACATTCTTTCATTAGTCTTAAAACAAAGCTTCAGATCAGTCGGCTAGTTAAACATAACAAGCAATATAGAATCTGAGTCCTCGGAGGCCCTGCTCTTTTATTAAGACCCAGCTGTCAAAGGGTCATTAGGTCCTTCCTGCGGAAAACAACTTCCCCTTAATGTTTGGGGTCGCCCCTCGATGGGATTTCTGAGTAAGTGCCTGACATTTACTTTCTGAAAGAATCTAAAGCTGGTGTGAGACCGGACTGTTGAGACGTCTCAGGAGCAATGACTTCAGCCTCGGTGTTGTTAAATGTGCCGCAGTGTGTGTTTGGAATGCTCCCGCTTGCTGTATGCGTTGACGTAGTGTCAGTATAAAAGATTCAGAAGCATAACTTCATGGAGACCAAAGCACTGAACCTGGGAAGAGACTACATACGTAAAATGCGCGCACTTCTCATGGATGTTTGTACCTTATTGCTACTTACGTTATTTCCAGTGGCCCCTGTTTCAATGTCTGAAAACACCACCGTGAGGTTGACTTTGCCTTTTCTGCCCCAGGCTACTTGCTTTCTAGAAGAGAAGGCCAAGCAGGGTCTCCTGAAAAGCCGCTCTCTGACCTGGGCCGTCTCTCCTACCTGGCCTATTGGAAGAGCGTCATCTTAGAATATCTCTTCCACCACCACGAGAGGCACATCAGCATCAAGGCGATCAGCAGAGCTACGGGCATGTGCCCACATGACATTGCCACCACTCTGCAGCACCTCCACATGATTGACAAGAGGGATGGCAGGTGAGTCCTGGTGCCTTGGGCAACCCCAGTGGCCCCTCAAGCATCTTACACCAGGAAGGACCCCTGGAGTCGGGCAGATTCAATCTAGTTAAAGGTTCCCCAACAGTATTATTAAAACCTTTCTTTTACAAAGAAAACCGGAAACGATACTTTTTTGCTGGTCAAATTTCAATCTACCGTACCTTTGCATTGATGAGCTTTCTGATTTTTCCTCACCCTGGTAATATTAGTGCTAGCATATGTCATTACATGAAGGTGAAATGAAATTTCAGCTTTTGATTGCACTTTGTTCTGCCTCATCACATTACAGATTTGTTATCATTAGAAGGGAAAAGTTAATACTGGGCCACATGGAAAAGCTGAAAACCTGTTCCCGGTCCAATGAACTTGATCCAGAGAGTCTGAGGTGGACCCCAATTTTAATTTCTAATGCCGCAGTTTCTGAAGAAGAGCGGGAAGCTGAAAAAGAGGTAATGATTGGCTTCATCAACCTAAGTTGTGTAATTTCAATCTTGGAGCATTCTTAAACTAAGAAAGTCATTAACATCATTGTCAAAAGCTTGGTTATGTAGAGAGAGCTTGTGAAATGATATGGCACTAATTTATCTAACTGAGGTTGCATGCTAAGACATGATAATTTTATTGAATTGAGTATGAAAAATGAAACATTTATCATTGATCACAAAGCAGCATTTTTCACTACTGACAGCATGTAATCAGATCAAATTTGGTGCTGAGCTCCAAGGCTGCAGTGTCAATCGATTCTTTGTGTTTATGAACTTGCTTAAAGTGCTCCATGCCAGTGAGCATGTAATGTACTGATAAAGGACTCAAATCAATTCGCTGCATCATTAATACTGCTAAATATCCCATGAAACCCAATCTCCTTTGATTTGTTATCCTAACTGATGTCAGAGTCCTGAGATGATGCAGCTGGAATGTTGCTTGGCTGGCTGACTGTCCTGAGCAGAAATGACTTAGCTTCCTTCGCCTTTGATCCTTAGAGGCTCTGCCTGCCTAACTGCCCTCTCACCGGCCTGCCATTTCCCCCCTCCTCCCTTAGGCTGAGCGGCTAATGGAACAAGCTACCTGCTGGGAAAAGGAGGAGCAAGAAATCCTGTCGTCTAGAACTAACAGTAGGCAATCACCTGCAAAAGTACAATCGAAAAATAAATATTTGCATTCCCCGGAGAGCCGGCCAGTGGCAGGGGACCCAGGGCAGCTGATGGAGCTGTCCAGAGAGAGCAGTGAAGAAGAGGAGGAGGAAGAGGAGGAGGAGGAAGAGGAGGAAGAGGAAGAAGAGGAGGAGGAGGAGGAAGAAGAAGAGGAAGAAGAAAATATTCAAAGCTCTCCTCCAAGATTAACTAAACCACAGTCAGTTGCCATAAAGAGAAAGGTATGTGTCTGTTTAGATTTTCAGTCTGTGAGTCAGCTTCAGTCAAATCCGGGCATTGCAAACATTCTATTAGTATTTGTTTCATTCTCCATTCTTTAGATGTAGTGTGTTTGTATCCAGTCCCACTGATCACGTATCATCATCGTTTATCTTACGGTCATGATTGTTTACTTTTTGAGGTTTGTTAGTGCTGTGACAGGAAACCAGGAGCAGCCTGGCTTTCTAGTCTAGTGGTGACTGCCACCTGCTGGTTTGTGGGGCTAGAGTGAGGGAGGCTGAGGGAGCAGAAAAGGACCTTCAGCAAATTTTGATAAAAATGCCAAGGCTTGGAGAGGCCAGGAGATTTGTCCACAGTCACACAATTCATCAGAGATGGAGCCAGAACCAGGTGAGTGCTCGACTCCAGCCCAGCGCTCCCGGTGCTATTTCTTGTTCTAGTTCTTGGCATAGAATTTTTAGAAGCTACTTTAGGCCGTTCATTTGGATGCTGGTATTTTGCATTTGTGGCCAAGTGCACATTACTGAAACTTCTCATATCTTAGTGGCCTGGTGGTTTCTCTACATGCACCTGGGCAGAAGGTAAAAAACTGATTGTGTCCTTAGACTCAACCCAGATCTGATATCTTTGTCTTCAATCTCCATCTGTGACATAGAGAGGGGCCAGATAATGTTAGTGTAGCCAAGACCAATAGAGATAACACAGTACAAGCTAAGACGCCGCCCCAAGGCCAACCTGTGTGGCATTTGTCAAAGAACCCGCTGTTCTAACTCCCAGCTCCAAACCGGCCATCGTCCCCTGGAAAGGCAGCCGTGGGGAGGTGGTGGAGGGAGCATCCCTTAAAGTGGACTTCAGACTTATGCAATGTTTTGATTTCTTACAAGGAAAATGTCCTCATGTGTTATGTATATAAACAAAGAGAATTGTTTTAAAAACAGAAAAAAACAGAATCATCCAGGACACAATATGGACTGCCATTATATAAGATGACTCAAAGAAAACCAGCGCTTTCTACTGGCTCTCCTCATGATGGGAAAATTCTAGTGGATTAGGGAGGGCTGGCCACTTGGGAAATTAATAACCATAAATGTAAAATTATAGGATATGATTATCAGGCTTATATGTGCACTTTGGTGAACTTTCAAAGAGTTAAAAATGTAAGACACAATAATTCTTGGGTACTGGTTACCTAGAGTTTGAATTTTAACCATGCATATTGAACCCTTCTTTGCAATGTACTTTCAGTAATTTTTTGGACCCATTATTGACAGATTTACATTTTAGCAGCCAATCTTTTTGTTATTCCTAGTTTTAAGTTTTGTATCATTAAATTCTTTTTACTTGAGAAAATATGTTTTATGATTGCAGTTACAGGGAGTCATCTGTGCCGATCTGTAGTGCAGTTAGAAAAAGAAAAGTTTGTATCTTACATAAATAAGGCAGATCTCATGTCTTTGTTTAGATTTTTCTGTATTAAAATATTTTATAAAGTTATCAGTTGCTGACATCCCTGCAGCCACCAATAAATGACTCTATTACCATTTTAGTCCTCTCTTTAAGCACCCTTTTCGTTGTTCCTGAAGTTACGAAATGGGAACAAGGAGGCTAGTCTTGTGTACCATCATATTTCCGAGGGTGCTTCCAATGTAGTAGGTGCTCCCTGAGCAGTTATCAAGTATTCAGTGAGTGACCCAGTGACTAGTTAATTATTGCAACATTTATAGAAAGTTGGTGTCTGTGGTGCCTTAAGAGCTATGATGTACAGGATAGTGAAGCCAGCAGGCACCATTGGAAAATATATGCTAGGAAAGCAAACTTTAGCTTTTAAAATCTACAGTTAAGCTTCTAGGATGTTCTCTTCTCAAAGCATCTGCTTGAGTAAACAACTGTTTTATTTGGAAAACACTTGCCTGTGTAGTTGGAGCCCGAGAGGGATGTTAAACATCAAATGGAAGGTTAACTACAAAGGCAGCACAGAAGCCTTTATGTGTGCGAGTCTTAGACTCGCGTGTTTGCTGCATATCGACTCAACCATTAAATTTCTCATGAGCTCTATGTATTCTGTTTGGAATTCATTTCAGAGGCCTTTTGTGCTAAAGAAGAAAAGGGGTCGTAAACGCAGGAGGATCAACAGCAGTGTAACAACCGAGACCATTTCCGAGACGACGGAAGTGCTGAATGAGCCCTTTGACAACTCGGATGAAGAGAGGCCAATGCCGCAGCTGGAGCCTACCTGTGAGGTTGAAGTGGAGGAGGATGGCGGGAGGCCGGTCCTGAGGAAGGCCTTCCAGCATCCGCCCGGGAAGAAGAGACAGACAGAGGAAGGGGGAGGAAGAGACAATCATTGCTTTAAGAATGCTGACCCTTACCGAAGTAAGTGGCGGGATTATAAAAAGCTTGCCCTTGCGACTATCTGCCCATTACTGCCGAAAAACGGGCACCCGGGGTCCTGCCCAAGGGCACCCCTGAGGATGTGTGGACCCACGGGAAATACGTGCCCACCTGTCCTTTCTCATTCATGAAAGATTCTGGCTCTTCTTCCTGGAATTGGGTTTTATGTTAAACAACTCCTAAGGCCCAACATTCCTGTAGATGGGTTCATCTTACGTTCCGGAAATTGACTTGTCCCCAAAAACTTTGAAGTATGTCAGTAAGAAACACACTGCATTTCCTGATTCTAATATGTACTTTCCCCCACATTTAGTATTTCTGAAATCAGTGCATATAATATTATCAGTGTGAGCACTGAACTCAGTAGCTTTTTTTTTTCCTGGAAAAATATTAGTAGGTTGATGATGCATCTTATAATCAGTGGTGTCTTATATTATCAAGAATCAGCTAAACTTACACCATCACTAGTAGCTTTGATAATACAGGAAATGTCAAAATCAGGAAATTGTCTTTCCTTTTAACTTACTGTTTTACAATTGCTGCTGCCAGGAACATTCCACCCCATCCTCTAAAAAAAGCACCCTCAACATAATGTCCTATTTAAAAGCAATCATCCCTTGCCTGTGGGTCCCAGCCGAGTAATGAGGGTCTGTGGGACAGGCTCTCTACTGCTGAAATGACTGTATTCAAAAACTCACTCCCATCTAGGGAACAGGCCATCTCATGTCCCTGGGCTGTCACTCTAGCTTTTGAAAATGCACAATTTTAAGAATATGACCAAGCATCTTCTTGACTTTCTTAATTAACAGGATACAATATTTTGCTGAGAGAATGGCATCATATATATGTATAGAGAAACCAAGCCTTGTTCTTTAGTTTTTTAAACAAACATACATGTAAACAGCAGCGGCGGCGGCAGCACGCTGCAACAAGTGGTCATTTTTGTGTGGAAATTGAGCCTATTGCCAGTTGTCAGCTGTCTTCTCAGGAGCTGGTAAATGAATGGACACTGGTGCGATTTGCCTTAGAAATTTTAAGTGGCCTGCTCAGATCTGATTCCTTTCAGAATCTTTTTTCTTAAAAAGTAATTATGAGAAAACTCATCTTCTGACTTAGAGAGGTCTTCCTCTAAAAGCCGGTAGGTCCACTAGCACCTGGAATAAGAATGTAGAAATCAGGCCGCTAGCGTGGCGCCCACCTGCCCGTGTGAACAGAAATGAAACCATTTGAACATCTGGAGACGCCTGTTAACTAGGTATTGTGCTCTGGCTTCTGAAGGCTCTGTCCACATTCATATGTGTTCTCTTCAGCTAGTCAATTTGAATGTAGTACTTGCAGGTAAGTTTATGTGTAACTTTTTTATTATACAAATGATCTAAAAGTTCACCGTGCTCTACACTGATTGGATTAGAAATCACTCCCTTCTGGCAAAAGGGATCTCTGTTCCACGTTGGTTATTAGATCTTATTTTTGTTCCCCAAAATAAGTTCTCCCAAGTTTGTTCTCCTAATGACGCTATTTCTCTTTGTAAAGTGTTTTCTTTACATCGACCAGAAGATCAGCATGATCTGTAATTTTCTAAGACTTGGGTGTTTTATATCTATATTTATTCGTTTGCTATATTTTCTTGTTTGCTTATATCTATAAAACTATACTTACATATTTATATTCATGTGCATGCAGGTACAGTAAAAATAAAATCAGCTGAACTAAAATGAACTTGACAATTATGGTTTGTTTTTTATTTACTTTAGTATTCAAACCACACATTTGAGCAGCAGATTGATCCAAAATACAGT
The DNA here is from genome assembly GCF_027574615.1 of Eptesicus fuscus. Taxonomy (NCBI): domain Eukaryota; kingdom Metazoa; phylum Chordata; class Mammalia; order Chiroptera; family Vespertilionidae; genus Eptesicus; species Eptesicus fuscus. The sequence continues at coordinate 15,357,296 of NC_072489.1, read as the reverse complement.
CTGGACAGAATTAGTGATAAAAGGAATACCTGTGCTTTAAATGCTCAATAATTTTATGCTAAATACATTATAGTTTATGTCATGCAAAAATGATGATCCTATAGTAGATTACAGATGTGTTTAGTTATTTATTCATTTGTTTCAGAGGTACACAGTTTATTTTTATGTCAGAGAGGACATTTAAATCAAAGTAAATAATGTCATCTGAGAGCATTTAAATTCACTAATTGTCCACAAACCAAAGTTCACTTTCTGAGGACAGATATGTGAGGGAGGCTTCTCTTTCATTGCTTTAGTGCAGTGAGGATGTGGACATGGGCTGGCATTAACCCCTTCCCCCTGTATTTCCTAGTTTGTAAATGTCGCAGTGGATTTTGTACAATGTGCAATTCCGGGCATCAGAGAATATCTTGTTTGTTAAATCAAATATGTTTATTATTGTTGTGTTTATCCATGTGCTTCCTATAAAAAGCACAGCTTTGTTGAGAGAGAGAATGCACGTGTCTGTATATGGCATATATAATTTTCCCAGACCTGGGTGATTTACTCAGTTTATACCACAATATTATTCTATATTAGTCTTGATTATGTCTTTACCATTAAGTCTTAAAATGCTAAATTGAAAGCAGTGCTTGCTAATTAATTTAGAGGAATGAATTCAAGTTGTTTGTGGTTATGCTTTCTAAGACTTTGTTTTTCTTCCTCCCCTTTGTCTCCTCGATAAGACAATATGGATGATGCAAATAACTTGAAAGAAGGCAGTAGAGACAATCCTGAACCTCTAAAGTGCAAACAAGTGTGGCCAAAAGGATCAAAGCGTGGTCTGTCTAAGTGGCGGCCAAGCAAAGAAAGGAAGACGGGATTTAAACTGAACTTGTACACCCCTCCAGAAACACCCATGGAGCCTGATGACCAGGTGACAGTGGAAGAACAGAAGGAGGCGCTGGAAGACAAAAGCAGCCCCAGTCCCACCAGGATTGAGGAGGAAGTCAAGGAAGCTGTGGAACCCCTGCTGCCTCGGGATGAAAACAGAAAGGAGGACACATGTGCACCTGTAAGTCCAAATAAATCACCAGGCGAAACTCTGGAGGACGATCCAATCAAACCTGAGGAGGAAGAGGAGGATGAGGAGGATGAAGAAGAAGAAGAGGAGGAGGAGGAGGAGGAGGAGGAGGAGGAAGAAGAAGAAGAAGAAGGAAATGTAGAAAAAGACCCAAGTGGTACTCAAGGTCAGGAAAAAGAGGAACCAGAAGTCTGCCTGGACAGAGAGGACCCTGAGCGTTTGGATGATCATGAAGAGGAGGAGGAAGAGGAAGAGCCGTCTCACAACGAGGGTCATGATGCTGATGATGAAGACGACAGCCACATGGAGTCTACAGAGGCAGAGAAGGAAGAGCGCCCCAGGGAAGCTTTCAAAGAAGTACTGGAAAACCAGGAGGCTTTTTTAGACCTTAGTGTCCAGCCTAGTCATTCAAACCCAGAGGTCTTAATGGACTGTGACGTTGACCTTGCAGCTGCGTGTAACAGTGAACCTAAGGAGCTTACTGCGGACACTGAAACTGCGCCCGAGTCTGATGAGGAGGCCCCCGACGAACAGGCCCAGAAACAGGACCAAAAGAACAGCGAAGGCGCAGATTCGGAGTTCAAAGAGGCAAGCACAGCAGCCATGGAAATCGACTCTGAGACCGTCCAGGCCGTGCAGTCTCTGACCCAGGAGAACAGCGAGCAGGAGGACGCCTTTCAGGACTGTGCCGAGACTCAAGAGGCCTGTAGAAGCCTACAGAACTACACCCATTCAGACCAAAGTCCACAGATTGCTGCCACTCTGGACGATTGCCAACAGTCAGACCACAGTAGCCCAGTTTCATCCGTCCATTCCCACCCTGGCCAGTCCGTGCGTTCAGTCAGCAGTCCCAGCGTCCCTGCCCTGGAGAACAGCTATGCCCAAATCAGCCCAGATCAAAGTGCCATCTCAGTGCCATCTTTGCAGAACATGGAAACCAGTCCGATGATGGATGTCCCGTCGGTTTCAGACCACTCACAGCAGGTCGTTGACAGCGGGTTTAGTGACCTGGGCAGCATCGAGAGCACAACGGAGAACTACGAAAACCCAAGCAGCTATGATTCCACGATGGGCGGCAGCATTTGTGGCAACGGCTCTTCACAGAACAGCTGCTCCTATAGCAACCTGACCTCGAGCAATCTGACGCAGAGCAGCTGTGCTGTCACCCAGCAGATGTCCAACATCAGCGGGAGCTGCAGCATGCTGCAGCAGACCAGCATCAGCTCCCCCCCCACCTGCAGCGTCAAGTCTCCCCAAGGCTGTGTGGTGGAGCGGCCTCCGAGCGGCAGCCAGCAGCTGGCCCAGTGCAGCATGGCCGCCAACTTCACCCCGCCCATGCAGCTGGCCGAGATCCCCGAGGCCGGCAACGCCAACATCGGCCTCTACGAACGAATGGGTCAAAGTGATTTTGGGGCCGGGCACTACCCACAGCCGTCCGCCACCTTCAGCCTTGCCAAACTACAGCAGTTAACTAACACACTTATTGATCATTCATTGCCTTACAGCCATTCCGCTGCTGTAACTTCCTATGCAAACAGTGCCTCTTTGTCCACACCGTTAAGTAACACAGGGCTTGTTCAGCTTTCTCAGTCTCCACACTCCGTCCCTGGGGGACCCCAAGCACAAGCTACCATGACCCCACCCCCCAATCTGACTCCTCCTCCGATGAATCTGCCACCGCCTCTTTTGCAACGGAACATGGCTGCATCGAACATTGGCATCTCCCACAGCCAAAGACTGCAAACCCAGATTGCCAGCAAGGGCCACGTCTCCATGAGAACCAAATCGGCATCTCTGTCACCAGCCGCTGCCACCCACCAGTCGCAGATCTATGGGCGCTCTCAGACCGTAGCCATGCAGGGTCCTGCACGGACTTTAACCATGCAGAGAGGCATGAACATGAGTGTGAACCTGATGCCAGCCCCAGCCTACAACGTCAACTCCGTGAACATGAACATGAACACTCTCAACGCCATGAATGGGTACAGCATGTCCCAGCCGATGATGAACAGTGGCTACCACAGCAATCATGGCTACATGAACCAAACGCCCCAGTACCCGATGCAGATGCAGATGGGCATGATGGGGACCCAGCCATATGCCCAGCAGCCCATGCAGACCCCACCCCATGGTAATATGATGTACACGGCCCCCGGGCACCATGGCTACATGAACACAGGCATGTCCAAACAATCTCTCAATGGGTCCTACATGAGAAGGTAGGCAACATAGGCAGTCACAAACCCCTGGGCGTCACTCTCGGATTGATCTGCACAAATACCTTCGAAGAGTACGATTTCAAAACCAGCAAATTGGTGTGAATGCAAAAATATTTGTTGGCACCATTTATTTAAAAAAAAAAAAAGCTGTATGCAGCAGAAAGCCTTATACAAGTTGTTTTTCTTTTTTCCCTTTTTCTTTTTTGGAACCTTTGTTTCTGTCCCTTTTCTATGAAGTTCTCTGCAGAGGAAAGCCTCTCTCTGGACTGCACTGGAGGCAGCCATTGCCGTGCCTGCTTCCATTAAACAATGTGGATATCCAGCCCCGCACTCCCGAGTTATCTGTTTTAACACGGAGCCTGGAGCTTTCTTCCCTTCCCTGTCCACTCCATGTAAATGCCTTTAGCATTTCCGTTCTTGTATATTTTGTTTAAGGTGACACTTCAGCATGCCGCTAATGTCTTTGTTAGTGACAGTGCATTTTGTAGTACTGTACAAGTGTTGTGCTAACAGTAAGCCATTTCTTAAGTTTTTTGCCTTGATTAGGGTGCCCTAATTTGAGGGTTTTAAAAAAAAACTATATTTTTGTTAATTATAAAACTGTAAAGAGCTATAAAAGCTATTACCATTTGGTTAGTCAAAAGGGTTTTATTGCTCAATGTTTGGTGTAAAGTTGAGACCCTTTTCCATTTTGGTGACAGATTTCTTTGGGGGAAAAAGGCAGCTTTCTGTTTTATAAATGCAGACTTCTGTTTATTGAATGAAGCATATCTCAGTGTTTATCTGTCAGGTTTTGAAACATTTCATATATGTCCAAATACTTGGCAGGATTTAAAAAAAATAGTGAATTTGGTGTAAAGTTGCTATTTTATGGAAATGCCTCTAACTTTACATTTTCATTCCATCTGTAGATTTTTCTATCTTTATAAAATATTGGAGTTATTTTTTAAGGAAAAATAGAGAAGTAGCTTGTGAATAGCTCAAACTAAGCTTACAAATCGCATGTAAAAAAGCAAAAAAGTTATTTGTGTCTGTTTATATTGCTTCCTTTTTTGTAGCCTTTGTACCTGTACAGGTGACGGTGAGGGCCACCAGGAGAGGCGCACCCCTTGTATAAAACAGCAGCCGGCGACACTCTCGGATTTATCTGTTCTCTTTTTAGTCAGTCACTTCAAAAAAAAAAAACCCACAAAAAATAAAAAAAAGCTGTACATTTTAACATAAAATAAATTATGATGAGCCATTTTTAGCCTCTTGTGTCCTGTCATATTATGATTGATAGAGAATGACCAATGGAACTGTATCATGTGTCACATCTCAGAACACATACACATTTTGGGAAAATAAATTATTTAGTGTACATTGGAGTGAAGAGATTTTCTGATTTGTTTTGACTTTGGGGGAGGGGGTTGGCAATAAATAAGAGTAATATCTAATAAAACCATCACATATACCAAATACCTATTTAATAAGTTAATTTATAATGGATTTTAATGCTTTACATGAAAGTTTATTTTATGCTAGTGCATACCTTCTGTATGCCAATCATTGTCTTTAAAATAAAGTGAATTTGTTTTTTTCTTTTTGACTTTGATCTTCATTTGCAAAGGGATCCTGCACAAATACCAGTTGCCTCAGTGGTTCCGTCTGTGAAACTCCCCTCATGGGTACAGTGGTGGCCAACTTCTTTCCTCTAAAGAATAACACCAAGAAAAAGCGCACCCAATTTGGGAATGTATGTTTGAAGAACCATTTTCTTAAAAAAAAAAAAAAGTGTGAAAGTTTTGCTCTGTGGTGAGTGAGTGATTGGATGTTTTATTTAATATCTGAAGTTCAGACCAAAAAAAGTGTCAATGTTTTCAAATGTTATTTTATGGAATTCAGAGGAAGTTCTGTCTTTTGAAACAGTATTCAGTTAACAAGCCTAGAAATGTATGCGTGACGTGGCACCCATGTGGAACTGGCCCAGGATGCTCTCCACGTGTGTAAACATGGGTGCTCACCACTCCTGTGAGGCCGGTCATGCTGAGGCCTCTCGGGGGGAGAACGTTGCTTTTCCACCAATGGCTCAACCCACACAAAAGCCAGGCATTGAACAGATCAGACACAACCTTTCAAGTCGATGCAGAACAAAACTCAAAAGGCAAGATGGTGCGCACACCCCTCCAGAGGATGGAGGATCACGCCCCCCAGACGGAGGCTGCCCAGCAGGGTTTGCCGTGTACTCTCGCCCGCCCGTGGGTTTTTCTCGCTCATAGTTACAGAGCTTCTGGGCTGAGTGTCAGGAGTTTATGTTTTGGCCCCTTCCATCCACACCGGCACAGTCAGTGGGGGAAAGTCTGGTAGCTGAGGGAGGGTTTCCAAAACCACTCTGCAGGGGCTGTCATCACAAAGGGAGAAGAGAACCTTCCAGATACTGCGCTGGTTGGTGGGAAGGACTCCCGAGTCCACCTGCAGAGTTGGCGGGGGAGGAAGGGGGGCGGGGCGGGCGTGGTGACTGCTTGCTGCTTGTTTGACTCAACTGCTGTGTCATTTCAGGAGCAGCTCGAGGGCCCACCAGAGCCTGCCTGAGCCCAGGAGGTGGGGGTGGGGGGGGCTGCTAACAACCTGATCGAAGCCACGCAGAACTTCCCGCAGGCCTCACCTTCAAACCTTCACTCATTGGGTGTCTTTCCTCTTGTGCTACGATTCTTTGGGGACTGAGATTTGCCCTGTGTTCCCTTTGGCGCTGCCTTGTTATTCACACCCTATAGTCTATGGATACTCAGGTTCCATCACCTCCTCCGCCCCCCCCCCCCCACACACACACACACATCCTGCCTGCCTCACAGTCCACCAGGGAGCTTGTCCACAAGTCCCAGACCTGCCCGACCAGAATCTAAGGACAGGACGGGGACTCCTTGTGCACCACAGGCTCCCTAGGACTGCAGCATAGCCAAGTACGGGAGCCCCTCTGCTGGCCCAAGTCCCTGGTTCATCGACAGCCAGAAGGGCTCGGCGTAGGTGAGCTGCTGATCCGAGGTGGTCCCAGGACACCCTGCAGACACGCCTCCCTAGCCGGCTCTCACTAGAAAAATCAACTCAGACCTCAGTGTGGCCCCAGGGAGCCTGGAAAACGGGAACTTGGGTTTATCAGGACTGAGATGTCACCATCAAGTTGAGATTCATGAACAGGCCACAGCTTTTAAACCCAGTAATGTTCTTGCCTTTTAAGAGTTTTAACGAGTGGTTGTCAGTTCCCAACCTTTCCTTTCTAATGAGCCCAGTGGTGCCTGCCCATGTGTGAAGGCTTCGGACCTCCTTGCCAACGCTCTGTTTCAGAAACAGTGACTCACGGGATTGTTCCAAAGCTCCCACCGCCGTCCTCCCACGTGCCCCCCACACACCCTGCGCAGGAAATGGGGCCAGCAGAGGGGCTCCTCAATTTACAGATGAGGAGACTGAGGCCCAACAAACAGTTCTCTCAGAAACAGCTTCTCCTGCAGTACTTGACTCGGTGAAAAGACCATAACTTGTCTAATAAGCGCAGCGCTTTAAAAACTGTTAAGTGATGTACAGATCAGTTTACTTTGTTACAAGCAAGTGTTGGCCTACAGTCGATACTCAGAGTACAAGTACAGTTACATTATGAAGCAGCGCCTTCTACTTCTTTGTACCCAGGCTTCCACAATCCCACACTCCAGCTTCCTTCTCCCTCTCTGTCCCCTTTCCTGGGGTTCCTCTCTCATCTCACTCAGTACGACTTCAAATTCCACCTCTATATAGATAACATCCACCATTTTTAAAAAATGTCTTTTTATTGATTTCAGAGAGGAAGGGAGAGGGAGAGAGAGGAGAGAGAGAGAGAGAGGGAAACATCAATGATGAGAGAGAATCCTGGATCAGCTGCCTCCTGTATGCCCCCTTCTGGGGATTGAGCCCAAAAACCCGGGCATATGCCCTGACCCAGAATCACACCGTGACCTCCTGGTTCATGGGTCAATGCTCAACCACTGAACCACACCAGCCAGGCAACATCCACAATTATCTCTCCAGCCAGAGCTCTCTCTAGATTCAAGGTCAAAGGACGTGGGACACCTTTTATATGTCTTTACAGACATAAGGTGATCTTCAGCCCCCTGGCCCCATTTCTACCCTGTCGACCTCATCTCAGTTTGAAGGCACTACCAAGAAACCGAATTGATACCTTCCATTTCTCCCTCCCTCAAAGTTCTGTGGATTCTCCAGGATAATTCCAAAATTATCCTGAGTACTAGTCCCCCTCATCCAGGTCACCTTCCTCTTTCCTAGCAGCAGTTCCAACAGCCTCCTAACTGGTCTTCTTGCCTGCTTTTTTAACTCCCAACAATCCAATTTCCACACTGCAGCCACAGTGGTATTTCCCCCAGAGTGATTTCCTGAAAACAGGTAAGACCATTCCCCTGCTTAAAATCCTTCCGTGTTTTCCTTTGCACTTGGAATAAATTCTAGCCTCTCTACCTCTCTCCTGCCACTCCCCACCTCACCCACGGACTCTGGCTTCACGGATGGGCAGTTCCACGAACACGTACCTTGGGGGGGTGTTTCCTTAAAAACACACTTCATTGCCAGCTCAGAGCCTTCGCCTGTGCTGTTCCCTCCCCATTTGGAAGGTGTGCTCCTTCACGACTCAGCTCACCCCGGTCTCCACAGAGAGGTCGTCTTCACCACCCCTTCGAAAGTGGGTTTCTCCCCGATCCTGTCCCTGGTTGGTCACCTTACTCCTGTTTCTCTCATGGCACCTGACCACAGCATGCATTTTTGTTTTTACTTGTGGCCTCTTAACCCCACTTTTTGGCAGGTGGTAGGTTCTCAATAAATACTTGTTGACGGCATGAATATTTTACTTCTGTAGACTTGAAACACTTCTGCAGAAACTTCTGACCTTCCTTTCTCCTACCTCTGGCTCCCAGGAACCATCTTGACGAGACCAGACTCCAACGTTAAAGTTCTCTGCTCTGCTGTCCTCAGCAGGACTCGGCCCCCGAGCGGTGGGACATGTAGGAAGGTGCAGGGACCCGTGAACACCAGCAGTGGGACTCAGGGGTTCCATACTTTCCGCATATGGACTCATTGAAAAGTATAAATTTTATTAAAATGGAAATGCTGAATTCTCTCTGGACAAGGAATAGATCAGACCGAGGAGGTAAATGAGTTTCCAGGGAACTATGAGGCTCCTGCGATGGAAAAAAAAAAAAGTCTAGGTAGGGGCCACTATGATCATAGAGTCCTTCTTGGTGTCTCTTTTCCAAGAGCCTATGTATAGCTCCCCTCACACCCAAATCTGAGTCATTATGAGGACCCGATTCCTCTTAGGCCAACGTCACGCACCCAGAGCAGACCCTGGGCAGTTCCAGGAAGCCTAAGTGGCCCACGAGCCCAGGCCACAAGTCCTCGCCTCTGGCACAAAGGAGGGCAGCTCGCCAGAGCTCACGGGGTTACCCTTGGGTAGCTTTGCACATTGTCCTTCCTCCATCAAGAACTTCCTCTTTCATTCTGCTGAAAACCACAACCAGATTGGAGAACTGGGCCCCTTTTCCCATGTCCCCCACGGCCTTGATCACACTCTGCTCTCTCTAGGCAGCTGGGCTTCCGTCAGTATCTCTCTTGGGGTTCTGTCTGCTTTCTGGTGCCTGGTTCCAGGCGCCATCTCTACCCGCGTGGTGCCTGCTGCTGTTCTCTTCTCCGGAATGAACATCTGAGAGGGATGGTGACTGGCTTAACCCTCCAGGAAGGGAACTCGCCACCTGCACCCCCCTGCACGCCTGTGCTCACATTCCAGAGCAAACACATGTGCAAATACCTCCTGGTGTGACTGAACAAAAATCAAAACGAAAGGGGCTTCCTTGAGTTCTTGTTTCCTCAGAGTGTCTCCTCCCTCTTTTCCAAAATTATAAAGTCAAACTCTTGTGCAAACTTACCACAATGTATTGAACTTTTCTGGGTAGTGGCAGCTCTGGCTAAACATTTGAAGAGCCCTGATTCCCTGAGGAAGGTGGGGGAGCCCAAAGCAGGGCCTCTGTGCAGGGGCTCAGGACCACCCCTCCCCACTCCCCCCGCAACTCCCAGCAAGTGAGTGGCAGCATCTCTAGGAGACCTGAGTCTGGGGATCCCCTGGAAAAGAGGATGCAGGAGGCAGTAAGGAAATACAGACACCTCAGGAGGGGACTCACTCCCGGGCACGTTCTGTGGTTAGAAAACATATTTCTATTTTAAAATTATTTTCTAAGAATGTGACTTTCAGACCAAGCCAAACATTTAATCACAGCACAATGCCTACACATTTTTAAATCCTTTTCTTCTCCCATCTTACAAAAAATAAATAAATAAATAAAAAATACAGGCGCCTTTATGCAGAACGGTGTGTCCATCTGTAACCAATTCTGCTGGGAGGCCTGCCGGCCCCGTTCTGCTCGGAAGCCAAGTACTGGACTCGTCCAGGAGGCCGCCTTGCATCCTCCCTGCCCGTCAGCATGCACCCAGGAAGGTTCAGATGGCTCGGAAGAGGTCAAGCTTCGGTTTCACTGTCCCTTCTCCAGGACAAACGAAGTCACGGGCCAGAGCCGTATCAGCCTTCCCTCTCCCTTCCCAAGGGGGGGGGGCCTACAGCTCCTTCTCACTGGCCTTCTCGCTGTCGTCGCTGTGCTGGGCCTGTCGCCTCTGCTGCACCAGCTCCTTGTCCAGTTCCCGGAGCTGCTTCAGGAAGCCCCAGTTGGGGAGGACACAGCGGTTCTTGGCCACTTGCTGAATGGCGTCCACCAGGGTCATGTTCCTGTGGATCATCAGGTAGGCCAGGACCAGGGTCGCCGAGCGGCTGCGGCCCATGACGCAGTGAACCAGGATCTTATCTGAAAGGGAGTGGGGACAAGAGGCAGCAAGCTATGCTAGTCATCACGGCATTCTCCACCAGCATGCACTCTGGGGGGCGGGGAGGGGGGATGGCATGGGGGAGAGGGAGCTAGTTTCACTCAAGAATATCCTTGATGGGCAGTACAAATCAATTTATCAAATTTCAGCCCTTGGTTACACTTCTTAATATTCTGTGTGATGAAGTGGGAAGTGCACATAAAGCACGTGGGCTGCACACCGAAGTGCGATGGTTATCTTGGGAGAAGCACCAGGGAGACTGAGTTGCAAGCTGAATTAGCCACTGTTTCATAAGACACCATTTCACTTAAAAGAATGGATGACAGGAAACCCATGGTCATTTAAACTTGGGTATGTGGAGACTTTGGCTCAAAAGTGAACAAAGTCAGTCTGCCACATCAAAGAAAACAACTGATGGTCTTTATTGCCAGTGGTAAAATGCAAGCTTTTGGGCAAGTATTAAGAGTTTTGGAAAACTTGTATCTATCACTGTGAAGGTGACAGTTTCCCGATACTTGGAAGATTTTTGTTAGGATGAGTGAGGAAGTTAACAAACGTGTTTTTTGATAACGTATAGTGAAAAGTGTCAACATTTGGAGGCTCTGCATAACTGAGAAAACCAATATTTTCCAAATGACCAAATACAAGATATTACAGAATCATGCATAGGTATAAACATTCATTCAAAGTTTAAGACAGACCGGTGGGTTTTCATGTAACTGAGTATGAAGTTCATTGATACGGCTTCAGATTCCACATCACAACTAGCCTTTAACAAGCTATCATTTGCCCAGCCAGTGTGACTCAGGGGTTGAGCGTCGACCCATGAACCAAGAGGTCACGTGTGCGGTTCCCAATCCAGGCACATGCCTGGGTTGTGGGCTCGATCCCTCGTAGGGGACGTGCAGAAGGCAGCCAATCGATGCTTCTCTCTCATTGGGGTTTCTATCTCTCTATCCCTCTCCCTTCCTCTTTCTCTAAAAAAATAAACAAAAATCATATATAATTTTTAAAAAGAAGCTATCATTTGTCAAGTGTGGGCGTAGTATCGAAGAAGAATACCCACAATTACCTGAAAAGGCTTTTAGAGCATCCCTCCCGTCTCCAACTACATGGCTGCTGAGTGAGGCTGGATTTTTCTCATCCACGCCAACCAAAACAATGTGCCACAGCAGACTGAATGCAGAGGCTAATCAGATTCCAACTGGATTCCAATAAGCCTCGCATTGAAGAGATTTGCAACCATGTAAATTAATACCCCTCTTCTCCCTAAACTGTATCTGGAAAATATAATTTTTCATAAAAATACGTTATGTTAATATCCAATCGTGTGTTTCATCCTTTTAAAGTGAGTATTGAATTTTTCAGTTTTTCTTTCTGATAGGGTAAGTGCGGATAGATACAACCTGCGTAAACAAAGCTCCCTTCCGCCACTACCATGGCAGTGTCTGGGCCCCGCTGCGAAGCCTTGACGTGAAGCAGTTGCCTCTAGAGCTCACACCGTGAGCATCCACCGTGCTATTCCATCCGTAATACAGCCTTCCAGGTGCCAGTGTCATCCTCCCTGCTCTACAGCGAAGGAAACGACCTGTCAGAGGTCACTCAGAAACCTGGGGCCAGCACTAGAAATAGTTCAGAACAACATGTAATTGAGGCCCTACTGTGTGCTGGACACTGGCCATCATGCTCTTGGGACAGAGACAATGCTGAGATTAGGACCCCTGGCTGTACCCACTACTGCTAGGCCAGTGGCCACCCGCCCTGGTTGTGCGATCGCTCTGCTGCGTGGCAGCTCGAGCTGTGGGACCCCAGTGCTGTCCCTGTTCCTGAGTCTCGGGCCTGAGGCCTGGAACGATGACCAAGAAGACACTCATGGGCATCCCCGGGTTTCTGGAGCATCGGCAGGACATGACAACAGCTTGGAAAGAACACTTCTGAATGGACATGGCTCTCCTGTGTCCCTCCCATCTTCCTCAGGGGACCATGTCCAGGACAGTGGGAATGGCCAGCAGCCATGGCAACATGAGGACTCCAAGAGGATTGAACCCCAGGCGCCAGGGATTTCCCCCCACCCCCCAACCTGGTCAGAGAGGCTGGCACACCCTGCCTGACAGTAAGGACTCTGCTGATGGCCTCTCCACACACACAGAGTTGTTCCATGAAGAGCCATTCACCTTATCGCCGTCCATTTCCACAGACCCCCACAAGCTAACCCGGTGGCCTCGGGTCCCAGCCTTCATGCTGCTGAGCTACACCAGCCTGGCCTCCCCTCCTCTGCCGGAAAGGAGGGCGAGAAGCAGGGCCACTCCTTCCCGCGGACCGGGTTTGGGGAGCTGGCCCCGAGTGAGTGACGGCTGGAGTGGCATGTCTACCTCTGGCATCCTAATCCCCACACCCTGTTCCAGAGGCTGCTGGCCCCCCGCCAGCCGGCTGATAACTAAAGCGTTTCTTCCTCTCCTGGCAAAAAGGGTAATTCTTTCTGTCATGACTAAATGCTCGAAACAGACGAAAGCTGTAGTTCATTAAGCCTTTTGGGAGCCTGAAGTCTGCTGAGTGGGAGGAGGGGGAAGGGAGCCGGAGCGGGTGGGAGAAGAAGGAGAGGGGGTGGGGTGGGGGTGCAGTGGGGGTGGTGCTCAGCCCCAGCAGGAGCTCTGGAACTAAATTTGTTTTTTTGACGGCGGCATTAATGCCAACAGCCATGTGAGCTTGGTAGGTCCCCCTGGGGTCAAGGGCCTCCCCCAGACCCTCAGGGCCCTGCTCCCTCTTTGCTCTGGGGCTCTGCTAAGCACCACCCTTTGGGGCCCAGCTTAGGCTGGTGAGAAACTGCTGTCCGGGGGGAGAGAAGGCCAGGAAGGCTGCAGCTGGCCTGTTGCCACCAGGGCCCTGGCCAGAGAGAGCAGGGGGCTCTCTGGGAGTTAGACACCAGCCAGGGCCAGGCCCTGGGCGGAGGCCGCATCGTCAGGGTTGGCACTTTCTAGGTCAGCAGCTTTCAGACTCTTCTGTGTGGCTCCCGGAAACGCTATATAGAATTCACCGCTAACACGAACTTTGCCTCCCCTCTCGCCACATCTTCCCAGTATGTTGTTATGCATTTTTACCGTAGCCAATCCTCACCACCTGATGAGGCAGATAAAAGATCGTCCCCGTTTTTCAGAGGAGGCAGCTGAAGTGCAGAGAAGGGACTGGTCCAAGTCGCACAGCTAGGAAGTGGCTGAACTGTGGTTCAAACCCAGGCACCCGCCGCCAGGGTGAAGCTCTTACATGCTAAGGGGGGGGATCGGAATCACAAGTGTGCGATCAGACAGAAGTGTCACAAAGTAATACGCACTTCTCCTACGCACAATGCCTGCTGCTATTTTCTATTCTAATCTATTCTGTTTTTCAAAAAGAAATGCTGGTTGTACCCACACTATAGGTCACAATCTATGTTTGGAAAAAAATGGTGATTTCAATGAAATATTTCCCCGTAGGCCTTTCCCAAAACTTGAATTCCCAAAAGTTGAATCTTATGAAGAAAACCCAAATCCAGAATCTCTGCGGCTTCCCAATTGCATATTTTCCCTTCTGACCAGAAGGTAGGCCTCTGTCACTCAAATCAGACATACAGGCCAAGCCCCCCAACCCCGCCCCCCCTCGCCTGCACCACCCATAGCCTCCACCAGGTGTGCACTCCCTCAACCACCTCCTTCCTGGGTTTGGGGGATGCCCTTTGCCTGTCTCTCACTCAGACCTCGGAACTTGCCTCCTCAGCAGCGTGCAAAGCCAGAGTTCATACTTCTTCCCCAACCGGCCAGGCTCGGGAGGAAGTCCTCGGAAAGAGGGAGCACGCAGGTTCTGAGCTGCGCGGGGCAGGCCCGTGTGCGCTGCAGAGGGCGGGGGACTCACATCACCTGTCGGACCTGGCTGCAGCTCAGAAGCACCAGGGACCAACCTCCTGCTCAGGAGCAGCCCTCCTGGACTGGCTCACGCCCACCTTCTCCACAACGGCCCTTGAGGAGGTGTTAAAGCAGGCTGTGGACCGTTCGATAAAGAAAAGGAAAGAAGGAAAGGAGAGCGGTGATACTAAGGTCCGATCTTCAGAGCCTCCTGGTTTCTGCCCTGGGATTTTTTCCGAGGATTTCCTTAAATTGAAACCACACCAAGTCGCTCCGAGGAGGCCGCGCCAGGAGCGGTGAAGGCGGCCCCAGTGGGGTTCCCGGGCAGCCTTTTGTCAGCACTTGTTTTTCTGATGAGGAATGACAAGTCCAGTTGTTTCAGATCCCATCACCGGCTGCCATGCCTCACGTTCCCTAATATTTGGTGACTTGTTACACAGCAAAGTCACCGGGTGCTCAAAATAAGGGCGGGGATTCTCCCGTGGGGCCTGAGTGACAGGCGTTCCCACCACGGGCCTCCCATGCGCTCTGTGGCTCCTCTGGGTCCCCAGCTCCTGGGGCAGGACACGGGGCTAGATTATCCCGAAGATCTTTCCAGAGCGACTGAGATCGCCTGCGGGGTTCTCTCAGAAAGAGCGATCAGGGGAGGGTCGGGGTGGGGGTGCACGCCCTGGGTGACTCCACAGCAGTGCTTTTCCGCAAGAGTGAGCAGGCCGAGCTGAGGGGCAGCAGAGGGAAGCAGCGTACCCTGGGCAGCAACTAGCCAAGGAGGAAGAGGAAAGACAAGAGGAAAGAGAGATGCCTTGCCTTTTGGCCAGACTGTCCACCCACACCTCTTCCATCAAGAATATAATAAGAAACATGCGCGGGGCCCGGCCCTGACATGCTGTAGTCCGGGCCCAGGCACGGCCAGCGCTGGGAGTCGGTGGCAATGCCGCTGCCCAGCTGGCCAGCCTTTCATTGTGCTCCTTTGTCTACTGGGGGCACAGGTTACACACCCACAGCTGTTGGGGGTTTCTTTTGTTTGGCCTGCGCAGCCTTTTAAGAAATTTTCAATGTGTTGCCAACACTTAAAAATCGAGTGATTTTTACATTAAATCCCAGGTTGGAGACAATTCCTGAAAAGTCGGATCTACCACATTTGCGCTGGTTCTCACAAAACAAACGCTGGCTGGGACTGGGCAGCAGCTGCCCCTTGGGAAGGGGCATGAGCTCTGCACTTAGCCACAAGCACCCTGACCACACCCCGCGGCTTCCACACAGCCAGCTTCTTTCGCTCCTGCTCACTGCCTGGTCCTGAGGGGGTAGGACTTTGAGTCTTCAACTCCGGGAAGTCTTTAAATAGGTAAGCCCACAGTCCTGGCCGGTGTGTCCCAGTGGTTAGAGCATTGGCCCGTGCACCAAAGGGTCACAGTTCAATTTCCAGTCAAGGGCATATACTTGGGTTGCAGGTTCGATCCCGGCCCCGGTCGTGGTGCGTGTGGGAGGCAATCAATTGATGTTTCTCTCTCTCTCTCTCTCCCTTCTCCCTTCTCCCTTCCTCTCTCCCTTTCTTACACTGTCTCTAAAAAAAAAAAAAAAAAAATCAATGGAAAAAATACACTTGGGTGAGGATTAACAACAACAACAACAAAAAATGTAAGCGCACAAGGTGCTGAGAAGGGAGCCCAGCCTCCCACCTGGCAATGTGGCCACGTCCTGGTCCCCATCCCCAGCCCACAGTCTAGTCCCCCACCCCTGCATACTCTCTGGCTTTGGTATATACTTTTCCTCTGTGTTTTTTTTTTTTTTTAGAGAGACTATTTTTTGTTTTTGTTTTTAATGATGTTTTATTGATTTCAGAGAGCAAGGGAGAGGGAGAGATAGAAACATTAATGATGAGAGAATCATCGATGTGTTGCCTCCTACACGCCCCACACTGAGGATGAAGCCCGAAACCCAGGCATGTGCCATGACCGAGAATCGAACTGTGGCCTCCTGGTTCATAGGTTGACGCTGAACCACTGAGCCACGCCAGATGGGCATACACTTTTCCCTCTTGACCCTTTCTCTGTGAGGTGCTTTCGACCATCTGGTCTACCAGTCACTGTCCACACCAGCCCGACATCTCCACATCGAAGCTCTGTGATCTGCCCAGGCCTAGACAGGACGCGAGGGTCCCATTCTTTCCTGATTCCGCCGTGTGGGCAGACTCTACACTCGTGTGCCAGGAACCAAAAACAAGCTGTCGTGTGAGCCTATCATGCTAGTTCAAAGTTGGAATGTCCTTTTTTCTTTGGGGATTGGAAACTTTATGATGATGATGTGCATGTGCTGGTGTGGTTGTGTGTTTCACGGTGCACGACCTCTCTTTATCAAACACATCTGAGAGCCTGCTGTGCACCAGGTTCTGTGCTAAGTGCTTTATGTCGGTTACTGCTGTGCCTCATTATAATCTTTCAAGGTAAATATTTTTATCACCAGATGCAGAAACTAAGGCTCAGAGAAATCACATTGGTACTAAGCTGTGAATCTGAACCCAGCCCTGTCTTCTCCAAAGCCTGCCAGCCACCTTCCATTAAGGGGAAGGCCAAAGATATAGTCATGGCAAGTGAAACTGAAGGATTGGGTGGTGGTACTGTAGCTTTTGTGTGTGTGTGTGTGTGTGTGTGTGTGTGTGTGTGTTACATGTCAAATATGTTTTCAGTTAACTTCAAATATTCCGAGGCGAATTTTACCTCGTGGTGATGAGTCAGAGTCCAGTTGCTTTTTGATCCTGCTTGGAAACCCAGAATGTGCACAGCCCTGAAGATGGCCCATAAATAGACTCATAAAAGAGCGACTTTGAAATGAAGCATCCCCGAATACGAGCACTTCAGCTCCAATGACTTCCTTTTTCATCAGGACATTGCTTGTGAACCAACATAACGACGCATCGTTGGTGCCTGTGGCTGGCTGTGGGCCCAGGTCCACCTTGGGACGGCCGTCAAGGCCTGGCCCCGGCCCAGCCACAGGTTGCAAGTTCCCGAGGCAGGCCATTCGGTCAGGCAGTGAGCCTTGTGATCCCAACCACTTGTGCTAAGAAAGCTTTCAGCACAGTAGTCCCCCCTTAGCCGTGGAGGATGTGTTCCCAAACCCCCAGTGGCTGCCTGAAACCACAGACAGTGACGGAACCTAAGCACCTTCTTCAACTCTGCCGGAAATGTGGCAGCAGCTGTTTTATTGGCAGACGCAGCCTGTCCAGTAATTTTATCGTTTTTCAGTCCAACCTATTCCTCAATCTGTGCAACCATCCCTTACTTGTAGTAAATGGCTGGGTGTCACTCATTTCAGGGGAACCCTTGCCGAAATCGTTGTGTAGGCTCAGTGCTTTCAGGTGCAACAGCTTGCATCAGTCGGAACACATTTTCTGTTCTGTCTTCCACCAACAGATTTAACGATTTTTCTATCTTAACTAAGCTTGTCATGCGCTGTGGCCTTAATTTTTGCAATTTAAGGTGAGACAGCAAAACTAGCACGAATTTCTTTTTCCTTCTTCGCAGTTTCACGGATAGCAGATTCCTTTACAGTAAGATCTTAGCAACCTCAGCATACAATTTTCTTTTTTCCCTTTCCCATTAATTCAAGAACTTTCGCCTTTTCACTTACAGTTTCTCTTTGGTGTATCTGAATGGCCAGCATCACTACTCTTGCACGTTGGGGCCATTAAGTAACATAGGGGTACTTGACCTCAAGCACCGGGATACTGAGACAGTCGATCTGATCACTGAGATGGCTACTAAGTGGCTAATGGGCAGGGAGCATATGGATATGCTGAACAAAGGGATGATTCATATCCCTGACGAGATGGATCAGGACACTGTGGTATTTCATTACGCTGCTCAGACTGGCATGCAATTTAAAACTTATTAATAGTTTATTCCTGGAATTTTTCATTTAATATTTTCAGATTGTGGTTGACTGAAGGTAACTGCAACTAGGGAAAGTGAAACTGCAAATGAGGAGGGAACTACTGTAACTGGATACCCTACATTATGGGATGGCCCCATAAAGGGTTGTGCCACATGGGGCTGAAGTCAGAACACAGATTAGGGAGGTGAAGTCCCTCTGGCCTCTATGGAATGCCATCCTGCAGCAGTAACTGCATATTGTCTTACCCGACGCATTCCTAAAGTGTGTCCTTCTCCCCAAAATAGCCTGGTAGCCTTTCCCTGGATTAGGGCAGCTAAAACTGCATTTTGAGGGCAAGGACTAGCACGGTGATTTCAAATTAACCCTGGGAAACTCAGACATCACAGGTGCAAAGCGCAGTCTCAAATATAGTTTGCCACTTATAAAGGCTAGGTGATCGCTAGAATGCGTGTTACTGGACTTGGGGAGGGTCGGGTGGATGAGGGGGTAGGGAGGCTGTGGGCTTGGTTGGTTGGCAGGAGAATTTGAAGTCTTTCCACAGGTTTTCCACTCAAGTCAGCTGCCTGAGGGTTTTCTGGCATCAAAACCTTTGACTGTTAGTCGGGTTTGGGCACAGGCACAATTGCATCCCAGCTTTGAGGGTTCCCAGATCCCCGCTCCTCTGCAGGATGGCTGACGTGCCTTAGGGAGGAGACTTCGGCCTAAAGGCCTCCCCTCGGAGCCCTCCCGAGGCCGAGGCCAATGCTGATGCCATCAAAGCCTGAACTCCACCAGCAGGCTTACAGCCTCCAGGGGCTCAAACTTTTCCAGCTCATCCACATGGAACCCCCGCAGGGTCGGCTTTGAGAGGGGAACCCGCTTCCCGAGGGGCGGGGGCGGGGCCTCCGGCGGGGGCGGGGCCGTTGGTGGGCGGGGCTCTTACTGTGATCAGCGTGGAGCGCACCATCGATGAAGGCGGCCGCCGAGTAGAAGAAGACGCTGAGGTCGAAGGTGGGCACGTCGTCGGCCTCGACTCCGTGGTACTCAATGTCCATGCCGCGGTAGTAGTCGGGCCCCGTGTCCACGTTCCGGCGGCCGTGGGCCGCGTTCAGCACGTGCGTGAAGCCCGCCTTCTGCAGCCCATAGCGGTCCAGCGCCGTGGCCCTGGGCGCACAGGAGAGAGGCCGTGGGCTGTGGGCTCCTTGGCCTGGAACTGGGGTCACGGGGGGCGGGGGGCGGCTAGGAGGCAGCCCACTGGTCTCTGCAGGGGATTCTGGCTTCCAAAATAAGGCCTCGTCATTGAAATGAAGGACTTCCTTAGTCCAAAGCCTGCGCTCATGGACCCCTCGGGCACCTGTGCCATTTCTCGTTTCTGGCTAGGATGCTTGGAGAAGGGAAGGGGTGGGAGGGTGGGGGAGGAGGCTATTCATTTGTGCGTGCGTCCTTCCATCGCTCACCGAATACAGACACGCTTGGTGTGGACACTGGTGGTCGCAGGAGTGGGCTGTCAGCAGCCAACTCCCCCCCCGCGGGCCTCCGGATCGCCCGCTCATCGAGCAGAGCTGTGTGGGGCAGAGGGCCACCTGCGCACAGCCTGGGGCCTCTTCTCTGAGCCCTGGGCTGTTTATAGGCTTTGGAGGTTGGGGCTCGAAGGAATGGGTTAAGACAGGTCTTTTAGTGCAGGATGTGATTGGGATTGGGATTGGGCAAAATTCTTGGTATTGATGCTCACGGGATTGGTGAACACCATGCGAAGTCCTTGCTTTGATAAGGAATCATTGCCTAGTTGGGCAAAGCAGTGTTCCGAGGAGAGCTATTGGAGCAGCCTGTTGTTTGAATTGGTTTGGGGACGTTCCTGAGGCCCACAGTGAAGTCAGTTTCTGGTTTACAGCTTTGTCTTTCTAGGCACGACGTTCCAGGCACAGGGTAAAGTCATGTTGAAGTACGTGGCCTTGGAACATGGGGCATGGGACACAGGGGTTACTTCTGCTTAGAGCGCTCAGGGAGACTCTCAGGGAAAGGGGCTTTTGAGCCGCCTTACTTCAAATGGCGATCTTTGGCCGTGGAGGGGCTGAGGGAGGCAAGGGCCAGCCAGGCCAAGAAGGCAGCACAATATAAGGAATGGCAGCTGGAGATAATAAAGGCCTTTCGGGAAAAGTTTACTATTTCTTGTATTCAATCATTTATCCCCAAATAATGATTTAGATTCTATTATTGCCAGGCATTGTCCTGGGTACTGATGCTGCAGCAATGAACAGATTAGTCAAGGTCCCGTAGGAAGCTTAGATTCCACAGGGGAGAACAAATGAACAACAAAGGAATAAACAAGATCATTTCAGATAGCAGTAAGAGCAGCACAGGACAACTGGGGTCCTGCTCCAGGTAGCGTGGTCAGGGACGACCTCTGCAGGGAGGTGGCGTTCCAGCGAAGACTGAGGGATGAGAAGAAGCGAGGTAGGGGGAGAGTTGGAGGAAAAGTATTCCATCCAGGCAGAGGGAACAGCAAGTGCTAAGAACAGGAGGAAAACGGGTATGACTATGATAATGAGGGAAGTAGTGGTGCCAGAGGAATTCGGCAAGGTAGGCTGGGTCCTGGTGGGCCCTGTAGGCCGCAGGAGAAAGAGTTTGGATTTAATTTTAAGTGTGATAGAATGACACATGCCACAGAGGATTTTAAGGAAGGGGTGAGCATTGTTTACCTTTTTAAAGATCCATTTGACTGATGTGTGGAGAGGGATTGGAGAGGGGCAAAAAAATTAGAAGCGGGACCTCTGTTGGAGGCTGTCACAGTTGTACAGCCAAGAGAGGACGGTGGCTTGGACTAGGCCCCTGGTCGGCAAACTGCGGCTTGCGAGCCACATGAGGCTCTTTGGCCCCTTGAGTGTGGCTTTTCTACAAAATACCACGGCCTGGGCGGGTCTATTTTGAAGAAGTGGCATTAGAAGAAGTTTAAGTTGAAAAAATTTGGCACTCAAAAGAAATTTCAATCGTTGTACTTTTGATATTTGGCTCTGTTGACTAATGAGTTTGCCGACCACTGGACTAGGCTGTTGTCACAGGAGACTTGCTGATGGGTTGGGAATGGGGACAGGGAGGAGGGGACTGGTTTGGCCAGAGCATAGGATGTGAGAGGACTTTTGGAGAGGGAGTGTGGGATTTGATCATGGAGGTGCTTGGCTGCCGGGGTCTGTATTTGGGGGTCAGGGAGAGCTTTTGATAGTGTTTGAGAAGGGGGATCCCATCCCAGCTTTAAGAGGACATCTTTCTCAGTAGCACACAGACCAGTTCCACAGCTCAGGGAAGAGGTGACGAGGGTCTGGAACCATAAGAGTAAGAGGCCGAAAGTGGCCTTATGCTCCAGCTGAGGACTCCTCTCGAGGCCACTGGTAAAAGGACGTGGACAGAAATGGCCATAATGGAGACCAGCATGGATCAGCACCCTTGGCCGCGAGGAGCCCTGCAGGGGAAACACGTGCCGGGGCCCCTCGCTGAGGCCCCTCATCCAACGCTGGTTTCCTGGAGCGTCTTTGTTTGCCATGAGAGGAGCTATGATGGAGTTCAGTGTTTGGGAAAGAGGGAGCTACACACAGGCATTAGCTTTTAGGAACATTTGCCAATAGCCCATTAGAACTGACGAGTAGGGAGGTGGGGACTGCAACCAAGGCCCCCCCACCCCCCGCCTCAGCTGGCCTTTGTGCTGCCATCCTGATTATGGAACACATTCTGCTTTCAATTTTTCCTTACAAAGGTCTGCTTTTCATTTTTCCTCTTGTCTCAAAGTATGTATACAGCAAACATTATGCTTTTGGGATATAGATCTGCGCTCAATTAAAGGCTCCACTAATGCAGTCCATCTTGCTGAGTAGCAATCAACCTCACTTTGAGGTTGAGCTCAGTGGAAAAATTAAAATTAACTGTCCTTGACAGGAAGTTTCTATCCACGGTAAAGACTGTTCTCTCTGGGTTCAGCAGCTGCGTTTCCATATAATCAAATGGCAGTTTGGATAAATAACTCTTTGCACTTTGCTGCCTTGGGGGTCGAGGATCTGGGTACAGATGCAACAAGACTCACTGCATGACATCTCTACCTTCACCCGACAGAGCTGGCTTTGCCTGGTGTCCAAGAGGGAGAAAAGGGTTCATGGGAGGGTTAGACCTGGTGGGTGTGTTAGGCCCACGGCAGGTTTTCAGGGCTCTGTGGCTACCTGGGCTGGGAAGTGGAGGGGGTGTCCTCACACACCGCTCTGGGGATTTCCCCCTAGCTTGGTGCACTCAGAGTCCAATCAAGGGCTCAGAAGAGTACCAATGGCAGAATGGAGACCCACAAATCAACAGAGTGAGTCAGTAGACAGCGGCTGTGATGGAGGCAGATCCCCAGTTGGCCAGGATGCCTCGCTCAGCAATTATTGGGTGTGGAGGTAGGGGGTGAGAGAGAGTGCTATCTGGCATTATATTGTTTTCTGTTTTGTTTTGTTTTGTTTTGTTTTGTTTTGTTTTGTTTTGTTTTGTGTTAAGGCCACCTGCTCAGATATGTGATGTGGGAAAGAGACTAAGAAATGTGCCTCTGTAGAAGGAGAAAAGCTCAGAAGAAAAACAGACCTAGTCATTTACTTCCAGAATCTAGATGATGCCAGAGCCTTTGTTTCTGGTTGTTTAAGAAAACTCCTAGATGTAAGCAATCTGTTCACTTAAAAAATAATGTTATCTAATTACGAAAATCATACATGATTGATGCAGAATGTGGAAAACATACCCCCTCATGTGCGCGCACACACAAGATCACCTGTACTTCTAACCCCCAGAGATAAAGATTATTTGCTGTTTGATATACTATCCTCCAGTTGTTTTTCTATGCATAGATTTGTATATTTTATATAGAGACTTGCCTGGGGGTATAACACTATATACAGTTTACCCCCTTTGACATGGTGATATATTGTAAACATCTTGCTAAGTCAACTTATGAGCTTCAGTAGCTCTGTGCTGTTCCATTCTACAGGTAAATCTCAATTCTACCTCACCAAGCCCCTATTTTGGGCTTGGTCTTCCCTCTCCCTCTCCCTCTTTCTCTCCCTCTCCCTCTCTACCACTATCCTGGAAGGGATTTGGTGGGTATTATAAGAAACACACTATGAATGAACAACTTGGCTGTATTTCTTTGAGCACATCTTGATTAGACCCTTAGAAGAGATTTTTTAAAATGGCATTGCTGGGTCAATGGGTATGAGCATTTTTTTAAAAAAATATATTTTATTGATTTTTTACAGAGAGGAAGAGAGAGGGATAGAGAGTTAGAAACATCGATGAGAGAGAAACATCGATCAGCTGCCTCCTGCACACCCCCTACTGGGGATGTGCCCGCAACCAAGGTACATGCCCTTGACCGGAATCGAACCTGGGACCCTTGAGTCCGCAGGCCGACGCTCTACCCAATGAGCCAAACCGGTTTCGGCGGTATGAGCATTTTTAATACATGTAATACTCACTATTAAATTATTCTCTAGAAAGATTGCTCAAATGATTCCCATTTTTATCTTTTTTTATTGGCTAATTTCAAAAACAAAACAAAACACCACCAACAAAATGGTGCCTCGTTTTCATTCATTTATTTTGGCCGAGATTGGACATTTTCTCCACATCTGTTGGACTCAGGCAGTGCATTTGTGAAGTTGTTTTTGACCCATTTCTCTGTAGCGTCTTTCCCTCCTTGTGAACCTGGCCTAGCTCTGGATTCTGATACCAGATTAGAGGGGGCCAAGGAAGTGACTTTCTTCTTACAAAGCCCAATTGCCTCAGTCAGAGACTTCCCTTCCTCCCTCCTTCCTTAGCCTGGCCCCGCTTCCTTCCAGCTCCTCTGGAGATCCTCTGGGAAGCTTGCTTCAACCCCCCACCCTTTAAGATCACTCTACGTGGGGCAGTCTCCTTGGGCAGCACTCCTGTCATCCCATCTTTTCAGACCCCTTGGTGCTCTCCTGATTCCCAGCCTACATACCTCAGCACCTGCCTGAAAGCCCCCTTTCCCCAGGTGTTTGCTCTTGCGCAGAAGGGAGGCCGGACATGCATGAACATAGCTGTGCATGCCCTCCCACAGCTTCCTGGCAGGAGAAACCAGCTGGTCCCTTGTGGCCAGGATTCTGCTATGAGCATCGAAGAAAGTCCACTAATGATTGGACGGTTCTCTCCACCATCATGTCTGTGAGGGCCCACTGATTTCTTTCTTTTTAAAAAATATATTTTTATTGATTTCAGAGAGGGAGGGAGAGGGAGAGAGAGAGAGAGAGAGAGAGAGAGAGAGAGAGAGAGAGAGAAACATCAATGATAAGAGAGAATCATTGATTGGATGACTCCTGCATGCCCTTTACTGGGGATTGAGCCCACAACCCAGGCACATGCCCTTGACCAGAATCAACCCCGAGACCCTTCAGTCCACAGGCCAGTGCTCTATCCACTGAGCCAAACGGGCTAGGGCAGGCCCACTGATTTCTTGCACCTAATTATGGACTCCTGTGTGCTTATGGCCTGTATCCTGCAATCTAGCACCTTACTTATTCTGATGCATGCGACACTATTGTGGTCTCACATCATTTCATGGACGTGACCTTGTGGTGGCATTCTCCTTGACCACACCTGTTCCTTGCAGGTGGATTTTAATACACCAGGCCTATTTCTAGCTTTTTATCTCAGTCAGTTCACCTGCTATGAAGTGAGAGCCAATGGTTTTCTAGTTTCTTGGGTGCTCTTATTATTTGCTGATGATGAAGCTGTTCCGTTTTGAGGCCCCTCAGAGCATACAGGCCTGGCTGGTGTTCATAAGCTTAAACTGCTGCATGAACGGACACAACCGAAGCTCTGGACCCTTAGTTTCCTCTTTTTGTTAAATAGAATGAATTACACTGGCAGCACTTTCCTTAAGGGAGTTTTGTCAAGTCTAGTGATGTACTGTTCAATAGGAAAGGTTAAAGATAAATTCAAGCGGGGAGAGCAATAGAAAATGTACAGCAAAACGTGATCCGGGGTTGTCTCTGGGTAATGAGATTATGGGTAATGGAAACTTTAATTGCCTTCTTTTTTCTCTCTCTGTTTTGTAAACTTTCCGTGATGAAGATGTCATATATTCACTTGATAATGTAAATGTTTACCATGGTTTTTACTGATGTTATTTCCTTAGTTCTCGGGAGTGTTGGACTCTTGCAAAGACTTCAGGTGGCCTTGGCATTCTTAACTCTTGTTAGAAATCTCTCCCCACTCACCGTGCCTGAGGTTCAGAGTCCAGGTTTCCTAGTTCTTCCGGGTAACATTCAGGACATTAAGTGGTCAGTCTAGGCTGTGTTTTGGCTGCACCCCATAACTAGCCGTGGCCCAACCTGGATGCAAGTCAAATCTCAGCTCTACTTGGTGTCTTGAGGCTGAATTAGTTCCTTCTTTGGGGGAGAGAGGCCATGGCTGTCCTGGCATCCCAGTGAGAGGCCTTGTCTCAGGCTGAGGACTGTCTCAGCTGATGGATTTGCCTTCACTTCACTTCCTGACTTTCTCTGGGACAAACCAGCCCTGGAGACGCCTCTTTTTGAGGGAGTTGGTCTGGTTGGGAGCAGAAAAGCAAGAAGAGCAAGAGAGACACCTGGAAAGCAAGCTCAGGGGCAGCTGTAGATGTTGATAACCCTCAAAGCCACACCTTGGCAGCAATTGGAGTTTTAAGAAAAATGGGGAGCTGCTTTTGGCCCCCACCATTCAAGCAGCAGAGCAGCCTAACAGCGCCCTGGTGTTGGTGAGAGGGAAGAGATTTCTCAATTATCCTGTTTCAGCCGGGCTTTGCTATCAGAGGCTGCTCTGCCTGAGAATTAGCAATCACTTTGACAGTAGCCAGGATATTTTCCCTCCTGCTGACTATGGGGGAAAAAGAAAAAAAGGTTTTGCTAAGCAAATGAAAGATGTCAATGAGATTAAAGTGAGAATATTTAAATTACAGAAATTTAGTGCTTTCAAGCATACTCAAGCACTGCGGAAGCACCAACTTAGGGACTGCTGATTGATAAGAGGTGATGAATTATTCTTATCTCATCATTGACGCCAGTCCCTGGATCTCTGGAGGGCAACACTTGGTTAACCTAATTTGAATCTAATTTAAATGGCTTAAAAGTAATAAAACAAGTATGTGCTTGAATCTAATAAAGCCTAATTTATTTAATAGGACATTTCTTAAAGAATTTTATCTCAGAGCTGGAAGGGACCTTTGAAATCATCCCTTTATTTTACAAATAAAGAAACTGAGTCCCAGAACAGTAAGATGTTTGAACTCTGGGCCCTGAATCCTGCTTGATGGCTTTTGCTCTACTCCACGCTGACCTTACAGCTCTTACTTGTGGCAGATTCACACTCCCACCAAGCTTTAGGAAATGTGTGGGGACAGGGGAGCTGTGGCTTGAGCGAGATAGACTTCCCCACACGAACATCCAAAAGGTGACTGGTTGGCTTGAACCCATCCCCTCTACTGACTCAGCCACTTCCTCTCCTATCTGTGGCCTCTTTTTACTGGGTTGTGGTGGTGGAGCTGGTGAGCAATGGGGACTTGGAGTCACCAGGCACCCCACTTGCTGAATCCCCTTGGAATAAGCTGGGATTGAGAACATGCTTTAGAAATTCTGAAACTCACAGGCCCAAAGGGCTTTGATGTGGCAATGGCTCCTTGGGCCTTAGGTCACCTGGGTCCCTGGAAGGCCAAGACGGTGTCTGTGGAGTGAGTTGGTGCACAGACTGGAGAAGGCTCGTTAGGAGGGACCTTCCTTCCAACCTGGCCCTGGATTCATGATAGCATCTCATGGGGAAAATTTAACCAGGGGGTGTTCTTAGCAAAGAGGGACTCTTAGGGGCAAAGCATGGTAACCGTTTACCTTCCTCTCACACTGTGACTCAAATGACCAGAACTTACCTGACCTATAGTAGTTACTGGGTGTGTCAGGCATTGCACTAAATGTCATATATATGAACTCATGGAATCCACGTATTACAGGTGAAGAAATTGAAGCTCAGAAAGCTTGAGTGACTTGCTCAAGGCCACGTGGAAACCGGTATTTGACCCTGATATTGTGGCTCCAGAGCAGATGCTCAGCCATCTGCCTCTCTCCAGAAAGAAGCCCTTGAGGAGAGAGGACGGGGAAAGAGTGAGCTGCTTTGTAGGAGTAAGTCTGGTCCCCAGTGGGTTCCAGGCATCACCAGTCTAGGTTCCAGGAACAGCCGGAGGCTCTGGCTGCCCTGGGATGTCCATCCTCACTCCTGGTCCTGACCACCCTAACTTCCAGAGCCTGGCACTCAGCTTTCAAAAACCTTGGGTGCTTTAGGGAAAGGAAGAACTCAACCTAAGTGCAAATATCAAATTGAAACTGAGGCTTTGTGCATGAGGAGCCAGCTCTGAGCTTTTCCCTGGTTCGAGACCAAGGAGCACAGGCCGCCATGCCTGCCCTCAGCTGGGTTGTAACCTCCGTGCGGTTGCCTTGGCAGTGGAATCCATTGCGCTCTCACTAAGCATCTGGGAGTCTCATTAACCTTGTTAAGTGGGCATCTGGGAGGGGCCCTGGACAGAGATGGACAAGACCAGTCGTGCTGACTTTGGCTCCTCCCCACGCCGTGCACACAGGTCACACACTGACTGTGGAACTTGCCCAGCCTGTGCATGCGCGTTTGGGGCTCAGTTAGGCAGAGCTGGATTGAACTGAAAGGGCAGTGACATTTTCTTGGTGGAGGGAGGAAGCATATCTTACTGCATCAAAGCCTACTGTCTGGCACTGTGTGTCCTGCTCAGACACTCTCAGTTTCACTTCCTGCATAAAGCACCGCGGCTGGCATTCAGCCTTCCACAGGCTGGCCCTGACCTAGCTCCCCAGGTTTCCCTCTCACTAAGTAACAGTACTAATAATTTTTTCATCTGTCTAGTACTTCATAATTTATAAAATGCTTTCATAGTCCATATTACTTGGACTCTTCTCAGTAACCATTTAAAAAAAATTTTTTTTTAATCGGCTACCTCCTGCACACCCCCTACTGGGGATCAAGCCTGCAAGCCGGGCATGTGCCCTGACCGGGAATCGTACCAGTGACTTCTTGATGCATGGTGGACACTCAACCACTGTGCCACACCACCAGGCTCAGTAACCATTTTTAGAGATGAGGACACAGGCCCACAAAGGTAAAGGGACCTGCCCAGAGCCACGCCCCCTGCCGTAGACTGTGGCTGTGGTAGATGGTGTGCTATCACTTAGAATATTTGCTGCCCCTCCCTAGGGGAAGGTTACACTTTTCTGCCCTATCGATGTGAGGCTTTGGCATGGACCTGCTTTGGCCATTGAAGTGTGGACATCCGCCTGGGTCCCGAGTCCCAGAATAAAGTGGACATGCAGCACAATTAGAACCTGCCCTCCATGGATAGGACATCTGAGTGAGACACAAGCCATCATTGTGGTGGGCCACTGAGATGTTGGGGTCACCTGTTATTGCAGCCCGGCTGTCTAAGCTGACCACACCGTGGTAGAATTTGGCTTCATCCCAGGTCTTCTGAAAGTGCCCTTTCTACCATATCCATCCCCTAAATTCCAGATAAATTACCTTATTTCTCCTTACCCCTATGTCTCTTCCCATCCTGCCCCATCTGCCTGGAATTCTGGTGAAATGCTACCCAGCTTCCAAAGCCAAGCCTGATTGACCTCTTCTGTGATGCTTACTCAGATCCATCATGCAGGCACTTAGCGAGCATTTACTATGTGCCAGCTACTACTCTAGCACTTCATTTGTTTTCATTCATTTAATCTTCACCCTGTGAAAAATGTTATGGGCTGTGAATTAAACCTTAATAAAGCTGTTATTTGAGAAAAGAAAACAGCCTGGCCAGGGTTGCTAAGTGGTTAGAGCATTGGCCCATGCACTGAAGGGTCATGGGTTTAATTCCCAGTCAAGAGCTCGTATCTGGGTTGCAGGTTTGATCCCTGGCCCAGTCGGGGTGCGTGCGGGAGGCAACCAATCAATGTGTCTCTCTCATATTGATGTCTCTCTCTCTCTCTGTCTCTCCCCCCTCGCCTCCCTCCCTCCCTTGCACTCGCTCTTCTAAAAACCAATGGAAAAAGTATCATTGGGTAAAGATTAACAAACTAACAACAACAAGAAAACAGTATAGAGTCCCTACATACCTCTCACTTAGGCTCCCCTAATATTCACAACTGGGAAATGATTGGATAAATTGTGGTACAACTATACTATGGAATATTAAAATGCAAAATAGTGTATATATAATATGAATCTTTTTTCCCCTAAAAATTGTTGAGAGAAACAAAAACCCTTTATATGTGTGTATATGTTTGCTTATGTTTGCAATTGTATACATAAAGTAGTAGACATATGCAAGTAAATGTAATACTGGTTACTCCGTGGTAGAATTAAGAGAAACAAAGGGCGATTATGCAGTTTATTTTTATAACCCTCTATTTAATTTAATTTAGTACAGAAGGGCATGTAATTTTTTGTAACTTTTTTCAATTTAAAAATAGTAAGAAAAAACAGACAAGGGAGGCTATCCCTAGATTTCCCCTGACTAGACCGTTATCTCTAAGCTTTAAGCAGCATGATGTGTGTGTGTGTGTGTGTGTGTGTGTGTGTGTGTGTGTGTGTGTAAATCGCACATGCAGAGGCCCTGCACCATCTGCTCCTTTGAGAGATGGAGCATGAGCCGGAATCCTGGGGGTAGAGGGAGGATTTAAGATGGAAGCTTCTGGATTGGGCAAAACTACATTCAAATCCCAGTTCTCTGTCGCCTACAGGGCTGTGGACCTTGGGTGAGTTAATGAACTGCTCTGAGCCTCAATTTCCTTATCTTTAGAATGGGATAAGTAGATGATCTCTTTCATTGGGCTTTAGTGAAAATAAAATGAGATAGTATATGCAAGATGCTTAGCACAAAGTATTCAGTAAATCATAGGCATCATGATTGTTAGTACTAGTGGCCCAGTGCATGCATTCATGCACATTGAAAGGAAATTAATTAGAAGGTGGCCGGCGGGGCGGGACCTGGGGCGGCGCTACGGCACGAAGGGCATCTGTGAAGTGAACGGGGGTCCCTCCGGCAGGTGGGGTCCCTTGGTCTGGTCTGTGGGAATTGGGCTGAAACCGGCTCTCCGACATCCCCCGAGGCATCCCAGAATGCAAGAGGGCACTCTGCAAAGTTGCTGTGGTACAGGGTGTGGAACACAAACACAAGTGCGCAGTAAACCAGATTCGGGGATGACAGTGCTCCAGCAACAACATAACTCACGGCCGAAGGTGGAATCACGTGGCCCCGTGAGGAATCGGGCTCCCTCCTCTCTGGTTTTGGGGTGCGTCACCCGAGAACTGCCGCTGCCAAGTCACTGCAGCTCAGCAGCTCCTGCATTGAACATCTGCCCCCTGGTGGACAGTGTACATCATACTTACTGGATGGTTGGATGGTCAGTGTACATCATACTTACTGGATGGTTGGATGGTCAGTGTATATATAGCCTTTTATATATATAGATTATATACAATAGGAGCTTCCCAATTGTTTAAGGAATGGGGAATGGTGGCTATAAAAATCTAGAGAAGGGGACAGCAACCTGAACTTTGCTAGGTTTACCTTTTGCTTCTCCACACATAGGTTGATGTGCCTCTTGTGGGTGTTATACCCAGCTAAGATAAGAGACTACATTTCCCAGCCTCTCTTGCAGCTAGGGGCAGGGGAAGTCTTGGGTAGGACTTCTATTTGGAAAGACACCCTTTTGCTTTTACTTTCCCTCTACCTCCCTGCAATCTGGATCCTACAGATGATGACTGGAGCCCTATCAGCAGTCTCAGCCCATGCAGAAACCTTGAAGAGGAAAGCCTCTCCCTCAGGATGGTGCAGCAGGAGCCTGAGTCCCCAATGACCCTGGAGACCCATGCCAGTCCCAGCTTGCCTTCCTCTGTACATCGTTCATGTGAAAGCAAAATCAACCTCTATCTCACCTGGCCAGCCTGGCTCAGTAGTTGAGTATCGACCTATGAACCAGGAGGTCACGGTTTGATTCCCAGTCAGGGCACATGCCCAGGTGGCGGGCTCAGTCCTCAGTGTGGGACATACAGGAGGCAGCCGATCAATGATTCTCACTCATCATTGGTGTTTCTATCTCTCTATACCTCTCCCTTCCTCTCTGAAATCAATAAAATATATATATTTTAAAAACCTACCTCTATCTTGCTTAAGCCCCTTTCCTGAGTTTTCTGTAATATGAAGAAAAACCCAGCCCTAACTATAGTCACAGAACAACCAATCTAAAAAGCAAAATGTCATGGCCTGGAGGTGGCAAGAGGTGTGACCTGGGGAAGGGCCTGCTGCCTTCTCCTGGGCTTGGCCAGGCACTTACTCATCCCCGATGTAGAGCTTGGGCCAGACCTCGTTGACGTGGGTGTACTGGGGACTGCCCTTCCAGAAGAGGCGCTCCAGCTCGAAGGCTCCGGGGGTACAGTAGTCTTCGGCCCCCACCTCCTCCGCATTAGGCAGCAGGCTCTTGGCAGATGAGTAGGCATTCTTGAGGCTCGTCCTCGGTTCTCGGGATGTCATTTTGGAGCCAATGGATGTTCTCCTTTCTGCAGCTGGTCATGAGAGAAGGTCAGGACCGGGGTTAGCAGGGGACAGAGGTAGGGAATGGGCTTTACGGGAAGAGGTGGGAATAAGCTGATGCTGAGATTTGGCAGATATTTCCCAGGCCTGCTGTGCTTCTGCTTCCTCTTCCCAGGCCCCAAAGGTAGACAAGGCAGGCACGGTGGCAGTTAAACAACACGTCCCACATTCCAGTCTCTCCAGGGCAAGTGTGCTGGGGCCTCCACCCCAGGCTGAGGTGGGTGCAGCAGACCCAGGACAGCAATCCCTACAGGCAGCCAGCCCCTGGCCTCCTTTCTTTTAGATGTTACCCCTTCTTTGGGGCCTCCTTTTTCCTTTATCTGACCAGAATCTGCTGACTTGGGCCATTTTGAACTCAAATAGGAAGTCCCAGAAGGTCCCTGGCATTGCAGGCTGTGATGCTCGACATCAGCAGGGAGCTGGTGCCCAAGAAAAGGGCACACCTGTCAGTCCCGAGCCTGTGTCATCTGGGCAGCCAAGCACATTCTCAGGGCTTCAGGAGCCTGGGGGTGGAAGGAAACTTGGCTGTGTGAGTGTTCATCGACTTGTTAGAACAGTTGAAGTCAATGTTTGCAGCTCCTACGCTAGGACGCTGGCAGGGTGTTAACTGACCAGGGCGTCAGGAGAGATGTTCCTGGCTGGAAAGCTGGGGGTGCAGGTTGCAACATGTATTTAGAGAGCTTGTCAGGCTCTGCGAGTGGAATGCTGGAGGCGAGTTCCCATCCCCAAGGAAAGGCATTCACTGTGGATCCCTGAGCTGAGTGACTGATGCGTCTACACTCAGCCTGGGGAGGGAATCTCAAGCTCTGAGGCTGGAGGGAAGGAGGAAAGGGCAGAGTGGCTGAGAGACACGGAGGTTATTTATTAACAAACTAGAGGCCCAGTGCATGAAATTCATAGGTAATATGCAAATTAGGCCAGGACGCCGTAACGAAATTCATGCACTGGGGGGGGGGGTGTTTCCCTCAGCCCAGCCTGCCCCCCTCACAGTCCAGGAGCCCTCAGGGGATGTCCTACTGACAGCTTAGGCCCGCTCCCCAAGCAGGCCTAAGCCGCAGTCTGGCCTCCCTCTGCAGGAGGCAACTGGGCTGATCAGGGGAAGGCGCCACCCTCATCACCCCGCTGCTGCTGCCACTGCCAGCCACCGCAGCCGAGGTGTTTTCATCAACACGGACTCTAGTCCCTTCACCACGAAAAAATGACAACTTTCTTTAGGCATTTTCAAGATGTCTCTTTCATAGGATATGCCCTTCCTTCCTTCCTTCCTTCTTTCCTTCCTTCCTTCCTTCCTTCCTTCCTTTTCCTCACATGAGGATATTATTCCATTGATTTTTAGAGAGCGTGGAAGAGAGAGGGAAAGACAGAGAGAAACATCAATGTGAGAGGCACACTTCGATTGGTTGCCTCCTGCATGAGCCCTGACCTTGGCCCTGGCCAGGGAGAAGCCTGCAACTTAGATACATGTCCTTGATCAGAATCGAACCCGGCCCCTCTGTGAGTTTGTGTCTCAGCTCCAGCCCCAGCAGCCCAGTGCCGGGGCCGTGGGGCTGGGACTGGGGGCCGGCCCCACGGGGGGGTTGTTCTCTCTGGCTCCAGGGCCAGGTGCGGGCCACCCTGTCTGTTGTTCTCTCAGATTCTGGGCCCACGCCAGGCCCCTCCTCCTGAGCTGGTTGTGACCGTTACGGCCTTAATTCCTTAATTTGCATATTATATATATATATATATGTATCTAGCATTTATTTTCTGTCAGGCACTATTCCAAGTGCTTTATGATTATTAAGTCATTTAATCTTAAGTCAATTAACAGCCCTATAAGGTAGGTGCTATTATTAGCTCCATTTTACAGATGAGAAAAACTAAATTGAGGATGTTTATAACATATGGTCTTAGTCTTCTGAGAAAAATAATTGCAGAATTCATTGTGAGGAGAGGCAGGCCAGGGGTTTGAAGAATGCAAAAAATGGGTTGGTAGCTTCAAAGACCACCGACTCTGTCAAAAGGACTCAGAACACAACTGGAAGAGGCTCTGACTTGTCAAAAACGGGACAATTTGAACATGAAAAAACAACTGCAGTGGATTGAAACACGTCGAACATTCATTTTTTTAAAGTTTATCTTTATTGTTGATAGCATTACAGATGTCCCCCGTTTTTTCCCCCATTGACCCCCTCTATCCTGCATGCTCCTGCCCCAGGCCTTCACCACACTATCATCTGTGTCCATGGGCTATGCATATATGCATATAAATTCCCTGGTTAATCTCTCCCCACCACCCATCCACCCACCCTCCCCCGCCTTCCCGCTGAGATTTGTCAGTCTGTTCCATACTTCTATGTCTCTGGGTCTGTTTTGTTCATCAGCTTATTTTGTTCATTAGATTCCACAAATGAGTGAGGTCATGTGATATTTGTCTTTCTCTGACTGGCTTATTTTGCTTAGCATTATGCTCTCCAGTTCCATCCATGCTGCTTCAAAAGGTAAGAGATCCTTCTTTTTTACTGCTGCACAGTATTCCATGGTGTAAATGTACCACAGCTTTTTTATCCACTCACCTACTGATGGGCACTTGTGCTGTTTCCAGATCTTAACTATTGTAAATTGTGCTGCTATGAACATAGGGGTGCATATAACCTTTCTGATTGGTGTTTTGGGTTTCTTAGGATATATTCCTAGAAGTGGGATCACTGGGTCAAATGGCAGTTCCACTTTTAATTTTTTGAGGAAATGCCATACTGTTCTTCACAGTGGCTGCACCAGTCTGCATTCCCACCAGCAGTGTACTAGGGTTCCCTTTTCTCCACATCCTCTCCAGCACTTATCATATGTGGATTTGTTGATGGTAGCCATTCTGACAGGTGTAAGGTGATACCTCGTTATTGTTTTAATTTGCATCTCTCTAATGATTAGTGACTTTGGGCATTTTTTCATATGTCTCTTAGCCACCTGAATATCCACTTTGGAGAAGTGTCTATTTAGGTCCTTTGCCGATTTTTTAAATTGGGTTATTTTCCTTTTGTTAAGTTGTATGAGTTCCTTATTTTTTTTAACCCCTTAGAAGATGTATCATTGGCAATTACGTTCTCCCATCCAGTGGGCTCCCTTTTTATTTTGTTGATGGTTTCTTTTGCTGTGCAGAAACTTTTTGTTTGCTTATTTTCTCCTTAGTTTCCTTTGCCCTAGAAGATGTATCGACAAACATATTGCTATGAGAGATGTCTAGATTTTGCTGCCTATGGTTTCTTCTAAGATTTTTATAGTTTCACAACTTACATTTAAGTCTTTAATCCATTTTGAGTTTATTCTTGTGTAAGTTTGGTGGTCTAGTTTCTTTCTTTCTTTCTTTCTTTCTTTCTTTCTTTCTTTCTTTCTTTCTTTCTCTCTTTCCATGTACTTGTCCAATTTTTCTAACACCATTTATTGAAAAGACTGTCTTTACTCCACTGTATGCTTTGCCTCCTTTGTCCAATATTAATTGAGCACAATGGCTTGGGTCTCATCAAACATTTGATACACAAAACAATTCTTCACTGTTGGAAGGTGCTAGGGAACAGCTCATTATTTTGAAGACAGATAAGTAAAGGGAAAGAATCTAGCATTATTTATTGTACCTTTCTGATATACACTGTACTACGGGGCCTCTTTTATAAAGTATTCCAGATAATAAAAAAGGAAGGAAGCACCATTTTACAACATCTGATGAGCTAATGGATGTTGGCAGTGACCAGTGACTGTCAGCAACATAAGGAGAGACGATCAGCCATTATGGGCCTTCAGATGGAAGAATACGCCACCACCACGCAAGTGGTCTCGCCAAAGGAAAACCTCAGTCTTTGACCAGAGTCCTCAGAGTCTAGATCTAACACGCAATTTGTAGGAGATTCAGAGGACAGTTAAATTATACCACAGGGCCGTGTCTGAGAAGTACAAATGAAATATTCACAGAAAGAATATAACGTCTGAGATTTACTTCAAAAATAATATAGCTGGAAAAATAGAATCATGTGTTGAGTGTGGGGTGGATGGAGGGAGGAGGTCGGGGTGTGAGGAGGCAGGATTGGCCATGAATGTTGGTGGTTGGGTTGGATCATGGCTGCAAGGTAGTTACTGTTTTTCTTTATGTGTGTTTGAATTTTCCATTTTAAAAAGTTTTAAAAATAAAAGGAAAGACCTGAAACCACTGCTCTGGGAAATCTGATTCACCCAAGTTTATAGCAGATGAATTGAAAGGACCAGGAGGTAGCAGTGTGTGTCTCTGGGGATCATGGGAGGCCAGGACCTGGGACTTTCTCCTGCAAAATCCTGAGTTAGGGGATGGGGGCAATGGGCGGCAGAGGTGACCCTTCTTTGGAGTCTGTCAAAGTGTGATCTAAAGGCCATCTCCCTCAGAATCAGTCACTTGCTAAAAATACAGATCCCTGGCATGCACCCTGACTAGAGGGAGGGGGCCTAGGAGGCTGTACTTTAACATGCTCCCAAGTGCGTCTGATGCTCAGCGAAGTTTGATAATAATTACCTAAGAGTGTGGCTCAAGGGTCAAGGAGCTGTTGCGTCAAGAGAAGGGTCGTCAGGATGCTCAGTATGTTTTCCATCTTCTCATTGAAGTGGAGGCTAGGTCTTAGACCACAATAAGGGAGCAGGGCTGGGAGGAGTGAGGGGCTGGACCTTACTCTGGGCTCCTTGGAGATGGCTCCTTAGTGGTACTTATCTCTGTAGCCTCGGTGTCTGACATGGAGGAGGTGCTCAGGAAGTATCTGTTGAACGAGGAACTGGCTTAGTGAGTGAATGGAATGAATGACTCAGGGGGTGAATTAATAAAGGCCTGTGAGGCCTGTGCTGGGGACTCGGCCAGCGCTGAGGAGGCAGGGCTGATGCTCTGGGCTCATTTGGAGGAGGAGTGAAGGTGAGCAAAATGCAGACCACAGGATGGACAGACCCCATAGTGGCTGGCGGCTCAGGCCTGAACTCCACCAGGGGCCGGCCGGCTGGCATTCCCAGTCACCAGCGAAGGAGTTGTCCATGGGATGGCCAGAAACTTCTGTGGCCGATCCAGCAGACACCCCTGTCTCTAAGAGCGGAGTTATTGCTCTCTTTGCTTCAGGCCCGCAGGCCCCTTACTTTTGGGAGGTCTGTGGCACAGCCCACCCATGGCACCAACTCTTCATATGTCAAGGTGAATAGAAGAAGCTGGGTACCATATACCTAGATTTGGAGGTGCAGGCTGTTTTGAACCCTGCTTGCCACTAAAGGAGGCTTCAGCAGAGGTGATTTCAGGGAGACGCTGGGGAAAACGGCGTTCCGAAATTCCTGCTGCCTCCTTTGATCGCTGGAGCTGACCTCCCCCTCGCGGAGGCCGCTCCTCCAGCCTCCAGCGCACCGTGGACGGAGCCATCCCATTCCCATCTCCGCGCTGAAAGCCTCGGCTGGATTTCCAGACAGAAGAGGAAGTGGTGCGGTCTACCCAGAGCAGCTTGGCACGCAGAGGAGCTCTGGGATCTATTATCCTCCCGCGTGCAGATTTGATGGGGGAAGAGAACAAAGCACAGAGCCAGCCAGAAACCACAGACCTGTAATCTTTCCAAATCCTGAAGGCGGCTTGTGTGCATCCCTCTCTGCGTGGCTCCCAAATCGCCGAATCTCAGAGAGGCCAGGGGCGTCTGTTTCCCAGATCACAGCCCAAGTGGAAAGGGAAGACAAATCTGCTCTGTTTGGTTTCCATAGAATCGACCCGGAGATTAACTGCCAAGGTCTCAGTGACACACAATATCAATCACAGGCTAAATGTCATAACGAGAGCTGGGCAGGTTGTCAAGAGAGGCCTCCAGGTTGCTGTTACAGCTTCATATTTAAAGGTTTGGTCCCAGGAAACCAAAAGCCGAGTTGACGGCTACTTGGCCCATGTGCAGCATCAGCCCTTCTCTCCCCTCACCCCCGCCCCCACCCGGGGTACCAAACCCGGCTCCCCCCTGAGGGGCCGGCCAGCTTACAGAGAGGGGGGAAATGGGTTGTGTGTTCAAGACCACAGCCAACAAACAAACATCTGACTGTTGACCTCCGGTAAGAGATGACAGGGAGTAGTGGAGACTGTGGCACCCTGCAGAGCGAGCGCCCCCTCATACATGCCCATGTGGTTTTCAAATGTAGGGGCTACAGCAGATGCTATCCTTGCCCTGTCCTGTCCTCGGCTCAGATCACCGCCATGTAAATGGACAGTGCCCTTCCCCTCCCAAGCCCCTGTATCCTCCTACTTGAGGGCATTTTCTGGCATTTGCACTGGTCAGGCCTAACATCGGGAGAGTTACTCCCAAAAGTCATTGGAATGAGGGGCAGGAGTTGGTGGATCAACACCCCAGCTTTTTCCACCCTGAGAGGGACCATTGTGAAGTCTGTCTACACCGTCTCCTCGAGGCTCGCTGCGTGCTCCAGCTCCCCCCCTCCCCCCCCCCCCCCCACTGCCCAGAGTGGCAACCTGCTCGCTCACACATCCTTTGCTGGCTCCCTCCCCACCCAATCTCACTTGTCCATTCCTTGCTGTGCTCTGGAGCACCTCTCAAATAGACCACCTGCACCCAAACCCTGGCCTCAGGCTCTGCCTTCAAGGGAACCTAAACGAAGATACTGTTCATTCTAAAACATTTGAAGATACTGTGACAGCAGAGAATGCAGAGGCCCAGTGTATTGGACCACTAAGGCCTGGAGTGCCAGTTCCCCTGTGAACAGTGGCCTTGTCTTCAAGGCGCTATTTCCAGGAATAACACAGGGCCCCTCATTAATTCGGACACCCTTTCAGAATTTTCGATGGTACAGCTTGCATTTGGTTAACGGTTTCCCTTGCCCAATGAGGAAAGGTTTTGATTTGAATTCAAAATGATAATTTCAACACCATGTCAAAAAAATCCAAAAAACCAAAACACCTTACATAGTTTTTATTTTTTAACTAGGAAAAAAAATCCATCCAAATGTCAATACTGTGGGCAAGTGTCAGGACTCACATTTTTTCCCCCCCTGTTTTCTATTTTGGGATTTTTAAAATAAATAATTATAATTTATAATGAGTAACCGTGTCTTGTTTTTTAACTGTGCTGGCCACACAGAACAGTCTGGGCAGGAAGCTGCTGTGACTTCTGATGTGTGATTTCCGCTCTGTCTTCCTTGCTCCTGGGACCTGGCGCTTTCTTGGGGCTCCTCTCCCTCTCTGCCCCTCTCTCCCTACGTTCACGGTCTCATGGTCCTTCTCTGCTCTCACAGCCCCAGCCATCACGGAGGACTCCCAGGTCCACACGTCTCATCTGCCCCCAGCTTCACTTTTTGATAACACGGAGCTACAACAAGAGGGATAAGGTGCTCTTTCAAACCCTGCCTGAACCTTTTGCTGGGTGCAGAGATGCATCATTCATTTCAGTGGGACAATGAAATCTCTCAGCGGACCCCTTGAGCCTGCAGAGACTGGCCAGGTAGCCACCCCCAGGAATGTGAGCCATGCACAGGCCTCCTGCTTTAGTAAAAAACATCCTTTGAAGGTACTTTTGATGAGGAAAAGATAAGTCCTGAAGCATGACTCAGAAAAGGGGAGTGAAACGCAGGGAGCTAAGCTTCTGTATAAGAAAGCAAGGCAAGTACTGAGTCTGCTAGACGCAGGGGTGTGAGGGGTCGGGCTGTAGGTGGAGGAGGGAGGCCTTGAGGCCAGAGACAGCCAGGTGAGGAGAGTCCAGGGGACACAGCCACAGCCTAGGAGGCACAGGGATTCCCAATGCTCAGCTTGGCAGTGCCCCATAGCTATGTCATTTCTCTCTCTCTCTGGCACCCCAGTCCTTGGGTGAAACTGCTAAACATGACAGACAGGCCTGTTTATGGTGGTTTTGAGAAATCAAAGGGAAAGAAGCTTGTGCCAGTGGAGAGAAGAAGGAACCAGAAACGAATGAAGCAGCGTGTACAGAATGCTTCCGGTCTTATACAAAAATCCATTTTGCCAAGATAGTAACACTGCCTATACACTTATTTCAAGATGATGAGATTATACGTGGTTTTTCTTCTTTTGAAGGAACTCCCTTCTAAAATTTCTGTGAACAGATATTGAGTAGATGGAGCGGGAAACGAAGCTGCGGAAGTTCTCCTTTAGGATTGTTCTGGGCACCGTAGATGCTCACCCTCGGCCTGTGGGCTGAGGCACAGGGAGGCGGCCTTCAGGACAAGGCCGGACCGGGAGGTCCTTCGGTCTCGAGAGGCACTGAGAACTCTCCCAAAGCGTGTGCGCTCCCCGAAGGCAGAGATGCGTCCTCCATGAGGTCTCTGGAGGCAGCAGCCAGGCCCGAGTCATATCAGAAGGTCCCGCTAGTCCCTCAGTGCTCCCAGGAAACCAGAGGAATCAGACTTTGTGGGGCCTGAAGCTTCCACGGTATCTTTAAGAGAAAGAAAACCAAAGAGCCACTTGGACGTGCAAACCCAGAAAGAGGCCAGCGCAGGTGCAGGGTCCGGAAGCTTCAGGGTGCATCCATGTCTGAGGGCAACTCTCGTCCCCTTTGAGTCAGAGGAAGAGGGCGGGGCTCCTCCTGTCCCCTGTGGTGTCGGAGCCCGTGTCCATGTCCTTGACTTGCCTTAGCCTGGCCTTAGGCTACCTCAGCCAGCATCGGGGTGCTGTGGTGGGTCACGAGTCGGGGTGATGGGCAGTGGCCTCGTTTCCTCTTCGACTTCACTTCAGAAGTCAGGTCCACCCCCAAGTTCTGCTCACACATCCCGCCGTTAAGAGCTAGAGATGGGCTAATCCACAGAGGTCTCTGTCTTCTAGAAGTTTTTGGTCTAGTAGAGTCGTTTATAATCTAATCTTTTCAAGCATTCTCCTCTTTCTTGAAGGTATTCCGTATCTGTGCACATGTGTACACTGTATGTTTATGTCCATAGTGCACTGGGATCACGGGGGAACGTCAGTCTGGGTTTAAGTGCATGCATATTGTGTTTCTTCCATGACACCACCCCAGGTGGGCTTGCAACGTGCCTGGAACGCAGCGGGACCAAGAATGTTATTGTGGTTGGGTCAATCACTCTATTCGGAGAGCGATGCCTACTGCCAGGGTCTGCGAGGGATGGAATTTGGCAGCAGTGTACATACAAGTCAATGCTTGTCTTTCACATCTTAAATCTACAGAAATGATCCCAACCAGGAAATAAAAGTTGTGGAATTTTTAAAAATTAAAACTTGGACGTGAAAACCCAGGAATTTTTTTTGTTGCCTATAATTTAATTCTTAATGTATCAGACATAATCCAAGTTTAACAGATTCTTTTTTTTTTTTTTTTTTGGATTCTGGCAAGTATGTTAACAGGAGGCAATTATGTGAATTAATATAAACTTCTTTTATTAAAAAAACAAAAGCCCTCATTTAAAGAGGTAATTTAATATTCCTTCTACGATGGTGTTGATGTCATTAACTTGTTTGATTAACTCTTCAAATGGTTTCAAAGTGCTTCGGGGTGGTAATTTATGAAGTCCTAATTGATGTCCCCAATCTTGGTTTGGCAGGGTTGGGTCTCCCGGAAACCGTGAGGAGGTTGGAGGCCCACACTCGGCTTCCTTCTCAGACAAGGCCCGGCGGGCCGGCTGGGATGGGCTGTCCCTCTGTGCCGGGCTGGGGGGGGGTTAGTAGCGGGGCGGGGGGGCCTCTGGCACAGGAGCTGAGAGGCTATGACGTCCGAGCAGGCCAGTTGTGGTTCCTGACGCCCGAGCCCTGAGCCGTGGCTTCCTCTGAAGACGTGTGGGAACGCTGCGGCAGTTCCACAGCGTGTGAGTGCAGGGCTGGACGGCCTTGGGTTCAGGTCTCTCAAGGACCATTTCCCGCTGTGCATCACCTCAGAACGTGGATTCTGAGTGCAGGGGAAGATGGGGGCGGGGAGAGGACGCAGTGCCCCCTCCCCATGGGCCCGCCACCGTCCTCCAGCCGCTGTTCCTCACTAGGCCTGCCTCCTGGAGCTGCGCAGAGGCGGCTCTGGGCCTTGGGAAGGCTGGGGGCCCGGTGCCCACCTCTTAACGCTGCCACACAAGTTCACTGCGAATTCCAGGGCCTGGCAGGACTCAGATAAATGATCCTGTGGTTGGTTACTTTTACCTTGTGCCCCGTGATTGTCTACTCTCAAAACCTCTAGGGAGGGGACAGCTGCCCCACTTTACAGGTGAGAAAACTGAGGGTCAGAGCGGTTGTGAGTAGACACCAGGCTAGCGGGTGGTGAGGCCAGCAGCCCAGCGGCCCAGCATCTTAACCCATGTCAGTGGACAGGTGGCTCTATTCTTGGTCACAAAGTGTCCGCTCCTGAGGGCAGGCCCGGGCCTCTCGGTTTGCGTCCGTCCTGATGTGAAGCACAGAGGGTGTGACATCTTGGAAAGACTCCCACTGCCTCAGAGTCTCACATACCTGGGCTTTAGCTTCCTCATCCGTAAGTGGGGATAATGGGGATAATGGCCACCTTTCTGATGTTGAGTTAAATGCAAGGGCTTGGCTCATCGACAGGGGCTCAGAGAATGTTTCCTGAAGGGGAAACAGGAGGCAGGGGCAGCGGGGGCGGAGAATTCCCCCCCCCCCCCGGGCTGGGAGCTAGAGCTGAGTGAAGAGTGGGAAAGAGCGAGAACAGCAGTGTGACTGGGGCCGAGGGTCTCCGGGGGCAGTTGTGGCAGACGGACGGGCGTGAATGAGCCTGAAGGGTCTCGGGTGACGGGCTCAGTTGTCCTGTCTGATCATTAGGGCTTTGGGGGGAGGAGAAAGGACTCTCTCCGGGGTGTTAACATCTGCTGGCCGTGCCAGGCTGTAAGACTTGCCCCCCTTAGTTACTGTGGAATCGGTGGGCCTGGAACCATCAAGGTCACCAGAAGTGAACATGCCATCACCATCTGCTCAGGAGTCAGGCTGCAGAGGACAAACGGAGCTGTTTCCTGGCCCGGGGCTCACTGACCTCCCCAACTCCTCAGACCCTATCCCCCATCCCACCGCTCACCCCCTCGCCCAAGGCTCTGTCCTTGGACAGGACTTAGCAGCCCTTCAAGTGTTATTTATAAATGTCATTTGACGGGACCGCAAAAACTTTGCTTTGACGAGAACAAAGACGGGGCCACAAGGGAAAAGTCAGGGCAATAGAATAAGCTCCCTCGGGTGCTGAGGCCTTGAGGGAGGCGGCCTCGGTACATACTCTCCTCATGCCCCTTCCTTCTTCTCCGAGTGTTTCCCTTGGAATGTTTTCAGCTTTCCTGAACAGTAAGGGCCACCCACTCCTAGCATCTCTTGGGTCCCAGGCCCATGAGGTGCCACTGGGGCCACAGGACAAGGCACCGGGGTTTAATGGGAGACCCCTGGTCTCAGACACAGGATACCTTCCCGCCCTCCTACCCACAGGTGCGGCTGTCTTGGTAACAGTGGTTCTGTCCTTCTGTGGTTCAGTCTCCCCATATTTACCAGGGCGTCATCCCAACCTCATCCCCCTCCCTCCCCACCAGGAATGGGAAAAGCTTTAACAATAGTCCCTCTGTCCAGATGGTGCCAGTATTATTCCCAGGACACAGGAAGAATTCTCATCCGTGGGATCTGAGTCCTTCATTGTGATTTGTGTTGCTCTACACATGATGTGGGTCACTCTGGTGTCTCTAGCTACCCCTCCTGCTGAGATTTTTCCCCTCCACTGGCTAAATGGACAAATGCAGGCTTGCTGGAATGTGATACAATGCCTCCAGTGCCGCCGGAGGGCCCCGCTGAGCTTTAACCCGCCCCATTCTCCTTTAGAAACAGTCATTGAACTGGAAGCACAGATTTGGAGGGAGGGGAGTGGAGAAAATTCCATGGAGTCTCTAGAGAAAGATGGGTAACAAGAAGCCTTTCACACTAAAAGGATGTCAGCTGTTCTCCGTCTCTCCAGAAATAGGGTGGAAAGGGGGTTTCTCATCCCTACACCCAGGCTCCCCAAGGACATGGGACGGCACCCAAGAGATGTCAGCCCCACCACCCAAGGGCCTTACCTGTGCGCTGGGGCCTGGCTGGGTCAGGAGGTGCTGGTCCGTGCGGTGTGCGGTGCCACACACCCGGCCACCCCGACTGGCATCTGAGAGCCTATTTTTAGGGTCAGATCTGCTGACGCTGACCTTGGGTGCCACGCAGTCTGAGAAGAAACCCGAGGCGTCTGCTTCGCCAGTGTGACCTGAAACCCCT
This sequence comes from Eptesicus fuscus, assembly GCF_027574615.1. Lineage (NCBI taxonomy): Eukaryota > Metazoa > Chordata > Mammalia > Chiroptera > Vespertilionidae > Eptesicus > Eptesicus fuscus. Next base: position 15,313,552 of record NC_072489.1, on the reverse strand, counting down.
GACGGTGGGAATCCTGTACCTGGAGCCCACACGCCTGTCCCTGGCTCCACCGCAGAGGTGGATCACGTGGCTGCGGGGGTGGGGGTAGGGGCACAGGCTGGGGAAGTGCCCAGCTTTGTTTTCTTGGGATGGACGAGGACAGGTGTCTGTGGAGCCCTCCCTGGCTCTGTCCTGGAACCGGAGGGGTGGGGGGCGGAAGGGGGGGGGGAGGGGTGCAGAGGAGGTTTGCACACTGGCCCAGGGCCTGTGGGAGCCTCCGGAAGAGCTCTCCACATTCCACTCTTTTCTGGGAGTTTGTGGAGCTACCTCCGGGGAGTGGATGCAACGGATGCTGCATCATGGGAGGCAATCAGTGAATTGCCCCCAAGAAGGGCTGTAGGCGTGGTCTGTTTTCAGTGTTGCTTCCTGGGAGACCTCCGGCAAGTGTCCAACCCTTCTGGGCTTCAGTGGGGAAAATAATCATAATGCCATCCTCTGAGGTTGTTTTGTTGTTAGGGTTAAATGACATAAAGCAGGGAAAGTACATAGTGCCTGGCACGTGCTGAACATTTTAACATGCTAGATGGTATTAGGATGCCAAAAATATCTCCAGTTCAAGTCATTCCCAGGTCTCTCTGTTCTTGGCAGCTCCTTCTCTCCATCTCCCGCCTCTTTGGCTCCAGCCTTCTTTGCTCCAGGATTCCCCACCAAGCCCTACTGCTGGGCCCTCCTTGTCCGTGTGGTGTGCTGTAGACCTATCCAGGTTTCCCTAATTTTTTAGTAAAATCTTTCCAAGGCTCCCTACGCTTCTTTCTAATGAGTGATGAGGTTTTCCACCCTTCCCCATCCTCGTCACCCCCTTTGTGGAATACACTGATGTGTGAAGGATTGGAGGGAGTGGGGATGGAGTCCCCAGTCTCCCTTCATTCTTCATTTTACAGGGTCTTCTTGAGTCGGGTCATTATATTGTCCTCTGCAATTTTGTTTTCAAAAAAAAACCAAAGATCTCCCTCATACTTTGTTTGTTTAGCCTCTGCCAGTTTTAGTTAGAGTGATTATTTCTACTAGTATTTTTCATTGTAAAACTGCTCAGAGCCTTAGATTTTATTGATTTCATGGCACAAAGAATATTCAGAAGGCAGATTCTCAGGATCTGAGTGAACAAGGAGGTCAAAGTGTCAGGGCCAAGTGTCCCTGCTGGAGTCAGAGCAGCAGGTCAAAGGCCCTTCTGCAGTTACCCCAAGAAGTAAAGGAGTCTGAGCTGATGGAACTGACAATGCCCGAAAAAAGATTTCCATTGAGGTGGGAACCCAACCCCATCCCAACTCAAGGGTTAAGGAGGCAAGAGGGGCCTCTGAAGAGGTTGGTTCATTAGGGGGCAAAAATCAAATATCTAAAGACATCTGAGATAGATAGATGATTGACAAGAAAGGGAGATAATATTTCACCACACTGTCTAGGAGGATATTCAAGTAAAGAAAGCCAGTAAAAGCCTTGGGTGGGTTGCTGGATCATCACTTCTATTAGAGTAGACCCTAAATGTGGTTGACCAGGAGACTGGTGAGCCCCTCTCCATACCCTACATCCTCCAATCCTTCACACAAGGATGGGGAAGGCTGGAAAACCATGTCATTAATTATGAGGAACTGTAGGAAGCCCGGGAAGACTTTATTAGAAAGAGTAGTGGTGGTGACATGAGACTCTGGTCTGTTTTCTAGCAGCTGAAGGGCTAACCTGTGACAGAAACAATCACGTTCTCTGCATAACTCTAAGGGCAGAACTCAGGCTGTGGGTAGATGCCCAAGAGCTTCCTTGTGTGACCACAGCAAACGCACCATTGTGCCAGGATGGGGGTGAACCAGGTAACCATGGGCTGTGCTCAGGGTTATCTCCAACTATTTCAGACTCCAAGGTTAGTCCACCAGGACTCTGTGCAACAGCAAGCTGCACTGGTGCAGGTAAAGGATGATCTGCAGAAACAGCTGCTATTTTCATCTTGGCTTGTTTGGAACTTACCTGTAGCAGCATTTCACAGTTTACTCCTTCCCACCACCACTTCTCTGACCCATGTTATTTTCATTAGCCAAGTCCTTTCCCCCAGAATCTCCCTCTACTTTTCCCATTTTCAGATATAGGTGGAGATTATGTGGATGCTGAGTCCAGCTGGAGCCCAGGAGAGAGGGTGCCCTCCCAGAGGGAACCCAGAGGGCCGAGGCCACATCTCTGGCAGACGTGTGTAGTCTGATGGCTGTACGTCCTCTTCACTCCTAGAGGGCTCTCTTTTCCTTCATATTAAAAAAAACACAAAGCAAACTGAGGCCCTTCTTCTTCAGGAAGCCCAGAGCCCTCTACCGCATGTCGAAGGCCTGTTTGTGGGAGAGGTATAGGCAGGGTGCCTCTGACTTCTCCCGAGTCTGTTCTGATATAGTCTTTATGCCTCTTTGCCCTCGAGGAAACCCTTGGGCCTCTCACTCCTTCAGCTTCACCCCAAGCTGGGCACTACCCTCTTCTGTTCTTCCTCCAAAGCTCACCCACCTAATGCCATAGCACAGAGCAGGAGACAACTCCAAATTCAATGTCTCACCTCCCTATTCTTAGAAAATTATTGGATGGACCTCATGCTTGGGGAATTTCTTCATCCAGAGACGTCTGTCTCTAATACCTACCACATTCACAAAGCTCCTCTCTGTCTGTACAATCATCACAGCTTTCCTTTACCTACATTCTTGGCCTTCCACCCTCTCCTCTAGAGCTGAGTCCTCAAGAGGCTCTGAATTCCTCTTCCCTTCTGATTATGTACCTCCCAAGCAGGCTAAATCTAGGGCCTCCCTTTCTTATCAAAAAAGCCCACCAAGGACTACATCAAACTAATGAGTTTTTGCATAGCAAAGGAAACCATCAACAAAACAAAAGGACATCCTACTGAGTCGGAGAAGATAGTTACATGATACATCCCATAAGGGGTTAATATTCAAAATATATAAGGAATTCATACAATTTAATACCAAGTGCACACACACACACACACACACACACACACACACACACACACAATTCAATTAAAAAATGGACAGAGGACCGAAATAGACATTTCTCCAAAGAGTACATATAGATGGCCATTAGGCATATGCAAAGATGCTCAACATTACTAATTATCAGGGAAGTGCAAATTAAAAACACAGTGAGGTATCACCTTACACCTATCAAAAGGGCTACCATTAATAAATCAACAAACAGCAAGTGTTGGTGAGGATCTGGAGGAAAGGAAACCCTCATGTACTGTTGCTGGGAGTGCAAATTGGTGCAGCACTATGGAGAACAGTATGGAGGTTCCTTTAAAAATTACAAATAGAACTACCATATGGTCCAGCAATTCCACTTCTGGGTATTTATCCAAAGAAATCCAAAACACTAATTTTAAAAGACGTATGCACCCCTATGTTTCCTGCAGCATTATTTACAATAGCCAAGATATGGAAGCAACCTAAATGTCCATTGATAGATAAATGAATAAAGAAGATGTGGCATATATATATATATTAAAATATTACTCAGCCAAAACCAAAAAAAGAATAAAATCTTGCCATTAGCAACAACATGGATGGACCTAGAGAATACCATGCTAAGTAAAATAAGTTAGGCAGAGAGAGACTAATACCATACGATTTCACTTACATGTGAAATCTCAAAAACCAAATAAACAAGCAAAACATAAAGAAATTCATACAGAGAACGTTTTAATGGTTCCCAGATGGGAGGGGGAGGGGCGATAGGAGAAGAAGGGAAGGAATTGAGATGTATATATTGCCAGTTATAAAAACAGCCATGGGGATGACTGTGCAGCATAGGGAACATGGTCAATAATATTGTAATAACTATGTACAGTGTCAGATGGGTACTAGATTTATCCGGTAATCACTTCATAAGGTATATAAATGTCTAATCACCATGTTGTACACCTGGAACTAAAATAATATTGTATATCAAGTGTAATTGAAAAATTAAAATTAGTTTTTTAAAGCCTATGAGGGCATTTTCTTGGATAAGTCACAAATCCAAGAGGAGAATTTGTTGAGTCCCCTAGACCAGTGGTTGGCAAACTGCGGCTCGCAAGCCGTGGTTTGCCGCTCTGTTGACTAATGAGTTTGCCGACCACTGACCTAGACTCTCAATTCCAATAATTACAGGCTGTTGTTGTTCCTTGTGATTAAGCCCCTATCCCATTGGTCGGCAAACTCATTAGTCAACAGAGCTGCAGTTTGCTGACCACTGCCCTAGACAATATCACCCATAGGCCCTAGAAACAGGAGCCCCCGCCCTGAGCTTCTTTTTGGAGGGCTCCACATATTACAAACATACACGCAAATTTTGAGATACTGCTGTGTACCTCTTAGCGTGGCAAAAAGCAAACAAAAGCCCAACAATACCAAACCCTGGTAAGAATTTTGGGAGCTGGTGGAATTGTTCTAAATGTTGGTCATGGTGGTGGCCGCACAATTACACACATTTGTCAGTAAAACCAAGAAGAGTGAGTTTTGCTGAGTGTAAATTTAAAAATAAAAAGGATGCATGGGTGCCTCGTTCCCTTGGGATCTGGCTGTCAGCACAGGCAGAGTGTGACCCATAGCTACCCCTGTGGTGACTAATGCCATTTAGGCCACAGAGAATGTGTTTCCCCTTGTCTTGTTCTGTGACCTCAAACAACAGGTAACGGAGTCTGAATTCGTGAGCCTTGGTGGGCTGTGTTGCTGCTAACCTTGGAGCACAGGGAGGATTTGAACTGTGGAAGTGCTCAGGTGAGAGACAAGAAAGCCTATTCAATTTATCCAGCCATCGCTACCATTAGGAAAACCTGGTCTTGCTGGGTGCCCAACTCAGACAGCTCAGGTCTGGATCCCTGACAATGAGACAAGCCAGTGTGGTGATGGGAATTGAGATGGGGGGTTCCATTTGTTCCACTGTCCAGGCCTGACTTATTCCCTTCCCACTGCATGACCACAAACCTTCTCTCTCCCTCTGTCTTCAATCCTGTGGCCTGGGTACCTTGGCGGTTTCCGTGCTCTGCTTCCGGATGCTGAGGGTGGTCTGGAATTAATAGCAACAGTGCATAACAGCTGAGCAACATTTTGTATATTAGATAATTCATAGTATTTTATAAAGTGTGTATGTGTGTGTATGTATATATATATACATATGTACATATGAGTGTGTGTATATATATATACATATGTACATATGAGTGTGTGTATATATATTTATACATATACATATGTACATATGAGTGTGTGTATATATATTTATACATTTACATATGTACATATGAGTGTGTATGTATATATATTTATACATATACATATGTACATATGAGTGTGTATATGTATTTATACATATACATATGTACATATGAGTGTGTGTATATATATTTATACATATACATATGTGCATTTGAGTGTGTGTATATATATATTTATATTTATACATATACATATGTGTGTGTGAGTGTGTGTGTGTGTGTGTGTGTGTGTAATACCTGTGAAGGACAATGCCAATTCTTCACATTGACTACTAGAATTGTCAATAATTTTTTATAACAGTGATTTATAAGATTTAACAAAACTTTCAAAGAAGCAAGTTAACATTTTCAGATTCATTTATATCATTTTGATTTAAAAGTGCTATTCAAATAATGATGTAGAGCCTTTCATTTTTAATAAGAACTTTGAATGTTTTTGAAAAAAAGAACTCTTTTGAAAATATACATGGACATCATTTTAATTTTCATTGTTTTCATTTAATTTACATGTCGGTAAAAATAAATAGTTATATCTGTTCACTTTGAATTCAATTACATTCTATTTTTGAGCCTTCAGATCAGTGCTGTCCAATAGAAATATAATTGTGAGCCATGTATGCACTTTTAATTTTTCTAGTAGCCACCCCAAAGAGTAAAAACACAAACAGGTGAAATTAGTTTTAATAATGTATTTTTTTTAACTGACTATACCCCAAATATTATCATTTCAACATGTGATCAGTATGGAAAATTATTGAGATACTTGGCATTGCTTTTCCGTACCAAGTCTTTGAAATCTGTGTGTAGGTAACACTTACAGCGCATCTCAACTTGGACCAGCCACACTTCAAGTGCCCATAGCCACATGGGGCTGCCGGCTCCCGTTCAGACAGCTCAGGTCTGGATCCCTGACAATGACACAAGCCAGTGTGGTGATGGGAATTGGGATGGGGGGTTCCATTTGTTCTACTGCCCAGGCCTGACTTATTCCCTTCCCACTGCATGACCACAAACCTTCTCTCTCCCTCTGTCTTCAATCCTGTGGCCTGGGTACCGTGGCGGTTTCTGCAGCCGCCTGGGAGTGTGCTGGCAGCTGGCCAGGCTGGTCTGTGGTGGAGCTGTCACTCTCGAGTGACAGCCCAGCGACTGAGGACATTGTGTTGGAAGAGAAGGCCCAATGGTCGAAGGGTGTTTCTCTGAAATCGATACCTCTGTGTATCTCCCTGGCTGTCAAAGCACCCGGAGCGCCTGCTGCCAACCTCCTGCTCCTGCTCAGCAGCCCGCAGGACCCAGGCCTGGGCTGTGGGCCGGGGTCCCCTGCACGTCCCCCTTTCCCAGGAGACTGAATGCTGTCTGAGCCCCACTCCAGCCTGTCAGTGATCTCAGCAAGTGGATCAATTGTGTCTCTATTAGCACCTCCGTCTTCCTGCCAGGACTGTTTATTTTACAGATAGAAAGCTATTTCCTCTTCACGGCCTCCTAGTGCATCAAAGTGACATTGATGAGGCTTGACAGGGTGATTAGTTGTGTGTGTGGGAGGCAGGAGAGCAGAGGAGTGAAGGGCGGGTGCTTTCGAAATACAAGGACTTGGGTTCAAATCCTGACCCTGCCACTTTAGCTCGGAGTTGGTGCAAGTCTCTTAACTTCTCTGAGCCTGTCCTCTCCTCTGTGCCTTGGGAGTAAAAGCAGCATCTACCTGTAGAGTTTTTGTGAGGAGTAAACGTTACGCTGCATGTCTGCTCTTGGGAGACTCGCAAAGGAGGCCGTTCTAGTTGTCCAGGCAAGAAATGCTGGTGGCTTGGCTGAGGATGGTGGCAGCAGGTGTGAGAAGTGGGCCAGGTTTGGGATATGTTTGGATGGTAGCTTATAAATTTGACTTTGAGGGGTTTGTACGTTCAGGAATAAATGAAATAACATGAAGTGCTTAACACAGGCCCTAGCAGCTAACTTTTGTGGTTGTTTTAATAAAGGCTTTCTGACCCTGATGACGTAACGTTTCCCCACACAAGATTCTGATGGGTTGAGTTAGGAAAGCAACTCACATGTTATTAAGCAACCCACCACTTTGGCGCCTGTGCACATGGTCTCGGGCTGTCCATGCCCTTATTGTAGCAGTCAGTCTGGCTTGGAATGGATGGAAAATTCACCACGCTGCCCGTCTGTGCAGCACCTACTACGTGCTAGGCAGTATTGTAGACACTGGGGGGAAAGTAACAACATATACTATGTCACTGCCCTCTTGTTGCTGCAATCCTTATCACTGGGAGGTCTTTCTTTTTCATTAGCTTTTCTAACCTTCCCCACTCTGCTGGGAATTGAGGACACATTTGCTAAATAAGAATATCTTAGTCTCTTCCCAGTTAAAAGCTCAAGCTCTCAGAATCCTCTTCTCTTGCCCAAGATGGGTTATGGATGTACATCAGGGTTTATTGCAAGAGCCAACTTGGGGAGGGGCCTTGATGCTGTGGGGCCCCTGAAGCCTGGCTGCTGCTCATGTTGGACAAAATGATCCCCTTCTAGAGCCTAAATGGGTAAAGAGCACCCCCCCACACACACACACACGCACACACATACACACATGTGTGCACTTTTTGGTTTTTCCCACATTACCTTAGAGAACAGAGGTCACCACCCTAGACCTCACGGCCAGCCACCACGGTCCCCCTCTCTCCCCTCTTCTCCTTCCACCATCCACTTCCTTTTCCTTTATTACCAGACCGCCCTCTGGGCTCCTCCTACTGGATTTGGCCTCTTTTTCCCCGTTTCTGCGGCCATAATGGCAAAATGACTTGCAGGTAGGATTGACTGGTTGACAAATACATTTTTAGTGTGTGTCCTCTGAAATATTTGGTACATATTTATCTACAAAGTGATTTGTTTCTTAGCTGAAATTCAGTGTCCTATATTTTATCTGGCAGCCCTTCTTCTAAGGAACTTGGTTATGAGGGAAAGGAATGAAAAACACAGCCATTTAGTATTTTCAAAATATTATGCCTGCTACAAGGCTCAGCCCCTGCTGGCCTCTTGGCTGGGCAGACTTCGAGGGGCTTCGGAAAGAAGGAGGCTGCCCCCACCACCAGTCCCTCAGAGGAACCCATCATGTGGGCTGTGTTAGGGGCAGAGGGGGTGGTGAAGGAACCCACTTTGGCTTCCTGCCCTTGCTCCCCGAATCACACCAGGCAGGCCTCCCTGGGATGTGGGCAGCCCCATCTTTCTGGCAAAGCGATTGCTTACCTAGAACTTTTATGAGGACATTTTTATTGAGCTGTAATTGAAAAGAAAAAAACACACCAAAACTCCAAGACATTCCAGATTTTTCTCATAAGCCTGCTTCAGGCGTGTGTGTGTGTGTGTGTGTGTGTGTGTGTGTGTGTGTGTTCATAGACTTTGGCCAGACCACACCAGAGTTTTCATTGAAAAAATGAAGAGATTATTGTGTGTGTGAGAGAGAGACATTTAACTTTTCTCTCTTCGTCCCGAAATTAAGGACCAGAATAAAGATGAGCTGGGAGTCTGGAGAGCTTGTAAAACCTCTTTTCATTAAACAAATATTCCAGTGTGTGGAGAGTCAGGGTTTTATGTAAGAGGGCTGCGTTTGTCATTACAGCCTAATATCCTAATGTGAGTTTACAACCATATTTTAAAAACCTGTAATAGAATGCAGAGCCTCTTATGTATGTAAAACTGCTTGGCAAAAGTTTATAAATCGTACACATCCATGTAAAAAGATGTGAAAGTAGATCCAGATGATGGCCTTTTAGCAACAGGCTGGTTGTGAATGCCCTCTTGTGCCCTGTTGCTGTTCTGAGAAGCTGTAGGAAAAGACCAAGCCTCTCCTGGGGTCTGTGTGACCAGTCCTCCCCCTCCCCCCACCCCCGCCCCAGATATTCCTTTCCAAGCCCCTGGTTGTCTCAGTAGAAAAGAAAGAAACTCGAGCTTTTGTTAAGCACCTACTATGTGCCAGGCGCTAGGCTGCTTCTTTCCAATCCCACAACCATCACGGGCAATGCTGTTATCCTTCCCATGTTTACACTTGAGAGACATGAGGGTCAGAGGAGTTGACCATCTGCTCAGGCCCACACAGCTGGGTAAAGGAGGGAGTCCGAATGGAAGCCGGGGTCCCTGTGTGTCCAAGGCGCTGCTGCACTTGAGTCATGAACTTATAGGCAAGGACTACTGAGGGGAAACTTGGGGGTGGTGTGAGGGGATCTTCTAGTTCCTCTGACACCATATCTCACATGTGATATTCACTCTGTAACATCCCTGCAAGGCCCCCACTGTGCCAGCACTCCTTGTAAAGCACACACATAATCCTGGGAAAATGAACTGGTCCTCAGTTCTTTGCACTTGCGTGTGTATTTCCTCATGTCAGTTTAATCAGCAACCCTTGTCCCCTGCCCGCTTCAAAAGTCAGAATGGCCCCCTGGTCAACAGCACCAAGTGGGAGCCCTGGGGAGGCTTGAAAGCTAGTCTGACCAGGTCCCAGTTGTCAATCCCAGAATACCTGTACAGGGCTGCAAAAGCTCGGTGGGCTGATGAAGTTCTGTAGCAGCAGCTGGGGTGCAGGAATTCTCAGAGGAGGGGAAATTCTAGCAGCTCCCAAGAAGAGAAGACCAGACTGACCGGACATCAAATGGCCCAGGAAGCTTGAATGAAAAGATTAATGCATACACCTGGCGGAATAAACTGGGAAGAGCCAAGAATAGTGGGAGCTGGCTCCTCCTGCAGGCAGGGAGGGCAGTACCTGGGTAGGTAGGGGTGGGTGGGATATTTCCCTTTGAATTTCCCTCAAACCAGGGTTCCCCAAGACCCCAGTGCCTACAGAGCCCATACTGCAGCTGCTCACCCCACTCCCGATGTGGGAGGAAGTGGAGGAGGCAGCTGTCAAGACCAGGCTGGGAGCTCAAGGCCAGCAGACCTACAGGGGGCTCCTGGTGGCCGGGAGTCCATTGGCCTGGAAGGTAGGGGGGCTGCAGTTTAGGACAGAGCTTGGGAGGGAGGTGAGGAGTCGGGATGTTCCCTTTCTGGTAGCTTCTCTATCCTGCCCACCTCAACACCGTTGCCTCCACTATTTCCCTTGGGCCCCTAACCATCCCCCGATCTCCATACAGGCCGTGGCTCCTCTGTCATCTTTATTCCTCTGTGGATGTGGAACCTCGTCGCCAGGCACTCAGCCCGGGTGGATGGATGCAGCTGCTCTGTTCTTTTCTCGTTCACCCATCCCTCCCACGGCTCATTTAGTGGTGAAAACCAGGGCTTTTCATCAGGACTGCCCTGCCACTGTGCTGGTTATCTATTGCTAAGTAACAAACCACCCCAAAGTTTAGTGACTTAAAAAACAAGCGTGTTTTCTTATATCCCATGACTTTGTGGGTCCTTAATTCAGGCAGGCTCGATGGAAGGTTCTTCTACTCCGTGTGGCGTTGACGGCGGGCACTCAGCGGTATTCGGCTGGCAGATGTGCTCATCTTGAGGGTGCAAAAAAGGGTTGCTCCAATGCCTTGTGCCTTGGCAGGGAGGCTGCAAGGCTGGGCTCAGCTGAGACTGCCAGCCAGCTCACCTACCCAAGGCCTCGCTAGGATGGCCGCTTTGGGTAGTCAGACTTCTTGTGGCTCGGGGCTCCAAAGAGAGCGTCCCTAGAAACCCAGGCAGAAGCCGCAGGGCATCTTAAGACCCAGCTTCAGAAGTTCCTGACTGCCACTTTTGTCCAAAACCTGGTGGTAAGCAAGTCACCAAGGTCAACCCAGAATGAAGGCTCAGGAAGTGTTTAAGAACAGATGCTTGCCTGGCCAGTGTTGAGCATCGACCTATGTCACAGTTCAGTTCCTGGTCAGGGCACATACCTGGGTTGTGGGTTCAATACCCAGTGTGGGGGGTGCAGGAGACAGCCGATAAATGATTCTCTCTCTCTCTCTCTCTCTCTCTCTCTCTCTCTCTCTCTCTCTCTCTCTCTCTCTCCCTCTCCCTTCCTCTCTGAAATCAATAAAAATATATTTAAAAAAATAAACTCTGTGAGCTTTGGTTTTCATTCATATCTGTAAGATGGGAATATTAATGATAGTATTACCTCTTACGGCTTATGAGAATGAAATGATTATTTATGTCTCATGTCAACACCTGCTGTGGAAGAGCCTGCTTATGCTCACCAATATTTGCAGTTTCCTCTTCTTCCTGGGCACCCTGCTACACTGCATTTCCCAGCCTCCCCTGTGGTTAGGTGTGACCGTGGGACTGAGTCTAGGCCATGGAACTGCAAGAGAAGTGATCTATCTGGCCTCTTATATCCCCTCCATGTTCACTCCCCCACATCCCATCAACCTGTGTTGTGAGGGAGAAATCAAGTTTTGTTTGTCAGAGCCATTAGCTACCCTGATATGCACTGGTACATGCTAAACTCTCAGTTGAAGTTAGCTACTCTCTGGTCCAACCTCTCTGCACCACTGAGCCACACCGGCCAGGCAAGATGTTTCTACTTTTAAAAATTAGTCAATTTGTTTTTATTTTTAAAATTAGAAAATAATTTTAAAATACACACAAAAAAGATAAAACACATATTCCCATAACTCAATGTGATCAAATCTTAACATTTTGCTGTATTTGATTTATGTTTTTTTCCTAAAGAAATAAAGCATTATGGATGAAACTGAAAAGAAAAAAAGAAAATGTTGCATCTAAAGCACTTAGCATAGTGCCTGGCATATGCAAAGCAGTCAGAAATGGTCAGTAATTCCTTTTAAAGTTTTATTTTGAAATATGTTTACAGTTACAGAGAGTTTTAAAGTCAGTGGGGACATTTCTTGTATACCCATCACCCAGCTTTCTCTAATGTTAACTTCTTGCTTAATCATGGTATAGTTATCAAAGAAATTAAAATTGGTGTAATATATTAGCTAAACCACAGATTTATTTCAGATTTCACCAGTTTTTCTACTTATGTCCTTTTTCTGTTCCAGAATCCAATCCAGAATACCATGTTGCATTTAGGTCAGCTAAGTTTTAATCATTCATTCATTCAACTGCCAACGATTAGTCCAAGACTGGTGTTCTGCGTAGCAGACAATGCCAGGAGCCCCTGTACTATGTACTATGACAATAATCACAGATCTCATTTTTGAAAGCTTGCCACATGTTGTACAAAGAACTTTCTATCTTCCCCAGTTAATTATTACAACAATCCTATACGTTGGTTATTATTACTCCCATTTTGCAAATGGGGAAACAGAGGTGTGGAGAGATTAACTGAGGTCACACACCTGGCAGAGGGCAGAGGTAGGATTTGAATCCAGGTGATTTGTCCGAAGTCATGCTCCTGACAATACCCCATGCCTTTCATGAGGCTGCTCTAGAAAAGAGGGGAAGTCGATGCATCAGCACAGACTTTCTGGGGCAGGTGTAGCAGGCAGGAAGGCTTCCTGGTGGAGGCACCCGTCTGGAGTTCAACCTCTGTTGCCCTTTGGCTCTCTCACCACCTGCTTTCTCAGGGCTTCCCTCCCTCTTTCCCCTGGAGCCCTAGACTAAGCCTAACCCTCAGAGCCCCAAGAAGGTGACCTGCAGACACTCAAGCCCCAGGGTGTGGCTCTGCCTCAGCCTCTGGGCATCCCACCCCAGCCGGCGGAGGCAGGTGGCCCACACTCATAGCCCCGGATGTTAATTTAGAGCCCCTATTTTGGTTCCCGCTGACAGTGCATGAGCAAGAAATAGCAACAAGGGCTGAGTTGTCAGGCACAGGGGGGATCCAAGAGAATTGGGGTGGGCAGATTGGGCTGCCAAGCGGGGACTAGCTTCGTCTGCTCTGGATAATTATGGGCCTCAACAACCTGAGGACGGACTGAGAATTATTTTCAACCCCTAGGTTGGAGCTGGACTCTGCCTGGTCGGGCACAGCGGAAACAGCCCTTCTGCCATCTTCCAGCTTTGGAAAAGGCCCAGAGAGCACCCACAGCCAGCTGGGACTAGAGCCGACCAAATGCTGCAGGGAGGAGAGCAGAGGAGCTGGCTGGGCAGTACCTGCCCTTCGAGGCCAGAGCCCAGAGAGCCCAGATCCAGGACGCAGTATTTCAGTCCCATTTCATCTTCTTCTCTGAGCCTCCGTTTGTTCATCTGTAAAATGGGGATATCAATCCCTACATCCCAGATCAGGCAGCCTGTGTTTGTACAGTTTATAAATTGTAGAAGGAATGAACGGGGGCTGAAACACAGCCTGCGCCCAGTCCCTCAGTTGAGCACCCGGACTTGCAGCTCTGTCTGCTTGGAAGAGACACCTTTTCCTTGACCAAGCCCAGGATTCCTCAGCCTGGTTTGCGCTGAGGGGCCACCTTTTTTGATTTGTACAAAGAAAAAGCACTTGCCTTCTGGAAAGAGACCAGATGGCAGAGAAGGGGGAAAGCCCCGTTAGCCTCCAGAGAGCCTTGGTGAGGAGGAGGGAGGGGGAGTCAGAGGTGGCCCAAGGGGACAAGGCGAACTGGGAAGACAGTGTCAGGGTAACCAAGTGGTGAGATGCAGCAGGTGGAGCTTGGAGGAGAGCAGGTACCCTCTGGAGGAAGGCCCAGTCCAGAGCAGCTGGGATCTGCTCCTCCTGGTGGCTCTTCGAGAATGCTGAGTGGCAGTGGCGCCATCCTGTGGCTGCTGGTCCACGGAAACACAGCTGCACCTAAGGCAGGGCTATAGCCAGAGAGGGGGAGCCCTGGGGAGGGGCACACAGCCCAGGGAAAGCCTGGCCGGAGACCGCAGTTGGAAGAGGAGGATAAGGCCCAGGCGATTGTAATCCAGAGCGATAGGAGGTGTCCTAAGAGGTGGCAGGACACTGTGGTAGCCCGCGAGCAGCACTTCTCTCAGGCCGGGGGTCTAGGAGAGCTTCCCAGGAGAGATGTCTAAGCTGAAGCCGCGAGGAGACCGCAGTGGAGAGTGGGGAGAGTGGTGCCTTCAGGGATGCAACTGGGAGCGGGTGCACGTTAGCAGAGGTCCGAGAGTGTGGTGCATTCTGGGAACTGCAAGTAGGTTTACTGTTTCTTAAAGATGTGGTATGCATGAGAACGAATTGCAAGAGATATGGCTGGAGGTCTGAGAACTTCTCAGATAACGAAGCATCTTTATACTTCGTCAAGGTCTTTGTACTTCGGGGGCTGTAAGCAGAGGAGTGACGTGGTCAGAGTTTTATGTTGGTTAGATGTTGGCATGCCACATGGAGACTGGGGGGCCCAGGCTGGAGGCAGAGGCTGTTGTAAGAATCCAAGTGAGAGGTGAGCTTGGCTTGAACTAGAGTAGTCACAACAAAAATGAAGTTAAGTGAGCAGATCCAAGTTGTATCTGGGAGGAGGAATCGATAGGCTGATTGGATGAGAGGCAGGAGTCCAGGTGACACCCATCACTGACATGAGTAACAGTGGCTGTCAGACTAAGAGGAGAAGTGGTCCGGGTGGAGGGGTGATGGAAAGTTCAGCTGCGTTTGAAGTTCAAGGGCAGTATTCACATGGAGGTGGCCAGTGGGATACAGAGGCTCTGAGCTCAGGAGAGAGAACTGGGCCGGCCACAGGGATCTGGGAGTCATCAGCCCAGAGATGTGAACTGAGGCTGTGGGAGCAAGAGGACCACCCCACCTGCCCAGGAGGGCAAGGACCCTGAGGGGGAGAAGAGGCAGAGGACAGAACCCTAAGGAACGGTGGCCTTTAGGAGTCAGCTGGAGAAGGCAAGGGCTAAATAGGGGCAACCAGAGAGGGAGAAGGAAACGCAGCCCAATTATAATCCTCATAACACCTTGTACCACTTACAGGTGAGGACACTGCAGGCTTTAATGTGGTTTTCTTAGGGCACAAGTACAGAGAAACTCAGAGCTAAATGTCTTGCTCCGTCATATCACCACCTTTCACCTAGGAGTCCTGGAGTATCTCCTTCTCAACCCCTGTCCTCCTGTTTAATGCCTCAGTTTTCTAGGTGGTGTAATTTTGAAAGTAGAGTGTAAATGAAAAGATGGACAGGATTCAAGAGGTGCTATTTGCACACAGTGAGTTGTGGAGGGGGTATTTTGTTTGGTTTTATTTTTTATATTTAGAGAGAGGGGCAGAGAGAGAGAGAAAGAGAGAGAGAGATCAAAGTAAGAGAGACATATTGTTCAGCTGCCCCCACCCATGCACCTGACTGGGGATCGAACCCATGACCTTCCAGTGCACAGGACGATGCGCCAACCAACTGAGCCACACTGGCCAGGGCCTCATAATGAAGACAGTGATGCATTGAACTTCGGTCTTTACTGAGGCAACCTGGCTCTTGGTGGTGGCAGGAGGAGGACAACATGAAGAAAGGTCAGCTAATTCTCCGCACTTGTACTCCACGCCTTCCTCTCGCACCCAAGGTCGGTATCACTAATGGATCCTCACCTGCCCTCCTTCTTCGTGAAGCCTTGACAGGGACTCAGACCCCGTCTCCAGGCTGCCGTCACACCGCATCCGAGCCGGCAAGCCTTCTGGAATATCGTGGCCACCACCCCACAAACCACCAGAAGGTCTCTTTATTATGATGAACCTTTTATTATAGAGACAGACTGAACTCTTTTGCATAAAGAATCTCTGGATTGGGTCAGGGAAATCCACCTGCTAAAAGGGAACCAACCAGCTCTCCCTGCCTCTGCCTCAGCTAAGCCCCACTTGCTAAGTTCATCTCAAGGTCACAGGAAACAGCAGAGGCTGCTGTCCCCAGGGCCAGGCTGGTGGGTGGGGCCACGCTAACCAGAGGGTCAGGGTTCCTGGCTGTCCACCAGGTCAGAGTCGCCCCGTCTCCCGCCCCAGTCGGTTGTCCAGAACCTGGAGCTGCCGGAGGAAGCCCGAGTTGGGGCAGATATCACGGTGGGTCTGCACCGTCTGGATGGCCTCCACCAGTGTCATGTTCTCGTAGATCATGAGGAAGGCCAGGACGACAGTGGCGGAGCGGCTCACCCCCATGGCGCAGTGTACCAGCACGCGGCCTGCAGGGAGACCCGACCTCGCGTCAATTACCTGGCCCGCCTTCAGCCCACCTATCACAGTATCCGAGAATGCTGACACTGTGTCCGGTGTCAGCTGGGGCAAAGGAGGCCCAGAGAGGGAAAGGAACTGGCTCAAGGTCACACAGTAAGTTAGCGGAGGAGTAAGGTTAACAGCTGGGATTCCCTTCTCCTGGTTCAAGGTGCTTCCTCTGGCATCCTTGAAACCCTGGGGAGTTGGTGGGGAGTGGGAGAGGGGGGTACTGTTGGAGTCCTCTGGGTTTGTGTCTCTCTTTCCCCCCAGTTCTGCCCTCTCCCCTGCCCCTGCAGCCCTACGCCAAGGCTTCACTTTAGAAGAGTCTGCTCAAGAGCCTTTCGGAGGTCCCATGCCTGCTACCCACACCTGCTCTCTCACGGAGGAATAGGGTTATACTGATGACCACACCGGTCCTTCGTTCTGTCTGTGATTGGTGGTTGCCAGGGAGTCTCTGAAGGGCATGCTCACTAAATGGTAGTAGCTATTTGCGCCATGGGTGGTGGGTGCTGGAGAGGTTTGTGGCTCAGGACACACTCCCTATCAGTGCTGCTGGAAAATGGACAGCCCCGGCTCTCACCCACCCCACCTCCTCCCCACCTCCTCCTTCCCCGGAGCCCACCTTGGGGAACACTGAGGGCAGTTCGGATGTATCGGGCAACAGGCAGGAAGTAGACACTGAGGTCAAAGAAGGGGTTGTCATCAGCCTCGATGCCATAGTACTCCAAGGGCATTCCGTGATAGAACTTGGCACCTGTGTCCACTTGAAACTTGCCCGCGGCAACATTCACAACATGGGTGATGCCCAGCTGGGCCAGCTTGCTCTTGTCCCGGGCTGCGTACCTGGAGGGAGGGCACAGGGGAGGCTGGGAATTGGGAAGTGGGGCAGGTCTCCCTTGGGGGGTCAGTTCTGGCTGGGCTGGAACTGTCCCCTTCCCTCCTCTGCCACTGCCATCAAGGGGAGGGGCAGGAACAGCGAACTGGTCCCGGGTGAAGGGTCTCCTCTAGTTAGAGTTCAAGACTCCCTTCACTCGGGCCAGCTTCTCTGGAGAGCATTTTGGCCACAGGCATCAAAAGACTGCCCGGCTGATGTGGCTCAGAGGTTGAGCGTTGACCTATGAAACAGGAGGTCACAGTTCGATTCCTGATTAGGACACATGTCTGGGTTGTAGGCTCAGTGTGGGGTGTGCAGGAGGCAGCCAGTCAATAATTCTCTCTCATCATTGATATTTCTTTTTTTTTATTTCTTTATTGATTACGGTGTTACATATGTGTCCTTATTCTCCCATTACCCCCCTATCTCATCATTGATATTTCTATCTCTCTCTCCCTCTCCCTTCTTCTCTGAAATCAACAATATATATATATATATATATATATATATATATATATATATATATATATATATATATACACAATGTTCACATACTTTGTCCAGCAAGTCTCTTTCTAGGGACTTAATTAAAGAAAGAATCTGGGGGAAAATCACTAAATATCCTCTAATAGGTGACTGAGTGTGTAAGGTAAATGACATACTATGCAACCACTGAAATAGGGTAGATACAGGTGAACAAGGAAGGGTGTTCATTAACCAATGCCACCCCAATAAATGTAATTAAAAAAAGAAAAGTGTTCATGCTATATTGAGAACCTATGGAAAATGCACAATACAAAACAGAACGTTGTTTAAGAAGGTTTTAAAAATATGTAGTATGATTCCATTAAAAAAGCTTTCTGTATAAAGCAGATTACAAAACAAGATTATAAAGTGATATCATTTTCTGTAAAAATAAAAAAGAAATGTGGAAAAGCATGTATGTATGTGTGTGTATGTGTATGCACTTTTTAAAAGTCAACAAGGATTTTATTACTGGTTATCTGTAGGGAGGATAGCATAGTTGCCATATTGTGAACAACATCCCTATTCTCTAAATATTAAGGAAAATTTCTAAAATCCACATATATTGATCCATATGTTTAAATTTTAAGAAAAAAAATGAGACAGAGTTCTATTCTCTCTATGTACCCTATGTAACTCGTGTGTGTCGCCAGAATGTTTCTAGCCTCACTATTCATAATAGCCAACAAGTGGGAACAACTCAAGTGTTTGTATACAATAAAATGGATAAACTGTGTGGTATTTGTGCAGTCAGATATTTTTACAGCAATAAAAATAACACGGGTGAGTCTTACAATTTCGCACAAATTGTGTCACGCACAAAACACACACAATGTGATTCCATTCACCTAACTTTAAAAGACAGACTAAACTAAGTGTAGGGTTAGGTATATGGATGGTAAAAGTATAAAGAAAAGCAAGGAAATGATTACTTCAACACTTAGTGGCTGTCCACAGGGAAAGAGTTAGAGCGAGAAGCGTTCAGAAGGTATTTCTGAGGCACAAGTAATGTCCTATTTCTTGCCCTGGGCGATGAAACTGTTCATATACGTACACTCTGTGCACTTTTCTTATGAGTGTTCTACTTCCACAATTCAAAAAGCAATGTCTATAACAGGGAAGAAACATGTGGAAAGAGATGATGGGAGGCAACGGGGTACCACCTGTGCCCCTGGAGGGCTCTGGGAGAGGCTCCCCTTCTGCTCCCCACTCTCCCACGTGGGTCGGACTTACGCATCTCCCAGGAAGAGGTTGGGCCAGACCTCGTCGATGTGGCTCAGCATGGCGGCCCGACGGACCCACAGCAAGCGCTGCAGTGAGGACAGCGTGGGCGGCTGGTAGGGGGACACAGAGACTGTTCCGTGGATCTTGGGTCTCCGGAGGTCCTGCTTTTGCAGGGAATCCATCCTGGAACAGGGTGGACACCGCGGTGGCTAGAGGCATGCTCCCAGAAGGTGGGTCCGGCTCACCCAGAGGCCCAGGTGGGACTGGGCTGGTGCGGGAAGGGCTTCAGCTAGTTGGTGTGAGGCTATTAACCGACTCAGCTGGGCTGAGGCCTAGACCATTTCCCCAGGAACAAGAGCATCAACCTCTTGTTACCCTCTCTCCCACCCTCTCCAGAGGCCCTTGAGGTCAGCAACTTTGGCCCAGGGGTCCTTGGGGCTCCCTGTTTGTGGTGAAGAGTCAGTGCAGATCCGACCCCTTAAGTCGCTGGCCACTTGGGACTTTGTAGGGATGGAGGCCTCGGATGGCTGTGGCCCCCCCTCGGCCTGGGCAGCTCATCTCAGCCCCCTCCTCTGCTACCTCCTGGGCTGATCTCCATGTTCAGGTGCTTGGAGAGCAGAGCCCATCTCTGAGTGAGGGGCCTGGGCTATGAAGGACATCGGTTGCATTTCCATACTGAATGAGCTAATGCCTCTCAGGGGCCCGGGACCTCACCGTGGGAGGTCCCTGTTTTACATGGGAGAAAGCTGAAGGTCAGAGAGAAAAATGTTAAGTGCCACCCACTGCCATGTGGCTGATGTGTAGCGAGGCTGTGGTTTCGATCCCGTTCTCTGACCCCACAGCTCAGTCCCCACGTCTTCCCGTTACGACCTTTGGGGACTCCAGAGAGTGGTCACTAGCCCACTCAACTCTACAGGGAGCCTGGTGCTGCTGGTACGCATGTGCCTGTAAGTCCTGGGACTTTCCTCCTTACCCCGATGACTCGGGCCAGCGCTGCGGGTCAGGCCTCACCCAGTTGGGGTGAGTTGTCTCAGGAATCAGCTGGCTGAGGGGGTCCGGGCCCCTGCTGAGCTGAGTGGTCAGTGGCACCAGAACGTGAGTCTGGTGTCGTCCTGGGAAGGAGTGCCTCTCTTGGCTAACTGCCCCTGGCCCTCTCAACCAGTAACTAGGGAAGGTACACACTGGAAAAAACATCTTTTCTCTTTGGCAGGCGGTGCCAGGACCAGAGAGAGAAACAGGCACCCAGGAGGCCACTGGCTTGGCCAAGCTCACCCAGCGGGCAGCCGGCGGGCAGGGCGGAAGTGAAGACCCGGTTTTCCCCCTCATCCCCCACTGTGACCTCTCAGGGCAGGCTGAGTGGCCTGCCACCTACCTAGGGCATGGTCTAGGGCCGGGAGTGGGGGAGTGAGGGCAAGGACAGGGCTAAGCACATGAGCGGAATGGGGCTGGGGCAGGTTCCGCCCAGAACACAAATGCTGTGAAGCGGTTAGAATTCCAGGCCTCCTCTTGGAGCCCACGGGGGTGGGGTTGGAGGGTGGGGGGACGGGGGGGCAGAGAGCAGACCTCGGCCCCTGTAGGGGCGAGCGCAGTCCCTCCAAACCCCAGGCCTTCTCCATGCTGGGCATCTCTTTGGGATTAAAGGCTCTTAGGCCTGGAACTCCCCACGGAGAGGGGAAGCTGCTGCCTGAAGTGGTGGGAAGAGAACCTGCGAGAGGGAGGGAGGAGAGCCTGGCCTCAAGCAAGTCTTTGCTTCAGTCTTGGCCACATTTCTCTTCCCATGTTAAATGCCCTGGGTTGCCCGACCCAGGAGTCTGTAGGGGTCTGACCTGAGAAAGAGAGGAGGGGCTGGGTGTGCAGCAACTACAGGGTAGTGTGTTAGGATAGCGTACCCCCCCAGGTGCCCCTCCAGAATCATCCAAAAGCCACACTGGTCTGAAGCTGCCAGCTGGTGCTTGAGCCCCAGGCAAGGCAGATGGGGCTTGGGGAAGTCGGGCAGGCGCGGGCTCAGGCCTCTGAGCTTGGTGTGGGGTAAGGCTGCCCCCAAGTGGCCAGTGGGTGCCTCGCAGCCCAGCTGTGCCTGGGAGTAGGCAGCTAGGCTTTGGATGAGGGAGCTGGACCCTGCTCCTCCTGAGGCTCCTGGGCAGAGAGGAGACAGCAGAGGAATCAAGGATCTGGGGTTCCTCAGCCACAGCCCCGCCTCAGCCTCCTAGGAGACCTAGGCCCAGGTCTCGAGAATGGCACCTTTCCCTTGGACTAAGGGGTACTCCTTGTCAGACCCCATCTAGGGTCTCCCTCCTGATGCTCCTGGAGGGATCCCCCACCTGTCTACCCCATCCCGCTTTGCCAGCGGAGGCAGGTCAGCCCCTGAGGGAAGTGCCTTCCATGTATTACCTCACAGCGGCCCCACTGAGGACACTGGCTCAGAGACGTGCGCACAGATGCAAGCATCAGGCCTAGGAACTCGGCCCAGGTCTGCCCTCCTCCAAGGTCTGCACGCTGGGTACCAACCCACCGGCAGCTCACCGTGGGGAGCCCCTTGACCAGTGACACATTCTTCACCTCCAGGCACAACCATGGGCAGGGAGTTGGTGGCTGCAGCAGCTCCCCCGGTTTCTGCCACCCACAGACCTGGACTGCCAAGGACCCTGCCCAACACTTCCTCCCACATCTCCTCGGCCCCGTGAGGGTGACGCAGGGCCCAGCTCCGTCAGGGACAGGGCCGGCGTGGCTGCTCTCCCCATGCACTCGGGGTCTCCCTCCTGCATCTCCCCCTAAGCTAACTGATGCCTCTGTAGGCACCTGCTCTGCCTGCTCTTGTGTCGCTGCTGATTACAAGTTCACACACTCCTGCCTTTGCATCTCTCCTCCTTGCTTTCCCGCGGCCTCTGTCTCCCACCCTCCCCGGGAGCTGGGCTGCTCCACAGCCTCCCAGCAGCCCTGCCTGCTGGTGGCCTCGGACCAGGCCAGGCTGTCTCAGGGCAGCAGCTGTTTGCCACCCACTCCTCGCACAGCCCCAGGAGCTCTCCCCCTGCTCTTCCCTGCTGCTCACTCTCGCTGCCCCTCCTCCCCCGCAGGCAGACCAGGTGGGATGCTGCCATGGGACGGAGGGGGGGGGGGGACAGGTGGGGTGGGAGATCTCTCTCTGAGGAGTCTGGCGAAGGAAGCCTAAGAGAGGTGTTCGTGGGCTGCCAGTGGTGAGCTGCCGGTGGGTTGGTACCCAGCGTGCAGACCTTGGAGGAGGGCAGACCTGGGCCGAGTTCGTAGGCCTGGTGCTTGCATCTGTGAGCACGTCTCTGAGCCAGTGTCCTCAGTGGGGCTGCTGTGAGGATCCCACGGGGTAATAAATGGAAGGCACTTCCCACAGGCTCTGCCTCACGGTAGATGCCCAATAAATGGGACATCTGACTGTTATCACCACTATTATTACTGTTACCTATTCAAGCCTGAGCCATATCCCGGGCAGAGGGTAACTTCCCATGGGACAGTGAGGCACGGTCTTTATCTCTGTGTTTCCTGATGTCTCTTTCTCTGTCTGGCCACGATTATTGTTACATTCACCTCTCACTGAGGATGCACTATGTACTTAGCTCTGGACAGCCAGAACTAAGTATTTACATCTTCTCCTTGAATCCGTACAGGACCCTGATGAGGCAGGTAATAATCATTATCCCCATTTTATAGGGGAGGAAACTGAGACTCAGAGAGATTCAGCAATATACCCAAGGTCACACAGCCAATAGCACGGGAGACAGGATTCAAGCTCAGGTCTTTCTGGCTCTGCTATGCTTTGTCTGTGCCTTTATCTGACCAGTCCATCCCCCAATCTAACCCAGTCCCCCCTGCCCCCACCACAATACACGCAGGCCCAGGTGCCCTGGCCCTCACTACCCAGCAGGCTCTGTGCACCCCCTGAAATAGGGGCACTCACCCACCTGCGGGGGGATCTGGCCCGGGCTCCGGTCTTTTCTGACAGGCACGTTGTGCTGCTGACTTCCAGCCGCTTGTCTCTGCGCACTTGCTGCTGTTTCTATTTTTGATTTGAGTTTAATTATAAAGCATGATGTGCTGCTCCCCCTCTCTGGCCTCTCCTGCCACTCCCCACTCCCCCACTGGTCTCATGGCATGGTCAGTGCCACACCCAGCCAGGGCACTTGCAATCTCCTGCGGCATGTGTGGATGTGTATGCTGGTTGTGGGCAGGGAGAAGGAAGATCAAATAAGCCATTTTAAAAGCTCCCTAGGCCTTCAAGGGGGGGTGTGGAACATGTGCAGAAAGTTGAAGCTGGAAGGATCCTCTATGGAGGAGGATGGGGAAGAGAGCAGCCCAAATCACACACAAACCAGCGGGATCGCCAACATCAGCACCCAGGCCCAGGGCCTTTAGTTGGGGGCTAAGGATTCCATTAAGGTCTAGAAGACTCGGGCTGAGGGAAGTGGGAAGACAGATAGACACAGGGGTCAGTGGGGTTCAGAGCAGGTCTTCCGACGCCCTGGCCTGGCTGTCAGAAGCTGTGTCCGGAAGCCCCTCTGCCCTCTGCCGAGTTCCTCCTTCCCCCAGAGGCATTCCGACCCAGGTCCCACTTCCCTGTGGCCAGGCAGATGGTCCTTAGGGCCCCTCCTAAGGTTAACTGTGATCAGCTTGAGACCTTGGATTTGGGCCTATTAAGAACCCTCCCTGCTCTCCAGAGACCCTCCTCATATACCCAAACCTCAGTGCTCTCCCCACTCACTCTCAGGTACCATGCGCACACACCTGTGCACCCCCTCAGCCACGCCTACAGGGTCTCTGAAGTCTGGGCTCCAGGGAATAAGGCCCAGCCCCTGCTGGGGCTCCCTGAGCCCAGGGAGAGCTGGTGGAGGCAGCTGTGGACAAGGGCTATCCTGGACAATTGCAATCTCCTCGGATCTCCTCCCGTACTCCCTCCAGCCCTCAGGGCCCATTCCCACCTGTGGGGACTGAAGACAGTGGCTGAGAGAAAGTGCAGGCAGCCCGAGGAGGCGGAAGGAGTAGCAGGCTGTAGGCCGGACCCCACACTGGGCTCTTACCATCTTCTGGGTGTCCACCTGGGCCAGAGTCCCCAGCAGCGCCAGCAGCGCCAGTGCCGGGGTGGCAAAGTGGCAGAGCCCCGTGGCAGGGAGCAAAGACCAGCTCTGGGGGAGAATGAGCTCCATGTCACAGGCAGGTGAGCCAAGGCCAGATTGGCTGGGGTCACATCATTAGCTCAGGATAGGAGCTGCCACCTAAACCTGCTTCTGCTTCGAACCCTCTGTGTAAGGTCAAGAGGGCACCAGTGCTGGGAGAGATGAGGAGGCGGGTTTGGGGCCCGGGGCTCACAGCCCCTCATTTTGCAGAGTGCCCAGCCCCAGGGCTGCCGTGTATGGCTGCACGGGCTGCACACTGCACAACACCCAGGGGGCTCCAGTTGCACAGACTATTTGGGGGATGCACCCCCAGCAACTGTGCCATGCTGTAGCTCAGATGACTCCCCCAAAGCCAGCTGCCTGATGGGAAAATGCTGAGGTTTAGGGTCAGGGTATTTGAGAGCCTCAGGCCTAGGAAGTGGGGTGACTGGGCCTGATCAGAGAGCTGTTGCTCTGCCAGGCTCCTGAAGCCGGTTTAGAGGAAAGAGCAGGGTGGGAGCATGCATTCCGGCCCACCTCTTGGCTCCCCGTGCTCGCAGAGCTCACCACAACAGCTTCCCACTCAGCTTAGCCCCAGGCCTAGGCCCCACTCCAGCTATAACCCTCATTTCCTCCCATTACACTCACCCCCAAATTCCAAACCTAGCCCTCCGTCCTGCCCTAATTCCCACCCCCAAAATGCTCACCCTCCTGACAGCATGTGTGAAGGGGTCAAATCGCTAATGTGAGCCCCCCCCCCCCCCCCACTTGGTTGAGCTAGCTATGCACTCAAAGACCAAGGCAGCTCTTCTGAGTGGGGGCCGGGGGAGGATTCAGGCCGCGCTCTTAGCAGGAGGAGAAAGCTGTTGCTCTTCCAACTATCAGGAGAGCCTAGGCCAGCCACCCATCCCCACCGGCAGCCCCTGTGAGCCACTGGGTGGGGCGGCACAGCCAAAGTCAAGGTGAGGAGAGCCGAGGGAAGGAGCTGGCTAGCAGGAGCTAGAGGCAGGCTCAGGGAGTGGACAGCAGCTCTGGAGGCCTTAACCCCCCAGCTGATGGCACTCAAGAGGGATGTGATGTGGGGAAGGTGGGCTGTTGGGACCAGTTGGGAACAGACCCAGCCTGGGTGTGGTGGGAGAAGGGCAGTGGGTACTCTGCAGCTCCCTCACAATCCTGGTACCACGCCAGGAAGAGACACCCTTGCCTCCTCCCAGTGAGCTGGAGGAAAACCCAGGGCGGATGCCGGAGAAATGGAAGCAGTGTGTTGCTAGGGTAGCCCGACTCCGTCTACTAGGCAGCTGGGGACCCGGGCCTCCAGCAGGAGGGGAGGGGCTTGCAGAGAGGAGGTGTTAGGGATCTGTTCCCCTTGTGCTATTGCCCCAAATGCGCTGAACACAGAACAAGAGGCAGGGACATGGAAGCAGGAAGGAGTCTGAATAGACTTCTGTAAGACCTTTATGTCCTAAAAGGGTCCCAGAACCAGAGAGGAGGGAGGTTAGGGAGAGTCCTTCTATTGATCTGAGATCAGATTGGGCGGCAGGGGTGGGGGCAGGTAGGGCACGGGGTGCTGGGTCGAAGGAGAGAATGGATTGGCATGATGACAGGAGAACTTCACATCAGCAGGGCTGTGTGCGGAGGTCATGGCTGGTGGCAGCACCTGTTCTCCTTCCCCACGTGGGGATGGTGAGGTCGGGCTGAGGTGAGAATTAACTGAACTTAAGCAATAGCTGCAGCCGCACTTTCCCCCAGAGCTGAAGCTGTGGGAAGATTCAGACAGTCCATGGTTCCAGGACTGGCTGGGCTGCTGCCCATGTGGGGAAGGGGAGCCCCCACAGGCTTTTGGCCAAGGAGGCAGGGCAGGTCAGCATCAAGACCAGTAGGAAGGCCTCACCTCTTCCATTTTAAGCTTTCCAGCCCTTTCTTTCCTAGTCTTTCCATCCTTTCTGGGGTCTGAAGAACCTGGGTAGGCTGGGAGACAGAGGGCCATACTGGAGGCTGATCTTGGCTGGGCCCTGATAAGGCCTTGGGTTAGTGAGGGGCCCAGCAGGCTGGAGAGTGGGCCAAGCCCCTTTCAACCCTCAGTTCCAGCCAGTCAGCCCTAACAACTACCTCTCAACTGTCCCATCCCATGTCCCCCAGCCACCCGCACCTGACGTTTCACTCCCAGCCCTCACTGGCCTCCCCCTTCCTGTTCCCTGCCCAGCTCTCAACTGGCCTCTCACTTCTAACTGCACCCAGCCTTGCCCCCTTGTTCCCTCACCCTGCCCAGCCCTCACCTGGCCCCTCAGCTCCGGCCTGCACCCCGCAGCTTCTGGTCCAGCTGGCAGAGCTGGTGAAGGAAGCCTCGGTTGGGGAAGACCCATCGGTGCTGCCTCACGGTGATCACTGCCTGGCGCAGGGACATCTGCTGGTGCAGCATGAGGTAGGCCAGGACCAGGGTGGCGGAGCGGCTCACGCCTACCACACAGTGCACCAGGACCTTGGCTGAGGGAGACATCCTGGTGAAAGAAGACCCTTTCCCGCCAGCAGGCCCACCCAGGGGCTGGGGTGGGGGCCCAAGTTCCTCTCCCCGCTCTGCCTGGGGTGTACTCTGTGCCCAGCCCTGGCCAAGGCATTCAACATTTAGGGACCTCAGTGTCTTGACCTGTCAAATGCGTAGACCAACTCCTATTTAGCCTCATGGAACCTGTCATTATGTTTGGTGGGAAGACGGTCAAAGTGGACCCCTTGGGCTGGGGCCCAAAGTCCTTAGCATGGCTTATAAGACCCTCCATGAACTGGTCCCAGCTGATCCTGCAGCCCCATCTCAGGCTGTCCCACCCCAGCCTTCAGCTCTAGCAGCGCAGCGTCACTTCCAGCTCCTTGAAGCTGTCCTGGTCTCTGGCCTCCAGCCTTAGCACATGCTATTCCAATGCCTTGTAAATCTTCCCCCCTGCTCTTGGGCTGACTCACATCTACTACTCATCTGTCAGGGTTCAGCTTCTTTGCAGAGGCTTTCCTGACCACTCATGGTGTCGCCTGAATCATGGAGCAGCTCATCCTTTTTGCACGTGGCTCGGTGAATACTGCTGCAGCGGGAAGTCGCCCTGCCCCCCTGATCCTCTGCCCTGAGCACCCCTGCCCTGTGCTCCCTTAGCTCTTCACATTTCCCCACTCCTTCGCGCAGCACTCGTACCACTTTACGCTTTGACTGTCTTCCCACCAAACATAATGACAAGTTCCGTGAGGGCAGACACCCTGCCTGGCCTACGTGTGAATTCCCAGCACCTAGCTCAGTGCCTGGCTCAGAGAAGATAGTAAATAGCTGGCAAGTGAATGGATGGAGAACAAATGAATGTCCGAGTGTTTTGCGTATTAAGAAGTGCTGTGAGGCACAGTCTTGTCTCTCCCATCGCACAGATGAGAAACTGAAGTCCAGAGAGGGACGCTGGCTCGCCCAGGTTCCAGCGGCCAGGGCCACAGCGCTCCCCCAGGATCAACACAGAACAGGGGCCCAGCTCCCCCCCCCCCCCCCAGGGCCCGTGTTGCCCGCTGGGTGCTAGGAGGTTTTTTCCATTTGAAAGTACTTATGGCCTAAACCAGACATCTGGGCACCAAGCCGCCGTTTCTGAAGGCTGAGTGCTGCAGAGAAAGAGTTGTTTTGCCGTTTGGGAGGCCTGGCTTCCAGGGCTGCTCCTACCCCGTGGCATGGCCTTGTATCCTAGGCCTCAGTTTCTCCATACGAGAAGCTATGCAGTTGGATAAGTCGCTGGAGCACTGAGCAGACAATTTAAAAAAAAACCTGATGGCTTTTTAAAAACTAGGGATGGTTGGGGTCCTCCTCTTAGGCCTCGGGGAGGCCCCAAGGCGGCTCTCTCTGTGGAGAGCGCAGCGCCTTCTCCCCCCTTTCCTCCGGGTGCCTTCTCCTTGCTCCCTCCTTCTCCCGGGCCCTTCCTTGGCCTCTGTGGCTTGTTTCCTGAGCCCATTTCTTCTACGGCTCACTCCCACCTCTGTGACTTTCTAGATAAACTTCCTCTCACAGTTTGATAAAAATAAAAACTAGGGATGGGAGGGCACTGATGTTTGAGGGGAAACTGGACATCCCCCCATGACTGGACAGGATGGACCTGAGATCAGACCCCAAGTCCTACCCCCAGGTGTGCTGAGGCCGCGGTGAATGAAGTCAGCTGCGGAGGAGAAGTAGGCACTGATGTCGAAATCGGGGAGGTCGTGGGCTGGCACCCCCAGGTAGCTCACGCTGCTGCCGTAGAAGTCAGGGCCGCCCTGACAGTAGAGGCCTCCGTGGGCGGCGTTCAGCACATGGGTGATGCCCAGCTTCCAGAGCTCAAAGCGGTTATTGGCTGTGGCCCTGGGGAGCGGAGGAAGGGGGCTGGCTGCTGGCTGGGCCATGGGGTCCAGGAGGGAGGTTTTGTCAGGCCCCCTACTTCAGAGGGATGGAGCCATTAGGGTCCAAAGGAAGAGGGAAGGAACCCAGCAAGCTAGAGCTGGATCCACAGCTCACAGGGCCACCCTCAGAGCTTTTGGTGGGAGAGCTGGTGGGATAGGAAGTTATCTCTAGCCCCTCTTTGCTTCCTGAGGTCATGTGCCCCTGCTGGCTGGGACAGAAAGGAAAGGATTGCCTCACCCCTGGGACCGAGCGCCCCGCCCTTCCTGCCCCAGGCCTTCCCACACGCTTCCGGCCTCTACTGGCCACTGCCTCATACCTGCTTCTACTCTGCAAATGTTTAGGGGTGACAACTTTCCTGATTCACCTTTAGTCAGGCCTCCTCGCCCACTGTGACCCGAGGAGAGAGGCTGGGACCAGGAAGGGAAGCTCTCTGTCCAATCCACTTCATACCCCACGTCACCATTCCCCAGGCCTCTGCCCCTGAAACGCCCCAATTTTCCTGGATACGTCAGCAGACTCCAGGAATTTCTGGGAGCTCCCCTCTTTCAGGCAGGCAAAGTCCCCACTCCCCCTGGTGGCCGCACCTGATCACTGCACACAGGACTTCTGGAGAAAGTCCCTGGTCTAGAAAGCTCAGTGCAGAACTATTTCCCCGCGTTCCCATCCCGCTCCTATCTCTGGTAAAGAGCCCAGGAACCGTCTGTTCTTGCTCCCACCCCCGCACCCCTCAAGCCAGCTACTACTCACGCATCTCCGATGTAAAGGTTGGGCCAAACTTCGTCCGCCCGGTTGCAAGAAGAGATTTTCCCTGCCCTCAGGAGCTCCTCCAGTTCCACAACACCCGGGCAAGGTGTGGCCTCCGTATCTCCCCACGGCTCTGGGAGCGAGGCCTCAGCCATGGGCCAGCCCACCCACTCCCCTGTCTCTGCAGTCACTCCTCTCGGCCTCTCCAGTGTCATTTCTCCTTCCGGAGATTGGCAGGGACAGGTGGGACAAAAAGAAGTGACTCAGCAAGTCACCGGGGCCTCCAGAGGGAACAGGACATTTTCTTCCCCAAGTCACCCCCGCCAACCCCAAACTCCACTGACCACATGGAATCAGACATACCTCTGCAAACCACTTTATCTCAGCTTCTTCATCTGCAAAGTAAGGATAATTGCACCTGCCTCAGAGAATTGGGAAGATTTGCCCTAGCTGGTTTGGCTCAGAGGATGGAGTGTTGGCCTGTGAACTGAAGGGTCCCGGGTTCAATTCTGGTCAAGAGCACAAGGGCATGTACCTTGGTTGCAGTCTCCTCCCCAGCCTGGGCCCTGGTCAGGGCTCCTGCAGGAGGCAACCAATCTATCTCTCTCACATCCATGTTTCTCTCTGTATTTCCTTCTCTCTTCCACTCTCTCTCTCTAAAGATCAATGGAAAAATATCCTCAGGTGAGGATTAAAAAAAAAAAAAAAGAAGAAGAAGAAGAATTGTGAAGATTTATTGAAACAAAAGATGTTCTGTTTCTAACACATAATATATGCTTAAGAAACATTTTTGGACAGATTAAGAAGCCCGAAAAGGCTATTCTGTTCTGAGGACTGAGTTAAAGTAGAGATGCAGGGTGGAAAGGAGGTGGTTGACTCTAAGGATCAATGATAGAAAAAGCTCTGCAGCCTGGGTCAGAACTGCATGGCTGTTGGATGAGTCTCCTGAGTCTAGGGCTCAGAAGAAGTTTCCTGACTTGTAGAGTCAGAGAACTGTGGAGAGTAGGCATGGAAGACCTCATCTGAAGGGTACCCACAGGGTTCATGAGTGAAGGTTTGAACAGTGATTTTGTCATGCAGATGGCTGATTTCTCAAAAGAGAAGTCTGAAATGGGCCATGTATGTCAAAGGGAAGAAAGAAGGGAAGTGAATGTTGCCCTAGACTTCCTGAAGAGCCTAAGGGCCTGTCATCAGAAACATTTTTTGAGTTGGGAGGGAGAGTCCTCTAATTATAAGGGCTTTTGTCTCCACAACAGAAACTGAGAAAGGTCTATATGGGTCCTTCTCCCAGAGCTAGGTATTGGCATGAGATGAGATGACTTGCTGGCTCCCAGATGACTTCAGGAAGGTCCTGATGGGGCAGGGAAAGTACCAGCGGCAGTAGGCAGCCTCCCTGCTGTCCTGGCCTTGAGGCCAGCTTGAGGGTAAAGTCCACACCAGGACATCCCATGTAAGCATGTCCACTCCAGAACCTGTCCCCATCCTCATCAGAGCCACTGAAGTCTGTCTTTCACTGGTTGGGAAAGCAAGGCCAAGGAGGGGCTGGGGCCCAGGTCACAGATGGTTTTGGACTTGGTTGATGCCAGTGCTAAGCATAGGTTGGGGAGTTCCCACGGGGCAGGGTAGTATAGTGGAGTGAGAAGAGCATAAGTAGGAATACTGGCTTTGGCACATATTAGCTGCAATAATTCAGACAAGTTTCTTGGCCGTGTAGAGTTGGCACAAGGATTAAGTGAGATATTTATATGGCATTTGGCATAGGGACTGTCGGAGAGTAAAGGGGCAATAAATGGTAACAAGGCTCAACGGGAGTTGGCTCTTGGAGAGGATCTGGCTCCCGAATTAGGGTAATTTCCCCTTGTCCTCAAACCCCATTTACCAATCCTCTAGGCCCCTCCCCATCTTAACCAGCCTTATCTCCTTTGGCCTTATCTTCTCGCTTTGGGCCTGACGCATGCGCTCCTGGGTTTTCTTGCCGCGGTCCTCGCTTGCATCTTGAGCCCCGCGCCTCTTCCGGTTTTGGCCCCGCCCCCAGCCGTGGGGCTCCGCCTCCCGTCAGCGGGGCCCCGCCTCCTGAAGCAGTTCCGGTTTGGTTTAAGAGCAGTTGCCCGATCCGGAGACCAGGGCAGGAGCAATGCCTGCGCGCAGCCGCCACCGCTCTCGCCTCCACTCCGGGTCCCCTCCCCGGGCTCCGCCCCCGCCGCTCGGGGCGCTGCACTCCGGCGAGGCTCGGAGGGCCCCGGACTCCGACGGCGGCTCGGACGCCGACTCGGAGGTGGGTCGGGGCAGCCCGACTCGGACCACAGAGGTGAGCGGCGGCTGAGGGTGAAGAGTGGGGGAGTTTGGGGGCACCTGCAGCCAAGGGCGATCGGGGTGTCCGAGCTGTGAAGCCGGGGGCTGCCGAGGACAGGGGTCCGGAGGGGCCCCGGGAGACGGTTGAGGAGCCCGGAGAGGAGCTCTAGAATGGAACCTGAGGGAAATGGAGGTTGTGAGCCGAGGGCCCGAGGGGGATGACGATGGCCAGGCGCTGAGGGGCAAGTAGAGGCTGAGGGGCAGGAGGGAGTGGGGCACGGAGGGAGAGGTAGCCTTGAGAGGCCAGGGCTTGAGGGTGTGAAAGCGGGGTGGTGAGAGGAGAGGGGAGGGCCCCGCGGGCTTTGGGGCGGAGGAGAGATGCTCTGGGATTTGGCCGCGAGGGCGAGGGATCGGAGGAGCGGGACCTGGGCCGAGGACCGCGTGGCCGGACAGACGGAACCGGCGGGGACTGGCGAGGCAGCTGGCCGAAGTGGGGTGCTGGCAATCAGGGGAGGCATGTAGGTTCGACTGGAAGGGGACGTCTCTGGGTGGGAAGTCATCTGGCCCAAAGGGCCCGACAAAGAGAAATGGAGTTAAAAAAGAAAAGGAGCCCTTGGGGATCTAATTTAGGGCTTTGGCGCTTGCACGAGTGTCCTTTCAAAGCCTCGACGATGACTAGGGTAGTGTACTTGGGTTATGGGGCTTTGTGGACAGTGGGTCCTTTTGAAATCTGGGGCGGGAGG
This sequence comes from Eptesicus fuscus, assembly GCF_027574615.1. Lineage (NCBI taxonomy): Eukaryota > Metazoa > Chordata > Mammalia > Chiroptera > Vespertilionidae > Eptesicus > Eptesicus fuscus. Next base: position 15,281,383 of record NC_072489.1, on the reverse strand, counting down.
GGCGGTGTTAAACACTGATTTGCCGAAAGGACTGGGGGAAATAGTGAAAAGGAAGTGATGTTAGGAAACTACTAGTATAGTGAAAGGAGTGATTCTGGAAATAGATACCATTTGGATTTCTTCTAACAGTATGTTTCTTTTCTTCTTTGTACTTTTCAAAATTTAAGTTTATATTACCTACTAGAGACGTTTAGGTCTTTAAAAGATTTAATGCATTGCCTTTAAATTAAAAAACTAAACTTGAAACAAAAATGTGGACACTTAGGTTTTACAGATACTCAGTATTGAGCGGAGCCACTTTGACAGCTGAGTTGACACATGTATTTACCACAGGGTAAAAATATGGTCAATGCAGGTGTCTGGGTTAAAAGGGTACATACAACTATATGTGAAATCACTGCAGTCCAGGAGCCTACCAGATCTTCCCTTTACCCATAACTCCAGGATTTGAGTTTGCTTTTGAAAATTGGAGGGGTACTTTTGATAGATTTGCAGGACCAATATTAGTGCAATTTTGAGCTATTGTACAAATAATATTTTTAGTATAGTGATCTAGGAAAATATTAGAGGATGCTTGCAGTTGGCAGTTAACAGAACGGGTATAGGTGGGTACATATAGGTGTTTTTTATAGAAGAAATAGTACCAAAATCATAATTGTGCCAGAAAAATAATGATCATAATATTTACATTTACTTTAGTATAAATAAGTTAATTTCCTTTTGTAATTGTTAAATTATAACATGACTTTATGAAATCTTTGACTTTAGCAAAGTCTCACATGTTTTACTTTTACAACTTCTTATCTGATTATAAGTTTTGCAAAGTTGTTGCCTATTTCAAAGCAAACTTTTCATCAGGTATTTCTACTCTAAATGCTTATCAACTGCTTATTCTTCAAATTTACTAGTTGCAACAAGCTTTCAAGTTAGTTTATGTATATATGTCATATCTTCAAATGCTCAGTGGACTAGTAATTATTTCCTCAAAGGAGAGATGAATTCTTAGCTTTGCTTTTATTTTTTATTTTTAATATATTTTTATTGATTTCAGAAAGGAAGCGAGAGGAAGAGAGAGATAGAAACATCAATGATGAGAGAGAATCATTGATCGGCTGCCTCCTGCACGCCCCCTACTGGGTGTCAAGCTGGCAACCCAGGCATGTGCCCTTGACCGGAATTGAACCCAGGACCCTTTAGTCCGAAGGCCAACACTATCCACTGAGCCACGCCATTTAGCTTTGCTTTTAGCTGTTGTCACAAGATTAACTCCCTTTTCTTTAACTGGTCTATAGAGTTGAAGAAGTTTACATAGTATTTCTCTTGTTTATGTTTCAGCTTGTCCTCACCACACTGAGGTCCTGTAGAGACCTTGTCTTCAAACTTAGTTCTGAAGAGGTCTTGGCATATAAAAATTTAGGTAGCATCTATTAAGTAACATCTTAATGTTACCGCAAAATTAAAGAAATAAATTGGAGTTGTACAATTAATATATCAGCATACCTAATAGATATTTTTTTTCCCTTTGATAGTTCTCACAATCACTTAGCAGTTTCTCGAAGGCAAGAAAACGTATATTACTCCAGAAGAAGCCATCATGACTGCGATGGCAGAACATGCAGACATATTTAGAAAAATCAGTTTTGATTTCAGTAGCACTCATTTTATTCTGCAAAGATTCTCATTCACATTGACTTATGGATGGAAAGTTCCTGTCTTCATTTATTATATGATGGTATATTGTTAGTGAAGGTTGAAATCATTTTTTAAATTTAAAGCTTCTGTAGTTTTGATTCTTTTTGTCCATCAAACTGACTTATATGAGATATGAATACAAATCTATATACTGCTAAATTACTGACGAAGCTCTTTTTAAAGATTGTGTTATTAGTGGGGAAATACAATATGATCTGAGTGTAATTCTTTTCATGGACTTAGGTTACAGGGAAGGACTACACTATCCTGCCCAGATTACATGTTTTAATTTTTGCAGATTGGGGGAACTTAATTTTTTTTTCACTTTTCTCTCATGTGTTTGTATTTGCTTACAAATAAGGTATTCTTATTTATAGAATGCTGTATCTTTGTGTTTTTAAAAATCATACATGAGCGTTTTTTCCAATAATGCCGGCAGTATCTGTGTTTTTTAAATTTTTGCTTGCATGTGGTTTTGAAAACTTTTGAAATCTAGTTTTGTTTGTTTTTTTCTCTAAGGGTATGAGGAAACACATTGAGGGATAATATTTGGGCAAAAACAGAAAGAACCACTTGACTAAAGGTAATCATGACAGTCATTCTTACTTTAGGTCTTGTGGTTCTCTTGGCTTTGAGAAATCAAGAAGTTAATTAAAAGTAGGAGAGCATGGGCCAGGCACACTTAGGGAACAATTCAGTGTTTACATGCTGCCTCTGGTTAATTTGCCATCTGAATATGTGGCTATGGATTTGTGACAGACCTGTGGTGTGAATATTCCTGCACTTCCTCCTTCCGTACACACAGCACCATCACTGGATCTTAAGCTGAGCCTGGACTTTATGTTTCCATATTGAAATAGTGTTACTTCACCACACATTGAGCCCTCCCAGTAATCACTTCAGTACAGAATGTAACATGAAGTGAGTCTATCCTGGCTTTTGCATAGGATGGCAGAAACTAGGAAAACTTGGTTATAATAGTTTCATCATAGTATCTATATATATATATAAGATTTACTTTGGGCATTTAGCTCTACAGTTTGTAATATATAGTTTCATCATAGTGTATATATATATATAAGCCTAAGCGACCATCCGACCATTCAACCGGTAGCTATGACACACACTGACCACCAGGGGGCAGACACTCAATTCACAGGCATGGAAACATGGAACACACAGATGAATCTCAGAAGGAAGAGGGGAGCGGGGGAGGGAGGGCAGGAAGAGATTAACCAAAGATCTTATCTGCATATACTAGAGGCCCAGTGCAGGGATTCATGCACCGGTGGGGTCCCTTGGCCTGGCCTGCAGGGATCAGGCCGAAACCGGCAGTCCAACATTCCCTGAGGGTTCCCAGATTGTGAGAGGGCTCAGGTCAGGCCAAGGGACCCCACCAGTGCACAAATCCATGCACTGGGCCTCTAGTTTAATTATAAAATAGTATTTTATGATATGTATCTCAAAAATGTGTTGTGGAGTCAATGACCTATGTTTGCATTTGTCTTAAATTTTTATTTTGGGCTTTTGTTAAGCTTTTGAATTATGGCAAAGGACAAGAGAGGTGGTAATATGTCTATTATCTATTATCTTGACCCTTTTTCTGTTCTCTAAAAATTCTAGGTAGGAAATTCTAGTAGGAGGTGAGAACTATGCTAATTTAGGGTCTTCCTATAAGTTAAATTGTATTACAGAGTTATTGGAAATGCTGTATAATTGGTTTTAGTTTGGAAACTTTAATTAAACTAAATTAAATCAATGTCAGTTTCATCAATAAATTGTTGGGATGAAAGTCAAAGACTGCCAAAACCATATATTAAATTTCGAGTCCAAATCCAATATATTTTCATAATATTGTAATGGAATTTGAAGTCTTGAGCCAGTTTCTCATTTTCCATTATGTTGATTTGATTTGGGGGTGTAGCATATTTAAAAATAATGATTTTTACCAATCAATATGTCAAACTGTTAGCCTGCCCAAATATTATTTTAGTGATTAGAATAAGAATTATAATTTTACATGTTTGGCTTTTTTACTGGTATGCTTTGGCATGCAGTCAGGTCAAGCTCTTCATCAGATTTACCACTAAATTTTGATTGTTGTGTTTGCATAACTGAGAATGTAAACTGGACAATGTTGTTCATTAGATTCTTATTCATTGAGTTGAGACAGTTCTAGACTGGTATAGACTTAAGTGCAACCTGATAGCAGGAGTCTTAAAGACAGATTGGAGCCAGAAAAAGTTTGTGCTCATTGGTATGCATGATAACTTTTTTTTAAATTGTAATATGTTGAGTGCATGGTCCTGGCAGCAAAAAATGTCCCAGAATGGAGGTGCAGTATGATGATATAACTGAGGAGGCTATTTGATTTATTCAAATGTACTGTCCCAAATTCTGTTCAGAAGAGGGACACAACAAAACAGAAGAAAAATCACTGCTGGAGTATTAAAAATGGATGATAGGAATTGGTTCAAAATCTTAGAGATTGTTTTGTAATTATAGCAGATTTCATAGGTGTTTTAGAAAAAATGCCCTGTGCTTACTAAGAAAAAGTAAACATATTTTGATAAAGATCAAGAGAAAAGAATAGTTTTTGTTTGCTCACTGAAAATATTTTAATTTAGGATTAAATATTAAAAATGGGATTTAAAAGCTAGATAGACCCAAATATTACAAACTGTAGAGCTAAATGCCCAAAGTAAATCTTATCCTCCTAGATTGTAGTTTAGGCTTTTTGCTTTCATAAAAATTACTTTTATGCTCTAGTTTGTGGATCTACAAGTTACAGTCAATTTGTCTCTATTGTGTGCATATTAACTAAGTTTTATTAGGTAAAAGTGAATTTTAAGCTTATTTTAGAGTGAATGCAACTATAATGTGTAATTGCCCCAAGGAGAATATATTGACACTGACTTTGCATAATTATTAATAATCTCTCTTTTTCTGGCTTTGGATTATGAATATTATTCTTTAGGTTTCATATGTCACTTAGAAACAAAAACTAAAAATCTTTACTGTATACCAGATCAATAATAACTTCCAAAAACAGCACATTTTTCATATGTGAATCAAGTTACATCAGTTCTAAATTCCTTTAGGGGCATTTGAATGCATGGTTTTTAAAGTTAGTATATGGTTTTTATATTGTTTCAGACAGCTATACTCTAGAACTTTAGAGTGTTTTGTGTATGTACACACACCATCAGGTGAAACTACAAGAAAAATCCAGAATATTTAAATCACTACAGTCACAATCTAAACATGGACATTGGTTCTGTAAACCTTTATACAAAGAGAGTAAAGGTTTCATTTTGTTGATATATCTTCTGTATTCTAAAGGTTGCCTAATGATAAATTAGAAGCCATTGGTCTCTCGTATGTTTACATAATCAAGCCCTTAGAATAGTTTGTGTTTTTTCACTTATTGGATCCTGTCACTTTAGGAAATTACCCCAATTTCTTCCCAAATTCTTAAAGTACTTTTAGGTATTAACAATAATCAATTGTGTATGGCATACTTTTCAAAAATGCTCCTGTTGAAATTCTTTTATTTAGTTATATTTGATATTAAATAAGTCTTTATATGAGAGACTTGTGTTCATGTGCAGAATTCTGCATTAGTTAACCGGAATCACTATTGTGTTGCTATTCTGTTTCTCTTAATGTTACTTGATTACATTGTTGTTTTGCTGAAAATTAATTCCGCCCTAAGCAAAACGTTTATAAGATTTAAAATTTGTTTTCAAATGCTCCTATTTATTTTTTATTAACCAAAAGATTTCCAGAATTAAGAGTGGGTTTAACTACTAGTTGACAGATGACACTCCTAATGATTTAATTTTAGGCTTAGGGCAACTATCAGAAAGAGGAGTTGATAATGATGGCAAAACTAGCTTACATTTACTGAGCAGTCTATTTACCAAGCATTATTATAAATGCATTACATGTATTATTCCACATAACATTTACAACAAGCCTCTGGTATAGGAAGTAGTATTCTTTACAGGCAAGAATAATGAGGCCCAGTGAGGTTAAGTAACTGCTGCAAGGTCACATAACTGTAACTGATAAATCCACAGTTTGAACCTCGGCAGTTGATTCCAGAGCCAGCACTCTACTGTGGTTTCTGGATTTTATATCAGATTCTGTTGTGGAATAGCTGTCTAGCTATTTAACTAAAATTAAATTTATTTAACTCTTTAGCCTTAGTTTCTTCAGGTCTAAATTAAGGAATTGTACCTGATCCTTCCAGTTTGCTTCCAATTCTAACATTGTCAGAATTCTGTCATTCTAAATTACAAAATGAGACGCGTTTAAGGTTTCTGATTAGTTTCTGTTTGTCATCTCAAAGTATAAAGGTTAAGTCATTTTCCAAAGTCACACTGTTTATGGGAGAGGGAAGTGGATCTATAATCAGATCTTTTCTTGGATTTATTGGTCTTGTTAGTTGCCTCACTGTTTCTTATCTTTTATTTAGTATGTATATTCATACATAGGTTAATAATTGAATTTAATTGACTTTCTTAATTTTCTATCCATCTCTATTTAAGCGTGATGTGCTTCAAGCAGTGAAAAATACTGTTTTCATTTTCTCAAAAGGGCCATTTCCTTTTGATTATTAAGCATTTTATGCTCATTGTAGAAATATTTAGAGAATGAAAGAGTCCACCAGAGGAGTAACTGTTAATAGTTTTATATTTTTTTATTTAAAAACTAGAGGCCTGATGCACGAAATTCATGCAAGAGTAGGCCTTCCTTCCCCTGGCTACCGGCACTGGCTTCCCTCTGGCACCCGGGACCCAGGCTTCCCTCGCAGCCCCAGCTTCGGCTGGAAGGTCATCTGGAAGGACACCCGGTCTAATTAGCATATTATACTTTTATTATTATAGATATGTACATATACTATTTTTATGACATTTTTCTCCTTAAAAAAAACTTAAAATTTTTTATTTTGAAATAATTAGAGGCCCGGCCAGTGTTGCTCAATGGTTCAGTGTCAACCCATGAACCAGGAGGTCATGGTTCAATTTCCTGTTGGGGCACATGGTCGGGTTGGGGGCTTAATCCCCAGTAGGGGGTATGCAGGAGTCAGCCAATCAGTGATTCTCTCTCCCTCTCCCTTCCTCTCTTTGAAATCAATAAAAATATACACTGAGTGGCCCGATTATTATGATTTCTGAACACATAATAATCTGGCCACTCAGTGTATATCCTAAATAATAAAAGGCTAATATGCATATTGTCCCCTCAACCAGGAGTTCGACCAGCAGGCAGGCCAGCCTACCGCCCATGTCCCCTCCCCCTAGCCAGGTGGACCCCCCTCCCATGCACGAATTCATGCACCGGGCCTCTAATATATATAGATATATTATATATATATATATATATATATATATATATATATATATACACACACACACACACTCACACACACACACACACACACTGAGTGGCCAGATTATTATGGGTTCAGAGATCATAATATTCTGGCCACTCAGTGTATTTTAAAAAAGGGATAAATGAAATAGATTCACAATTTTGTAGAGTAAAAGTTTTTAATTTTGTTGAAGTCTAATTTATCTTTTTTTGGTTTGTTTATTTTGGATTGTGCTTTTGAGTATTATTTTTAGGAGCTTTTCAGCCTAGCTCCTGAAGATTTTCTTCACAATTATTTTGAAACTAGAGGCCCGGTGCACAAAATTCCTGCATGGGTAGCGTCGCAAGGCCTGGCCGGTGATCAGGGCTGATCAGGGCCTTCTGACTGCTGGCCGGGGCCTTCCTTCTGTCTGCTGGCAGGGGCCTCCCTTCCTCGGCTGCCGGCCGGGGCCTTCCTTCATTCTGCACTGTCCCCTGGTGGTTAGCACACATAGCGAGCGATCGAACTCCCAGTCTCCTAGTCGAACTCCCGAGGGGACAATTTGTATATTAGGCTTTTATATATAGATAGATAATTATAGATACAAAGATGGAACAGAAAGGTCCCATGTACCTTTTACCCAGTTTCCCACAATGGTTACATCTTACATAATTATAGTACAGTATCAGGACCAGGAAATTAACATTTGTTTAATGTGTGTCTAGTTGTGTGTCCTTTTATTTTGAGACGATTTGTGTAACCATTGCCTCAATCAAGATATAGAATTAATCTATCACTATAAACATCTTCCTTGGTCTACCCCTTTATTGTGGCCCTCTCACCCCCCAACGTATACTACCTCTTACCACAACAACCTCTAACCTGTTTCCATCTGTATAATTTGTTATTGTGAGGATGTTATATAAATGGAATCATACTGTATATGACCTTTGAGATTGGCTTTTTTCACTTAGCATGAAAGCCCTTGAGACCAATCTACGTTATTGTGTGTATCTATAGTTTATTCATTTTTATTGCTGAGTAGTATTCCATGATGTGGATGTACCACAGTTTTTTTAACTCTTCACATATTGTGGGATATTTTGATTTTTTACACCTTTTCACTATTACAGGTAATGCTGCTGTGAACATTTGTGTAGAGGTTTTTGTGTGGACATAAATTTTTATTTCTCTGGGATAAAATGCCCAGGAGTACAATTGCTAGGTTGTATGGTAAGTGCATGTTTCTTTCTTTCTTTTTTTTTAAGAAACTCAAACTATTTCCAGCATGGCTGTACAATCTTACTTTCCCACCAGCAACATGTGAGAGATCCAGTTTCTCTGCATCCTGGCTGCCATTTCAAATTGTCACAGTTTATTTTAGCTGTTCTAATAGGTGAGTAGTGATACTTCAGCATAGTGTTAATTCGCATTTCCCTAGTATGTGGTGTTGAAACATTTTTTTCATGTGTGTATCTGCCATTCATATATCTTTGGTGGCATGCCTCTTCATGTCTTTTGCCCATTTTCTTAATTGGATTTTTGGCTTTTCACTGTTGAGTTTTGGGAGTTTTTAAAAATATATTCTAGATATATGTTGTTTCTCAGGTATGTAGTTTGCAAATACTTTCTCCTAGTCTGTAGCTTGTCTTTGCTTTCTCTTCACAGGATCTTCTGTATAGCTAAAGTTTTAATTTTGTTGAAGTCTAATTTATCATTTTTTGTTTTGTTTTGGATTGTGCTTTTGAGTATCATGTTTAGGAGTTCTTCACCCTAGGTCCTGGAAGATTTTCTTCTATGTTATTGTCTAAAAGTTTTGTGGTTCTACACTTTACCTTACATTTAAATTTATTATACATTTTGAATGAAATTTTACATAAGGTGTGAGATTTGGTGAAGGTTCTTTTTTGGCCCATGGATATCCATTTGCTCTAGTACTGTTTTTCAACTACCCACCATTGAATTTTTTTTGTAACTTTGTCAAAAATCAGTTGGCCATACTTGTGCAAGGCTATTTCTCAGTAGTCCTTTCTGTTCAGTTAATCAGTGTGTCTGTTCTTCTACCAGTATCATATAGTCTTGATTGCTTAGCCACATAATAAGTTTTGAAATTGTGTAGAGTTATTTCCTCCACTATATTCTTATTCAGAATTGATTTAGCTATTCAAGTTTCTTTACCTTTCCACATAAATTTTAGGATAATCTTGTCTAGATCGCTAGTATTTTCATAGGAATTGTGTTAAATTATATATCAATTCGAGGAGAATTGACATCTTTATTATGTTGAGTCGGCTAACTCACGAATGTGGAATATCTCCATTTATTTAGGGCTTCTTTGATTTATTTCATCAGAATATTCAATATGTAGATCCTATACATGTTGTTAGATTTAAGTATTTCTCTCTTTTTAGTGATTATAAGTGGTATTTATTATATTTTAAACTTCTTTATCCATGTGTTCATTTCTAGCATACAGAAATACAATTGAATTTTGTATGTTGTTCTTGTATCCTACAACCTTACTAATTCACTTATTCGTTCTAGGATGTTTTGGGTTTCCTTTTTGTAGGTTCCTTGGATTTTTCTATGTAGACTGTCATATCACCTGCAAATAGGAATATTTTTATTTCTTCATTTCCAATATGTACACTTTTTTATTTCCTTCCTTACCTTATTGTGCTGGCTAGAACTTGAGTACTATGTTTAATAGCAATATAAAGAGTAGACATCTTTGCCTTTCCTATCCTTAGGGGAAAGTATTCAGCTTTCACCATTAAATATGATGTTAGCTGTAGGTTTTTATACATGTTCTTTACCAAATTGAGAATTTCCCCTCTATTTCTATTTTTCTGAAAGTTTTTTTTAATCATGAATGGGTGTTCTTGATACATATTTTTGCCAGGTGCCTTTCCTGAATGAACTGATATAATCTTGTGCTTTTTCTTTATAGCTGGTTAACATGGTGGATTACATTGTTTGATTTTTTAATATTGAACCACCCTTGAAACCCTGGAATAAAGTCCACTTACTCATGGTGTATATATACATAAATACATATTTATATATTGCTGAATTCTATTTGCTAATATTTTGTTAAGAATTTTTTCATCTGTATTCATGGAGGATATTAGTCGCTCATATTGTAGTTTTCTACAGGTGCTACTTCCTTAGTGCCAGGTAAGAGGTTCAGCTTTTCCAGTCTGGTGGCTGAGAGAGGCGGTGGAGGAACCTCATTATTATCCCCTTGATGGGAGGAGTGGGATGATGGGGGTTTGTGCTTGGCCTCCTTACCCCTGGACACCAGGGGATAGTGGTCTTAGTTCTGACTCTCTACTCGGCCTTCTCTGATATCACCTCAGCCTGGTCCTTTGGCTGGAGAAAACAAGGCTTTTCTTTGGAATCTTTGTCTGCACCCATTGGCATTTCCAGATTTCTGACTTTTCCAGTATCCACTCTGTGATACTTGTGGCAAAATAAACAAACAAAAACACCCAGATAATTCACCATTGTGTTTTTTAATTCCTGTTTCAAAGTGCCTCTCTACACTGCCTTTCTGTCTTCACCTTTCAGTCATCGTATGTTTGTTTTATACATAATGGCCAGGGAGTAACAGGGAAAATAGTTTTACTCCTTTTCCCCACAAGCAGACGTCCACATAATGCTTTTTTTTTTTAAATGTACCTGTCAGAAAGTTTATGAGTGTAAACAGTGGCATCTTTTCATCTGCTGTAGTATTTCCTTCAACCTGTGTCTCTCCTTTTTGGAAGCTGTTTCATTCATTGTCATTACTTTTCATTCTAGCACCAAGCTTCACTACCTGTTGTACACTCTTCTGATAATTATTCTTTTTTTTTTTTGGTTGTTTGTTTTGTTTTTTTCCCAAGCCAAAAGCTGTATCCAGCTTTATTAGAGATACTTTTCATAAACAATCATGGTATTTCAGGCAGGACATGGGCAGACAGTTGTTAACAGTATATAACAACTTTCAAACTCCCTTCTTCAATGAACTACCAAAATCAGAAAGCCACTATAAAACCCAATGAAATCTTCCTCTGATACTCTGAACAGAGAAAGTTTAGAGTGAGGGTTGACATTTCACATTAAGCATGTTGTTTAACAACTTTTCACAAGCCAACCCTGACTTTCAGGAAATGAAATGAAAATGGCAGAGAATATCCATCTGTAGATCTACAATCTACAAAGGAATTGCCGCTCTTTTGAAGGATGCCATCTCAGTGGTGACACTGGGAAATCCAGATTGTCCAACATACTGGAAACCAATTTTTGGGGGTCAGGTCTTAAAAGGTCTCTGGGCTTAAGAGAGTCAAAGTCTATGCTTAAAGTGGAGAGGGAGGAAAGGACATAAAAACGAATTTTAGTTTTCCCACATGACAAGGTGTTTGTGCCAAGGTGGCTAATGGGTGTCAACATCAAGAGATCCCTCCTCCCAGGAACCAAGAGGAAGTTTCTCAAAACTAGAAAGGAAAGGTACTTCCCCCCATGTCAGTCCAGCTTTGGAGACATTCTATTAGTACTATATGTCCTTCCCAATAAACAATGAAGTGTTTAAAAAAAAAAGTAAAACAAAATTCTGCCTTTTTATAAAACTTGATAAAACATAGTATTTCAAACTGTACAGTCACCAGAAATACACAGTTATCAAAAATGCACACACTTCACTTGGCATCTCCAGCACCTTCAGCTTTCTGTGCCTAGTCTGTTTTGGCATCTCCATTTTCTGCAGGGTTATTCCTGTCCTTGCCAGCATCAGCTTTCTCCTTTTTCCCTTTCTGTACCTTCTCTCCCTTCTTTGCCAGGGGCCTTTTTAGGCTTTGGAGGAACAGGTTTAGCTGATAACCTGGCAGATCTTCTCTGTGGTTTGTCCTTCACTTTGGCTTTATCTCCTTTAGCGTCCCCTTCAGCCTTTCTCTTGGGCATGCTGGTGATGGTGGCGGGAAGTCAGGGCGGGCTTAGCTCAGTCCGGGGATTGTTCTCGCCTCCTCACACTGCTCCTGACAATTATTATTATTATTTTTTTAAATATGTTTTTATTGATTTCAGAGAGGAAGGGAGAGATAGAAACATCAATGATGAGAGAGAATCATTGATCAGCTGCCTCCTGCACACCCCACACTGGGGATCAAGCCCACAACCCAGGCATGTGCCCTTGGCCGGAATCGAACCCGGGACCCCTCAGTCTGCAGGCCGATGCTCTATCCACTGAGCCAAACCAGCTAGGGCCTGACAATTATTCTTACATCTCTATCTTTGTCCACAGTTTCACCCCTCCTGTAAGACTTAGCTCAAATGTCATTTCCAAGCACTCTTCTCTAATCTTACCAACTGGAAATAACTCTTTTCTCCAACTCCCTTAACTTTCCAGTTTGTTTTTTAACAAGTTACAAAAGCTAAAGTTTTGTTAGTGTTGTTTTGAGGATTGAGTAGGCTAATGTATATTAAGAACTAGCAGCTATAATTTCTTTTACTTTTTTTGGAATCTTTAATATCTCTTTCTAGACTGTAAAATCATTATGAGTAGGATATTTCAGATTCACTAAGTAAATGTCACATTGTCTAGTGCAATATCACTCATATTATGTGCACAATGAATATTTAATGGGTAAATAAATGTAACCTGAGGGCATCTTAAGACAGTCACTGGGGAATGTCTTAGTTTCTGACATCTGCACATAGCAGACAGTAAATGTTTGAGGCTGAACAGTGCAAACCTATGATTCAGAAAGCCTTCATTAATAGGCAGCTTGACTGATGTAATCTTTAATATAATTGAAGACTGTTTGCTGATAAATTCCTTTGCTATATAACTAGAAAATATGTAATATTTGTGAGATTCATCCCCTACAGAAGTACAAGAGTACTTAGCTCATGTGAGGTGGTGTGGTGTAGTGGATAACATGGACTTTGAAATGAGATTGCCTGGGTTGAAAACTTGTCTGTACTAGTTACTAGGACAAGTTCATCTTGGGCAGGTTACTTAATCCATCTATTTCAGTTATCTCATCTGTAAAATGAGGAAGATAATAGTACCTACTTTATATGGTTGTTGTAAGATTATTTGAGCATACAAGTAAAATACATAGAATAGTTCCTGGCATTTAAGTGTTAGCTAATCTAATTATTACCTGTTATTATTTCCTGAAAATGCATAGTTCAGAATTTAAGGAGTGTGTGAGTTAGGATATATATTATTTTAAAGGAACAGCACTCTGCAGACATCAAATATCTTATACCTGCACATCCTGTTCCCTATATTCCTACACCTGGAGGTATTGATTAGATAGCTGATTATCCTTGTCACCTCATTGTGCTTATCATACAAAAGTTAAACAAGTCCTCCTGGAATGTTTTAGTTTAGAAAGGATTAACTAGTTCACACCAAGGAAGAGTATGTACTCTTGTCTTTTTCCTTTGAAGAATATGATAACAAACTTATTAGTACTGGTTGAATATACTTTCCTATTTAGTGCAGTTATCTCTTCCTACCTGATATACCCTTTATTTTGTCTTCATGAACAAATTAAAATGACAATTTAACATTTCTTAAGTCTGTATTTATTTTTTAAAAATTAGTTGCAAATTTATTCTTGTTTTAATGTTCCTATTTGACCCTTGTTGGCAATCCTATATCAGTCCTCTTAATAGATTTGTTTATGGAACTTTAAAATTTTGTTTTGCGCCCTAACCAGTTTGGCTCAGTGGATAGAGCATTGGCCTGCGGACTGAAAGGTCCCAGGTTCAAGTCCGGTCAAGGGCATGTACCTTGGTTGCGGGCACATCCCCAGTAGGAAGTTTGCAAGAGGCAGCTAATCGATGTTTCTCTCTCGTTGATGTTTCTACCTCTCTATCCCCCTCCCTTCCTCTCTGTAAAAAATCAATAAAATATATTTAAAAATATTTTTTGTTGTTGTTTTGCCCCAGCCAGTGTGGCTCTGTTGGTTGAGAGTCATCCCATGCACCAAGCAGTCTATGGTTTGATTACCAGTCAGGGCATATGCCTGGGTTGCAGGCTCGCTCGATCCCCAGTAGGGGACATACAGGAGACAGCCAATTGATGTTTTTCTTATCAATATTTTTTTCTCTCCCTCTCCCTTCCTCTCTCTCTAAAATCAATAAAAATATTTTTTAAACTTTTTAAATTTTAGTTACAGTTGATATTCAATCTATACTAATAAAAGGGTAACATGCTAATTAGACTGGGAGACCTTCCAGGAGACTTTCCGGATGTCCTTCTGGACAAAGCCATGGTGGCGGGGCTGAGGCAGAGGTGGTTAGGGGTGATCAGGCCAGGAGGGGAGGGCAGTTGAGGGTGATCAGGCCGGCAGGGGGGGAAGTTAGGGGCAAGCAGGCCAGCAGTGGGGGGCAGTTGGGAGTGATCAGGCTGGCAAGGTGGGGGACAGTTGGGGGTGGTCAGGCCAGCAGGGGGGGCAGTTGGGGGCGTGCAGGCTGGCGGGGGGGAGCAGTTGGGGGTGATCAGGCCAGCAAGGGGGGGTAGTTGGGGGCAAGAAGACCAGTGGGGGGGTAGTTGGGGGCGAGTAGGCTGGCAGGCAGAGTGGTTAGGGGTGATCAAGTAGGCAGGCAGGTGAGCGGTTAGGAGCCAGTAGTTCTGGATTACGGATCGGGCCTAAACCGGCAGTCGGACATCCCCCGAGGGGTCCCAGATTGGAGAGGGTGCAGGCCGGGCTGAGGGACAATCTCTCCCCCCTCCCCCCAGTGCACGAATTTCATGCACCAGGCCACTAGTATTATAATAAAAATATATTTTAAATTTTAATTACAGTTGACATTCAATATTATATTAACTTCAGGTGTACAGCATGGTGGTTAGACATTTATATAACTTAAGAAGTGATCCTTCCCTGGCTGATTTTGCTTAGTGGCTAGAGCATCAGCCCATGGACCAAAGGGTTGCGGGTTTGATTCCCTGTCAAGGACACATACCTGGGTTGCAGGTTTGATCCCAGCCCTGATTGGGGTACATATAGGAGGCAACCAATCAATGTATCTCTCACACATATGTGTTTATCTCATTGGAAAAAATATTCTTGTGTGAGGATTAACAAAAAAAGAAGAAATGATCCCCCCAATAAGTCTAGTACCTCCAACAGCATACATAGTAATTACAATATTATTGCATATATTCCCTATGCCAGTGATGGGCAACTTTTTGAGCTTGGTGTGTCAAACTTCGCCAAAAAACTGAGCATAACTCGGGTAGTGTGTCACTTTGAGGAAAAAACATTATTTCGCAAATGTTTCATCCTCAGGAGCAGCAAATGTTTCATCCTCGGCAAGCGGCCGCCTTAGCGGCCGCGTGTCATCAGAAATGGCTACACGTGTCAGTGCTGACACGCGTGTCATAGGTTCGCCATCACTGCCCTATGCTATACTTTACATCCTTGTATCTATTTTATAACTTCCAATTTTTACTTCTTAATCCCTTCATCTTTTTCACCCAGTCCCCTAATCCTCATCCTACCTGGTAGCCATCAGTTTGTTCTCTATGAGTTTATTTCTGTTTTGTTTGTTCATTTATTTTATTTTTTAGATGCTACATATAAGTGAAATCATATGGTAATTTGTCTTTCTCTCTCTGACTTATTTCACTTAGCCTAATACCCTCTAGGTCCATCCATGTTGTCACAAGTTGCAAGGTTTTGCTCTTGTTTTTCTGGCTAAGTAATACTCTATTGTACCACATCTTTAGTAATACTCTATTGTATATATGTACCACATCTTTATCTATTCATCTATCCATAGACACGTAGGTTGCTTCCATATCTTGGCTATCTATAATAATAAAAGCTAATATGCTAATTTGACTGGACAGCCGGAAATCCTTCCAGACAAAGCCGGTGCTGGTGAGGGCCAAGCCCCTTGCACGAATTTCGTGCATTAGGCCTCTAGTTGTAAATAATGCTGCAGTAAACATAAGGATTCACATGTCTTTTCAAATTAGTGTTTTGGGTTTCTTTGAATAAATGCCTAGAAATGGAATTGCTGGGTCCTTCTTTTTCTCTTGTTAACTTTGTTTTAAAGTCTATTTTGTTTGATAAAAATATTACTACCCCCAGCTTTTTTTTTTTTTTTTCATTTGCATGAAATTTCTTTTCCATCCCTTTACTTTCAGTCTGTGTGTCTTTCGATCTGAAATGGGTCTTTTTTTGTTTCAGTTTTATTTTATTGTTTAAAGTATTGCATATAGTATTACATATGTCTCCTTTCCCCCCCACTGAGCTCTCCCCAGCCACCCTCACCCCCCCCCCCCTAGTGTCTATGGTCCATTGGTTATGCTTATATGCATGCATACAAGTCCTTTGGTTGATCTCTTATTCCCACCCCTAACCCCTCCCCTTCCTTCCCACTGAAGTTTGACAGTTTGTTCAATGCTTCTTTGTCTCTGTATCTATTTTTGTTTATCATTTTATAATGTTCATTATAGTCCACAAATGAGTGAGATCATGTGATGTTTATCTTTCTCTGACTGTCTTATTTCGCTTAGCATAATGCTCTCCAGGCCCATCCATGCTGTTGCGAATAATAAGAGTTCTAAAATGGGTCTTTTATAGGCAGCATATATACAGGTCTTGTTTTCTTATCCATTTAGCCACCCTATGTCTTTTGATTGGAGCATTTAATCCCTTTACATCTAAAGTAATGATTGATATGTTAAGTAGTTATTGCCATTTTAATATTTATATTTTTTATCTTTTTTTTTTTCTTCTTCTTAAACAAGCTCCTTTAACATTTCTTGTAATACTGGTTGGGTGGTAATGAACACCTTTAGCTTTTTCTTATCTGGGAAGCTTTTTATCTCTCCTTCAATTCTAAATGATAGCCTGTCTGAGTAGGTTAATTTTGGTTACAGGTCCTTGTTTTTCATCACTTTGAATATTTTGTGCCAATACCTTCTGGCCTGAATGTTTCTGTTGAGAAATCAGCTGACAGTTTGATTGGAGCTCCCTTGTAGGTAACTAACTGTCTTTCTCTTGCTGCTTTTAAGATTCTTTCTCTGTCTTTAATCTTTGCCATTTTAATGATGATGTGTCTTGTTGTGGGCTTCTTTGGGTTCATCTTGTTTGGGATTCTGCACTTTCTGGACTTGTATGTCTATTTCCTTTGCCACGGTAGAAAATTTTTAGTCATTATTTCTTTAAATAGGTTCTCAATCCCTTTCTCTTCTTCTTCTGGTACCCCTATGGTATGAATGTTGTTAGCTTTCATGTTGTCCCAGAGGTTCCTTAAACTATACTCATTTAAAAAATTTTTCCCTTTATTTATTTTTAGAGAGAGAGAAAGGAAGAGGGATAGAGAGCTAGAAATATCAATGAGAGAGAAACATCATTGATTGGCCACCTCCTGCATGCATGCCCCACACTGAGGATTGAGCCCATAACCTGGGCATGTGCCCGACCAGGAATCAAACCAGTGACCTCTTTGTTCATGGGTCAACACTCAACTGCTGAACCACACCAGCTGGGCTCATTTTTAATTTCTTTTTGCTGTTTCAATTGGGTGTTTTTTGCTACTTTGTCTTCCAAATTGCTGATTTGGTTTTCCACTTCATCTAATCTGCTATTGATTCTTTCTAGGGTATTCTTCATTTCAGATATTGTATTCTTCATTTCTGACTGGTTCTTTTTTATGTTTTTCTATGTCCTTTTTGATGTTTACTATCTCTTTGTTTATATTTACAAGGGGTTCATTTATTCTTCCCTTAAGTTCCTTGAATATCCTTATCACCATTGTTTTGAATTCTGTATCTGTTACTTTGCTTTCCTCCATTTTATTTAATTCTTTTTCTGGGGATTTCTCCTGTTTCATTTGGGGCATGTTTCTTTGTCTCCTCATTTTGGCTGTCTCTCTGTATTTGTTTCTGTATATTAGGTAGATCTGCTATGTCTCCCTGTCTTGATGGGGTGGCCTTATGTAGTAGGTAGCCTGTGGGGCTTAGTGATGCAGTCTCCCCAGTCACCTGAACTTGGTGTTCCAGGAACGTTCCTTTTGTGAGTTATGTGAGTCCTCCTACTGTAGTTTAGTCTTAATTGTTGTTGGACTGTCCATGGGTGGGTTGACCCTTAGGCTGGCTGACTGTGAGGATTGACCCCAAACAGTGTTCGTGTTGCTTACCCCATGAAGTGGAATTCACCCCAGGAGGTTCTTGTGCCTGCCAAGATCTCCCTTGGATGTTTGGCTTGTGGAGTTAATTGGGTCATGCTCTGATGCAATCTGAAGCCAGCCATGGGGTATATTGGTTCTGGGGCCTCTTGGGAAGGACTCCGGTGCAGATCAATGTCAGATGCTGCCTGTGACTGACCCTGGGCTATGTGTTAGGATCTACAAAGTGATCCACTATTGGTGACTGCCTCTGCTGGGTCTAGGTGTACATGGGAGGGGCCAACCTATGTACCAAATTTCAGCTTCCCCTGTACTGAACCTGGGTCAGGACAGCAAAGGGCCCAAGGCTCCCCAAGATCCACCTCTACCTGCCAGCTGCCTGTTAGGCTCAGCCTCTGAATAAGTCTCTAGTGAATGTGAGATATATGAGGTGTTCTGAGTGAGTCACCAGATAGGGGCGAGTGGTGGTCACCAGATTGATATAGGTTCAAACTCTACATCAGTGCTGAGTTTGAGGCTACTCAGCAAAAGTCTCAGGTTATACCATGGCCAGCTACCACCCACCTGGGGCCTGTGGACCTTTGGGGTGGGGTGGGGTTCTAGGGAGTTGTTAGGGTGGGGCCAGTAGAGTCCATCAGGTTAAAACAGATTAAGATTTGACATGTGGAAGAAGGGCTTTCCACAGAACCAGTGGCAGTGGCTGGAGCATGTGGAACAAAAATGGCCCTCGCCCAAAAGTCACACAATTCAGTCTCTACCTGCGTGTCTCTAACATCTCCTGAGTCAGCCCAGACCTTCTCAAAAGCCTTCCAAGAAAGACTGCAGCAAGCTGAGATTGGACCCAGCCAGCTTATTCTTCCCCAGGTTGTGAGCTTTGAGAGGTGGGGCCACTGGGAGTCTGGAGGGTGGGTCTAGTGTATGCCCATGGACTGATACCTATTGGAGTGGAGTGCTCGACCCCAGAAAAGGTGGCATCTGGCATTTGTGGGTAAGGTGGGAGAGGGACTCAGCACAGGAATAGTGGCGCATGTCCCCCTATACCTCTTCCCAAAGCCACCTTACTCACTTTCTCTCTGTATGACTCCTGTCCGCTCTGAGCCACCAGCCCTCCGCTGGAAGCCAGGGTGAGTGTCTGTGAATAAGAGTTTGTACACTGGCTCTTTAAAAGGGTGCCTGGATTTTTAGTAGTCTCCCATCTCACTCTGACAGATAGTATCCCCCCTGATTTTCACAACCAGATGTTATATAGGCTCCTCTTTCTGGCACTGGTATTCTAGGCTGGGGCATCCAGTGTGGGATTGAGACCCCTTGCTTCAAGGACCTTTGCAGCTGAGATATCCCTCCTGATTCTCAACTACTGTGCATGGGTGTAGGATCAGCCCTTTTTGCATCGCTGCCCTTCCTACCAGTCTCACTATGGCTTCTTCTGTATACACTGAGTGGCCAGATTATTATGATCTCTGAATGCATAATAATCTGGCCACTCAATGTATATCCTATATAATAAAAAGCTAATATGCAAATTGCCCCCTCGACCAGGAGTTCGACCAGCAGGCAGGCCAGCCAACTGCCCATGTCACCTCCCCCTGGCCAGGCTGGCCGGAACCCACCCATGCACCAATTCATGCTCCGGGCCTATTATACACACACACACACACACACACACACACACACACACACACACACTGAGTGGCATAATAATCTGGCCACTTAGTGTATATACTTAGTTGTAAGACTTCAGTTCAGTTATTCTTTAGTTGGTTATTCAGGTTCATTGTTCTATAATTTAGTTATCATTTCAATTTCGTCCTGGGAGGAGGTGAGTGAAACTTTTACCTCTGCTGCCATCTTGCATCTCCTGTTCTTTTTTTTTTTTTATCTTACTTTTTAATTACAGTTTACATTTAATATTATTTTGTATTAGTTTCAAGTATACAGCATAGTAGTTAGACAATCATGTGCTTTGCAAAGTGGCTCCATATTTCAAGTACCCACTATATTTCCTATTCTGTACTTTACATCCCCATGACTATTTGTGACTACTAACTTGTACTTCTTAATCCTTTCACCTTTTTCACCCAGCCTCCTAACCTTTTCCCCCGCTTTCTGGCAACCATCAATCTATTCTCTGTATCTATGAGTCTATTTCTATTTTGTTTGTTCATTTATTTTGTTCTTCAGATTCTACATATAAGTGAAGTCATATGGTATTTGTCTCCCTCTGACTTTTTCACTTAACACATTACCCTCTGTCACAGATGGTAAGATTCTGTTCTTTTTTATAGCCTCCTGTTTTAAGGATTCTGTTTGGAAGGGGATTGGGAAACTGAGATATTAAATTATTTTGGTTGCTACTTCTTTTTTTCACATTCATTTAATAATGGTTGTTGAAAACTTATTATGTGCTAATCCTATAGGCCTTAGTGATCTTAGTAATCCCTACTATCGTCTCTAAAAATAAAACAAAAATAACCTAACAAAAACCCACTAAGCTCTCATGCTGCCTTATGTGCTAGATACATTGTTTTTTCTTTTTCTTTTTTAAAATATATTTTTATTGTTTTCAGAGAGGAAGGGAGAGGGAGAGAGAAATAAAAACATCAGTGATGAGAGAGAATCATTGATCAGCTGCCTCCTGCACGCCCCCTACTGGGGTTTGAGCCCGCAACCTGGGCATGTGCCCCTGACTGGAATTGAACCTGGGACCCTTCAGTCCGCAGGCTGTCACTCTATCCACTGAGCCAAACCAGTTAGGGCGATACTTTTCTATTCTTATTTTCCTCCCCTCCACCCACCCCTGCTTGTTTTTCATTTGTAGTGTGGTATTTGTCTACTTTCTTAATTCTTGTTATTGTTGAACCTACTTAATAGATGCAATGGCCAGATAATATCCTTTGTTTTGTTTACATTATTGATGGGACATTTTACAAAACCTTTTTCCACTGACACAGTGTGCTTGGTTGAGAAAAAATAGTTGTATGACTTATTGAAATAGAACATGTCACTCATTCTAAAGGTAATCCAAGAACATATATATTTAATTAGAACAGAGGATAAAAAAACATAGTATGCTTAATCAATTTCCCAGGAAATTCAAGGAAACATCATCAAGTTACTTTGCCTTACTTAGAATGGAACCAGAATGTGGACTTTATGAGAGAGCTTGAAGCCTTTACTTTGGGTACTTCACTGACTTTGAAAGACGGCAACTTGAAGGGCCTATACTGGTATATTCAATCAGGGTTCACTTGCAAGAGACAAGATACTCTAGGAGTGCTACTTCGCCATAGTCTGCAAAGGTATTATTAGAGTGTTAGAAGGCCAACATGAAACTATTAGTCTAAGAACACATCATCTCAACGGCAAAAAGTAACCCAATTAAAAAATGGGCAAAGGACTTGAATAGACATTTACCTAAAGAAGCTATACAAATGTCCAATAAACACATGAAAAGATGATTAATATCACTATCATTATGGAAATCAAATCAAAACCATGAGATACCACTTCATACCAATTACTATTACTATTATTAAAACAAAACTAAAGAAAAAATAACAAGGTGAGGATGTTTGGCAAGGATATAGAAAAATTAGACCACTTGTGTACTGCTGATGGGACTATAAAATTGTACAGCTGCTTTGAAAAATGGTATAGTGATTCCTGAAAAAATTAAACAGATTTCCTAAATGACCCAGCAATATCATTTATGGTAATATATCCAAAAGAAGTGAAAGCAGGATTTGAAGTAACCCAAATGCCCATTGATGCATGAATGGGTAAACAAAATGTGACATATACATAAATGTACTATTATTCAGCCTTAAAAAGGGAAGAAATTCTGACACGTGCTACAACATGGATGAACCTTGAAGATATTATGCTAAGGGAAGTAAGCCAGACACAAAAGGACAAATATTATATGATTCTGGTTATTTGAGGTATCTAGAATAGTCAAATTCATAAAGACAGAGAGTAGAGTAATGGTTGCCAGGGGCTGGAGAGGGAACAATGGGAAATTACTGTTTAATGAATATAGAATTTCCATTTGAGCTGATGAAAAGTTCCTAGTAATGGATGGTGGGTAGTTATGGTTGCAAACAATGTGAATGTACTTAATGCCACTGAACTGTACACTTAAACATAGTTAAAGTAGTAAGCTTTCTTATATACAGTTTAGTACAAATAACGTACCATCATATAAGGAAGCCAGTACTGCTCCACAACTGTAACTGATTCCTGACATTTAAAAAATTAGTGACTTATAATGGAAAATTACATGTGTGTGCGCGCACACACACACACACCACCACCACCACCACCACACACACACAGCACTTTCACATTCTGTCTTGTGGATAACCAAAACTTTTGTAAAATGGCCACAACTTCACCTCACTTACTACTTTCCGCATCTCATGTCAGCAAATCTAGTTGGCTGAACCCAATTCACATTTAGAATGCTCCTTGCAAGGGATCCTGGGGAATCATTTTTAGCTTTCAATCTCTGCAGTAGCAGAAAACAACTAGAGAGAGATTGGAAAGACTGCTCCATGCCAATGCATATTTGTCACACACTCTGAGTCAGTGGTGATTCATAGCAGTCACAGGTAATGCTCCTTAAGCCAAGCTGTCAATTCCAGGAGTGGCCAGACTGTCCTGGCCAGTGCTCAGTCACAGAGGTAGGGTGGAGCAAACAAATAACTTCAACAGGCAGGGTAGGAAAAGGGTTTGTTGATAGTCATTATCTCCTTTTGCAATTCTGGACTGATGGTGCTTAGTTTATTAAACCTGACATACAGTACTTAATACTTTTAATATGGGAGACCACAATTTGAGTTATTTATATTATTGTGAAGAGATTTGGGTCACTCTAATGGGATGCACTAAAGGCTCATTGATGAAAGAGTAGTTATACTAATTTTAAGGAATACCAGATTTAAAATTCTTATATTTATGGTAAGCTCTTTTCATTTTATTAAGTATGGAGATAAGAACATCATAAGAAATATATTGAGTGCTTTTACTCTCAGGCTGCTAACATCTCTAATTAGTATTAACTAAATTTGGAAATAAAATAAATAAATTCATTAGTAAATAAAATGTTGATGTGCTAAAAATTGAATTTTTAAAATCGTTTTAAAAATTTTCTAACCATGGTCCACCCAAAAGATAATATATCTTTTGTTTCATTTTGTACAGAACAATTAGCTGCTTTTCTTTATCTGTTATCTATGACTTGGAACTAAGTTTGATTAATGATTCTGCCTGAATGCACATTTCTCTTAGTGCTTTGATAATACAGTACTGGCCTTTTATAATTAAGTAATTTCTTAATTGCTTATATTTCAGAATAAACTTTAAAAATTTTTATCTCACATTGAAATATTTCCTTTATACATACCAATTAACATTTTGGACAGGTAGCAAGCTTTGCATGCATTATTTTAAAATGTGTGTCAAGTTTTAATGACGTACTTGGGAGTTTAGTTGTCTAAATAACACCTCAGATTCTTTGATACAGTTTTCCACTTGCAGAAAGCTAATCTAAGGTACTACAGTACTATTTGTAATAGTAATAAAATTGTAAATAATTGCTAACAATGAGAGACAAATTTTATTATTGTATAGCCATACAATGGAATGCCCTTTTCAGAGGATAATTTAATACCATTAGATAGGACTCAGACAGTAATGTTAAGCTAAATGACACAGATTATTTATGGTATGATTTCTAATTCTAAAACATTCTATAAGAATGTATATATAACAAATTACAAGCAATAGTTCTCTGGGAGGTGATTTTAAAAATATTTTAAATGTTCTTCAATGAATATGTATTGCTTCAATGTATTTTTTCTTTTTATTATGGAAATACACTAAAAGATTTAAACAATGCAGGAATTTGCAGACTAAAACCATAAAAGTCCTTTAGTCCCCTATGCAGACAAATGAAATTCAATTTATCAGCTTTCTCTTTGATAGATTTTGCTTTTGGTATCATGTAAGAAATCTTTACCTAACCTAAGGTCAGAAAGATTTTCCCCTATGTTTTCTTCTAGAAGCTTTCTATTTTTAGGTTTTTACATTAAGTCTGTGATCTATTTTAAGTTAGTTTTTATATGTGGTGAGAGGTATATATTGATGCTTTTAACATATGGATATCCATTTGTTCCAGTACCATTTGATGAAAAGAATATTCTTTCTCCACTGAATTGCCTTTGCACATTTGTAGAAAATGAGATATCCATGTAGGTCCATTTCTAGATTCTCTATTGTGTTCTATTGATTTGTTCATCTTTGTGCCAATACTACTTTATCTTGATTAGGGTAGTGTGATAGAATTCTAAAGTACCTCCAATGACCTTTGTATAATGGGAGGAGCCTATAAATGTGATGAGCTGTCACTCCTGTGATTAGATTATGTTATCTACCATAGTTGACTAAGAAAGGGAGGTTGTCCTCACTGGGCCTGACCTAATCAAGCAGCCCTAAGAAAGGACTGGGCTTTTCCTGGAGAGATTCCAAGCACAAGGGGAATTTAACACACATGTGTCACAAAAAGACAGTTTTGGTCAACAATAGATCACATATGCAACTGTGGTGCTATCTATGCTAATAATAGCCTAGGTGGCATCACGCCTGCACTCCGTCACAAAATGGCTGTGTGCATGGTGGAGGCAGGGCCTAGTGGCCGCTCTGCGTGGTGAGGCCTGGGGGTCTCGAGGCTCTGTGGGGCACGGAGGAGGCTGGTCCAGGTGGAGGCGGGTCCGGGAAGAGGAGGCGGGTCGCAGAAGGGGGAGGACAGTTGGGGGCGATCAGGCCCTGACAGGGGAGGGCAGTTGTGGGCAATTAGGCCAGCAGGAGAGGGCAGTTGGGGGCAATCAGGCCCTGGCAGGGGAGGGCAGTTGTGGGCAATCAGGCTGGCAGGGGAGGGCAGTTGTGGGTGATCAGGCCAGCAGGGGAGGGCAGTTGCAGGCCAGCGGTTAGGAGCCAGCAGTCCCGGATTGTGAGAGGGATGTCTAACTGCCGGTTGGGATCGGGCCTAAACTGGCAGTCAGGCATCCCCCAAGGGGTCCCAGATTGGAGAGGGTGCAGGCCAGGCTGAGGGACACCCCCCATAAGATTATAATGGAGCTGAAAAATTCTTATTGCCTAGTGACATTATAGCTGTCAAAACGCTGTAGCGCAACACATTACTCACATGTTTGTTGTGATGCTGATGTAAGCAAGCCCACTTTGCTGCCAGTCATACAAAAGAATAGCACATGCGTCTAGGCCAGTTAGAGTGCAGGCCTGAACTGAAGGGTTGGGTTCCTTCCAGGTCAAGGGCATGTACATGGGTTGCAGGTTCAATACCTGGCCCCAGTCAGGAACATGTGGGAGGCAACCAATTGATGTGTATCTCTCACATCTCTCTCTCTCTCTCTCTCTCTCTCTCTCTCTCTCTCTCTCTCTCTCTCTCCCTCTCTCTCTCCCTCTCTCTCTCTCTCTTCCTCCCTCACTCCCTCTCTCTCTCTCTCCCCTTCTCTCCCTCTCTCCCCCCTCCCTTCTACTTCTACTCTCTAAAAAACAAAAAATCATAATAATGGAAAAAAAATATCCTTCAGTGAGGATTAACAAAAAAAAAGTATAACACGATTATGTGCAGTACCTAATACTTGATAATAAACAGCTGTATTACTGGGTTTATGTATTGACTATGCTTGGCTATACAATAATTGTTATTTTAGAGTGTATTCTTTATACTTAAAAAAAAAAGTTTGCTGCAAAACAGTATGCCATGCTACACCAGCAGCAGCCTTATATATCTCATGTTTACATCTGATTGCATCATTTTCTTTTATGTTTTATTTAATCTTGTTCTTTTGTTTTTAACCTCGCCCAAGGATATGTTTTGCATTGATTTTAGAGAGAGAGAAACATCAATATGAAAGAGAAACATTGATCAGTTGCCTCCAGTATGCTCCCCAACCAGGGGTCGAACCTGCAACCTAGGTTTGTGCTTTGATTGGGAATTGAACCCACAACCTTCTGTTGTATGGGACAATGCTCCAACCAACTGAGCCAGCCATTCAGGGCTAATCTCATGTTGTTTTATAAATGTAACTAGAAGCCCGTTGCACGAAGATTCGTGCAATAGACCTTCATTTACCTGGCTGCCTGCACCAGTTTTCTGCCTGCACCAGTTTTCCGCCTGCACCAGTTTTCCGCCGGCACCGGGGACCCAGGAGGTGGCGGCGGTGCCGCCAGCCGCGATCTGGGCGCCTCCCGCTGGCCCGGGTCCGTCAGCAGCCATCGATCCGAGCCGCGGGAGGCGAGGGGTGGGACTCAGCGAGACCTGCCCCGTGCCTCCCGCCGGCCTGGGTCCGTCAGCGGCTCAGCGATCGGAGCGGCAGGAGGCCCCGTGCCTCCCGTCAGCCACTCAGCGATGGGAGCGGCGGGAGGCCCTGCATCTCCCGCCGGCCCGGGTCCTTCAGTGGCTCAGCGGCTCAGCAATCAGAGTGGCTCAGCGAGTCCCACCCCGCGCCTCCCGCGGGCCTGGGTCCCTTAGCGGCTCAGCTATGGGGGGCAGGGCAGCGTGTGGGGGCCGCCATCTTTACTGGGTTAATTTGCATAGTGCCCTGATTGGCTGTGGGCATAGCGAAGGTACAGTCAATGAGCATATTACTCTTTTATTAGGTGGGATGTGGCCTAAGTGTACAATGTTTATAAAGTCTACAGTATAGTACGGTAATGTCCTAGGCCTTCATATTCACTCACTCACTGACTCACCCAGAGCAACTTCCAGTCCTTTGGCCTCCATTCATATTAAGTGCCCTATACAGATGTCCCCTTTTTTATCTTTTATACCATATTTTATTACACCTTTTCTATGTTTAGATACACAAACACATACCATTGTATTGCAGTTGCCTAAAGTATTCAGTACAGGATTGTAGCTGTGGAACTGTAGGGTGTACCATATAACATAGATGTGTAGTAGGCTGTACCATCTGGGTTTTTGTAAGTGCACGCTGATGTTTACACAACAACAAAATTGCTTAATGATGTATTTCTCAGAATTTATCCTGTCATTAAATGGTACATGACTGTAAATTTATCAATATCTACAAAAAAGCCCTTTGGGATTTTGATTGGATTTGCAGTGAATCTATAGGCCAGATTTGGGAAGAATTGACATCTTAACAATATTGACTCTTTTGACCCACCCATCTCTCATGATATAGATCTTTAATTTCTCTTAGCTGTGTTTTATAGTTTTTAGTATACAGGTCTTTCCCATGTTTGGTCAGATTTATCCTTGGGTATTTCATATTTTTGATACTATTATAAATGGTATTCTATATAATAAAAGGCTAATATGCAAATTGACCAAATGGCAGAATAACTGGTTGCTATGATGTGCACTGACCACCAGGGGGCAGACACTTAATGCAGGAGCTGCCCCCTGGTGGTCAGTGTGCTCCCACAGGGGGAGCGCCGCTCAGCCAGAAGCCGGGCTCAAGGCTGGCAAGCACAGCAACGGTCGTGGGAGCCTCTCCTGCCTCTGCAGCAGCACTAAGGATGTCCGACTGATGGCTTAGGCCTGCTCCCCCTGTGAGTTGGACATCCCCTGAGGGCTCCTGAACTGCAAGAGGGCGCAGGCCGGGCTGAGGGACCCCCCCCCAACCAAGTGCACGAATTTCTTGCACAGGGCCTCTAGTTGTTTTATAAATTTCAATTTTTGATTGTTTATTGCTAGTATACTATAGAAATACAGTTGATTTTTATATGTTGATCTTATATCAAACAATCTTACTAAACTAACTTATTCAAATAACGTTTTTGTTTAGATTTCATTGACTATCCTTTATAATAAAAGCCTAATATGCTAAGTGTCCAGTCGTCCGGTCAGTCATTCAACCAATCAAAGCATAATATGCTAATGATATGCTAAGGCCACTCAACTGCTCACTATGACGTTCACTGACCACCGGGGGCAGTCGCTCTGACTGGTAGGTTAGCTTGCTGCTGGGGTCTGGCCGATCAGGACTGAGTGAGATGAGCCAGACATGCCCTGGAGCTCTCCCGCAGTCCCTCCCTGGCTGGCCAATCTCCTGCATCCCTCCTCGACTCTGATTGTGCACTGGTGGGGTCCCTCGGCCTGGCCTGCACCCTCTTGCAATCTAGGCTGAGGGACTCCCCTCTCCCCCTGAGCACACGAATTTCATTCACCAGGCCTCTAGTTCTTCATAAATGATCATAGTGTCTGCAAATACAGTTTTACTTCTTCCTTTTTAATCTATATGTCTTTTATTTCTTCTTGCTTTATTCTACTGCCTAGAACATCCAGCACTTATAGAAATGGTGAGAGCAGAAAATCTTACCATATTTCTGATATTAGAGGGGAAATATTCAGTCTTTCATAACTAAGTATGATGTTAGCTGTAAGTCTTTCAAAGATACTTTTATGAAGTTGATGAAGTTTTTCTCTATTCCTAGATTACTGAGAGTTTTTATCAGGAATTAATACTTGATTTTGTCAAATACTTTTTTGTGTGTCTTTTGAGAGGATCATGTGTTTTCCCAATTTTAGCTTTTGAATTGTAATTTTCAAATGTTACATTAATTTTTCATTTATGAGATAAATACCACTTGGTTATGATGTATTATCCTTTTTAAATATTGTTGGATTTGATTTGCTGAGTATGTTCTTGAGGGGCTATCAGGCTATAGTTTTATTGTAATCTTTGTCTGGTTTTGATATCAAGGTAATATGGCCTCATGGAATTAATTTAGATATATTCCCTCCTTTTCTGAAAGAAGGTTATTTTAATAGTCCATTTCTCTCAACTTATGTACTATTATTGACATGTATTGTACTTATGTCTTTACTAGTACTGCTATTTCTAGAGTTCTTTAGTGCTTTGTCTATATTCCTGTTTTCACATGGTAGCATTTTTGTTCGGCCTGAAGGACTTTCTTATAACATTTCTGATAGGATAGGTCTGTTAAACCTTCTAGAATGAAATGATTCGACTTTTGTGTGTCTAAAAAAATATTTATATTTCCTCTGTTTTTGAATGATATTCACTGGGCATAGGAAACCATTGACTGCTTTATTTCTTTTAGTGATTTAAAGACATTGTTTCACAGTCTTCTAGCTTGCATTGTTCCCTTTGAAAAATCTGCTATCATTTGTGTCTTTGTTCCTATATACGTAATGTGTCTATTTTCTCTTTTTTGCCTTTAAGATTTTCTCATTGTCACTGGTTTGGGGCAATTTGATTTTGATATGCCTTGATTAGTTTACTTTGTATTTATGTTTGGAGTTTATTAAACTTTTTAGATATGTGTATTTATGGTTTTCACTAGGTTTTCACTTAAATTTGGCAAATGTTTGGCCATTGTTACTTCAAATATTTTTCTGTCCTCTCCTTATCCTTTGGGGACTACAGTTATACCTCTTTAGGCTGTTTGAAGTTGTCCCACCTCTCACTGATGTTCTTTTCATTTTTTAACCATTTTTAAGTTCAGTGGCATTAAGTACATTCACATGGTTGTGCAACTATCACCACCATCCTGTTCTAGAACTTTTTCATCGTCCCAAATGGAAACTCTGTACCCATTATTTAATAACTCCTTATTGTTTCCTATGCCCAGTCCCTAGAAACCACCATTCTACTTCCTGTGTCTATGAATTTGACTGCTCTAGGTATCTCATGTAAGTGGAATCATACAATATTTGTCTTTTAGTCTCTGGCTTGTTTAAATTAGCTCACTGTCTTCAAAGTTCCTTTTAAAGGCAGAATAATAGTATCTTCATTTTTCAAAAGTCTTTTTGCACTGGCCAGTGTGGCTCATGTGGGCATCATCCTGTGCCCCAGGAGGTTGCTGGTTCGATTCCTAGTTAAGGGCACATGCCCAGATTTCAGGCTCTTACATCGATGTTTCTATCTCCTTCTCCCTCTCTAAAAATCAAACTTTTTTTTTTTTAGTCTCTTTTCTTCTTGTGTTTCATTTTGAACTGTTGTTATGTCTTCAGGTTTATTATTTTTATCTTTTGCAATGTCTAATCAGGTATTAACCCTATTACATGTGTTTTTCATTACATATATTGTCATTTAATCTGCAGAATTTTGAGTTGGATCGTTTTATGTGTCCATGTCATTATTTAACCTTTTGAATATATATAATACACTTTTTCCTAACAGTTAATTTCCTTGTCTGCTAACTCTGTTATCTGGGTCAACTGATTGATTTTCTATTCATTATAGATAAATTTTTCTACTTTATTACATGCCTGATCATCTTTGATTGAATACCAGACATTATGAATTTCAGTATACTTTTTTTAAAAATATATTTTATTGAGTTTTTACAGAGAGGAAGGGAGAGGGATAGAGAGTTAGAAACATCGATGAGAGAGAAACATCAACCAGCTGCCTCCTGCACAGCCCCTACTGGGGATGTGCCCGCAACCAATGTACATGCCCTTGACCGGAATCGAACCTGGGACCTTTCAGTCCGCAGGCCGACATTCTATCCACTGAGCCAAACCGGTTTCGGCAAATTTCAGTATACTTTTACTGATTTCAGAGAGGTAGGGAGAGGGATAGAGAGAGATAGAAACATCAATGATGAGAAAGAATCATTGATTGGCTGCCTCCTGCATGCTCCCTACTGGGCATCGAGCCTGCAACCCGGGCACGTGCCCTGACCAGGAATCAAACTGACCTCTTGATTCATAGGTCAATGCTCAACCACTGAGCCACATCTGCCGGGCCTGAATACTTTTCTATTTCTACTAATATTCCTGAGCTTTGCTGTGGAATATAGTTTAATTACTTAAAAACAATTTGATCCTTTTGGGTCTTGATTTTCAGATTTGTTCAACTGGACCAGAGATGTGGGGAGTCCAGGGCATGGTTTCTTAATATCAACACTATAACATTTTGGGCCAGATAATTCTTTGTTGTGAGGGGCTGTTCTGTGCATTGCAGAAGGTTTAACAGCATCCCTAACTAGCCTCTTTAGGTGACCCCCAGTTGTGACAACCACATGTCTCCAGAAATTGCCGTATGTTTTTACAAAATCTGTCCTCCTCCGTTAAAAATTACTGCTTTAGGATTAATTTTGCCTCAGTACTCTGACAAGATCTTCCTGTATAATCTACCCAGTGTTCCATGAATCATGAGATACTGTTTTTCAGTCTGGTTGTTTGTAATAGGCACTGTTATTGGCATTGGGTAAGTACTGGGCACTGTTCCCTCTAATGTTTTGGATGGTTGTTTTTTTCAGTCTTGTTTTATTTCGTCACATACATGCACTGATCAGCATTCAACTTCACATTCAAGGGAGACTCTCTGCAGATCTCTGGAATCCCATCTTAATCTGTTTGGGCTGCTATAACAAAAATACCAGGGGTTGCTTAAACAACACATTTATTTCCCATAGCTCTGGAGGCTGAATCCAAGATCAAAGTGCCAGCAGATTTTGTGTCTAGTGAAGTCCCACTTCCTGGCTAATAAATGGTCCTCTTCTAACTGTATTTACAGGGCAGAAGGGATGAGAGAACTCTCTGGGGTATCTCTTACTAGTACAAGGGCACTAATTCCATTCATGAGGATTCTGCCCTTATGACCTAATTACCTCCTAATACCATCCCACTGGGGGTTATGAATTTTTGGGGGGGACACAGACTTATTTAGTCCATAACAAATTCTCTGTGCATCTTTCTGCTCTCCAGTATTCTATCCCATGAACACTAGCCACCTTGATCTCTTCAGACTCTCAGCTCTATCTCCTCAACTTTGTAAGTCTGCCAGGCCTCATCCAGTTTCTGTCCGGTGCCACTCTGTCTAAAAACACTCAAGGCAGTAAGCTGGGGCAGTAGGGATCACCTCGTTAGTTCCTGTCTCTTGGGGATCTCTTTTGTCATCTGACGCCCACTGTCTTGAAACTGTTTCCCCTACCTCATATATTTTGTCTGCTTTTTGGTTCTTTCAGGTGGGAGGTTAAATCTGGTCCCTCTTAGTCAGAAACAGAAATCCCTTTAACTGATAATTGATTCGTATTAATTATTGGTTAAAGCTGAAAGTGTTCTTAAACATTTACTAACCTCATTTCTTCATTTTATGGATTTGTCTGAAATCTATAGCAGTCATATCTTCCTTTAAAGCCTCCCGTTTCCTGTAGCTCTTTTAGCACAACATAAATATTAAATTGGTCCTAAGCCTTCTATCATCTTTTAATATACCTCTTCAATGCAGGTGTTCACAGTGTTAGCTAAATATGGGCCCCTAACTATATGTAGAGCATACAATTAAAGGACATGCCCCAACCTGATGAAGCACAACAGTGGAATGCGTCATGTTTTTAGGGCTTTGCCACAGCAGGCTCACAGACTTCCAGGAGGCTTCCTTGTATGATAACTCAAATTTTCTAGTAGCTAACACACCACCACCATCAAAGCTTGGTCTGTTAGCCTGATTGAGGGTCTGAAGAACTGGTGATGTAAGGAAGAAAAAACAATGAAAAAGAAGGTCATTTTGAGCAGTTTATGATACAGAACTATACTGAAAAATAATGCTACAAGGATGGGAGTGACTTGGAACCCATTGATGGTAAGCTGTTGGAAAGAGGGGAAAGGTAGCAAAATAGAAATAAAATAACAGAAGTCAATCCTTGTTTTGTGGAATGAGCTTCTCAAATTTGCTGCATTGTAACTGCTGCAGAAATTGTAGCATGTGCTTGTTGGATTTTCAAGGATGAAGTAATTTATTCAGAGCGATTGGGGAAAAGATATGTATGTACCTTAGTGGGTAGGATGAAACCATCTGGCTATGTATATAAATAAAACATAGTGAAATCATACGTTAATGGAATATTATGTATATTTATGTATTCAGTGATATGC
This sequence comes from Eptesicus fuscus, assembly GCF_027574615.1. Lineage (NCBI taxonomy): Eukaryota > Metazoa > Chordata > Mammalia > Chiroptera > Vespertilionidae > Eptesicus > Eptesicus fuscus. Next base: position 15,248,294 of record NC_072489.1, on the reverse strand, counting down.
ATCAATGTGTATAAATTCCATGTGTTAAAGTGAATAAATCATAATTCTTTGGCCTTTGGAACAGGTGATTATAAGCTAAGATAAAAGAGTTGAGAAAGAGTATTTCGTAGCTCTCCAGTATATAAGAATTAGACAGCCTTTTTAAATGTGCAGATAACTTATGGGTGGATATGCTGTTAATTTTCTAAGGCTGAAAAGCTATTGTGTATTGATAATATTAAAATCTCTGTTTGGAAACAAAATATGATTTAAGACTTCCAAAAACTAGGATTGCTTTTTAGTAATTAAGAAGTAAATATTTAATGAGAGTATTTCTTGTTGGCTGAATATTTTTGATGGTGTAAGTGGTGCTCATGTAGTTAAGTATCTGCCTTTTTCAAGTGATTATGTCAAGAGTGTGTGTGGGTAGGGAGAGAATTCAGAACAGTAGCAGCTTTTTACTGTCCTCAGCATAAGGAAGCATAGAAGCTGTTTCATAGCCAAAAATGCATGTTCTAAGGGAATGGTAAACACCAAAATCAGGAATTATTTATTACATCTGGGAGTAGAGGAAGGGGATGCCATCAGGAAAGGACATTTACTTGTATTTATATTTTGTTTTGTTTGAAAGCAAACTTTTTAAATAAAATTTAACATGTTTAAAAAAACACAAAAAAAATGTAGAGAAAAATGTAGCTCATAAATATATATAGCTTGATGAATTTTCACAAAGTGAACATATCTGTAAACTAATACTCATATTAAGAAACAGAACATTTGTATTGGATCTGGGTAGTGGGCACATGGGTGTTTGTTGTATCATTCTTTATTCTTTATTAAGTAATTTAAAGTTTGCCTAATATGTTTTATAAAAATCATCTCAGAAGGAAATACGGTTTTGAGAGATCTGGAAAATGTCAGAAAACCACAGGCCTTAGTAGTTGAGAAAGTATTTTAGGGAAATAGGTTTTTCCCAGGTAGGCCTTTGTCTCCCGTGTACCTGATAAAGTTTATAAACCTGATATTGGTCCAAGTTACTGGCAGTTTTAAAATGGAAAAAGAACATAAACAGTGCTATGTGGGATCAACGTAATAAAAATTATTTGTACTTTGTGGAATAATACATTCTTAACCATTTATAATTTGCAATATAAAGTTTAGGTCCTGCCCTGACTGGTTTGGCCCAGTAGATAGAGCGTCGGCCTGCGTACTGAAAGGTCCCAGGTTCGATTCCGGTCAAGGGCATGTACCTTGGTTGTGGGCACATCCCCAGTGGGAAGTGTGCAGGAGGCAGCTGATCGATGTTTCTCTCTCATCGATGTTTCTAACTCTCTATTCCTCTCCCTTCCTCTCTGTAAAAAATCAATAAAATATATTTTTTTAAAAATAAAATAAAGTTTGGGTCCTCAAATTTATGGATTTGTTGAAATGACAGTTTTGGTTTAAAATTTTTATCACTAAAATCTCGATAGCTTAAGAAGGAAATTCCTTATTCAGTTTTATAATGGAATATTGAAAGTATAGAAAAAACTGAGCTAATAAGATATTTATAAATATTTATATCTAGTTTAAAAGCTATATATCTGTTATAGAAATTGTTATTTGTATAGTACATAGAAATATGCTTAATCTAAGGCAGTGGTTCTCAACCTTTCTAATGCCACGACCCTTTAATACAGTACCTCATGTTGTGGTGACCCCCAACCATAAAATTATTTTCGTTGCTACTTCATAACTGTAATTTTGCTACTGTTATGAATCGTAATGTAAATATCTGTGTCTTAGGCGACCCTGCTAGTGGTTCTCAACCTGTGGGTCGTGACCCACAGGTTGAGAGCCGCTGCTGTAGAGCCTAAGACCATTGGAAAACACAGATCAAATCAAAGTTGATTTGATTCTTGGAATCCTCTACTCTACTGTTGAATCCCTGTATGTTGTTCTTTATTTCAGTCAGTGTGTGCTTAATTTCTGACTGGTCCTTTTTCATTTTTTGACATTCTCACTAAGATCCTGACAAGTCCCACTAAGTCCCTTCGAGGTCTCAAGAAGATTCTTGAGTAACATTATAACTGTGGTTTTGAAATCTATATCCAATAGTTTGCTTTCTTCCATTACTTTCATTTGTGACATGTTTCTTTGTGTCTGCATTTTGGCTGCTTCCCTGTGTTTGTTTCTATGTATTAGGTAGAGCTGCTATGTCTCCTTAATTTGGTAGAGTGGCCTTGTGTAGTAGGTGTCCTATAGGGCCCAGTGGCTTAGCCTCCCTCACCTGAGCTGAGCACTCTAGGTGTACCCTTTTGTGGGCAGTATGCACAGTCTTATTACAGTTGAGTCTTGATTGCTATTGGTATCACTGGGAGGAATTGACCTCCAGGCCAATTGGCTATGGGGACCAGCTGCAACTACAGTGGGAGAGCTGCTGTGCAGGAGACACCCCTATGGAGCAGGACTTGCTTCAGTGGGGCTTTGGTGCTTACTGAATCGGCCCCTCAGTGTGTCACTTATGGATGTGTAGAGTTGTAATCTGGTATGGTCTGATGCTGACCACTGGGTGCACTGGCTTTTGGGTCTCCAGGGAGATGCAAAGTCAGCCACTGCCTGGGGCCACCCAGTAGGAACTACAGAGAGATCTGAAGATTCCTCCTCTTTGTATCTGGTTTGGAAGTGCCCAGGCGAGGCCCAGCTGTGAAGCAAGGCAGACTGGTGCTAGTGCCAGGTCTTGGGCTTCTTATTGATAGATTTGGGGCTTCCTGACCCAGCTGTAGCTTGTTTGAGAGATTTTAGCGAAGTCTGAAGCCTGAGCAAGGACAGGTCATTCATATGTAAAAGCGGCTGCACACAGGTTGGGTGGGGGTTGCAAATTGGATGGGGTAGGGCCTCAGGGAATCACCAGGGCAGAGTAAACAGAAATGGCTGCCAGTCAGCCCTCCTACCGAGGGCTGTACTAATGCCAGGCAGTCCAATTCCTCCTCATATGTGTCTGTGTCCCCCAGAGCCTTGCCCTGATGCTGGAGCTCAGAGGAAGCGGGGCTTTCTAAGTTCAGTTTGTGCACTGGCCCTTTAAGAGGAGCAGCTGGGTCTCTAGCAGTCTCCATATTACTGAGCACCAATCCCTGCTGGTTTTTGCAGCCTATAGTTATGGGGACTCATTTTTGTAGCACTGGGAGCCAGGGCTGGGGGTCTGCTGTGGGGCTGGGCCCCTTGCTCCTCATGGGCCTCCACAGAGATTATCTTTCTCCTGATTAAAAAGTGGCACATGTGAGTGCTCATCCAGCCCCGTCTTCGACTCTGCCCCTCCTACCAGTCTCAATGTGTTTTCTTCTTTTCTTCTCTGATTGTAGGACTTCCATTCAGCCAGCCTTCAGGGCATTCTGGATGATAGTTGTTCTGTATTTTAGTTGTAATTTTAATGTAGTTGTAGGAGGCAGCAAGTGCAGGTGTTTACCTACACTGCCATCTCGGTTCTCCTGTGGTGTTCTGTTTTGTTTTTAAATATATTTTTATTGATTTCAGAGGAAGGGAGAGGGAGAGAGGGAGAGAAACATCAATGATAAGAGAGAATCATTGATTGGCTGCCTCCTGCATGCCCCCTACTGGGGATTGAGCCTACAACACGGGCATGTGCCCTGACTGGGAATCAAACCCTGACCTCTTGGTTCATAGGTGATGCTCAACCACTGAGTCACACTGGCTGGGGGTTTTCTTTAATGTGGTGTGTGTGGTTTTTTGTTTGTTTGTTTGTTTGTTTGTTTGTTTTTGGAAGAGGGGGAAATACTTATTCCATGAACATGAAGATTTCTGAAATTTATTTTTTACATATAATAAATCTTGACATCTCATTTTATGAAAAGTATTAAAATGGGATTTTTCTCCATTGCTTTCAATAGTAGGCTTTATATAATTAAGTTATGGCAGCTATGGTGTGGAAAAGCCATTTATAAAATAAGTTTTTGTAAAAATGTTTGGTCATTAGCCTCCTTTATGCTAATGAGGTTATATGCATAAAATTATTAGAATTTTGACCTATTGAAAACCACTCATTATTGAATACTAGAGGCCCAGGGCATGATAATTCATGCACTGGAGGGGGCGTCCCTCAACCCGGCCGGCCCCCTCTCATAGTCCGTGAGTCCTCAGGGGCAGGAGGCGACCCAGCGATCAGGGGAAGGTGACACCCCCATCACACCTCTGCTGCTGCCACTGCCAGCAACACAAGCTTTAGCAGGCCCTGGTTACCTGAGCCTTGAGCGGCACTGGGCGGGTTGGGCAGCCTCCATCCAAGGCTTGCCTGTGCCCCAGGCCGGCCTTGGGCAGCTGGGTGGCTGAGGGGACTGGGGGACTCCGGAGGCAGGCGCCCCGTTGGGGTTGAGGGGACTGGGCGCTGCCATCTTGTGGCTGTGGGCACCACCATCTTTGAGGGTGGGGCATTCAATTAACATATTGTCTTATTGGCTGTGGGCGCCGCCATCTTTGAGGGCAGGACAGTCAATTAGCATATTCCCTCCTTATTGGCTGTGGGCATCTTTGCGACAGCGTGAGGGTCAATTAGCATATTGCCTCTTTATTAGATAGGCTTTGTTTCTTCATTCTAGAAGCCAATAGGGCAGTATAGGTAAATTACCGTTTCTGGTATGTTTATGTGTATTTGGTCTTCAAAGGAGTTGCTAAGCACACTGAAGTTTTTGTTTTGTTTTTCTGTTTTCCCTTGACAGACAGTTGAGGAGGAAATGGCTGGTCCTAATCAACTCTGCATTCGCCGCTGGACAACCAAGCATGTGGCTGTTTGGCTGAAGGATGAAGGCTTCTTTGAATATGTGGACATATTATGCAATAAGCACCGACTTGATGGAATCACATTGCTAACATTGACTGAATATGATCTCCGGTCTCCTCCTCTGGAAATCAAAGTCTTAGGGGACATTAAAAGATTAATGCTTTCCGTCCGGAAATTGCAGAAAATACATATTGATGTTTTAGAAGAGATGGGATACAACAGTGACAGTCCTATGAGTTCCATGACCCCTTTCATCAGTGCTCTTCAGAGTGCAGAGTGGCTCTGTAATGGGGAGCCTTCACATGACTGTGATGGACCCATCATTGATTTGAATTCTGATCAGTACCAATACATGAATGGTAAAAACAAACATTCTGTTCGAAGATTGGACCCAGAGTACTGGAAGACCATATTGAGTTGTATATATGTTTTTATAGTATTCGGATTTACATCTTTCATTATGGTTATAGTCCATGAGCGAGTGCCTGACATGCAGACCTACCCACCACTCCCAGATATTTTCTTAGATAGGTAAGTTTTGTTTCTAGTTGCCAAATTTGTAGAAGATTGCTATAACAGCAATGATAAAAACATATTTATAATAACTGTTATTGTTCTTTTGATTGATATATACTTTTCATTTGCTTTATCTGATAATATAGAACAATATGCTTTGAAATAGCCTTTTTCTCTTAGAGTAAACCAGACCTTAACCCTAGGTGAGTGGGAGAGACCACTATTTAATTTATTTTTCTGGAACTATATTATAGATCCCTGGGCACTTCAGATTTTAAAGGGGTTTCCCAGAAGTTTGTAATAAATGAGATTTGGTTACTTTTTAAAAAAAAATGATGATCAGGATTCTGCTTTTCCAAAAATATGGAGAGCTCTCCTCTATCACCAAATAAATTGGGATTATCACAAATAGTACAAACTGATTCATTGATAGTATTCTGTTGTTTTTATGAAATTCCAAATAAATAAAAATATGTAGTGTGTGTGTGTGTGTGTGTGTGTGTGTGTGTGTGTATATATACACACACACACACACACACACACACATATACATGTATATGTGTGTGTATATGAAAAATAAGACTAGAACAAACCTCAAAACTGTTGGTTTTTATATTTGTGATTTTTATTTTTAAACTAAGGGGGTCCACACATCTATATTTTTATTTTTATTGTTTTTAAAGATTTTTAAATTAATTTTTAGAGAGAGAGGATGACGAGAGAGAGAGAGAGAGAGAGAGAGAGAGAGAGAAACATCAATGTGAGAGCAACACATCGATAGACTTCCTCTTGCATGCCCCCTACTGGGGATTGAGCCCGCAACCCAGGCATGTGCCCCGATTGGGAATTGAACCGGCAATCTTTTGGTGCATAGGACAATGCCCAACCAAGTCACACCAGCCAGGGCTATATTTGTGATTTTTTAAAAAGTATTTTAAAAGTTTGTAGTGCTTTCTTGTTTATTTTTATAAAATGTTTTGCCCTTCTGAAGGTGCCTAATAATTCATGTTTTTTAATCAACTGTATTAAAATGTCCACTTTGATGGCAGAATGACATATATATCTATATTTAGTCCCCTCTCTAACCCCTACTAAAAGCATAGTGTAGAGGTTTTTAATGTTTGTTTGCTTTAAGTTGTACACCCATAAGAATGGGTCAGATAAAAGAGGAGAAAACAGTCATACATTTTTGGAAGTTTGAAAGCAAATGAGTGGCAACTAGCAAACCTAAAATAACCTAATTGTGAAACAAGTAGTCAAGAAAACTAAGAACCAACCCAATCTATGTTTCAGATTTCTCAAAGCTCTGGATATTGGAGGTGAAAGAGTGGTGGGTACTAAAATAAGAATTGAGTGGAAGCTGTTCAAGAATCTTGTTAGGTCCCTATATCTCTTTCCCTATTCTATACAGTTTTCCCAGCTGAAAAGGAAGACCCCCAAGGAAGTAAGGAAGAAAGCATGTGGCTATCTGGAAATGAGTATGCTAAGCAGAGGAAACAGCAACATGCAAAAATCTGAAATTGGTGGTGTGGCTTTAGCATGTGTAAGGAACAGCAAGTGAGAGATGGGAGAATAGTTGCAGATGAGGTCCAAGAGGAGACAGGAATCCAGATTGTGCAGGGACCAGTTGTAAGAGCTTCAGCTTTCATTTGAGTGAAAGGGAAGCCATTGGGAAGTATTTAGAAGTATTTAGAGTGAACTAACTTCCATTTTAAAAGGTCCTTCTAATTGTTGTATTAAGAATAACCTGGGGGACTGGGAGTAAGAAAGCAGGGATTAGGTAAATTACTGAATTCATCTAGATAAAGATGAGGTGGATTGGATGAAGATAGTAGTGGTAGAGATGGTGTGAAAGAGTCAATCTCTCTCTTTCTAAATATACAGTATATAGAAGGTATAACCAACAGAAATTGCTGATGAATTTCATGTCAAGTATGAGTGGAAGAGAGAAGCCCTAGCTGGTTTGGCTCAGTGGATAGAGTATCAGCCTGTGGACTGAAGGGCTCTGGGTTTGATTCTGGTCAAGGACATGTACTTCAGTTGCAGGCTCAATCCCTGGCCCTGATTGGGGCCTATGTGGGAGGCAACCAACTGATGTCTCTCTCTCTCTCTCTCTCTCTCTCTCTCTCTCTCTCTCTCTCTCTCTCTCTTTCTCTCTCTCTCTCTGTCTCCCACCCTCCCTTCCATTCTCTCTAAAAATCAATGGAAAGATATCCTCAGGTGAGGATTAACAACAACAAAAAAAGAATTATCCCAAGATTTTTGACTTGAGCATCTGGAAGGATGGAATTGCCCTTTACAGAAATGGGAAGACTGTAGAAGGAGCTGACTTGGAGAAAAGATTTAGGGTCTGATATTAGACATGTCAAGTTTGAGCTATCTTTTATACCAAATCAAGTAAGAGATGGAAAGATGAGTTAGAATCCAGAGAGATCTAGGCTGATTCGGGAGAGTTACCAGCATAGGTAAAGCTATGATGCTTAGATAAGGTCTCCTAGGGAGTGAGAGGGAAAATAAAATTGAAAACTGAGCCAAAGAACATTACTATAACATTTAGAGGTAAGAGAAGTAACTGGCAAAGAAGATTGAGAATGTCAGGGAAAAGAGAGAGTTATGTATCCTGGAAGCCAAGTTAAAAAAAAAAAAAATTTGAGAAGGCAGGAATAATTAATAATTAGCCATGTTAAGTGCTGCTGAGGGGCCAAGTAGGATGAGGGTAATTGACAGTTGGATTTAGCAACATGTTGGTCATCAGTTACCTTGACAAAAGTTAAAAGGGCAAAAGCCTGGTTTTAATGGATTCAAGAGAGAATGTGAGACTTACTGGAATTTATGTAAAAGTATGTCTTCACAAATATGAAACAACATATGCACAAAGTTATTCATTGTGACATTATTTGTAATAATTACATATATTGGAAATAATCTAAATGCTTATCCATGAAAAACTAGTTGAAGGGTACATCTACAGAATAGAGTACTGTTTAATCATAAAAAAGAATGAGGCGCCTGGCCAGTGTAGCTCAGTGGTTGAGCATCGACCTAAGAACCTGGAGGTCACAGTTTGATTCCTAGTCAGGGCACATGCCCAGGTTTCAGGTTCAATCCCTGGTGGGGACATGCAGAAGGCAGCTGATCAATGATTCTCTCTCATCATTGATCTCTCTCTCTCTCTCTTTCTCTCTTCCCCCTCCCCTTCATCTCTGAAATCAATAACAATATATTTTAAATATATCTGTATATATATTAATTAATTAAAAATAAGGATGATTTCTGTGAACTAATATAAAAGATTTACAGGAAAAACTCAGTAGCAGTAAGCACCATGAGCATTCAGATCATGGTTTCTAACTACCAATTCCTCCTAAATGGAACCCCAGACCAAGATTCCTTAGAGAAATGGCCAATTTTATGTCTGGGGCAAGGAAAGTGAAAATGAGCCTGAAGCAGATCTTGTGTCATAAAGCAAGGAACTGCACAAAACCACTGGAAACATGTCAAAAGAACATAAGAGCTGAACATAAGAGTGAAGGGGCTCCTACTGATCAAATTAGGACAGTTGGAACATCAAAAAGAATAGTGATGGTAATGAATTATAATATCCAGGAGTGTGGAAAAGTAGGTTTATAGTTGTAATATAACAATTAATAAATAATATAAGAATAAACTTTTGTCTACTCACAACTGTAAACTTACTTTTGCCAACCCCTATATTGAGTAAGAAAAAGAATCTATGAATCTATAGTGATAAATAAAACAAGCAAAAAATGGTGGGGTGCGAGGGAAAGTTCTTAAAGAATAATACCAGCAAATAAATGTGGATGGCCTATTTTGCAACCTCCATTTATCCAGGCAAGTGGATGCTAAAATTAGTGGATGCTAAAATCCATTAAGTAAAATGCCATTGGGGAGCAGGATAGTGACATGATCTGAAAGTATCATCTCACATATTATTTAACTAGTAGCCCTGCACACGAGTCCGTGCACCAGTAGCTCTCTGCAGGTCCTGGCCGCTCCACACCCGCGGCCCAGAGGCCCATCCACAACCGGCAGAACGCTTGCCTCATCGCCATGGCGACGAAGCAAGAATTCCGCCAGGCCGCTCACACTTCCCACTCTCGACGGCCATCGCCCCCCGGGACTGGGGGACTCCAGCAGGGCTGAGAGGACTGGGTGCCGCCATTTTGTGGCTATGGGTGCTGCCATCTTTATGATGGAGTGATGGTTAATTTGCATATTACCCTTTTATTATATAGGATTACAATAGTAATAAGATACCAAAGGTATATATTAATTAATTAAAAATAAGGATGATTTTGAAAACTGAGCCAAAGAACATTACTATAACATTTAGAGGTAAGAGAAGTAACTGGCAAAGAAGATTGAGAATGTCAGGGAAGAGAGAGAGTTATGTATCCTGGAAGCCAAGTTAAAAAAAAAAATTAACAACAACAACAGTGTACAATAGGTATAATCCCTAATTATAAAGGTATCTTATTACTATTGTAATCCTATATAATAAAAGGGTAATATGCAAATTAAGATCTTGGCATGTGTGATTTTAACCAAGTGACCAAAGGTATCTTCACAGTGGGACAAACTGATATTATATGCATTGGATATGATGTTCACAAATCACTTATGTAACAATTTCACCCAAAAATATGTATCCTAAATCTAATCCTGAGAAAATTGGACAAATCCAGAACATGTAACATTCTATAAGACAACTAGTTGACTTAGACTCTCCAAAAATGTCAGTGTTGTGGCAGACTAAAGCCAGGCAGTGGGAATTGTAAGGGAAATTGAAGAGACACAACCAAGAGCAATGCATGAACTTTTTAATTAGATCCTATGTCAAGAAAAAAAAAAATACTGCTGTAAAGGGCATTTTGGGTTAATTAGGAAAACTTGAATATGAACTTCATATTAAATGATGTAGTATAGTACTAAATCAGTGTTACAGTTTCGTGCGTGTAGTGTATTGGTCTATGAAAAGGATATCCTTGATTTTAGGAGATGCATGTTAAAGTATTTAGGGGAGAAGTGTCATAATGTCTGCAACTTACTTTGGGGGGAGTTCAGTCTCCTCCAAAAGAGTGTATTTATATAGGTATTTATAGAAAGAGTGAATAGAGCAAATATAGAAAAATGTTAATTATTATAAACAATTGATAGATTTAAGTGAAAAATATAAACTATTCTTTCAACTTCTCTTTTGGTATGATCAGAATTTTTCAAAGTAAAAAAAATTGGAGCAAATAAATGTTAAGAGAGAAAGAGAATGGGAAGGAAGAAATTGGAAACAATCGAGTCTTGTAAGTTTTCTTTTAAGGGTAGCAGAGAAATTAAGCTGTAGTTTGGGGGAAAGAGGAAAGGATATGGAATCACCAGGGCTTGTTTTGGATGGACTATATTACAGGAATGACCCAATTTCAGTGTAGGGGATGATGTTGGAGGAAAGAGAGGGTACTATTTTTGGAGTCATGTCCTTGAAAAGGGATGGGATCCAGTGAATAGGAGAGGCTGGTGGTAGGCACATGGACTGTTCATCCATAATAGAGGGGAACGTAGAAAAGAATGAAACAGAGGAAGAAGATTGCTGTTTATTCTCCTAATGTTCCATTATTTGATTGTTTTTATTTTCTCTGCAAACAGAGAGTTAAAATGGAGAGAAGGTTGTTGGTTTGAGGAGAAAGGATGATGTGTAAAATAGTTATCTAGGAGAGTGAATAGATTTGTGTGATATAATAGCCGCACTAAGGGCCAGCTTTAGTTAGTAGTTGTGTTGGCATTGTGTGTTTTACCACTGATACAGGCATGGAATAGGTGGAGAACTGGATTTAAGCAGGGTTGAAATTTTGTTAGGCAGTACAATGAAGGAAAAAAGGCAAGGGAGTGATTATAATGACTGTCCATGGACTCAGGTGGGTAAGGAGGGATGTGAGGATGTGAAGTAGATAAAGGACAGTGAAAATGTTATAAGATCAATGGACTTTAGATCTCAGAGTTATTGAAGTTGTAGTCTGAAAGAATAAGCTGGAAAGATAAGAGGTTTTGGTTAGTATAGGATTCTTGAAGTTAAGATTATAAAGAATAATCTTGGTAATTACAAGATCCATGTTATAATCCTGGGTGTGGGTCTCTGAAGTAGAGTAAAAGACAAGGTCATAGGAGGAGAAGTTAAAAAAGAAGTGAGTGAGAAGAATACAAATTATAACAGGTGTAGTTTTGGAGAGAATGACGGAAATGATATAATGGATGCTGTGGTCTATAGATGACTATAACAAGGCATAATGGGAGAAAAGAGAGAAAATAGTCTGGAAGAGTAATGAAGACTTTAAAGTGTACAATTCAGTAATTTTTAGTATATGTACAAAGTTGTGCACCTTTCACCACTAATTCCAAAACATTGTCTTTGGCCCCAAAAGAAACTCATATCTATTATCAATCTTACTCCATTTCTTTCTCTCTCCAGACCCTGGCAACCACTTTCTGTTTCCATAGATTTGCCCGTTCTGAACATTTCATATAAATAGAATCATGTATGTGGCCTTTTTTGTGTGTTTTTGGCTTTTCATTTAATATAATGGTGTTGTTGTTTTTTAATGTTTTCTTAATATTTTTATTGATTTCAGAGAGGAAGGGAGAGGTAGAGAGAGATAGAAACATCAATGATGAGAGACGCATTGATCGGCTGCTTCCTGCATGCCCCACAATGAGGATCGAGCCCACAACCTGGGCACGTGCCCTGACTGGAAAGTGAACTGTGACCTTCTGGTTCATAGGTCAATGCTCAAGCACTGAGCTAGGCAATGGTGTGTTTTTAAGATTCATCCACATAATAGTATGTGTCGGTATTTTATTTCTTTTTATTACAGAATAATATTTCATTGTATGGATATACTACAACATGTTTATCCATTCATCAGTTGATGAATGTTTGAGTTATGTATCTAATCTTTGCCTACTATTAATGCTGCTATAAACATTAGTGTACAAACTTTTGTATGAACATATTTTCAAGTCACATTGGGGATTTGAAACCAAATTTTGCCTAACTCTCTAGTGTCATCCACTACAAAGCTCCATGCTCTTAAGTATCTAAACTTTATTCATAGGAGAATGGTAGCAGGTGCTGTCCGTGTTCTTCCTATATCCTCCGATCTGGTTTCCATTTTCTTGCTCACTGGTATTCCCAACATCCAGCAAATGTGTCTTTGTTGGAGAGCTGCTCTTGGACTGCTGGAGCGCACTTTGCCTGCTTTAAAAGAGAGCCAAAAGTGCTTGGAAATGTACATCTCTCCAACAGCAGCCCTTAACCAATGACTGGGGAGGTAGGGTATAAATATTTCATTTGTCTTTGGCCTGATTGGGACAACTTTTCGGTTGGACCTACACTGTCTCCCAAATGCCCTACAAGACTGAGCCAAAGTTATGTTTGCCTGAGTTCTGCCTGGGATTGTGCTTGATGTCTCATATTTGCCTTGCTTCCTTGCCTTCCTGATCTCATTTCCCTACTGCTATGGTTTTCCCTTGGGAACACTCCTAATCACTTTCACACAGATCTTTGTTTCAGAATCTGCTTCTGAAGCTTATTTGACACAATTCCAAGAGCTTCAGCACAACATAAACAAAATTAGAAGGAGATAGGAATGCTTCTAGCGGCAGGCCCACTTACAACAATGAGAAGGACCAGCTGATAACCATAACAGCAAGGGAGGACACAGAAGCACTATAAAAAGAAAACATAAATAATGGAAAAAACAAATCAATCTGGGGTTTAACTGCCCTTTATTTCTCAGTAGTCCTTGAAATCATTATTGTGTTCTATTGTGTTCAAGGTAATAATCAGTGTTCACAGTGATGACTCTGTATTACCAAAGAAAATTAAATGCTATCCAGGAAAAAGGCATATCCTATCTAATAAAAGAGTAATAAGCAAATTGACCATACCCCTGCGACACCCACAAGCCACGCCCACCATCCAATCAGGAACGAGTATGCAAATTAACCCAACCAAGATGGCTGTGGCCATGGAGCGAGCAGGAGGCTTGGGTTTCCCCGGTAATGGAGGAAGCCAAGCTTTCCGCACACCCTGGCCTGCCTAGGCCTCCACTCAAGGCTACAAAGTTTCAATTATAGAAGATAAATAAATTCCAACAAAAACGGTGGTAGCCACGGAGCAAGCAGGAGGCTTGACTCTGCTCCAGGCTACAAAGTTTCAATTATAGAAGATAAATAAATCCCAGATACCAGGGCCTCCGCTTGGGTCGCTAGGGGGCATGGCCGGCCTGCAAACCACCACAGGCCCCTCACCCAGGCCACCCCACGCCCCAAGGGAACCCCCACCCTGATCCGGGACACCCTTCAGGGCAAACCAGCTGGCCCCCACCTGTGCACCAGGCCTCTATCCTATCTAATAAAAGAGTAATATGCAAATTGACCATCACTCCAACACACAAGATTGCTGCCCCCATGTGGTCAAAGATGGCTGCCCCCATGTGGACACAAGATGGCCACCACAAGATGGCCAGCAGGGGAGGGCAGTTGGGAGGGACCAGGCCTGCAAGGGAGGGCAGTTGTGGGCGATCAGGCCAGCAGGGGAGGGCAGTTGGAAGGGACCAGGCCTGCAAGGGAGGGCAGTTGTGGGCGATCAAGCCTGCAGGGGAGGGCAGTTAGGGGTGACCAGGCCGGCAGAGGAGGGAAGTTGGGGGCGGCCGGGCCTGCAGGGAAGGGAAGTTGGGGGGGGACCCAGGCCTGCAGGGGAGAGCAGTTGGGGGGGACCAGGCCTGCGGGGGAGGGCAGTTAGGGGTGACCAGGCCTGCAGGGGGGGCAGTTGGGGGGGACCAGGCCTGCAGGGGAGGGCAGTTAGGGGTGACCAGGCCTGCAGGGGAGGGTAGTTAGGGGCAAACAGGCTGGCAGGGGAGCAGTTAGGCATCAATCAGGCTGGCAGGGGTGTGGTTAGGGGGTGATCAGGCTGGCAGGCAGAAGTGGTTAGGGGCAATCAGGAAGGCAAGCAGGCGAGCAGTTGGGAGCAAGCAGTCCTGGATTGTGAGAGGGATGTCTGACTGCCCATTTAGGCCCGAACCCACTGGGATCAGGCCTAAACGGGCAGTCAGACATCCCTCAAGGGGTCCCAGATTGGAGAGGGTGCAGGCTTGGCTGAGGGGACCCCCCAGCCCCATGCACGAATTTTGTGCACTGGGCCTCTAGTACAGGTATAATGCATTTTAGAAAGCTTTGTATTATAAGTATAAGCTACTGAATACATATTTGACAATTTTCTCACAACACTCCACTAAAATTATAGTAAAAAGGGAAAGAGGTTTCTTTAATCCCATGAAGGCAAAAATAGTGATAATAATGAAAAATTGGAAAGTGAAAAGTTAAGTGCCTGTTGTGAGATTGGGACTAGCAGTGCCCAAAAGATGAATTTATTTGTACTATAGAGCTCTAGGAAAACTCAAAATAGGAGGCACCAAGCATATCTCAAGACCAGATATCAATAGGAGCTAAATATGGGAGATTTCGTTAAAATAAATTTAAGAATTTTTTAGACCTGCTCTACTACAATAGAAGACAGGTAGTGTATTCTCCAGAGTAGTTGAATGTGAGGGACTCTGGACTTGGAGACACCAGGCCCACATGAGAACAAAGGTGCATATTTTTCAGTATGTTTTCAAGAGAGTTAACTGTAAATCTATGTAATGATCACTGAGACTTCTAACTTCCTTAAGTAGCCAGACTTATTTCCCATCTCCGCTCCCACCCAGTCCCAGTCCTCCAAGCAGGAGAACAGTCCTCTCCTTGGAAAACCTACGCGAGAGAAAAGAACTGTAGATACGGTGGTAGGAAGATACCCCTATCTCATTTACCAGACCTCTGCTCAATTACTCTACAGTGAAATCTACAGCTTGACAAGCTCTGTCCATGCACACAGAGCGTCAGGTTTTTGTTGTTGTTTTTTAGTACTTCACTATCAAATGTAAATGGTCAGTCAAGAATCACCAATTATTTGAGGAAAACAGACCAATGCAAACAGAAAAAGCAAACTGGGAACGCAAATAGGGAACAGAAGAACACTTCAAAACAATCATGTTCTCACAGATAAGAGTTGTCGCATTCTATGAGATAGTAACAGTAGCCTATAAAAAAAAGGAAAATTCAGATAAAAAGTTTGTGGAAAATAAAAAATGGAAGTAGCCCTAGCTGGTTTGGCTCCGTGCTTAGAGCATTGGCTCACACACCCAAGGGTCATGAGTTCTATTCTGGTCAAGGGCACATACCTCCGTTGCAGGCTCTATCCCTGGCCCCATCGGGGCATGTGCAGGAGGCAACCAGTTGATGTGTCCCTCGCTCATTGATGTTTTTCTTTCTCTGACTCTCTCCCTCCTCCTCCTCCTCTCTCTTAAAAAAAAAAAAAATCAATGGAAAAAGTATCCTTGGGTGAGGATCAACCAAAAAATAAAAATAAAAAAGAAGAAAAAAAAGTAGAAATTTAAAACCTAGCAAGATAATTGGAACATAGATTTGCTGAAATTGCCCAGCATATAGAACAGAGATGAAAAGTAGCAGAGCCCTGGCTAGTGTTGTTTAGTGGTTAGAGTGTTAGCCCACGCACCGAAGGTCTTGGGTTTGATTCCCGAAGGGCACATACCTGTGTTGCAGGTTCAATCCCCAGCCCTGGTCAGGGCACGTGCAAGAGGCAACCAATTGATGTATCTCACATTGATGTTTCTTTCTCTCTCCCCCACTCCCTTCCACTCTCTAAAAAAAAAATCAATGGGGAAAAAAATGTCCTCAGGTAATGATTAACACAAAAAAAATTTTTTTAGTAGAGGAAAAAAAGTAAGATCAATCCAGGTGGCCCCACAGTGAACAAGTAGGATTTCTTATATAAAAAAAAAAAAAAGTGAAGGGGGAGATATAATACAAGGAAATTTCCCAGAGCCAAAGGACATGACTTTCTAGATTAAAAGTGCCCACTGAGCACCCAATATAAGAAATGAAAAATTTCAAAATACTGAATATAGCAAGAAGATCCTAAAAAGCTTCTTAAGAGACAAAACAGGTCACATGCAAAGATTGGAAATCCAAATAGCATCAAACTTCTTAGCAACAGTAGAAACTAGAAGACAATGGAGCAATGCCTTTAACATTCTGAGGGAAAATAATATCTAACCTAGAATTCTTGGTCCAGGCAAACTACCAATTAGATATAAGTCTAGACCCAAGGATATTTTTAAATTTGCAAGCCTCAATATATTTACTCTCCAACCCCACACCTACTAGAATTGCTAAAATGAAAAAAAAAATTGATTAAAAAAAAGGCCTAGTGAGAATTCAAAGCAACTGATACTGTCATACGTTGCTGGTAGAAATGCAAAATGATGCAACTGCTTTGAAAACAGTCTGATAGTTTCTTAAGAAGTTAAACATACACTTAACAGTTTCACTCCTAGGTATTTACCCAAGAGACTGATGGAAATGTCCTATACCTTTATTGTAGTGGTGGTTATACGACTGAATATTTGTCAAAACTCATTGAACTGTAGAGCTGAAAAGGGCAAGTTTTTTAGTTTGTAAGTTAAACCTCAAATAAATCTAACATTAAAAGAAGTTTATCCTCTAGCCCCTCTTTCTCAACTGGAGGATACACACCATCAAAGCTAAGTAAACTGGGGAGGAAGAGGACATGGGATCTACGAAACAGAGAATCCATCTTAGGAAAGAGGCATTCCCAAGATGAAGGTTAAGTTTTATTCCAACCAAAGCTATGCAGGAGAACTAGAAAATGGCAATCATTCTAGAATGGAACAAGAAGGTTAAGAGCTCTAGGAGAGATCCCCTGCACGCTCCCTACTGGGGATTGAGCCTGTAACCCGGGCATGTGCCCCTGCCTGGTAATCGAACCTGGGACCCTCCAGTCCGCAGGCCAGCACTCTATCCGCTGAGCCAAACCAGCTAGGGCAGGGTTGTTACTTCTTAACAGGGAAACATGCCTGGGAATCACAGACAAAAAAGAGATTCTGGTAAGTGGGGTACTTTATGAAATAATTTTCCCATCCAGGTTCTCCAAATATCATCTCCTGAAAGAGATAAAAGTTATACTAATAGAAAGCAATTTTAAGGTCATTATTAGAAGAGTATCTTATTGAAAAGAGTGGTGTCATTTATGTGCATATACTTCAGCCCAAAATTAATTTTTTCTGTTCTAGCGTTCCTAGAATCCCATGGGCCTTTGCTATGACAGAAGTATGTGGCATGATTCTGTGCTATATTTGGATCCTGGTTCTTCTTCTTCACAAACACAGGTACTTCACTTCATTAAAACACCAAAAGTGTTCTGTCTGTCTTGTGTAAAAATCACCAAACCTGTTTCTCCCTTTGCAGTTTCCTTATTAATTTCCTTCTCTAGTCATTGTGACATTATAGTTATTGGCATAGGAAAATGTTGTGGTTTTGATCAACAAAAGAGTCCGCCAGAGGCAATACCTACATATTTAGTAATATTCTGAGTGTATTTTATAGGGAAAGAACAGAAATAGTGATGTTCAGACACGGGCCAACCATTGACAATCTAGCCGTTATCTTTCTTTGGAAACATAAACAATGTCACTTTCTGTAGAAGGATAGAAACTCCTCTAAGGCGTTTGAGTGGAAGAAATGGTTCTCTGTTTGGAGGAGGCCTATGGAAAAAGAGATTGTTTTGCACATACCGTGCATGCCTAGTCAGTGTGGTTTACTTTAGATGGCAGAGGAGATTGCTGAATAGGGAAAGTGCTTCTTTGGCACTTTCACCAAGAAATATAAAGTGAAAAAAAATTTTTCTCGTTAGAAAAGGAAGAGAAGGGTAAAGGGAGACCCCTATCATACCTTAGAAGGGGAAATTACTTGGTTTAAGTAAAAAATAAGGCATAGTGAAGAAAAAAATTAAAGAACCAGGAAGTTGTGGATCTCCTATCCATTGTCTTTGGACACTGAAGAGGAATAGCAACACTTTCTTGAATGTCTGCTCCTTCTCACCGGGGAGTGCTCCTAAGCAGCAATTATTTCAGTGCTTTGAAGGTGAAAAGACAGGTTGATGATTGCTAATTATGTGACACTTTTAGGCCATATTGTGCCTCATTTTCTCCTGGTTTGTAGCAATATTGCTTAAAACCAGAGGTGGTTTAAAAACATATGTATCCCTACTGCTCTCTGGTTTAGCTTTGTCTTCTAAGACACTGTAGATTTTAATTTTATCAACTCTTCAAAACAAGAGAGAGTTTTCTTTCTAAGAAACCTTTGTAGACTTAACAAAGCATAGCAATGGACAGTTAAATGCAAATTTTGATGTTTCAAAATCAAAGAAAATGTTTCTCAAAGGTGGATTTTGTGCCACTTTCACTAGAATCACCTGAGCTCTTGGTAAAATGCAGAATCCTGGGCTCCATCCCAGGTGTACACACTGAAGTTTAAAACATACTCAACCTTGTGTTCAGTGCTTTTTTTTTAGGATGGGAGTACCATTTGTACAGCATAGTCCCTGAATTTAAGTATCTTATACTCTGATTTGGTTTTAAGACATTTAAAAAAGTAATATAACAGTAGAAGTGGTGTCACAATGCACTTTAAATTTTTTGTTAGAGATATATGTAAAACTTAGTATTTAAAAAATACAGTATTTTTTTTCAAATATGTCTTTATTGATTTCAGAGAAGAATGGGAGAGGGAGAGAGAGATAGAAATATCAATGATGAGAGAGAATCATTTATTGGCTGCCTCCTGCACACCCCACACAGGGGACCGAACTCGCAACCCAGGCATGTGCCCCTACTGGGAATTGAACCGTGATCTCCTGGTTCATAGGTCAATGCTCAACCACTGAGTCAGCCGATAGCTAAGTTTAAGTTAGGGAAGATAACGTTTAGTAGATAGCTACTATCATTAACAAATTTACAATGCTATTAATGAGCAAAGAATTTCCCTAGAACCACATATTCAACTTTACCTCTCATTAAGTAAATAATTTATGAGCAATATATGAGTAATAGGACTAACACCAAGCTAAGAGTCAGGCTAGATACTAGTTTTTTCTTTTATATAACTCTTTTGCTTTCTCTTAGTCATATTTTCTTATCAATAAAATGATGCTCTTAGGTCTACACTGTCCAACATGGCAGGTGGTAGCCACGTGTGACCATTTAAGTTAAAATTAGTGAAAATGAAATAAAATTAATATTCAGTTCCTCAGTTGTACTAATTACATTTCAGATGTTAAACAGTGCAGTTGTATAACATTATCATCATTGCAGAAAGTTCTACTGGACAATGATAGTCTCTAAGATCTCTGTCCTCTCCCAAGAGTCTAGCGGTATTCCTGCTTACTTTCCCTTTAAATGAACATTTGATGTCTGGGTTATTTTGGTTTGTTTTCTTCTGATCTTTCTCCCTTTTTGGTCGCTCTGTCCACAGGTCAATACTTCTGCGAAGGCTCTGTAGTCTGATGGGCACTGTATTCTTGCTTCGCTGCTTTACCATGTTTGTGACCTCCCTCTCCGTGCCAGGACAGCACCTGCAGTGTACTGGAAAGGTAGCCTGCTACCTTCTTTATCATTCTTTCTCCTCCTCTTGTTGGCGGGTTGATGGCACCATTTATACAGTAGGGCTAAGGCTTTGCTTTTACTATTAAAATGTGCTTTTTAGTATTTCCAGTATCTGTAATAAACCTCTAGAAATGATTTGGTAAAAATTTTAAGCCAGAATCTGCCTCTCTGTCACTTCTATCCATCGATCTATAGAAAGTTTCTTTGGATTAATCATGTTCCCTTCCCCACTATCCTCAGCATCTTTAGTTCTTCATATTACATGACGATCCCTTCACTGTTCTTATCTCTCCTTTTTTAAAAGTTGCAGTTTGATTATATTCCATTTAAAATAGTACCCACTGCTATAAACTTTACTCTTTCTGGGATATACTAAATAATGGCTGATTTTTTGTTTTTGTTTTATACTTCGTAGCTTTTTTGGTAAACTGTAGACATCTTTTCTGCTTAAATTGAGAGAGAGGAGATTATGCAGCTGGGAACAAAAAACCTGGGTAATGAATAGCTTTAAAAAATAAAAATATCCTGAAAAGCACCTGTACTTTATATACAAAATTGGCTGTTGTGACTCATTAAATTTGGCCAAAAGAATTTATTACCCTAAGCCTCCATGCTTTAGTTGTGTTCCAAAATATTCAAATGAATATATTAACACCTTTTTTATTTTCATGTTTGTAAAGTGTAAAACCAAATTAAATGTGACTTCTTCTGCTACAATATAAATAGCTGAAATGCTGACAAGGGAAGATTAGGCAGCCAAAGGCGATCAAGAGCTAAAAGTAAAGCCCTGAGCTGAAGGGTGGCAAACTTTCTCCAGGTATTAGGAGACTGGCCAGTAAGAAAGGTGGAAGGGTTGTATGACAGTTAGGAGTCAGTGTAAAGGAAATGTCTCATTTTTAAGGTAAAAGCTGTTGTTGTCCCAGAAAGGGAGAGTAATATTTTCTAATTACAGAGTGACATAAGTTTATTATAAAAATTCAAATTTTAGTCCTTGCCAGGTAGCTCAGTTGGTTAGAGCGTCATCCCAATACACCAAGGTTGCGAGTTCCATCTGCAGTCAGGATATGTACAAGAATCAACCAATGAATGCATAAATAAGTGGAAGAACAAACCTGTGTTTTTCTCTCTCCCTTCCTCTCTAAAATCAATAAAATTTAAAAAATAATAAAATGCTTTATTTTAAAAATTCAAATTTTATAGAAATGTACAAGTTAAAAAGTAAAAGTGCACAATTCCTCTCACCCTACACCATAAATGATGCTATTAACCATCATGGGTAGTCACATAGGCTATTTTTAAGCATGCTTATACATTCAAATAAGTTTATCTGGATAGATACTTTTTAAAAAACAAAAGATAGGATTATATTACAGGCATAGTTTTTTTACCTTATGTTTTATTTAATATTATGTTTACTATTTTTCTGAAGAAATACTAATAGCCATACTTCATCTTTTCAATAGCTGCAGAGTATTCCATTGCATGATTTACCAGTCTCCCAAGTGGTGCACATTTAGGTGGTTTCCAAATCTATGCTTTATAATCAGTGCTGTCATACATATACGTTTATGCTTTTTCACTATTTAATCACCTCCTTAAGACAAGTTTTTGAAAGTGGAATTATAAAATCAAAGAACACACACATTAAAAATTGTAATGTATTGTTCAAATGTCTGCTAGAAAAAACAAGTTTTCACTATTACCAACAATGTATGCATGTCAGTTTTCCCACCACTGTGTGCCAGCACCATTTGTTGTTAATCTTTTGAGTCACTGCCATTCTGATTAATGAAAGATGATATCTGAAACTTTTGTGGTCTTGTTTTATATTGAAATCTTTAATCTATTGAACTTATTTCTGTACATGTAATGAAGTAGGGGTAGAATACTTTCCTCAAATAGTATGCTAATGATTAAAAGAGATCTAAAGGAAACTTATTATACTGAAAAGATAATTTCCTGTAGCCAAAAGGATTTAATTATGCATCAGCCACTAAATATATGTGCATTGGACTGCAACATCCTATATAATAAAAATGTAGTATGCAAATTGTCCCCTGGACTGGAGTTCTTCCAGGAGTTTGACCAGGGGGCAGCTACAGCAGGCAGCCAGGGGAAGGGAGGGAGCAGCAGCCGGCACCTGCTAGGGACCCTACCAGTGCACGAATTTTGTGCACTGGGCCTCTAGTATGCTATAAAAATAAATTAGACCCCATCCCTCTACAGTATTAGACAGCTCTTTTACTGTCTATAATTACTGTTTTTCATGATCAGTTAGTTATATATGGAGCTTTCTATTCAAATTGTGTCCTAAATGCTGTTAATTGCTTGGAATTATAAGATAACCTACTTATTGACCTATATTATTTGCAACAGTCATTAAAAATAGAAAGTTAAGGTGATATTAACTAGCAATCAAATCCTTTACAGTGAACTCTTTAGGGCATTTTCATTATAATAAATTAATTGCTTAAAATCTCATTCTCAAAAGTAAGAGGTTTGGGGACAGAACCAAGAAGATGCCTGTTTTTAAATTAATCAATGGAATTCTTAAAGCAAATTTTTACACCTTGTCTCATCAAATCATCTTACTCATTCTATTGTGATGTTACAACTTAATTTTTCTGATATTTCAGATTGGAAAGGATAGGGAGACTTGAGTAATTGAGCAATAATTCTTTCCTTCCTTCCTTCCTTCCTTCCTTCCTTCCTTCCTTCCTTCCTTCCTTCCTTCCCTTCTTTCCTTCTTTCTTTTCTTTTTTAATTTTTGACAGGCATTACTTGTTTTCTATCCATGGCTGAGACTTTTTCCGAGTCCTTCACTGCCTGATTTTTAAAATATATTTTATTGATTTTTTACAGAGAGGAAGAGAGAGGGATAGAGAGTTAGAAACATCAATGAGAGAGAAACATCAATCAGCTGCCTCCTGCACACCCCCTCCTGGGGATGTGCCTGCAACCAAGGTACATGCCCATGACCAGAATCGAACCTGGGATCCTTGAGTCCACAGGCTGACGCTCTATCCACTGTGCCAAACTGGTTAGGGCTGCCTGATTTTTTACTTTCATGAGAGTAACGTCTCTAACCCTATTCTCATTAGAAGTCATGGAAGAACCAAATTTGTACTTTAGTATCTTCTCTTTTATTTTCTCTATTAATAAATTCTTCTTCCTCTCTTGCCCTCAACTAAGGCAGGGAAAGCTGGGTAGTGTATAATCAGCAGATGAGCTTTGTAATGAAATTGTGATTTCTATTGAAGATGTTTTGTTACCAAACCAGGGGGTCAGACCACTCACTCTACATGCAGCAAAGCCAAACACTGAACACTAAGTTTTGCAGTGGAGAAATTGAAGCCATTTATTGCCATGGTGCCAAAGCAGGAGAATGGGAAGCTATTCCCGAAACTCCCCGATGGCTTTTGAGCAAGAGTTTTTAAAGGCAAAGATTGAAGGTTGGGAGTTAGGGTCTGAGGATGAAGCACATCGGTTAGCTCTTGTGCAAGATTTTGTGGTTTTCCTTAGTCTGATTAATTCAGTTCCTGACATCTTATTTGGTGCCTTTGTCACTGTGATTGGGTGATCTATCTGGTTAAGGAACCAAGATTCTGCAAAATATCTGGTAAAATTGCATGTCAGTGACATCTTTAGAGCAAAAGCAGAAACTAAACATCTCATGACCTTTGTTGTTTAAGCTATCATTATTTTGTGCTTAATTAGCAACATTTTTCCATTATCTCAGGCAAAATGTACTTTTAAACATTTTTTCCTGGAACTTGCTTTTCAGGCAGGCCTTCAGGCCATGACTAACATACTTTATAATCTTTGACTATAAGTGATAACGTATTTTCTTAATCTTTGACTAAAAGCTATGTGACAACCAAAGAGAGAGGGAATAGCTATCCAAGAAACCTTTTACACTTTCTTAATGTTTTTTTACAGAATTTAGTCACATAGCCTAACCTAGCTGCAAGGGAGGCTAGAAAATGTAATGTTTCGTTCGGTTGAGTTCATTGCCACTTCAAATACATTTGAGATTTTGTTACCAGTGAAGAAGGGGAGAATGGATATTGATTGGTAGCCATTGTCTTTGTCACAGCCTATTTCTTATTGGCAAGGACAGCCAAATAAATACTACTTTATTATTGGATTAAAAATTTAAGAATAACTTTTGTATTGTGATCACCTTTTTTCTTATAAAGAAACTCCTAGTAGAAAAGTTTAAATTATATTGATTTTATTTATTTAATTACCAAAATATTTCTGAGTACTGCCAAGCTTTGACCACCCATTCTTGATATCTGGAGTTCATTAGACTTGGAGTCTTCTGGTTGCTTTTGCTTAGATCTTATTTCTAAGTCATTCAGCATTTGAATTTCTTTTTTTTTTTAATTTATTGATTTTAGAAAGAGAGAGGAATAAAGAGAGACATTGATTTATTGTCCACATATTAGGCATTCATTGGTTGATTCTTGTATGTGCCCTGACTGGAGATCAAACCTGCAACCTTGGTGTATCAGAACCACGCTCTAACCAACTGAGTTACCCAGCCAGGCAGCATTTGAATTTCAATGGGAATGGATGTTCAGATCTCTTACCTCCTTAAGCATTTGAAGCACTAATTCATAGTTTTCTTTATAGATATATGGCAGTGTATGGGAGAAACTACACCGGGCCTTTGCCATTTGGAGTGGCTTTGGTATGACCCTAACCGGTGTTCACACTTGTGGAGATTACATGTTCAGTGGCCACACAGTCGTCCTAACTATGCTGAACTTCTTTGTCACTGAGTGTAAGTATCTGGTTATGCATATTAGATGACTAACTGCAGAGGAGGCAGTGGGGAGGGTGTCAAGTTCTATGAAGAATGGGAGACTGTCCTAAGAAACATGTCTAAGAAGCATTGGAAGGAATGTGGTTTTAAAATGATCTTTCTGTCCTTTTCCCAGATACACCAAGAAGCTGGAATTTCTTGCACACTTTGTCCTGGGTTCTCAACCTCTTTGGAATCTTCTTCATTTTGGCTGCCCATGAACACTATTCCATTGATGTGTTTATTGCCTTTTATATCACAACAAGACTCTTTTTGTACTACCATACTCTAGCTAATACCAGAGCATATCAGCAGAGTAGGAGAGCAAGAATTTGGTTTCCCATGTTTTCTTTTTTTGAGTGTAATGTTAATGGTACAGTACCTAATGAATATTGTTGGCCGTTTTCAAAGCCAGCAATAATGAAAAGACTAATTGGATGAAGACTATCTATGTTATGGGTTTGTGATTAAATATACAGTAGTTCTTGAAAGTGAGTAACTTTGCTTTCTCCCCCTAGGTTGTTCCTGGATGCCTTGCTTTTTTTTGCTTTTATGTTGACAAAGTAAAGTTTCCTGTTCTGAGCAAGGCTGTGATTATAAAAAGCATGAAGGAACAATTAAGAGTCTTTACATATCTGTTTGAATGGAAAGCTTAAGTAGATGTTTTTTGCCTTTTCTCTTTAGGCAGAAGTAATGTGATTGAAGTCAAAGTGTTGCCCTTACCTGTTGAGTATTTGCATTTTGAACTTAAGCAAATCAACTTAAGCAATTTGCTGGTTGAAAGATTTTATTTTTTTAAGTTCAAGTTGGATTCTAGTCAAGAAATAATATTTTTTGAAGTTTCTTATTATTTTCCAAGGAAAATCCCCTACCAAATGAACAGTACTTGTTCTCTGAATTAATTTCTGTGTCTTTTTAAAAATGCAACTCTGGAAAGTAATCGGTTTTACTGACATAATTTTTGCCTTTAAGGAAAGTATATTGAACATACCGGGATGCCTGAAACAAGAAGAGAAAGGGGCCATACATGAGATGACAGAATACAGTATAATACAGGCATTTTTCACCAAAGATGCTATGAAAGATGCAGTTCCTGTTTTGTTCTGAGGGTTCAGTATGACCATAAACGCATGAGGAAAAATAGCTGCATCCATAAAAATGGAATTGGCTGAATTTTAGTGATGCAGGTACCTGGAATAACTTTGTGTTATAGCAGTTAGTAAGATGGCAGTCCAGTTTTATGCTTTTTAATGATGTTATTTAATGAGCAAAACAGTGGATTGTTTACCAGACATTAGATAAAGTTCTTATGTCCTTGAGTATGGAGATATGCATGCAAAAAATATTTTTTCTCTTTCTGAAAAGAAATTTATAACAGGTTGTGAGCATAGTATAACTTTTTGGGCTTTGAAATTTCTCATTCTTGGCCACAGACATATTTGGATATGAAAGGTTTTATTGTTTTTTTTATATTTTAAATACAATTGTGTATATACATTCTTTCTATTTAGTCTTAATTTGGCAATTAGGAAGAGATATAACTTAGTTGCTATTTACAACACTAGAAATTTAGTACCTTATATAATTTGACCTCAAATAACATCTGTCACTTCACTTTTAATGATTTTATAGAGTAGTTATGACAGTAGGATGGTTGTGAGATTGGAATTTGAACCCCAACTGATGAGCTTAGCCACTTAGAATATTAATTGTGTAGTTTTTACATTCCATTTTAAAACAAGGAGTTAGAAAAGGTGCTGGCATATTGAGGTCTAAAATTAGGCTACTTAGCAGGAGCCTGGTTCTTATTGGTTGAAATGTTTTATTTTTGCACTTTGAGTTATATTCCCACCTTGTATAAGCTACAGAGGATCCTAAATGGATTGTATAAGCTACAGAGGATCCTAAATGGATTGGGCGGGAAAGGAATATTAAGTGAACAAGTTTTAGCCAGTGCTGCATGATCCCAGTTTGAGTCTGCTCTGAACATTATTTTTTATTCTCACTTGAGAAATGGCACAAGGCAATTTATTTTATTATGCTTTTAAATCCCATACAAGAGAGTCTTATAATATCTTAAACTGTTGATTCTATTACATGCTAGGGACAAAAATGCCAATACTTCATCTAAGGAAATTGCATAATTATGAAGGGTGAAGGATGCGTCCTTTTCCAGTCAGGGGAATTTGACCCTTCATGTCAAAAGATGTAGTGTCATTTTTTCTTTAGCTTTGGAGGGACTGATGTTGGCTTTGGAAAAAATCTGTGGCAACCTTAAGTCAAGAATGTTAAGCAGCTACTTAATGGTAAATTTTCTACCATCAGTCTTATTTCCTTCATAGGGATTCTATTCTAGAACAAAATAGAAAGAATAAATTGCAACTAATTTGCAGAGCTCTAGACATTGAGAGTGCCTAACAGCAGACGGCAGTAAGGATTGTAAAATAACTTTAGACCTTGTGTTTATCAAATCTGTTTTGAGGAAAAGGTAAGCTAGACTTATAATTTATTTCTATAATTATTACAAGGCAATGTTTACATAAATCAGTCATCTCCAGTTCTCTTTCTTGGAAAACTTTGAGACAAAATTCTTTTCCGTGTTGTTTTCCTCTTAATATGAAACCTATATTTTTGTCACTTTTGTTTGTCGAAAAATTTCCAGATTTTTGTCTTTTTTTTTTTTTCTCTTGGTAAAATCTAAACTATAGTTGAGGTGGTATTTACATTTACATGTTAGTTGTGAATGTGGCTAGGTAGAGAAGCTACAAGCTTTAGATCTACATATTTTTTGACCTTGTACTAGGTTCTTCAGTTTTAGACTAGTGAGAGGTTTACATCATTAAACACTTGAGACCTCAGTGTAGAAGGAACCAAGAAAGTTTTGGTTTGGGGTGCAAACTGGAGGTATATGCAAAGTCTTTGATGCATTTTCTATGTTCCTGGGACAGCATGATCTACCTTTCTTTTTTTAAAAGTCTATACTGGGCAGTGTTACTGAAAAGGTAATTGAAGTTCATAGGGAGTAGGATATTTTGAAGAAGGCAAGTTTACTGTTATCACCAAATAATTTGGGAGGAACCTTTGTTGCTATGCTGCAGAACTCTCAATATGCCTATCCTCTCCATAGTTCTCTGTGGCCAGAATTGCTAGGGTAAGAAAAACACTTTCATATGCTGGGCCGGTTTATTAGTAGTACCCTTTTAAACCAGAAAGCATTGAGTTTAGCCTTAGAACCAGTCAGGTGATAAATGTGAACTGCTCACATGAAAGAAGCCATTGACTAAGAGCCCTGTTGGTAGTGTAACTAACACGGCAAGTGGCATTCTTCTCTACCCTGTACCTGTCTGGTTGTTGTTAGAATTCCAAAATCCTGTAATTTGTAAATGGAGAGCAGAGGAGCCAAATGCTTTAATAGCTGATAGGAAACAGTCTGTTTTAGGAACATCTGTTTGGAAAGTGTTTATGTATTCAAAGTCATATTCATAACACTAACCTGCGTCGACTGGATTCAGCAAAAGGCAGTTTCATCATTAGTTGCAGAGTAAACTTTTTTTTAAGGATTCTAATTCCAACATGCTTGGGGAAATTAACTATATTCTTGTTTTAAACACTCTGATCTAATAAATTTAATTCTTTGATAGTCTTTTTGTAGACTTAAGTTATCCCTTGCCAAAGGTAATTGTAGTAATAGTTCTTTAAGGTATTCAGGCATTTGAGACATGAAAGCTCTCTTTTAGAACACTTCAATAGCGTTCTGAAACAGTGTTTGTTTCATTTAGATAGCTGCAAGGCTAACAAGGAATGCCAGTTTTAATGCCATCTTTCCTTGGCAGTTAAGACAGCTTGCAGTTGTACACAGGTTAGCCCAGATTTCCCCTGTACTTCTATAGAGGAGAATTGTTGGTAACATCAAGGTCAGGCTGCTACAGGTGACCAATGAAAAAGGAAAGAGGTTGAGATTCTTTTCCCCCTCTCTGTCTTTCAGACTTTGAATGGCTGACATTACTATGGAAATTGGTTTTGGTCCCCTTCTTGCCTACCCCTCACCCCCAGCAAATGCCGCTAATTTCAAGTAACTAAAACATGGCCGTTACTTTGCATCAAGTTCAATATCAGTGAAATTTATAAGCCATAATTCAGCTACCAAAAAAGTTGATTGTTAGAGTATGTTCCACCCTAAATTAACCAAAGGACTTTTTTATTCCGTGTACTCCATGTTTAAGCATATGGAGAGAGAAGGAGGACTCTGTTAATTTCATTGTTATTTCAGGTCTGTTTCAAGCTGAACTACTGAGTTGTCTGAACATAACCAAGCAATGTTATCAGTAATGTCATTTTAAAAATGCTTAATTTTAATAATTTTTTATTCAGAGAATCTATGGATTGTTAGGACAATTAAAGTATTTCTAATGTGAAAAAAAGGAAGTAGAAACTGGTACATAATGGGGGGAACAAAATTAGCTTGAATTGAAGTTAGCATGTTTTGTTTCAAGAATTCTACCTAAATGTCACCCTATCCACAGAGAAACTAGTATTACTTGAAGATGTGAAAGTTCCTGTGGTAGCCATACCTTGAAGCACAGTATTGTATATAAGTAAATATCTTGATTCTAAATTAAATCCAGATATAACTAATATATATTATTTTATATCTTTGTTCTATTAAAAAGTTTTAAAACACTAAAAATAAAACATTTGAAAGTTGGATTACAGTCTCTTATTTGTCTTTGCACTGTTAATGCAGCTGGCCTATATTTTTATACAATGAATTTTTATTTTTGCAAATGATTGGGCCCTGCAACTTTAAATCCTAATGTATCTAGTCCCTGGCATTTTCTAATTCTTAGTTGTTCATTAGATAAGCTGTTTTCCCTTTCCCCTTTCTTTTCTGTACACTAGGAAAGAAAAGTGATCATCCTAAGGGTATTAGAAAAATTGTAGATTAAGTTGAGAGGGAGGGAAGGGAAGCAAATACTACTTATTCCTGGACACATTAAAGTTTTTGGTTTTGTATTTGATTTAAATGAGATTGTATAGGAGGACACCATCATCCCCTCAGGTCAGCATTAGAAAGACAAGGGGAAAAGTTGTTAGGGATAGCCCCGTGCCCAGAATCATGGAGTGGTTGGAACGCTAAGCATTGTTTCAGGTGCAGGACCATCTGAGCTTAATCCACAATTGAACTTGTCTTCATGATTACTACTAACTGTAGCCTCTCTGGTGCTGGCCCCAGCTGGTCTTCTCTCAGGAACCCTAGAAAAGAATAGTCCAGAACAGACCTAGAAGCTGTTTGGTGGAATAGAAAATGCACTGGAGTCTTTAGCCGGTTTGGCTCAGTGGGTAGAGCATCGGCCCTCAGACTGAAGGGTCCCGAGTTCGATTCCAGTCAAGGGCACATGCCTTTGTGGTCAGGGTGCATGCAGGAGGCAACCAATCGATGTGTCTCTCTCACATCAATGTTTCTTCCCCTCTGTCTCTTCCCCTCCCTCCCACTCTCTCTAAAAATCAATGGAAAAATATGCTTGGGTGAGGATTAACAACAACAAAAAAATGCACTGGATTTCGACTCAGGAGGACCTGGGTATGAGTTACATCTCTGCCACTGAGCAAATTGGGCCATTTCTTCCAGCCTCACTTAGCCTTATGTGTGGAATGGTGGGGAGCGGAGATGCCTACCTCAGAGGTTGTATTAAGGGCCAAATTATGAAAGTATGTAGCCTTGCTGGCCCAGTACCTGGTGCATGTTGCTGAAATCGTAGTTAAATTTAGGTCAATAAAATAGTGCCTATGCCCCCAGGGAATTAATGATCTAACCAGGAAGATGACATAAAAAGGTAGCTAACACCATTCATTGGTGGAATAGACCAGTAGTTTTTTTGTTTGTTTGTTTTTTATTAATTTCAGAGAGGGGGAGAGAGAGAGAGAAATATCAATGATGACAGAGAATCATTGATTGGCTACCTCCTGCACGCCCCCTACTGGGGATAGAGCCTGCTACTTGGGCATGTGCCCTTAACAGGAATCAAACCTGGGACCCTCAGTCCACAGGCTGCCGCTCTATCCACTGAGCCAAACCAGCTAGAGCTAGACCAGTAGTTTTTAAACTCCTTGGTTGAACATCTTCAGGGGTAAGGGAAGGGAAGTGGAGCTTCCAGAGTTGGTGTTTGACATATTTGTCTTTCCTAATAGGCTTTCCCTTTGGAGCTGGGGTGGGGGCGGGGGGGGTGGGGGGAGATTGAGGGTAGGGGAAGGAAATGTTTGGAAACAACTGAGACAATAGACAAATTTATTGTCTTCATGGTAGCTGGAGAGAGTAAGGGAGGCTCACTGAGGACTGATGGTCCAGGGAGAATTCACTAAACTCGTGAAACTTAAGCTGATCCCTCCCTGAAGGATAATTCCTGAGGACACTGAAAAGAGTAGAGAGCTCTAACTCTCATGCAAAAATTTGGTTTGTGTATGTATTAAGGAATTGTTGATGGGGTATGTGTTTGATTATATTATAAATGGAAGCATTGGGAATGCCAGTTGCCAGGATCTAAATTGTAGAGACAAGTATAAGCAGTTCTATAAAACAGGAATTGGTAAAGGGCAGACGCGTAAGTCAGAGAGAGTGATAAGATAGTGGAAAGTACACAAAAGATCACTGGAGATGAAGGGAAGACTAGAGACCCCAAGCTAGTAGGTCGAGGAACCAGGACTAGGAGTAGCTTATAGGAGGCCTTTGCCCCGAGTCAAGGAAGATCAAAACATAAATGAGCTGCCACCTGCTACTGGGTGATGTGACATGAATCTAGGACAGATAGCATACCTTGTGTCCAGCACTGTCTCTGTGGTTGTGCACCTCGCCCACCAGTTGGAGTGCTGGGCTGCCAGGCATGCAGTGGGGTGGGAGCCGGCCCTGGTGGAGACTTGAGGAGGATGTTGGGGTAATATCATGCCTCAGAGGAGCTCAGTTATCACCCTCAGCTCTAATTTTGAAGAAGACCAGATGCTAGCCGAAAGCCTCTGCTAGAGTAGCGTGCTATTTAAATGCTGTGTGCTCTCAGCTCACAGAGCTCCCTGTGAGAGCCAGAAATACAAACCACCATGACCTGTTCATTTTCCAGCCTGAAGAGCCCTGGATCCCACTCTAAGGAGAATAGCTGTACCTAATGGCTTTTTGATACAGACTAATCAGCAGCCTTCATCAATAAGACGTCATAGTGCATGAAATTTGATTCTATTTTTCCACAAAGACTGATTTTGGAGGCTTAGCTGGAGAGCATCTGGCAGTGGTGATGAAATTTGAGGGACTTCAACACGGTTGAAATCTCACACGCAGAAATTTGATAAGCCTAAGTGTCCAGGCAGGATTCTGGATTTTCTTCTCTATTGATTCCACAGTGGTGCCTATGATAATTACTCTTTTTAAAAAATTGTTAATTTCTTTAAAATATTTTTTTATTGATTTCAGAGAGGAAGAGAGAGATAGAAACATCAATGAAGAGAGAATCATTCATCGGCTGCCTCCTGCACACCCCCTCTGGGGATTGAGCCTGCAACCCAGGCATGTACCCTGACCAGAATTGAACCGTGACCTCCAGGTTCATAGGTTGATGCTCAACCACTGAGCCATGTTGGGCTGCTTCATTCTTGCTAATGACAATATGATATTCCATTGTTAATCATTCCCTGAAATTTGGACATTTAGATTGTTTACTATTCAAACAATGCTTCAATAAATTAAATAACATGTTACTTTGTATGTGTGCAAGCTTATCTGTAGAATAAATTGTTAAAGGTGAAGCTGTTAGGTCCAAGGCTTTGTGCATTTAAAATTATGTTAGAGCCCTGGCTGGATAGCTCAGTTGGTTAGAGCATTGTCCTGATACACCAAAATTGTGGGTTCGATCCCTGGTCAAGGCACATACAAGAATCAACCAAAGAATGCATAAATAAGTGGAACAACAAATTGATGTTTCTCTCCCTTACCCTCTCTCTCTCAAATCAATAACATTTAAAACAAAATAAAGAATTTTTTGTCAGATTGACTTCAATAGAAGTTGTACCAATTTATTTTTCCACTAGTAATGTATGAGTTTTCCTGTTAATCCACACCACTGTCAAAATAATGTATTACTGAATTTTCTTATTTTGACCAATCTGATAGGTTTTTAAATTGTATCTTAATTCCCTTTCTATATAAGTGAGTGGAATATTTACAACTTTATTGGTATGCAAATGTTTCGGGAGATTTAACTGAATAGTGGACTACTAGTATGTCATACATTTTGTTAAAAACACATCTGACTAAGATGTCGAATGGGAAAAGGAAGATAATTTAACAGATCAAGAATGTTTCTCCCATTTGACTTGTGGCATAATCTTTAACTTGGCCATTCCTTGCCACAGGAGAGTAGTGGATTATGTTTTTTTTCTAATTGTCTTCCCTGGCATTTGAAGGAAGCTAAGTCCTGTCGAGTCTAAGGGAGAGTCTGGAGGACTCAGTTGCTCCCACTTTTTAAAGTTCTATGCAAGGTCTGCCCACCAGCACTCTTGGCTCTGCCATCACCTCTGAAACAGTGCAAGGACCTAATTCACCTGTCGCAGATATAGGGCTCCATTGTAGACGTGTAGGACTTGAGTTGGAAGGTGTTTTGAAAGAAGGTTTAGCAAACATTGATTGAGCACCTACTATATGCCAGGCCACTATTGGTGCATCAGTGGTAAGCAAAACAAAGTCCCTGCCCTGAGAAAGCTTACTTTCTAGACAATAAACATAAGAAAGGAAAAGCATTCCTTACAGGCGTCGAGTAGTTGACCTCATTACAGTGGTGTTCCCCTACTGAACATAAACTGTTCTAGAATGTCAACATCAGCTGAAGAAGACTACATGACTGTGAGGGACCATCTGCATGTGTAATCAGCCTAATCAGATACTGCAACACAAAAATAAGCATACACCCCTCTCTACCAATTAATACACGGAACTAAGACACTGAATTGCCACAGCTTTCTGAAAACACCCAATCAAAATAGCACCCACTTCTTTGTTTTCTTGAACCCTCTGTAAAAATCACCTAACACAAGCCCGAGACCTATACAAGCCCATGCTAATACCCTCATACTGAGATTCCCCACTCTTCTCCTTGGTGTTCAGTTTTCCTTGCTGCAGAAAGTTTAATTTAAAAAACTTACTGTGTGCTCCTTTGTGTTTCTTTTAAAAATACTTTTTAAAATTGATATTTAGAGAGGAAGGGAGAGAGAGAGAGAAACATCAACGTGAGAGCAGAACATCCATCTGATGCCTCCTGCATGCCCTCTACCGGGGATTGAGCCAACAACCTGGGCATGTGCCCTGACTGGAATAGCACCACAACCCTTTGGTGCACAGGATGATGTCCAACCACCTGAGCCACAGCAACCATGTCTCCTGGTGATCTTTGGCTGGTGGGAATTGACTCTTTAGGTCAGGGGTCCTCAAACTTTTTAAACAGGGGGCCAGTTCACTGTCCCTCAGACCGTTGGAGGGCCGGACTATAGTTTAAAAAAAAAAAAAAACTATGAACAAATTCCTATGCACACTGCACATATCTTATTTTGAAGTAAAAAAACAAAACGGCAAAAACACCCGTAGTTTGAGGACGCCTGCTTTAGGTAATCATAAGTGTTCTCTCTCTCTCTCTCTCTCTCTCTCTCTCTCTCTCTCTCTCACTCTCTCTCTCTCTCTCTCTCTCACACACACACACACACACACACACGGATAGAGAGTGACAGGGAGCACTTGCTACCTGACAATACTAAAAGGCCTTCTGCAGAAGTGACATTTGAACAGGAGCCTGAATGAAATGAGGGAGAAACCATGTGGATATCTAGGGATGGAGGGAATAGCAAGGGCACGGGCCTTTGGGACCGGTTTGGCAAGTTCCACAGACAAGAAGCCACTTTGGCTTAAGTGAGCAAGGGAAAGTGTGATTGGAAAGTGAAAGAGAAGTAGCCAAGCCTCCGATCATGCAGGCCTCAAAGGTCCTGATAAGGACGAGATTTTGCTTTAATTGTCATAGGAAGCCAGTGAGAGACTTTGGTTTTGTGACTCTCCACTGTAGCCAGAGTAACATTATGGTTAGGCTAAGGCAGAGAAGGCCTTATCCACTCACCTCCTGTGTGGGGCACCTGGCCTGGCCTTAGAGACTGTTATCCCTGAACGCTTCATCAAGCTCTTCTGGGTTCTTTATTTAGGAGCTTGGAGGAATGGAGGATGCACAAGGAAATGACAGCTGCCTCAGAGCCAAAGAGAAAACACCATGATCTCAGAAATGCTGTGGTGGAGGGAGGCAGCAGTGGATGTAATAGGAAACGGGATTTTTTTCTTAACTTTAATTCACTTGAATAAGAAATCCTACAGGCTGGGAATCCAGAGTTATAGATGAGCTTTTTTGGTCGAAGTTGGCCTTTGTAGATGGGCACCAGCAGAGGGTGCTATAAGCCTCCAGCAGCCCGCACGCCTTGGGCACTTGGGCACTACACAAGTTGCCTGTAGGAAAAAAGTATAGTGTGCACATCAGCATCACCTGGCCTGTTCCAGCATAGCTCTGACCCTACCTCCTGCGTTTGAGTCTGCGGATAGGAGGAATTTTCATTTATAACAGGTTCCCGGGTGATGCTGATACCCCGTCAGATTGCTTCTCTATCCGGAGGTGATCAGAACCACCCGAAGAACCTTTCAACGTGTCTGAGGCACCTCCCTGAAGGGCATTTCAGAAAGGGGTGGAGTGAGAAAGCTTCCTGGTTCCCTCCTGGCTTCTGCAGGGGGTTGGGGAAGTACTCTGTAAAGTGAAGCTTTACACAAATAATTACCCAAGTATCCTGCTTAGCTTTTTTATACCCCCCATTTCATCTTTTAATTTTGGTTTCCAATTGTACATAGCTAGTATACAGAAATACAGTTGGACGTCGAGCTTTTATCCTGTGACATTGCCAAACTCATGTATTAGTTCTAGAAATTCTTTTGTAGATTCCTTGGGATTTTCTGCATAGTTGTAGACAACCCCAGGATTTTTTACATTGCTGTAGATAATCTCATCATCTGTGAATAGGGACAGCTTTACCCTTCCCCGACTCCGTCTTGAACACTTGCTTCTGTGGTGGCCAGAATATCTAGATAACGCACCAATTCACAAAGCAATTGACAATATTCTGAATCCTAAGTGACCATTGGTCCTAAGATGAGAGAGACCTAGCTACCCTGATGAAATAGTTTGTTCTCATTGATCAAGGTATCCCAGCTGAGCCCGATCCCCAGCTGCTCCACCAGCAGATAGAGCTGTGTGAAGAAGCCCAAGGAAGACCAGGAAAAGAACTGGCCGGTCAATGTGCAGAATCATAGACATAAATTGTTTTAAGCCACTAAGTTTTGGTGTGGTTTGTTAGGTGGCAATAGGTAACTGATATACCTAACATTTTTATTTCTAAAACCCCTTCCCATTGGTCTATATATCTTGAAAGGCCTGGCTGTACTTCTTTAAGAGGTCAGAGTGTGTTTTTCCAGCCTTCTTGGCTAATATCCAGCTCCATACTGTCCTGAAGTCTGTTTCCATGAGGCTGGTCTTGGCTCTGAGGTTATTGTATTTTACATGCAGTCTCACTGGTGAATCACTGGAGCATTCTCACTTGGCTTTGCCTAAAATCAAATGGACCAACACGTAGGCTTTCAACATTTTTCAGTTAAGAAATCACAACCTGCCCTGGCTGGGTGGCTCTGTTGATTAGAGCGTCGTCCCAATACACCAAGGTTGTGGGTTCAATCCCTGGTCAGTGAATGCATACATAAGTGGAACAACAAATTGATGTTTCTCTCTCTTCCTCTCTCTCTAAAATCAGTTTTAAAAAATGAGCAATTTTTTTAAGTGATCATAAAGTTATCCTTGTGCCTGTGGCCAAAATGAAGTAATAGGGACCAAATTTACCTCACCCCCATCCACTTCATTGATGCCCCCTAGTTTGCCACCATCATCCTACTATACTCCAGGTGTGGGCCCAGTACTGAGGACAGGCAGTCCATGGTCCCCTTGACCTGGACTCTATATGTTTATCATTTCATGCTTGGAGTTTCAAGGAGGTAGAACCTGAGCAGGTACAGTCTGTGATAGGTTGTGACCTGGCCTCAGGTGACCTCTCCAGCCTGGCATTGCTGGGTAACCCTGTCCCCGCTACCTCCTCCCCTAACATCCATCTGTTGTAATTTCCATTCTTGCCATCTTTGCCGTTTGCTCAACATGCCATGCTGTAGGATGCCTGGCATCTTTCCTATGTGCTGCCCTCGCCCTTGCCCTCCTTGTCTGCTGCACAAACACCTCCTCCGTTTTTAAAAATCTGTTGAACTCTGAGGCCTTTCTGATGCTCTCAGGTTGAACTGACTCCTCGTAACTCCACCGTCGTTTGCTGGTTTAGCAATCCTTGCACCAACAGCACTTTACGACACCTGTTTGTGTTTGTGTCCCTTTCTAGACAGGGCGATTGTTGATAGTGATTAGCCTCCAGGTCAGTGTCTGACACATACTAGCTGCTTAATAAACATTTGTTGAAGAAAGTGAGAGCGGAAGCAACGTGTGTCACAAAATCTGAAAGAATGGGATTGCCCCTGGCGGGAAGAACAGTCCACGCGGAACCTGATTGCTCCTTCTGGGTGATGAGTTCAGGGACTGGATCTCACGCTAACAGAGCTATTGCAGCATTCGTTGGGACTTCGCTCATTCTGAAGGAATGGCAAGTTGGATGGTTTTTAATGCCATTTATAAATACAGGGTTTGTCCAACGAAGATACTGTGATATAAACAAGAGTAAGCATTTCAAGTAACTAAGCACCTGACCAGCAACCCTTCCCATATAACCAACTGATGGACTGAATTTGAAAATATTCTCATCTGCTCATTAAAGCAAATTTCCCTTAAGACCTCTGCCGAGGAGCAATTTATTAGTAAGTTCCACAAGACTCCTGAAGGTAATAAAGCTGGATTTCTTTTCATGTGCTTTATGATTCGGTCAAACCAATTCTTGCCAGTTGGATCTAGTTCATCTGCATTAACTCGAAGTCGTCGGCAGTGCAGAGAGCAAACTGATTCATTCAAATGGTGTGTCTTTGTAGCTTGTCTCATAAAAGCGCTGGAAACTCACAGAAAACGGATGCTGTTTTGGAGGAGAGGAAGGAGGTGTTCCCGGTGCAGTTTAGCCTTTAGATTTGAACCTCATCAGCTTAGTAGCTTTCTCTCTACTTGTTAGGGTTGGGGTGAGGGATGGGGGGATGGGGAGTGTGTGTAGCAACAGCCCTGACTCTTAACAGGCACCCCTCCCAAACATCCCCTCCCCCCCCAAAAAAAAAGCCCGCTTCTACGCACATATCATATCCCATGGAGTTTTCCTGTGGCATAAGGGCCTTAAATGAAGAAAAACACAGACTGGTCATGGAGGGTCATCCTGGTAGAAAGAAAGGGTGTTACCTGGGAGGACACTGCTGTTCAGTCTATTTGCATATTAGGCTTTTATTATAACCTGTTATAATAACCTGTTAATATATAACCTGTTATTCTGCTGTTCAGTCTATTTGCATATTAGGCTTTTATTATATAGGATACACACACACACACACACACACACATATAACATATATTATAAACATTTTCTATTTTATGCATATCTATTTTAAATACTTACACTTCCTGCACCACTGGCTGACTCTCCTGATTGGCTCTTCTGCCCCTCTTCTCTGAGATGCCCCTTTCCTTCTGCAAATGGCCATGACACTGTCCACCCTCAAGAGTGTATAATGATAGGGGAGTAGAAGAACACAAATGACTATAAATGTTCATAGTCATTATGTTTATTGAGCACCTATTACATGCTCTGTGCTTTACACGTACTATTTCATTTAATTCTTACAAGCCTTGCAAGATGGTGGCATCATCCCCCATTTTATAGCTTGTTGAGAAACCTCCTTAGGGTTATACACTATGACAGAGTTGGGCTTCAAGCTTTGGGATTCTTCCAGAATCCATGAGCCTCCCTACAGTACCCGGAGGCTTCCCAGTGCAGACCAGAAAGGAGATGCCATCGAAGTGACGTGCGGCTCCTAGAGGCACTGGATCAGGAAAGGCTTTGAGATAGGGGCACTGGTGTGTGTACGTCCTCTGAGCAGCGGAAGCCAAGATGGACTTAAATGTGCAAGAGAGACTGAGGATATGCCTGTGGTGGGCAAAGGAGAAAAGGCAGGAGAAGCTTCAGATTTTGATACAGGAAGGAGGCAAGATTGGGTACAGAGAGTCTCAGATGAGATGCAGTTTAAGAAAGTGTCAGCCAGGTGGAAGGGGCTTCCTCAAGCCAAGGGCACCTGTTGAAGGAGCCCACGTTTTGCAGGGATGGGCCTGCAGGAGGCCCCCCGCCTTGCTCAGCATCTGCTGGGAGCAGCCCTTGTGGCTTTCCTGGGTCCAGGGGCAGCAGCCGGAGCGGTGAGTGTGGTGTGCTCCGCACAGCAGCGGACGTGAGCATTGCATTTTCCTGGCTGCCACAATGGGCTTAGAAGGACTGGTTAAATTTCAGGGTGGCCCTATTGAGACTGACGTCTGAGCCAGCACACTTTCTATGGAGCACTAGTCTCAAGAGCCATCTTGAAAAAAATGGACATAGTGCATTCTCCTCTCAGAGATGAATCCTCACAATAATTCAAAGCTCTGAGAAGTTCCCCTTAAAGAAACGGGTTAGCCTGGGTTTAACCCAACAGTTCCCAGACCCGTTTGATTATAGAGCTCCTTCTATACGTGTAAATTCTATTAATGCCCTGTGCAATCAGTATTCGGTAGAACATTGTGCTTGGAAAGTTGGGTTTAGGCCCTATTGTGGGGGCTTTAACCTGTATTTAACCCGGGGCGGGGGTTGCTTTATGGAGGTGCTGAAGAGGGGAGCCATGCACCCAGAGTTGTGCTCTCTGGCAGTGATGCGTCGTGGAGATTGGAGCAAGAGTGTGTCCCTCAAAGTTAATCACTAATTACTTGCA
Organism: Eptesicus fuscus; assembly: GCF_027574615.1. NCBI lineage: Eukaryota > Metazoa > Chordata > Mammalia > Chiroptera > Vespertilionidae > Eptesicus > Eptesicus fuscus. The sequence continues at coordinate 15,208,596 of NC_072489.1, read as the reverse complement.
GCCATAATCACCCCTCGGATTGCCCCCAAGCTCCAGATATTGCATATGAATCATTTGAAATCCAACTGCTTTACTTCCAACTAAGGTCCAGGAGAACTTAACTTGCGGGGAGCGACGGTGGGTCACCCCGTATCAAACTGACCAACCTCCTACGGCCAGAAACAATGGCCCGTTGTCCCTCCGGCTTCCTCATCAGCTTCCCTCCGTACTGAGTGTCCAGGCGGCCGCCGGCCAAGCTGCCCTTGTGATTTCCCAGGCCTCAGAACTCTCCCGCACCCTCCTCCCCCGGACTCCCACGCCAGCCCAGAGACAGGGCGGCCACACAGCAGACGCAGGCAGCCGTGGGATGTGCGTCATGAGACATTCTCCGCTGTGACCCGGTGACAAGTCTGGAGAAGCCAGCTTCCCTCCCCTCACTCACCTGCATTGTGGAGGCTCCGGCCCTCACCACAAGCTCACCGGGAGAAGTTCTGAAGTTCTCTGTTAATGGGCCATGACAAGAATGGTTCAAAGCAGTAGGCTCTTTGAATGGTCCATAAATCTGATGAGTCACCCTCAGTGGTAAGGCTCAGACAATGGGGCGGCAATGTGAATGTGGGGAAGAGCATGGGCCCTAGGCTCAGACAAAGCTGGGTTTCAATTTTTTCTCCACCCAGAACTAGCTGTGCATCCTGGGCCAGTCACCTAATCTTCGTAGGCTCGGATTTCTTATCTAACAGGTAAAACAGGTGTCTTTATAGTAACTGTTTCATAGGGTTGTTATAAGGATTCAATAAAGCAGATGAAGCGTGTAGAGCAGGGCCTGGTGTATGTTAGCCAGGGTTATTTTTATTGTGTTTGTCATTACTAGTGGCATCGTTGTTAGACACTGTGTGGGTAGGTGGATGGGGGTAGAAATGGTTCTCACAATTAAGCATTTGTGGTGTAGCTCAGTTGGTTGGGCATCGTCCCGTGCACTGAGAGGTTGCCAGTTCAATGCCCCATCAGGGCACATGCCTGGGTTTCAGGCTGGATTCCTGGTGGGGGGCATGCAGTGTTTTGTTTTCACGTGGGTGTTTCTCCCTCTCCCTTCCTCTCTCTCTCTCAAAATCAATGAAAAAAATCTTTAAAAAAAGAGAGAAGAAAGGAAAGTTTGATAGGGAAGGTAGAAAGCTTTTTTTAAAAACATGTTTCTCTTTCTCCCTCTCTCAAATCAGTAAGAAACAAAAACATGACATGCATGTAAATTTTACTTTAAAATAGATAAATATTGAACTTTAGTTAATGATCACCATGCTGAAGTATTTATGGGTGAAGTGTACTGATATCTGTGACTAGCTTTGAAATGCATCAAAAAAGTAAGATGGATTGATGAATGGATACATAGATAAATATGGGATAAAGCAAATATAGCAAAATGGTAATTGTTGAATCTAGATAGTAGGTATATGAGTGCTCATTACACAAATCTTTCAACTTTTCTGTATATTTGAAAATTTTTGTAATAAAATATTGGGAAAACATGAAAAACACACCATAAAGTAACAAATGCCATAGAAGTTCAGAGGCAGTAGAATGACTGTGTAGCTGGTAAGTCAGAACTAACTGTGGTGGGAGTACCTTTCAGATGGGATTTAAAAGGATTCAGAGGGCTTAGCTCAAAACGATGGAGTGGGGGCATTCTAGGTGGGTGCAGTGACACTAACTGCCTGTGGTTTGGGACTAGTCTGGGAGCTGACTTAGCACAGGTGGCACGGGGGAAACATGGCTGAGATGGCAGGCAGAGTAGGGTCATGGTCCATCTTCCTTTTATCAGGGACCTTATCCTGTGAGCAAATGGGAGCCACTGAAGTTTCTTGAGCAGGAGCTTCTCTGCATTCTCCCCATCACTTTGGGCTAAGCTTTCCCATAGGGGGAGGTCTGAGCTTCTTCGAGGAACAAAACCACGTTTCACCAGTGTTGTCATGGGTGACTAGATGATAAATAGCTTTATCTCAATCTGCATCAGCCCAGAATCGCTCCACTGGAATAGCAATCGAAAGGAACTGCATGGAGCTTGCACGTAATTTGTGTCCTGTTAAAGTCTAACTCCACTGTAGGCTTTAATCACCACATACAGGGTGTCCCCCCAAAAATGCAGACACACTTTAACAGCCGATCGCTCCAGTGGTGTTTCTTCCTTTTCAGATTTAACCCATTGGAATTAATAAGTGTTAATACATTTTGGGGGACACCCTGTATTAAATACTAAATCAGAACGGCGTCCACCCTGCATGTGATCTGGAGAGCTTTAAATGCTCCTCCTTTTCCCTAGTCAAACCCCGCTGGGGTTGGACAGGCTAGAGCCGCGGTCTTTATGCTTCCTGTTCCGAAGAACGCCAGCTCAAAGTTGCATGCACAGAGCCAGGCGCATTGTCCTTTATGCATAATTTCAGGGATTTTCCCCTGGTACTGGCTTGACTTTTGAATCCAGTTAATCCTAGGATGCCTCTCACCCCCAGCCATGGGTCCTAACTCCCCAAAATACATTTTAAGTCCCTGTATTCATCTGTGCACTTCTTAGCTTTCACCCCTATATAGTCTGTGCTTCTTTCTCCCTGGATTGTCCTCCCTGCCGCCCTACCTGCCACCCCGTCCTACGGTGCCTCTAGAACAGGCGTCCTCAAACTACGGCCCGCGGGCCACATGTGGGTGTTTTTGCCGGTTTTTTTTTTTTTTTAGTTCAAAATAAGATATGTGTAGTGTGCATAGAAATTTGTTCATAGTTTTTTAAACTATAGTCTGGTCCTCCAACGGTCTGAGGGACAGTGAACTGGCCCCCTGTTTAAAAAGTTTGAGGACCCCTGCTCTAGAACCTCGTTCTATTGTAAACAAACTACCCCGAGTTTCACCACTGAACGTTCTTCCACTCTCCTCACCTTAGCAAAAACTACCTTCTCCTGTGGCTATGGGATCCCAGGGAAGACTGGTCATTCTCCACGGCCTCCCCAACACCAAGGCTGGACCTGGGGATGGGAAGGGGGGCCACTTTCTTCACTCCTCCATGCTCCTAGAAAATCACTTCCTCTGAGGTTCATGCCATCCGTTCTACCATCCTCTATTTCAGGGGTGGGGAATGTCTGGCCCACGGGCTGTATAAAGCCCACTAAATCATTTGGTCTGGGCCTGCCCAGGCATTAGGGGTGTATTTGTTAAATGTTTGACCACATATAGCAGGCTAATTTTTAAGTTGATTATTTTGTGTGGCCCCCGAATGATGTTATAAATATCCAAATGGCCCTTGGCAGAAAAAAGGTTCCTCATTCCTTGTTGTCCTCCTTTATGACTAGCTTCCTGGTCACTCCCATTCCCTGAGGACTTTGGCACCTGACTCACAGTTTTCCTGTCTACCTGTTATCCTAGTGACTTCAGTATCCCTGGAAACAACCAGGGCCTAGCCCACCAGCACCTAGCCTCACCTGTCGTCCTTGACCATTTCAACTCCAGTGAACTTCACTTCACCTCCACCCTTCCATGGTTACTCACCACCCAGAATGCTCCACTGCTAAATCTTACATCCTAGCATCCCACATTCTAACCATAACCATGGCTTACATTCCCCTCGCTCTCATCTCATCTGAATGTTTGTTTCATTTGCGTGAAGATTCCCAGGCCCTAGATCCAGTATTGCCCTTAGACCTGGGCAGGAGAGTTGGAGGGCCCCACTCTTCTCAGACTATGCCTATTCCTACAGGGTGAGGAGTCTGCAGGGCCAAGGGAACCTACACTCCAAAGCCCATGCCCACCTCTCCATATCTGGATACAGAAGATCTGTCTTTTCTTTTGAAGCAGTTCTTATATATATACTAGAGGGCCGGTGCATGGATTCGTGCACCGGTGGGGTCCCTTGGCCTAGCCTGCACCCTCTCATAATCCAGGACCCCTTGGGGGATGTCTGAGAGTTGGTTTCAGCCTGATCCCCGCAGACCAGGCCAAGGGACCCCACTGGTGCACGAATCCGTGCACCGGGCCTCTAGTATGCATATAAGATCTTTGGTTAATCTCTTCCTGCCCTCCCCACTTCCCTCTGAGATTCATCAGTCTGTTCCATGTTTCCATACCTTTGTATTGAGCGTCTGCCCCCTGGTTGTCAGTGCGCGTCATAGCTACTGTCCTTAGGCTTTTATATATATGTTGTGCAGGAGGCAGCCAATTGATGATTCTCTCTCCTCATTGATGTTTCTCTCTCTCCCCCTCTCCCTTCATCTCTGAGATCAATTTTTTTTTTAAAGGAACTACACCTGAGAAGCCTCTTGCTGATGCTATAAATGCCGTAGGTTTTGGGAGAGAGTTAGTGTATTTATGGAGAAATGTAAATAATGTGACTAGAGAGCACCGACTGTGGTGATTTAAAATATATCCACAAATTCTTTGACACTCCTTTCAAAAGGCAGAGCCTAATTCCTCTCCTCTTGAATGTGGACTGGTTTTAGCAACTCACTTCTTACCTGTAGAATGCGGCAGAAATGCTTTCTGAGGCTGGAACATAGGAGACATTATGGCTTCAGTCTCTCTCCTGGGTCACCTGTCTGGGAGAAGCCAGCTGCCATGTCCTGAGGACCCTCAAGCAGCCAGCCCTTTGGGGAGAGCCACGCGGTGAGGAACTGCAGCTCCTTGCCAGGAGCCACGTGGGGGAGCCACCTTGGAAGTGGACCCTTTAGCACAGGTGACCCTTCAGAAGACTACAACCTCGGCCAACATCTGGACTGCAGCCTCATGGGAGGCCCTGGGCCAGAGGTACCCAGCTAAGCCACTCCCTAATTTTTTGACCCACTGGAACTTTCAGATAATAAAATATTTGTTGTTTTAAGCTATTAAGTAATAGTGACTAATACACTGTCATGACCTCACTTGACCGCTCCTCAGGATGTGACGCTGTTGACACCCTCCTCCACCCACTGCGCTGCCCCTTTGGCTTCCAGGAAAGCACTTCCTCCTGAGCTTTCTTTCAGCCTGGGACCCGTCCGTCAGTTTTCTTCATTAGCGCCTCTGCTGCTTGCCCCCAAGACACCAATGCTCCTAAGGCTTCTACTATTGTTTTCCTACCCCATCTCCATCGCCTTTAATCAGACCCATTCGTCATAATTAAAACTAAAATTTTTATGGCACTGTCTCCTACCCAGACCTTTCTCTTAGGCTTTGTAACTGCCTATTGGACAACTCCATTTAGATTTGGTCCTGGCTCCTCATACTTATCTGAAATTGAATCATCCTCTTGCCCCCCACACCTGTTCCTCTTCTGGTGGCCCTTCCCACAATGAGTGGAACCTTTGTCCTCCCAGTTGCTCAAGTTAAAAATGTTGTAAAAAACAAAAACAAAAAAAAGAAAGAAAAACAAATAAACAAACCAAAAACAAGAGAGAAAATGTTGCTCCCAGCCATCCCAGACTCCTCCTCACTTGCTATTTTCAGGACCTTCAGGATTTGACTCCAGTCAACATCGTTAGACGAATCTCCCAACTTTTTCTATAGGTTTTTCCATCTTAATCACTTGTGGTTTCCAAATGATTCTTGCCACTTCAAGCGCTGCACATGCCTTTTTCTAGAATGTTGCCTTTCCATCCTTGACCTATTGCCTTTTTCATTTTGACAAGTCCTACTTTCAAACGGCAGCGCGAGTGTTTCCTCATTCTGATGGTGCCCACAGTTCTGTGTGCTTACATTTAGCGTTGCACTGGCAACTCCTGAATTCCTCACCCTTTGCTGTTGGACAGTTCTCCATGGTGTTTCTGCAGGTCTTGTGACAGTTTTGATCTCAAACTGTCTTAGGAGCTAGGGCCAAGGTCTCTTCTGGAGAAAGGGCAGATTTTATTTCCTGACGAATATACGACTGCCTCCCTCTGAGTCACAGGCTGGCCTGCATCACCCTGTGGGACACAGAGGACAAGGGGAGCTGATTTGAACAGGAAGCTTATGCTCTCTGCTGTGCCACTAGTAATGCAGTCCTTTGTCTCTGACCTTCCAGTCTCACGTCTCCTGCCGGAATCTATGAGCCTGTGAAACCATGGCAGGCTTCCTTGCTGGCATGCAAGTAGAGTAAAATCTTAGGCCCTTCCAAGTTCTTGACACTACACACTCTAAGTGCCTTGAGAGCAGGAACTGCATCTGAATGGACTTTGCTTCCCCTGTGGGTGATGCAGATAATGCTGCATTGGCCTAAGGGCTTTGGAGATATTGAAATAAATCGCCATGATTCTTTTCCTGATTATTAGGAATTATGTAATTATGTACATTCCTTGGGTTTGTAGAGGGTGAAGCCTCAGATCAGTGTTCTGCGGCAAAGTGAACTTCTCTGGGGTTTAAAAATGCTACAGATAGCCCAGCCGGCATGGCTCTGATTGAGCATCAACCTATGAACCAGGAGGTCATGGTTCGATTTCTGGTCAGGGCACATGCCCAGGTTGCAGGCTCGATCTGTGCAGGAGGCAGTAAATCAATGATTCTCTCTCATCATTGATGTTTCTATCTCTCTTTCCTCTCCCTTCCTCTCTGAAATGAATAAAAAATATATATTACAAAATGCTACAGATACACTAGTCCCCCCTGTTGAGTAAGAACTTCCAAACCTGTAGTGAATTTTTATGAATTTATTTGAGCAAAAACTGATGACAATGACTAGGAAGCAAGACCTCAAATGCTCTGGAGAATAACAGTTTTGCAGTTTCTTTTAGGGATTTGAAGTTAAGGAGAATTTAATAAATTTTTAAATATACATTTTTATTGATTTCAGAGATGGAAGGGAGAGACAGAAACATCAATGATGAGAATAATTGCTTGGCTGCCTCCTGCACGCCCCCTACTGGGGATCGGGCCCACAATCCAGGCATGTGTCCTTGACTGGAATTGAACCTGGAACCCTTCAGTCTGCAGGGTGACACTCAAGGATAGAATTTAAGAAAGATTACATGAACATGGGAGAAAGTAAGGCGGGGACTGGGTTACAGGCGAGTTAATCTCTTGAAGGTGGTTACTTCTCTGAGTATTACACAGGTGTGGTAACCTAGATGTGTAAGAACAATGGACAAGGCTTGCCGAGGCAAAGATAAACCTTTTCCTAGGGAATTTATGATCAGATCACCCTGTGAGGTTACTTTCCAGAGAACCCCTTTTTCCTCCACACCCCGTATCCACAGGGGATATGTTCCAAGGCCCCCAGTGGATGCCTGAAGCCACAGAAAGCACTGGGCCCATCGATAGTTTTATCCTATACGGACACCCATTTTACAGCTTCTCTTTGGCATAACCGAGTTGCCAGCATCACTACTCTTGTGCTTTGGGGTCATTATTAAGTAAAATAAGGGTGACTTGAATACCAGCACTGCTATGCCCTGACAGTCTATCTGGTAACCAAGATAGCTACTAAGCATGGACAGGCAGGAATAGATGACCCACACCCAGGGTGGGAGTGAGTGAGAAAGGAGCCAGATTTCATCATATTACTTAGAACAGCACACAATTTAAAACACGAACTGTTTATTCCTGGGGCTTCCCATTTAATATTTTCGGACCACATTGGACCACGGGTAACTGAAACCCCAGAGAGCGAAGCCGCGGATAAGGGGAACAACTGCAGTTCAGTGTGAATAAGTCCTCCTGCAGGTGGTGGGGTGGCTGAGGGGACACTAGGTTTTTCTGGGTGGTGGTGTTTATGCTGCGGTTGGGATGGGATGTTAATCTCTGCTACTAGCCTCACAATAGCATCAAACACAGGCCAGAGCACACCTGCTCCCAGCCCAGCCAGGCTGATTCAGCCCAACCTGTCTGAGCTTGAATGAGAATTAGGACTTCTGGTGCCTGAACTCTGAGGAGCAGCCTCTGCTCTAACCCTTTTCCTGGATACAGCAATCCCTACCATGACCAGGCAAGATTGCTGGCTGGGCTCGCCCAGGGAGGGAATCCACCAGGGCAGCTGTCATCGGGTTTGGATTGTGGAAGCCCATCCAGCCCCCCTCTTCGTGGTTTAGGAGGAGGGTGGGACCCCGGCAGCATCTGAGCAGCGGTGGCTTTCGGGGCCAGAGGAAATGGGGGCGGGGGAATCTTTCATGGGCCACGGCAGAATGGCTATTAAAAACCCCTTCACCTCGGGGGCAAAGGGAGACACCTGTAATACTGTCAACAACAACAAAACAAAAACCACTTCATCTCATTTAAAGTTGTCATTTTATAGATGAGAAAACTGGGGTCCGGAGTGGATAAGCTGCTGAGATTGGAGATTGACTTGGGAGGCCCAGTTGACTCCATTTCTGTCTCATTAGAAGGCTCATTTGTTCTCGTTCCCTCGGCTCCTTCACTCTTCTGCACACCCAGGCAGCCGATGCAGCGTTCTCAGGCCGGGTCGGCAGGATTCCTGTTTGGTAGCCGGCGTGGCTCCCCAGGACAGCTCTGGCTTCGTCCCTGTGTAGGGCAGTCCCATCGCTGGACCGAGAGGCGGCGGCGGAAGAGGAGCCCAGCGGCGTGAGCCCGAGAAGGGGGCGGGGCACCCAGAGACGCACCCCAGTTTGTTCAGGGAGGGGCAGCCCCGGAGAGCCTCTCGGGCGGAGTCCCGCCCGGCGCAGGCAATTACAGCGCCTTAGGAGGCGGATGAAGGGATGGCGGGCGCCAGGGGCTGGAAGGATGTCCCGGTGCCCACTCGTTTCTCCCGGGTCTGGAGAGAGCGGCTGCTTTAGAAGCGCACGTCGCCCTCGCTCAGGGCAATGGGAGTAACGCTCACGGACCCCTTGCAGATGCCCTACCCCGGGGCGGTCTGCAGGGTCTGGGAGCCACAGCCCGGAAAGGGAGTCGGAGAGCGTACGTGACCCGCAGGGTGTGCGGCCGCGCCCAGTCGCTCCCGCGCGCGCACACGCGCCAGGCGCCCCGCCCCCCGTGACGAGCGCGCGCGGGGCCTCCGCCCCTCCCCCCCCCGCGCGGCGCCCACCGCGTTACACCCGCCGTTCCCCGCCCCCTCGCGTCGGGGGCTGCCCGCGCAGCTGCCTGACCGGAGGGCCCGCGGCGTCTGCCTCTCCGGCCCCCGCCGACGGACCGAGGCGGCCCACCTAGGGGGCGGGGGTGCCGTTGGTGGCCGTGGCCGTTGCGGAGCAGGTTGGAGCGGGCGGCGGGCGGCGCTGTGGGGAACAGGCGCGGCAGACAGCCCGGGGCTGGCGGCGGGGGCCTGGAGGGGGAGGACTGGGTTGCGGCGGGCGGAACGGTGTCTCCTTCACTTCGCCCTCCACCGCGGCAGCCGCAGCCCGACACCGAGCGAGCCAAGCGGCCTCAGCTGCGAGCGGAGCGGCGGGACGGCCCCCCCCCCAGGAGATCACTAGGTATCGCGGCGTCCGCCTCACTCGGACCGGGGGCCTCGGCGGCCAAACGGGAGGCCCGAGCGGGGCCGGGGTCGGCCCGGCTCCCTAAGATGGCCGCGCGGCCCCGCGGCCCCTCGCCCCTCTCTGCCCCAGCCCCTCCGGCCCCTCTGCCTCCTCCTTACTCCCGCTGACTGCGCTTCTTGTCCTTCCGCAGACCACCTCTTCCCGCGGCCTCGCCATGGCGACCTACGGACAGAGCTGCGCGCGGCGTACGTAGAGCGGGCTCTCCGCGGGCTGGGGCGGTGGGTTCTGGGAGCCGAAGCCTGTGGGCCAGATAACCGCAACTCCCCCCTCCCCCCTCTCCCAACCCCGTTTCTCCGGGGACTGGGGAAGTCACCCTTTTCGGCAGCCACTCCACGGGTCTAGACCCCCAGGCTCTGCGGCGGAGGGGCAGGGCTGCTGGATTCCGGATAAAGGGACTAGGCCAGGGGAGCTGGTGTGCGGCTGCATTCACCTTCAGTTTTTGGGTGTGTCTTGGACGAGCTCAAAAGCAAAAAGTTACTAGTTGTGGGGTTCGGTTTTTGGGGGGGACTGGGTCAGTCACTTTTCTAGAGGAAGTAGTAACTCCGCTGCGGGAGCGCAAGGTCATTACACGTGCTCCTCGGGGCGTGGGCACACTTCGCAGAATGAATGAGCTGGTGTTAGCTCACATTGCTTGCCCTTCAATCGAATGGCATTGGCTGAGGAGAGAATCATTTTAATACGTTTAAAATGCCATTTAATATTTAGTTGTAGGCGTTTTTGACTGGCACATAGATGGCTGTATTATTTCTTAAGTTCAGTTTTTAAATTCCCAAAGTATTAGGTACCTTTCTCTCCAGAATGTTTTGATCTCGGTGAGGATACTAAGGGATATGTGGAGGAGAGGACCTTGCCTTAGGTTTTCATTTTATCTCATTTGGTTAAATAAATCAGCCCACTGCAGTGAGTTTTGGAAGATACATCTATAAGGATAGATATATATGTATTTGTGTGTGTGCGTCTTTGTACTAGTTCTGTCCTAGGAGGTGAGGCTGTAGGCACTGCAAATTTAGGAATAGAAAGACTTGTTTTTCTTTTGGAAGGAATTTCCCAACTTTGTATAGTCACTTACTGTGGTTATCCATTTTAGAAGTAAGCCTTTGTTGGAGATAACACTTTAATAGAGCTATCGGGTAGTTTTCGTGTAACTTGTGGTGGTGTCAAAAACACATCAACACTCGGGCTGCTGGACTCCCGGATGCCCCAAGCCTGAGGCCCATGCCACTAAGATCGTGGGAGTAGGGAGACTTCACTGTCCTCTTTTTTATTTAGCTACTTCATTGTCTTAATTTTTTAATAAAGCTGTTCGTCTTACTAAAAAAACAACAAAAAAACACACCACATCAACAGATTGGACTGTTTGAATTCAAAGATAGCGAAGATAGCAGTGGGTCATAATCTAGTTCTTGGACAGAAGTGGAGAACAGAAACATTAACACTGTAATGTTTTCTTTCACCAGCAATGTGTATTCCTCCATCATATGCTGACCTTGGCAAAGCTGCCAGAGATATTTTCAACAAAGGATTTGGTAAGAACTTAAAAAAAAAAATTTTTTTTTAATTGGAGGTGAAAATGTGTGTTTGGATTGCTTAGTGAAGTTAGTTTCTACAAATTGTAAATATCTTGCTGCATTAATTATTCTTTGGATACATTTTAGGTAAAGTTTCTGTTAAAATAGTTCTGTAACAGTCCACATCCCCCTCCACCCCAATTTCCTCCAATATTCTCAAACTGTAGTTCAAGGATTTTACCTTTAAGAAAAAAACAGCTGTGTTTTCATTTCTTTCAGATGTAGTTTAGACCTTAGAATTATTCCTGTTATTATGTATTACTGTTTTGGACTTTTTCAAGGGAATTTATTAAGTGAATTTGTGTGTGTGTTTTTTCTCTCAAAGATTTGGGTCCACAACCCTCCTCCCCCCTTTCTACTTTAGATTATTCCCCCAGTTATTTAGGTTATTAATCCCAAGAGAGAGATAACCCCTTTTTGATAAAAGTTCTAAATGTTTATTGTAAACTATTGGCTATTATGAGATTTGAATTGATTCTCATTTTAGGTTTTAAAATGGTTTGAAAGTGCTTCTTTTGGTGCCAGATAATACACCAGAACACTAGGCAAAGATGCAGAGATGTTCCGTTCTTTACATGCCAGTTTACATAGAATAATTTAAAAATTTTCCTTAAGTGTTGTGTTTCATCGTACATTTTTATCCCTCCCAATATGTGAATTCTTGATTCTTTTTTTTAATGTATAGTCAACTGTTGTTATAATTTGCTCTCTACTTTAAGGTTTTGGGTTGGTGAAACTGGACGTGAAAACAAAGTCATGCAGTGGCGTGGTGAGTGTTAGATATTTAAATCTAAGTTCTGATGAGCCTTTATATAATTTTGTACCCATAAAATATTCAAAACAAAAATGTCTACCCATTTTATTGTAAAGGAAAGGCAGAAGTTAATTTTATTTAAAGGGATTTGCATGTAACTTTATTTATTTTTACTTTGGCCTTTTTTCGTGTGGTCTTTTGCGATACTACTTTGTATGCACAAGGAATTCAGTAAATACTGACCATGTGGGACTCTATGCAGTAAGATTACAAGCTTGAAGACAGGGAACCTGTTACGCATTTTCATAACCCTTTCTTTCAATGCCTATTAAGAGCATTAAGAATTCTGGGCATAAAAGTATTTAGTGATTTAAATTGAGTGTACTAATCATTTATATAATGGTCATATTCTAGCAGCCTTCCTTTGGGGAGATTTTCACATGTATTTTGTGAATTTAGAGAATCTTGATTTGAATATTTTAAAAATATGCATATTTTTATTGATTTCAGAGAGTAAGGGAGAGGGAGAGAGAGAAACATCAATGATGAGAGAGAATCATTGATCGGCTGCCTCCTGCATACCCCCTACCTGGAGATCCAGCCCCCAACCCAGGCATGTACCCTGACCGGGAATCTAACAGTGACCTTGATGTTTACCCACTGAAACACACTGGCCAGGCTTGATTTGAATATTTTTAAAGAGGTTAATATTTTGGTACTTGATGTCTTGATTCTGCCCAACAAATCCCCTCAAAAGGAGAAAGGTAAAATTTTGTGTATTTTTTTCTCCCTCTAAAATGGTTTTGAGATTGTTTGGGGGATAGGGTATAGTGTGTGCATATTGAATATTATTGGTCATTTTGATGAGTTCTTGGTGTAAGTATTAATTATCTTAGTGCATGTAACTGGTTTTCAAATGAACTGTGTTGTAGTTTGTTAATGCCTAGACTTGAGTTTCTGGAGTTTTATATTTGTCATGTCTGTCAATTGGTTTCTTTGGTATGAAAGGAAGCCTGAGTATTCAGTGTGGATCAGTGACTTTTTGTTTAAGATAACCTGTTTCAGAGCAATGACTTAGGGTTTATTTTCTTGTGTTTCCACTCTTAACCTCTGTAAACACTTGCTGAGTATTTGTTGAGACACAAAAGGCCTCCTCAAAAAAAAAAGTAAAGACGTCTTTGTGTTTAAAAAGCCTATTTGCTTTTTAAAGAGACAATAAACTTTAAACTGGGAACAATTAGAGAAGTTTATCTAGTACTAGCTTGTTTGAGCTACAAAACTCTTGGTTGGAAAGGACGGGCTTACTGTCGACAGGGTTAAGGAAAGTTTTATGAAATTAGGTTTAAGATCATGAAGGATGTAAAGGAGCTGGATTATATATACTGTAGCATGTTTTTGTTTCTATTTACTGTATATAATTCAACAAGTATGGTACTGATTTTGTACTATGTACTTGGCCCCAAACAAGTCCCATTAATGGCTGGTTCTGTTTTCTCACCTTAACTGCAGAAATGTCCAGGCCACCCCAGAACATAGAAGCCTAAATATCTGGTGATGAAGAGAAGGGTCTAAGCTCTGCCAGTGGTGTCACATCTGGCCCAGTTTTGGTTCCATGGTGTGATCTTGGTTTTGTGTCTTGAGCTTTTAATCTATGGATTGATGGATGGTATTGGGTGGGGCCTACTGTTATGAATCGTAATGTAAATATCTGTGTTTTCCGATGGTCTTAGGCGACCCTGCTAGTGGTTCTCAACCTGTGGGTCGTGACTGTAGAGCTGCTGTAGAGCCTAAGCCCATCGGAAAACACAGATATTTACATTACGATTCATAACAGTAGCAAAATTACAGTTATGAAGTAGCAGCGAAAATAATTTTATGGTTGGGGGTCACCACAACATGAGGAACTGTATTAAAGGGTCGCGGCATTAGAAAGGTTGAGAACCACTGCTCTAGAGCCGTGGTCGGCAGAGTGTGGCTCTTCCACAAAATACCACGGCCTGGGCGAGTCTATTTTGAAGAAGTGGTGTTAGAAGAAGTTTAAGTTTAAAAAATTTGGCTCTCAAAAGAAATTTCAATTGTTGTACTGTTGATATTTGGCTCTGTTGACTAATGAGTTTGCCGACCACTGCTCTAGAGGATTATATTGTAACTAGAGGCCTGATGCATGAAATTGGTGCAAGGGGCTCCGCCCTCGCAGTCCGGCTTCATCTGGAAGGTCGTCCGGCTGTTTGGTCTAATTAGCATATTAGCTCTTTATTATATAGGATTGAGGAAGCTGAGTCCCAGAAAAGTTAAATGTCTTCCTCAGTGTTTCATTTAGTGAACACAAATGCATGCGGGCCTCCTAATTTTACAGCCAGTGTTCTTTCCTAACTTACCAGTGTTTTTTAGTATGAACATTGAGTACCAAGGTTTGACTTGAAATTCTTGTTTCTGAAGACATTTAATTTCAGGAGATTGTGTACAAAACCTAATGCTTTTTGAGTCTGTTTTATTGCCGAGCAATTTAGGCAAATGTTCTGTTTTCTAAACAAAGAGTGATTGGCCTTTTCTCCCACTGCACAGTTTTTTATGTTTCCCCTGCAGGTATCACAGTTTCAGGTTGAGCTTCTCTTCTTAGTTCAGATGAGCTGTCTTTTTTAGAAGTGGCTTTCCAGTGGCCAGAGCCATTATTAGACAAATTGTGAGTCAGTATCCTCAGAGGGCTTTTTAATATTTCATCTTGGAAGATTTCACTTGCCTGCCTGTATACTGAGCTCTGAAAGATTACTAGATTTCTGGGTTATCTGTGGCAGATTTAAAATCTCAGATAAACCCTCCTCCATATTATGCCTTCCTTTTTAGTTGGTGTGCAGTTAGGGATTTGCAAGTTATTTACATTTGCTATAAACATAAGGTTATATAATGTACTTCAAATTGATCCCTGTATTAGATCCCTGTATAAGATTATATAATGTACTTCAAATTGATCCCTGTATTAGCTGATATCATCTGTTGTCCATAATATAGTTTATACTATGCATGATATAAACCAGTTGTAGAGCAAATCTATAATTCCTTTCCCCTGCTTGTTTTTTTTCCTTTTTTTTTTTTTGGTGTGTGTGTGTGTGTGTGTGTGTGTGTGTGTGTGTATGTGTGTGTGTTTTGTTAATCCTCACCCGAAGATATTTTTCTATTGATTTTTAGAGAGTGGAAGAGAGAGGGAAAGACAGAAAGAAATATCAGTGTGAGAGAAGCACATCGATTGGTTGCCTCATGCATGCTCCCTGACCAGGGCATGGGCTGGGGAGGAGCCTGTGACCAAGGTACATGCTTTTGGTCGGAATTGAACCCAGGACCCATCGATCCACAAGCCGATGATCTATACACTGAGCCGAACCGGCTAGGGCTTTCCATCGACTTTTAGAGACAGTGGAAGGGAGGGGAAGAGGCAGAGAGAAACATCAACTGGTGTGAGACATATCAACTGGTTGCCTTCCACACGAGCCTGAGCAGGGCAGGGGATTGAGCCTGCATCTGAGGTATATGCCCTTGACTGGAATCGAACCCCAGGACCTTTCAGTCCGTAGGCTGACGCTCTGTCCACTGAGCTAAACTGGCTGGGGCTCCCTTTTTAATGAGAATATGAAAGATGGTTGGAAAGGCATGAAACCTGGTGAAGATCCTTTTTATCTCACAGAAACAATATTGGAATTACTAAGAATTTAGAAAAAAATCATTTGTTCAGTGTGTGAATTCCTACAGTGGGATACTTTCATTTTAAGGACTTCCAGGAAACAATTTGTAGTAAATACAATATCTGTTACTATAAACTTTTATTGTAATGATGGGATCTATGATAACCATAGTGGCTTATTTAGTGTTTTATTCAATATCAAAATATATTGGATATAGTGCCAAGACATTATCTTTCCTCCCCCACACACCTCCCGCACTGATTTTTGAATCCCAAATAAACACCTTAGTAGAAGTTTCCTTGAAAGTTGTACAGTTTGTTCATTTGAGAATTAGATACAGGTTAACTTATAATTGGTTGGAAATGTCAGCTGTAAGTAAGGTAGCAGTTAGTAATTTACAGGCTGATTTTTCACTCTTGTGTATACTGAGTAGTAGAGGGTAGGAATATTTGGCAAGCTAGTAAAAAAGGATTAGTGAAGCTACTAAGTGTGTCAGTGGTTTCTGTGTGTGTGTGTGTGTGTGTGTGTGTGTGTGTAAGTAAGGTAATCAGTGGATTCTTAAAATGCTTATGAGAAAGTTCATGACGTTATTTATTGTCTTAATAGGAATTCTCAACATCTGGTTCATCTAATACGGACACTGGTAAAGTTACTGGGACCTTGGAGACCAAATATAAATGGTGTGAGTATGGTCTGACTTTCACAGAGAAATGGAACACTGATAACACCCTGGGAACAGAAATCGCAATTGAAGACCAGGTAACATTTTGAAAATGTGTTTTAGTATTAATTATTTTATTTTTGTATTTCAAAAAGGAAATAAAGCTGCAAACATTCTTTTTCTTTCAACATAGATTTGTCAAGGTTTGAAACTGACATTTGATACCACCTTTTCACCAAACACAGGGTAAGCATGGACATTTTATCTGCTTTAAATTCAAAAGTATTCCTCTTCTGTATATTTAGGAAAGATGCATATTTACTGTTTGAAAGCTTATCTAGACCCCTTGTGGCAAATTTCTGTTCCTGCCTTTGGAGCATGAACACTATGGTTGCCGTCATTGGCTTGCCTTCAACTATCTGCCTGTTTTCATTGTGGTAGTAACTTAGGTAATTCATGTGTTTTGAATATACTTTTGTGATGGATTGTCAGTTATGCAAAGCAGCCTTCTTGTGCTGGTGGCAGTCTAGTTACCCCATGTTTGCCTTTGTCTTTTAATTTGTGAGTTATATATATGTTTAATTTTTATTTTATTATTTTTTAAAGGCAGAATTTGCTTTTATTAAAAAATGCTCAAGAGACTTTAGAAAGGCCCAAAGATGTCCAGTTTTTTTTTTCTTGTGTTTTAATTTTTTTCAGAGAGGAGGGGAGAGAGTGATAGAAATATCAGTGATGAGAGAGAATCATGGATTGGCTGCCTCCTGCACACCCCCTACTGGGGATGGAGTCCGCAACCCAGGCATGTGCCCTGACTAGGAATTGAACCATGATCTCCTGGTTCATAGGTTGATGCTCAACCACTGACTGAGCCACAGTGGTCGGGCTGGATGTCCAGTTTTAATAGAAGATTATACAAAGGTGGTGTCCGTTGGTTTTTCCATTACTAAGGCATCCATTTGATCCTTGCTAATGAAACCTTGATAATTCTAGTTGGGTGGTGGTGATTTCCTCTGACTCCTCGCATCTTTCATAAAGTGGTCATCAGCTCATGAACAATGAAAAATATAATACAGAAATAATCACGAAAGACATGGCAGATTGTACTTGAATATCCTTTCTGCATCATTCTTCTAAACCAGTTCCAATGATTACCAATTTGAGTATTGGAGATCCTGATGGGTGTCATCTGCAGAGACTAGTATTAAATGCAACGCTTTCAGGACAGAAACCAGCAAACACCCTTCAAGACACCATATATATATTGCCTCATATGACTATCCTGCTACTTTTTTACTCCAGTTATACTGCAGTTTACCTAAGTCTGTCTTAACCTCTCTATGCAGAAGTTATGTAAATCTTTCCCACTGGCATCCATTTTAAGTCAATTTGTTCTTTTTCCAGAAAGAAAAGTGGTAAAATCAAGTCTTCTTACAAGAGGGAATGTATAAACCTTGGATGTGATGTTGACTTTGATTTTGCTGGACCTGCAATCCATGGTTCAGCTGTCTTTGGTTACGAAGGCTGGCTTGCTGGATACCAGATGACCTTTGACAGTGCCAAATCAAAGCTTACAAGGAATAACTTTGCAGTGGGCTATAGGACTGGGGACTTCCAGCTACACACTAATGTGTGAGTATTTCTTTTGTGGGATTTTATGATGTAAGATCTCAGGATGACATTGATATCTTCTGTCATTTCTTATTAATCTAGGTCAAACCTAAAGGATTTCTTTTAGCATATAAAGAGATCATCCATATGGGCATTTCTAGGGTGCCCATCAAAAGTGAATAGTTAAAAATGTTAGAAGAGGCTAAGACATTGCCAGATTCTACTAGTGCATTTATTTGGCTTATTTGTCCGTGATGTGTGAGGTGCTGATTTGATAGGATTGTCTGAAATGTATGGTGTTTTTACCTAACCCACATTAGATGTGTATGTCAAAAGGACTGAAAAAGAATTTTCTCCCTTATAACAAAATAATGCATTGGTAAATAATAATACAAAGAAGAAAACCAAAATTTCCCATAATCCTATCATTTAGGTGTATAATCTTTGTTGTTAATGTTTTACCTTTTTATATGTATATACATAAAATACATACTGGAAAGGCTTGATCATGTTCCGATAGCATTATGTATTCTGCAACATGATTGTTAGTGGCTGGTAATTCCACTGGATTTATTTGACCAATCCTTGTTTTTGGAATATAGGTTGGGAAAAGACCTTTTAAAATGAAAATTTTCAGTGGAACACTAGAGACCCATGTGAGCAATGGCTTTTATTTAAATGTAATGCTACTACAATATCAACCTAGTGTCTTAGACATTACATTGTCTGTTCTGGATTTATTAATTTAAAATATCTTATAGCAATGATGGGACAGAATTTGGAGGATCAATTTATCAGAAAGTATGTGAAGATCTTGACACTTCAGTAAACCTTGCTTGGACTTCGGGTACCAACTGCACTCGCTTTGGTATTGCAGCTAAATATCAGTTGGATCCCACTGCTTCCATTTCTGTAAGTATTAGTATGGGCTTAGAATATATGGGTTTTTTGGTTATGGAAATAAATCTTTGGGTCTATTGAATTACTATGTTGACAGTGTGAACTGTGGTTCACAGAATCTCCAGTTTACACACAGATTGGGATTAGAACTTTGCATCCTGTTTTTTTTATGGAGACAGTGTTAGAAATTTGATAATCTAGGCCATAGTAATCCTCAAAACCATATAACTAGTAACCCTGAGTCCCAAGGTTGCCTAAGCCCAAGGAAGCCAGTGTTTTGGGTCCTGGGTAGTTCTCTTTCCTGCTGGGGAGTATATACTTCAATTGATACTTTGACTTTATCTTTTTATGCTTTGCAAAATATCTTCAGATTTGATCTCAGTGTTCAGTAGTATATATGCCACTTTCTAGTTGAAGAAAGGACTTAAACCAGTACTAAGAAGGGATGGAAGGGAGGAATTAGAGCCAGGATAGGACTGCATGTCTTTTGATTTTCTTCCTGTCTAGGGTGACCAGCTAGGTCATCCTGCTTTGCCTGGGCCTATCCTAGCTTTATCACTGAAAGTTCTGCATCCCAAGGACTCACCCCTCATCCCAGGTTAACTGGGTCGGATGGCCACCCTAATCCTGTCCTTAGGCCCTTTCTTCCTTCAGTTATAGTGGGTTGGAGTGGGTGTAGAGGGGCTGGCTCCAATTTCAGGCAGATCAGCAGCTGCTCCTCTATCAGTTGTTTACAGGTCAGGGACTGCCTGTACCCAATGTACTGGGAATGAAAGAAAGTTAAACCTTTCATGAGAATTATTTGTTACATAAAATAATCTTCATTTCTGAAGACAATGTTTTGATAATTTAGGCAGTTAAGTTTTAGCCCCATTCTTGTTTTATTTTAGCACAGTTGAAATCAGAAGGACCCAGAATGCTTTTCCCATTGGCAAGGAAGTGGTTCATTTCTTTTCCCTTCTCTGGCAGGATCCACATAGCACACTACTCTGTGATAGCTACCTTGTTACTTACTCTCTTCAGGTAGATGCCTATGGCACCACCACAGCAGATTTAATGCCAGCAAAAGATGCAGCTCTCCTATAGTCTGAAATGGGAAGGGAATCTGGGGCCTGTGTGCCATTGAGTGATTCCTGGGGGTTATTTGGAAATGTATCTACCATTTCCCACCTAAGTAGTGCTGTTGCCCCAGTCAGGCATCACCTTCGGGTATTGCTTAATGCTGCATCACAGTTTCATGGTTGACTATAAAGTAGTAGGAACTTGGATCCAATTACTGAGGCTCTTACATTTGTTGGGCACAAGATGGTCACTGGTGGCCCATTGCTTTCTGAGATAACTCACATGGTTTTTGGTGGCTCATGAGAACTTGGCTGTTGTGTCAACAGAATATAAGTGCAGTTTATGTGACCTCTGCCTGTATAGTTACATCATTTCTGTCTCCTGATTGGGCTGTGTTTTGTTTTTTTTGGTGGGGGTGTGTGTTATTTTTTAGTTTTATTGATTTCAGAGAGGAAGGGAGAGGGAGAGAGAGAGAAATATCAATGATGAGAGAATAATTGATTAGATGGCTCCTGCATGCCCCTTACTGGGGATCGATTCTGTAACCCTGGCTTGTGCCCTGACCAGGAATTGAACCATGACTTCCTGGTTCATAGGTCAACACTCAACCACTGAGCCACACCAGCTGGGCTTGGATTGGGCTATTTTGATGATACACTTTGTAAAAGAGTGTAGACATCAAATCATTTCTAAATCTGTTTTGAACTCAGAGTTTGTTACCTTTTACCATAGCATTCCTAGGCCCTAGAAATGGCTTACTGATATTAGTGGGAGAGAATGCAGCTACTTCTTAGTGTGTCTTGTTCTCCAGGGTTCCTTTCAGCCCTTGAAGGTCTGTGACTAAATCCTAAAATAATAGAATTGTGCAAGGTGGGCAGGGTTCTGGATTGGTAATGATGCTTCATTGGTACATCTTTTCACACAGTCTAGTTACATACAACCAAGACTCAGGTGTTAATGAGAGGTATGAGAATGTGAGGTAAAGGGTTTAGTCAATCATATCTTAGAGGAAGTACTTAGCATTTGGAGATTTTGAACATTGATGGTTTTGATTCTTTAGGACGACTTTTGAAAGTGCTGTGTTAAAGTTATAAATTTAAACTTCACACCCCACACTTTGAGACTATGTGTGTCATAGCTAGTGAGCCCAGTGGACTTCCATTTACCACATTTTGATGTGTTTTAATTTTGCTAGATTAGACTCAACAAGGATGATTCTTATGAGAATGCTTAGGCTCTTGTGCTATGTGGACAATTTGGGGTCTGTAGACACATTCCAGTAGGTGTGGTGAGTGTTGTGTCCGACTGGCAATTTGACTTTGAGTTTAATAGACAAGAATTAAGTGGTACCTGGTTTTTGTTTGGCTTAATAACTAAGTACATTTTATTATGTGAATAAAAAGGCTGAACATACTATAATTGCATGATAGGGAAACATGTACGGGATTTGTATCCTTTCAGAAGCTTTTCTTAATAGTTTTTGCATTTTATTTTAGGCAAAAGTCAACAACTCTAGTTTAATTGGAGTGGGCTACACTCAGACTCTGAGGCCTGGTAAGTATTCTTGATAAAGTAGGGTTTTTCTGATAGTGTTATAAAAATTAGTTTTCATTTCTTATTTTACAAACCTTTCAATCATACAAAATTGACAAGAGTACAATGAATGAGCATGTTTACTTTTGGCCAAAATTTTGTATTTCTTTTTTTTTTTTTTGGCTGGGCTGTTTGCAAGTTGCAACTATCATGACACTTCCCTAAATGCTTCAGCATGTCTCCTCAGAATAAGAGCATCCTCCTGTTTGCATAATTCAATACAGTTATCAGTGATGCCATATTATTTAATATCCATTCTCTAATCATTTTCCTCACTTGTACCTGAAATGTCTTATAGTAATTTTTATTTCTTCAGTCAAATTCACTCATAGCTTTGGTTGTTCGGTCTCTGTAATCAAATATATTTTACATAGTATTTTGAGCCTTGCTGTGTTCTCTCAAGCATTAATTCTCAAACTTCAGTGTCTGCATGAATCACCTGGGGGATCTTATTAAAATGCAAATGCTGTTCTTTCAGTCTGGGATGAGGAGTTCTGTCTTTCTAACAAGCTTTTAGGTGATGCCAGTGTCCCTGGTTCGTGAACCACCATTTGGGTAGTAAGGTTCTAAGGCATTAGGAACTTCTGCCTCCTCCAAATAGGGCTTTCAACTCACCATTATTTTGACAATTTTGAAACCTAAAAGAATGGTACCATGAATACCCAAATGCTCATATTCATATTCACCACATTTATTTTATCTTTCCATGTCTGTATACATAATCCTTTTTTTCACATGCCCTTATGAATTATTTAAATGTATATTTTATAGATAATGTAGACCCGTCAGCCCTAGGGTGCATATCCTGTGTAAGACGTTTTTCTTTATAAGTACAATACCATTCTCACAGCTAAGAAAATTAACAGTAATATTTGGTATGTACTGTAGTCTATTCAGATTTCCCCACTTGTTCTCAAAATGTTTCTTTATTGTAGTTTTTCCTTTCTAGGATTCAATTATGATTTTCTTTAGTCTGATAGTCTGTTGAACATTATTGCATTTTCTAGAGCACTTTGTACTTTATAATTAACATTTTTATGTTCTGTGACTTGATACCTTACCCGGGATGGTGCCAACAGAATTCTCTCTGCTAGCTCAGATATTCGCAAGTGCCCTCTGGTGGCTGGCACTAACAGGTCATCTGACAGGCTGAGGAAAAGTGATAGGCAGGCTGTGGCATAGTAAAGAAGACTAGGTTCATATGAGGTGTTTCATGCACATCCTGGTTGTCTGCTTTTGTTTACAGGTGTGAAGCTTACACTGTCTGCTCTGGTAGATGGGAAGAGCATTAATGCTGGTGGCCACAAACTGGGGCTTGCCCTGGAGTTGGAGGCTTAATCCAGCTGAAAGCAACCTCTGGGAATGGATATCAGAAGATTTGGCCTTAATATATTTCCAGTGTGACCAGCAGGCTTTTCTCCCTCCAAGAAGGTGATCAAAACAGGATGAGCTAAACAAGAGCTGTGTTTTAAATATGTATGTAGACAGTTACTTGTTAGCTGGTTTCTAGTTGAATTGGTTATCTAGTTACCAATGCGGCAGTCCTGCAGTCACCTATACATTATTTAATGTATTTAACTGTTAAAAATGCGCTACCCACCAATAATGAAATAGACCTTTATGAAAACTGTACAATTGTGTGCATGTTGTTTTTATGTTCCTTTTAACATTGAATATTGCCATTGAATGAAATGGATCAGCGGATTTAAGATGAGGTTAAATTTTTCTTGTTAAATTAAACTATTAGAATAACTTTTGGTATCCTAAAACATGACAAATTATGAATAAAATAACTATACGTAATTAATGACTCCAAGTATTTGCAGAGTTAAAAATTTGCTAGCTAGGGTCAAATCTCCCTGGTTATCTAGCTAATAATAAATTTTTTCCAGTGAGCATTTTGCTCTTTACCAAAACCTGTGCCACACTGTGTGTCCCTAGAGTAACTCTGAGCTTTTTAGATCACAATAAAGTAAGAGGATATATATATGCCTTTACATCTTCAGCTTGTAAGTTTGTGCAGAATTACATTGGATCATTGTTAACCCCAGGAGGGCAGAGTAAGTGATGTTGGAGAGTAAGTGATGAAGGGTAGTGCTAGAAGTTTTATACTCACACCATACCCCTGTGCGCTATTGCTCTGGATAATGAACTAGGCCCTAGTTAGGTGGGATGAGACTAGGTGTAGGGAAATGAAATAAGGTGTAGACAGTATCCGGATCCAGAGGGACTGAGAGAGGAGTATACAGGCTCAGTGAGAGGCAATTACTCATTTTCCTGACTGTAAAGCTTGGGCCTGAATTTGTGACCAGAGGCAACATCTTCAGTCTATGTGGCCCATGGCCTTCATCTGGACTATGTGGCTGCATAATAGAAATTAATAGGTAATTTTGGTTGGAAAAGTAGGTAAAAACAAGTTTTTTGATGGGAGGATTAGTTTGAAGGATGGGAACAAAGGTTAGAGAAGGGGAAGATTTGTTCAACAAATTCATTATACAGACCTGAAGTACAGATAAAGAAAGGTAGAATAGAGTGCTTTGAGACTCATTACCCAAAAAGTGATTGTTGCTGAAAATTTCCTGGTTAAGAACAATGTGATGAGGAATTAGAAGCCTAAGTTAAACTCCCCTCACAGGTGTGCTGGGGGCACAAAGACTCCTTCTGGTCTCACTGTTTGTCCTAAGGGATTGACTAGAATGGCCCACACGAGTCAGACACACATGACTTAATGGCAGAAAGCTGGAATTTGAACCAATTTATTTGAGTCACGACCTATTGCTAGGTAAGGAAAACTGAAAGCACCTCTTGTGCTTTTGGGACATAAGTATGAAGTAGCCCGGCCAGTGTGGCTCTGGTTGAGCGTTGACCTATGAACCAAGGAGGTTACAGTTTGATTCCTGGTCAGGGCATAAGCCTAGATTGCAGACTTGATCCTTAGTAGGGGGTGTGTAGGAGGCAGCCAATTAATGATTCTCTTTCATCGATGTTTCCCTCTCCCTTCCTCTCTGAAATCAATAAAAATATATATATTTTAAAGAAAGGTATGAAGTAGACCAGGAAAGTCTCAAACTGCTGGTGGTGTTTGGGTGGGCGGGGAGAAACCGGGTTCCTGGGCCTGGCAACACCTGCGGCCCCCTGGATGGCCTGTTGCCCCTTAGCTGACTGGTGGCCCTCCCTCATGCTGAGGCTGCTCACCTGGTCCAGTACTCGACTGGGTGTAACCATACGTTGTGAAGTGTGGCACAAATGAGACAAAATTAGACCTATCCACCTATGTGCACCTTAATGTGCATTTATGAGTGGGAGAGAGGATGGGTTTATAGCCAGGGGGCTGAGAGTAGTCTGAAACACAAGGTATATTGCAGGACGTGTAGGATTATGAAAGTTGCCACCTGTGGGCTCCTGTGGCTTTGCTTACAGCCTCCTCCAGTGCACTTCCACCATCCAGGCCTAACCAGGTTGTAGCAAAACCTAATTGTATTCTAGGCTGAGGCAGTGTTAGTGAAAAGAACACTTACTAGCTGAACGTGACCACCTTCATCTGTGGCTGGACATCCTACAGGATTTGGGAAGGTTTAAACAAGAAAATCACCGGGCTCCCTTGCCACCTCTTGCTCATAGGTACTGGTGTTGGAAAGCCTAACTCTTCCTCTGGGCACTTGTTAACAGTTGCCATACATATAGGCTGGTCTGCTTCACACCTCTCTGGCCAGTGATCCCACCCAGTCCCTCACCTTCAGGACTTCATGGGGAGGACAGGATATATACTTAAGTCAACCTCTTAAGTCCTCTTGTCTAAGCCAAATGGCCTGGTTTGCAGAGGTGAGGCCGAGCTGACATGTGAAAACATGGGCAAGTGGCTGGCTGAACTGGTCTCACCTCCCCTGCAAGGCCCAGATATGGTTCCCCACTGGTCCCAGCTGCACTGGGACTGAACTTCATTCAGGTATCCTTCCTAGAAAGATGTCAGGGAGACCGAGGTGGCTGTACCCAGCATCTAGCCCTGAGCCGGGAAGTAGAGGCAGACCTGAGGAGCTGGGTCCTCTGTCTAATTACATGTGGGCAGGTCAATTAAAACTTGTATCCGCCCAGCCTCTCGTCAGCTGGAGGCTCCTGTGGCTGGGCCTGGTGCCAGGGCCGGCAGGACTGCCAGGGAGGGTGAACTTCTCACCTGAAGGCTCCCTCTGGCTCTAGAAGCCGTCTGTGCTGGGGCTCCCCTTCCTACCCCACTTCAGTGGAAGCTCAGAAGGTTGTGTCTAGGACCCACTTTATTGGCAGATTTAAAACTCCGGTTGGATGGCTGGGATTCCCAGGTCCCCTCCATCGAGGCCATCGCCAGGGGCCAGCCTTAGATTTTGAAGGCTAAGGTGAGGCCGTCGCCCAGGGGCAGGAGGCTGATGTGCACCCGGGCGTCGCGCAGGATGCGCTCGTTCAGGTTTCGGACGCACTGGGTTTCCAAGTCTTGTGGTTGGGGTTGCAACACTTCTCCCCGCCACAGGACCTGCGGAAGGGCGGGCATCACGGGGCGGGGCCTCCAAGGGCGGTACCCGAACAGGGGGCGGGGCTCGAACTGGAGACTGAAGAGCCTGGTAAGCCCTGGGGACTCGGCTTGAATACCTCGAGGGAGGAGCTTACCTGAGTACTGGGCGGGGCGCAGGGCGGGGCCAGAGGAAAGAGACTCCCAGCCCAAGTGTTTCTCCTCCCGAGTCTAATCCTTACCCTGAGGACAGCGAGGATGCCTCCCGGGCGCAGCAGCTGCAGGCACCGCTCATAGTAGAGGGTGCAGTTCTCCTTGTCGGCGTCCACCACGGCTATGTCGAAGGTGCCAGCTTCGCCCGCGTCCAGGAGCTCATCTTGCGGGGGAGGAGGGGAGGGCAGATGTGGCTGAGTCCGCAGTCCCAGTGGCCAGAGCCCTGCCCCGGCCAGTTCTGCTGCTGTGACCACTCGGGGACTCCGGCCTCGAGGACGCCAGCATGCCACCCTGCATGTGGCCGCATACCGTGAGGCCGGGCAGCGGGGGCTGTCACCGCCCCACGCCCGTCCGGAGGACCTGGTCACTAGCTTGCACCCGATGGCCCCCTTTGGGAAACGGCGCCAGGCCCTTTCCACACCGGTGCTCACCCAGGGTTTCCAGGGCGGGCTTCAACCGAAGGTCAATCTTGTGTTCCTCTTCAGCCTGCGGATGGAGTGGGGTCAGGGCCAGCATGTCCCTTCTGCCGGTGCTGGGCTCCGGGGACCTGAGAGGGACACTCACCTTTCGCCATAGGGGCCGCCCCAGCTCCGGGGGCCCCGGGTTCACCTCGCAGGTCACCACGCGCCCGGCCGGGGGCAGGGCTAGGGCCAATGCTAGGGCCGAGTAGCCTGTGAAAGTGCCTGGGGACGGGGACATGGGACATGGATAGGCTCAGGCCACAGTGGGGAGGCGGCCGGTGGCTTAGACACCCAGTGGTCGCGGCCGCGCGCCCTACCCAGGTCCAGCGCCTTCTTGGCCTTAATGAGCCGCGCCAGGTTGGCCAGAAGCTGGGCCTGCTCGCAGGTCATCATGGACTCTCCCCGCGGCTGCTCCAGAGTCAGCTGTGTGTGTGGTGGGGAGAGGGTCGCACCCGCTCTGCTAGTCTCCCCAGATGGAGGCCCCCCCTCCGCGGGGGTGGCTGTGGGCCCCGCCCAGGGGAGCGCCCTACCCAGGGAACGCCCGCCGCGCACCGGCCGAGGAGCGCGGAAGCCGAGTGGGTCCCCGCCCAGCCCAAGGTCACGCAACCACGTGGGATCCGCAGGGCTGGGGTGGGCGCCCGTTCCCGCCCTCGGCCCCGCTGACCAGCCGCAGGCTCCGCAGCGCTGGGTGCTCCCGCAAGGAGCGGCTCAGCAGATACTGCCATAGGGGGCTGTCCTCGGGGGGCAGCAGGCGCTTCTCTCGCCGGAATCGCCGCGAAGAGCACCGTCTCCCTGCCGGGAGGGGTGCTGGGTCAGGGCCTGGACTCCAGAGCGCCCGGCGTGAGCCTTAGCCGCTGCAGCCCCGGGGACTCCGGGCTTTGCTCCCGCCCCGCCCGCGGGACCTCTGCAGAGGGAGCCGCTAGCTCGTTTCTACTCACCCAGGAAAAGGCCGGTAGCGAAGGCAGCGCCCAGAGCAGCCGATCCCAGGGCCAGCGCGGCGGGCACAGAGAGCCGAGGCATGGGCTGGATCATGGCG
The DNA here is from genome assembly GCF_027574615.1 of Eptesicus fuscus. Classification (NCBI taxonomy): domain Eukaryota; kingdom Metazoa; phylum Chordata; class Mammalia; order Chiroptera; family Vespertilionidae; genus Eptesicus; species Eptesicus fuscus. Next base: position 15,181,206 of record NC_072489.1, on the reverse strand, counting down.
CGGGCAGGGCGCGGTGGTGGCAAAGTCACTTGTGCTCTGGCTACCGGGGCCGCGCTCGGACCCTCGGGCCTTCCTGTTCTGCCTTGTTCCCCCGCACTGCCCGCCGACCGCGGCCTCGAGCACCATCTGGCGGCCGCACAGCCTTACTGCAAGCCCTGCCCGAGAGAGCCGGTCGCCATCTGGTGGCTGCGCTCGGAACTTCGCCCGGCGGGGAGCAAGACCTGCTTGTAGGGTGTGGGAGCCTGGGTCAGGGAGGAAAATCCTGGTACGCTTCTCCCTCATCGCTACCGTTTCCGCTGAGACCCTTGGAGCACATGTGGGAGGGTGAGTGGGCCGTCGGTGTAGCAGGATAGTAAGGAGTACAAACTGATAGAAATTAAAGCTCCTGAGAGGATCAGAGGAGGCCTTTGGGAGAGATGACCAAGGGTATCAGGTTGAAGGAGTGAAGGACTGGGTTTGGGGGTACACAACGAGAGGCCGATTGGAGAGCTCTGCGGCAGGTCGGGTTGATGGGGCGTTGAGATGTCCTTATTTAGAATCCTGGGTGCCAAGGAGACATGAGTGTGGGATCTTGGGGCCCATCAGTCTCTCTAAGTCTCAGTTTCCTTTGTGAAAACAGGGACCACCGTCTTATTGCAAATGGCACCAGATCCCACAGCCTGTCACACAGTAGGTGCTCAATAAATGACAGCTGCTGTTGCGATTATAGGTTGGAGTGGTGACATCTTGGGGAGGAAAGAGGTTGGAGGGCAGGTGAGGCCCCTTTCCAGCCTGTTCTACAGGGACACTGTCTAGTTAGCATTGGTTGAACACCTACTGTGTGCCAAACTGGGCGAGGTGGGAGAAACTGCCCTGGCTTGTATTAGTGAAGCTGGGTTCGGAGACTATAGGACACACACTACCCGTGAGCACCCCAGCTTCACAATTTCCTCTTCTGTGAAAGGGGTTACTCCACAGGCTAGAGCGCCCCCGGGGGCTTGCTGGGCGGGGCTCAGCACCAGCAAGGCCCAGAGGCAGGCTTGTGGGGGGAGAGGAGCAGTTAGTGAGAGAGACTTGGCTGAGGCTGAAGACCAGGCTCAGCTGGAGACAAACTCGGAACGCTGGACGGACCATAGCGGTGGGAACCATACAGGGGCCCAGTTCTGGGGCGTGGCTCCAATTAGACCCGGCCAGAGGTGCTGGGAGGACCTGCTTTCCGTGGCTGGACCTGGGTGCTGGTGGCCCATGTGGGTCCGTCCAGCTCCTCCCAGTTCCCTGTCACCAGTCAAGCGTCCTGCTCAGAGCCGCTTCCCCATCGACCCTCTGCATCCTGCTTGGCCCTATAAATGTTCCTCTGTCCCCAGGGTCAGGCCTGAGGCTGCTGGTCTCCTTTCCCGGAGCTGAGCACACAGCCGGTGCTAAATAAATGCTCTGGATTGTGTGCTGGTGGTGCCTTGGGCTCCTTGCAGTCTGAGATGCCAGTCTAGACAGTAAGCATAGAAGCAGTGGGGGGGGGGGGGGGGCTTTTATTGAGCACCAGGCGTCCCTGTGAGGCTGTGACCCTGTTCCATTTCCCAGAAGAGGAAACCAAAGTTCAGAGACCACCTCTCCAGGCTTGCTCCCCAGGCCCTCCGACCCCCATCCAGAGCCGGGACACACAGATGAGCTGCTCTGGCTCAGTGGGCCTCAGCTGGAGCCAGCCTCCCTGGCACCACGGCCGGGGACCCTCCCAGGCCAGCCGGCAAGCGGGCACTGGGCTCAGCTGGGGCCGCAGACCCCATTCTCTCCCCTGTCTGGGGTCCAGGTGTGGCAGGTCCCCTTCTCAAACCAGAACCTCCCTCTCTGGCCTGGCCTCAGTCTGGAGCCTGGGAAGGGGGCGGGGGCGGGGGCAGGGGGGCTGGCGGGGAGGGGAGGCATGTCACCATATATCCCCGTCAGATTAAAAAACTAATTTGAAAAGATTAATGTATTCCATTCTTGTTACGCTGGCTCTGATACCTCTGGGCCCGCGGCCGCGCTGCCTCCTGATTATTGAATTTTTATGGCCTGGTAATTAATTGCAGATTCCCTGTTTTGTTCTATTTCTTTTTCCCTGACATTTTAATTTCAACAAAAAGCAGTGGTCTCCATGCAGGTTCTCTCTGGAGATCCTAATGGTCTATAAAACAGAATGACTTATAGACGTGGCACCCACTTCAGTTGGCGAGCGATTGTTTGAAACCTTGCTGATCATGCAAAATTTAATTTTTCCACCTCCCTCCCCCATCTACTCCTCTTTTCCTGTCTCTTCCATTGCAGCGCCGGCAGCTCAGCTCACAGCGAGGGCAGCAGAGTGTCGCCTCCGAATCTGCTACAGGGCCTTTCCCTAAAGGCCAGGGGCCTGAAGACAAAGTGGGCTTTGGTTTCTTACCTGAGAGGTGGCCCCCAGAGGTGGGGGAGCTGGGCCTCCCCTAAGGGCCATGTGGATGTGGGCAGCTGCCCCAGGGAGGAGGGGGACCGTTTCTGCCTTTCTCAGCTGCTTCTTTGGCCAAGTGAGCCCACAGGCTCATGAAGGCAGAGGAAATGGGGTGCTTCCCGTAGGTTCATATCAGGAAGTCAGGGGTATGACCCTGGCCAGCTCTTAGCCAAACCAGATCACTGGGAACAGCTGTCCACAAAAATGGGTCTGGAAGAGGCACCTGAATTTCTACCCTAATGCCCCCAACTTTTACTCCTCCCAGCCCTGCTGACTTCACAGAGGCTGGGTCCCATCCCCGAAGGTCCCCCGGGACTGGGAGGAGCAGGGGCAGCAGAGTAAGGTCAGAGACCACGTTTGCCTCAGGGACTGGAACTCATGTCTTCAGGGATGAGGCAGGCGGGAGTGGGGAGGGCGATAGGGAGCAGTGGGGACTGTGGAGCTCCAGAGCTCAGGCCCCATCAGAAGGCATGGCGGCCACGTGGCTGCAGCCCACGCCGCCCTGTGGAAAGACGGCCGCAGGGGGGCCAGAATTTACGATTTCTCAGGGGAGGTTGGAAATCTGGCTTTTAATGAGAAATTTTTAAGCACTGTGTCAGTCGAATTGAATACATCTTTTTAAAAATATATATTTTTATTGAAGGGAGAGAGAGAGAGAAGAAACATCAATGATGAGAGAGAATTATTGATTTGCTGCCTACTGCACGGCCCCCACTGGGGATCGAGCCTGCAACCTGGGCATGTGCCCTGACCTGGAATCAAACCGTGACCTCCTGGTTCATAGGTCGCTCAACCACGCCGGCAGGGCTGAATACATCTTTGATCTGACTCATGGAACAACTGTTTCCTCCTATTTAGAGCCTGGATGTGAGAACTTAGGACAAGGAAGCGATGTTCCTTAGGGCCAGGAGGGCCTCAGTGGCCAGCCCCGCCCCGTCCCTGCCCCAGGAATCCCCTTCCTACCTCTGGGCCCTCAGTCCCTCTCACACTCAGTGGGCGCCTCCCCAGCAGCTGAGGTGCCTCTGGGTCTCTCCCCAGCGCTTGCCTTCTTTAGCCTCTTCCCGCCTCAGAGAGGCTGTAGCCTGGAGTCTGAACACATCTGGGTGAAGTCTGCTGCGCCCCCCTTCCCCCTGGGGGGACGGCATCCTTTCGCCTAAGGCTCCAGGGCTCCAGGGCGCCGGTTCGAGCTGAGCCGATGCAGAAGGACCTAGAGGCGGGCTCCTGGGGCTCCTGAGAGGAGGGGAGGGCCACCGCCTGCTCCCCCTCCTGTGTGCTGAGATGCTGCACAGCTGGCGCAGGCATACCCAGCCTCGGCTGCCTCGGTTTCCGCATCTGGACGGGCCGAATGGGAAGGGACAGCACAGTGCTTAGGGCTCAGGGCTCGCATGGACATTGGTCCCGCCACTCGCTTTGTGGCTCCGTGAGCGCAGAGTTCCTCAACCGGAAAACGGGCTGACCCTTCTGTGCTGGTGCCCTGTGGCTGGGCAACAGCTGCCACACACTTGGTGGCTTTAAACACCCACTCACGGCCCCTGGTTCTGTAGGCCCCAGTCTGGCAAGGCGAGGCCGGGTTCTCCGCTCGGGGTCTCCCCAGGCTCAAGTCAAGGTGAGGTCTGGGGCGCCGGGCCCTCTTCCCCGCTCTCTGGCTGTGGCAGATTCAGGTCCTCACGGAGCTCCTCCGGGTTCAAGGCCAGCAAAGGCGCCTGAGCCTTCCTGAGGCTCCAGATCGCTCTGCCTTCCCTCTGCGGGTAAGAGCTCATGTGGTTGCACTGGGCCCTCCCAGACAATCCGGGGTCACCTCCCTGTTTTCAGGCGACCAGTTCGTAACCTTAGTTACGCCTGCAAAGTCCCCCCTTGGCAGCAACATTGGCGGGGGACATCCTGAGACGAGGGCAGAGTTCTGCCTGCACAACCTCCAACCTCTCAGAATGGTCGTGTGGATTGATACCCCTCCTGGCTCCGGGTCCCCCCCCCCCAACCACGGGGTTAGATATGTAAATGCTAGGACTCCCTGCTGTGGCACCCACAGAATGGGCGGGGAGAGCCTTCCCCATGCACCCCTCCCAGCAGCGAGCACTGTCTCCATTTCCCAGATGTTCGAACCCAGGCCCCCGGTGTCAGGGGACATGTAAGCGGCAGAGCCGGGCTGTGACCTTGTCTCTGGCTCGGCTTCCACCCCTGGGCCACGCCCAGGGCTCCCGGGTCCCCTGGACATTCCTTCAGTTCTTGGGGAGGCACCCACCACGCGCCAACAACTGGCCTGGGATCAGCTCATCCGGCTCAACCCAGGTGCTCCTGGGGGGCCCCGGTGAGGAACGGGGGTGTTTCTCTCCTTTCTCGTCAGGGCGGCCGGGGTGCTCCTGGCGGACCCCTCGGCCCACCTTCACGGCCCTTTGGGAGCTGGCTCAGCACGTGTCCCTGCAGCGTCTCTTCCCGCGGGGACACTGGCCTCGTGCTGAGTCCTTCCTCCCCCGGAGACCGAGCTCCGTGCTTCCCGGGAGGCCCGGGCCTCCTCCGCCGTCAGATGGGGCTCAGGACAACCGAACGCGGGCTGTGGGCAGCGCTGTGTGTGGGGACGGTGCTCAGCAAGCCAGCGAGTGCGTGGCGCCCGTTTCTGCCGGCGGAGGGCTGTGCGGTGCTGTGTTCTCACCAGGACAGTCCGATGCGGTGGTTGGTGGGGCCTCTGGCCAGCGGTGGGCTGTGCGGTGCTGTGTTCTCACCAGGACAGTCAGGTGTGGTTGGTGGGGCCTCTGGCCAGCGGAGGGCCGTGCGGTGCTGTGTTCTCACCAGGACAGTCAGGTGTGGTTGGTGGGGCCTCTGGCCAGCGGAGGGCCGTGCGGTGCTGTGTTCTCACCAGGACAGTCCGGTGCGGAGGTTGGTGGGGCCTCTGGCCAGCGGTGGGCTGTGCGGTGCTGTGTTCTCACCAGGACAGTCGGATGCGGTTGGTGGGCCTCCAGCTGCGCAGCTCCTGCTCGCGGCGCCCCGGCCTGACTCTGGGCCTGGCAGAGGCCGCTGCGTACAACAGGCGGATCTATTTCTGCCACAAAGTAACGTCTGCTGTTTGCAGGGAGCAGCTCCCATGGTCTGCCATGAAGGGCCCTGCCTGGCACTGCTCCCCGGTGGGACCCGTTTCCCCTCCTGCACCGGCACTGCCGCTGTCTGTCTGTCCCTGCAGCGCCCCTCCCTCCCCTTGCGGTGCCAATCGGAGCCTGGTACTTACTGCCCAGGCCACTGCGTGCCCAGCCCCGGGGGGAAGTGTGCTCCGTCTCCGGCTGTCAGACACCAGGCCTCTCTCCAAGGTGTCTGCTCAGCCTCTCCTGCAGTTCATTTCTGGCCAGAGATGGCGGGGTGCCTCTCAGGACATTTTCCTCCCTGATAACAAGAAACCCCCTGTTCTTGCTTCTCACCTTGAAAGGGGTTATGTAAAGATGAAATGGCTGGGGCCATAGCAGCCCTCTGTGGCCACGAGGCAACACGGTTAAGGCTTAAAACACCAGCCCTGGCTGGCGTGGCTCAGCTGGAATGTCATCCCATACTGAAAGGTTGTGGGTTCAATCCCTGGTTGGGGGGTGTACGAAAGGCAATCAGTTGATGTCCTCTCTCACATCGATGTTTCTCTCTCTCTCTCTTTCTCTCTCTCCTCTCTTTAAAGTCAATAAGCATACCCTCGGGTGAGGATTAAAACAAACACACACAAACCCCCCAAACCGTGCCCCCCAAAGTGAGGATGGCAAGAGGAAGGACGGAGTGTTGGTCCTTGAAGACATCACTAACCATTGAGCAGCCACGAGCAACTGTCTACCTCCAGACTGCTGGTCACATGGAGAACGGAGCCTTTGGTTTCAGCATTTTTCCATAGATTGTTTTTTTAGAGAGAGTGGAAGGGAGGGAGGAGGGGGTAGCGAGAGAGAAACATCCATGTTAGAGCGACATCAATTGGTTGCCTCCTGCTCCTGCCCTGACCAGGGCCAGGGATTGAACCTGCAACCAAGGTACGTGGTCTTGACCGGGAATCGAACCCAAGACCTTCTGGTCCTCGAGCCGACGCTCTAACCACTGAGCAACCCGATCAGCTGCAGAATGTTTTACTTGACGCTCAACGCGTTCCTGACTGAGACAGGCCCCGAGCAAGCCCGGCCCGTGCCGTGGGGAGCTGTGGGGAGCCGTGGGGAGCCGTGGGGAGCCGTGGGGAGCCGTGGGATCCGTGGGGAGCCGTGGGGAGGCATGGGGAGCTGTGGGGAGCCGTGGGGAGCCGTGGGGAGGCGTAGAGCTGGTGCTGAGGTAAACCTCTTGCTTTTCTTCAGGCCACAGGGACCGACTCCTGCCTGAGCGTGGACTCACGCCCTCCAAAGCGAGGCTTCGTTTCCCTGGGAGCGGCTTCCTCGCAGGAGGTGCCCCAGCCAAAGACTCAGGAAGGCCAGCCCCTCCCCACCCGGCGCATCCAAATGCCGGCGCTGGGCACCCACCCTGTCCTGCTGGGGACCCTCATCAAGCCCCACCCCTGATGAGGAGGGGCGCGCCCACACTCCGCAGGGGGCTCTCAGGGGAAGGGACGCCTCCAAGGCCCCGCAGCCAGGACGTGGGGTCGGCTCCAGGTCTGTGGCCCTCAGCCTGGGGTCCCTCCCCACTCCGGGGGAGTCTCTGCCTCAGAGCCAGGGGACAGTGGACGGCCAGATGGGTGGGCGCTCCTGGGCAGCCTGCTGGGGACAGGGCTGGGGAGCCCAGGTCCTCCTGGCATCCGAGTCGGGGCCGGGCTGTGGCCGTGCTGCTAACAGCCCATGTTTGGCTTCTAGAATAAGCACCTCATTTTCTCGCTCGTGGTTCAGAGGTCAGCTGGGGTGCTGCTGCTTCAGGGGGTGGGTTCAGATCTTTCAACCGGGAAGCTCTTGCCCAGCGGACAGTGCAGGTGCCAGGGGCCCACCACACGTGCTCCTAAGGCCTCTGCCTCCGCGCCGGTGAGCCAGCGGCCACGCACCATCTGGCCAAGCCCCAGGTACGGAGCCAGGGTGTGCCCCCCCCACCCCCCACCCCCCGTGGGCAGGCCCTGAGGTCGCATGGCAAAGGGTATGGACGCGGAACCCTGTGACTGGTGGTGGAGCGCAGCCAGGAGCAGCAGTCCAGTCTACACACAGATCCCGAGGACCCCAGCCCAGGGGGTCCCCAAAGCTCGGGTGCAGAGATCCCCCACCGGGCACGGCCTCTGCAGGGGCAGGCCGGCCAGGGCAGCTGCTGTATGCAGGAGCTGAAGATTTTCCAAGCAGTTCAGCCTCAGAGGAAGAACCTGATGCTCGGGAGTGTTGCCCGGGGTTGCCAGGCGCCCCTGCCTCCACCCACCTCCCTGCCCCCGCGCGAAACCAGGCGGAGAGGGAGCTGAGGGGTCAGGCTCCGCGGCCCTGGGTCCAGCCCGGAGCACCTGCCTCCCGGCAAAGGAGAAGCTCCCGGCCTTTCTCTCTCCTGCCACCCCCACCTCAGCACGGGTCTGTTCCCCAAGACGCCAGGAAACTAGCCTGGGACTCAGGTCTGGGGGCGCAGGCTGCCTGCAGGGGGACCTCTCAGCGCTTGTTTACAGCCGCAGCCCCAGGCTGGCCTGGGGACGCATTTTGTTCTTCTTGATCAGTGTTTTGTTTGTTTGCTGGAGCCAACGCTCAACATTCGGAAAATTTCACAAAGAATTGAGATTTGATTTCCATTTCCGTTGAAAACGTGGGATATTTGACAAAACTGGACCCATTTTGCTGCATTGCTAGGACTGACTGCTTGGTCCTGCCCCCATCCCCACCCCCACATGGGTCGTGGGCTCATGCCACAGCCCCCCCCACTCCCTGCTGCCTCAAACCACAGATTTCACTCATATTCCTCATTGGTCTTTGTGCTGCCGGCACATGAGCTGTAACCTCTGATTTAACCCACTCCCGGCGAGGGAGAGGCCCAGCGTGGAGCGATACCAGCCCGGGGCACGGTCAGGGATTTTATTCCCCTTTTCCCTTCCTGAGTCAGAACTTCATCTGGACCCCAGAGAGCAGTCCTCCTGGCCCCACCCCGGGAGCCCAGTCTCTGCCGCCCCTTCCCCTGGGTTCAGATTGGGGTCCTCTCCCTCGAGGCCGAGCTGTTCACGTCCTGACAAGTTCAGAATCGCCGCCCTGAGGGGAAAATCCGAGCTGAACCGGATGGAAGCTGCGGGAGATGTATGGAGACCCAGGTCCTCGAGCGACATTGGGACGCCCCCTAAATGTGTGAAAACGGGATACTAACTGCGGATGCTCACACAACGCGTGCTGCGTGCCAGCCGCTTCTTGTAACTTCACAGGAACTCGCTCAATCCCCATATCGATCCCCAGGTTACAGGTGAGGCAGGGGAAGCACAGAGCGACTAAGCAACTGGCCCGGAGTCGCACAGTGTATAAAACGGTAGCGTTGGGATTTGAACTCAGATCCTCTGATTTCCGGGCTTACAGTTCTTAACCCCTGAAGTATCCTAGGAAGTGCCTATCGAGACGGCCGCTTTTCCTGTAAGGTCGCATTTCATTCTCAGACTTGCTCAGCCACGTCGGGTAGGGTTTGGCTGTGACAGAAAACCCCAGAAGACCAGACTGACCCCAGAGAGAAGGTAATTTCTATTTTATGTAGATACAACCTGGAGATGGAAGGGGGCTCCAGGGCCAACAGGGTGCCTCGGCCTTCTACCCGTTGTGCTGCCGTCCTGGTCCTGTGGCTTCTCCTCACGGAGCAGGATGGCTGCTTGAGCTCCAGCCATCACACCTGTACCCCAGCTTTCAGGGAAAAGGAAGAGGGAAGATCGGACTCACCCCCTTCCTTTAAGGACACGTGTCCTAAGTTTCACAGGATACTTCTCCTCGCATTCCTTTGACTGGCACTTAATCACACAGCACGCTTCAGCCTAGAAATGGTCTTGATTCCAGAGGATTACGGGCTCAGTGAAAACCAGTTCTGTCCTTAGACTCAAGGGGAGAATGGATCGGGGGCGCACTTGGCATCGTTGCTGCTCTTGACAGATAAAGACACTGAGGCTCAGAGAGGCGAATGGCTTGCTGGCGTCACAGCCGGGAGGTGGAGGCCGGGCCTCTGTCCCTGGGCTGTTTGGAGCAGGTGGGCTCCAGAAACACACTCTACCGATTTCCTGGGGGGAGGGAGGGCTCGGGGGTCTGTGCATATGTACACAAGCCTTCCCCGAGGTCCCAGGTCCTGCCAGCTGGACCCTCCTGTGCCTCAAGCCCTGGCAGCCTCTCTGGGCCCAGATCCGTCATCCCGGCACCGGCCCTGCCCGGGGCCTGACTCCATCCATCCCACTAATGCCCGCATCGACTGTGCTCGGGCACATTCCTGAGGCGCCGCCGAGCGCTGAATAATTCAGGCCTGTGTAATGGGATAATGAATTCCCTGACAACCCACTGTGGTCTCAGTACTTACATTTCAAGAAATACTGACTCCCCGGGCCCGCTCAGCAGGCTGGGGACGTACACAAACCAGGAAACTTGCTTCTGCCCACCTGGTGGTGTTCAGGGCTGTTGAGTGGAGACCCCACTTTGTTCTCCGTGGTTCTTTTCCCCCACCCACAAGATTTTTTTTAAAAATATTTTTTTATTGATTTTTTACAGAGAGGAAGGGAGAGAGAGTTAGAAACATCGATGAGAGAGAATCATCGATCAGCTGCCTCCTGCACACCTCCTACTGGGGATGTGCCCACAACCAACGTACATGCCCTTGACCGGAATCGAACCTGGGACCCTTCAGTCCGCAGGCCAACGCTCTATCCACTGAGCCAAACGGTCAGGGCTCCCCCCCCACCCCAAGATTTATTTAAATTGTAAATTCAATTGGGATGACATTGGTTAATAAACTTATATAGGTTTCAGGTGTGCCAGTCTGTAAGCCTCCACCCGTCTGTGATGTTGTGTGTTCACCAGCCCACGTGCAGTCTCCTGCTCTCAGTGGGTCAGCTGGCCCCCCGCTGGGGCGACATGCTGATGGAGCTCACACCCCTTTCCTCTCCTGCACCCTCACCTCCCTCTTCCTCAGAGCCTCCCCGGTCCACCATCTGAATAGGAACCCCCAACGCAGCCTCTGCTTCTGGGGAACCCACCGGAGACACCTGTGTTTCCTGGTCCAAGCCCTCCTTTCTGAGGACTCCCCCAGAGCGCTAGGCGGGGCTCAGAGCCAGGGATCCCCAGCCCCGGCCCTGCTGTGTGGACTGTGAGGAAACCACGTCGCTTCCCTGGGCCTCCGTGTCCCCCACAGGCCGTTGGTGGGGGGAAGGCTCTCTCAGGTTCCTTCCGAGCTGGAAGGATGTGGCCTGAGGTACCAGGAAGCCTTCTGCCTACCCAGCCCCACATGGGCGGGGGGCGGGGACGCCTACCAGTGGGGCGCCACCTGTTCTGTGAAGGCTTTTTAAATGTACAGGCATCTGATCAAGGCCTCTGAGGTGGAAATGGTGTCCTGTTGGGCAATCATGCCGCAGGGCAGAATCTGCCAAGGTGGGAGCCTTGGATCCCCCACCTGAGGGGGTTTATTATGAATATATCCCTTCTTTTTTCTTTTGTTGTTAATCCTCAGCTGAGGATATTTTTTCCATGATTTTCCCCCCATTGATTTTTACAGAAAGTGGAAGGGAGGGAGGAAGGGGTGGAGAAAGGAGGGAGTGGGAAAGAGAGAGAGAGAGAGAGAGAGAGAAACATTGATGGGAGAGAGACATAGATGGGTTGCCGCCCACATGCACCCGACACGGGCAGGGGAACAAACCTGCAACCCAGGTAGGTGCCCTTGACTGGGAATCGAACCTGAGACCGTTTGGTGCTCGGGCCGATGCTATTCCACTGAGCCACACCGACCAGGGCTCCCCTCTTCTTTTGTTAACCCTCACCTGAGGATATTTTTCCATTGATTTTTAGGGATAGCGGAAGACAGAGAGAGAGAGAGAGACAGAGAAAACCGTCATGTGAGAGAAACACATCGATTGGTTGCCTCCTGCACGCACCCAACCAGGGCCTGGCTGGGGAGGAGCCTGCAACCGAGTTACGTGCCCTTGACCAGAATCGAACCTGGAACCCTTTGGTCTGCAGGCCGACGCTCTATCCATTGAGCCAAACCAGCTAGGCCCTTCTTTTGAACGTGGTACATGGTATCTGGAGCTGCAGCAGCTATCTCTCAACCACGAGGGAGCAGCAGGACATGTAAATAACAAACTAAGGATGGTGAGTACTCACATAGAAGGAAACTGGTTTTCAATGGCATTTCTGAATCACTGCACCAAACCCCAACCTCCTACTCCTTCTTAAGTATCTTTATTGCTCCCTGGCATGTCATGTGGGAGCCCCCCTTAGGGGAGGAACAAGGGGCCGAAGAGTGGCCTCAGGTGACTCCCACCTGGGCCCTTGCACGACCACACCCTTAAGCATGAGCTCCCGGGGATAACATCCAGGCCTCAATTGTGTTTCAGCGCCAAGCCCGGAAAAGCAGCAAAACCAGACAAGCGATGCCATCAGGGCCAGCTGCACTGACTAATGACCCCTGTCCTGGTGCTGACCAATCAGTGGAGACCAGGACCCTGAATGGACACACCTGGGAAGCTGATGAATATTCTATTGAGATCCTTCCCTGGGACCTCCCCTGAAATCCCCACCCTTACAAGCTCCTCGGATGGAGGACTCAGCACACTCTCCCTCTTGGGAGCACGCCCCCTGCCTTTCCCATCTCCCTCCACCCCCCTTAAGGGGTGTTACCTTTACCCCTCTGTCTCCTAAGCTCCTGGGACCCCTTCTTTTGCCTCTGTGACTTGTTTCCTGAACCCATTTCTTCTATGGCTCACTTTTACCTCTGTGACTTTCTAAATATACTTTTTATTTTTTAAAACTCCTCACCAAGAGGAGTTTTAAAAAATAAAAATTATATTTAGAGGACTTTTCCATTGATTTGAGAGAGAGAGAGAGAGAGAGAGAGAGAGAGACTGTGAGAGAGAAACATCTATCGGTTAATGCCTCAACTGGGGATTGAACCCGCAACTTAGGTATGTTCCCTGACTGGGAATCCAACCTGCCACCTTTTGGTGTATAGGACAGTGTTCTAACCAACTGAGCCACACTGGCCAGGGCTAAGTAAACGTTTGCTTAAGTTTGAGTCTTGGCTCTGAATTCTTTCCTCGCAGAACTGAAGTAGTGAGGTTGCTGAAACAGGTCCCATCTGACCCCACCGGTCTAACACCTGGCTCCATTTTCGCCGCCGCCAGCAGTACTAAAGACAGAGGGGAAGGCCAAGAAGTCTGGCCTCTAATCATCCCTAGACCCGTGTGTGTGTGTGTGTGTGTGTGTGTGTGTGTGTGTGTGTGTGTTACAGTGCAAGCCAGAGAGCGTTTAGAGACACAAAAATAGATAGATGGAGGGAAGGAGGGGAAGACGAGGCAGATAGAGGCGCAGGAGGGTGAGAGAAAGGGAGAAGAGAAGGATCTCAGGTGTTAGAGAGAAATGCTGAGACAAACTGACACTGAGTCTCGGCTCAGACACAAGCTGGTCCTCCCCCGCCCCCCCCCCCCCACTCCTCCGGCGTGTGACCTGGCACACTAGAGCGCCTCCTTTGCAAGGACAAGGCAGACGGCTCCGTGCTGAACTGCCACCAACAGACACCCTGTCTGATGGTCTTGGCTGCTGCTCTGAGGGTGGAGGCGGGACCGGAGGAAAGGGTGATGTGACTCGGGCAGTGTGTGTGTGTGTGTGTGTGTGTGTGTGTGTGTGTGTGTGTGTGTATACGCCCCCCAGTGTCTTGGGTTAGATACTTCCAGCGATCAGACCACTGGCTATTTCCCTTGACAGAAAAGCGGCCTCCAGACTCTCAGCATAACTAGAAATGCATGTCTCCTTATCAACAGGGTGGGGTGGGGTGGGGTGGGGGTGAGGAGAAGATTCTGTCTGTCTGTCTATCTATCTTAATTTAATTTAATTTATTGGGGTGACTGGTTAATAAAATTATATAGGTTTCAGGGGTACAGTTCTATAATACATCATCTGTATATTGTATTGTGTGTTCACCACCCCAAGTCAAGTCTCCTTCCATCACCATTTATCCCCCCTTTACCCTCTCCTACCTCCCCACCCCCTTGCCCTCTGTTTCCCATGTGGTTTCTAAAGACTCATGAGAAGGCAGAGTTGGTTAGCTGGGGGAGTAACTGCTGCAGACCCTGGGACTGAGCCCCCAACCTCAGGGGGTTATCCGACCTGTGGAACCTTCTCTGAGGGCCTCTTTTTTGCTCAGGTTAGTGGGGAAGGCAGGGTCAGAAAAGGCCTCAGACTAAGGGGGCAAAGATGGGTCTCTGTCAGGAACACAAAGCTTCTCCACCCTTTTGGGGTGATGGGCAGGGAGGAGCCCCTAGGGGTGACTTCGGGCAGAGTCTGGGTCTCCAGGGCCTGGCCCAGAGTCTCAGCAGAGGGAGTGAGCCCGGGGCCCCAGCAGTCCTGGGGGGTGAGGCCTGAAGGGGGTGTGTCCAGCCTCAGCTGGGAGTGGCAGGGAGTGGCTCTGCTCCTTGGCATACGCCCTGTTCACGGGGCAGACATGCTGTCTCTAGGGAGCCTCCGCCACCCCCCCTCCCCCGCCAGGTGTTCCCCCGACCCAGCTAGTGGGTGGTTTTAGCACATGTCCATGAATTCTTAGCATTCCTCTCATCAGGAGGTGGAGTCTCTGTCTCCTCACCTTGAACCTGGGTGGGCCCCTGGGAACAGAATGTCGTGAAAGGAATGGTCTGTGATTGCTGAGGTTGATTAGAAAAGGCCAAATCGTTCCTCCCAGATTCTCTTGGGCCCTGGCTCTGGGAGCTGTCAGCCGCCCTGTAGGAAGGCCATCTCCCCTGAGGCCGCCACGTGCAGAGACCACATGGAGCGAGATGCCCGAAGGGCCCACTCCTCCAGGCGCACCAGATGGCAGGCGTGCGGTGCGGAAGCCTTTGAGATGAGCACAACCCCAGCCACCGAAGGCCTGCAATGCATGACAGCCCCAGAGAGAGAACTGCGGGGACTCCAGGCCCTCTAGAATCAGGAGCAAAAGAAATGATCAGGTGTGAGTTTCCTAGGGCGGCCTAGGTAACAAATGACCACAAACTGGGCAAAACAACAAACCTGTTCTCTCGTAGTTCTGGAGGCTACAGTGTCATCAAGGTGCTGGCTCGTTCTGAGGGCTGGGAGAGAAGCTGGCCTGGCCGGTGCTCTCTCCTAGCTTCTCGTAGCAATGCTCGGTGTGCCTTGGCTTGTAGGCGCATCATTCCAATCTCTGACTCCATCTTTGCATTGTGTGCTCCCTGGGTCTCTGCGTTCAAATTTCCTTCTTCTGATAAGGACGCCAGTCATGTTTGAATAGGGGCCCACCCTACTCCAGTATGACCTCATCTTAACTAATTACATCTGCAATGGCCCTAGTTCTCTTCACCTTCTGAAGTACTGAGGGTGAGGACTTCAACATCTCATTTGGGGGGGGGGGGCATAATTTAACCCAAAACATATAGTTATCATTCTAGCCACTGTTTTGGAGTGATTTGTTATGCAGCAATAGCTACTCAGAACACTGGAATTAAGGGATGGCTAGGGGAGCAGCTAAGACATGAGTGGGAATGTAAGGAGTTAGAAACATTTACCAGAACATCCCTCCAGGAGGCTACTGTATGTGGTTGGAATAATTGATTTTCTAAGTAGGTTGGGTTTGGGGTGGGGGTTAGGTCCTTCCCTGAAAAGATGTATGTTGCAATTATAACCTGTGCTCAAATAACAGAGAGCTTCCCTAATGCTTCTGATGCAGGAAAAGAGCTTGGATTTTTTGCTTTATAAGGTATTTTCCCCCTTAAATAAATGTTGGATATTTACCTAAAAAGAGAATCAACTTAATTATTAGAATGGTTTTGGTCTCCACATAGCTCAGCATGTACGTGCTGACCAACGCTTACCCCTTCAGAGCATACTGATTAGCTGTGGGGTTCCTGGCTTCTCCAGAGACCATAAGTAACCCTGAGGGCAGGGGCAGACTCTCTTTTGTTCTCATCCAAGTCCCCAGCACAGTTATTGGCATATGGTAGGTGGTTAGTAGTTATTTTCTGAAAACATGGACGTTGGAAAAGGGATTTGAAATCTATATGACTAAAGGTTTATAAATAAATCAGCTAAAAAAATCCTATATAATAAAAGGCTAATATGCAAATCGACCTAACAGTGGAACGACCGGTTGCTATGACACGCACTGACTACCAGGGGGCAGATGTTCAATGCAGGAGCTGTCCCCTGGTGGTCAGTGTGCTCCCACAGGGGGAGTGCTGCTCAGCCAGAAGCCGGGCTCATGGCTGGCTAGCGCAGCAGCAGTGGTGGGAGCCTCTCCCGCCTCCGCAGCAGCGCAAAGGATGTCTGACTGATGGCTTAGGCCTGCTCCCATAGGGAACGGGCCTAAGCCATCAGTTGGACATCCCCTGAGGGCTTGCCGGACTACGAGAGGGTGCAGTCTGGGCTGAGGGACCCCCCCCCTCCGAGTGCATGAATTTCGTGCACCAGGCCTCTAGTCATATAGTAATGCTAGAAAATATTTTTTAAGTTCTCTGCAGTTAATGGAAGAGCCTATGAGAACACAAGTGAATTACAGGAAGCCAGGAACAAACGGGAAATTCTAGTCCAGGGAAGTAAGTGATTACTGAAACTACTGCACACCTGAGGACCCCCACGTCGTTGGGCAGCCTACAGCTTCCACAACGTGAGCTTCTGTGGCAAAAGAAAGAAGCAAGGCATTATAAAAATGACCAGGCAGATTTGAAAAAGAACCAGACAGAGATTCTAGAAATGTAAATATATCACCTATGAAATGAGAAATTCAATGGAACAGTTAAATAGAGCAGACACAGCTGGAGAGGGAATTTATAAACTGGAAGATAGATTTGAAAGAATTACACAAAATCCAGCACAGAAAGAAAATGAAAAGGGGGTATAGAGAATGGAATGAAAAGTTCTAACATATTTCTAATCAGATTTTTGGAAAGCGATTATGGGAATAATGGGAGAGAGACAATATTCAAAGAAATAAGTAGCTGAGAATGTCCCATGATTATTAAAAAACATGAATCTTCAAATTTGAGAATTCCTTCATGGGGATGTAAAGTACAGTATATGGAATATCTATCT
This sequence comes from Eptesicus fuscus, assembly GCF_027574615.1. Classification (NCBI taxonomy): domain Eukaryota; kingdom Metazoa; phylum Chordata; class Mammalia; order Chiroptera; family Vespertilionidae; genus Eptesicus; species Eptesicus fuscus. The sequence goes on along the minus strand of NC_072489.1, from coordinate 15,164,622 downwards.
AATAATAGAGTAATATGCAAATTAACCATCACTCCACGACAAAATGGTGGCGCCCATGGCCACAAGATGGCAGCGCCCAGTCCTCTCAGGCCCACTGAAGTCCCCCAGTCCCAGAGAGGGCTACTGCTGAGAGCAGGCAGCATGCGACCTGGGCTGTTGGCCTGGGAGGGTCCCGAATACCCCTGGCTGATCTGCTCCCAGCCTCGGCCCTGGCTGTTGGCCTGGAGGGCTGCCGCCGCTTCCTCCCCCCCCCCCCCACATCGCTCCCAGCCACGACCTGGCCGTAGCCTGGGAGACTGCGAACAACCCCCGTGTGATCTGCTCCCAGCCGGGACCGGGCAGTGGCCTGGGGGAAGGAACCGCCCCCCCTGTGATCTTCGACCTGGGTAGTGGCCTGGGAGGCCACGCCTACCTCCCCCCACACAATCTGCACCCAGCTGCGACCAGGGCATTGGCTTGGGAGGCTGCGCGCACCACCCCACCCCACCCCCCAATCTGCTCCCAGCCGCAACCCCGGCAGTGGCCTGGGAGACGGCGCACACACCCCCTCCCCCGTGCAATCTCCCAGCCAAGACCCGGGCAGTGGCCTGGGAGACGGACACCCCCGCCCCGCGTGATCTCCCAGCCGAGACCAGGGCAGTGGCCTGGGAGACGGACACCCCTACCCACGCGATGTCCCAGCCGAGACCCAGGCAGTGGCCTGGGAGACGGACACCCCCGCCCCGCGCGTTCTCCCAGCTGCGACCTGGGTAGTGGCCTGGGAGGCCACGCGTACCTCCCCCCACCTCCCCCCGCCCGCACAATCTGCACCCAGCTGCCACCGGGGCATTGGCTTGGGAGGCTGCACGCACCTGCCCCCCCTCCCCCCAATCTGCTCCCAGACGCGACCTGGGCAGTGGCCTGGGAGACAGCGCACACCCCCTGTGTGATCTGCTCCCAGCTGAGACCAGGGCAGTGGCCTGGGAGAAGGCACACCCCCCCTGGCATGATCTCCCAGCCAAGACCCGGGCAGTGGCCTGGGAGATGGCGTGCACCCCAGGCGTGATCTGCTCCCAGCTGAGACCCAGGTAGTGGCTTGGGAGAAGGCACACATCCCTGGCGTGATCTTCTCCCAAGCTGCTCCCGGGCAGGGGCCTGGGAGAAGGCACACACTCCCCCGCATGATCTCCCAGCCGCAAACCGGACAGTGGCCTGGGATATGGCATGCACCCCGGGGCGGATCTGCTTCCAGCTGAGACCCGGGCAGTGGCCTGGGAGATGGCACACACCCCCACATGATCTGCTCCCAGTTGAGAACCAGGTCCCAGCTGGGAGCAGATCGTGGGGGTCGGGGGAGGTGCACACAGTCTCCCAGGCCACTGCCCAGGTCATGGCTGGGAGCAGGGGAGCGCATTTGGGGGTGACCAGGCTTTCAGGGGAGGGCAGTTGGGGATGATCAGGCTGGCAGGGAAACAGTTAGGCATAGATCAGGCTGGCAGGGGAGTGGTTAGGGGGTGATCAGGCTGGCAGGCAGAAGCGGTTAGGGGTAATCAGGCAGGCAGGCGAGCAGTTGGGAGCCAGCAGTCCCGGATTGTGAAAGGGATGTCTGACTGCCTGTTTTTAAACAGGCAGTCGGACATCCCCCGAGGGGTCCCAGATTGGAGAGGGTGCAGGTTGAGCTGAGGGACACCCCCCACCAGTGCATGAATTTCATGCACTGGGCCTCTAGTAGTAAATAATACTGTAATAACTGTATGGTGCCAGGTGGGTACTAGACTTCTCTGGGGGAGAGGGGAGGATCACCTTGTAAGTTATATAAATGTCTAATCACTAACACCTGAAACTAATATAATATAATATTGAATGCCAACTGTAATTAAAAATTTTTTTTAAAAGAATTCTAATGAATCCCAAACAAGATAAATAAAAAGAAGTCTATACATAGATTCATTATATGCAAACTGAAGAATACCAAAGACAAGGAGAAGATTTTAAAAGTAACAGAAAGAAAAATTGTTTTTTTCAACTTCTACAATTATAAGAAATTAGACTAACTACAATCCTATATAATAAAGAGGGAATATGCAAATTGACCGTCACTCCACCACAAAGATGGCTGTGCCCACAACAGAGGCAGGGTTTCCTTAACACAAGATGGCTGCACCTACAGTGGAGGCCGAGTTCCCATAATGAGCCTTAATGAGCAATCAGCAGGGATCTGAGGCTACGCACCCCCCACCTCCCACCCCTGTGGGGCTTGACGGGGGACCTGAGGCCGTGTGCCCCGGCACTGGGCCAGGGGACCTGAGGCCGCGCCCCTTGCCCGGCGGGGCTTGATGGGGGACCTCAAGGTGAGCCCCCTGGCCCTGGTGCTGGGCCGGGGGACCTCAGGCTGCACCCCCCACCCTGGCGCCAGGATGGGGGACCTGGGGCCCTGCCCCCCACCTGGCGTGGCTTGACAGGGGACCTCAGGCCGTGCCCCCCTCCCCAGCACCAGGCCAGGGGACCTGAGGCTGCACCCCCCACCCAGCGGGGCTTGACGGGGGACCTCAGGCCACACACCCCACCCCAGCACCAGGCCAGGGGACCTGAGGCTGCACCGTCCGCCCGGTGGAGCTTGACAAGGGTGAGACTGGCCGGGTCTGGATCTAGCCCAATGGGGGATGGGGGTGGCCGGGTCTGAGTCTCGTGTGATTTTGAAGCGCATGTGGGTGGGTGGGGACTTGACTCTGGGTCCCATGGTGTGCCCCAGATTCTGACAGGAGGAAGATTTTCATATACATTTTACTAATTTTCTTTCATCTCTGACACTTCTATTGTAGAGAAAGGGTAAATAACAATATTAAAATATTTCCTCTAATTAATCTCCTTTTAATGTGCACAAATTTCGTGCACTGGGCCACTAGTAGTAACAATAAAAGACATAATAATAATAATTTTAAAGGGTTTTTGAAAAGTCACACCAACTAAGGACTATACCTCAGTCCCTAATAAGACTGAAATAATTTATTAAAAGATAAATTACCATTAACTTATGACTGAATAAAAATGTGGTATATCCATACAATAGAGTATTACTTGACATAAAAAGGGATGAAATTTTGACATATGCTACAACATGGTTAAACATTGAAAACATTATGCTAAGCAAAAGAAGCCAGACAAAAGGCCACAAATTACATGATTTCATTTATATGAAACTAGAGGCCTGGTACATGAAATTTGTGCACTGGGGGTGGGGGTGTCCCTCAGCCCGGCCTGCACCCTCTCGCAGTCTGGGAGCCCTTGGAGGATGTCCATCAGTTGGACATCCTTAGCACTGCCATGGAGGCAGGATAGGCTCCCGCCACCACCTCTGCTCACCAGCCATGAGCCCGGCTTCTGGCTGAGTGACGCTCCCCCTGTGGGAGTGCACTGACCACCAGGGGGCAGCTCCTGCGTTGAACGGGATTGGGCTGAAACTGGCTCTCTGACATCCCGCGAGGGGTCCCAGATTGCAAGAGAGTGCAGGCCAGGCCGAGGGACCCCACCGGTGCACGATTGAGGCTAGAGAGGGACTCAGGAGGTTGGCCAGCCAGGGAGGGACTGCTGGAGGGCTCCAGGGCGTGTCTGGCCCGTCTTGCTCAGTCCCGATTGACTGGACCCCAGCAGCAAGCTAACCTACCAGTCGGAGTTTCTGCCCCTGGTGGTCAGTGCACATCATAGTGAGCAGTTGAGTGGCCTTAGCATATAATTATCATATTACACTTTGATCGGTTGAACAGATGACTGGATGACCGGACACTTAGCATATTAGGCTTTTATTATATAGGATGTCCAGAATAGGCAAATCCATAGAGATAGAAGGTAGATTCATGGCTGCCAGAGGCTGGGGTGAGGGAGGGGGAATGTGGAGTGACAACTAATGGGCATGCAGTTTCTTTTTGGGGTGATGAGGTGTTCTGGAATTTGATAGTGGTGGTGTTAGTAAAATGTTATGAGTATGCTAAAATCACTGCATTGTACACTTTCAAAGGATGAATTTTATGGTATGTGAATTATATTTCAATAAAAATGCAAAAGAAGAAATAAGGGTGAAAATAAAAGATTTTTATTTATGGTAAAATTGAGAGAATTTTATAAACAACTGGCCCCTCATTAAAGGAATTTCTGAAGAATGAACTTGAGAAGGAAAATGAACTCAGAAAGAAAGTCTGAGACCCAAGAAGGGTAAATTTTATTTATTTATTAACGTATATCTTTATTGATTTCAGAGAGGAAGAAAGTGTGAGAGATAGAGACATCAATGATGAGAGATAATCATCGATTGGTGTGCAGGTTGATGCTCAACCACTGAGACACACTGGCCGGGCATGATAGGTAAATTTAAACAAACACACTGTCTAAAACAATGTCTACCCCATGGGGTTAAATAAGAGATGGAGCTAAAAGGCTGGTCCTTAACTAAATGGAATTAAAGCTTTCAAAGTACTTTGCATTGTTCAGGAGAAGGGTAAGATATTGATTAACTTTAGACTATGTTAAGTTAGGTAATCATTTCAAAATGCTGAGTCACCAAAAAAAGAATAAGAAATAGAATGCCTATCTTCCACACTAATAGATGGAGTAAAAAAATGCAATGAGTAAAACACCTCAATCAATTCAAAACAATGCAACAAAGAGGACAAAAAAAACAGCACAAAAACCCTTAGGAAGCAGAACAAATTTAAGCACAAAATAAGATCATAGAGATAAAGCCAAACATATGTATAATCTCTATAAATATAAAGAAACTGAACTCTCCAGTTAACAGATTGGATTAAAAAAAGAATGGCCAAATGCCGCTTACATGAAGCACATCTAAAACATGAAGACAGACAAAAGGTAAAACAGTGAAAGAATACAAGAAAAATATTAACCAAAAGAAAATTGGCACAATTATATTAATAGCAGACGAAATAGACTTTAAGAAAAATAGGTCAATATATAAAATTTAAATTCCTCAGGAGAAAATAGTTCTAAATTCATGGATACTTAGTAATATAAGTCCCTTATCACATACATGATTTGCAAATACTTTCTCCCATTCTGTAGGTCGTCTTTTTACTTTATTGACAGTGTCCTTAGAAGACAAAAGTTTTCAATTTTGATGAAGTCCATTTTATCTATTTTTTTTCTTTTATTGATCATGCTTTTGGAGTCATATCTAAGAATACTTTGCCAAATTCAAGATCATGAAGGTTTACCCCTATGTTTTCCTCTGAGAGTTTTATAGTTTTAGTTCTTACATTTAGGTCTTTGATCCACTTTGAGTTAATTTTTGTGTATGGTGTGAGGTAAGGGTTCAATTTTATTTTTTTTGCATGTAGATAACCAGTTGTCCTGGTATCACTTGTTGAAAAGACTATTCTTTCTCCATTGTATGGTCTTGACACTCTTAGTTAAAATCAATTGACCATAGACATATGGTATTTCTGGACTCTCAATTCTAGTGCATTGATTTATATATTAGTATCTATTTTTTGTGTGTGCTAGTACTATACTATCTTGATTACTGTTGCTTTGTAGCAGGGTTTTTAATTATTATTGATTTTTAGAGAGAGAGGAAGGGATAGAGGGAGAGAGAGAGAGAGAGAGAGAGCCATCGATGTGAAAGGGAAACATTGATTGGCTGCTTCCTGCATGCCCCATACTGGGGATCAAGCCCCCAACCTAGGCATCGAGCCTGAAACCTGGGCATTTGGTTTGATCCAGAATTGAACCAGAAACCTTTCGTTGCATGGGATGATGCCCAAGAAACTGAACCACATTACCCAATTTTAGGTTTTGAAATCAGGAAGTGTGAGTCCTCGCTACTCTTCTTTCAAGATTGTTTTGGGTATTCCTGGTCCCTTGTCAATTTCTACGAAGAAATCAGCTGGGATTCTGACAGGGGTTGCATTGAGTCTTACGTCACTTTTCTGGGTTAGAACATTCCAATCAGCCTGTCCACCAGGGTGGAACCAAAGGACCTCCTTCCTGCCTAAGCAGGTCTGGTGTGGCCTCCTGTGTGTGTGTCCTCAAGAGGCCACATCAGCGTGGGCCTCCCTGGGACTGACTGAGGGCGGTAAGAATGTCAATGACTAAAATAGGAACCCAAGTCTTTGAGACCCTTCCAAGGTTGTCGCCATGACCGTAGTAATGGACGATCTTAGGTTGGGTCCCCCAAGAAGCAGACCTGGAGATAAGGATTTGAATAAAAGTAGTTCTGTGGGGGGTGGTCCTGGGAAGTACTAGAAGGAGAGTGGGGAAATGGTCCAGGTTGGGGCGGGACGCCAGGAGAGTGAGCCTAAATGAGCAGGTTATTGCTTGAGCATCTGGAGCTCAGTCCCATTGGGGACCTCTGGGAGAGGGAATAGAACCTTGGAACTACTGAGATTTTCATTAGATGATCATTGGTTGGGGGGAGTCTGTCCTGAGCATTGTAGGATGTTTAGCACCATGCTAGCCTCTACCCACCAAATGCCAGTAGCAACCATCCAACCAAAATGTCTGGACATTGCCAAGTGTCTCATTAAGGGCAAGATTGTCCCTGGTTGAGAACAGCTGGGTAGAACGGGTCTCAGAATTGTCCTATCCAAGAGGGGAAGGAGCTGGGGTATCTACACACCAGCTCCCATTCATCAGTATTTTAGGGATGTTCTGGGGGACATCAGTCCCTGGTACCTCTGGCCTGTGCTGAGGGTCTACTATGATTCCAGGCCACAAAAAGCTCCCAGGCAGTGTTGCAGGTGCTCATAGTAAGAAGCCACCAGCGTGCGTGGAAATAATGAGCGGATGTGGGCACACAACAGTGCAGCTCCGTGGGTCATGCTGTGTGCGGCTTTGGGGACCCTAATTCCTCCCAGATCTGTAGCTCAGCTTGGAGTCCATGTTCCTGGGGCTTTGCAGCTTCCAGTGTGTATAGTGTTGAAACTAACCCACTCTGGGGCAGGCTTTTGGCCCCTCAGCCTGATTCCCGGTTCTCAGCTCTGTCACAGGTCTGGCTCAGCCCCTGAAGGATGAGGAAAGATGGCCTGCGAAGAATTTTAGATTGAACAGCCCCTAAGTGATATTGTTTTCAGAGGTAGAAGGCATGGGGGTAGGGGAAGGAAGGTGGGCTGACAGAATCCACCTCCTCTCCCTATCTCAGCTCCACAAAACGAGTCTCAGCTCATTGCAGGGTCTACTGAATATGAGGATCTGCAGCCTCTAAGGATGCTCTCCTTTTTTTTTTTTTTTTAAATATGTTTTTATTTATTTTGGAGAGAGAGAGAGGAGAGAGGAGAGAGAGAGAGAGAGAGATCCACATGAATGATTGGCTGCCTCCTGCATGTGCCCTATTGGGGATTGAGGGGATTGAGTCAGCAACCTAACGGGGAATCAAACTGGTGACCTTTCCGTGCATGGAGGATGCTCAACCAACTAAGCCACACAGACCAGGGCAGGGTGCTCTCCTTTCTGAGTATGCTGAGTGGCTGTGGGCAAGCATGCCTCTTCTCTGTGTGGCCTCTATCTCCCTTCTGTGAAAAACAGGGGGTGGACCAGGTGACCTTGAAATGTCCTTCCATCTTGAGTGACTGCTGAGAGCTCAGAGAGGCCGTGAGGAGTCACCAGGCAGCCTGGGCCTGGGGGCAGACGGAAAATGTGACTTCGTGACAGCTCGGCCCCCAGTGGCGCTGCTGGCCTCTGATCTCTGAGCGTTTCCACGGCGCGCCTGACACCGGGCCGGTCACAGCCCAGCGCGGCCCCTCGCTCACTCAGGAACATCTGCTACAGCATTTACCACGTTAATAGATTAGCTTTGAGAATCGGGCAGGTGCTTTCCACCCAAGCCAGAAAACATCAAAATCAGATTGCTCTCCAAGCCTTTCCGCACAGGCAATCGAGTTAGAATGACTCATACGGTCTAACAGATAATAAAACACACATAACATTTGCTTTAAGGTACAGGCGGGGGTATTTTGTCCCGCGCTTAGGAGAAACAAAAACTCACTCTATTTGGGAATAGGGTAATTGAATACAGATGGGAGGAGGTAAATGAAAGAATTTAGCAAATATCTCAGTGGAATAGCTAATGGGAATGAGACAGAATAGGAAATTAAAAATTATTCGAAGCAGATGGACCATTCTTTGAGTTTTTAAAAATTTATTAGGGCCGCAAAAAAATGTGTCTGTTTATTTTCTATGGCCATGAAATTAATGACTTGGTGAGTTTTGCTTGTGCAATTTTATGACTGCCATGTCATCTGTCATAATTTGGGGGCTGTTTGATATGGATTTATGAATGTCCCCTCCCCCCTACCCCTCCCTGATTTATTGGTGTGGGTCACATGTGAATTAGGCTGTCCCCCATCGAGGCTGCAACACCAATGGCAGCATAACCCTGCAGGCCCTGGGCGGGGCGGGGTGGGGGCTTCGGGGATTCCTGGCCCAGAGGTGAGTGGACAAGCTGTGGAGGGTCACTCCAGGGCTGTGGGAAAGAGCAGGCTTGACCTGGCTGAACTTCCTCTGTGAGGATGACCCCGGCCAGCACGGGGGAGGAGGAGGTATTGGGAAAGGTTCTGGAAACCTGCTGGAGGCAGGAAGCCAGCCCAGGCTGCTTGTGCTTGGCTGGGAGTGCGGTGAGGGCTGTTGCTGCAGCCTCAACCCAGCCTAAGGGCCACTTGGCTCCCTGTCCCTGCAGCCCCCATCGCTGGGCTCACCTGCCCACAGACCTGAAGCCCAGGGGAGGAGAAAAATATTCGCTTTTTTGGGAATCTGTTGGTGCCTGGCCAGGTGCTGGGGGCTTAGATGCATTCTCTGGATGGTGGTTAAAATGGGGCTTTATAACCATAGACCTGAGTCTGAGTTTTGCTCTGATTCTAACCAGCTGTGTGGTTTTGGGCTGGTCACTGCCCTCTCTGAATCTCAGTTTTTTCCTCTGTAAAGTAGGAATACCTAATGTTAGGGAAGTTCTGAGGGTCCAAAGAGATCCCCTCGCACACGGCGAAGTGCTAGCTAGTAAAGGGTAACATTATTATTCTTAACTAGAGGCCCTGTGCATGAAATTCGTGCACAGATAAGGTCCCTACGCCTGGCCAGTGGTCAGGGCCTATCTGTAGGGCAACCAGCGGGGCTGTAGGCGGGGGCTCCCACTGGCACCTGCCTTGGCTGGCCTGGCCCCACCCACTTGCTGGCCCCACCCCCGGCTGCCGCTGGTCACCTCCCTCTGCGGGGTGACCAGTGGGGCAATCGGGGGGCCCCCTCTGGCAGCCGCCTTGGTCAGCCTGGGACCTGCAGGTTGGGGGCAACTCCTGTGTTGATAGTATGCCCTCTGGTGGTCAGTGTGTGTCGCAGTGACTGGTGGTTCTGCCGTTTGGTCGATTTGCATATTAGCCTTTTATTAGGCTAATCGACCTGTTGCTATGACATGCACTGACCACCAGGGGGCAGATGCTCAACACAGGAGCTGCCCCCTGGTGGTTAGTGTGCTCCCCCTGCTCAGCCAGAAGCTAGGCTCATGGCTGGCGAGCACAGTGGTGGTGGTGGGAGCCTCTCCTGACTCCACTGCAGGTAAGTGATAAGGAGCAAGGGGTCCCAGAATGCGAGGGCCCCAGACTATGAGAGGGATGTCTGATTGCTGGCTTGGGCCCGATCCCCGGGGGTTTTGGGCCTAAGTTGGCAGATGGTCATCCCCTGAGGGGTCCCGGACTGTGAGAGGGCGCAGGCTAGGCTGAGGGACCCTCCCCCTGAGTGCACGAATTTTGTGCACTGGGCCTCTAGTATAGGATAATCATCCTGTCAGCATCTTGAGGTAGATATTATTATGTCCATCTGACAGAGGGGACACTGAGGCTCAGAGAAGTTAAATGAGTTGCATGAGGGCACACAGGTAAAGGGATGGAGATGGGTTTTCCACACAGACTTGCTGTTTCTTCCATAACTCAGGCCCAGCGTATTCTAGATTGGAAAGGCCCAGCCCCTGGAGGCACAGTTCAGGCTCAACTCATGAGCTTGTTCTCTGGTTCTTTGGCCTGGGGATCCCCCACAAACTCAGTCCTGGTGACCAGTTTCTCTTTTTTTAAAAAATAAATCTTTATTGTTCAGATTATTACAATTGTTCCTCTTTTTCCTCCCCATAGTTCCTCTCCACCTGGTTCCCACCCCACCCTCTGCCCTTTCCGCCCCCCACTGTCCTCATCCATAGGTGTACGATTTTTGTCCAGTCTCTTCCTGCACCCCCACACCCCTTTCCCCCCGAGAATTGTCAGTCCACTCCTTTCTATGCCCCTGATTCTATTATATTCACCAGTTTATTCTGTTCATCAGATTTTTTATTCACTTGATTTTTAGAGTCACTTGTTGATAGATATGTATTTATTGTTCATAATTTTTATCTTTACCTTTTTCTTCTTCTTCCTCTTCTTAAAGAATACCTTTTAGCATTTCATATAATACTGGTTTGGCGGTGATGAACTCCTTTAGCTTTTTCTTATCTGTGAAGCTCTTTATTTGACCTTCAATTCTGAATGATAGCTTTGCTGGGTAGAGTAATCTTGGTTTAGGTTCTTGCTATTCATCACTTTAAATATTTCTTGCCACTCCCTTCTGGCCTGCATAGTTTCTGTTGAGAAATCAGCTGACAATCGTATGGGTGCTCCCTTGTAGATAACTGTTTTTCTCTTGCTGCTTTTAATATTCTCTCTTTGTCTTTTGCTCTTGGCATTTTAATTATGATGTGTGTTGGTGTGGTCCTCTTTGGATTCCTTTTGTTTGGGAACTAGAGAAAAATATTCGCTTTTTTTGGAATCTGTTGGTGCCTGGAATCTGTTCTCTGCGCTTCCTGGACTTGTAAGTCTACTTCTTTCACCAGGTGGGGGAAGTTTTCTGTCATTATTTCTTCAAATAGGTTTTCAGTATCTTTCTCTCTCTTCTTCTGGCACCCCCATAATTCTGATGTTGGTATGCTTGAAGTTGTCCCAGAGGCTCCTTACACTATCTTCATAGTTTTGGATTCTTTTTTCTTTTTGCTTTTCCAGTTGGGTGTTTTTTGCTTCTTTGTATTTCAAATCTTTGACTTGACTCTTGTGATCCTCTAGTCTGCTGTTGGATCTCTGTATAATATTTTTTATTTCAGTCAGTGTATGCTTAACTTCTAGTTGGTCCTTTTTCATATCCTCGAGGGTCTCGCTAAATTTATCGGTCTTTTCTAGAAAATTCTTTAAAAACCTTATAACCGTGGTTTTGAACTCTATATCCAGTCATTTGCTTTCCTCCTTTTCTGTCATTTGTGACCTGTTTCATTGTCTTAGCATTTTGGCTGCTTCCCCGAGTTGATAGAGTGGCTTTGTGTGTTAGGTTTCCTATAGGGCCCAGTGGCTCAGCCTCCCCAGTTACCTGAGGTGGACACTCTTGGTGCACCCCTTTGTGGGCTGTGTGCACAGTCTTGTTGTAGTTAAGCCTTGATTGTTGTTGGTATCACTGGGAGGAATTGACCTCCAGGCCAATTGGCTGTGAGGATCAGCTGTGTCTATGATGGGAGAACTTCTGTGCTGGAAACACCCTTATGAGGCAAGACTTGCTTCAGTGGGGCTTTGTTGCTCACTGAGTCTGCCCCCTGAGTGTGTCCCTTATGGATCTGAGGAGTTGTAATCTGGATGGTCCCACTCTGACCCCTGGGTACACTGGCTCTTGGATCTCCAAGGAGGTGCTAATTTAGCCTCTGCCTGAGGCCACCCAGCAGGAGCTGCGGAGAGATCTGCAGATTCCTCTTCTTTGTTTGGGTTTTGGAGGTGCCCAGATGAGGCCCAGCTGTGAGGCAATGCAAGCTGCTGCGGGGCCTTGGGCCTTCTTTTGGATGTTCTGGGTCTCACTGACTCAGCTGCAGTCTGTTAGGTAAGTTTAGAATTCAAAGGACCAGGCCATTCATATGCAAAAGCCTCTGTGCTCACCTTGGATGGGTGGAATCTTAGGGTGGAGCAACCAGCAATGGCTTCCCGTCAGCCCTGCCCTAAGAGGCCCCTGGGTCTCAGTGTCCTGCGGTAATTGCTGCAAGCACCTTTGAGAGAAAGCTGCCCTCGAGTTTCGCCCGCTGCTAGACAGTCCAGTTTCTCCCAGAATGAGTCTGGGTCCCCAGAGTCTCGCCCAGAACTGGAGTTCAGAGTAGTCAGGAGCTTTTGTCTCCCTCCCACTTGAAAAAGACAGCTGCATACTCAGTTGCCAGCCTTCTCCACGCGCACGCCTCCATACCTCTGCCTTCCGCAGCTCCTGTGAGTCTCAGTGTGCTTTTCTCTTTCCTTCTAGTTGTAGAATTTCCACTCAGTCAGCCTTCCTGTGGTTCTGGATGATGTTCGTTTTGTCTTTTAGTTGTAGTTTTGAAATTGTTGTGCAAGGCAGCAGTTCAGGTGTTTACCTATGCTGCTATCTTGGTTTTTTAAAATTACCCTGACCAGTCTCTTTTGATGCTCTGGCTCCCTAGAGGGACAGAGAGCCTCTTATTAACCCCACTACTGGGGCTAGCTGGGTACCCATCTAGGTGTGGGTGGGAGGGTCTGTCCAGCCTCAGGACCATGCCTGTCTCAATCCCCTTCCCACCCTGACCCTCTCCTAGAGGACCCTGGAGGCAGGGCAGGCAACAGTGCTCGAGGTCCCCTCAGGTTGGGAGTTCTCTGATGGCAAATCCCTGCCTTGGCCAAATGCCGTGTTCTGTGAGGTTTGGCCTCAGGACAGGCTATGGGTGGCTCTGAGTCCCATCTGAGCTCTTCTCCTTAGCCACACCTGTTCCCAGGAATCCAGGCCCCTCATGTCTCTCTGCACTTCCAAATTAGTCACAGTAATAACTCCCATTGCCCTAGCCAGTTTTTCTCAATGGATAGAGCATTGGCTCGTAGACTGAAGGGTCCCGGGTTTGATTCTGGTCAAGGGCACCAAAAAATAAAAATAAAAAACATAAAAAAAACCCCTGACTTACTGAGTACCTGTGATAGGCCAGGTCCTGTTCAAGGTGACTTGTTCATGCAATCAGCCATTGATTCTTCCACTAGTTAAATATTTGTTGAGTGCCTTCTGTATAGCCTGGCACTGTCCCAACACTAGGGGTAGAGCAGGGAACAAAACACACATGGTTGCCCTAGCTGGTTTGGCTCAGTGGATAGAGCGTTGGCCTGAGGACTGAAGGGTCCCGGGTTCAATTCTGGTGAAGGGCACGTACGTTGGTTACAGGTTCCCCGGCCCTGGTTGGGGTGCATGCAGGAGGCAACCAATCGATGTGTCTCTCTCACATCGATGTTTCTCTCTGTCTCTCTCTCTCCCTCTCCCTCTCCCTTCCACTCTCTCTAAAACTCAATGGAAAAATATCCTCAGGTGAGGATTAACAAAAAGAAAAAAACAAAAAAAAACCAAACCAAACCAACCAAACAAAAACCCCCGCAGTGGTCCCTGCCCTCACTGAACCTACATGCCAGTGGGGTGGATAGGCAGTCAATAGACGCATTGCTCTCTAACGTGCTGGGTAGTGTTAAGGGCTTTGAAGAAAACGAAAGCACGCCAAGGCTAGAGAGGCATGGCGGTGTGGTGGGTCCGTTTTACGTAGACCGATGGAAGCAGGCCTCTCTGAGCGAGACCTGAGGGAAGTACCATACGTGTGGGTGTCCAGGAAGGAGTTTCCAGGGACGGGAACAGCAAGAGCAGGGCTCTCAGGTGGGAGGATGGTCGGAGAGGTCAAGGAACAGCAAGAAGGCTGGAGCAGAATAAATGAGGAGAGGGATTTGTAAGTACTTTACCTCACTTAACCCTTCCCACCGTTCCCCAAGGTGGGTTTTGTTAACCACAGTTTCACTGATGAGGATATGGGGGCTCAGGAGGTCAGGCCAGTTGGCCCAGGTCACACAGCAGAGAAAGGTTCCCAGCCTGGATCTATGGATTCTCTCTCTGGCACACTACTTCTGCAGAGAGTACAACTGGGTGACCCAGCCGAGTGGGGCCCAGGGTCCAGACACAGCGTGAGGGCCGGCGGTGTCTGGAGTGTGCAGCCTGCATGCAGGCAGGGCTTGCTCCTGTGGTTGGGGGGCCGGTGGCAGCCCCAGTGGTAAGGTTTCTTTAAGGCTGGAGAGCTGGGCACCGACAGGGCAAGATGAACGAAACCCGGCCGAGTTTCCTGAGTGGTTTTCATCCAGATGATCTCTAGGAGGATAAGGTTTAAGAAGACTGATTCCCTGGAAGGGAGGACGGGAAGGAGCAGGGCTCCTGGTGGGCCTGCCCACAGTGGAAACATCTCTTGTCTTTGAATAAAGGAAACCACTGCTTTGCAAGGTGTGACTGCCTGGGCTTAGTGACCTGCGTGATGTGCAGGCCTCAGGAGTGGGTGGTGGGACCGGACAGGGGTGGTGTCCTGCCTGCGAGGAGGACAGACGGAGCAGCTCCCATCCCTCGGGGCAGCGGTGCCTGCAGTCCCTACAGTGTCACCCAGTCTCCTCAGCTCCCCTGGATGTCTCCATCCCCAGCTTCCTCACCTCTGACTGACTTCAGGGTTCCTGTTGATCCCATGCACTCACAGCCTCGTGCCTCGGGGCCTCTGCTCATGCTGGGCCTGGGCCTAGAAGGCTGCCATTCATTATTCTGTGGCAGGGCGGCCAGCGAGGGGGCACTGTGTGTGTGTGTGTGTGTGTGTGTGTGTGTGTGTGTGTGTGTGTAAATGATACATGAACTCCTATCATTGAGGAAAGCTGCTATAAAAGTTGCAGAGGCCTGGGAAAGGATCCAGACTCCAACTCCTTTTGTGTACGATTTGAAGGTATTAATTTTTAGAATGTGTCCGCGATAAAGGCTCAGTGGCAGTGTTCTAAATTTGGCTGTGGTGGTGGCTGTACATATCAGTGACTATACCAAAATCCACTGATTTGCACATTTTAAATGGGTGAATTGTGTGATTTGTGAATTATCTATAATAATAAAAGCATAATATGCTAATTAGGCCGGACAACCAAAGGACCTTCCGGACATCACTCTGGACGAAGCCGCAGTGGTGGGGGCCGGGCAGAGGTGGTTAGGGGTGATCAGGAAGGCAGGCGAGCAGTTAGGGGTGATCAGGCAGGAAGGCGAGTGGTTAGGAGCAATCAGGCAGGCAGGCAGAGGTGGTTAGGAGTGGTCAGGCAGGCTGGCAAGTGGTTAGGGGTGATCAGGCAGGCAGGCAGAGGTGGTTAGAGGTGATTAGGCAGGTAGGCGAGTGATTAGGGGTGATCAGGTAGGCAGACAGAAGCGGGTAGGGGTGATCAGGCAGGCAGGCAAGCAGTTAGGGGTGATCAGGCAGGCAGGTGAGTGGTTAGGGGCAATCAGGCAGGCAGGCAGAGTGGTTAGGGGTGATCAGGCAGGCAGGCAAGTGGTTGGGGTGATGAGGCAGGCAGGCGAGTGGTTAGGGATGATCAGGCAGGCAGGTGAGTGGTTAGGGGTGATCAGGCAGGCAGGCAGAGTGGTTAGGGGCGATCAGGCAGGCAGGCGAGTGGTTAGGGGCGATCAGTGACCTTGGCCAACTGGCCAGATATGGATCGGGCCTAAACTGGCAGTTGGACATCCCCTGAGGGGTTCTGGATTGCAAGAGGGTGCAGGCCGGGCTGAGCTCCCCCAGCCCCATGCACGGATTTTGTGCACTGGGCCTCTAGTATCACAATAAAGTAGTTACAAAAACAACAAAAAGACTCAGTAGCAGGGACGGCTATTGAGGTCCCTGAAATAAAACCACCATGGACAGGCAGGGGACAAGTGTGTTGGCTGGTAGAAGGGGGGTGGCTCTGGGTAGGGCAGGGAAGGGAGCGGAAACCAAAACCTGCCTTGGTCTAGGCCCTTGGTCTAGATTCTAGGGGCAATCGTGCAGGCGAGCAGTTAAGAGCCAGATTGATTTGTGTCCTAGGATTTTGTGTGTTGTGAACTTGTTTTTAGAGAGAGGAAAGCAGAGAGAGAAACATCAACCATTTGCCTCCTGTATGCACCCCAACCAGGGATCGAACCTGCAATCTAAGTATGTACCCTGATTGAAAAACCCACAACCTTTTGGAGTACAGGAAGATGCTCAGCCACCCTGCCAGGGCATTAAAAAATATTTGTAGCCCTAACCAGTTTGGCTTAGTGGATAGAGCATTGGCCTGCAGACTGAAAGGTCCCAGGTTCGATTCCGGTCAAGAGCATGCACCTTGGTTGTGGGCACATCCCCAGTAGGAGGTGTGCAGGAGGCAGCTAATCGATGTTTCTCTCTCATTGATGTTTCTAACTCTCTATCCCTCTCCCTTCTCTCTGTAAAAAATCAATAAAATATATTTTTTAAAAAAATATTTGTAGAAAATTTCAAACAGATAAGGATACCAAAGGACTCTTTAAGAAAATGTCGAACAGGAATTTTCAAATATCCAAATGGAAAGAGAATAGTACAATGAGCCCCTGTGTACCCATTATCTAACTTCAACAATGACCAACTCATGGACATTGTTTTTCATGGACATCCCCATTCACTTCAGCCTTTTCTGAAGCAAACCCACATCTCATCATTTCATCTGAAAACACCACTACACCTAAAAGAATTAATAAGAATTCCTTAAGATCATGAAATATCTAGTCATTATCCACATTTCCAAATGTTTCATTAATGTCATACTTTTAAAAAATGGATTGTCTGTGTCAGAATCTAAATAAGGCCCATACATTGTGATTAGTTGCTATATCTCTAAGCCTTTTTCTATTCATAAGTTCCTTCTCTATTTTTTTTCCTTGAAGTTGATTTTTTTAAAGAAACTGGATTATTGTTCAGAAGAGTTTCCCACAGCCTGAATTTTCTAATTGTATGTTGAGCAAGCTTCTGGACTCTGAATTTCCTATAAGTTGGAAGTTGTATTTAGAGGTTTGGTTAGTTTCAGGGTTTTTTGTTTGTTTGTTTGTTTGTTTGTTTGTTTCTGTTTTTGGCAAGGCTGCCTTAGTGGTAGTGGCGTATCTTCCATCAGAAGACACATAATGTCTGGTTGTCTGTCTTTTTGTGATATTAGGAACCATCAATATCCAATGCCTAGATCCATGAATTCATATGGGGCTGTACAAACTATCATTTGTTCTTTTTGATTGAGTAGAGAAACTTCTCCTGGACTATTTGGTTACCCAGTGGTACAGTTCATATAGGAATGGCAGGATAAGGCTGAATTCATCTTTTCATTTACCAGTCTTCAAAGGAACATGTTAGTTTATTATAACCCTCCTGGGTTTGTTGTCTTGTTTGCTTTTAGTATCAGATGAGCTTATAGATTTAAACACATTTGATAGATTTTAATCCATTGCAGTTAGTTTTCGTATCGATGCCCAGCTTGTCCTCCCTTTGACCAGTGGGAGCACTTGTTGGCACTGCCCTAGAGGTCTTTGCAGAGTCCTTGCTAGATGTTATGACAAGGCTCACATTGTACTGTTCCTGCCTTAGAACCAGGATCAGCCACTTCCTGTGGGGGAATAAATCTAGATCCATTTGAGGGGAGGGACATCCTCTCTCACATCATGTATACCTCTTTGGCTTGGGCACTGCATGACCCAAAGAGGTCAACCCTATTCCATTGCTGTGGACAGAGCAAGTGTCAAAGGTCTCAGTATAAATAATACTTCCTCAAGAAAACCCTCCCTGCTCGTCAGACCATATCAGCAGCTCCTCGTTACTTTTCCTGCTTTG
This sequence comes from Eptesicus fuscus, assembly GCF_027574615.1. Classification (NCBI taxonomy): domain Eukaryota; kingdom Metazoa; phylum Chordata; class Mammalia; order Chiroptera; family Vespertilionidae; genus Eptesicus; species Eptesicus fuscus. The sequence continues at coordinate 15,146,972 of NC_072489.1, read as the reverse complement.
CTAGTTTTTTTTTTTTTTTTAACAGTCAACAGTCTTAATTGCAAGCAACAGAAACTGCCCTAAATGAAAAAGGGGTTGATTTTTAAAAAGTATTTCTTAGAATATTGGTTTGACTACATTGACAGATAGCTAAAGATAGAGGGTTTATTTTTCTCTTGCAAAAATATAAGATAACTAGAGGCCTGGTGCACGAAATTCGTGCACGGGGTGTGTGTGTGTGTGTGTGTGGGGGGGTGTCCCTCAGACCAGCCTGCACCCTCTCCAATCTGAGATCCCTCGAGGGATGTCCAACTGCCCGTTTAGGCCCGATCCTAAATGGGCAGTCAGACATCCCTCTCACAATCCAGGACTGCTGGCTCCCAACTACTCGCCTGCCTGCCTTCCTGATTGCCCCTAACCACTTCTGCCTGCCAGCCTGATCACCCCTAACCACTCCCCTGCCAGCCTGATTGATGCCTAACTGCTCCCCTGCCAGCCTGTTTGCCCATAACTGTCCTCCCCTGCAGGCCTGGTCACCCCTAACTACCCTCCCCTGCAGGCCTGGTCACCCCTAACTGCCCTCCCCTGCTGGCCTGATTGCCCACAACTGCCCTCCCTTGCAGGCGTGGTCCCTCCCAACTTCCCTCTCCTGCTGGCCATCTTGTGGCGGCCATCTTGTGTCCACATGGGGGCAGCCATCTTTGACATGGGGACAGCCATCTTGTGTGTTGGAGTGATGGTCAATTTGCACATTACTCTTTTATTAGATAGGATAGAGGCCTGGTGCACAGGTGGAGGCCGGCTGGTTTGCCCTGAAGGGTGTCCCGGATCAGGGTGGGGGTTCCCTTGGGGCATGGGGCATCCTGGGCGAGGGGCCTGTGGTGGTTTGCAGGCCAACCACGCCCCCCTGGCAACCCAAGAGGAGGCCCCCACTATATATATCTTATATATATAGTTATATCTTATATATATAGTTATATATATAGTTATATCTTATATATATAGTTATATCTTCTATAATTGAAACTTTGTAGCCTTGAGTGGAGGCCTAGGCAGGCCAGGGTGTGCGGAAGCTTGGCTTCCTCCATCGCCAGGGGCAACTCAAGCTCCTGCTCTCTCCAGCTCCGTGGCTGCCACCATTTTTGTTGGGATTTATTTATCTTCTATAATTGAAACTTTGTAGCCTTGAGTGGAGGCCTGGGCCTGCCAGGGTGTGCAGAAAACTTGGCTTCCTCCATTGCCAGGGAAACCCAAGCTTCCTGCTCACTCCGTGGCCACAGCCATCTTGGCTGGGTTAATTTGCATACTTGCTCCTGATTGGCTGGTGGGCATGGCTTGTGGGTGTAGCAGAGTGATGGTTAATTTGCATATCACTCTTTTATTAGATAAGATAAGTAGTCAAGGCAGAGGAGGCTGTACGGTGACTCAGCTTCTCAAAGTTGTTCAAGGGCCCAGGTTCCTTCTGTGTTGTTGCTCTATATCCTCCAGAACAGTGCTGTCCATTATAACTGCTGGTGATAATGGAAATGTTCTTTATTTGTGATGTTCAATACAGTGGCCACTAGCCACATGTATCTATTGAGCACTTGAAATGTTCTTAGAGTGACTGAGGAATTGAATTTTTTATTTAATTTAATTTTGATTAATTTAAGTGGGCACACATGGCTAATAGCTTTGATGTTGGATGCCATATCTCTAGAACAGGGGTCCTCAAACTTTTTAAACAGGGGGCCAGTTCACTGTCCCTCAGACCGTTGGAGGACAGGACTATAGTTAAAAAAAAACTATGAACAAATTCCTGTGCACACTGCACATATCTTATTTTGAAGTAAAAAAACAAAACAGCAAAAACACCCGCATGTGGCCCGTAGGCCGTAGTTTGAGGACGCCTGCTCCAGAACATTGCCCTTATCTGCTTGGTTAAAATAGAGTCCACAAATCCACCTTGTATATTTTGGGAAGGGGAGCAGAAAGGGGTGGGCAAGCAGCTTCCTTGTGAGGACACACATCACTTTCTCTCACATTCCATTGGTTGCAATTTAGAAGGCCTAGCTGCAAGGGAGTCTGGGAAATGAAGTCTCTAGTTGAAGAGCAGTGTGTCCAGCTGACACTCAGCAGTTGCTGCAGCTAATGCTGCTGATCCTGTATCTTGTTTACCATATGTCCCAGTATTGAGTGCTCTGGGATACAACTGAGGTGTAATATTGCCACTCCATATCTTAAAGCAGGATCTCGAGTTCCACAACTAACTGTACACTCATTTCATTATTTATTCCTTAAAAAATGTAGGAGGGAAGAAGGAACTGTCACTATTCCCCCTCCAATCTTGGCTTCCATCTTCATATCACCTTCTCCTTTGTGTGTATGTGTCTTGTCTGTCTCAAATTTCCCTCTGCCTCTCTCTTATAAGGACACTTGTCATTGGCTTTAGGGTCTATCCAGATAATACAGGATAAGCTACTCCGCTTTACTTACATCTTTTGCCATATAAGGTAAAACTCCCATGTTCTGGGATTAGGACACATACATATCCTTTTGGAGTCTCCATTCATCCCACTACAACTCAATTCACACACCTGGTAAGTGGGCTCCAGGGTTGCACAATTCCAGGGACACGGTGTTTAACGTAGCAGCCCTGCTGGTGACAGCAGAGCCAGCACTTGAATCCAGGCCAGCCTGATTCGAGAGCCCACTGTTTCCATCTAGAATTTAAGCTGTAAAGGTCTGACTGTTAGAGCAGTTCAAGGTCGGAGAGCCATGGTCAGCCTGTATCAACACTGAAGGCTCGGTTGAAGCTTACGTCACCCATGAACTGCTCAGCCCTACCATCACGGGCTTTCTTCGGGGTCTCTTTCCCCCCTTACTAGGTCCTCCCTTGCCCTGATGGGGTGTGCTATGCCTGTAAAGGCGAAGAATTCCTCACATCTGTAAAGTGCCTTTATGAAACAATTTCACATAATATGAAATTGAGGACATGTTTTTATTATTTTTAGAATTGGCGCCACTGTTCTTGATTTAAAAAGCAGAGGAGTTGAGTTCCTTTGTTACTTGTCAAGGAAAATAGTCCTCAGATTAAGTTGATTTCTGTACCTGACCCTTGCTTGATTTCTTTTTGGGGTCAATGGCCTTTGATAGGAAAAAATAACCACGCTCCTGCAGCCTGAGGAAGTGGAGAGACAACAGGAGGCTTGAGCAGCCCAAGGCAGGAAGAAGCCAGCCAGGGCAGAGGGCTGCGGAGAAGGAAGCTCCCCGAAGGCCTTGCTTGCCTCCATGGGGAGGCTGGGCCTGGGCTCTCAGAGGCCGGGTGCCAGGCTGGGAAGGTGCACCTTGCTGATGAAGGCTGCTCTTCCCCAAATGCAGGCACATGTGCCTGCATGAACACTCATGTTCATGCACTGCAAAGCTGCTCGCATTTTCATACTCAAAACCTACATAGACACACACTTGTGCTCACATGCGTGTGCATGCATGTGCATTCATATAAACTCATAAATAATTGATAGCACTTATTAGGCACTTACTACGTACTGGTACCATTTGATCAAGTGCTTTTTATTAATTAATTCAGTTCAATCCTTACCACAATGTTATTTCCCCCATTTAATAGATGTAGAAACTGAGGCACAGAGAGCCTAACTTGCCCAAGTTAGATTTGAATCCTGTCCATCTGGGTTAGTCGACTGCTTTACCCAGGCCCACATCTACTCTGATGTGACACATGCACACTCACACACATGCTGACACGCACAAGCTTGCACATGTACACGGAGACCCATGAGTGCACATGTGGACAAACACACCTGTGCACCCACAGGTTCTGCCCCTCACAATGCTGCAGTCTGGTTAGTGTGCAAATGTGCTCGGACACACTCACTCGCCCACTGACCTTCACGTGCACTCCAGTTGCCCCTCCTGCCCCCCTGCCCCTCCCAGGGACAGGTTTTCTGCTGAAGCCAATGACTGAGGCCAAGCCTGGCCGGGTGCCAGGGTCAGGATGGGGGCAGGGTGGCCACTGACAGGGTGATGGAAAGCAGGAAAGTCACAAATAAGCAAACAGCCCCGCCTGGACGCAGCCTCGCCGAGCATTTCCTGAATGTCCAGGGACATGTTTATTTTTTGACGACTGTCCAGAGCCAACCCCAAGTCTTTCTCTTCCCGAATGGCCGTCTTGATGGAGCCGTGGCGCTGTGGGTCTGGCTCTCTCAGGGCTGATGTTTACAAATGTCCCTCTTCTCTAACTGAGGCTGGGAGGCCCATGCCGGGTGGGCCCAGTTTACTTCTCAGCCTAATACCTCCAGCCCTGGGTGCCTTGCTGCGGCTTCCTGACCTCTGACCCCGCACTCTCCAGCCCACTCCAGCCTCCCTGCCTGGCCTTTGCTGAGCTGTCCTCTGCCTGAGATGCCCAATCCTGTTCTCTAGGTAAATCTACTCTCCTTGGACCTCACCAATGACACCTCCTCAAGGAAGCAGCCGAAGGTCTTTCAAAGTGCAAGGAATCTCTTCCTTTTGGCACTTAGAAACTTTTTAAAAATTTTAATTGCCCAATACACATAACATAAAATTTACCATCTTTTTAAAAAATATATATATCTTTTATTGATGTCAGAGAGGAAAGGAGGGGGGAGAGAGATAGAAACATCAATGATGAGAGAGAATCACCGATCGGCTGCCTCCTGCACGCCCCCTAATTCTGGGGATTGAGCCTGAAACTGGGACATGTGACCTGACCCAGAACTGAACCCTGACCTTCTGGTTCCTAGGTCAACACTCAACCACTGAGCCACATCAGCTGGGCTAAAATTTATCATCTTAATCTTACCATTTTGAAGTGCACAGTTTAGTAGTATTAAGCACACTCACATTTTTGTGCAACTACCATAAAACTCTTTTCATCTTGCAAAACTGAAATTCTGTATCCATTAAACAATACCTTCCTATTCCCCCTTCCGCCAGCCCCTGGCAATCACTCTTTTACCTTCTGTTTCTATGAATTTGAGTCTGCTAGGTACTGCATATAAGTGGAATCATACAGCATTTGCCTTTTTGTGAATGGCTTCTTTCACTTAGCACAATGTCCTCAATGTTCATCTGTGTTGTACCATGTGTCAGATTTCCCCCCCTTTTTTTTTTCAGTTGGTCAGTATTTTTTTTCCTTTTTATGGCTGAATAATATTCCATTGCATGTATAGACCACATTTGTTCATTCATTCATCCATCAGTGGACACTTGGGTTGCTTCCACCTTTTGGCTATTAACTATTGGATAATGATGCTATGAACATGAGTATGCAAGTATCTCTTTGGCACTTCGCTGTTGTTGTTTTTTTTTACTTTTTCTATTTTATTGATTTTAGAGAGAGGAATGAAGAGAGAGAGAAACATTGATTTTTTGTTCCACTTATTTATGCATTCATTGGTTGATTCTTGTACGTGCCCTGACCGGGGATCGAACCCTCAGGACCATGCTCTAACCAACTGAGCTATCCAGCCAGGGCGGCACTTTGTTTTTTTTTAAAACAAACTTGTTTATCTATTCATTTGTTGATGGTCATTTGGGTTGTTTCCAGTTTTGGCTATTACAAATAAAGCTGCTACAAACATTTGTCTACAAGTCTTCATATGGACCTATGGTTTCATTCCTCTTTTGCAAATATCTGGGAGTGGGTTGGATCATATGTTAGGTATATGTTTACCTTTCTAAAGTGACTGTCAAACTGTTGTCCAAAGTAATTGCACTATTTTATATTCTTAGCAGCAATGTGTCTAGTTCCTCTATTATCTCAGCAATACTTGGTATGGTCAGAGATTTTACTTTGAAATATTTACTCTAATAAGTGTGTAATGGCATCTCATTGTGATTTTAAATTTGTATATTTCTACTGACTATTATTTGCCTTTGTATATCTTCATTGGGAAAATGTCTGTTCACATCTTTTGCCCTTAAGTTCCATTCATGTTGGTGTAAATGGCAGGATTTTCTTCTTTATCATGGCTGAATAATATTCCATTGTGTGTGTGTAGATAATACATATATTATTATATTATATTATATTATATTATATTAATTATATTATATTATATTATATATTAGACTGCTTGAGTTGTTCTACAGTTCACTAAAATTATAAGATATTTTTATTGGATTGTTTGTTTTCTTATTATTGATTTTTTAGAGGTCTTTATATATTCCTGATACAAGTCCTCTCTCAGATATGTGATTTGCACATATTTCTCCCAATGTATGACTTGTCTTTTCATTTTCTTCACAATATTTTCTGAAGAGTATAAAAATTTAATTTTGATAAAGTCAAATTTATAATTTTTCCTTTCTCTATCATGCTTTTGATATCATATCTAAGAAATTTTTGCCTAATTCAAGGTCAAAAAGATTTCTAGAAATATTATAGCTTTAGTTTTTACATGTAAAGTCTATGACTCATTTTGATTTAAACTTTTTGCATATGGTATGAGATATGGGTTGAACTTCCTCTTTTACTATACACATCCAATTGTTTCAGCATCATTTTGTTAGGAAAGACTATCCTTTCTCCATGGAATTGTCTTTGCATTTTTGTGAAAATTAATTGTCCATACATGTGTGTGTTTCCTTCTATTGTATTGGTCTATTTATCTATCTGGATGCCAGTACCACACCATCTGATTAACTGTATGTAGCTTTATAATAGGCCTTGAAGTCAGGTAGTGTTTTGCTATTTTTCAAAGTTGTTTTTATGCTAAGTCTTTTGTATTTCCATTTGAATTTTAGAATCAGCTTGTCAATTTCTACAAAAAAGGCTACTAGATTTTTACTAGGATTGCTTTAATGCTGTGCTTCAATTTGAGGAACATTCTAGCCATCTTCTGACCCATGAACATTGTATATTTCTCCATTTATTTGGGTCTTCTTTGCTTTTTCTCAGTAATGATTCAGAGTTTTCAGGGTACTAGTCTTACACATCTCTTGTCATATTTATCCCTAAATAGTTCATATTTTTGATGGTCTTGTGAAGGATTTTTAAACTAATTTTTAAAATTGATTTTAGAAAGAGAGGAAGGGAAACAGATAGACAGACAGATAGATGATCACAAAGAACTTAGGTATCTTAGGGGTGGGGTGTGCATTTGGGAGGAACAGTGTACATTCATTCATTCATTCATTCATTCATTCATAAAACAGTTAGTGGGCAATGGCCTCTGCTAGGTTTTAGAGATGCAGGGGGTCTCTGCTTTAAATCTAGAGGGGGAAACAGATCTTGAACAAATAAACAGGTTATCAAATTGATGATTCTGCAATAAAGAAAAAACAGCATTTGTGTGATACAATTAAGGTTCATGGGGGAGATAAAGGGAGACCCCTCTGAAAAGGAAACATTGAAATGAGACCTAGGAGCAGAATAGAATGTTCCAGGTGGGGTAAAGCAGGCACAAGGGTCAGGGAGCAGGCAGTAGCTTGGCCCCTGCAAGGAGCCCTGACCAGGAATCGAACCCTCAACCTTAATTATATCACACACAATACAGCCGAAGCGAGGCGTGTGAGCTGGGGACAGAGGCAGGGCTGGGAACATGCAGAGCCAATGGCCTGGTAAGATGCCCACAGAATTTATCACCCAGACTAGGACACCTTTGAGACTGAAAGGGATGCTCCTAATAATAATGTTGGGATAACAGGTCACCTTACTTGTAGGTCAAGGTAAAGAGTTCAAGTTCCATTCTCAAGGATCTGAGAAGCCATTGGGGTCTCAAGGAAAGGGAGATGGGACCTGATTTGCACCTGGGGGCCTGAGGTAGCGCCATAGCACTCAGAAACACCTCAGCATCCTTCCCATTCTCATGGGGGAGACTCTTTGAGGAAGTTTTGGGAAATATTAGAAACTGGAGCGAGAGAAGCAGCCAGGAGCCCACAAGTGGCGAGCAGAGCCCTGCAGGGAGGGTGGTGAGCCGGTTACTGTTGCTGTGTGGCAGCCACCCGGTGGCCCTGTCTGACCATGCCACCTGTCTCATGCCTGCTCCCCACAAATGCCCTTCCCAGCAAGCGAATAGGAAGGAAGGAATGAGAACTGTCCCAATGCATGCCATGGACTGATATGGCGGGATGGCCCATCCTAGATCCATAGCCTCGATCTATCTGACCGTCCAAGATTTTACAAGGCATGAGTGTGAGATGTATGAAAAGGTGACAAGGCTCCTATTTTGGTGTTACTGGTCTACACCTTCCTGTGGGAGTTACCCCCTCATTTCGCTCACTCAGTACATTGTCTGTCCCAAGCAGAGGCCATAGCCGGCTCTGGAGCTCACACATAGGGGAGTGACCATGGTGTCAACCCTCCTCACTCACCCATAGATCCACAATTACAAACTCCTGCCATCAGGAGCTTGGGGTGGACGAAAGCCAGAGAAGATAGTAGCATAGGAAGGAACCAAATTTCCAAACTCCCCAAAGCTGTCTGTGCACATATCCAGGAAGTCCGTCTTCCTCCAGGTGGGTCCCAGGTCTCCTGCATGAGAATAAGAGATAGTCAAGGGTATGGACTGGGATGGCCAGCACTGTCCATTATGTAGCCAAGAGCCATCCCCTCTCCTTTCCTGTTAATAATGTGATTTGTGAAATTAGCACCTGGAGAATCCTGATCTTTGGGAAGCTGAGACCCTGGGCCATCTTCCAGGCCCAGGAGATAAATCATGTTTGGCTTAAATGAGTCATGGGAACTCATTCCCTTGGTCAGTGACTGGCCTAGCTCGGGGAGAAGGTGGGAGATATGAGAGCCAGTTCTGGCTAATGAGATGCAAACAGAAGTCTGCTGGGGAGGGCTCTTCGTACACACACACACACACACACACACACACACACACACACGATTGGCTGGAGAATTCCTTTTCTCTCTTCTCTCTAATCCCTTTTCCCTCCCTGGATTGACAGCATGATGCTTAGTGGTACAGCAGCCACTTTGTAACCAGAATGCAAGAGCTAGAATGCAAGGATGATGGTGTGGGAAGATGGAAAGAGCCTGGGTTCATGAAGTCATTCTTGAGTTGCACTGCCTCTGGCCTTTTTGTTATGTGAGTCAAATGACCTGTGCTTGTTTCAGCTGCTGCAGGCAGGCATTCTATGATGTGCTGCCAAAGTCTGGCCTTGACTTCCACCCCCATGATGCAGCTGAGGCTTCAGATTGGGGAACCCCCGCCCTCATCCTTAAAGGAGGAATTAAATGGCACGAAGGAATGAGGAGCTCCCAAGATCCTAAAGCCCAGCTCTGCCTCTTTCACCTCGCTGGGCCTTGGTCTCCACATCTGCACAATGGGGGCATTGAATCGGTCTTGGCTCATAGCGTTGTTGGGAAGGTAATGAGATAATAAATGGGATCCTGAGCAATCAACCAATCAATCCAGGAAATCACTGGACATAAAGTAACTGCTCAATAAAAGTGAGCCCCTTCCTTCTCTGGGAGTTACCCCTCCAACCCTGGCTGTCAAGTCACACACATCCATCCTGCATGTCACCCTGTGGCCATGAGAAGATTTTGCATTATGGAACCTTGAGTTTTAAAGGAAGTGTCAAATGTAATTTGGCAACACGAAGAATTAATTATGTGGTTGCCCTTAGAAAAGCCAGGGAGCTCAGTTTTGATTGTGAAATTGGTGCCGGCCCACAGGGGAGAGGACCCCCTCCCTCACCCAGGGACGTGAAGAAGGGGCAGAGACGATGCCTTGCATGGTCAGCACATTTCTGACCCCAGACCTCAGAAGTGGGGCTCCTTGAAGAGTGACCAAGGGATGGCGCTGAGGGGCAGAGAAGAAAATATTTCTAGGAGTGTCCCCCCTGTCACTGCAGCCCCTCCCTGGCCACCTCCGCCCTCCATGGCTGTGCACTCCATCTGTCAGCTGCAGACACACATGTGGCTGCTGTCAGTCCTTCCCCTTTAAGGGAAGGGAAGCATTTCCTGAAAGGGTGGTGGGGGAAGAGGGAGACAGGCAGCCAGAAGGGAGGCCACATTTGTCTCGATGACAAACCAAGGACAAAAGCTCAGTCTGGAGCATTCCAGGAGGGGGCTGGCGGCCTCCTCCTGAGGTTGGAGAGAACCATCCTCCCCTGGCCTCAGGGGCCCGGGGCATGTTTTTTTTTTGGGGGGGGTCAGTGTGTAGGGAGTGAGCAGCTGTGCGTGGACATCCAGGACCCACCCAAGTCAACAGCCTCCATCCCACGCCAGGCCTCCCCTCTCCAAGGAGTCTGGGTTTAATTTTCTGGTCAGTGAGAAAGGGAGGAGGAAGAGGACGAGGAGGAGGAGAAGAAAGGAGCCAGTTGAAGTTCTAATGCAGTCGGCTGGGATCTGTCACTCAGCACACAGCCCGCTGACGACTAGGGCAGCCCCAGCTGTAAGCAGCCCATGATTTATGGACACTGAGTGAACTCCTGCGGCAGAAACCAGCCTTGAGATCAGAGCAGCAATAGGGCCCTTTTTTTGGCAGGAGACAGGGCCTGCATTTTTCTCATTCATGCCAAACTGCTTTGCACGGCAATTAGCTCTGTCCTCATTTAGTCTCCAGTCCCAAAGGGTAATGAAAGTCATATATCATCTTCAAGACTGCTAATTATTGAGCTCGCTTACAGGTAGGCTTTGTAACTGTGAGAAGGGCCTGTCGGCCCAATATTTATTACTCTTCCAATAAGTAAGCAAGGTTGGGTGGGGGGAAGAGGAGGGAAAAGGGAGGGAAGGAAAGAAGGGGGGGAAAAACAACTTTCTGGAGAGACCGCCCAGCCCCAGCCCCGGGATCTCTGACATACCTTCTGCAAATGTGCTCATCAGAGGGAAACATCTTTATCCCACGGAGCCATTTTTCATGCCCCGGCAAAGCGGCCTGGGAGAGTGGAGAGTGGTGAGGAGAGGCCTGTGAAGGGGGCGGGCTGGGATCTGCTCTGGAGGGGGGCAGGGGACTGAGGGGGACAGCGGGGAGGAGAGCACAGGAGGAGAGCAGAACAGGGAAGGCAGGCAGAATCCCCCAGCCCCACCCGGGTCCAGGACATCCCACCCCTCATTCTTGGCCTGCTGGTGGCTGGTGAAGGGATGGCCAGGCCCGGGCCCGGGGTCAGCTGTGTCTGTCACTTCAGGGCGTGGGGTGTGTCAGGATAGAGCCAGAAAGGTTTCATCTGCGCGTTTTGCTCTATTTGGTTGTCCTGCCACTAAGTGGACCCACTGTCTGGATTATAATCGACGCCAGCGGGTTTCCGTGGGTGTGGTTGAAGAAAGGGGAGGTAGGCTCTTGTTTCCCATTCAAATGAACTTAAAAAATGCAACAACTTTTTAGAAAAAACTAGGCATAAACATTAGCCAGGGGCACACATGGTTATTTTTATTTGTTTTTTAACATCCCCCCCCCTTTATTTTATTTTATTATTTTTTCCATCACCATTTATCCCCCATATACCCTCTTCCACTCCCCACCCCATGCAGTCACCCCACTATCCAACTTACAGTTATTTTAAGTAGAGCTTACAATTAAAACAAGAGCTAAAATATACAAATATTTAATGGCTGTTAGATATCACACTCAACGTGTAACCAGTTATTTATTGAGGGAAAGGTTTTTTGCTGGTTTGTTTGTTTCCTAAAGAGCTGCTTATCGAACACTCACCAGCACACCGCTGGGCAGTGCCGAGGCCAGAGGGTAGCTCACAGGAACCTCCTGGTAACTTCTTTCCAAGAGGGACGTGCGGAGCGCACCGGGCAGGGAGGCTGGAGACCTGAGTTCTAGACCCGGCTTTGCTGCCGAGGGGTCCGGACTTGAGCTCTCTCTCCTCATTTGCATCAGGTGGCCACTTAGGTGCCTCCACGGCCACAATTAGGCACAAAATTACTTTCGTGAAGAGTCGAGAGCCACAAAATGAAGCTTAATTGAAATTAATTAAGTTTTCGCTCACAAACATAAGGCAGCTCCACCATCTGCGTATATATAACGGGCTAGGGTTGTGGGTGTATGTGCAAAACACATGTGGCCACATGAACCACACAGGGCGTGGAGGACATTCCTTCTGCTTCCCTTTCATTCTCCACCGTTTCTGCAGCTCGACAGACAGGGCTGGGAAGTCCCCTCTCCCCACCTCTGTGCCCTTCGGCCGGTGGCTTAGCTTCTCTATGCCTCGGTTTCCTCCTCTGTGTCTGCTCCTAGGGTGCTGTGAGGATTGAATGATCGTGCACATTGGATGCTGGGCACTGACTTGTTACATAGGAAGTGCCTGATACCCCTCCCCCCCCACCCCCCCGGAGTTGCTGCCATGTCTTCCCTGCATTGTTTCTTTCCTCTGGGAGAAAGGTGCCCCCCACCGAACTCCCAGCTGCCAGGACCCCAGTACAGGGGCGGGGCTGAGACAGCCGGGCTGTCCTCACCTCCTCCTCCGCTGGAGCCTCCCAACCCCAGCAGCTGTGCAAAGCTTTTCGTGTTCCTTCAGCTCCCATCCCTGGGAAGGAGGAGTGGCCCTGGAATGCCATGTTCCCAGGTGTGGGGGCTCCAGCTGCAGGGGTGTGCTCTGGTCTCTGTGGCGGGTCAGCGGGGAGGACACCAAGCAGGCTCTGGGACTCTCCAGTCCACTCACCCTGAGCCAGTCTGCCTTCTGCACGGCCAGCTCCTGTTTCTTACATGAGGGGGGCTGATCCTCTGCTTGGGCGTCTGGTGGTGACAGTCTGTGGGGTGGATGCCACCTGCCTGCCTCCTCCCACGCTCCTGCTCCCTGGTTCTGACCGGTTCTGGTTCTCCCCTATCACGCCTCTCCCTGCTCTGGGTGACTCCCCCCACAGTCTCTGAACACATGCACAGGATGTTCTTTCCCGCTTCTTTCAGCTGCCCCTGTCCCCTGATCCTGAGGGGTGGGTCTGCCAGCTTGGATGCAAGCCCCGCCCCCTCATTCTCTCTCCTGACCCTCTGTCTGACCTCTCCAGCCCACCCTGCAAACCACCTTCCATTCCTCTTCATTCTGGGCTTGTTTCTGCTTTCTTTTCAACTTCCTACCATCCCATCCCCACTTTCCAGGGTCTGGCCTTGTGACCACTTTCTGGACCTTTGACTTAAGGCTTCCTGAGAGTAGGTTGAACACACTGAGGTTGAGCAGGGCAACAATGAGTGGAACCAGGGTCTCTATCAAAGTCAGGACTCAGGGCTCCCTCCCTGGGCTCTGAGACTCATTGTGGTGAAGGCATCCTCTCTGCCCAGCCTCTCCTCACAGCAGGATCACGGTAGCCAGAGCTGTGGCCTCACATCCGAGCCCATGGAGGATGACGGATATCTGTCCCGAATCTAGTTTCAAAATCCTGGGAAGGACTTGATTGTCCAAGGTTAGGACACTTGCTAAACTCTGGACACCTCACTGTGCTGAGCAGATGGGGTCCTGGGAGGGGTCAGACATGGTGTTGCCCAGAAAAGGGGAGATGCCATGCAGGGCTCTGAGCAAGGACGCATCTGCTCTGCAGGTGGAGACCGTCTCCTGACAGTCTAGCACCTGCAACAGGTGCAAGCAAGGCCGCGGGGGCACTTGGTTCAGACGCAGAGGCTGCTGCCCCCTTGGAGACTTATCTTAGAGAGCCACAGCCATGTTTGGAGCTGGAGGGTAATCTTTTTATTTTTTATTTCTTCCCATGAACCAGGAGTGATCATTGCAGTGATTTGGCCAAGGTTCCAATGGGTGGCTCCAGCTGAGGTTGGGCTCCCAGCCCAGGAATGGGCAGGTGAGGAGAGGGGAGAGCGGAGGGAGTGTGCCTTCACCTGGGCCTCAGTTGCAAGATGCTGTTGGGAGCAAGGCTGTAGCAGAGGCCTCTGCCATTGGGCCCCACATTCAGTCAGGCCCTTTATCGTAGAAAACCTCTGGACCTGTCAATTGCCAAATAGTGGCATCAACGAATCTTCTCCTGCCCAAAGGCCCCAGGGGGCAGGGGCCAGCCAAAAGCTGAACCTTGCCTTCCACGTATGGGCCCTCCCTGCCTCGCCAGCCGCTGACATCATGGACACTCAGACATGCCAGTCCCTGGACCCCCTTGGCCTGCAGAGCCCCAGCCTGCTCCACGCACCCTGGCAGGTGAGCCTTGGACAGCCTCGGGTAAAGGAGTGACTCGAGGCCTATGATAATGTGGAACTCTTGCCCACAGGAAACTGGGTCAGAACAAAGAGGGGGAAATTCACTTACATTTTGAATTCATGGATGGAGGTCTAAGTGAGAGTCACAGAGCAAGAAGTATTTTCCCCTAAACTTTGCTGTTCTAGGGCTCTGAAAAGAGGGCCTGGGCGGAGGGCCCTGTGGGGTGGGTCTTCCCTGTAGACACGACTCCCACACTCTTAATACTTATTGCTATCTGGTGCGACAGAGTGGATTGCTGAGGCCAGGAGTAGGGAACAAGGACTGTTTAAATGAGGGGCAAGGCCTGGGTTTCAAGTGTGGATAAAAACTGACTGGAGAGAGGGCCACATTGGGGAGGGGGTCACTGAACAATAGAGAGAAATAACTGAGTCACCAATGGGTCCTGGCCCTACACTTGTCTCACACCCACAGGCCTCTAGCCCCTACTGTTCAGGTTGCATAACAAGCCATTCCAAACTACTAATAGCCTACTGTTGACTAGAAGCCTTACCAATAACATAAAGTCTATTAACACATATTTTGTATGTTATATGTATTATATATGTATTCTTACAATAAAGTAAGCTAGAGAAAAGAAAATCTTATTAAGAAAACTAGAAGCCTGGTGCACGAAATTCGTGCACGGCGGGGGGTTGTCTCTCAGCCCAGCCTGTACCCTCTCCAATCTGGGACTCCTCGTGGGATCGGGCCTAAACGGGCAGTCGGACATCCCTCTCACAATCCAGGACTGCTGGCTCCCAACTGCTTGCCTGTCTGCCTTCCTGATTGCCCCTAACTGCTTCTGCCTGCCAGCCTGATCACCCCCTAACCACTCTGCTGCCAGCCTGGTTGATGCTTAACTGCTCCCCTGCCAGCCTGTTGGCCCCCAACTTCCCTCCTCTGCCAGCCTGGTCACCCCTAACTGCCCTCTCCTGCAGGGTTGATCACCTCCAACTGCCCTCCCTTGCAAGCCTGGTCCCTCTCAACTGCCCTCCCTTGCAGGCCTGGTCCCTCACAACTGCCCTCCCTTGCAGGCCGGGTGCCTCCCAACTGCCCTCTCCTGCTGGCCATCTTGTAGTGGCCATCTTGTGTCCACATAGAGGCAGGATCTTTGACCACATGGGGGCAGCTATATTGTGTGTTGGAGTGATGATCAATCTGTATATTACTCTTTTATTAGATAGGATAGAGGCCTGGTGCAGGGGTGGGGGCCAGCTGGTTTGCCCTGAAGGTTGTCCCTGATCAGGGTGGGATTCCCTTGGGGCATGGGGCAGCCTGAGCGAGGGGCCTGTGGTGGTTTGCAGGCCGGCCACGCCCCCTGGCAACCCAAGGGGAGGCCCTGGTATCTGGAATTTATTTACCTTCTACAATTGAAACTTTGTAGCCTGGAGCGGAGCCAAGCCTGCTGCTCCCTCCAGGGCGGCAGCCATTTCTGTGGCAGTTAATTCACCTTCTACAATTGAAACTTTGTAGCCTTAAGCGGGTGAGCCCCGAGAGGGTGTGCAGAAAGCTTTGCTTCCCCTGTTGCCGGTGGCAACCCTGGCCTGCTCTCTCAAGCTCCATTCTGCTGCCATTTATTTGAATTTGTTTACCTTCTATAATTGAAACTTTGTAGCTTGAGTGGAGGCTTAGGCCTGCAACAGCTATGGGAAAGCTTGGCTTACTCTGTTACCTGGGAAACCTTGCTCTCTGTGGCTGTAGCCATCTTGGATGGGGTTAATTTACATACTCGCCCTGATTGGCTGGTGGGTGTGGCTTGGCTGGTGGGCGTGGCTTATGTAGTGGAGTGATGGTTAATTTGCATATTACCATTTTATTAGAGAGGATCATAGAGCCCTAGCTGGTTTGGCTCAGTGGATAGAGCGTTGGCCTGTGGACTGAAGGGTCCCAGGTTCGATTCTGGTCAAGGGCACATGCCTGGGTTGCCACCTTGATCCCCATTAAGGGGCATGTAGGAGGCAGCTGATCAATGATTCTCTCTCATCATTGATGTTTCTATCTCTCTCTGCCTCTTCTTTCCTCTCTGAAATCAATAAAAATATATTTTAAAAAAAGAAAATCATAAGGAAGAGAAAATACATAGACAGTACTGCAAATAAATTCTCAATTATTTATTGAGAATAATCTGTATAAGTGCAAACCCATGCTGTTCAAGGGTTAGCTATACCCTTGAACCAGCCACATCTCTGGAAAATCTACCTGCCACACCCATAAATTTAGGAGGATGAGGTCCAGTAGCAAACAGGGAGCCTCACACCCACTTCACAGAGGGAAAAACTGAGGCTATAAAATTCATTTAATTAAAAAAGGATCCTAGGCCCTGGCTGGGTAGCTCAGTTGGTTAGAGCAGTCATCCCCAGTATGCCAATTTGGGGTTTCAATCGCAGTCAGGGCACATTCAAGAATCAAGCAATGAATGCATAAATACGTGGAACAACAAATCTCTCTCTCTCTCTCAAAAGAATAAATGAAAAATTAAAAAAGGGTCCTAAAAGCCCAATGTCCACTCAACTTAGGGATTTTTTTTTCCTGTTAGTATCCCATGGGGCTAATTATCTGGCCTCTGATTGAATACCTGCAGTCAGGTAGAGATCATTGCCTTACAAAGGGGCCCATCCCAGTTGCTGCACAGTGGGAATTATCAGAAAGTTCTAGGATTGTGACAAAAGCTGCTTCTCTCTAAGACCTCCTCACTGGCTCTGGTTCTGCCCCTGGTGAATGAGGACTGGACAACGAGTGCTAACTGCGTGTCTGGCCTGTGCCTGGGGCTTTCACAGCTTTTACTGAGAACAAGCAAGTGCCAACCTGCTCAGTATTGATGGAGATGTCACTTCTCTACCCTGAGGTCTTTCCCCTGCTCCTCAATGACCAGGTTGCCCTACTGCTCATCACCTTTGCCTGGTACAATTTCTCAGAATTCTTAAAACATCATTTGAACTTGATACTCTAGCCTCACAATGCAACATGGCTCTTTTTCTTTTTTAAAGCAGCCACATCATACGTGGTTGGCTCATCTTAAGCTTGCAGTCAACTAAACACCCGCAATCATTTTTCACTTCAACTGCTGCTATACCTGGTCTCTCCCATGCCATTCTTGTCCAGGAACCTTCTCATCAGACCAGGATTAAAATTAGAATGAATATCCAGAGGTCCACTGTTGGCCACGAAGGACTTCTAAGATCAAGGGGTATCTGAGGAATGGACTTGTGGCCTTGTCCCTGGTAGACCAGGGTCAGCTTGAGCTCTGGCTTTCTGGCTGGCAGGGGGAAGACCAAATGGGTTCATTCAAAGGCTGAGAGAACTGCCACTCAATGTGTGCCTGTACCCTTCTTGCTTGGGGGTGGGGAAAAACCATAGGGATAAGAAAGTGCCATTTTTCACATACTCAGAAATGCAAGTCACTTGGGCCTGGCCTGGGAACGGACTGACTGCCTGCCTGGCAGGAGAGGTGAGGTCACAGGGAGTGCTGTCAGGGAGAAGAGGATCAGCAAAGGCTCGCTGCAGCGCTCCTTGTTATGGGTCTCAGTGGATTCTTACTTATGTACATACTAGAGGCCCAGCGCACGTTTAAATCGCGCGCATGTAGGGTCCCCTAGGCCTAACCTGCCATCAGGGCCATGTCTGCTGCCCTGTGAAGCCTCGTACGCTCCGCGGACACTGCTGGCGGCGCGGGATGCTACAGAAGTCCCACCCGCCGTGGCTTCTGCGGGACCCATCAATGCACCTCCTGGTGAGCCTTTTATGATATAGATATGTAAAAGAAGAGAAAAAACATTTATTGATTTTAGGCGCACCTCACTCCCCCCCCCCCCGCCCCCAAATTGACATGTCCCCTTAGCACCAGTATGAGTTCTCTCTGGGTTGCAAGTGACATAAACAAAGCTAAAACTAGTTTAAGCAAGAAAAGGAATGAATTGGCTTACCTGTTGCTAAGGCCAAGGATAGAGTGGGCTTCAGGTCTGACTAGATCCAGGAACCTGAAGAAGTCATCAGACTTGTCATCCATTGCTCTGGTTGGCCTCAGTTGCTCCTGGAAGTTCTTTTCTTTTTTTTTTTTCTTTTTCTTCCATTTTTTTTATTCTGGAAGTTGTTTTCTTTCAGGCAGTGGCAGCCATGGCACCGGAAGCTCTGGGGTCCTAGCCTTACAGTTCTCAATCTAAAAGAAATGGAGAGTGTCTCTTGTTCAGAATCAACATATAAAATCCCAGGGAAGGACTCTGATTGGTCTGACATGGGTCCCATGCCTATCCCTGGACTAATCTTTATAGGTAGAAAGATAGGATAGAATAATTAGCCAGGCCTGGGTCGTGTGTCTTTTCCAGTGGCCAGCTACCTCACAGGCATGGAGTGCAACCAGGCCTCAGGGGACAGGAATGGACAAGTCAGGAATTGAAACTGTCCTCCCCAGTCCAAACATAACATTACTTTTAGGAGCCCAAGGCCACCTGTGGCTGAGTTTAAGGAGGAGGGAATCCAATTGGTTGCAGGGATAGGTATTCATTACTGGGCCAATCAATCAGCTGTGGCAAAGGGCAGGTTTCCATAATACAAACATGGCCTCTGAGCAGGCCTGGTAGGAGCAGTTTCTTAGAGAAGGGGGCAGGTGGGGCAGGCATCTCAGAACAAGATGACCCAGAGAAGAGCAAAGCATGGTACTGCCCCTGTCCTCAAGTAGCTTCGAGTCTAGCTGGGCAGGCGAGCTGCTCATTTGGGCCAGGGGTCACAGGATCTCGGAGGAGGGCAAGGTCACTGTGGGCCAGGACAAGCAGAGCAAGCCTCCTGGAGGGAGTGGGCATGGAGCTGGCCTTTCCAGGTGGGCAGGAAGGAAAGGAAAAGAGACTGGAGAGCATGGAGCAGACATTGCCTCAGCAGATGCTCTCTTCTTGCACCTGATCACCTCACCTGAAACAATATGCAAATGCCTTTAAAGTCTCATGTCCATGATGGGGCCTTTTCTCAGAGCATGAGCCCTACACAGTGAGTTTCTACATGGCTCCCTCCCCCTCCCTCCGGTTTCTGCCAGATCCTCATACCCTTGGTCCTCGGATGCCCAGGGAAGTGATCCCTCCCGCTCGGCTGCTCCCCATCTCTGGACATGTATGTGGAGGTTGTGGGGAATTTTTCATGACTTATTGGAAAGTCAAAGAGTGTCTTCTCCCCCCACAAGCTAAGAATGAAAAAACCAAAACCAATAGAAACTTCAAGAATAAAAGGAGGAAAAAAACCCTTTGTATCTGGAGACAGTCAAAAGACCTGTAAGAGCTCTGAGGTAGGGGCTTCTACTCAGAAAAAATAGAGGACCAGGAAAATCCTGGACTTGCCCAAGTTCTCCTGGCACAGTGGTCGGCAAACTCATTAGTCAACAGAGCCAAATATCAACAGTACAACGATTGAAATTTCTTTTGAGAGCCGAAAACCGACTTCTGCGCATGGGCCACGAAGTTTCAATCGCACTGTACGTGCGCGCCCGCACTTGGTATTTTGTGGAAGAGCCACACTCAAGGGGCCAAAGAGCTGCGGTTTGCCGACCACTGTCCTGGCAGAACTAGAACCTGGCTTCTCACTGCAGGCCCAGGGTTCTTTCATTACCCTTTCGGGTCAGCGGGGAGTGGGCCTGGCAGGGCTAGCGTGTGTGTGTGTGTGTGTGTGTGGGTGTGTGTGTGTATGTGTGTGTGTGTGGGTGGAGGGGGGTGGGGGGGGGGGAGGCAGGCCCCTGCCTCCCAAGGCCAGAGTAGAGGCTCACCCCAGCAGGGCCAAACCAAGTTCTCTGGGAGCCCTGGAGGATCCAGAGAGTGGCCACGAGGTCACAGCCCCTCCCGGGGACTGGGGGATGGTCCATCCCAGGCGGTTTATCTGGGCAGAGTCCATTTCCTGTTGGAGGAAAAGATCTTTGTGTTTCTCTGCTGTTTTTTCCCTTTCGCACAGATCAGAAATCAGATCCCGTCAGATAAGCCCAGCTGAAAAGAAAGGCAGAGGCTGGGCCCAGAGAGAAGGGTCCCTCGCCAAAGTCTCACAGGAAGAGAGACCTGACCCCTGAAGAGGAAGGAGAAAGGGGTTCGCGCGGGCCTCCCTTTACCTGCTAATATTTCCAAATGAGGTTACACATACCGGGAATGCACTATTTTTTTTTGCACCTGGTTAAAAGCGACCCCTTTTAAAACATACACGGAAAGACTTCCCAGGTCTCCCTTCCATGCAGCACCCTCCCCGGTTCTGGGAGCGGCGACCTAGCAGCATGGAAGTGGCCTAAACCTCACCTGACCTCAGCGCAGCAGGGAGCAGGGGAGGGAGGGCCGGGGCCGAGAGGAGGAGGAGGAGGGAGGGGAGGGGGGACAGGGAAGGAGAGAAGCGGGGAGAGAGTGGAGAGGAGGGGTGGCCGAGCCAGGAGAGAAAGAAAGAGGAAAACCCCCGGAGGAAGAGGAGGGCGCCCAGTGCGAGCGGGAGGGGGCGGGAGGGGGGGGCGCGGCGAGGGGGCCAGGGCAAGGTGACCGCGGGTGTCAGCGAGGGGCCGATTGTCAAGGCTCTATCTGCGCGATGATGGATGCGAGCCCGGGTCCCTCTGTCAGCCTGTCACGGCGCAGGAATGTTTAATGTTCTCATTATTGGTTACGCTGTTGTGTATATTTCTCTGTCAGCACCGCGGACCCAGCTGAACTGGCAGAGCACTTCAAAGGCCTGCGGGTCATTCATCATCCCCGTGACGCTCCGGCAAATGCTCAGCTTCAGCTCCGCGCCAGGGATTTGTTATGACTTGCGAGCCGGCTGACAGACAGGCGGGCCGGGAGGGGACGGAGCGAGGCGCGCGGCCCGTTTTGTCACCGGGGCGAGCGGCAGCGCCCAGCACCCCGCTCCGCGGCTCCCGGGGCGGGCGGGGTGGACGGGCCAGGGTGCCCCAGGGGCCGGGCCGGGCTCCGGGGGGGAGGCAGCGGCGCGCCCCGGCTGGGGTCCCAGGGCCCCCCAAACTCTCCCACGAGCCCCGCCGCCGGCGCCCTCTCCCTCCTCTGGGCTGGCGGTGGTCGCTTCCAAAGTTGGGCTGAAAACCTAGAGGTTGGGGGTGGGGGGCGAGGGAGGGGGAAGCGAAACTTGCAGCCGTCCAGGGCCCGGGAGGGGCGGCCGCCCGGTGGAGGGGAGAGCGGAGAATATCGGAGCTTTGTTTCCTTTCCCAGGCCGTGACATGATTAATCGTTTTCTTCTGATCTAATTTTGGAACATGAAAAACAGCACATTTGTCTTGAAGAAAAATGATGTGCCGAACTGCGCAGATGGAAATTTCGAGCAATGAGAAAGATTAAAGTGAAACCCCACTCCTTAGACCTAATCATGAGTTGTAGATTATTCTGTCGGCCCAGCCAGATGGTAGCTCTGATTCCACAGCCCCTTCTTATATTAATGAATACTAGACTGTTATATTTGACTTAGGTAAGTGAAATGTCTATCAGAGCTAATGGACTGCCAGCCAGCATA
Organism: Eptesicus fuscus; assembly: GCF_027574615.1. NCBI lineage: Eukaryota > Metazoa > Chordata > Mammalia > Chiroptera > Vespertilionidae > Eptesicus > Eptesicus fuscus. The sequence continues at coordinate 15,125,432 of NC_072489.1, read as the reverse complement.
ACACATGTTGTACCGCTAAGGGTCCTTGCTGCATTTTTCATGTTTTATACTAATGTAGAACATTTTGTTTCCTACTGTTTTTCATCATTGTCACTGTTTGCTAAATATTTTCACATGGAAGGGGGGAGGAGGGAGACAAAGTCAGGAGGAGAAAGAGCCCCCCTCCAAACTTGTGTCCAAAGCTAATTTCCTCCCGTTGGACTTGGCTATAACTCTGCAAGTAAAACAGTCACCCCGAGCAATGCGTACAGGAACTCAATAGTAACGTGATTAAGTTCCTAGTCAACAAGACTACACTCGACTGTATGTTAACAAACCTAATTATAGCCCCGCGGTGACAGATGGGGCCAGGGCCCTTGTTGCACATCTCTGAGGTCATGTCCAGAAGAGCAGCTTGACCTTCTCGTCCCAGGGGAGAGAGCTGTCCTGGAGCGGGGTCCCAGGCTCAGCCCAGCCGAGGGGCTGTTCCTCCCTGACCCAGTGGTTCAGCCCCTGGGGAGGATGGGCAGGTGCCAGGAAACATTTCAGAGCAGATGGTCGGAGGTATGAGCAACTGGACATTAGGCTCTTCTGGATGAGGTTGGGAGGGCGGTGGCCCCATCCATGTCGTGAGAGGAGAGCGTTCTGTTCCCAGCTCATTGGTTCCAGGCAGACCTCGGAACCTGGGGGGTTCATCTCCTCTGGGCCCAGTAGCTTTGTTTCCTTTCCCCCCTTTCTTCCCAATGTCTTGTCTGTGCACTGGTGAGACCCCAAAAGAGCTTGCTGTTCAAGAGGAAGTCCTGAGTTTCTTGCTTGTGAAGGACACAAACCGAGCTGGGGATGGTGTGGCTGGAGACAGAAAGTAAGTTGTGGAGATGGAATCTGAATCCTGTTTGGGGACAGACATGATAGAAGCAGTTGAAGGACATCTTCAAGGGAGAGAGAGAAAAAAGGAGATAAGTGCACAAAGGGGGGAGACCTAGACATGAAACACACGGAGAAAGATAGAGGAAGAGAAGAGGGACACACAGAGACAAGGAAATGTAGATACCAGCAGAGCAGAGGGCCCATGAGCTCAGAGAAACTCTTCTTGCTCCAGCCAAAGTGAGCTCCCTCAAAAGCAAATCCGATCCCTGCTTAAAATTCTCTCTTGGCTGTGATTCCTGAAGGAGTCAAGTCAGTTCAATGTCTTGGCTGGGAATAGACGACCCTTTTCCATCTACCCCCAGCTTCCTCTCTGGCCTCATCTAGCACCTGTCCTCAACCATAGTGATATCTAGGCTCGCAGAGAGCTGTATGTATCCTTCCAGCCCTCTTGTGTACAGAAATATCGGCACGTCTCTACCCATCACAGTACCTGTTGATATCTGGTGCACAGTGGAACAGAATATAGTGTGATTTCCCCCCAAGACAATAGGAAATTTACAGCCACCTTAAGAAAGGTGGTAGATGGTGCTTGTCAACTCATCATAAATAAAAACTAAAGAACATGGCCAGTGGTCACAATTCATTCTCAATCACTGAGAAACCAACACTACTAGATTGCATATTTGAGATTTATATGGTAGAAACGCCACTCGCAATACCTGGAGGAAAATACCCAACACTATGCTATCCTGCCACTCTACCTCCTGCAAACAAAAATGACAAGAGATTAAAAAAAAAAAAGTCACAGACCCTGGCCGGTGTGGCTCAGTTGGCTGAGCATCATCCCGTGCGCTGAAAGGTCGCCAGTTCGATTCCCAGTCAGGGCACATGGCCGGGTTGTGGGTTCAGTCCCCTGTTGGAATACATATGAGAGGTAGCTAATCAATGTTTCTCGTTCACACTGATGTTTCTCTCTCTCACCCTCTCTCTCTAAAATCAATGTAAAAAACATTTAAAAAAAGGCACAGGAAAAATTTACATCTGTAAATTCTAAATAGGACCAAAAACAAAAGAGGCAACCCCCTGGAGAAAGCGGGGAAAGGAGCAAGAACTGCCCCGGTCCTGACAGCCCTCCGCAGCCGCACCGCACAATCCACTTCCCAGTGAGCAAATCTTGATGTTTGTGTTTATAAAAGAAGCTCAAATATTCTTGCAAGACTTAAAAACTGTTACGCAGTGGTAAAGGATGTAATAGGTGGAATGGCAAAGGTTTTCAAAGATTTTGTGTGATGTCTGGGAAAATAAATTCTTAAGAAAAAAGTAGCCCTAGCCAGTTTGGCTCAATGGATAGATCGCTGGCCTGTGGACTGAAAGGTTCCAGGTTCAAGTCTGGTCAAGGGTATAATCCTGGGTTGTGGGCTCGACCTCCAGTAGGGGACGTGCTGGAGGCAGCCGATGAATGATTCTCTCTCTTCATTGATGTTTCTCTCTCTCTCTCTCTCTCTCTCTCTCTCTCTCTCTCTCTCTCTTTCTCTCTCTCTCTTTTTCCCTCTCTCCCTCTCTCTCATTTTCTCCCTGAAATCAATACAAATATATTTTAAAAAAAGCAGAATTTGTGGTGAGAGGTAGAGAATCAAGCCTTATTTAATTCATTTACCTTAAGATGCACAAATATACCTCAAACGTCATGAAGCAGAAGAGCAAAAAGGTGCAAGACCCACGTAACATCTTGTAAAGCCATGGCAAAACAAATATAGCATTATTCCAAAATTAGATTTGGTCAACAAAGGCACAATAAATATATTCAATTCAACTAGCCTCTTATTCTGTGTGTGGATGTATGTCCATGCACACACACATCTCCTTTCATATATCAGAACTAAGAAGTGTTTTTTTTCTCTCTTATTTTTGTTTATTTTAGAATTCATCCAGGCCATTTTTAGGAACTTGAACTTGGTCCCTCCTAAGTAGTTCAGCCTAACTGATCCAGGAGACTACACTGAATTTCAGTTAAATTGAATTTCTAAGAGGTTTTCTTATGTCTAAAACTTATTGAACAAACATCATAGTAAAATAGTAAACTCTTGGTCTTACTAACATTAATATTTAAGGTACCAATTAAGACAAGTTTTCAGTCAGAAGGGGGTGGTTTTTTAGCTTCTAAATATCCTGAGACCTAGAATTAAAGGATATTGAACAAGGGAAGTAAGTGTGGTACAACTTATCTAAGGGAAATATCTAAACATTTTAGTGAAAACAGATCTATAAAATAAAGGTCCTTTTATTCAAAGAAACCAGATGCTTTTCCCCATTCAGTATTGTGATTAAATCATGTTATCAGATAGGTCATTCTCCTACTATAGTTCTAGTCCTGATAATATGCCTGGCTTACTCTCCAGCTCTTCACCACAGCTGGCATGTGGCCCAAGTTTTCATTCCTAAGCAGTACAAAATTGTTTCACAATCCATAAGCCTCTTATTTCCTTTTCTTGCCTTATTTCACTGGATAGAACTTCCAGCACTATGTTGAACAAGAGTGGTGAGAGCAGACATTCTTGCCTTGTCAACTTAAGGGGGAAATGATTATATTTTTCTACCATTAACTATATTGTTAGTTGTAGATTTCTTTTTTTTGGGTAGATGTTGCTTATTAAATGGAGACAGTTATCCTCTGCTTCTATTTTTCTAAGACATTTTATCATGAATGGGTGTGGAAGGTGTTGAATTTTGTCATAGCTTTTTCTGCATCCATTGATGTGATCATGTGAGATACATCATAAGATAAACAGATGATACTTTATAGTGATGAAAGGCTCAATCAACCAAGAGGATTGAATAATTTTAAATTTATATGCATGTGATAACATAGCCTCAAAATATACAAAGCAAAAGTTGACAGATCTAAAAGGAGAAATAGACGCTTCCCAATCACAAGGAATTATGTGTTTAAAAATAGCTTCCTTGTCCTGGCTGGTGTGGCTCAGTTGGTTAGAGTGTCATCCAGTGCACCAGAAGGTCACGGTTTAATTCCTGGTCAGGGCACATACCTAGGCTGTGGCTGGGGTATATGGGAGGCAACTGACTGATGTATCTGTCTCACAGATCTCTCTCTCTCTCACAATCTCTCTCCTTCCTTTCCTCTAGTTACCTTAGTTATCTATACATATCTTTGACTTCCTTTTAGTCTCATATGAAATAGTACTTTTACCACTACTCATATCATGCAAAAACTTTAGACTATTTTTAATTTCATTTACTACCTCCAATTTTTATTCTATTATTTTCATATGTTTAATTCTACCTATATTTTAAACATCACATGATATTATAATATTTTGTAGAAACACTCATTTTTCATTTGTCACAGTTTATTTCATTTTGGATTTTCACTATATCCTGATTGATTAAAAAATTTACATGTAGTAAACTTCATTCTTGGTTGTGTACCATTTGATGGATTTTGCCAAATGCAAAGAGTCATATATCCACCACCAAAGTCTTCATATAGAACCCCAAAAATTCTGGGGTTCACCTATCACCCCCCAAATTCCTTTGTGATGTCCTGTTATATTTAACTCTCTCCTCAACTACAACCCCTAGAAATCTATGTAACCTTCTGGGTCTGACTACTTTAACATACAATATGCATTTAGGTTTTACACATGTTGTTGTTTGAATCAACAGTTTGTTCCTTTTGATTGCTGAGTACTCAATTTCATGATTGTGCTATACTTCGTTTACCCATTGGTAGCTGAAAAACATCTGGGTTACTTTCAGTTTTGAGTGATTATAAATAAAGCTCCTATAAACATTCATTTATAATAAGCATAAGTTTTTATTTCTCTTGGGTAAACATCTAGGAGAAGGGTTGCTAGGTCATGTGGTATATGTATATTTAGTTTTTTAAGAGACTGATCAATTGTTTTCCAAAGTGGGTCAACCATTTTGCATCTCCGCCAGCAATATTTGAGGCTTTCAACTACTTCACATCCTCATCAGCACTTGGTACTGTCAGTCAGGCTTTTAAATTCTAGTCCTTTTCATTGGTATGTAGTAGCATCTCATGGTGGTTTCAATTTGCTTGTCCTTCGCTGATTATGCTGAGCATCATTTCATGTGCCTATTAACCATTCACATATCTTCTTCGGTGAAGTATGTGTTCAGAACTTTGGGCATTTGGGAAATTGAGTTGCTTGCTTTTCTATTGCTGAATTTTGAGAGTTATTTATATATTCTGTATATAAGTCTTTGTCAGAAGTATGATTTGCAAATATTTTCTTTCAGTCCATGGTTTGATTTTGAATTCTTTTAACAGTGACTCTTATAAAGCAAGATTTAAAAATTCTACTAAATTTCAAATTATTCTTTTTTTCCTTTTGTGGATCATACTTTTGTGGACTGTGCTTTTAGTATCTAGAAACTTTTTGCCTAACATAGGGTCACGTGGATTTTCTCCTGCATTTCTACTGGAAGTTTTGCAGTTCACCTTATACATTTAGGTTTATGATCCATTTTGAGTTAATTTTTAAAAACATTTTGTTTTATTGACCTATAATTCACATACCATAAAATTCATCCTTTAATATAAAGATCATGTATCATAGAGATATACACTTGAAAACTATATAATCTTATTAACCAATGTCACCCCAATAAATTTAATTAAAAATAAAATAAATGAATAAAATGACCCCCAAAAGTGTAGAATTCAGTGATTTTTAATATATTCACAAGGTTGTGTAACCATCGCCACTATGTTATTTTAGAGTATTTCATCATCTGAAAAACAAACCCTGGACCCATTAACAGTCACTGATGGTTTTCTCTTTCCCCATTCCTAGGCAACCACTAATCTGCTTTTTGTATCTGTAGATTCTTTCACTTGGCAAAATGCTTCAAGGTTTATTCATTTTGTAGCATGCATTGGTACTTCATTCCTTCTTATGAATGAACTAGATGCCTGGTGCACAAAATTCTTGCATGGGTGTTGGGGGGGTGTCCCTCAGCCTGGCCTGCACCCTCTCCAATCTGGGACCCCTTGGGGAATGTGTGACTGTTGGTTTAACCTAATCGCCCCTAATGCTCCCCACTGCCGGCCTGATCGCCCCCTAACTGCTCCCCCCTGCTGGCCTGATTGCCCTCTAACTGCTCTCCCCTGCCAGCCTGATCACCCCCTAACCACCTCTGCCTCAGCCCCTGCCACTGTGGCTTTGTCCAGAAGGATGTCTGGAAGACGTCCAGTCAAATTAGCATATTACCCTTTTATTAGTATAGATAATATTCCATTGTATGGATATATACATTTTATTTTTCTATTCATCATTTGATGGAGTTTTGGGCTTTGTTTTAACTTTTTGGCTATTTTGAATAATGCTGTTATGAATATTTATATACAAGTTTTTGTGTGGACTTATACTTTTCAGTTATCTTGGGTATATACCTAGGAGTATTTGAGTTAATTTTTGTATACTGGTGAGCTGTGCGTTGAGGCTCTTTTTTTTTTTTTTTTTAACATATGGACATCTAATTTTTCCAGCACCATTAATTGAAATAACTATATTATACGTTCAATGTAATTCCTATTAAAATACCAATGGTATGTTTCACAGATCTGGAATAAATATTTTTGGGAACCAAAAAAGACCCCAAATAGCCTTAGCAATCTTGAGAAAGAAAAACAAAGTTGGAGGTATCACAATATCTGTATCAAACTATACTAAAAGGCCATTGTAATAAAAACAGCCTGATACTGGCATAGGAACCGGCATATAGATCAATGGAATAGAACAGAGAGCCCAGAAATCAACCCATGCCTATATGGTTAATTAATATTTGACAAAGGAGGTAGGATCATACAATGGGGTAAAGACAGTCTCTGCAATAAATGTTGGGAAAATTAGACAACTACATGCAAAAAAATGAAACTAGACCACCAACTTACACCATACACAAGAATAAACTCAAAATGGACAAAAGACTTAAATATAAGTTGCTAAACCATAAAAATCCTAGAAGAAAACACAGGCAACAAAATCTCAGACATCTCTCGTATTAATATTTTGCCAATATGTCTCATAGGGCAAGGGAAACAAAGGAAAAATAAACAAATGGGACTACATTAAACTAAAAAGCTTCTGCACAGCAAAAGAAACCATCAACAAAATAAAAAGGCAACCCATTGTATGGGAAAACATATTTGTCAATGATACATCTGATAAGGGGTTAATTTTCAAAACATATAAATAATTTATACAACTCGACATCAGGAAGACAAACAATCCAATTTAAAAAATTGGCAAAGGACCTGAATAGACTCTTCTCCAGAGAGGTCATACAGATGGCCAGTAGACATATGAAAAAATGCTTATGGTCACTAATCATCAGAGAGATGCAAATTAAAACCATAATGAGGTGTCACCTCACACCTGCCAGAATGGCTACCATCAGTAAATCAACAAACAAGTGCTGGCGAGGATATAGAGAAAAGGGAACCCTAGTACATTGCTGGTGAGAATGCAGACTGAGCAGCCACTGTGGAAAACAGTATGGAGTTTCCTAAAAAAATTAAATTTGCCCGGGCGCCTGTGGCTCAGTGTTGAGCGTTGACCTATGAACCTGGAGGTCACAATTAGATTCCCAGTTGGTTGCGGGCTCGATCCCCAGTTTCTCTCTCTCTTTCTCCCTTCCTCTTTGGAATCAATAAAAATATTTTTAATTAATTTTTATCCAGTTATCCCACTTCTGAGAATATATCCTAAGAATCTCAAAACACCAATTCAAAAGAATATATGCACCCCTATGTTCATAGTAGCATTATTTACAATAGCTAAGATCTGAAAACAGCCCAAGTGCCCATCAGTAGATGAGTGGGTAAAAAAGCTGTGGTACATTTACACAATGAAATACTATCCTATCTAATAAAGAGGAAATATGCAAATTGACCATCACGCCGTAACAAAGATGGCTGCGCCCACAACCGAGGCCGAGTTCTCATAACTAGCCTTAATGAGCAATCGGCAGGGACCTGAGGCTGCATGGTGCTGGGCCAGGGCAGGGGACCTGAGGCTGTGCCCCCCGCCTGGCAGGGCTTGACAGGGGACCTCAGGTCGTGCCCCCTGGCCTGGTGCCAGGCCAGGAGACCTGAGGTTACACCCTCCACCTGGCAGGGCTTGACGGGAGTGGGGCTGGTCGGGTCTGGATCTAGCCCAATGGGGGTGGGGCCGGCCGGGTCTGGGTCTCACGTGATTTCGAGGTGCATGTGGGTGGGTGGGGACTTGACTCTGGTTCCTGTGGTGCGCCCCAGACTCTGACAGGAGGAAGATTTTCATATACATTTTACTAATTTTCTTTCATCTCTGACACTTCTATTATAGAGAAAGGGCAAATAGCAATATTAAAATATTTCCTCTAATTAATTCCCTTTTAATGTGCACACATTTCATGCACCGGGTCACTAGTATGGCCATAAAAACGAAGGAAACCTGCCCAAGCTGTTTTGGTGCAGTGGTTGGAGCATTGGCCCCAGGTTCGATTCTGGTCAAAGGCACATCATATCTTGGTTGCAGGTTCAATCCCTGGCCCTGGTCAGGGCATGTGCAGGAGGCAACCAACTGATGTATCTCTCTCATATCAATGTTTCTCTCTCTCCCTCCCTTCCACGCTCTCTAAAAATCAATGGAAAAAATATATCTTCAGGTGAGAATTGACAAAAAAAAAAAAGGAAGGAAATTTACCTTTTGTGACAGTGTAGATGGACCTGGAGAGCATTATGCTAAGTGAAATAAGCCAGCCAGAGAAAAACAAATACCATATGATCTCACTTATATGTGGAATCTAATGAACAAAATAAACTCATGGACAAAATAGAAACAGAGGTATGGATACATGAAACAGACTGACAGCTGTCAGAAGGGAGGGGGATCTGGATGAAAGAAAGTGAAGGGATTAGCCAAAGAACGTAAATGCATAGCCATAGACACAGACATCATTGTGGTGAAGGCCATAGGGAAGGGGGGTGGGGACTAGGTGAAGGTGGGCAAGGGGGGGAAATGAGGACATCTGTAATAGTGTTGACAATAAAAAAAGAGAGAGAGAAAAGAAAGAGCTTTCTCCATTGAATTGCCTTTGATCTTTGTTAAAAATTCGTTTAGTCCATTTTTAGATTCTGCTTTATTTAATTGATCTATGCATCTATTTTCTGTTAATATCAACATTTTTGTTTACTGTAAACTTATAGTGAGTCTTGAAATTAGGTAGTTTAAGTCCTACCACATTGTTCTTCCTTTTTAAATTGCTTTGATTATTCTGGATCCTTTGCCTTTCTCATATACACTTGAGAATCAGCTTGCCAGTAGTGATTTTTAAAAGTATACTGATATTTTGATTGGAATTGCATTGAATCTATAGATCAATGGGTGTGTGTGGGGGGCAGTGGGGGACATTGTCATCTTATCAATTTGATTATTTCAATCCATAAACATGGATTATCTTTCCATTCATTTGGGTTTTCTTTGATTTTTTTTCGTCAGTATTATGTAGTTTTCAACACACAAATCCTGCACATATGTGTTAGATTTATAACTAAGTCTTTAATTTTTGGGATGCTATTGTAAATGTTATTGCTTTTAAAACTTGGAATCTAATGTTCATTGCTGATATACAGAAATACAATAAATTTGTGTATATTAACTTTAAATACTGTGACCTTGCTAAATTCACTTACTAGTTCTAGGAGCTTTTTTTTTTTTTTTGTAGATTCTATATAGACAACATATTAATTTCAGTTTTACACACATTTTGATACTTCCTATTGCTTTTCATTCCTTCCTGAATATCTTTTATTTCATCTGGAATAATTTTCCTTCTGCCTGCAGGACTTTCTTTAGTTTTTTTAGATGTGGGTCTGTTGGTTAAACATTTTAATTTTTCTTTGTCTGAAAATAACTTTATTTCCATTTATTTTTAAATAATATTTTTGTAAGATATATCATTCTAAGTTGACAATTATTTTCTTTCAAAACTTGAAAGATATCCTTCATTGTTCTGGTCTTCCTCATTTCTATAGAGAGGTCAGTTATTATTGTTTTTACTATTTTGAAGGTAATATTTCTTTTTCTCTGACTGTTATTTTTAAGGTTTCTCTTTGCTTTTGTCTTTCAGCAGTTCTGCTTTAATGTGCCAAAGGTGTGGATGTGGTTTTCTTTGTATTTATCCTGCCTGGGCATCTCAGCATTTCTTGAATACATGGCTTGGTGTTTTTCATTTATTTTGGAAAAGTCTTAGTCAATCATCTTTTCGGATATTGCTTTTGTTTTATTTTCTCTCTCCTTCCCTTCTGGTACTCCAATTATACATATTTTATGCCTTTTCACTGTGTTCCATGTCTTTAATGTATTTTCCATTTTTTTTCTCTCTTTGCTCCAGTCTGTATGTTTCCTATTGACCTATCAGTAGATAAGTGTCTAGTCTTGTTTTCAACTGTGTCTGCTTTTCTGTCAAACCCACCTATACAGTTATTAATTGAAAATGTTATATGTTTTCAGTTTTAAATTTTCTATTTGATATTTTTGATAGATTCTAGTTCTCCACAAAAATTCTCTACTTGTAATTTATTTTCTTAAATTATTGATGACAGTTATTTTAAAATTATATATAATAATTCCCATATATGACTCACCTGTCAGTCTGTTTTTATAATTTGGTCTTTCTCTGGTTTTGGTCACTTTGTCTTGTCTCTTGGTAAGTCTGCTAACTTTTGATTAAATAATGGACATTGTAGATAAAAAAAAGTTATAGTGGAAATTTGAGCTTGAATATTATCTTCCTTCAGAGAGGGTTTGTCTCAAGTCAGGGTCAGATCATTTTAATCTAATCTTGGATTGAGCTGGTTTAAATCTGGGCTTCAGCTTTTTAGATGGCTCATTTATTTACATATTCTGGAAATAAACTCGGATATCCCAACTGAAAGCTGGGTATTTTTCCTATGTTTTCTATGCTTATGACAGCCCAGAATTCTTTTGTTTGTTTTTGTTTAAATCTCTAGTCCCAGGAGACTGCTGAATATCTATTCAGCTTCTGGGCACCTCAACTGTTTTCTTACAAATCTGCAAATGCTTGTAGGAGAAAAATATGTACACATAAATGTACTTCTTTTCTCTTGGTGATCTTGGCCTCTCAAGTCTTCATTGCTCTGGTAACTTTGTGTTCAAACTTGCTTTCCTAGTTGTTTTTGGTGAAGTTGGTCTAACACAAATTAACCCACCTTATCCAGAAGCAAAATGAAGAGAATGGACTTTGGAGCCAAACTTCCAGGATTCAAATCTTAACTCCATCATTTACTTGCTCTGTGATCATGAACAAGGTATTAACTTTTTTGAGCTTCACTTTTCTTTTTAAAAATATTTTTATTGATTTCAGAGAGGAAGGGAGAAAGAAACATCAATGATGACAGAGAATCATTGAGCGGCTGCCTCCTGCATGCCCTCTACTTGGGATCAAGCCCACAACCTGGGCATGAGCCCTGACCAGGAATTGAACTGTGACCTCCTAGTTCATAGGTCAACGCTCAAACACTGAGCCATTCTGGCCCGGTGAGCCTCACTTTTCTAATCTTTAAAATGGTGATAATAATAATAGCTACCTTAGAAGGTTATTGGGATGATTTAACAAGTATATATAAATGTGGGGCGCGGCTACAGTGTTTGGACAGGTTCAAGCCTTGGACTGATGAGAGGGCACAGTCCTCTCGTGGCCACGTGCAAGTCCCAGCTTGGAGGGCAGAGCCCTCCCAGCACAATTATAGCCAACAGCTGTGTTGTAAGCTTGAACCTATGGTCCGAACACGTGGCCCCACGTGCCTAAGTGATATAGGCTGCAAGTAAAAAAAGTTTGATCAGGTGCATGTAATTGAGTGGGACTGAAACCCATGAGAATGCTGTAAACATCTTGATCACGCCCTTACTCTGCCTCGTGGCATCGGCTATAAAATAAAGACACGGTTTGTAGTCCATGGCCCTGCTGGGACCCCATTAGGGAAGCAGCGTCCCACCGAGTCCCAGCTTTCCTTCTCTTGTCTGTCTTTTCTCAATCCTTTCATCGCCCCCACTCGGGTTCACCTTTGGCCGTACTGGCACAGCACATATAAAATATACTTTAAAATATATATAGTTTAGCCCTGGCCAATGTGGCTCAGTTGATTGGGTGTTGTCGTTGTCCCATGCACCAAAAGGTTGCTCATTCGATTCTCAGTCAGGCCACATGCAGAGGGACCCTGGTAGGGGCCGTGCAGGAGGCAGCCAATTGATTTTTCACTCTCACATTGATGTTTCTCTCTCCCCTTTCCCTTCCTCTCTCTCTAAAATAAAAAAACAACAAACAAACAAACAAAAAAAACACATAAAGTGCAAGGCCCTGTCACCAGAGTTTCTGATTCAGTAATTCTGATGCAGGGCCCAAGATTATATAAATATGTATATACTTTACAAGTATATTATATGTACTTTAAAACATATATATAATACCTTAGAAAAGTGCCTGGAATCCAAAATATGCTGTATTGCTATTTTTCTATGATTATTTTTTCTTGACTTGGCCTTCTTTCCAATTAGTATTGTTTTTCATTGTGTATGTCATTCACATATCCTTAATAGACTCCACTGGCTAGTAGATGAAGCCCAAACTCTACATCTGTATTTCTCAGCCTTGGTGGAATATTAGAATAACCTATGATATTTAAAAAATATTGAGGCCGAAGTTGAACCAGGACAGTTGACATCAGGATTTTTGAGGTAGGATACAGAGATCAATCATTATTTTTGATAGAACCCCAGATGACTCCAATGTTCAGTCAAGATTAAAAAGCCCTACTTCCTAGTTTTCAAGGTCTAGCCCCAACCAAGCTTTCTAACTATCATTTCCCTGCTTCCCAACATAAGCACCCCTTGTAGCAAGCCAATCTACTCAAGGCCCAGACACCTACCTGGATAATGTCCTGTGTAAGGCACAAGGCTTAGAGGCTGATGGTTTCTCTCTTTCCCCTCCCTTCCATGGTGGTGGGGGTGAAGACACAGTTGTGTGCCTTTGTTCTTGTGTTTTCCCTCATGGCCTCCCTTCTTTTACTTAACTTGGATCTGTTTCATGGCAAATATTGCCATTGTTTTGGTGTCCTTTATACTCCTTCTTTCCAAACCCTCCTTTCATCTTTCTTTGTCCAAGACTAAGGCAGTCCCTATTCTTGCCTAAAAGCACACTATTTATCTATTTTCCTGGCCTTGTCAACTGGTAGCTTGGCACAATAGCTAGATTCCAATGACAGGGCTCGAGAAACCTGTCCGTCCTCAGGAACCAACATTGACCAACAGCATGCTCATTTCTACCTTCACTGCTTTCATGTGCTCTCCTCTACCTAGAATATCTCTACTCCTTCCCCTTTCTCTGCCAATTTTAAATCTATCCAGTCTCCAAGTTTTGCTTGTTCCATGAAGCCTACTCAACATCTCCAGTGTACACTGTTTTTCTACTTCCTTCACAGTCTTCTTGCTTATCTTGTCTATTCCATACAATTTTACTTCCAATAGGAGACCTGGGAACATAGTAGGAATTCAATACTTAGTACTGGCTTATTAGACTCCCATGAAATTGGCAGAAAGAAGCCTTAGTTCAAAATTCCCAAAACTGATTTCTTCCTGACCTTATCCCTATCAACCCATGCTCAAAATAATAAGAACATGGGTTGATAAGGATAAGGTCAAGAATTACATATTTTTTTTACTGCAATATAACAAATGGCCACAACCATAGCAGCTTAAAACAATACCCATTGATTATCTCACAGTTCTGTAGGTCATTAAGTCCAGGTGAGTTGGCCCGCACAAGCTCAAAATGAAAATGTTGGCTAGGCTAGTAAGATTTTATTGGAGCTTATGGGGAAGAATCCACTTTCAAGTTCATCAGGTTGTTGGCCATTTCAGTTCCTGGTAACTGTAGGAGTGAGGTTCCCTTCTTCTTGCTGGCTGTTGGCTGGGAGCCACTCTAGGTTCTTGCATGTGCTCTTCATCCATCTCAGAAACAGAGACTCTCCAGGATGTTGAATTCCCCTCATACTTTGAATCTCTCTGACTTGTTCTGCCACCAGCTGGAGAATACTCACCGCTTTTGAAAGGCTCACCAAGATGATCTCTGTTTCTTAAGGTCAACTAATTTAATGGCATCTACAAAGGCCCTTCACAGCAGTACCTGGATTAGTGTTTGACTAAATAACCAGGGGATGGGCATCTTGGAGGGTTGTTTTTAGAGTTCTGCTTACCACAGGGGTGATGGAGCAGAAAGCCAGATAACCAGTAAGAAAGGGACCACTTCTTAGAGGCAATGAATCAATGATTTGCAGAGTGAGGCGTACTTAGAGATCAGCTAGTCCAGCCCTCTTTTCTTTCCCCCTCATGGGGACACTAAGTCCCAGAGAGGAAAAGGAAATTCATAATTCAACTTCCACAAATCCACCTTGGGCTACTGCAGTGAATGCTTATGGAGAATATAGAGATAGATAAATCTGGGCCAGCATCTGCTATAAGGATTTTATTACCCACATGACCAAGAACCAGGGAATCTAGTTTTCCTTCAGAAAACAGCCAACGTAACCTGTGAGGACTCTAGAATTGTGTGCTAGAAAGGGACCTCAGAGATCAAATATTCCAGTGTGTCCCAAGGGTAGAACCAATGACTTTAGGTGACATGTAAACCAACATTTTTTATTGTAATCATAATGCATTTATTTTATTTTATTTTAAAAAATTTAATCCTCACCTGAGGATATGTTTTATTTATGAGAGAGAGAGAGAGAGAGAGAGAGAGAGAGAGAGAGAGAGAGAGAGAGAGATTGATTGATTGGTTGCCTCCCGTACACGTCCCAACTGGGGACTGAACCAGCAACCTAGGTATGTGCCCTGACCTGGAATCAAACCCACAACCTTTTGGTGTACGGGATGATGCTCCAACCAACTGAGCCACCCAGCCAGAACATAATGTGTTTATTTTAACATTACCTCCTACTTATGGCAAATGACACTATTTCCCCTGCATTATAATGATGCAGTTTCCTCCCTCTTTCCCTCTCTCCCTTCCTCTCTTCACCTTGCTCTTATGGATTACTTACCATGTGGAAACAATGGAATGTGACACTTAAGGGCTTTGAGCTCTGGAAATAGAGAAACTTGGCTTCGCCCACTTACTAGTACCTCACTTAAACTCTGTGAGTCTTACTTACTCATTAGTTAGGTAAAGATAAACATATTATTTAAGCGAGATAATGTGTGTAAAATGCTTAACACAGGGCCTGTCACATTGTAAGGATTTAGTAGATGTTAGCTATTATTAAAAATGAGCTCTATTCTGGTTCACAGAGAAGAGGGATTCCTATTAAAGGAAGCCAGGCCTGGTTTTCCTTGATCTCTCTGTGGAGTAAGGAGCGATTCTGGGGCTCTCTCCTCCTCCCCTCTTTTGAATGAATTTTGAGAGCCTATAGAGCTGCTTGAGGTGTGATACTTTCTAGGGAGGGAGAGAAAATGGATACAGAGAATGAAGGAGAATAAATAACGCAGGGTGGCACCACAGGGATGTGTCTGGGGATTATCCATTCTTTGGAGAAACAACAAACATGGATTGAGCACCAGCTTTGTGCTCTGCTTGGTGGTTCTCTTTTGGGGGAACTTTATTTTATTTTAATTATTTTTTTTTGGGGGGGGACTTTAGTGCCCCTGCTTCTGTTCCTACACCAAGCCTTTTCCCAAGTCACTGTCATCCTTCCCTCCCTCTCTTTATTCAAAAACTTGGCAAAATATCTCCTTCCTCTAAGAAAGCTTTTAGGTCTGTTTGGGGGAGGATGCCTCTCACATGTACTAAACAATTATTTAAGGCGGCCCTGTCAGAGGAGAGGATGTGGTTAAAGACAGAGACTTTGAAGGCCAAAGTCACCAGGTGATTTGGCAGTAGGTAAGAAAGGCGTAAATCATTCTGCATGTTATCTGACACATAGTAGGTGCATAGAGGTAGAAACAATAAATATTACTTTCAAAAAGTCTCTTAAACTGTTAAAGAGACTATCTCTATACAATTTATTTGGCATTTTAATGGAATAGAAAGTATGATACACAAATTGGCAGTTTGGTTGCTAGAAAGCATGTAGTGGGTATCTCAATTTTGAAAAAATAGGATATGTACCCATAAGAAAAAATCTGTAAAGATATAGTCAAAAACATTAACAGTGTTTGAGTAATGTTGGATTATGAGTGATTTTATGTCGTTTTTGTTTTAATATATCCAACCCTGTGATAGAACAGACTGTCTTTATTACTGTCTTTCTCTTCACTCAAAGTTTTTTGAAAAAAAGACTTTAATTACTGATATAAAGTAAAACAATTACTTGTTGGTTGGCTGAGAATTGCTAGAAATTAAAATAGTTTGGAAATTATTTAGTAAATTCTAATTACTTAGCAAAAGTAATTAAAATATTTATAAGCGAACACCCATAAAACACCACCAAGCAAATACATTACTCAATAAATGGTTTAATTAGTGTTTCATTACTAGAAATTAATCTCAGTAACCAAACATTACTACAAATTTCATGTAGGACGGACAACTTATTTTACTGCTATTAATGATTTCAATTACGAAGTTTGTGCAAGTCTAATTCCTTCCTGCCTCTCCCGCCCTCCTCCCACACCCACCCAGGCGCGTTCCCACACACTGGGCCTGAGTTAGAATATTTGGGGCTAGTTTGACACCTTCCACATTGTTGTAAATCCAAGATTAACACTTTCCCTCGGCTTATTTCTCAGGTGTCTTGCTGAAATACTGGCCCTGGGTGCCCTTTAATCAGCTAGAATCAGACTCCAGGGGCCGGTGGGCTTCTTAGCACAGATATACTCTCCTCTGGAGTCTCCTCAATCACTTGGCTGCAAGGTTCTCTTCCTTCCCCAGGCCTGTGCCAAGGCCTTCCAGGCACTGGCTTCCAGAACTGGTTCAGCTCTCTAGCTGGGTGGGCAGGGGCTGGGCCAGATTATAGCTAAGTCCTAAAAGGGCATATTCATGCGAGATAGAATAACGAGTCCTTCCTTCCAGGTGCAGCCACACGCCAGGGTGGACGCCTGCTCCCACCGTGTTCCTTGCTCAGCTTCCCTGAGGAACGACTCCGAGACTGAAGATTTGCTCCCAGGAGTGTCACTGAGGAGTATTCCCAGGAATGTCCCTAAAAGGGAGTGAGGGAAGCATGATTGGACAGAGGAAGAAGGTGAACAGCCCCATGGGAAGATCTGAAGCTGGGTAATCCTCCAAAAATTTCCTGGATTGAAGCAAGGAAGGAGGTAGGCCTTTGTCATTTCAAATAACCAGACCATTAGTTCAGGCATCACTTTGAGGAATGACATGCTTCTCTTTGGCTGAGGGCAATGCCTGGAGAGGGACTCAGCTGCCAGCCATTAGCAGCCAACACCCCCAGCAGCTGGGGGAATGAGGGCTTGGCTCTGAAGGAAGAATATGGGCAGTGACACCAGCATCCACCACAGCTCCCCTGTGTCATGTACAACCTGGGGGTGGCCTGAGGCCCTGAGTTGAATGGGCGAGCTGTCCCATTGTTCTACTGGGGCTGGAAGGAGTCTTAACGTCTGGAGTTAGGGAGACCCCCTACTGAGGGTCTGATGGGGACTGATGCCTAGACTGTAAGCTCTATGAGGGCAAGTCCATGTCTTATGGTATCTCCAGAACTTAGCACAGTTCATGGCTCAATAAATATTTGCTGATTAAATCTGTAGTGCTAAAGAGAGTCACCCACATGCATTAATGTAAACTGGGATACACTAGATGAAGGTAAATACAGAGAATCTGATCTGAGAGGGATTAGGGGAAGCTTCCTTGAATGACACACTGAGACAAAGAATGGATGAGTGATTCAGAATTGCGGTGGGGTGCTTCCCATGCCTTCCCCTGGACAGGTGTTCACCATTGCCACCTCCTGAGTATGTCTCCTGGGTGGAAACAGAGGACCTGAGAAGTCATGCTCAGTGAGTTTCTCTTGCTGTCTGTTGCTGAAATATATTCTTTGCAGGAGATTCATGTATCAGTGAGCTTTTCCACCAAACCTTGGCCCGGGCCACAGTGGGATAAATTTGCTTTCATCTGGCAGGTGTTTTCTGGAGTGTGAAATACAGGCAAGGCATCACAGCTGGAGGTGGAGGTGGAGATCACTCCAGATTGCCCATGGGGCGTCATATATATGGATGCCACATTTTGTGGAGAAACTGAGGCTGGAAACAGCTGTCTGCACCACATCCAAAGTCTTGTTTCTTGTTTGACCTTATCTCTGTCTTGCCCCAGCCTTCGCCCCCATCCAGGCCTTTGTCTCCAGATTCCTCACTGCCCAGGACTGTGCTCTGCTCATTTCCCTTCATTCCTGTGCATGTGTCCTTCCCCTCTCTCCAGGACCACTGCTGTATCCACAAAACCCACCCAAAGCCCCTCCATGGAGCCCTGGCCAGAGACTCCAGTCATACTGGACTAAACTCTTTTTAGGTTTCTACTACAGATTTTTCAGGGCAGAGACTATTTTAGAAACCCCAGGCCTGGTTCTGTGCCTGGTAAAGAACAATGGGGTTGGAAAAAGGCTGGAAGAGCAGCCAAACCCAGGAAGAAAACCCAGTATGCCCGCCCATCCCTTGCCACACTGCCCAAGTTGGTGCTGGGCTGTATGTGCAGTGGGCATGGATAGTGTCAGGAAGGTACACTGTGAGGGCTGCTATAGGCTGGCTTCTGCTGGTGGTGGCAGGACAGAGAGGGAGGGAGGAAGATGGAAAGTTCACATTTATCACATCTGGGATTTTGCCTGGTTTGTCCTTAATCAGTCTACAGCTAATTATCTGCCTTCCCCCAGCTCGGCAGAATGCAATTAATTACTTCTGGAGAAAGCCAATGTCAGCTGGGTTTTCCACTTAGGAGAAATCCTGGCTTCTTGGGTGGGTCCTTCTTGCCTGGCACACTAAGAGGACCAGGGATGCATGGGCATCCTCTGGGGTTGTTGGGAAGGGGCCCTGGGGTCCTGTGGCACCTGGAGAGATTGTAGCAGGAAGAGTGTGGCATCTTCCTCTTTGCTCTAACATTCTAATTTTGTTCCCGATGATATCTTGTCTGGGGCTAAGATATCCCCAGACAAGATATCACCAGACTCCCTTGCAGCTAGAGAGACATATGACACAGTAAAGACCAATGGGGCATAAGCTGAAACCTTCTGGGGGCTATTAGGAAGGTTTTTCCTTTCCTCATAAAAGGCATTGGAAGCTACTGTTGCTGCTCCTTGTTCCTCTCCCCCCTTTTCCTGCCTTGGATGCAGACTTAAAGGTTAGAGCTGCAGTGGCCATCAGTCTGCATGAAGAAAAGACCAGAAAAAAATTGTCATGACTCCAGCCATGAACTGGTAAACCAGTGCTAGTAACTATAATACCTCCAGATTTCTGTCAGGTGAAAATAATAAGTCTCTATTTGTTGGTTGGTATTCTGTTACCTGCAGCTGAATACATTTCTAATACAGAGATGCCAACCTGACTGCAGAGATGCCCATGGTACCCAGAGTAATCTGGACATTCCTGGGCCTCACCAGCCCAGTGGGCATGAGTGAGGTTATAGTCCCCAAATGCTACTAGCTTTCACCCCTCTAATCCTTCATTTTTTAAAGTCTCATTCTCAATCCCTTTTTAGCTATGTCATAAGAATGTACCTGAGTATGACATCTATATATATAAAAGCCTAAACAACCATTACAACTGGTTGACCAAACGACCGGTTGCCCGGTCGCTATGATGCACACTGACCACCAGGGGGCAGACACCACAGGAGCTGCCCCTGATGGTCAGTGTGCTCCCACAGCCAACCTCCCACAGTCCCTACCCCTGGTTGGCCAGCCCCAATCCGCCCCAACTGGGACTGGGTGAAAAGGCCCCAATTGGCCTGATCGCTGGCCAAGCTGAGGGACCCCATCCGTGCACAGATTTGTGCACTGGGTCTCTAGTTGATAAATGTAAGTCATATTAAATTCTGTGTAAAGGAATGCCTAGTAAGGCAAAACTAGATTTTCTGGCAAATAAATAATGCCTCTTCTCTTAGTTATGCAACTGTGAGATAAGTAGGCAAACACATTGCTTTGAAAATAGGTATTGTTGTGATTATAAGGAGGTTTTGTTGTGCAGAGCTGATCACAGAAGTGGGGATATTTGCATATGGACCAGGAATCCTCCAGGGAAGACTGGGGTCATGACCCTTACTGACCATTCCCTTTTGGGGCTTAAGATTCCTAGAGCCTCTTTGATGAACTGAGCTGGGCCCCTCTGAGATCCTTTGTCAGGAAAAGATAGAAAGGACCCAGAGGGGAAACTCACCACCAGGAAATGGGGAGTCTGAATAGGTGAGCAAAGCTATCAGGCTTAGTTGTTCATTGGGGAGGTTTATGCCCATCTTGCCCCTCAAATGCAAGACGTCAAATGCAAGATGTTCTATGTGTGAGTGTCCAGGGATTGGGCCAGCAAGGGCAGCCCTGAGCTGTGGCTATGGCGGTATTGACTGTGCAGGACCAGTGTGCTGGAGTATTAGAGAGATGGTTGGAGAATGGACTCTGGAGTCAGACTGCTCACATTCATGTTTCTGTCCTATTACTTACTGGTTTACCTTGTGTACAGGTGTGTCTTCATGGACTGCAGACATGTGCAGTCTTCTGTCGGCTTTAAATAAGCCCTGTGCTTGGCTTAATGCTTAGTGTCTTGAAAGTCCTAATAATTTTTGAACAAGGTCCCTCATTTTCATTTTGCACTGGGCCCTGAAAATTATGAAGCCAGTCTTGCTTGGACAAATTACTTTACTCCCCTATGCTTCAGGTCCCCTATCTGCAAAATGGGTAAAAAAAAATTATATATATATATATATATATATATATATATATATATGTATGTATGTATATATATGTATGTATATGACCTGCCTCAAAGAGTTGTTGTGAACATTAGATGAGTTATATGGCATTGTTCAACATCATTTCATTATAACATTGATGAGATGCTGTAGGAACTTAACCGTTGCTTATATTCATTAGTCTATGGTAAACCTGGTTTTGTTATAAGTTGTTTTGCCACAGTTCCAAGAACCTATCTACAACGTTAAGTGAGGACTTACTGTATACATAAAGTACTTAGAACAGGGTCTGGCATGTAGTAAGCTCTGCCTGCATGTTAGCCGTTGTTGTCACTCCTATTAATTTAGGCAAATGAAGACTCTGGCAATTAATCTGCAAAACACAGAGACGTGACCACATTTGTGTCTCCAGCTAGTGAAGCAGATCAGATCAAGCACATGGGAGAACAATGCAAGGAGAGGAAAACGCGACCCCTGGACTTACTCCTCACACAGGATGAGATGCCTCATTAAGCCCACATCTATCTGGGCCCACAGGGCTGACAAGAGAGGAGAAGGCCGAGGCCTGAGAAGTGTGGAGTCAAGGCCAACCTCCGGCCGCAGGGCTGGCAGCAGAAGTCAGTACAGCTCGGCTCAGAGGGGCGGGCGAGGCACCTCCTGGAAGCAGCCTGCCTCCTGTCCAAGGGGTCAGGCTGAGGGACAGGCTGTCATCGACTCAGGCCCGCTGCCCTCCTCTTGGTGTGACACACTGGCAGGGAAGGATGGCCCAGCCTCAGCCTGGGCCCATCTTGCATTTATAGACCCAGATCAGGGGATAGGATGTGGTGGAGGATGCTTTATGATGATGATTATTCTAAATAAACGTATCTATTGGCATGTAATATACACACAAAAGGAGAAATCATAAGTGCCTAGCTCAATGAATCCTCTCAAAGTGAACACAGTCCAAGAAATAGGATGACCCAGAAGTCAGGAGCTCCCAGCCATTCTCTCCTCCTAGTCACTCCCTCCTTCCCTAATCAATCACTATTCTGCATATTATTTTTTAAAACCATTTGATTTCACCTTTCCAAATTTTTTATTTTGAAAAATTTCAAATCTACAAAATAAATAGGAAAAATAGAATAGGAACACCCATATACTCACCTAGATAAATCAATTGTTAACATTTTGCCTCATTTTCTCTGTCTCCCTGTCTCTCTTTTTTTCTCCCCACACACAACTTTCTGAACCATTTGAGAGTTATCTGCAGACATCATGACACTTTATCCCTAAATATTTCAGCACATCTCTTAAAAATGAGGACATTTATACAGTGCAATTATTGCGCTCAAGACATTTAGCATTGCTCCCATATTATTATATAATATACAATTGATATTCATATCTCCCCAGTTACCCCAATAATATTCTCTCTCTCTCTCTCTCTCTCTCTCATATGTATATATATATATATATTTAAAATCTATAATCCAAACCTGGAATATACTTTGCATTTAGTCGTATGTCTTTTTAGTCTTCTTTAATCTAGAACAGTTCCTTTTTTTTGTTTTTCATTTGACATTGACATGTTTGAAGAGTACAGATAAGTTTTCTAGAATGTCTCCGAGTTTGGATTTGTCTGTTTCCTCATGATTGAACTTAGTTTAAACATTCTTGACAGGAATGCTACATGAGTTTTATTGTTGATAATAGTGGATGCAATTTATTGAGTGCTCATCCTGTGATGTGGGTATTATTGTGTCCATTTTACAGACCAGGCAACTGAGAAAGAGTCATGAAGTACTTTTTCCAAAGTCACAAAGTCAGAAAGAGGGAGTGACAGGATGAGGTCTGTCTGACCCCATTGGCTCATAGCCAGTTCCACCCACTGTCAGTGATGACTGGTCCCACAGGAAGGAGACCTGAGGCTGTGCCCCAGAGGGCAGGGACAGTGTTTTGTGCTCTGCTGAATTCCAGGCTTAGTTGGGGCCAACCCCAAAGCAAGTCTCCATACTTGTTAATTGAATAAGTGAGTGAATGATTGTTCTATGGACAAAGGTTAGCATGGAACCCATGGATCTCTGTCAACCCGTGGAACCTGCGTCTCTGTGGGTAGAATCTGAGGATCTATATCGTAGTTAGGTTTTCCTGATGATCCTGATATAGGCAAAATTAAGTGAAAAAGGTAAGTTTCAGCACAGTGTATACTGCATAATTCTGTATGTCTTTCTCTGTGTTTTAACGTTATGTGGTTATATATAGATTTACAGTTTCAGGAAGGATGCTAGACCTGTGAACAATGGATACCTCTGAGGTGTGGGGCTGGGGGCCTGCAGTGGGAGGTGGACTTTACCTTCTACTTGATGTGCTCTTAGAAGTGACACAAGTGATCAATTAATACATTCGTTTTGTAAAAAATTAAACCCTACAGATGAGTAGGGTAATTATGTAATTTATGACCCCAACTGAACACTTTTGAGCGTGAAAGGCAGTGCTGTTATTAGTTACAGCCGCAACAGAGAAGACAGAGCCGTTCTGTGCAAACCTGGGCAGGTGGTCACCCTGTCAAGGCCAAAGTCCCCTTTGATCACCTGCCACCCCAGTTATGGCCGCTCCCAATTGGAGGTGACCATTGTTATCAGTTTGATGCATATTTTACAGATCCTTCAAGTACAATATGTAGCCATTGAAAGCACTTTGTCTGGGTGTTTCTCTTTTTATGTAAGTGATATCACACTAAATGTAATAACACGAAAGGTTCTTTCCCCCACTCAACAATGTCTTAGAGATTTAGCCATGTCAAGGCCATGTGGGTCTACTTCACTCCCTTTAACTGCTGTAGAGCATTCCACACACAAACAGACCACATCTTACTTTCCCATTCTCTTGTGTATGGATATTCAGGTTGTTTCTAATTCTTTGGAATTACTAACCATGCTAACAATCATGATCTTGAGGATAATGACCCAATAGTGGAATAACCCAGCACCCATCAGAAGTCAGTCTAACGTTAAAATATTATAAGGGGATGACAGTTTTGAGGAATAGCTGAGTGTATGAGCAAGGTCCCTCACCAGGCCTGAGGATCCTCTGCTGTCCCCTCCCAGCCAGGTACAGGTGGGAGTCAGAAGTGGGGCTCTGTCAGCTTCACCATCAGAAGACTCACAGTGCCCCTGGCCTCTTGAGATCTTCTTACAGCCTGGGTCCTGCCGAAGCTTCTCTGCCCAGGCCTGACTCCTCCAGTCTCACTGCTCTTCCCCTTCTCCTCTTGCCTCTACTGCTCACAAGGCTTTTTCACTCACCTGAGGTGTCAGTTGGCTGTGGTGGAAAGAGCCTGTTCTTTTTTAAATATATTTTATTGATTTTTTACAGAGAGGAAGGGAGAGGGATAGAGAGTTAGAAACATCGATGAGAGAGAAACATCGATCAGCTACCTCCTGCACACCCCCTACTGGGAATGTGCCCGCAACCAAGGTACATGACCTTGACCAGAATCGAACCTGGGATCTTTCAGTCCACAGGCTGACGCTCTATCCATTGAGCCAAACTGGTTAGGGCAGTGGTCGGCAAACTGCGGCTCTTTGGCCCCTTGAGTGTGGCTCTTCCACAAAATACCACAACCTGGGCGAGTCTATTTTGAAAAAGTGGCGTTAGAAGAAGTTTAAGTTTAAAAAAGTTGGCTCTCAAAAGAAATTTCAATCGTTGTACTGTTGACATTTGGCTCTGTTGACTAATGAGTTTGCCGACCAGACTGATGAGTTCCGAGTTCCACTACTGACTGGCTGTGTGACCTTAAGTGGATTGCTTCCCCTCTCTGAGTCTCCAGTTCTCCATCTGTAGAGTGGGGAAAATATTATCTACCTCCTGTGCTTGTGAGCTCTTATGTGGGATAACTGAACAGGTAATGCAAATGCCTCTGTCACCTCAAAGTGGGTGCTCACTCATTTTAGCCCCCTTTCCTTATCTCACTGTTGCTTTGTATGGATCAGTTCACTGCAAAATTGAGAAGCCCATGGGGGCTCCTGAGGACAGACATTGTGTCGTCTCCCCCTTTGGCACCATCCCCACCCCTCTCGAGTCCTTGCATAGGTTTGGGGTACACTTTGAGCTCCAAGAGGGAGGGATGCAAGGAAGTTCTTCTTTTCCAGGGTCCTGGGAGGCTACCCAGAGAAAGACAGGAAGACAAGGCCCTGCCCTTGAACAGATTGTTCAGTCTGATAGGAGCAATAATTCCTAATCGTGGGCATCTGCTGTGTGATAGAAGAGACCTGGTCTTGCCTCCAGGGGATTTCCTAGTCTGATGGGAGGGACCTGGTCAGTATCCCTTGAAGCGCCTAGCCTGATGAGGGAGACATGATATCAATTTCCAGGGAAGTTTCCAGACTGATGGAGGAGACGTACATGTGGGGAGCCTTCCTGAGTTTCACTGAAGACTTCCACTTCTCCTACGGCACCTCTTCCTTCTGGTGCTGCTCTCTCCACTGGGGCTAAGTTTCCAGAGGGCAGAATTGACATTCCCCGCTTTGGGATTTCCAATCCCAGCTTGCTCCTGGGCATTTTAAGGCATGGGTGCCATTGGCCACATTCTCAGGGGCTCCCAAGGGTCAGGGTTCTCAAGCTACTCAAGGGCGCAGACAAAGCAATGTGTAGGAGGAGAGTGAGTCATCAGAGGAGGGCCCGGGGCCTGCCCTCACCCACCCTACCCACTCCCTTGGGGAAGGGAAGCTGCTGTAGCTCATCTGTGGCATCTTAGAGGAGCACGACCCCCCCCCCCCCCCCGCCCCTGCCTCTCTCCCCATGGGAGCTATGTGCTGAGGTGGGCAGCGCTGTCTGTATAGGAGAGAAGACACATCAGACGCGGAGCCGACAGGCAAGTCAAAACTGCTGGTTCAATGGCTTGAAAGTAGTGGCCGTTTATAAGTTAATGAAAGAGAAAATAGGCACATTATACATACAGATTTGTCCTTAATGAGGGGACAAGGCATTGTTTACTGATGATGTTCAGCTCTAATTATCCAAGCACAACGCTAGCTTTTTTTGCAGCAGTGCCTGAGCCCCCATTTTCTCATCTTTCCCCTGTCCCTTTAACCCCTTCCGTGCCCAGCTGAGCACCCATGTATCTCTCAAAGTGTCAGGTTCCAGGGTTGGCTGAGAAGCCAATGCCTGACTGAGTCTGCAGGGATTTTTGACCCCAAGACAGGCCCAGCAGCTGCTTGTGTCCTCTGCTCACCTCAGCTGGGTGACCAGATGGAGGACAACGCTGCCAGGCCCTCGGGGCAGCCAGCCTTGGAGGGCGGCAGAGTTCAGGGACAGCTGCTTTTCTGGGGAGGGGCCTGCAAGGTAGCAGGGAGGTTCAACCAAGGAGGCAGATGGAGAGGGGGCTGCAAGCCAGGGTCTCCCCAGGAGACAAGGCTCCGGAGCACCAGCTACTGATCCTATCCTTTATATTTTCTCTGAAACCGTCGAGAAGGAAGGGGGCTTTGTTGGGAAAGATGGGCAGTGGGATACATCCCGAATGGGCACCTCACTGAAGCCATTGCTGAGGTAACCCATCCATTCTCACTTCAGCATGAGAACACATGAGGTCAGCCTGAGATAAACACCTCCTCACTGCCCCGTAAGCTTCCCTTTCATCTCCAGGGCCCAGCCCTTAGCCCAGGCTGCCAGATGCTGCTGGTACTCAGGGGGAAGTCAACTAGCCACAGAGGTGAGAGGGGAACATGCATGGCTATTGCCAGGTGAGGTCACAGAGCCTGCTTGGCTTGGGCAACCGATGAGAAAAGGAGAAGGTGCAGGAGTTACACCCTGGAGGGTGGAGGGATGGCTCTGTCAGCCCCAGACTGTTATCATCCAAGGGCACATTTGAGCTGTCTGTAGGAGCCCAGGCGGGGAAGGAATCTGGCCTTCCCTTGACCTTTCTGGGTGAGTTTCAGGCAGCAGTTCTAACTTGCTAATGTCCGGAGTGCCTTTGCCACTCCACCCTGGGAGGTCCAGGAAAGTGTGCCTGGGGGCTACTCAGGTGGTTGCACTAGTGGTGGCAAAAACACCACCGCCGTGACCACTAGACAAGAGGACATGGAGTGACCGGCTGCATAGTTTTGAGGTTTTGATGGAAAGAGGGACTCCATGATTGAATAAAATAGGCAGTTGAACAACTTTATACCAATAAATTTGAAAATTGAGATAAAATGGACAAGGCCCTAGAAAAACACAAATTACCGAACTGGCAAAAGAAGAGAAAGCCTAGCCTAGCTGGTGTAGCTCGGTGGTTGAGCGTCAACCCATGAACCAGGAGGTCACGGTTCAATTCCTGAACTGGGCACATGCCTGGGGTTGCGAGCTCAGTCCCTAGTAGGGGCGTGCAGGAGGCAGCCGATCATGATTCTCTCTCATTATTAATGTTTCTATCTCTCCCTCCCTTTCACTCTCTAAAATCAATAAAAACATATTTTAAAGAAAGAATAAAAAGCCTAAATAAGACTCTGAATCCTCAATTAACGATCTCCTCACAGAAAAAATGCCAGGCTCCAACTGTAGCCCTCCCTTTAGCAGTTATTAGGCATCTGCTACTATTAATAAAGCCGAGACTTCGATCCACATGTACCTCCTTAAATCTATTTCCAACGCATTAAAGCCCTGAGACAAGGAGAGTTACACTTTAATTCTCCTCCCGCCCTTAACCCAGAAGAGATACTCTGCAGCATCGTTTTCACAAACACCTCCTATTTATTTGCAGATGGGAATGGGTAACCTAAAGACCTTTTATGCAAATATTTATCAAGGTTCTATGTGCCAAGCAAGTCATCTATACTGACGTTATTCAACCTATATAAGCCTGCAAGAGAGTCCTTATTATCCCCATCTGAGACTCAGAGAAGTGGACTGACTTGTCCGAGTCAGCGTTAGTGAGAGGAGAGGAGGGGAAGACAGAGCCCAGGACCATTTGACGCCAAAGCCCGTTTCTTTCCTGCTGTCCCACACGGCTGCCCAGAACCAGTCCGCAGCTTCCTGGGGAAAGGGAGCTCTGGAGGGAATGCTCTCTCCACTCTGGCCGCCATCTCTGGCTTTCAGCATCTAGGTCCCTCCCACCCTGATTACAATGCTCGGGAGTTTTTCAGTTGGTCACTGTCCCTCTTACCTAGGAGCCCCCAGAGCTGAGCCTAGCAGGGAGAGGCCTGGCTGGCTATTCTGGTTCTCTCCGGCTAGGTTAGAAATTACCCCCAACTTTGTGGTGCAAAACAACCATATATGATGCTTTCAGACTCTGTGGGTCAGGGATTCAGATCAGGTGCAGCAGGGATGCCTTGTCTCTGCTCTACGCTGTCTGGGCCTCATCTGAAAGATTTGACTCAACCTCTGGGGGCTGGAATCATCTGAAGGCATGTTCTGGTGGTTGGGGGCTGGTGCTGGCTGTTGGCTGGGACCTTAGCTGGGACCTTTGGCCGGAATAGCTGTATGTGGCCTCTCCGTACAGCTCTGGCTTCCTCACAATATGGTGGCTAAATTCCTGTGCACAGAGAGCCAGGTGAAAGCCATGTGGCCTTTTATGACATAGCTTTCTGGGTCGTGTAGCATCGTATCTGTGACATTTCACTTGTTGAGATTAGCCACCAGATCCTCCCTAATTCCAAGGGGAGGAAAAATAGACTCCACTTCTGGGTGGGGAGTGTCAAGGTTCTAGAGGAGCAGGTGGGACTGGAAATATTGCTGCGCTCATTTTCGGAAAACTCTGTGTGCCTCCTGGGCCCAGCTCAGAGGAAGCTCTTCCTCCACACAGGAGGACCTCCGAGGTGCCCAGGGCTGACCTACAATGTCATTCATTTGGTCCACACATAGTGATCAGAGTGCCTACCTCATGCCAGGCGCTGCCTCCGGAGCATGGCCTCAGCCCCACCCCCACTCAGGTCCTCCCCCGAAACCCTGAGAGATTTGCTCAAGATGAGGGAACTTTGGGCTTAATTCTTTCCAGCCTTCTGGGAAACATTGTTCTGGGTCATTGTGGCTACAGCCCAGAGAATAATTTCTCCCATCGGGGCCTGCTGTTGAATTGAAGTTTTATATTCCCATTTCTGAAAGAGCAGGCATACTGAGCAGTTTCTATTTACTGGGGGGGGGGGGGAAAAGTTTTTTTTAACTTATATATAGCTCTTATTTTTGTTGCAGCCATGGGAATAAACAGGATTCCTCAGTAGGAAAGATGTTCTTGCCCTTTGGTGATTCTCAGAAGTGGGAGAATCTATTTGTGAATTAGGTCACTGTGGTATAGAGGACGAAGCTGGGAGAGCTCCTCTAACCTTTTTCTTTAGCACATGAGCATGACTAGTTCATACTCGTGTGCTAAAGTATAACTGGTTCACTAGATACCACCCTGGAAGATGTAATGAGCTGGTCATGACAAGTGGATAGTGTAATAATCACAATAATAACCTGTAAGTATCATACTCTAGGCTTTGGGCTATTTTATACACTGTCCTATTTCATCCTCTTAACAGTGCTGTGAGGAAGGTCCTAAAATTGTTTTCACAGATGAGGAG
This sequence comes from Eptesicus fuscus, assembly GCF_027574615.1. Lineage (NCBI taxonomy): Eukaryota > Metazoa > Chordata > Mammalia > Chiroptera > Vespertilionidae > Eptesicus > Eptesicus fuscus. The sequence goes on along the minus strand of NC_072489.1, from coordinate 15,096,126 downwards.
ACTACTTACTAAAGCTCAGAGAGGTTAAGTAATTTTCCCAAGGGCACACAGCCAGGTAGTGGTGGGACTGGAATTTGAATCCAGACCATGGACTGCAGAGACAGTGCTATGCAGATAACAGGCCTGGTAGCTTAAAGGGAGGGGCAGGAATCAGAGTCTAGCAGGTTCTGGGTGTCGGGTGCCTTTCGTTGGGTACCAAACACTCATTCTGCTGCCTCAGTCTCCTCATCTAGAAATGGGTTATGTAAAGCCCCAGCACAGTACTCCAAACCCAGTGGGCATGCACTTCATGTTTGGGGAGTCCCCTTTCTTTTCTCCTTCCTCCATAATTTGCTGTGAGCTGCCCCGTGGAGGGGGCCTTTCTGCCCAGCAGTAGCGGGGTGGCCAACATGATTTTCTTACCCATGGCCGCTCTAAAGTCCCCAGTTCCCTAAGCTCCTGCTGGATTTCAGGATTCCAATCCCTCTCCACTGTGATTTTCATTGGGAGAACTTTAAATGATTTTATAAAAACTGCAAATGTACAAGGTAATTGAGTCTTCTGTTTTATTACCCTGAGCTGCCTGGACCTGGCCTGGCCTCCTCCTCACTCATGGAGCCACCGGAATAAAGTTGGAAGTGTTTGCGCTGGTAATATATAGGACTTAATTAACCTGGCCTTTTATAGCATTTCCAATGGAGGGTTGGAACAAACTTCGAGGCAGTTTGAGAAAAGAGAAGGGGGGCCGGGGGTGGGAGTGTGTGTGTATGTACAACACTCGATGTGTTTTTTCTCCTGTTCTTTTCTCTAGTACTTTAATCAGCATCTAATGACCCAGTTGAAAATCCATCATTCAGACCCAAGCACCAGTAGGAGGGCTGGAGGGGAAGCCTGCTTTCTTCCTCCCTTCCCCATCTATAATGAGTCCAGCCACACCAGCCACATTGCCAGAAATTTCCAGCAGAGGCTAATCCTGTTCCTCTCAGGTAGGAGACACTGAATGGACATTAGCAAACAGACTCTCCGTGTTGCTGATACCAATCCATACTCAAAGGCAAACCAACTTAAGAAGTCTCCAATGGGGTCATGTCCCGTTCCTGGTACCCAAGGCCAAGTTAATCTCCTATCCTGCCTACCCTCCCCCATCTACTTCCCGACATTTCCACTCTCCCTTTCTAGCATGAAGCCACGCCTGAACTGAGCAGCCTTCTACACCAGCCTAGGAAAAAGTGACTCAACTCAGATCCACCTTCAATGCAGGGGGACAGGTTTACAACTGCCAACGTACCTTCATGCCTTATAACCGTTATTTTAGGGAGACTTCCAAGCAAGGGCGGGCAGGGTAAGTGCCTCTCACCAGCTGCCTGCTCAAACCATCGCTCCACATACCATCGCTCCACATACCATGGCTCATAAATCCTACCCCAACGCTACTGCCGAGTGGTTACATCATCCCTAAACCTCATGCAACAATTCGATTTGGAAGTAAAAAGGCAGGTGTTAATTGACTCACTCCCTCTGCCCCTTTGTGGTGCTCCTGACCCTCGATAGCTTTTAACCTCACAGTTAATAAAAGTTTGGGGCCCAGCCTCAGCACAGTTCCTCATTCATTCTTTCATAACGTCAGCAAATTCTTACTGAGTGACTGTAATGCACAAGTCATTGGCCGGTCCCTTAGGGGAGAGGGTTAGCTGGCCAAAGATGAGCAAGAAGCATGTTATGTCTGAGGAAAGCTCCCAGAAGATGCTCATAAATTATGCAGATTTGGGTGGCAGGTGCTGTGGGTCCCCAGAGAAGGTCTGGTGCAGCGGGGTTTTAGAGGGGTCTCCAACTCTTGATTGACCGGCCACTCTCTAGGTTGTTGGCTCAGCACCCATTGAAAGGGCAGAGCAGGACAGCACAAAATGTACTGTACCCTCCACCCTGTGTAACTATGTATATGACTCCTTTTTCTTAGAAAACCGCGAGAATGTAACAGTTGCATAAACCTGCCAATAGGAATGTAGAGAAGTAGACTCAGTCCAAATAAGGCAAGCTGCACAGTACCCCCCCCCCTCCCCCCGTGTAACCAGACCCCTGACCCTGCCCCCTGACCAATCAATGGGACCATGAACGTTGCCCCCACCCTCTGCTTTGGACCCCCTTTAAAGCCTTTGTTCTCCCAAGGCTCCTCCTCTCCCCACCTCGCCGCTGCGCCAGTGTGTGTGCGTGTGGGACTGAGCTCAAGCTAGCTTGAATACAGACTCTTTGCTTTTGCATCAGACTCGTCTGGCTCCCTGGTGGTTTTTCTTGGGGACCCCGAATTCTGGGCATAACACCATCTCTCCTCCAAGAGCACCCAGATTCTCCTTTGGGGAACCCACTCTGTTTCATTAAGTCTGTGTGGTTTCAAATGGGGTTGAATGTCAGGGATCGGCCCGGGACTAGAACTAGCCAATCAGAGCAGGTCAGCGCCCCAGCCATGGTGGTTAGTTCAGTGATGAGCATGGGACCAGAGCTGGGCGAATGGAAGCTGGTGCTGCCATTCTTACTGGGAACAAGCTCCTGACCCACTACTGGGAACAAGCTCTTTTTTTCCATTGGGGTTCGCCAGGAGTAGGCCTGGAGCTGCTAGCCACCATCTTGCCCGCGCTCAGGAGATGCCTCCTGAGCCTTAGAGGGAAGCCATCCCTTTCTGAAGCCTTAGAAAGACTTCCTTCCTGCCTGCAGGACAGCCTTCGGCTTGGCTCCAGGCCACGCCGTCTCGGGCACCACAGTCCGCACCTGCTGGCTTTTATGTGTGCGTGTTACCCCAGGTCCAAGTGACCTCTGTCTGCTTCAGCTAGTCTGTGCCCAGGAAGAATTTGAAGGAAAGCAGAGCTGAGAGATGGAAAGAAAAAAACTGGATCCAGCCAAGCCTAAGGCTTAAAAACCCCTGAACTTTCACTTAGCGAGTGGTTCATGCTTTTCTTCTGTATGAATCAGTTTCCTGAGAATTTCTGTTGCTAATCCAGGCCCTGAGTCCCCAGCTTTTTAGGTACAGGGACCAGTTGGAAGCCATCCTTTCCCTCCCTCAACTCAATGGTGGGCCAAGGAGACAGGGGCCTCTTTCTGCTTTCCCGCTTGGGATAGAGTCAGGGCAAGTAAGGGTCAGGCTCTGGCCAAAGAGGTGCCCAGAGCACATACTTTTAGGGCACTCCTATTAAGGCTTGCACTTGCGTGACGCTGAGAGTGAATGTCTCCTTAAATCTTGCACTCGAGGTTCCTCTCATCTCATCCTAGACCTGGCCCTGTTCAGGTTGCTGAGTGTTCACATCCATGTCTCCAGATCTAGCATGAAGAATTCAGAGGTGATTGCTACTGTCTTTCCTCCTCCAGAGGTGGGCTCGGCTCGTTCTCTGGGCCTTGAAGGATAATGTTCCATAAAGGACTGTTCTGGGGCTTTACCAGGTCAAACCAGAGCAGAAACCAGTGCTACTCATTCCAGTCCAAGTATTCTTCAAAAGGGTAATCAACCGACAGCATCCATGTTTGACTAGAGGCTCAGGCACAGATAAATCAATGGAGAGTCTTCAAATTTAGGGTGGGCTCAGAATCATTTGGGACACCCGATCGATTTACCGTTATTACTTTATTTGTGTTCATCCAGGATTTGGCTTACCTTAGGATGAGATGATATTCTTCCTGAGCACAGACTGGTTGAAGGTAGACTGAGAGTCAGGTACTCGGAGTTGGGGAGATTCCTACCGGGACAATAAACACAAGTGAAAACCAAGAGCTATTCACTGTGGCTCAGGAGACAGCAGTGACCTAGAGCCAGCGGCTCCCCCTTGACCACAGCAACTGATTGTGTGTCCTTCAACACAGCTCTTTACTTCTCTGACCTCTGTTACCTCTATTTGGAGGGACAGACTGTGTAGGATGAGCTTTAGCGACAGAAAGATCCGGTTACAATCCCAGCTCTTACTCACTTGGGCGAGACCCACTCAGAGATTTGTTTCCTCATTATTATTCCTCAGTGGGAACCATAAAGGTGCTTTCCTCTCAGGGTCGTTTTAAGATTCAATGAGATAATGAAGTGTTTAGCACAGGCCCTGATATAATGTCGCAATTAATTATTATTGGTGTTAATGTTATTCTATAAAAAAAGAGGGCATGTTAGAAGATCAAAAGCACTGCCAAGAGCTGAAGTGCCAATTCTAGATCTAGTCCCAGCCCTCTGAGAACAACCATTGTTTTCAGGGCATTTAGAAGCCATTGTGAATTGAGCACCTACTATGAGCTCTCTGGGGGAAGAACCCAGTCCTGCCTTTTCAATCTTAAGGGTTCTTAACACCTTCAGCTCATAGCAACATCTCTACCAGGATTCTTCTCTCACAGTAGTTTCCACTTCCCTTCCTTTTTTTCTCAATGCATCTCTCCCTCCCCCACCCCCCGACCCAGAAATTAGTACAAAAAACTGTGAACCCCTCAGATATACACTCTGGTGGTCCTTAAACTATATACTACCTGGAATTGATTATTTCCTTTCAGATGCTTGTCCTTTTCCCCACTTAGATTATCAGTAGCTTGAAAGCAGGGACAGGTCTTGAACTTCCTGGTGTCCCTATAAGTCTAGGTACAGAACAGATCCTTAGACATCAGTATTAGGACATTGGGTGACTGGACCCAGCCCTGCCTCAGGCTTGAAAACCTCTGAACTTTCATTTACGTGAGTTAGTGAATAGTTCATGCTTTCCTTCTGAATCAGTTTCCTTCGATTTTCTGTTGTGAATCCAGGCCCTGAGTCCCAAGCTTTCTAGGTACAGGGACCGGTTGGAAGCCACCCTTTCTCTCCCCCAACTCAATGGTGGGCCAAGGAGACAGGGGCCTCTTTCCACTTTTCCCTTTGGGTTAGAGTCAGGGCAAGTAAGGGTTAGCGGGGTACTGTGCCTTGGCCTGGGGAGGACAAGAGAGGGCACTGGGGAATGAAGAGGCCCGTACTCTTTTTGGACAACTGGAATAATGGAAAGTTCTTTCTGAAGCGGTAGCAGTCAGAAAGACCTGGGACGCTCCATTGCCCAAAGCCCATCTCAAGGCTGCAGCCACCCAACAGGCCTCCCCACCAGCCCAGGGCTACAACTGAACAATGTTGGTTTCTTAATGAAAACAGCACCACTGCCAAGTCCTAACTCGGCTGGAGAAATAGCCCTGCGCCCCTCGATCCCATTAACATCTCACACCTTAATGCGGCCATATTTTTGGAAAGCCAATATGAGCGGAGTAGCTTATTGGTATGCAGCTCCGAGTAGGGTTGAGGCTTGAGGGAGGAGGAGCACTCTGCAAAGGGGGTGTAATTAAGGCTCAGAATGTTCGATTTATGCCCCAAAAGGAGGGAATTTGGGGGAATGAGGACAAGAGAGATGGGCTTGTCCAGAAGGTACTGAAGCTTGACCGTCACTAAGAAGTCCCAACATGGCTCCCACCATCGCTACCCCAGCCCCCACCAAGGAAGGCCACCCACTCACCCTTTGGGTCCCTAACTTTGCATTTCCCAAGCAGACCCTATCAGTAGCTCCTCTCAGATAAAATACATCATCATTTGCTCCATTAGAAAATAAATGTATGGCTATATTATGGGATTTGCATTCCATTACCTTGGTTTGCATGCCATAAAACATTTATTACACCCTTGGGCTAAAGTCTTAATAATGACTGGGTGCGAGGCACTAATGTGGTGTTGGGCTGCTCGGGAGCCAGAGATTAATGCCTTTTGATGTCGCCCAGCTAATAGTCCTGCTCACCAATCTGTCCCATCAGAAGACATTAGAGTCAGGCCCAGTGTGGGGGTGGGAGGCCACTGCTCAGCTTCAGCTGGGCGTCAGGGCTCCCCCTTCCTGCCCTGCTACCTGGTCTCATTCAAAATGGCCAGAAGGAAATCTTAGAGCCCTCCCTCTTCAAACCCCCATTCCACTTCCACCGCCCGTAACCCCTCCTAGCCTTGGGCAAGTCCCCCTTCCTGGGCTCGATGAAGCTACACTGAGGGGTTTAAACAGCTGTTTTCCTGCCAGACCATAGCAGCAGCAGCAGTAACATCTGCCAGAGTGCATGAACACACACACACACACCTCCCTGCTCCCAGTTTCCCATGGAGGCCCAGCAATCGGCAGAGGAGGTCTGAGAGTACAAGAGAGTTAGGTGCCCTGAGAATAAGGTGGGAACTAGGACCCAGTGCGAGGTGAATATGGAAGCACCTTTCTAAAGAGGAAGCTTGGTGGACAGGAGGACAAATGGGCAGAGTTGTCTGCAGTCCTTTCACGGACCCTACTGGCCTCATCCCCTCTCCATTCCCGGCACCTGCTGAGATGACAATGGAGACAGAAGTGAAGGGGGAAGCTCTGTACAGGATAAGAGTAAGCACAGAATATAAGTTAGCATGACATAGGATAGGTTAACATACTGAGCAAAGGGCATCTTTCTTTGGATGATAATATAAGATATTATTCTACAATAATATAGTCTACTCTAATAACACAATGCATGGGAAGCCACATTGTTAGGCTGTATCTGAATTAGGAGGGAGGTGCAGGAGATGTTTAGAGAGACTGATGTTTTTAAAATGAGGCCAAAAAAGGACCTAAATAGACACTTTTTGAAAGAGGACATACCGTAGGCCATGAGACATATGAAAACATGCTCCAAGTCACTAATCATCCAAGAGATGCAAATCAAAATGACAATGAGGTATCACCTCACACCTGTCAGAATGGCTATCATCAACAAATCAACAAATGACAAGTGCTGGCGAGGATGTGGAGAAAAAGGAACCCTAGTACACTGCTGGTGGGAATGCAGACTGGTGCAGCCACTGTGGAAGATAGTATGGAGTTTCCTCAAAAAGTTAAAAATGGAATTCCCATTTGACCTAGTAATCCCACTTCTAGGAACATATCCCAAGAAATCAGAAACACCAATCAGAAAGGAGATATGTACCCCTATGTTCATAGCAGCACAATTTACCATAGCTAAGATTTGGAAACAGCCTAAGTGCCCGTCAGCAGATGAGTGGATTTGAAAACTGTGGTACATCTACACAATGGAATACTGCGCTGCTGTAAAAAAGAAGGAACTCTTACCATTTGCAACAGCGTGGATGGACCTGGGGAGCATTATACTAAGTGAAATAAGCCAGTCGGAGAAAGATAAATATCATATGATCTCACTCATTTGTGGAATATAATGAAAAGCAAACTGTTGAACAAAAACAGAGCCAGAGGAAAAAAATATCCTATATAATAAAAGCCTAATATGCTAAGTGTCTGGTCAACCAGTCAGCCGTTCAACCAATCAAAGTGTAATATGCTAATGATATGCTAAGGCTGCTCAACCACTCACAATGATGTGCACTGACCACTAGGGGGCAGACTCTCTGACTGGTAGGTTAGCTTGCTGCTGGGGTCCAGCCTATCGGGACTGAGCGAGATGGGCTGGACACGCCCTGGAGCCCTCCCACGGTCCCGCCCCAGCTGGCCAACCTCCTGTGTCCCTCCCCGGCCCCGATCGTGCATTGGTGGGGTCCCTTGGCCTGGCCTGTGCCCTCTCGTAACCCAGGACCCCTTGAGGAATGTTGGAGAGCCAGTTTCAGACTGATCCCACAGGCCAGGCAGAGGGACCACACTGGTGCACGAATTCATGCACTGGGCCTCTAGTTTTAGAATATAATAGAAGTAATCCTGTTATTTGAAGATTTTTAATATTTCCTACAACTTTTGTGATATTATACTATTTTTGATGCGGTGCTGGGAGGGCTCCCTGGCTGCGGCCAGAAGCAGGGAGCCCAGGTGGACGCCTCTGCTGGACCAGGAATGAGGCCATAGGACTGGGCTGGTGCAGGAGTGGGAAGGGAGAGATGAAGGATGAAGCAATACAGAGAAGACAAAAAGGGCTGTGCACTGCCCGCTGGGAGGAGCGGCTGGAGCCACCTCAGCCATGAGGAGAGGTTCTCAGCAGGGCTGTGCGGCCAAGGGCACGTTTGGACATTTGTGGGGGCATTTTGTTGTCGCAGTGCTGGCATTCAGTGTATGTGCGTGTGTGGGGAGGACCTAGGCGTGCTCTCTGTGCATGGTAATGTGTATGCAGGCCAGTCCCATGCCATGAGGAATTCTCCCACTCTGAACATCCCCAGCAAATGTTCTCAACAACCCTAGGGGGCACCATTCACTTACACGATGAACTAACCGGGCACAGTGCACAGCCTGCACAGCCATCAGAGAGGCCCCAGGCTTGACAGCGGTCCCGGTGGACAAGTCTGTTGACAACGAGCCGGTCTAAACCTAGCTCAGCCTTACATATAACCACAGAGTGTTTTTGCATGGCTTCAATAGACACAAAATTTTCTAGGAATGCACCTCCTGTAATGATGGAGGGGGAACTTTGCTCTGCTCGGTACAGAACCTTACCAAGAATTGTTCACCATTTCAGAAACTGCTGTCCGTGTGGGCACATCACTCCTGGCCCCTAAGTTACCAGCACCCGCCCCGCACCGAGGCAGGAGGTACTGGCGGCTGTCCCATCATGTGGTTTCATATTTAGGTGTAAGTATTCATTGTGTTCATTGCTGCTGAGTATTTACATATGGAAATACGTATTATTTTATGGTAACTTACTTTCCTTTGATTTCTCCTTTATATTACAGTTTGGTCAATATATTGATTTTTAAAAAAATTATGTGGTTAGGTTGGTTACATTATCTCTGCTTTCCATCCTGGGAAAGCAAATGGGGTGTGACAAACCGGGTAATAAAAGGAGGCTGGGGTCTGATGGGCCGAGGGCTACGGTTCAGAGAATTCCAGCTTCAACAACTTTGCTGGGAAGCCTCATCTGGCCACTTCCATGCCACAGCCCCACCTGAAGCCCGCTGTTCTCCCCCCTTAAATGAAGCCCTTGGGGGTCACAGTGTCGCAATAAATATGCAAGCTCCCCAAAGACTTGAAGAGGTCACAAAGTATGGCCCTGACCAGGCCCTGTGGGGACACATGAGAGAAGGGCATCCACAGAAAAGTCATGCAAAGTCCGGAATCCCCCATCACGCAGATAGACAGCTGGGCGATTGGAGAGAATGCAGTCTCTACAATAGAAAGTTCACAACAATCTCATCAAAGTGAAAACTGATCAAAAAATAATGGGAAATCCTGAAAACAACAACAACAAGGCACCCTAATTCTGGGGCTGTTGAAAAACAAGTTATTGGACATCCAAAGCAAGACATGTTGAAGACTGGAGAAGAAAATCTGATGTGGTGAGATGGTGGTTTCAAAGTGGCATCTGCAGGGGGAGAGGCATGCTTCGTAACTGGGAAGGCTGGCCACCCAGAGGCAGGGTTCCTAAGTTAGGGGGTGACAGCACCCGACAGGTGACCAAGGGGAACATGGCTCCTCCGGAGGAAGGTGCTGCACTAGTGACGATTGGAGGAGGACCCACATTCCTGATGAGGGCTCCTGTGTCTTAACCCGAAGCAGACAATGGTCTTGGGCCTTGGAAGGAAACAAGAAATGCTGGGGTCTCCAGTTATTTCTCAGGGTCCCCCACATGGATGCAATAATCCAATTATGCTTTTTAAGGGCAGAAGAAATAGAAGTGGTTAGGTCAGACACATGCTGCATTGTGGAAAGAGAGATTTTTAGTGTGTGTGTGTTGAGTTTCAGTTTAGGGGAAGCACGAAACACAACTCAGTGGGTATATAGTGGGCATCAGAATTCCTAAGGTAGGTGACTTTATCACTGGGGTCCAGACTCAGGTGGCCAAGTTCCTATCCTAGCCCCACCACTGGTAGCTGGGTGGTTTTAAGCAAGTTATTTAACCTCTCTGTGCTTCAGTTCCCCAAAAATGGGGATAATAATATGACTTCACTGGGTTGTAAAAATTAAAAGAATTAATCCTATCTAATAAAAGAGTAATATGCAAATTGACTGTCACTCCAACACACAAGATGGCCAGCAGGGGAGGGCAGTTAGGGGGGACCCAGGCCTGGAGGGGAGAGCAGTTGGGGGGCACCAGGCCTGCAGGGAAGGGCAGTTAGGGGTGACCAGGCCTGCAGGGGACGGCAGTTAGGGGCAAACAGGCTGGCAGGGGAGCAGTTAGGCATCAACCACGCTGGCAGGGGAGTGGTTAGGGGGTGATCAGGCTGGCAGGCAGAAGCTGTTAGGGGCAATCAGGAAGGCAGGCAGGCGAGCAGTTAGGAGCCAGCAGTCTTAGATTGTGAGAGGGATGTCCGACCGCCTGTTTAGGCCCGAGGATAGAGCCTAAACGAGCAGTTGGACATCCCTCGAGGGGTCCCAGATTGGAGAGGGTGCAGGCTGGGCTGAGGGACACCCCCCTCCCCCTGCATGAATTTCATGCACCGGGCCTCTAGTATCCTATATAATAAAAGGCTAATATGCAAATTGACCAAACAGCAGGATGACTGGTTGCTATAAAACGCACTGACCACCAGGGGGAAGACGCTCAACACAGGAGCTGCCCCTGGTGGTCAGTGCACTCTCACAGGGGGAGCGCTGCTCAGCCAGAAGCCGGCTCATGGCTGGTGAGTGCAGCAGTGGTGGCAGGAGCCTCTCCTGCCTCTGTGGCAGCACTAAGGATGTTCGACTGCCGGCTTACACCCACTTCCTGCAGAGAGGGCCTAAGCCATCAGTTGGACATCCCCCAAGGGCTCCCAGGCTGCAAGAGGGCACAGGCTGGGCTGAGGGACCCCGCCTCCCCGCCCCCGGCAAGTGCACGAATTTCGTGCACCAGGCCTCTAGTAGTATATGAAAAGGCTTACAATAGTGTGTGGCATATGGCAAGTGCTCAATACATGTGTGCTGGCGCTGTTATTACTCCTGAGAAAGGGCCAAGTCTTATCGGCTCCCACTCCCTCCTTACTGGTTAACCAACGAAGGATGGCTTTGGGAACAGGAGGGAGGAGAGGGGTGGCCGTGGTTGTGGTGGTGGTGGTGGCATATATGCCCCCCTAACCTCCCCAGAGAAGCCAAGGCGGGGAGGTCAAGTGCCCTGATCCTGGTCTAAGTCCACTGTTTAGAGTCGTAAGAGCGCTGGAAGTGGAGATTAGCCCTTTGGCCCCAGGGAATGAGCTGGGTGGGGGACAAGGAGTGATGGTGTCTCTGTGCAATCTGTCCCCCCTAAAACATTTTGTTTAGAGAACCTGGTGCTCAGGAGGGATACTCTCTGGTTTTCTCTCTTGTGCATCTACCATTGCTCGATAGCAATCCTATTGAGAAGAATTCTGAATCCAAACCTGGATGCAGGAGGAAAGATGCCAAGATCAAAATGAGAGAGGTTTGCATAGGCAAGTGTCCACACTGGCTGGAGGGGAAGGAACTCAGTCAGCTCACAATGGCCTGGTCCGAGATAGCCGGGGTTCTTGGATGAGGCAAGGTAGGGGAGCCTGCCCCCGAGAGGCGGGCAACCTGACTGCTCAACTCTCCTCTACAAGGCTCACAGCCCTGGGCGCATCACCCACCTACCCTCCCTGCCTGTTTCTCCCCCTGTAAATGCCTTAGCAGGACACCCGAGGGGAATTGTGGGCATTGTAAGACTTTAGGACAGGCAGGGGTCCTTGAGGTTATAGCAGACGCTGTCACTGCCCACCCCACCCCCTTGCCCTTATCACGTCATGGCTCGAAGCCTTTCCAGCTGCTAGCATTTGCAGCTTTTTTGCCTGAGAGCTTTCTCCGACCACTGGTGCATCTCGGAAGCAGTCCTCCACCAGTGACCTACAGGGTCATTGTGTAAATATCCTCGCTGCTTCATCCCGTGGATGGGATGGCTCTGAGATGTACATTCTAGGTTGTCCTCCAGAGTTCTACAATGGGAGTGAGCTCCACGTACCCACAGGGCTAACTCGTTTAATAACATACCCCTTCTCAGTTTCCCTCTCTTTTCTGATTCACTTCCCCGCTCCTGGGGTCACCTCCCAAATAAACCACCTGCCCAAACCCTCCTCTGAGGGTCTGCTTCTCCACACTAACACAGAGGTTATCTGGCTGAGCCACTTTGTATGGCTGAAGCGAGGTAATTGCTGGAACACGCTTGTCCACAGGCACGGGGTGGAGTAAGTGCCCACCTAGCAGAGCCCATACACAGCCCAGAAGGATCAGAACATTTGCATCATTAGCAAGAAGTCCCCCCCGCCCACTCGGGGAAATCTTGTGGCTCTGTGATGAGACCTCCCTCTGGCTTCTCCCTCACCAGCCGTCTGTTCCTAATAACCCCACCCAAGCACCCGGGCCTCTCTGACTTGATATTGCAGGACGCTGTCACTTGAAATTAATTGCAACTAATTAAAAATGATCCGGTTAGGACAATTGCACAATGGCGCTCCGGAGACCGCTTCATTCCCTGAGGTTTGGTGGCGTTTGCGGCTGCTGCAGCCCCGGTCGGCCGGACGGGGCCATACATCATCGTGTCATTTTACATTGTTATTTCTCTGAAAGCAGCAATTTAAAAGAGTCTCAGATGAACCTTGAGCAACTTTGCACTAAAAAGAAAAATGTTACTGTCCAAGATCTGTAAAATATAACATATAGGCTCAAAGAAGCCACTTGACATGAAAAGCGGCCTTAAGTTTGTGCCGCGATTTGCATGTAATATATAATGCTGTAGTGAAAGGACCCACAAAGCGCGCACTGGCTGCAGAGCATCGATCCTCAGCCCCTTTGTTCAAACTGGGTCACCTACGGCTCCTGGTTATTATTTTATCACAGCCATTCCTCATGCAGGTGACAGGACGGCATCTAACCCCCTGGATTCTAGGGCTGCCATCCCTGCCCCTTATTTAGTGGAAGATCCAGGGTCCTGTCTGCCTCAGATGCTGAAAGCATTGCCAAGTCCCAAGCTGGCCTTGCCAGTTTCCAACCTAATCCCAGGAGTGGCATCCTATTAGGACAAGAGGCCCTTTACAGACTTAAAAAAGGCCCATTAGACCCAGAGTTGAGGCAGTGAGCCCTGCTGAGCAGCTTAGCAGCCCCCACACCTCATTTCAAAGGAGCCAGACATTTCGAATGAATTTTGGTCCTATGTCCTTGGGCTACAAATCTCTCCAATCAGGCCACCTGCTGCCCCATCTTGCTTCTGTGGTCTCCACAGCACCCTCTGAACCCTCTCCACATCAACAGAGCAGGGGAGAAGCAGGCATTAGGCCAGAAAGGGGTATGTCAGAAAAGCATCTTCCAAAAATAGTTTTCTAATGTTCAGGCTCATGCAGCAATTAAAAAAAATAAAAAATAAAAAGAGGTAACCTTCAAGGGTAGCAACAAAAATAAGACACCTCAGCAAAACAGAAAAAGGAAAAGTTCAAAAATTAAAAATCAAGATCTTCAAAAAGAAAGGTCCAGGAGTTATATAAAAGACTATGCAGATAAGACAAAAGGAAAAAAATAGCAAGCAGATACGCACACAAAGTTTTATGAGATTACTGAAATTTGGCTCTGGGCTTCCAAGCAGTCGAAGCAAAAAGGGAAATAAGAAACATGGTTAATTACAAATGTCACATTGTCCTTAAAGGAAAAGCAGGCCAACTCTTCAGAAGAAACAAGACATTTTTGCACGGACCTCCTGTGGGCCATGCAGTGGTTGACATCTTCCAAGACATCCTCATGGTTAGGGGTGAGGCTTGTGAAGGCACCTGTTTGGGAGATCCAGGAAAGGTGGATTAAATACTATGCAGTTCCCGGATGGGATAAGACCTAGGTCCTAGAAGGAGGAAAGGACTAAGCCCAACCTCATTTCCAAATTATTCTCTCTGCGAAGTGTTTCTCTCAGCTCTGCTTTTATTTAGAGAATGGGCAGCAGACAGCTTGAGGCTCTTGTTTCTGACCAAGACCTGAAATGCAGGCGTTGCACGTGGCTGAGAACTGGATTCAGATATATAGGTTACAGCACATCGGTGCAGTGGAATACCACGCAGTCACCAACAGGAACAAGGGAGATGGTACACGGTCTTAGGAAAAGTTGTGGAAGATGTTAGTAGGTGAAGAAAGCAAGCTGCAGAACAGTCGGTATTGTAATGTCCTGCTTGGATAAAAAAAAAAAAAGAAATAACAAAACAAAACATGGGTATAGAAATTTTCTGGAAGGATACATAAGAAATTGGTGAGCCCTGGCCAGGTAGCTCAGTTGGTTAGAGCGTTGTCTGATATGCCAGGGTTGTGGTTTCAATCCCTGATTGGGGCACGTACAGAAGGCAACCCATTGATGTCTCTCTCCTTTTCTCTCTCTCTCTTAAAAATAAAATCAATAAAAACATACTCTTGGTGAGGATTTTTTAAAAAAATCAACCAATGAATGCTTAAATGAGTGGAACAACAAATCAATGTTTCTCTTTAAAAAAAAAAAGGAAAGAAATTGGTGACAATGTTGAACATTGGGAGACAGAGTTTTATGGTTTACCTAGGCCTTCCTTGCTATAATTTTGTATTATTTTTAGATTTTAAAAATCATTTAAAAAATTAATCAAGAAAATAACGCAGTTTTGTTACAAAGAATGAAGCTGATCAGTATTACTGGAAAAGTAAGATGTGAAGAGAAAGTCTGTATAAATATAGATCTAGTGTCTAATGATGGTTATCTTGGGGTATGTGTGTAAGATTATAGCTGACTAACTTTCTAGATTAATCATTTTTGTAACATTTTTGTAATAAGTAGGTATTACTGTCATAATAATAATAATAACAATTTTAAAAACAACATTTTAAGTCAATCTGGAGACTGTCAGGTTGACTGCCTTTTATGAAAATTAAGAAGCCTAATCAAGACTTAATCCAAACAAATGGCCACCCTCCCTCTGCAGGGCAGCGGGCCAGAAGAGAATCTGCAAGCAAGACAAGAATTGTTCTTAAGGAAACAATCCAGTTGTCTATTCTGGCTCACGAATGAATGAATGATCTTGGCATTAACATCCCGGCCTCACAGAGCACTGATGCTCATCAGGGGAGGTCTTGTAGCACAATCCAGAGGCCCGTGTGCTTTAGAAAAAAAGCATATTTAAAAATTGCTGTTGTTTTACAGTAACATATTTGAACTGTTCATTCATTTTTAATAATTCTGGCTATTTCCTTCTCTTTTTCTCATCCCAACCTCTTGCCCCTTCAAGCTAGCTGTTCTGTGCTGCATGCCTTGGGGAAGAGATGGGGCAGCAGAAAGAGGAAAAGAGAAGGGCTCATCCTGGCTTTTACTTTCAAAAGCCTAGGGAAAAGGACCCAGGGAAAGAAAAAACAATGATCAGAGAGAACATGAGGACGCGGGAGGATCAGAGGTGGTGCTGAGAGGGCCGGGGCCGGCCCTGGTGGAGCAGAGGCACCCAGGGAACTCAGAGCTTCCACTTCGAGAAGCTGAATCCGCTCCATGTATTTTTATTGAGTGAATGAATGGATGTATTCGTATGCTTTATAGGCAGGTGAGACTGAACAGAGCAAATCTACTAGTGACACCAATGGCAAATTGATGACAGCCCATGGGAAAGGAGGGACAAAAGGCCCAAGCGTGGCTAGAATCCGTAACATTCCCTGTGAGGCCAAGGAAGTACCTAGGCTGCCCTGCCGCCCAGCCAGGGAGCTTCTTGAGGGCAGGAGCTGTCTGCCTAGTATTAGCAGAGTGCCCAGCTTAGTCCCTGGCGTGTGCAACGTTTTCTGAATGTGCAATGCACCAAGGTGCAGAGAGAAGAGGGGAAGTGGCCTACACCTTTGGGCGCAGGCATCTTCAGATGCTGACATATTCATCAGCCTCTTGTCTCAGCCCTTGGTATTGGCCAGTGTTTCCCAAAGTGTGTCTTATAGAACCCCAGCACTAACAGGTACTAAGTGGAAAACAATTTCTATGGTTCTGTCAAATAAGTTTGGGAAATGCTGGGTTAAATAAAATTAAACAAGTTTCCCGAGTTCAGAACTCTTAAGAGCCTTGCATTTGTGAATATAAATTCTCCAAGAGAGGTCATATGTTTTGAAAACGTTTCCATGAAGCCCATTTTTCAAGAACAAGGGTTGCACAGAGTGCTCTTCGGGAGACACTGGCATGACCCACACCTATCAGAAATGGAAGGGCTTTTGGAGAGAATCTAGGGCCATACTCCCTCTTCCTAGAGGAGGCATGAGAGGGGAAGACCAGAGAGGGAAGGCATGGTCTGCAGGAAACACAGCATATCAGTGTTGGGGCGTGAGCTAGAACCCAGCCATATCTGGCTTCTGGACACTTGCTGCTTTCAGTCTTGACCTGTGGGGGTCTGAACCCTGGTGTGTCAGGCCCACTTTGCTCACTTGCACTCTCAGAGACACAGAAACTAGAACAGGAAAATCCTTCCCTGGGGTTTGGCCCGAGGGACAGACTGGCTACTTGACATGTGCAGCCGGGTTGCTATGAGGAACTTGAGAAAGGCTAGGGCATCCTAAAGAGTAGACGTGTATCCACATGGAATCCTCACAGGTCCTGTAAGAAAAGGGAACTAAGTCAGCCACTCCTCACAGGTTAATTGGAACAATTTTGTAAATAAATAAATAAATAAATAAATAAATTAATTAATTAATAAAAATTTGTTCATTTTGTAAAATAAAATTGACCCAAAAAAACAGAAAAGAACAACAACAACAACAAAAAGAACAGGAAAGCCCTTAGAAATGTGGATCCCACTCCTGACCTTACTTCCTGTTTCTGGCCCCAGCTTCCTGCCATGACCCAATTCTGGGCTTGTAACCTCTCACCTGCACCTCCCTCCCTGCCCCCTCTGCCCTTCCTTGGCACAGGTGTTCCTGCCCCCAAACCCTGGTTTTCAAACTGTGGTGTGGGGACCAACAATATCAGTGCCGCCTGAGTATTCGCTAGAATTGCAATTGTCTGGCCTCACCTCAGACCTCCTGATTAAGAAACTTGGGGGGAGGGGGGGGAGGGAAGGGGTTTCAGGATTCTGTGGCTTAACAGCCACCAGGAGCTTTTGACTCTCACTATTTATGAACCACTGCCCGAAACCTTACCAACTCTGACAAGCCGCTCCAGGGAAAGGCCTTTCCCTGGCCTT
Organism: Eptesicus fuscus; assembly: GCF_027574615.1. Taxonomy (NCBI): domain Eukaryota; kingdom Metazoa; phylum Chordata; class Mammalia; order Chiroptera; family Vespertilionidae; genus Eptesicus; species Eptesicus fuscus. The sequence continues at coordinate 15,079,127 of NC_072489.1, read as the reverse complement.
CCAGGTCCCCAGTGAGCAGAGCAGGCAACCTCAGTCAGAAACCTGGAAAAGCCCTGACACAAAATCTTTAGAGACTCTTATCGCTCAGTGGGTTCCAACCACTTGAACTTGGTGCCACCTAAACCCTGAAGTTAATTTACCCTGCACCATTTCATTAGTCGGTCTAATCGATAGATGCAATTTTACAAAACAGACCTGGGCTGGGGAGTTTCTCAGGCTCCTGTTGTACCTATCAAACACCCCGCCTCTGAAATAAATCACTGCAGGAGGAGGGCTCTGTGAGCATGCTTTGGGGAATCTGAAAGTATCTGAGTCTTACCTTAGTCCACTTAAACCAAGGCAGGGTCTTTTCAGGGCATCTCGAGAAATGCTTCGAGTTTAATAGCTTGATTCTGGTACTTTTTCCTCCAAAATCTATCCGCTTGGTGGGTCCTATCCAGGTTGACGTGGGCACGATTTAGTGGTAACCTCATGGTTGCTGCACTGAGTAATTGCTGGGCACTATGCAATGCGAGGTCTGCCTGGCCTGAAGTGGTGGTCCTTGGAACCCCATGCTCTCCATTCAGAAGAAGGGTAACACCACACCCTTTTCCAGCCCTCCACCACTGCTGGCTCTAATCGATAGTTGCAAATGTGCCCATTGAAAGGCTGGCTGGGGTAAGGTGGGTTGCTATCTCTTGTCACTGAGCAAGGCAGCCCTGAGAGTCTCCATGTGATATCTGCTGTCATAGTCCTGGCTCCCGCTGCTGCTGCTGCTGCTGCTTCTTCTTCTTCTTCTTCTTCTTCTTCTTCTTCTTCTTCTTCTTCTTCTTCTTCAGATATTTTTATTGATTTCAGAGAGGAAGGGAGAGGGAGAGAAAGAGAGAGATAGAGATAGAAACATCAATGATGAGAGAGAATTATGGATCAGCTGCCTCCTGCACGCCCCACATTGGGGATCGAGCCCGCAACCCAGGCATGTGCCCTGACCAGGAATCAAACTGTGACCTCCTGGTTCATAGGCCCACGCTCAACCACTGAGCCATGCTGGCTGGGCTTCCACTGCTTCTGTGTTCCTGGGTGAGGGTGTAGATGATTTGGGCACCCACCTACTCACTCACTCACCCACCTACTCACTCAGTCACCCACCTACTCATTCACTCACCCACCTACTCATTCACTCACCCACTCACTCAGCTAGGGTGGCAGTGCCGGCTGCTATGGCAGCCCTCCATCCATCCTCGTCATTCAGGGGCCTCTGAAAGTATGCCTGTCAATATAATGCACGGCCTGTTGAGGGGAAGTGACAGTTTGAATAGTGGACACTTTTCCAGGAGCATTCATCCTAGGTCAGCCTCATGATAAATAAATGCATTTGGCGTTTGAAGTCAGCAGGCAGGATACAATGACCAAAATGCAAGCACAGATGCACATACCATAAGGCTGAGTTGATGGGGTGGAGGTGGGTGTGAGGGGGAGGGGGAGAGGAAAGGCTCAGCCAGCAGATTTGGGGGAGAATTTATTCCCCTTCTCCCTGGCACCTCTAGGGAAAACAGAAAGCAAAAGATGCTGCAATTTCTTTTCATCCCTGAACCACAAGAAGGTTCCTTCTTCCTATCACCCCCTCTGCTCCTCACCTGTCTCCCCCCACAAAATACTCCAGTCCCAATCTTAATTACCCCTAATAGTGTCCTAAACAAAGTATTTATAAGGCTTGCTGCGTTTGTCTTCCCATTCCTATTAATAAAGTCTGGGAATGTAGGGAAGAAATATGGGTGGGTGACAAGATTTTTAATGGTGCCTCACCTTAAATGCATTTTAAAATATGTAAATCAATAAAAAATTATTTGTAATAGCAGCCTAAGAGTGCTGGTTAGCCTGGCACGGAGTGAAATGCATGCTACAAGCCCTATTACCATACATCCTGGGAGCTGTAGTTAGGATTAATCTGTCAAAGGGGATGGTTTAGTGTTGATGAATATGACATGTGACCATTAACGATGTTGATTTTATCTCCCGAGATTAGCATGATTTACTTCGGATGGATAATAATGTCATTTGCTTGATGCAGTAGATCTGTTTACGAGCTGATTAAATTGTAAGGCCTTGCCTCATTTCATGCTATTTGGTTTACAGCTTCATTACCACAATCACAAAAGCTGGGGAAATGTCCCACATTCCATGTCACAATAAATCACTGCTTCACGTTGCTGGGATGGATTTTAGCAGTTCTGCCCAGCAAGGACCATTCTTGGCTCCCCACTAATCTGTGATCCAGAATACATTAGGGGGATCTTGGGGAACACTGCAACGAGAGGGGGCAGGAATCCTCTCGGATCTATTAATTGAGATTAAGGAAGTCCTTGAGTAATTAGCTGTAACAAATTGCCTTATTATTTAGACAGTGAAGTCTCTGTTTTTGTTGCAGGGATGATTACCATAAATACACAGGAAAGTGACACTCAAGGAACCAGAGGGAAGCTGGGAAGCAAATTTTATTTTCGCCCCATTATCTTGTGCTCTGGGACGGGGGCAATCTGAATGCAATGCAGGTAGGAGACCTGTGCAGGGGGTCCTCAGCCTTGCCATGATCCTTCAAAGGGGAGTGGCGGGGAGTGGGCACCACACACCACAACACAGCACTGGCCACTCAGTGCCTCTAGGTGGGGTGTGGCTGGAGTGAAGGGAAGAGAGGAGAGCCCCTGGCACCTGGGTCAGAAGAGAGGTATGTAAACCACAGGCCTGTACTAACTCTATGCCCAGGCTGAGCTGACTGTGTGATTCTCTCTTCTGTGCATGGGGGAGAGGGAGGGCAAGATGAGATGGGAAAGACAGGCCTCCCGACCCCTCAAAAATCAGGGGAGACAGAAAACACAGGCCCGAAATGACTATCTATGTTTTTAAGAACACCTGAGAGGTTTTGAATTTTTGCTACCTGCCAGGCCTTGTTCTCACCACTGACACAACCCTGTGAGGGTGGCATTATTGTTCTCATCCCCTGTTGGAGATGAGGAAACGGAGACTCAGGGGGAGGTTCAGTGATGTGCCCAAGGTCACAGAAGCAGCCAGTGAGAGCGGTGAAATTTGAAGCCAGGCAATGGGGCCCAGATCTTAGCACAGGGCCTATATGCTGAGCTTTCCATTTGGCTCAAAGGTAAAGCCACGTCAGTAAAGGCACAAGGAGGGAGAATTTCCAAGACCTTTGGTTCTTACTCCTGAATGGAAGCCTATGACACTGCAGGGGCCCTGTCTGCAAAGAATTTAGGGTCAACAGTCATCAGGAGCTTCGGAGATCAGGTTTTGAATGGGAACTTTAGTAAGAATTTGCGATGAGCTGAACAAGGGAAGATATAAGGCCATATTTCCTCCAGGCCAGGCCTGTGGAAATAGAAAACAATGACTTTAAAGGATAAAGGTGACCTTTCTCTGCTTCTCAGCTCAGCATCTCCCTAGGACATCGATGGGTACAGGGGAGAAACTGTCGCCCTCTGAAAGTTCTGCAGAGGAGGCAACTCCAAAATTCCAAGACTCAGTGCAATTTCACCTTTGAACTTGAGATGTGGCCTGCAAGTCTCTGCGTCCCTTACTCAGAACTCATTACTGTGTCCTTACTGCAGAGACTACTAGTGGCCTCCATCTCCATTTTCCTGTTTTTCCTGGATTGGAACCCTGATTTGTAATTGATTTTAATAAAATGAAGACTACATTTCCCAGCCTCCCTTGATGCTATGTGGGTCATGTAATTAATATGGTAGCCATTTATTAAGGGCCTACTCTGAGCCAGGTGCTGTGCTAAGTATTGGTTGGGATAAAGATAATTAAGGTGCAAACCCTGTCCTTAGCCAGCCAGGCTGTTGGTCTGTCCATCAATCTTTGATTTGGCAATCTGTTTGGTACTTAATTGATCTATCAGTCAATAAACATGCCAGCTATTTGATCAACAGCCAGACCTTTGCATTGGCAGGCATAGTACTGAACTCTCAGGGTACATAGGTGGGGGTCCCTTGCCCATTGTCCCAGCATGTGTAGAATTTGATGCCAGGCATAGGGATTAACTCCCCAAGAAATCAACATACTCTTATCTTACAGCATACACAAAAATTAAATTAACTAAAGACTTAAACGTAAGACCTGATGAAGTAAAACTCCTTGAAGAAAACATAAGGAAAAAGCTTCTTGACATTGGTCTTGGCAATGATTTTTTTGAATATGATACCAAAAGCACAGGCAACAAGAGCAAAAATAGACAAGTGGGATTACATCAAACTAAAATTTTTTTTATAGCAAAGGAAACAATAGAAAAAAAATGAATATATGGTTTGCAAATATATTCTACAGGATTGAAGAAAATATTTGCAACCATTTATCAAATAAGGGGTTAATATACAAAATATATAAAGAGCTCATACAACTTAATAGTGAAAAACCAAATTACCCATTTAAAAATGAGCAAAGGATCTGAACAGACATTTTCCCAAAGAAGACATACAAATGTCCAACATGTACATATACATTAGTGTACAACATCACTAATCATCAGGGAAGTGAAATCCACATTGAGATGTCACCTAACAATTGCTAAGATCCTATATAATAAAAGGCTAATATGTAAATAGACCAAACAGTGGATCGACAGGTCACTATGACGCGCACTGACCACCAGGGGTCAGATGCTCAATGCAGGGCTGCCCCCTGGTGGTCAGTGGGCTCCCACAGGGGGAGTGCCACTCAACCAGATGCCAGGCTCACAGCTGGCCAGCACAGTGGCCGTGGAGGGAGCCTCTCCTGCCTCCACGGCAGTTGGACATCCTCAGTGGGCTCCCAGACTGCGAGAGGGTGCAGGCTGGGCTGAGCCCCCCCTCCTCCAAGTGCATGAATTTCATGCACCGAGCCTCTAGTGGTATTATAAAAAAGATGAGATAACAAGTGTTGGCGAAGATATAGAAAAAAGAGAATCCTTGTACACTCTTTCTGGGAATGTAAATTGGTGTAGCCATTATGGAAATCAGTATGGAAATTCCTAAAAAATTAAAAATAGAACTATCATATGATTCAGCAATCCTACTTCTGGCTATATTTCCAAAGGAAATAAAATCAGTATCTCTAAAAGATATCTGCACTCCCATGTTTATTGCAGCATTATTCACAATGGCCAAAATATGGAATCAACCTACATGTTCATGGATGGATGAATGGCTAAAGAAAATGTAATACACACAACACACACACACACACAACACACACACACACACACACACACACACACACACACACACACATGAAAATTCTGCCATTTGCAACAACATGGATGAAACTGGAGGATATTATTCTAGTGAAATAAGCCAAACATGGAAGGACAAATACTACATGATACCCCCATATAATAAATCTAAAATAGTTAACCCATAGAAACAAAAAGCAGAATGGTGGTTGCCTGGGGCTAGGGAGTGGGGGAAATAGGACATGTTGGTCAAAGGGTACAAATGAAATTATAAGATGAATAAGTCTGGGGATCTAATGTGCAGCATGGTGATTAGAGTCAACAATACTGTAGTGTGTACTTAAAATTTGCTAAGAGAGTAGATCTTAAGTGTTTTCAACACACACACTCACACACACACACACACACGCACACACACACACACACACACACAGTAACTATGTGAGGTGATGGGTATGTTAATTAACTTGACTGTGGTAACTATTTCACAATGTGCCCCAATGATGCTCTGGCTGTGCAGCTGTGTCAACTCCCTCCCAATTCCCGCGCACCTGCCCCTCCCCGCCGCACTACTCACTGCCTTGTTGGGGGCTCTTGGCTGTTGTCCTCCCAGGTTGTGGTGCCTCCAATCACCTCCCCATCCCCTATTCCCTGGTTCTGCCTCTTGGTCACAGAGGCTTCCTCTATGACCTTCATCTTTCCAAGTCTGACATGTGTTCCTTTTGCAGATATCCAAGGGAAATGGCTATATTAAAGGGAACACAGAGGCCTTTCTATGCCTTGCATTCAGAGACCCTGTGCTCTTGTTCCAACTCTCTGCCACCAGACTACCCTCTTGGCCCTCTGGGATGGAGGGAAAGAAGGGATGCAGCCTGGGGATGTCTTTTGTGTGGACTGTGGAGCCGGGCTGAGGGGGATCAGAGAGGCAGCCATCCTGGGAGTCCGGAGGCTGGTCAAAGAGGAAAGTTGGGGGCTAGGTACACAGAAAAAGGGATGTGCCACAGCTAGAGAAGGGACAAGCAGGAGACAGATAGGAAGAGAAGTAGGGGGATAGGTAAGGTCAATCCAGAGTCACCCCTATTCTCTGTGGTTTGGGGCATTCTCCTAGGATGGAAAAAGGAATTCTGGCCTAATTGGTCACCTATTATTACAAGAAAAAGACTCCGAAATTCAGTGGCTTGAGACAATAACATTTATTTTGTTCAAGAATGGGCAGTTTGAGTAGGGCTTGGCGGGAGGGCTTACCTCTGCTCCACTCAGGGTCAGGGAGGCAGCCCAGAGGTTGCGGGTAGGATCTTCTGAGGCTCATCACTCCATGCTGGCATTGATGCCCTGTTGGCTGACTTTAGCTGTAGCTGCCACCAGAACACCTAAACAGGGCCTGTCCATGTGACCACTTGGCTTCTTCACAGGATGGGGTTCCAAGAGTGAGTGTCTCTAGAGGAGGAGGTATCACCTGTCCTGACAACTTTGGAGGTCACACAGGATTACTTCTGCTCTGATCACAGGCCTGCCCAATCCACCTGCCAAGGGAGGTGTGTCAACTTTAAAGTGTAAGAAAGCTACATGGGATGAATATACTGGTGCAAATAAATTTGGCAAATAAAATTGGCAACGTATTTCTCCTATGCCTTCCCCAAGAGTTTCAGGCTAATTTCTTTATTTTTCCGATTTCTTCCATTTTCTCTCCCTGGACACGTTATCACTCACACCCCAGGTTTCAGCTCTTTCGTCTCTGCTTACACTTACAACTCACAAATTTACATCTCCAGCCATGACATGCTGCAGGCCTCAGAAACTCAACTCATTAAAAACCCTCACTCTGCATCTCCCTGCCAAAGCCTGGCCCCCTCTTGGAAAATCTGCCAAGTACCCAGATGTGGCAGACCCCATCCCCAAATCTGTTCTGCCCAACTTTCTTGCACATGGCAGAAACTACATTCTACAGCCAGGTGACTATAAGCAACTCCTCCCTCAACTGTTCAAAAGGATGTCACTTACCCTGGACTTCTTATCTCTCCTCTTGCCATGGGTGATCACACCAATGAATACAATATGCTAGGGAATGAAGGAACACAAAGATGGGAGGAACTCGGGCCCCTGAATGACATCATGGAGGAGAGCAGCCTCTCCAGCATAGATCACAAAGACTTAAGAGAAACTTCTATCTGATTGAAGGCACTGTATTTGGGGTCTCTTTGTTTCAGCACTGTAGCCAATATCAAAGGCTAGAGACCTCAGGATCCTATTTTCCTTCTTGCTCTCCTTCCTAATCCCTGTCCTTCACTGAGTCCAGTCCATTCTATCTCCTCGGTGTTCCTTGGAATTGTCCTTGCTTTGCCTTTCTTGTAGCCTCTCCCTTGCTTCCAGCTCTCACCACCTGACCTCTGAATTGGTCTCTTAATCTTCAGTCTCTCATTGCTCCATCCCTAAAGGTACTCTTTCTTTTTTCTATTTAAAAAATATTTTAAATTGAATTTTAGAGAGACAGGAGGTAGAGGTGGGGAGAGAAACATCAATGTAAAAATGAAACATCGATCAGCTGCCTCCTGCATACCCACTATGGGGATCGAGCTCACAACCCGGGCATGTGCCCTGACCAGGAATTCAACTGGCAACCTTTCAGTGCATTGGACGATGCACAACCAGCTGTGTCACACTGGCCATGGATTTTTAAAAAATAAATCTTCACCTGAGAATATGTTTTTATTGATTTTAGAGAGAGAGGAAAGAAGACAGTGGGGGGCGGGGGAGAGAGAGAGAGAGAAGAGAGAGAGAGAGAGAGAGAGAGAGAGAGAGAGAGAGAGAGAGGTGGGAGAGAAACATCTATCGGTTGCCTCCCCTACACATCCTGACCAGTGATTGAACCCAAAACCTAAGTATGTGCCTTGATCAGGAACTGAACCTGCAACTTTTTGGTGCTCCAACCAATTGAGCCACCCGGCCAGGGCCCTAATGGTACTCTTCTGCTCAAAGATCTCTGATGGCTCACCATTGCTTATTAAAGAATAGGAGACCATCTGTTCCCACTGCATTCCCACCTACTCCCTCTGCTACAGCCACATCCTACCCAACATCCTCATGGGCCTGCTGGTCCCTCCTCTTGGTTTCCCAAAATCCCTATTCTCCACCCTTCAAATGTCTATTCATTGTCCAAGCCCACATCAAGTGCTGCCTCCTCCCTGATGCCAGTCCAGGAGGATTTCCACAGCCTCCTATGGGAATTCATCCTGTGCCTCCACTGATTACAGCCCTATCACAGCCCACCTTAATGCAGCAGTCATTTCTGTGACTCACTAGTCTGGACAGTAAGCTTTTTGAGGACAGATATCATGACCTGGCCATCTTTTCCCTACCTCCATGCCTAAGAGAATGCTATGTATGCAAGAGGTGCTCATTACATGCCTGCCAGTTGAACACTCACTTTCCATGGCTAGAGGCTCACAACTCTGGGCAGTGGTCTTGCCACAGGTGACCCAGGTTGTCTTCTTTCTCACCTTGGGGACTTTCCAAGGTAACCCCAAGGGAGGCAAGAGGGGCTGCTCTTCCCATACTTCCCTGGGGGCCGGTGAAGGAGCAGCCATGGGCATTCTGTCAGCTCTTCGAGCAGTACCTGTGAGTTGACATATACAGGTTTTGTGGGTGTGGGCTTTGGAATGGGATAGCTCTGGCCTTGAATTCAGCCCACACTTGTTAGCTGTGTGACTTCAGGCATGTTCCTTAACCTCTTTGAGTCTCAGTTTTCTCTTTTATAACATAAGATTAATATAGTACTTATCTTCTAGAGTTCTTGTAGGGATTAAAAATCATATGAAAATATAAAACTCTTGGCACTAGGAAAATGTTCACTAAACGGTAATAATAATAATCCAATTTCTTTCCTGTGGCCTGAGATTCTGCCTGGCGAGAGGGCACCAGGGCAGGCTCCACTTGAAGGCTGGCCCCCTGGAATTTGTACTGTGGGGTGGGGTTTCTCTCTGGACAAAAGTCAGAGAATGTGTATTGTCACAACTGTCTTGGCCTCGGCCAGGCAGTTTGCTGGGTGCTCCCAGAAGGTGGAGGATAAGGAGTAGGGCTGGTACCTAGTGGTGCAGGAGGGAGGGGCCAGCTTCCTGTTGCTAACCCCAAAGGAACAGGGATAAACTAGATCTGGCTGGCATCAATAGCCAATGGTCCAATGTTAGGAGTACAGAGCTGGGCAGGCTGCAGAGCCAAAATGAACAGTCTGCTGTGGTGTAAAGTATCTGGACCTGTGTGGTAGAAGGGGTCCAGGCCCACAGATGACCAGACTTGGGTTCTAGGAGAGGGAAGTGCTGAGGGCATCTGGAAGATGACCTGTAGATGAGGGGGTCAAAGAAGGAAGCTATACTCTCCCTAAATACCCCCCCCCACACACACACACACACTAAGCCTGGGGGCAGCAGATCATATCCAAATCCTCCTCACTGGCAGGGAGGAAGATTCCTACTTCACACTGATTCAGGGGTTTGGTGGGTGGATCTGTAGGTTACAACCATTTGAGTGGAACTAGCATTAGTGGGTCCAGTGGTGTGCTGGTAAATTCTTTATAAACAGCTCTCTGGCATGGGGGGGGGGGGCCTTCACTTGTAGTGTTTGCCAATGGCTGTGGTGTAAATACTCCCATTATGGCTGATTTCAACCTATCAGTAAAATGCCACAGAATGAGGAGTTGGAAAGGGATATGCATAACTGGCTCTTGGAGCCTGTATGAGCTGATTATAGCACACTACTGGGTGGGGCCTGACACCTGCATTAGGGGAGAAAGGCAGATGTGTGTGATTTTAGTGTACAGAGAGGTAAAGGCCACTGTGCAGTGATGAGAATACAGAAAATAATGGCCTTGGAGTCTAACAGCATATAATAGAATCCCACTTCTGCCACTTCCTGCTTGTGTGACCTTGGGCAAATCACTTCACCTCTCTGTGCCTCCGTTTCTTCATCTATAAAGTGGGGCTAATGACAGTGCCCTCGTCATAAAGTTATTGTGAAGGTTGCACTGGTTAATACTGGCTTGTGGTAGATTGCTATTTATTAGAGTAAATGGCACAGAATAGTTGGAATGCTGCCTTGGTCAGAATAATTTTAGAAAGGAAACCCCAGAGTTCCTCAGGGCATTTCCCAAGGGCATGCTCTTTTTATAGTTAAAGCTGGGATTTCCTTTAAGATCAAAGATTTAAAATCTGCAGATCCATGCACTACTTGAAATTATTTTTCCAAAGTTGAGTAGTGGACTTATAAAGGGAGTCCATCAATTTTATCAAATGCTCAAAGAAACAAACAAAAAGACCATGGTTTTTTCCTCAACCCACAAAAGGCTTAAGAACTTGTGATGTGGAGTGTGTAGAATTCCCACAGCACAGGAGTTGCCTCTGGAAGATGTGAGGGAGAGATGCTTGTAAAGTGTATGAAAGAAAAATGGCAGATGCAGAGAGACAAACAAAGGTACGCACAGAACTCCGAAATGTCTCTCCCTTGTTGAGACCTGAAGATGAGGAAGCTTCTAGCAGCAGGACAACCGAAGCATTCACACGCGCAAGTCCCTGTTTCTGCTTTCTCTTTACCCCTCCCAGTCCTAGGAATCTCCTCTTCCTTTCTCCAAATTCCTTAATCCCTGCCCACACCTTCTGGACCCAACATAGGTGTGTCCAAGGGCCATCCCTATGTGGGTGTATGGATCCATAGGTTTGCACTGTGTAGGTGTATGGATTCATGATTGAAACTCACTCAGGTGTTGCTAAGATTCAGTGATTCTGTTTGTGTTCTTTTTGGTCATGGCTTGTTTCTTTTAGGTTTCTGCAGTCACCCTATAATTATGTAAGGTAGAGTTAGTGCAAAGTTGACTTAGCATCAGTCTGCCTCTGTTTTGAGTTGGAGGCTGTATTCAGTTTTTTATCAGTAACATGGAAGGGGATGGGAGGTAGGTTTACTGCCTTCCACCCAGTTGTTTTTTTGTTTCATAAAAGATGATCCCTTCTTCCTGGCTTGGTGTTATGTGCAGGGTGCAGAGCCAAAATGAACAGTTGTCTGATCAAAGTTCTTTATTTTTCATATGGGCAAAAATTACTTCTTTAAATTATTGCACCATACAACTCCAGGCACCTAAAAGGAACAAAATCCACCAACCTGAAATTACAACTTCTGTGGGCTTATCAAATGCCACCCCACCCAGTTTATCTACAGCAAGCATGTCAAACTCAAAGGCTAACACGGGCCAAATAAACAAGGTTTAAGTTTATGTGGGCCGCAAAAAAAACCCAAAAGCTTCAATCTTCATAGAAACGTAGTTTTATTTTGATAGAGACACGCTGCATACAAAGGGCTGATATAAATGAGTCACATTAACATAAAATAATAGAACATTTTAATAAAAATTAATATTTTTCTTGAACATTAACTTACCAGACACTGAATAACTGCACAAATTAATAAGGGTAACACAAATAAACCTATTTTTCTTGTTCTCTGAAAGCAAAATATTTCCTGTTGCATATGCCAAACAAGTCAGTACAAGGCTAATGACGTGGCAATTGGCTGCTAAAATAATCGCTGCTAGTATTAGTGGAGAGAAATGGTGCGCCTGCACGTAAGGAGCGTAAGGGAAATGAATGCAACTCGATTATAGTAATCAGTTATTAGCGAACATTGTAGCTCATTATTAATAATTATGTATAACAGGATTTTGGAAAAATTAAGTTATGAAATTCTTATTACAACGTTATATTGGCTGGGTAGCAAAAATATTCGTTGTGAGCCACATGTGGCCTGCGGGCTGCAAGTTTGACATGCTTGATCTACAAGAATCTGTGGTTAAAGGTAGAAATTACCATCCAGTGACCCAGTTAAACATTACACTTCCCAGCCTCCCTTGCAGCTAAGTATGGGCATGTGCCTTAGTTCTACCCAATAAAGTATAAGCTGAAGAATGTGTGTGGATTTCAGGAAGACTCATCAAAAGGGAGGGGACCCTTTTACCTCTTTTCACTCTTCCCTTCTGATGTTTGGGATGAGGTAATGGTTGCTGAGCTCAAGCAGCAATCTTGGACTTAGAGGTGATGTGAGGATGAAGGTTTCCGGGTTGGGCTGGTACAGCTGGAAACAGAAGGACCCTAGGTTTCTGATGATCCAGGGCCATTCTTAGCCTGAACTGATTACCTGGAGACTGAGAGAAGAGAACATTTATCTTCTTTAAGTCACTATTTAAGGGTCATTGTTATTGTCAGCAAATGCAATTTCTAACTGATGTATGGAAGCTCACCCAGCCCCAAGTTTTATACCATGGGCAAAGAAATTTAAGGTTACGCTAAAGGCCACTGCTACTTTTCCTCCTCCTCTCTTTGGAAGAATCATCTTGTCCAAGAGGGCCCAATTCTTTCCCATCTCTTCTCTCTTCTTTTGTTTTTTCTTTTTCTCTTTCTTCCCCCCTTTCTCCCTCTCTTCTTTCCTTCCCTGTAACATTTATTGAGCATCTACTATGTAGAAATAGGTATAGGAGATAGTCCCTCTTCCCCAGTGTCTCAGAGTCCAGGCTATCAGGACAATGTAGAGAGTATAAAGGAGGGATGAACAGGTGCTACGGGACAAAGAGAAGGGCATTGGATCGAGGGAGGGGGCTACAGGAGGAAGAATGACTAGCTCAAGGGCGGGGGCTACTGGAGAAGGTGACATAGGCCTGAGATTTGAAGCAGAAGTTTTGAGTTGCTGGTAATTAGGAAAAGAAGGCAGAGGACAAAGACTCCAGGCACAGGGACTAGCACAGAGTAGTACAGCATTTATGGACTTAAGCTCTGGAGCTATAGATATGTTATTTCTCTCTAGCCCTCAGTTTCCTCACCTGTCAAACGATGATAGTAATAGTAATAGGACTGCATGAGTGCCTGGAAAGTAAGTGTGTATATATACATGCTACTTATTAACACTATTATTGTCAGGAAATGCTGCCTACCTATGGTATACTCAGTCCTATATCAGTTTTGAAGACAAGTTTCATAGAGACCTTAATTGGGTTGTCCATGGTCACACAGCTGTGAAGAGGAACTACTCAAACCCAAGTATCCTCATCCCTAATCCAGTGGTTTTTATATCTCTACCATCTGCCTTTGCACTAAGTGATGAAGGAATGCAAAGTGAGGGAAATACCAGTGTGTGGTGGGGAAAAGCCTGGAGGGCTTCCTGGAAGAGATGTTTGAGGGAAGGGTTGGGAGGAAGGCATTCTAGGGAAGGAGCAGGTGATGAGCACCACTAACCAAGGTATATAGGGGCTAGTTGGCTGGCAGTGTATCTCAACTGTGAAGATTGGTGAGACACAAGGTAGGACAGGCAAAGAGGGGCCAGATTGGAAGATAAACCATAATTATGGGCACTCTGATGGCCAGGTGGTAGAGTGAGAATCTGAGCCTGGGGGGTCATGGTTGGTTCTGAAGTAAGAGCGCTGGTCATAATGAAATGAGACTTTGGCAAAAAAAGAAGGAAATAAATCTGTCCTTATTAAGAGCCAGTACAGGTCAGACAGTAGGTCGAGCATTTTCACATTTATTATTTCATTTGAGCCTCTCTCAACAACACTATTGGGTTAATATCAATGACTCCATTTTACAGATGAGAAAACTGAGGCCCAGAGTTGAGCCAGTGGTGGAGCTGAATTTCGATTTAGATCAGCCCATCCCCAAATTTGTACTCTTTCCACTACAACATGTGGCTTTAAGTAGTTCTCTCTCTCAGAATGTCCCTTGTGCTTTGCGTGTCCCTCTCAGGCACTGCTGCCTAGCCAGGGGCTCGTGTCGTTTTACCACCCAGAGACCTCTTGGGCAAGCCCTGGGGTCACACTGGGTGGAGAGGGCTCACTATCCCTGGGGTTTCAGGGGATCTCCAGCACAGCATAGGGTGAAGTACTTGGGTGCTGGGTCTGATAGAAATGGATTCCAATCTCAGCTTTGCTGTGCACTCACTGAACTATCCTCAACCTCACCAAGCCTCAAGGCAGCGCAGAGGGATGAGCCCTGGATTGGTTCAGACCTCAGCTGGAAGTGACAAACACTTGAGGAAGTGAAATGGTAAGATGTCTGTATTCACTTTAAAATAATGGGGGGAAGCAAGTTGGAGGGGATGGAGAGGAAATAAGGTAGGCCATGAGCTGATAACTGTTGAGGCTAGGTCAGTGGTCGGCAAACTGCGGCTCACCAGCCACATGCGGCTCTTTGGCCCCTTGAGTGTGGCTCTTCCACAAAATACCACGTGCGGGCGCGCACGTACAGTGTGATTGAAACTTCGTGGCCCATGCGCAGAAGTCGGTTTTCGGCTCTCAAAAGAAATTTCAATCGATGTATGTTGATATTTGGCTCTGTTGACTAATGAGTTTGCCGACCACTGGGCTAAGTGATAGGCTTATGGGGGGGGGGGTCTATTATACCGTTTTCTCTATAGCCTATTCTGGGTGACCTCATCTGCATATGTTTGAAAATCTCTATAATGAAAAGTAAAATAATAATAACAATAACACTGAAAACCTAAACAACAACAAAATTATGTCCATTACACTCTCTCTCAGCTAAAACAGAATCTCTCGTTCCCAGGAATCATTATGTCTTAGAAACTCCTCAATTGAGAGCAGCAAGATGAGGCTCTCTGCATCAACTCCACCTCTGACGAGGTGTGTGACCTCAAGCTACCCTCCTTCCCTTGCTGAGCCTCAGTTTCCTCTTCTATAAAGTGGGGGTAAAGATTCTAATGGCCTCATGGAATTATTGTGAAGTTTAAATGGGATAATATAGCTCTAGCTGGTTTGGCTCAGTGGATGGAGCGTCAGCCTGTGGGCTGAGGGGTCCCAGGTTCGATTCCAGTCAAGGGCATGTACCTTGGTTGTGGGCACATCCCCAGTGGGGGGTGTGCAGGCGGCAGCTGATCGATGTTTCTCTCTCATCTATGTTTCTAACTTTCTATCCCTCTCCCTTCCTGTCTGTAAAAATCAATAAAATATATTTTTTAAAAATTTAAAAAAAATAAATGGGATAATATAGGATAATGTGGGCTGGAGTCCCTAACAGAGTGAACAGGTCTGCCTGAGTTTTGCAGTCACTCTGAGCATGACTAGGCCTCTAGCCACAGTGCTGAGGAACTCTAAGCCAGTATGTACAGAAGAGGCCATCAGAGGGCCTCCCAGGGACATGCCTCACCTTCTGGGCAACTTTTACCCTTTTTCAAAGCACAGGTCATTCATCAACCAGAAGGCCTTTTTTTCTCTGCCTTTCCTTACAGCTTAAAGGTCACCCAGCACAAAGACACCAGGGTCACTCGTGTCACCACCAGAGGTACAGATGGGGGCAGGGACTGAATGGAGAGAAAGGCGTGGGCTTTGTCTGCTGGCCTTGCTACTGGCTTCCAGAACTTAGCCTCCATTTCTCCATCTGTGTCAGGGGCTGGTAAAGAGAGAGCGCTTGGTAAGGGGGAAGCCCTAGGAAATAATCAGTGGATGAGAACGAATGAATGCATGAATGTGTGGGGACCACATTAGCCTGACAGACAAGGTGACCTGTTGGAACCTCCAGGGTGGCGGTGGGAACTCCCAGGATTGGGGAGGGGTCCGTGACACTTGGGCCAACTCCTCTGGGATAGGGAAAGAAAGCGAGAGAAACACTGCAGCAGAAGCTAGAGCAGGTGGAGAAGCACAGAGGGCATCGTTCGCTGCAGGGGAGGAACGAGTAGTTACGAGGAGGAGCCTCTCAGACACCGCTCCAAAGCCCAGCGAAGGCGAAGGCGAAGGCGGAGGCGCGGGGTCTTAGGATGACCACCCAGGCATCTGCGCACTGGCCGAAGATCCGCGTGTCCTTCCGCTCCGCAGGGCTCCGCAGCGCCGCCTGGCGGAAACGCCGCGCTCCGCTCCGGGATCAGCAGCAGCAGCAGCAGCAGCAGCAGCAGCAGCAGCAGCAGCAGCTGCAGGCCGTGGGCTGGGGATCCCGCCGCAGTTCTGGAGAAAGCAGGAGAGAGCTCGGGGCGCGCCGCGGAGGCGCGTTTGTTCCCCGAGGGTGCTCGCACCTCGGCTTGGGCCCAAAGCAAATACTGCCACCTTCTCGTCTCTAACCCAGCGCTCAGGGTGACTCAGCTCCGTCCAACACGTCGGGGGACGCATTCTCCTCCCAGCGCCCGGCCCCCAGCTCTGAAATTTTGCTGCCTCTGAATAGTTTCTGCGGGAAGGAGGTCTCATTAAAATTTCAAGGCGTTTTGGTTTTGATTTTTGGTAATAAAATACCAAGAGTTGGTACAAAGGCACACACGTGCCCAGTTGGTCTCCCTGCCGATCCCAGACCTGAAATTCTAGGGCTGGGCAATTTCTAGCGGGCACAGGCGGGCGGGGTGGTGGCCTAGGGACCCCTGTTTGAAGACACGAGACGAAGGAGGGTGAAGCCTGTGGAGCAGAGTGGCCAGCGGCGTGGGGCTGGTGCTGGCGAGGGTGAGCGGGGCCTGGCTTTCCCGTCCCAAGCTGTGGTCGCGATTCGGGCCGCACCACCTCCTCGAACGCCCTCCCTCTCACTCCGCAGGAGGGGTGGTGTCTGTCTGAGAGCCTGGGGGTGACAAGCCTCTCCAAAGGCCGGGGTTCTCGAGGATCCAGGCCCAGCCAGGCTCTACCCAGCCCCTCTCAGCAGGACCAGAGTGGGAGCGGCGCTGGGCGTCCCGGACACCGCCGGCCGGGGTCCTCCTCGGGCGCCAGCTCCTGTTTCCGGAGTCGGGAGCCCAGGCTGCAGGGTCCGAGGCGCCAGGGGCTGCCCTCCTCGGGGGAGCGGCGTCGGAGCCCGAGTCTCCACTCAGTCCTCTCCCGGCGGGGGCCCGGCAGCTCCCCGCTGCGTACGGTCGCCGGGCCCGCTTTGCGTGCCACCCGGGGAAAGGCCCGGCAGCCGTGAGGCTGACGCTGGGAGGAGGATGGAGAATCTCAAAGTCCCCAACCCCCGCGCAAATGGCGGAGGGAGCGGCGCGATGGACTGGCCGAGGCCCGAGGCCCGAGGCCGGCCTCTGCGCGGCGGCGAGCCTCCCGAGGCAGCGGGGGGAGTTTGGCGCCGAGGAAGGCCGAAGGCTGGGAGAACCCGGAACGGCCTGACCCTGGAGAGAGGGGGTCCGGTGTGCGCGCTCAGCGTCACGGCTCCCTGGTGCCGGGATCCGAGGAAAGGCGGACCTGGAGGGCGAGCGCCCAAACAGCCAGGAGATAAGTCACCCCAGGCCCGGAGTGTGATCGTGTGTTTGTGAGCAGGAAGGGGGTTGGGGAGCGCATGTCCCGAACCGCCCCCCCTTCCCGCCCCCAAAGAAAAGACCAGGGCTCTTCTCTGCGCGGATCCACTGGCGCTCCAGGCGGCTCGGTCCCGCCGCTCCAACTGGGGAGAAGGGAGCGGCGCGCACCGCGGGGACCCGAGCCGGGACGGAGGGTCCCGCCGCGGCTTCGCGGAGCGCAGCTCGCAGCCCAGAACGGCTCTCGGCGCCCACCGGGTCGCCCCCGCGAGGCCGAGAATGATGGCCAGGACCCTCCAGGGGTCGAGTTGGAAGGGGCTTCCGGGTCCCCTGCCCCGGCGCACTCTCCTGCGGCACAGACTGGGATAGAGCACCGGCTGCAGAGGGATCGGGACGCGGAAAAACAGCCGCGGCGCCGGCTAGCCGGGCGTCCGGCCTCCGGAGAGGAAGGAGCCGGGGGCGGGGTGGTGCGGGGTGGAAGGGGGTGTCTGAGCGGGTCGGCTGGCGGCCATCTCTGGCCCTGGGCAGCCAGAAGAGGAGAAGGAAGCTCACTTTCCCCTGAGAGATGGGAGGGTTTCGGCGCGCTCTCCCCAACCCGGGGAAACAGGTTCCCGAGCGCCCGCCGTCCCCCAGCCCATCCCGGCTGCGGCCCGGGACCAGGGCTGCTTGGGAAGCAAAGCGGGGAACCGCGGGCCGCGCGCCGCACCTCCCCGGGGCCCAGGCCGGCGGGCGAGTCGTGGCCTGCGCTGCTCTCTGTTCAAAACGAAACCCAAACTCCTCAAAAGCTCAAGAGGAATTTTTTAAAAAATCATTTTCTTTCACTTTTAATAAACAGGCTGCTAGGAGAAAAAGAGAAAAACGAAATGAGCGATAGCTAAGGACAAGATATCTTCAAATTGTTAAGTCCCCCCCTTGAAAAATATTTTTTCCTAAGACCAACCCCACTCCAGCCCCTCCGAAGCCTTCGCCTCTTCCGGAAAATCACGACAGAACAATCCAACTGCGGCCGCCGTCCTGGGCAGGAGTGGGCGCGAGGCCCAGGGAGCCCACCGTGGCTGCCTTGCTCTTCTTTCTCTTTAGCCAAAAAAATAAAAAAGATAAGAAGAAGAAGTAAAACCTTTTAATACATCAAATATACGGAATTTTAATCTTTAAAGCGATACATTGTCTATTATTTTAGTACATGACGTAAACCTTACTTGTCCCCTTTTCAGCGGGTGTACTTAAAAATTAAAAATAGTTAAGTGTTCCTTTTAAAGAACAAAATAAGGCAAATGAGGTTTTGGAATAGAATTGTTTTTCCTTTTTTTTTTTTGTTTTCTTCCAGAATACATACAAAAAAATACCCATTCTCTTCCAATGGTATACACCTTAAAAATAATTGCAATTTGAAATCAGAGCTGACAAATTGTGACTTGTTTTGTTTTTGTTTTTCATTTTTGTAACAAACATGCATGTAAGTTGTGTTTCAATCAGACATTAAATAAGAACGTACAATACAATCATAGCAATTTTAAAGTAACATTAAAGAGAAGACCTCTAGTTCTGTGGTGGTTTTGTATTTATTTATAATCTACAAGGGTCGGGAGGGTTCGTTTTTCTTTTTTAAATCCCCCCGCTTCCTTTTTAATTTCCCCCCTCTTCCTTTTTATCTACGGAGCTCGAACTAAATAATGCACTTTAGAACCATGGGTCCGCTTGGAGCTAACATAAATAAATACCAGTGTCCACCGATGCAGTCCTCAGATGAACACTTTCTCAATTATTTTTTTTCCTTCTTTTTCTATAAAAAGTCAAATGATATTTTTTTTCCAACTTTTATAAAGTTTGGGTGGGAAGGGGAGGTAGGGAGGGGAGTTTCCCACCGGGTCTCGGTCGCTGTTTCGGGTAGACAGATACGGTGTAGCTAGTTTCTCCTCTCCTGGCCCGGGTCATCCCCACGCAAGGGTGACAGTAGCTTCTCCCCGGTTCCCGCCCCTCCCGGGGCTCCTCCCCTCCCCCCAGCTCCTTTCTCTCCCGAGCTCGCCCTGGCGACTTCCCTCACTGATAGCCCAGCGCCGAGGCCGTGGTCAGTCTCTGTCCGTAGAGGGCGTAGGGGGAGTAGTAGGGTCCGGTGGCCGCGGGCACCGGCACGGGAGCACCGGGGGTGGGGAGCGGGCTCTTGGAGTAGGGGTGGTAGCGGCTGCTGAGTCCCAGCGCGTGGTGGGGGCTGCGCAGCGCCAGCGTCCCCGGGCTTCCCGGAGCGCCCGACGTGGGGATGTGCATGTGGCAAGCCATGGCCGCCGCTGCGGCGCTGGCCAGGGAGGACGAGCTGGGGTAGCCCGACAGCAGTTTGTCTGTCCCGGGGAAGGCCGTGTGGGTCCGCAAGTGGCTCAGCAGCTCTTCGGACGTGGCGAAGCGCTTGTCGCACGGCCCGTTCGCCGACACCCAGTTGCAGATGTGGGGGAGTGGATCGTTAGGGAGCATGAAGCCGTAAGGATAGAGGGGGTGGCCGGCCAGGGAGGGCGGCGTGGCCCCGGCAGCGGCCGCGGCCGTTAGCGACGAGTGCACGCCGTGCAGCGGGTGCGTGGGGTACACCAGCGGGTATCCGGACTTGAGCGCCGCGGCGGCAGCGGCCGGGTCGTGGGCGCACGAAGCGCTGGCCGCCGCCGCCCCCGCCAGGTGGCTGGCGCAGTGGTAACTGAGGCAGTACGGGTCCCGGCACAAACTGGCTGTCATCACGGAAGGCGGCGACGCCCCGGCCAGGGGGCTCGAGCCGGCCGGCTTACTGCAGCCCAGAGAGCCCGCCGCGGCCGCCGCCAGCTGCGCCCCCACCAGGCTGCCGGGCTTGGTGGGGTCGAGGGCCACGCCGTGTGGCAGGAACTGGGGCGGGTAGCCGGCGTAGGCCCCCGCCAGGCTGCCCGGGTAGGTCATGCCCGCGGGAGGCAGCGGGAACACTGTCTGGCCCGGCTTGTAGGGCGACACTGGAGCCACCAGCCCAGAGCCCAGCACCGAGGAGGAGGTGGGCGCGCTGGGGCCCGTGCCGGAGCTGGAGCCCGACGAACCGCCACAGTCCGAGCCTAGAGCCTTGCCCCCGGGGCCCCCGTCTGGGTGCTGGTTCACGTCCACGTTAATCCCGCCGCCGCAGCTAATCCGGCCGTGTGCCAGCCCGGTGGGCGCCCCTTCGGCCGAGGCACCCCCAGCGCCCTTGCCGCCTCCACCGCCGCCACCTGCGTCGGGGTCCTTCTTGTCGTCCTTGCCCTCCGGGCCGCCCCCGGCCGAAGGCAACATGCCTCCCGGCGAGCAGGCCGAGGCGCTGGAGCTTGGGCTGCCTGTCCTGGGCGTGAATGGCTGGCAGGTGGCGCTCGGTACTCGGAATCCGGACTTCTCCGCCGAAACCCCCCCACCGCCGCCACCCCCGCCGCCGCCGCCTCCGCCGCCGCCGCCTCCCGGCTCCTTCTTATCCGAGCCGGGTTTGGAGTACGGCTTGAAACTCGATTTGTCCTCCACGCCGATGTCACTCAGCTTGAGGGGCCCCGACTTTCCGTCCTTGTCGCTCCCGGCGCCGCCGGCACCGCCCGCGCCGCCCCCATTGGAGGCGACCGAGGAGAGTTTGGAGGAGGGCGAGGGGTCGGGCTTCCCGATCTGCGAGCAGGTTTGCGCCAACAGGGCCAGCGGGCTCTTCTTAGCATCGAGCTGCGGGGTCATTTGTGGGTGGTGGTGGGGGCACAAACAGAAAGAAGGGGATATCCTTTAGAATCCTGGCTCCTAGGACTCAAACGCCCCTCCGCCACCGCCGCCAAGATCCTCCCAGCCCCGAGGCGCAATTCTAGGCGGCACCCCCTACACACACACACACACACACACACACACACACACACACACACACACACTCGTCCTTGAGAAAGGTAGCAGGCGCCCCTCTCCCCCAAACTGGGCCTTACGTGTCCTTGCTAAGCGCTAAACTGGATTTTTAAAAAACTCACTAAATGTTTTGGTTTCTGACTCCTAGACCCAGAACTGTACACCCCCCCCCCCACCACCCCATCCCTAATTCTTCAGAGTACGGGCTCAGGAGGTTTGCGCCTGAGAAGCTGTGCACCAGCTTCTGGGGGGCCTGAGGACTGCGACTTTGGACCCGCATTTCGGGCTCCCGTCCGTCTTCCGGGCAGAAAGTGGGCCTGGGTCCGGCCAGGCGCTTTTACACCAAAGGGAAGAACAAGTTTTGGTGCCTTGCCCCCTAACAGGCACACCCCAGGGTACCTCCTCCCACCTTTCCGCCCTAGTTTTAAGGTGCGGGAGCACTATCCTCTCTTCCCACCCGGGAGCTGAATCACTTCGACCCCCCACCCCCCAACTTCCACCCCCCAGATCCCCAGAGGAATTCCGTGAAGCGAAAGCCAGGATGGTACCATCCCAGCACGATCCAGGGAGAGAGAGGGTCCTTACCTCGATGGGGCTGACGGGAGTGGAAGGCAGGGGCTGCAGGTACTCGGGGTGCAAAATGTGGCCAGTCCGTGCGGTCAGCATCTTCAGCACCTTGATGGGCAGTCGGTTAGCCTGGCGGAGAGGGTCAGAAGGGGGCACGGCGTGCACAAAAGGCTTGGTGCTGCCGGCCGGGGACGAGCCTGGGCCGGGGCCGCAGCTATTTCCAGAGAGCGCGCTGGTCCAGGCAGGGTCCGCACCGCCGCCGCCGCCGCCGCCGCCGCTTTGCTTACTGCTTCTTAGGGCAGAAAGCGAGGGCGCTGTGCTCATGACCCACCCGCGCGCATGGGAGCAGCGGGGGGAGGGCTCCAGGAGGCGCGGGGCGGGCTCGGGGCTGCGCGCTCGCCCGGGGAGCAGGAGCAGCAGGAGGAGGAGGAGCTGGCGCAGCGGCCACCAGCGCCCAGCGCGCCTTCTCCGCTGCTGGAGCCAGAAGCGAATAATCCTGGGTGGCTCGCAGCGGAGCCGTGGCCGACCGGGAAGAGCCGGCCCGACTGCGGGACTGCCGGGTGGCTCGCCGTGTCCGCCTCGGGCTGTGCCCCTGCGCTGCGCGCTCGCGGCCCGGCGTTGGCGCTGCTCTCTGCGGTGTGAGCCGCTGCCTGTCCAGCCGGGGCTCTGGCGAGGAAACTCACTTCAAAAGCAGCTGCACCGAGGGGGAGATTAAAGCCTTTGCCGCCTTCCAATCAAATGGGAGCCCGAGGTGATTGGAGGGTCAAGGGGATGTGACGCGTCCCGCGCCGCCGCTGCCGCCGCCGCCGCCGCCGCGGCCCGGACTCTCAGCGCCGGTTTTAATGGGCAGCTCCCAGCTCGCCGCCCCCAGCCCCCCACCTCCGCGGCTAGTCCCCTCCCTCGATTTCGATCCGAAGGGTAGCTGGACTTTTATTCTACGTTTGCTATCTGCCGCCTCCCTCTTTTTTCCCCCTCCTGTCGTCCTTCCTTTTCCCAGCTCGAAAATAAACTGAAACCTCTCGCAGGAGGGTGCATGTGAGGAACAGACGGAGGTGGCGTTCGGACGGAGCACCGGCAGACTCTGGACCACAGCCGGACTGTCAATACCAGGGGTGCACAGGGGCCTCGAACACCAAATATTCTCTCCTCCCCAGTAATTGAAATCTCTCGCGGTGCGGCCGCCAGGGTAAGGCAAGGTTGGGGAGCGGGCTGCTGGAGGAAGTCCGCCCGCCCGATTTGATTTCCCGAGCTTTGGCGGCGGAGAAACCAGAAGCTAGGTGGGCAGCGGTGGCGGTTTTTCTCCGAGTTCTGCGCTGGGCTCCCCGCCCTTCGCGGCCACGTGACGCCCGGGGACTCGCAGATTGGGGCAGGACCGAGGGTCACATGTTTCCTCTGTTTCACACTCAGCCCCCACTTCTTACTCTCCCCTGCCATCCTCTCCTCTCCTACCCGCTCCACCACCCCCCCACCCCTACCCCCGCCAAGTTCTTTGGGCATCTCCACCCCTCCATCAATTGTCAATGTTCCTCGACCGCAATCAATCAGTTATTTGTCAGCTCTTGTCAATCCGCCCGTGATTTATGTCAGCTTTTGTTGCTGATTACAAGGCGGGTGCGACTTGAAGGGAAAAAGAGGGAGAGAAAGAGACAGAGAGGAAGGAAGAGATCCAGGGGAAACCGGAGGAGGAGGAAAGGGGAGCAGCCTCAAGGGATGGGAGGGGAGGGGGGCTCTAAGGAAAAAGAATGAAAGAGGGGAGGGAGGCGCTCAGTGTCAAGAAAATGAATAGTGAGAGTAAAGTGCGCAGGTGCGGCCAGGGTGCCGAGAGGGGCGCGCAGGCCTGGGGTGCGCGCCTCACCCCTCTTGGTGTCGGAAGCAGAGATACACCCTTCCACATTTGGGGACTTAGGTCTGTTGGGGCCTCGGAGTTCGGAACGGCTTCGGGTACCCGAGAGGGGCGGCGGTGATATCTAAGATCGGAGATTTTTTTTTTCTCTCCCCTGGAATATTCATTCCCTCGGGGGCACGTAGAGTGCGGATGCCAGGCTGCTAGCCTGCTGCGGACCCCACCCTCCGTAGTGCCCTGACCCCAAACGCGGCGACTTCTTCCTAAGACCACATCACCAGTGTAACCTTGAGTCCCGGCGGCCAATGGTGGGGTATCCCTCTCAATTCTTTGAACCCCGGGGGTGGTGGTTAGGGCTGCGAGGCTGCGAAGAAGAGGCCTGGCCATGGGTGTATCGGGGAGATACACTCTGGCCGCTTCCCCAGTCCCTCCGCACTGCGCTCCATTCTAGCGGGCTTGGTAGCGGGGTTACTCCGCTCTGCTCGCTCGAATTTGTGGGACGCGTAGCCGGGACTGACCTGCGCTGGGAGAGCGGAGCGAAGGAGCGAAGGAGGGCGGGGGAGGCTGCCTGTGGGAACACGGGCGCTTCCAGGGAAGCGGAGCGGGACTGCCGCGTTCCCCTCGATTTGCACCGTCACTCGGCTGTTTGGGAAGAAGAGGGGAGGCGCTGTGCGTGTTTCCGTGTACCTGATTCTGCGTACACAAGTGTGTATGCGTGACTGTGCCGCTGTGTGAGTTGTCAGGGCTTGGATAGCGTCTGGGTCGAGTTCGGGGGTCACCTTCAGAAAGTCGCAGATATTGGAAAGGGGGGGGTGGGCGAGAGGAGAACACACATCCCCTTACTCGGAAGGACTTGGAAGACTTTGAGTCTCCCCTCCCCCACTTTTCCGCCCCGACTCTTCTTTTGTTGTCAATCCTTTTGATAAATGGCGGGGCAGGGAGCGCTGGGAGCCCAGAGCCAGTCGGAACCCGCGCGGGGGGCGGAGGCCGGGCCGGACACGGGTTTCCCCCGCGCTCTCCGGGCGCAGAGCCCCGCACACGCTGGGGTCGGATTTCGGACCTGCCCTCAGCGGCGCTCGCCCTCTCCTCTGTAACCATCCCATTCCCCTCTCCCCCGTTTTTGTCTCTGTCTCCCACTCCGAACAGGTACCGAGAACTTTCCGGGGTGAGTTTTAGAATTTTCTTGTAGGCATTTCATTTTCTGCGTTTCAATCTTATCCCTTGATTCTTCAGGTTGGCAAACTTCATGAGATGGCAACCTGGCTAAAGATAATTTGAAGAGGCGAGTGAGGCCGTGTGTGTTTGGGGCTGCTGTTCGTTGGTGTGAGTAAGTGTGCGCGTGTGTAGGTGTAAGGACACGCCTGCGTTCAAGGGGGTTTGGAGTGTCTGCGACAGCCGAGGGAGGCGAGTTTGGGAGCGGGTGGCGAGGCCACAGGCAAGGTCGTGAAGGTTGTCTTGATCATCTTTGGGTAGCAAGTCCCAGTGAGTCCCAAACTGTCTCCGAAGAGCAGCGCGTTTGTGAAGTCGCTGTGTCCTGCGGCTTCGTTGGTGTCTGTGCCACTGAGTGCGCGGCTGTCGAGGCGTCGGCCTGGATCCGCTGTGGAGCTCCCAGCTCGGCGAGCTCAGCTACGAGCCGGGTGTCGCCAGGCCTCCCCTCGGGGCCCAGACACTGAATGCTAGGGGAGGTGGCCATAGCTGGAGGTGAACACGGGAGTGCCCCCCCCCCCCCCACTCAGTTCCTTCCCTCTTCTGGAATTGGGTGCGGCAGCCCCAGCACCCAAAGCGGGGGGAAACCAGAGAGTGGCCCCTGTGTCCCTCGGAACGGGCGTGCCGCGGCACGGCGACACACTTCCGCAGGCCTGCAGGGCGCTGCGCGCATGCATGAGTGTCGTGGTCCGCGCGCGCTCGCCCTTCCCCAAACCCAGGCTCCTGGGTCCCCCAAACCCAGGCCTTCGCTCCCGGGCTTTCGGGAGGATCTGAGCAGGCTCGTCTCGCCAGGGAGGCCAAATCCTCGCAGGCCAGCGGGCCCGTGGGGGGTTATTAATTACTCGGCGCTAGGCCTAATGCCTCCTACCCCCAGCGGCTGTTGGCGTGGATGTCCTGTGGATTTTATTTGCACACAATGGAAATGATTTGTCTTCTCTAAAAAAGGAGTGGGCATGGCAGATATCTGAGGAGGGGGCGGGAGGAGAAAGAAGGGGAGAGAGTTGAGGCAAAAAAGTTTGAAAATGCCTTGAACTATTCACTGTCGAGATGGCTAATCAGTATTGAGGCCGGAGGGCAGGCGGGCCGCCTTTCACTGCCGCTTCCCTTTCATCTCGGGCTCGGCGGAGGCGCTCAATTAAAAGCCTATCAGTTTGTAAGTAAATCAACGCCTATCAGAGTTGTCACATCAAACAAAACGATTATTATTGCAGCCCGCCTCCCCTATTAATCTCCCTCGAAGATAATCCGCCTGACAGGTCAGACCCGGCGAGCTGGAAAGCCTGGCCCAGAGCGCCCAAATAGTCCCGGACTGGCGCGCGCCCCTGGGGGCCTCCCCACCCAGTATGGCCCCGCCTTGTGGTCCCAAAGGAGGGGGGCAGAGAAGAGAGCGCGTGGAGGCCGCCGGACTCAGGGCTGACCTTCGGGACCCGGAGCAGGGCCTAGATTCCGGGGCTGGTAGGGGGAGGTTCCGGGTGGCCTTCCCTCTTCTCGAGACCTTGAAGGTACCCACCTTGCCTAAGCCAAAGCCTGGCCGGTTCCCGGAGTCTCGCCACGGCCTGCACTCTTCTCGGTTCGCCTCTCGCCTCTCCTGGCTCTCTCTCTCTCCCCCGACCCCCCCCCCCCCATCTTCTCTTTTTTTGTTTCCTCTTCGGCTTCTTTCTTGTCTCCCTAATCTTCTCCTTCTCTTCCCGCCCCTTCCTTTCCCCCTGCCAAGGAATATTTCCTATTCTCTCCCTCCTCTAGGTATACAGTACTACGGCGCAGTCCCACTCTCTGAAGAAGGGCATTCTCAGGGCCCGGGTTATTCCTCTGAGCCAGGGCTGCCTCCTGAGTGTGTGCAATTTCCAGGCACTCATGACCAACTCCTTTCTAATTTTTCCTCACACAGGGGCTCTCAGAAAGTCCGTGTCTGTTTAAGGTTTGGTTGCATTTGGAGAGGTGAGAAAATAAAGAGAGACCAGGGCAGTGACCTGGGTGGACGGTTGCAAGCACCCCATTGTGGAATTCGTATTTGGTCTTGGAATTTCACTGCTGCAAATGCTTGGGCGTTGCAAATACTCGGAGACCCACCAGGCGTCTGGCATCAGCACCGATCGGATCCTGTGAAGGGGTGCCTAACATTTCAGAAGTAAACACACCCAGACAACTGCTTCTGTGGCTTCACACGGGCCCTCCGGGGGCCAGGTGGTCTCGGTAACCTCCTGGGAGTGAAATGGCCTTCTTTCAGGTGTTCTCTGGCTTCGCCCTCTGCCCCGCCTGGGAACCAAGCGCGACCCGCCCTTTTCCACACGCTAGCTCCAAATCCATAGGCCCAAAAGGCTACTGCCCTAGCTCGGTGGAACCAGAATTCAGAGGTGGTTCAAATATTTGAGGGGGAAGGGCTGCCCATAGGCCCCCAGGCCCTGCTATCCTAAATGCCAGGTTCGGAACCCCAGGAAGGCTCCCTCACCGCTCATGAATCTGGGAACCCCACTTCGCTGCCCCCCAAGGCGGGACAGGACTGGTGGTCTGGGCCCAGCTTCTCCCATCAGTCATATGGGAGTGGAGTCTGAGCCCACCTCAGGGGGCTGGGCGCCAGAGATGCAGGACCCATGACACCCCCCCCCCACCCTGGGTTTCCGAAAGCCCCTCAATTTGTGTGTATTTTCCACAGCCGACCTGGTAGGAATATTTATTTCTGTACACACAAATATTGTAGAGATGTAATGGCTCAGTTACCGGTGCGCCTGTTTTTCTTAAATGTATTTCACCTCTGCCATGCCACAGATATTTAAGGAGGTACACATGCTGTACCCCTCAATGATGTGGAACTCACTCTGGCTATAGGAAATATTGGGCTGTGTGGGTATTTGGACATAAGTATTATCTCGAGCCTAGATTACACCCAGGCAGAGGCTGTAAAAAGACCCTTGCTGTAGGATTTTTCCAACTTAACTGTATGTGCACACACTGAGAATTTAATAATATTTTATATCCCTCTAAAGATCTAAATATTCAGATGTTATGTTACATGCCCTTGAGCCGGGAGCGATCTTCCGTTCACACTGGACGTGAAGCTGTTTGTGTAATTTTCATCTCCCTGCACTACACATGAATCTTGATCCAATAAATTCAACCTTGTCATTTTTAGAATCGATGGGATTTCTCTGGCTGCGGTTCGCTCTGCCTCTATCCGAATAAATCCAGCTCGCTGCCAACGGGCAGGCAACGCCTCCCGGTTCTCCTGTATGCAGACGCATCGGCCTGGAACGCGACACAAGGTGGCCTCCCGTGCTCGTGAGGCGGCAGGTGGGGCCCTCCAGGGAGGCTGGACGATCAGCACCCTCGGGCCGAGGGGCCCCTTGCTGCCCCGCTGTGCCTCGCAGCCCCCACTTCTTGTGGATGCTTCAGGAACCCACCAGGCCGAGCCCGCCCGCAGCGAAAACTGAAAGCAAATTCGGCGGCAGATGAAGCCCGAACTTTCTTCCATGCAAGTTTGCAGCAGAGATTCGGCGGAGGCTCTGGGAGGTCAGCGTGACAACTTGCGTGCGAGAGAGGTGGGGCTGTAGGCGAGGCGGGCCAGGGGCGGCCTGCAGAGCGTGGGCCCAGGCGAAACGCTGGGGAAGGTGCCTCTCCTCCTTTATTTCTCGCCAACTCCTCGGCGGGTCTGTAAAAACAGTTCCCAGGGTGCCGCGGACGTCGAGGCTGTGTCAGCGGGGATTGCACCCGGGAGGAGTTAGCTGGCTTCCTAAAAGTTGCAGAAAGAGCTTTCGGAGAAGCGTCCGCGCCCAGCCGGGCGCAGGACAGCTTGGGACCAGTTAGCCTTACCCCTGGCGAAATGGTCAGAAATCCTCTTGGGGAGGGAGGGGGTCAATCGGGGGGAAAAGGAGACATATGTAAAACTTTAGACAATTAAAAAAATTTTCAAAAAATAAATCATCTTGGGGAGCCCCCTGCCCAGTTCGCTCCCCTCACCTCCAGACCGCGAGTAAATAACCTCCCGTTGCCTGCGCTGCTAACTTCCCGGCGCCGCGCCGAGCCGCGGTCGGCGGGCGAGGCCGGGACGCAGAGCCGGCCCTCCAGGCCGCCCCGCCGCCGGCTTCGCCCCAAGACAGGCTTGCGCGGAGGTGCAAGGACGAGCGAGGTTCCCGCTCCCACGGGCTGCCCAGACCATCACCCGCCTACCTCCTAACTCCCCGGAGCGAAACCTTCCCTCCATGGGAGCGGCTGTCTGGGGGGGGGGGGGGGGCTGGCTACGGAGCAAAGTGCACGGAGGTGGGGGGGTGGGGGGTAGTGGCGGCCGCCCATCTCTCCGCAGGGCCTGTCGCCGGGCCGGCCGCGGCGGGTGAGTGATGAGGGCAGAGAAGGGCGCCCATAAATCGCGGGTGTCAGGGCGAAAAACTCTCTTTATTGTCTGCGTGATGGATGGGCCCAGGGACGAGACACCAAATACTTCGTATCGCCTTTAAATGGGAACACATTTTCCGCGGCCATAATTCATGTTTTTTAAATAGAAAGTTTGAAATGTTGCCTATATTTCACCGGCCCTGACATATTTATGAATCGCTCCCTGCATGCAAATATCATTATTTAAAGCGCCGGGGAGAGCTCGGGGGAGGGGAGGAGGCGCGGCCCCCGGGGTGTGGGAGTGGTGAACCGGAGAAATGCGGCTGGAGGGGGGCTTCTCCCTAAAGTGAGCACAATGAGGCGCGAAGGAAAGCCGTGTCCGGAAGCCGAACGCACCGGGACTCTCCACCCGCGCCGGACCCCGAATAGCCGCTCCGGGAAGTTTGCGCGGCTTGGGGACGAGGACGGGCCTTGGACGGCTGCCGGGAGACCAAGGGACATTCTGCGTCCCTCTCCCAGGCCCTGATCCAAGCCGAAGCCACCTTTCCCAAGAAAGAAGTAAACAATAAAATAAAAATAATTTAACAAATGCAAATAATAACAATCCAACATGTTCCGTATTCTTTGCCATTGCATCGATTTTTTATTGATTTTCATTCTGCAAACATGAGATTGTGCGCACCCGGGCGGGGGGGGACTGTCAGACCCCAGTCAACACAGGGAGTGGATGGGGGATAACCCTCCGGTGCCGCGGCCCCGAACCGCCCCCACCCAACTAGCTCACTACCTCCCAGGCACAACGGAGCCTGCGCAAGACGCGGGGTCTAGATAGACCCGGCCCCCAAGGTACTGGGGGCTTCAGTCTCGCC
The DNA here is from genome assembly GCF_027574615.1 of Eptesicus fuscus. NCBI lineage: Eukaryota > Metazoa > Chordata > Mammalia > Chiroptera > Vespertilionidae > Eptesicus > Eptesicus fuscus. The sequence goes on along the minus strand of NC_072489.1, from coordinate 15,049,042 downwards.
CCTCCACCTCTCCTCTGCTCGGCGGCGCTCCAGGGGTCCGCGCCTACCCTCCCCTAGCTCCACTGCCAATACAATCGCTTTGGAAACGAGCCGGGCACGTGCCTCAGCCTCTCTCCCCCGCCGGTCCCGCCGGGGAGGCACCCACACCTGCGCCCTCCTCACTAGCGGTCTTTACCTGAGCAGCGCCCCCCACCCCTCCCGGCGCCTGCGGCCGCGCCAGTGACAGCGGGATGGAGGGAGGGAGGGGAAGTGGGAGGGACAGAAAGCACCGCCCGAGACAGTCAGAGACGCAGACCTGGGGCCTCCTCTTCGGATCAGGTCTTGGGGTCTTGGCGGAACTTGGTCTAGAAGCCGATTGCTCTGGGAAGAACTGGCGGATAGCTGGGCCAGGGTACCCCGCTTCAGAGGGCGGGGAAGGCCCGGCGGCACTTCCGCTGGCCCCCGGCGAGGCCCCGCCCCTCCGCCGCGCCGGCCCGCCCTCAGCTCGCTAGGCTCCGCCCTTGGCGCACTAGGCTCCGCCCCCGGCTCACTAGGCTCCGCCCCTCGGCGGGGCCGCGGGCTCTCGGGCCACTGCCCGAGGCCTGGCGGACGACCGAGTTCTCGCGGGAGGGCAGTGGGCAGCTCCTTTTTCTCCCCTGGGGTTCTGTTTTAAGATTTAATTCACGGGCATAGAATCACATATACACTAGCAACTTCGGCCCAAACTCGCACGTAACACGTTGTCAAACTCCGGTCTTTTGGGGGTGCTGAGACCTGCGTGGCCCACGGGCTCGCAAACCTTCCGTGGGGCGCTCGGACAGCAGGGAATCCATATGCGTGCCCACAGGTCCCACCTGTCTTTTAGGAAGAATGAAAACAAAAATGAACACTTTTCCAGCGTTCGCTTTGTGCCAGATACTAAAACTGTGTATGAATCATGTCCTCACAGCAACTCTTCGAGGTAAGTACCATGAATGCCCTGTTTTATAAACAAATTGGAGCGCGGAGAGAAGAAATTGGCCTTGCCTCACGCCCATCTCATCCATATTCTTACCCCCTCAGATCCCTCGCATCCCAACCCATCACTCTGGGGAAGGTTGCTGGGCTTTACTCACCTTATGGGGGGAGTGTCTGAGGCCAGTTAACCACCTCCACTAGCAGCGCAGGCCTTGCTCAGAGGGAAGAGGACCTGCCCAGGGGAGGAGAAAGGTAGAAGTGGGGTGCGCTCAACTCAGCCCCTGAGCAGCTCCCAGCCTGGTGGGAAAACCGGACCAAAGAGCACCCTCCTGTTGTTTCTTTGTGCTTTCTGCCAAAGCCTAAGTGATCTTTTTAAACAGCACACCAGACCATGTTCCTCTTCTGCTGAACAGCCTCTGGGTTCTCAGTGTTCTTAGGGTCAAGCTGAGCCCCTGGCTGGCAGACTCTGAGGCTTGATTTGCCTCAGCTGGCTTTTCTGCCTTGGTCTGTCCCTACTCCCCGTCAACCTGAGCTCCTGCCTTTCCTTACCCGAATGCACCATGCTACTTCCCACTGCAGGACCTTGCCAGTGCTTTTCCTTCTATCTGGGATGACCATCTGTCCTCTTCACCTGGCTCACCGCTGCTATTTCTTCAGGACTCAGCTTCCACACCACTCCCCTGCACCTTGCTACCTGGTACTGGGTCAGGGCTCCTGTAACCCTCTCTCAGAGCACTTACCACACAGGGGGTTCTTGTCCAGCAAGCATGTCAAACTCAAAGACTAACACGGGCCAAATAAATGAGGCATGCGACCGGTGGGTGGAGAGTTTGACATGCTTGTTGAACAGAGTCTATCTCCTTCACTAGATGATAACTTGGAGAGGTCAGGGTCTGGGGCTATTCCTTCAAGGAATTAATAAAGAAAACAGCTTTCATATATACTATCAACTGTGCTGAGTGAATGAATAACTTTTGGGGTTCACTCCACTTTCAGGGGCTACCAGTAAGTAACTATTCACTGTGGTTTCACAGCCTAAATTGTTTTCAAATTTTTGAAAATCCTAACCCCAGGATATTTTCTCCATTGATTTTTAGAGAGAGTGGGAGGGGGGGAGCACAAGAGAGAAACATCGACTGGCTGCTTCCCCTATGCACCCCCACCAAGGATCAAATCTGAAACGTAGGTACAAGCCCTTGACCGGGAATCAAACCTGTGACCCCTTGGTGAACAGGTCCACAGTCTACCACTGAGCAACACCAGCCAGGGCAAGATGTTTTCAATTTAACAAGGGAAATAATACAAATCTCATGAAAAAAATATTATTTTGAGTCTCTATATTGTAAATATCAAATAAGTAAATGCTCAAGGAAGTTGGAGAAGAGAAATGTCAGTGGGTTTCCAGCCATTTATTCACATTTTCAAAGTGTAAGTTGTGCTGTTGACACAGCATAATGGAACCTCTCCTTCCCCAATGACCACTCCTCCCACCATTCAGGCTCTTTGTCCCAAGGCTCTAACCTGGTCCCCTCTCCTCTTCCTCACTTCACATACTATTGCTACCATAGTTAAGTTCTTTATTAGCTTCTAACTGAGCTGCTGCTATAAGAATCTTCTAATTGTTCTGCATATCTTCACCCTCTCTTGCCTCTAATCCATTATACATACTTTTGCCAGCTTAATTTTCTTGATCACATCATTCCCTTGCTCAGAATTCCTTAGTGGCTTTTCATAATCTAGTACTAAACTACTTTTTAAAGAGCTGTGAGTAGGATGCATTCAAAAATTATAAAATAAAAGTCAACACCAACCCCCAAAGAACTCAAAGACACATAAAGAAAACATTATGATCTCACCCATCTCTCTAATTTCCCACCTAATCTCCTGATATAATCAGTGTTAACAACCTGCCTTTTAACTTCTATCCCTTATTTTTAAAATATATGTCTATTGATTTCAGAGAGGAAGGGAGAGGAAGAGATAGAAACATCAATGATGAGAGAGAATCATTGATTGGCTGCCTCCTGCACGCCCCCTACTGGGGACGGAGCCTGCAACCTGGGCATGTGCCCTTGACTGAAATCGAACTCAAGACCCTCCAGTCCGCAAGCGATGCTCTATCCACTGAGCCAAACCAGCTAGGGCTCTACCCCTTTTTCTATGTTCACCATGCTCATATAAACTACACTCATTCATATGAGACTATTGTGTTATTGTTTATTTATACAAAATGATTATATTAGAATCCTAGTGTTTTTTACTTTTGTCTGCCTATCATCAGAATCCCCCTTCTGTTAGCTATAACGCAGGTCCTGCTTCCAGCTGCCTAAGCTGAAGGGGCCACGTCCTCCTTCGCCCTGCCCCTGACAGCTGAGGCTCCACCGTTGGGGATCTTTGACGCTCAAAAGGAGAGATTGGAGCAGGTTGGAAATCTGACTGAGCAGCAGCAGAGACTATGGGAGCCTCTAGGAGCACTGAGCCCAAATCAATAGCATTGACTGTCTAGAGGAGGCAGAATGGAGAGGACAGTTGCCATGTCCAGTGTGATAATGACAGCCACTCAGGCAGTGGCCTAACCAGACTGTTGCAGTAACACGAGGAACTACATCTTCCATTTCTCAGCCACTCGGTTCCTGTCCATTTCCCAAATCTAAGTCTCCAGTCTTCTTACAGATTTTTCTGAGCTTCCTGAAATCTTTCTGATAGATTTCTTTTCTGCTTAAAGTAGCCAGAGCAGGGTTCTGTCACTCACAACCAAGCATATCAATTGATTTGCCATAGCATGGTTCTTCAGGTAGCTTCTAAACACATTACTTCTTAGTTGGGCTCTGGGTACTGGTGGGGACCCCTGGCTGAATAACTCCAACCCAGCAGGCAATGATTTTAATTAAAAAAACAAAAACAAACAAACAAATATACCCAGCTAAATTTAGTGAAGGGAATCAGTCATGCCAAAACGGAGTGAGAGAACATAATGTTCAGATGATTTTATTAAATGCCTACTGTGTCTTGGACACTGTTTTAGGTAGTTTCATCACATTACCTGATTTACTTTTTAACAAAGCGCAGTGAGAAAAGAATTATTATCCCCACCTGGTTCAAGAATGTACAGAATTTCTCCCCTTTACTTTGAACCCTCTCACCCCATAAGTCTTAAGGCACTCAATATGTCTGATTAAGTTTCTAAGGCATCAAAGGGCACTGTCAAGATCGACCACCTTAGGTGACAATCAACTCTGATTCTTCTCGGCAGAGCTTAAGAGCGTAAGTGCCTGGTACTTTTGAGTGCTCAAAATCTGTTTGTGGAATGCAATCAGTGGCACAGGAACACCTCTGGGCTCCATTTCCTTGGGAAGAGGGTGGCTTGAAGCATTTGAGGTCTTGTGTATGAGTAGAATCAAGGAAGAGGTAACAGGTTTTTCTCCCATACTGCACTGCACTCTCCCCAACTCTTGACTTTGGCCTGATGCTTCAGGTCTCTGGGCTCAGTGTTTGTTCTTTTCTCTTTCTTTTTCAACCTCTATTTCTACTTCTTCCCTTCCTTCTTCCTTTGTCCAAAGCATTAATTAATTAAGGGCATGAATGACAACCTATTTTTATATCCTACAGAATCTACCACATACATCAACAATATTCAATAGATATTGGTGACATGAACCCATTTTCAAAGATTTTTCTTTCCCAGTTTCCACCTTTGCTACTGAACCTTTCATCCTCTCAGGGACTCTTCCTACCACAGTTCTTTTGCTACACTCTCATGTTTGCCAAGTTTCCCTTGAAGAGCCAAAGGCCATGTCCTTACTCTCTCTGTCTCCCCTCTTCAGGAGAAAAGGGGAGCTTTGTGGATGAAGAGGTGTGGGGGTGAGAAGTGGTAGCAGTGGCCTGAGGAACTGGCTGATGTGGCCAGGGAGGGCCTGTCAGGCTCAGGAGGTGCGGGGTTTGGGGAGAGTGTGGTGAGGCTCAGCTCTGTCAGAGGATCAGCGTCATCTCTAACCTTCTTCCCTTTAAGGACAGTTAGCTAGCAGCTTGTGTAGATTGAGTCCTTTGACATGGGAGCTCGATAAGCACTTATGGGATGAATGAACGAGCTACTTCCTGCAGAACCAAAATGCAAAAGGAGTTAATAAACATGCCAAAAATGAGGCCAGAGGTTCTGGGAACCAAGTGCAGATTAGCCTCGAATGTCACATAGATTGAAAAGTAGGGGGGAAAAGGGCTATCTAGGAAGAATGGCTTCTACCCCAGGTGCTTTTGCTCCAGCTTCAGTCCTTCTCACCGCCACCTAAAAGCCTCCTGAGGTGTCTCCTCCTAGCCCCACTTCCCAAACTCCGATTTGGTTGGACCCTGCATTGCCGCAAACCCTCATGGGCAACCCATTTCCCACCAAAAAATGTTCCATCTGCTGTTCTCCTTTAGTCTTACCGTCGAAGCTTACTTTTCACTGTCCCTGAAGACTAGCCACCCAGTCAGACTGGGATCTTTCCTCTCATGTCAACACCCCTTCCTCAATCTCATCTTTGCTTCTGAGGTTCCATCTTTTAAAAAAAAATTTTTTTATTGATTTCAGAGAGGAAAGGAGGGGAGAGAGAGAGAGAGAGAGAGAGAGAGAGAGAGAGAGAGAGAGAGAGAAACATCAATGTTGAGAGAGAATCATTGACGAGCTGCCTCCTGCACACCCCACACTGGGGATTGAGCCCGAAACCTGGGCATGTACTCTCACCAGGAATCGAACCATGACCTCCTGGTTCATAGGTTGATGCTCAGCCGGCCAGGCTGAGGCTCCATCTTGTACCACCCACTTCAGGGCTCAGCTTCCCCTCCCCAACCCCCATCAGAGTAGATCCAGTGCTTCTGCATGTGGTGGGCTCTGGCATGCAACTGCTTGGTTCCAAAAAGCTTGGTTCCATTGGTTCCAACTGCTTGGTTCCATTTCTTAGATGTGTGACTTGGTACAAAGTTTTTATTCTCTCTGAAGTGCAAGATATATGTAATAATGGTACCCACCTCATAGGTCAATGGGTAAATTAAATGAAACAATGCATGTGCCTAGCACATAGAAAGTGCTCAAAATAGACACAAATGCACACTTATTAAAATTAGTACTAAAACATTTAGTTTCTGTATAGCTCTTTTACAACCATGATTTCCCTTAATCCTCACAACAATCCTATAAGGCATGCACTGTTACCCCCACTTTACAGATGAAAAAACTGAGGTTTATAGAGAGGAAGTCATTTGTTCAAAGTTCCAAACGTCAGGGTTCTTTCCTGCCTCACTGTGGCCTTCAGCATTCAGAAATTCCGGCAGTGCCTCCTTCTCCTGTTTAATGCCTAAGCCCACCTTCTCTGCTAGCCCAATTCAGCATCCATACCAGCGCTGACATTCTTTCTGTGTGCCCATGGGGAGAGATGTTGGAGATATACCATTAGATGAACAGATCTGATTAGAAAAGATCAGGGACATGCACATACCCACAATTAATATATGTCACCTAGAAAGCAGGATGCAAGGGGACTATGTGACCAGCCACTGGTCACCTTGGTAGGGTTGTGGGTGATTTTAATTTTCTTCTTGCTCACCTGTAGTTTCTACTGCAAACATTACCGTTATAAATAGAGAGAGAGAGAAAACACACACACCAAGTTTTATTTGTTTGCTCATTTAACAGACAACAATACAGTGCTTCCAGAGCTCTCTTTACTAACTTGCCCCTCCCAGTTTCCTTTTACTAAAAATTACTGCCTATGGCGGCAACTCAACCTCTATCCTCTCCTTCTTCCCTCCAGGCTCTGAGCCAGGTGGGCAGAGTCCCATCCTTGGCACTTATTAGTCACAGGTTTGAAATGCAGGGGGTGGGGGAGGGAGAAGTGATGTGTGGGGTGGAAATTTGGGGATTCTTTTATGCTCTGCATCTCAAAGGCTGACAGGTTCTTGAGGGGTGGAAATGACTGGTAATTAGTGAACCTTCTCCAAAGCACACACTAAAGACACACTTCACAGTCTCTGTGACCTCTGCAGCCCGGTGAGGCTTTGTTATGTAGATGTTCTTAATTGGGTGAGTCACTTACTGCAAACAGCTTTGGGAGAGCGCGCTGTGGGCTGTTTCAGCGGAGGCTTCCTACCAAGGGTTTTAACTCAGGAATTGGGCTGGCAGAGATGCCTCTAAGTAACTCACCCCTTTCCATAGAAGTGAGAAGTGGTCCTCACAGGTTTATAGATCACCTGTTCTGAATGAAGCTGGGCATATTTTGAGATATAAACTGGGTTCCCTCTAGTCTAGGAGCTGACCAACTAGTTGGAAAGCCAGGGACAGATATAAATGGACATAACAACACCAAGTAGTAGACATTAATGCCAGGCACAGGGGAAGGCTTTGCGGTACTGTTTCAGACCCTGAACAGTCACTGAGGGCTGGAGCATTGGAGAAAATTTGTTAACAAAGGTGAACAGCATTTGTAAAAGGCTATGGGGGGAGTGATTCCCAAGAGGAGGAGGCTTTGTGAACGAAGGTACAGCCAGACAGGTCACTGTCGCATTCCAAGTCCTGGCCTGGCTCAGACGTCAGATGAACAGCATGCAGTGTGGACAGTTCCACACCGGTTCACTAGGTTCTCCAATGACATGATTTACATCATCATATGCAGTTGTTGGTCCCAGAGTGTCCCTGCTGCTTCCTCCAGAGGTAGGCACCATGCTTGTAGACTTCTAAGCTGCATCAAGTTGTCCCCGCTCCTTATTTTGGTGAATGGCACCATCTCGGCTCTTCCATCCTCAGTGCCCAACAGGCATCAAGTCCTGGCAATTGGGCTGCATAGTCTCTGCAGTTTCTCCCTTCAGGCCCTCACCACCCTTCATGGGGGTCCAGGGCACTTTCAGAGCCTGGAAGGACATTTTCCTGACCCTACTCCTCTCTCCTCCAGATGCATCCTATCTACAACTGTCAGACCGATTGCTTGAAAACACAAATGTTTAATAACCACTTCCATTGTGCTCAAAGTGAGGCCCACATGTCTATTTATGATTTGGCCCCTCCCTGCCTTTTTTGCTTTTTCCCATCTTCAAAGTCACCAATGACCTCTATATTGTTAAATCCAAAGTAAATTCTCTGTACTCAATTTACTTGACCTTAAGTAGCGCTGGAAAAGTCAATCACTCTTTCTTCCTTTTATCCCTTGACATTTTATTTGTAAGTTTTTTGGTACTTATGGAAAAGATTTAAAGTACAGGATAATAAATGCCCAATTCTTTTCACCTAGACTTATCAGCTAACATGTTACCATATATTTTTTTAAAAATGTATTTTATTGATTTTTTACAGAGAGGAAGGGAGAGGGATAGAAAGTCAGAAACATTGATGAGAGAGAAACATCGATCAGCTGCCTCCCGAACACCTCCTACTGGGGATGTGCCCACAATCAAGGTACATGCCCTTAACCGGAATCGAACCTGGGACCTTTCAGTCCACAGGCCGACGCTCTATCCACTGAGCCAAACCGGTTTCAGCACATGTTACCATATTGGTATTCTCTCTCTCTCTCTCTCTCTCTCTCTCTCTCTCTCTCTCTCTCTCTCTCTCTCTCTCTCTCTCTCTCTTTCCTTGAACCATTTGAAAGCTTTAGGCTTCTTGATGTTTATCCATAATTTCTTTAGCTTGCATCTCCTAAGGAAAAGAACATTCTCTTACAAAACCACAATACAATTTGCACACCTAAGAAAAGTAATGTTAATTCAATATCATCCAACGGTTCAAATATAAACATTTCCAGTTGTCCCTAAAATGTCTTTTTACGCCCCCCTCCCCCAGATTCAGTATCCAATAAAGGATCATGCATTGCACTTGGTTTTCATGTCTCTTTAGTTCATTTTTTATCTAGAGCATTCCTCCCTGCCCACCTCCTCCCTCCCCCCTTTTCATGATATTGACAATTTGGGTGGTCTAGCCCAGTTGTCTTGAAGAATGTTACAATTTCTGGATTTGTATGTTTCCTCATGGTTGATTCTGGTTAAACATTTTGGCAAGACAACCATGTAGGTGATGTGTACTTCCTATTGCATCATATCAGAGGCCCATATTGTCAGGTTGTCTCACCCTTGGAGATGCTAAGTTTGAGCTCTTGTGTAGGATCATGACCACTAGATATTTCCACTCTAAGGACTCTTTTCCCCTTTGTAATTTATAGGTAATCTGTGAGATGATACTTGGAAATGCTTTCAAAATCCCCCTGATGATCCTTGGCTGAATGGGCCATTATGTTGGAACCCCATCTTTTCTGATTACTTTCTTTTCTTGGCTTCCAGGGCCTGACAACATTTTGGATTTACCTCTCCAACTGCTCATTCTTAGTTTCTTTGTGATTCCTTCCCTTCTTTACCTCTGTGTTAGTACTCTAGGGCCAAATCTTCAGATCTTTTTTTATTCTGTCTTGTGGCTTTAAATGCCATCCAAAAGCTGAGGACTCCCAAATTTCTAACCCTGGTCCAGATCTGTTTCCTTAACTCTCATGTATCCAATTTCCTCAATGACATTTCCCCATCTATGTCTCAAAGTCATCTCAAACTTCTCAGATCCAAAAGTGATTCCCTGGCCCCCCAACCCCCTAATTTTCTCCATCCTTCCACTTACTCAGATCAAAATCTTGGAATTACCCTGAAGCCTGTGTTTCTCATACTCTCAATGTTCAATCCATCAGAAAATTCTGTTGATGCCATCTTCAGGATATATTCAGGCTGTGTTCACTGTCTCCACGGTTCCTTCAGTAGCCTGCTCTCTAGTCTCCCTCCTTCTGTCCTTCCCTGTCCATGGTCCATTTTCAACACAGCAGCCAGAACAATCCTTATAAAATGTGGGTCTTCCATTCAAGGCTCCCCATCTCACTTGGAGTATAAATCTAAGTCCTGACCTCAGTGTATCAGGCCCTAGATAATCTGCACCCCCTCCCTGCCTTACCCCCGCCCCCCCCCCCCGCCTAACCCATTATTTCATTTACTATTACTTTCCCCCTTGCTCACTCCACTCCAGCTATGCTCACATATTTGCTCCTTTCCAAACCTGCCAGGTACCCTCCTACCTCAGGACCTTGGCACTTGCTGTTGTAGCTAGCTGCCTGGAACATTCCCCCTCTAGATGTCCACCCTAGAACTTATGTGTGCGCCCATGAATACTTCCAGCTGCTGCATCTCAAGGACTTAGTCCCCCTGTGCTAAGGAGCTAGGAGCAATCCAAAGACTGGTGAAGCTGTACCTGAGATACTCATCCTCCTGATTGGGGTGACTCTGTGCCCTTGGAAGCACTTGAGTTCAAGTTTACCACTCAAGAATAAGCAAAGGGACAACACGAGACTAAGAGAACACTCACAGCCTTTGCATTTGCTGTTCCCTGTGCCTGGAAAACCCTTCGCTCAAGTCTTCTCCTGTCTGGCTTTATCTTATTATTCAGACGTCTGCTCAAATGTTGCTCCCCTTAGACAATCCTTCTTGGGACACTCCACAGCTGTGTGAGGCTATGCAGTTTGCACATCACAAAAGCTTTGTGAGTGGGGCTGAAGTCCAGCCCATGCTCTGCTCATCAAGGATTTCACAGAAGACAGGACCTGACCGGCTAGCAGAGACCTTTAGGGGTAGGACATTGTATTTAAATTAGGGGTAGGACATTGTATTTAAATCTCTTCAGGGATAGGACATTGTATTTAAATTAGGCACCCCCCATGTTGTCTGCAAAGCATGTGTCAGTGTTATCTAAAATTTTATATCTCACATATATGAAATTATATTATTTATCTACTTGTTACCAGTGTCCTTCTCTCAGAATGTAAACTCATTGAGGTAAGGACTGTATGGGTCTTGTTCCTTATTGTGCCCTCAGTCCCTGACACATGGTAGGTGCTTAATAATCATTTACTAATGACTGCATTCTCTCTCATTTTGGGGAGATGTACACATTTACTTATATTTTTATTTTAGTGATAACTAGCTGCTCAAGTAAATTAGTTTACATTTAAGAAAACTAAGCATTCATCCAGGGGCACTCAGCTAGTTAGTAGCAAAGTTGGGTCTTGAACCTGGACTCCCAGGCCAGGGTACTGGGCATTATGAGGCTTGACCAGCCCTTCAGCTGGCCTCAGCCTCCTGGCACGGGTGGTGCCAGGTGCAGCTGACACTTGCTTTGCCCCTGGCTCAGAGCTGCACAGAATGCTGGGGCTCCTTTCAAAGAAGTGGGAAGTGGCTCTGAATTAATATTGGTAAATCACGCCAGAACCCTCATGTGTGCATTATTATTATTGCCCCCCATATATTCTAAAATAATTCCTGTAAATAATTATAAAAATAAATCTCAGTGACAAATTTTTTATTTTATTTTATTTCCAGGAACACATTTATTCATCATAATCTCTTCATGGGTAGGACAAATTGGAGCACTGGGTAGTGAATACAATTTGCAAATAGGCAATATAAGTGGAGAGAAAATTAATATGTATTCCTCAGCACTCTAAAAGGAGAGGAAGAACATTAATAGCCATTTCCTTGCAGATATAACTTTGAAAATGTTATTTCTGATCCATCAGCGTGGGGCTCCATATGAGGAAAATGGTTAAAACGTGACAAGAAGCGATTAGATGTGAAATGGCATCTTTCGGGCGCTCCTCCCCAGTCTCTTCACCCTGTTCTCACTGGGAAGTAGGAGGAGTCCTGTTTTATTTTTTTCAGATCAGAGTTCTGGCTTTGGATCAGCTGCTCATTTGCTGGGTGACTCTCTAGGTCTCTGTTTGCACAATCAGTGGTTGGAGTAGATGGTTTCTAAAGCAGTGAATTTGCAGATCACAATTCCAAATTACTTGAGGGTACTTGAGAAAAACATAGAGAACAGGGTACCACTTACTGACTCAGAATCTCATTTCCATACATTTTAATTGAGGTGGGGGGAGGTTCCTTGGCCTCTAAGTGGCAGAACTCTTCTCCATGTCAAGTTGGGATTTTGGAAGGTACTTGGGGCTTAGCCATTGCTCCTCTCATCCCCCTTTGCTCCCCCTCCCCCCCGCCACTGAACAATATACAGCTGAGCAGGTTCCTCTGGTCAGTATTTCTTTCCCTCTCAAAAGTCCAAATGTGAGCCCCTCTTCTCAAGTCAGAGATGACTTCACTCCTAAGCTCAGCTAAGGCCTGGAGTATTGGACAAGTTCTAAGCAAATCGGGAGGTAAGATTTGTTTCTCAGTGCTGTTTTGGAGATTTGTGAATATAATGCTAAGAGATTGGCAGATAGCAGTTTCAAAGGTAAATTCTTCTTTTGTTGCTCCTTCCATCCCAGTCTTCTCCCTTCTTGTTTTTTAATTACAAAAGTAGTATGCATGTTGCAAAAATCACAGGAGTGGTTTCCCACTCACCTTCTCAAACCTACTCCTCCCCACTCTTTGCTAATGTTTGCATTTTAATAGAGAGGCAACAACAGAATCTTGAAAGATCCCAAAAGGAGGGAAGTCAGAGGCACTGAGAATTAATGATAATAGTAGTAATAGTTATTATAGTGGTAAATAATAATAATCTAACATTTGTGCAATGATTACTGATGCCAGACATGATTGCATTTAATATTTATTTTTTAACATTTACTTTGTTCTGATTGGGAGCATAGATCATCCTCAATCCCTACACATATGTGCAAATTTTGCAGAGAGGGCCTGGGAACCTTTTCTCTTTCCTACACTGTCTGAACTCCCTCCTTTAGGCCGAAAGGAGGCTGCCTCAGCAACAAAGAGCATTTTGTATGCAGACATCCAGCCTTTTTTTTTTTTTTTTTTTAAATTGAAATCTGAATGTGGTGAGTCCAAACTAGGGGCTGGGGCATGATTAATTATAGCAACTATCTTAATCTGCCCAGGAGGTAAGCCTGAAAGAAATGAGGCCAGGTTGAACAGAAATTCGGCTATGGATAGGTAGGAATGCTAATAAAACTTTGTTAACTGGCCCTTTCTTCTCTCAGGGGCTGATGCATCGAGCTGGAAGATTTAAGGGATCAGTTCCTGTTTCGCTTGGTTCTGGCCAACCCCAGAATCAACTCCCTTGATTGGAAGTAAACAGGATCTTCCTTTTTGTCCCTAGGAATGTGACGGAGGAAGGACTCCAGGGGAAAGGGCCTCTTCTGCCAAAGAATAATAATAATAGTAATAACAAAGATGACAGTAGGAATAAAATATTGCCCTCTTCATCAAGGGCGATAAGGAAATGTCCGGTCGTATGTGTTGGACCTTATCACTCTCCATAAGCATGTGTTAAGAGTTCCAGAACTCATAGACCCAGGATTTCCGGTTCAGACCTGATTTGAACCTTCTATTCTGTGATCATCATAAGTGCACTGTACAAATTAGGCTACCTGTCTCAATTTTGGATTCAGAAAAGAGGATCACAATTACAGTGCTTCTCACAATTACAGTGCTTCTCATCAACTTAGTACTGTAAATGTCTGAGCACAAATCTCTCCTGAAGGGTATGTCTTTGTCATGTGTACCCACTGTGCCTAGCACAGTGCCTGGGCCTTGGAAGCTGGGGCTCAGGGCTGTGGAATAAAATGAGATGAGGCAGGAAGTGCCTACAGCTGACTTTCAGTGGGCCATGGAATGGGATGCAGGGACTGAGAAAGAACCCAGGTGACTACAGATGCCCCTCCTCTCCCTCAGTGCTCCTGGGGCAGCGGCAGAAAGAGGTGTGCTCAGGGAGTAACTCCAACAAGACTTATCTTCTCTGTTTGCTCTTGAAGAGTCCTTGTATTCCAAAGGAATTATTTGTCTACCACTTGGGCCAGCCCTATCTCAGCATTCCTTTACTCTCTCCTCTCCTGAAGGGAGGTCCATGTTGCACGAAGAGGTTTACCTTTTGCTATTTCTATTTAATTTTCCTTTTGTTCAAGAAGGTGATGAGATAGAAGGGTGTTCCTGACCTCTTTCTTCTCATCTTCCTTGGTCTAGAGATACAGATCCTTTTTATTTTTCTCCTTTTCTCCCCCCGCCCCTCCCCCCACCTCACCCGCCAACTCTTCCTTCTTTTCCTGTTGTTATGTTCTGAACACGAACTTCCAACAGCTGAGGGGAATAAGGAGAGGTTGGTCCAGTCTGTTTCTAGAGGAGTCCTCCCCTACTACATTCAGCAAGTTTCTATTCTGCTCAAGAACTTTCAATAGCTCCCTATTGTCTTCTGCTTACATTTCAAACACCGAAGCCCACCTGAACTGTATTTATTTTTGATTTTCCCAATTTTCTCTCCCTTACCATCAACTGGCCTTCCCGGTATGTTCACATAGTGGAGACAAGAGTGGGTCCAGAGTTATTCTAGGCAAACCTAACAACTAAATAATAAGCAGAGGATGTGAGATAAAGGAGAAGAGGCAGGAGAGGTAAGGGTTGTTGGAATGATAAAATATCTTGAGGGACATACTAGAGATTTTGGACTGTGTTATTACTTATTCAGGAGCCATTGAAAATTTCAGGCCTTGAGAATGATCAGCAGTGAAGGGGTTTGGAAAGGTGGAAAGGATTCCAGCCCACGTTGGCATTATTGATCAAGTCTGCAGAACAGTCTATGTTCTGAAGACATAGCTGTGTAAGGAGGCAGGGGCATGGATGAGATGGCCTTGAGCATCCTCCTCCTGGGGTGTTTCCAATTTCATCTTTGAGTAGGTTTGTCTCTCCTGCTGGTCAAAGCCCTTCTAGGAAGGTCAAGGTGAAAGGTGTCTGGGGAGGGCAGAGTATCATGACCAACAGAGACTGGGTCCACTTCCTCCTTTTCAGGAAGGAAATGCAGACAAAAATGGACAATGGACCAGAGAGGGTACGTCCAGCAGAGAAGGAGGGAGGAGCATGAGGAGCTGTAGGCCTATAAACATTCCCTTTGATCCCCCTGATGTCTGGAGGGCAAGCTTTCTTTTTTGGCCTGCAGGACCTTTTGTTGCAGCATTTCCTGGAACGCCCCAAAGTAAACACAGCCAGGTCTATGTTCCTACAGCTCCACTTTGCCGTGTCCCTTCCTCCCAGCAGAGAGAGGGGCAGGTGGGTCAGCCCTCAGAGGTCAACATCACTCATCAGACTGCTGACAATGAAGGTTCACATTACAATGCGTTGGCACCAGGCCTGAGAGACAGTGATGAGAGCCACAAAATGCTTAACCGTGATCATAATGATCATCCTCCGCTGTACAACCAGGAGTTCCCAGGTGCTGTTTGGACACACAGGACAAGGCAAAGCCTGGTGAACACCCCTGGACAGAGGTGGGGAGCTACAGTTACACACAGGCCTGTGATGCCTGTGAGACCTGGAGTCTGGCAAGTCAGGACTCAGTTTTCCTTTCTCGATTTGAGTGGGGCCTATACCCACTGGTATGAAGCGAGCAGGGTTAAGGCAGCAGCAGCTCTTGGCTGAAACAGGGGACAAGTGATAACATGACAACGAATTGGTATCTGGTAATAGCTTTGTGTGTCCTGGGGATGGAGGTGTGAAGGCAAAAATAGGCACTGGGAAATTTGGATTCTTTCAGTTGAGGATCGGCATGAGCTTCCAGTACCTGCTTACCAGGCCTGGCTTCATCCAGATAGGAGGCAGTAATGGCCATCCTCCCTCCTCCAGGGGAGGGCAACGTGTGGTGGTGGTCTGACCTCATGGATAACTCCGAGCCTCACAGACACCTTTACTCCGTGAAGAGGAAGAGAAAAAGAGAAGCCTGAAATTTGGGCAGGTCATTCAGCTCCCTCCCAGGGCTTAGGACTGTCAACAGGGATGCTATTAGCTGAGCCAACACTTTATTTATAGGGAAATTCAGTTCCCCCTCCTCCCTCACAAATGAAACCCACCCACCAGGTGTCCTTTCCACCTCCCCACTGCCCCTTCCTCTCAAAAGTTGGGGAGGAGACTTCCAGCCAAGAGGCCCCTCCTCCCTGCAGTTGAAGAGAGTTGCGTAATCCGGATTGTGAAATACTAGAAAGGCCAGGCTTAACGCACTGCCCCCCCCCCCGCCCCGCTAACTCCCCCAACTAACGGCCCAGATTGGGGGGGGGGGCGGGGAGGGTCTCAGTCTGACCCTACTAACGCAGTAGAGCTCTGGGTATGGAGTTTTAGGGGACGCTTTCCTATTCCCCTGACCTCCTCATGGGGCGATAGGGTCCTGGGAGGCCGTGGGCACGGGGGAGTCACGCGGCCACGCCAGCCAGACGGGCGCGGGGTACCGCGCTGCGGGCCACCTGTTGCGGCGCGCACTGGGTGGTGGAGGCGCACCTGCACCTGCGCGGGGCGGCCCACAGCTGAGCGGGTCCCGCTCGGCCCGCGCCACGGGCTTCCGCAGGTCAGCTGACCTCCAGTGCGGAACTAAAGCCGGCCGCCGCCACGCTCCCCGCTCCCGGCTCCCCGCTCCGTGCTCCCCGCTCCGCGCTTGGGGTCGTTCGCCCCGTCGCCATGGCCGGGCTTGTTGTCAGTGGAACGCAAGTAAGTGCGCCAGGCTCGCCCCGCCCAGCCTTGCCCACGCCCGGGGTAGAGTTGGTCCGGGGAGGGGGCCCCGAGGTTGAACAGGGCTCCCTGCTCCACCTCAGATCTGCACGTGGGAAGTCTGTCCCCTGCCCAGGCCTACCCGAGGTTGGTGAGGAGAGACCCCATTTTGAGCCTGGCACACCCCTTAGCTGGGGGGCGGGGAGAGGGAGGAGGGAGAACGCACCCCAAGTCGTCTCCACCTCCCTGTCCCTAGCGCTCACTGACCAGGGCCAGCCGGATTTGGGAGAGCGGTCAGTGACCGCAGCCCCCCACAAAAACGTTTTAATTTCTTTAATCAGAAGCGAATAAGAACTCTGATCCAAGAAAAACTTTTTACTATATCGTCTTTATACCAATGCAGTTGTAAAATCCAGGCTTACCTTTTGGGGGGCATTTACTGAGCTTCGCAGATGTTGCGTTTTCTGTAAGTCGAAGGCAAGACCCTCCATCAGCAGGACTGGCTTAATTGTGATACTTGCTTTATTGTGGTGGTCTGGAGCCCAATCCGGCATAGCTCCTAGGTGTGCCTGTATACATCTTAGTTTTTTAATAATGGAGGGAGGAGTTCAGGAAGGCAAAGTGCCTCAGGACCCGCCCCCCCAAAGACAGTGAGGTCAAGAAGCATCCTGGCGGGCGCTAGGGTGAGGGCCCACTGCACACTGGCTCTGGCTCCTCCCCACAGGCCCCTCTTCCAGGGCAGGCAGAAGGCTACCGCCCTCCCATTCTCTTGAAGGGGTGTCTTTGGGAAACATCAACTCTCCAGTTTACACCGTGGGCGATAGACAGCAGCTGCCCTTGCTTCACCTGTGGTGAAGCCTCAGGTGTTCTTGATCATTGCTGGAGGGATGCGCTAGCCACTCTAGGACCAGGGGACTCCTTTGCTGGGAAAGCCAGGTCTCTGTTTAACCTCTGATTAAGCCAGCCCCCTTACTCCCCTCCTTCCCTGCACACCCAAAGAGAAATAGTTGCAAGGTTTTGAAACTCTCCCCTTGGATTGCCTAAGGCAGGTAGTGTCAGGCAGGATTAGATTTTGAGATTACTTCGGGCTAAAGGGAATGTTTTTCCCGTCTCAGAGTTCAGAAGTGAGCAGGCCAGGGAGGTACCAGCCAGGGGGAGAGGTTAAAAATGGTGGTCTTATTGGCCCTGGCCTGGTGGTTCAGTAGGTTGGAGCATTGTCCTCTACACCCATAATGTTGCGGGTTCAATTCCCTGCCAGGGCACATACCTAGCTTGAGGGTACAGGAGGCAACTGATCGGCGTGGCGTTTCTCTCTCCCATCCATCGATGTTTTTCTCTATCTCCTTTCCTCTTTCTTGGAAAAAAATCAACTAAGAAACATCCTTGGGTGAGGATTAAAAAAAAAAAAAGGATGGGGCTTAGACCCTAAGTCTCTGCATTTCAAATCTACCATTCTCTGGGGGTAGCTTCTTCCAGCCTCATGGAGAACTTGACAATGGGGCTGACTTTCCTGTGCCTTCTGTTTGCTTCCCCATTTCCCAAACTTGATTTTCTCCATACCCTCTGCCTTTAGCCCACCCCGAACAGCCTAAGGACAATCACTGACCTGTGGGTGAGGCATTTTTGAGCCCCTGCCAGGGGAGGAGCTGGGAAATGCCCCTGGGGCATTATATGTCCTAGAACCTAAAGACCCTAACCCCAAGTGGCAGCCCTGAGGTGAGGGTCTTTTTAGCATTCTCCCCCTTGCAGTTCCTGATGACAGCCATCCTAAAATAGCACCTTAAGTGTGTCACATGGTATTTCTCAAACTTTTGTATATCCTTAAAGGGGGGGTGGGGTGGGGAGGCTGGAGAGGACTTACATGAGCCCAGTGTTAATATTGTTTTTATCACAACATTGCTTAAATATACAAAGAGTAAAACCAGACATAACTCTTTCTAAGCTCATATTTAGAGTCCTATAAAATCTAAGTAAAGGGATGGTTTAAGTATAAAGACACCAACCATAACACCAATAAAATTAAAATAACTTAATGAGATGGATGATATTGTTCTGCTGAAACTGGGTCATTGCTTTCAACCCCTCTGTGGACTGACTGCCATTGCCCTGGTTTTTAGGAGTTCCATAGGCCTCAACTTCAAACACTTGGAGATGTAGTTCTTTCTACTTTCTATTTATTTATTTATTTATTTAAAATATATTTGTATTGGTTTCAGAGAGGAAGGGAGAGGGAGAGAAAGATAGAAACATCAGTGATGAGAGAGAATCATTGATTGGCTGCCTCCTGCATGCCCTACACTGGGCATTGAGCCCACAACCCAGGCATGTGCTCTGACTGGGAATTGAACTGTGACCTCCTGGTTCATAGGTTGATGCTCAACCACTGAGCAACACTGGCCAGGCTCCTTCCACTTTCTCTATAAAATATTTCATTTGACATGGATATGACTTCAGTAGGCTTGAGTGAATCATTCATATTCAGCATAAAGTTTTCAATCTTCTTTTTCCACTAATTTATGACAATTAAAGTAGTAGCATCAATACAATGGTAGACACAAATGCAAACTTGGAATTTGGACATTGAAATTTTGTGCCCAACAGACATCAGAATAATAAATCCCTTCCATAGGGATATTGGTCTGATTCAACTCTTTATCCAGTGGCCACTAGGTGCTGAGTTTTAAAGTTGTTATCTCATTCCTGTAATATAAGTGAAATGAGGATAATATGTGACTCAATGGGGCTGTTCATGAGGATTGACTAGATAATAGCCAGGTGGTAGGCAGTTAATAAATATTGTTACATTATTTTTAACACCTTTGGAGGCAGTTAGTGTATGACTAGTTTACAGAAGAGGAAACAGAGTCTTCTGTGACTCATCCAAGATAACATGGCTGGTAATTAGCAGCAAAGGGACTTGAACTCATGCCCAGGGCTGTTTCTACTCTGACAGCTTCTAGTGGTGCAAATTTATTTTTATTATTTAAAACTTTTTTTACAGTTGACATTCAATATTTTATATTAGTTTCAGATGTACAGTATAGTGGTTAGTTAATTATACAATTTACAAAGATATCCTCTGGTAGTACCCACTTGGCACCATACATAGTTATTACAATATTATTGACTATATTCCCTATATTGAACTTTACATCCCCAATGACTGTTCTGTAACTACCAATTTGTACTTCTTAATCCCTTCACCCTGTTCACCCACCTCCCCAAACCCCTCCCCTCTGGCAACCATCAGTTTGTTCTCTGTATCTATATGTCTGCTTCTGTTTTGTTTATTCATTTATTTTGTTTTTTGATTCCACATATAAGGGAAATCATATGGTATTTGTCTTTCTCTGACTTTTTCACTTAGTATGCTACCCTCTAGGTTCATTCATGTTGTTGCAAATGTTGGGAATGTAAATTAGGACAGCAGCTATGGAAAACAGAATGGAGGTTCCTCAAAAAATAAAAAATGGAACTGTCTTATGACCCAGGAATTCCACTTCTGGGTATATATCTGAAGAAACTCAAAACATTAATTTGAAAAAAATATATGAACCACTATATTCTCTGTGTTATTTTACAATAGCCACCATATGGAAGCAACCCAAGTGCCATAGACGAATGGATAAAAAAACTGAGGCACATATATACAATAGAATATTACTTCCATAATAAAGAATGAAATCTTATCATTTGCAACAACATGGATGGACCAGTACTGCAAATTTAAAATCAAGGATCCCTCACCCCTGGCTGGGGACAGGTATATAAAATCTTCTCTGTGTGACTACGGACAAACTCACCATCTCCAGAAATGTCCTGGGAGCCAAACTGGTAATTTTCTGCAACCCCTTAGAGAGGCTGGGTGTGTATATGTGTGAGGATCCTGCCAAGACAACCTTGTCTTTCTTTCTGGTATTTCTCTCTGTAGGGATCTTTAACTTGATATGTTTTAATTTCCCTGATAATGGCGTCCCTTTATGCTGTCATTTCACACAGGGTAGAAGTTTCGGGTTACAATCTATATAAGGTGGGCAAATTAAAAGTACAAAACTTGGTTCCTCAAGATAATTGACTTAATGCAATGACTTCTCATTTTAGATATACCCTTTCATGACATTTAAGATTAATCTCTACGTCCCTTCTCTTGTTCTTCTGACCTGTATCTTACATTAGGTGGGTGTGTGCTCCAAGAAGCTTCATGGCATCCTGAGAGGTAATGTTTTCTGCTGAGAAGCATTTCTTAAACAGAATCTTAGGAGTGTCGGTTGCAGTGCCCGACAGTGGCTACTGCTTTTAAGCCTGTTCCAGCTGATTTTAACCTTTCAACATGGTTGGTTGGGTTAACTCGCATCTCTAAAAGCTTCCAGTTTACCTGAGGGTCGCTTGTCAAGTTGGTTTTCCTATTAAATTTTGGAGACTTGGTCTTTGTCTCTGTAGAATGGGAGCAAGTTGTGCTTTGTTTAATTTTCTTGGGATGCTGTGCTGTTAAGACCATACAATAAAACCAGCTGTTATGAAAGTCTTGTCAGACATGTTGTGAATGATTCAAATGCTTTGTGGTGATAGCTCTCCTTAGTGTTGCTGTTTCGTCTGAAGGGGAATCCTACTGAGGAAAGAGGGGAGCAAATATCCATCTCTTTTCCTAGTGTCTTACACTCTTCTGGGGCCTTCAACATGCTGTCACGAGGTAGTTCTTGACCTTTTAGTTAGGAAGACTCAGTTTGAAGCCAAAACATATGACAGATGAGCCATTGGCATTTGTTGATGAAGAAAATCCACATGTGGATTTGTAAGAACTCCATGGCCAAGTTGGAAGTCATTATTCCTGGTGCAGGACATGGTCCAGGCTCTATCACTAAGAAGCTCTATTATACTGGGGATGGGTCTGGAGTCTTAGTTTCCCTGTTTAAAACATGAGGGGTTTTGACAAACCAGGTCCCTACCAGATTTAGTCCTTGGTGAGTCTATGAGGAAGGAGCTCAGTTTCTACATCTAATTGTCAGCTTCTCTGCCATATATATCAGAGGTCTTTTTTTTTAAATTTAATCTTTATTGTTCAGATTATTACAGTTCCTCTTTCCCCCCCCCATATCTCCCCTCCACCTGGTTCCCATCCCACCCTCTTTCTTTACCTCCCCCACACTGTCCTCATCCATAGGTGGATGATTTTTGTCCAGTCTCTTCCTGCACCCCCCACACCCCTTTCCTCCTGAGAGTTGTCAGTCCACTCCCTTTCTATGCCCCTGATTCTATTATATTCACCAGTTTATTCTGTACATCAGATTTTTAATTCACTTGATTTTTAGATTCACTTGTTGATAGATATGTATTTGTTGTTCATAATTTTTATCTTTACCTTTTTCTTCTTCCTCTTCTTATAGAATACCTTTCAGCATTTCATATAATACTGGTTTGGTGGTGATGAACTCCTTCAGCTTTTTCTTATCTGTGAAGCTCTTTAGCTGACCTTCAATTCTGAATGTCAGTTTGGCTGGGTAGAGTACCCTTGGTTGGAGTTCTTGCTATTCATCACTTTGACTATTTATTGCCACTCCCATCTGGCCTGCCTGCATAGTTTCTGTTGAGAAGTCAGCTGACAATCGTATGGGTGCTCTCTTGTAGGTAACTAACTGTTTTTCTCTTGCTGCTTTTAATATTCTCTCTTTGTCTTTTGCTCTTGGCATTTTAATTATGATGTGTCTTGGTGTGGTCCTCTTTGATTCCTTTTGTTTGGGGTTCTCTGCGCTTCCTGAACTTGTAAGTCTATTTCTTTCACCAGGTGGGGGAAGTTTTCAGTCATTATTTCTTCAAATAGGTTTTCAGTATCTTGCTCTCTCTCTTCTTCTGGCACCCCCATAATTCTGATGTTGGTATGCTTGAAGTTGTCCCAGAGGCTTCTTACACTATCTTCAAATTTTTGGATTCTTTTTTCTTGTAGCTTTTCCAGTTGAGTGATTTTTGCTTCTTTGTATTTCCAATCTTTGACTTGATTCTTGTGTTCCTCTAGTTTGCTGTTGGGTGTCTGTATAATATTTTTTATTTCAGTCAGTGTATGTTTAATTTCTAGTTGGTCCTTTTCCATATCCTCAAGGGTCTCTCTCATATCCTCGAGGGTCTCGCTAAATTTATCAGCCTTTTCTAGGAAATTATTGAAAAACCTTATAATTGTGGTTTTGAACTCTATCTCCAGTCATTTGTTTTCCTCCATTTCTTTGGTTTGTGATTTGTTTCTTTGTCTCTGCATTTTCGCTGCTTCCCTGAGTTGGTAGGGTAGCTTTGTGTGCTAGTTGTCCTATATGGGTCAGTGGCTTGGCCTCCCCAGTTACCTGAGGTGGGCACTCTTGGTGTACCCCTTTGTGGACTGTGTGTACAGCCTTGTTGTAGTTAAGTCTTGATTGTTGTTGGTATCAGTGGGAGGAGTTGACCTCCAGGCTAATTGGCTGTGAGGATCAGCTGTGTCTACGCTGGGAGACAGCCTTATTCGACTAGACTTGCAAAATTGGAAAAGCCTCTGTGCTCAGCTTGGATGGGGTGGAGTTTCAGGGTGGAGCCTACAGCCTTGGCTTCCCGTCAGCCCCACCCTATGAGGTTCCTGGGTCTCAGTGTCCCTCTGTACTCCCTGCAAACACCTCTGAGAGAAAGGTGCCCTCGAGTTTCGCCCACTGCCAAACAGTCTAGTCTCTCCCCCAATGAATCTGGATTCCCAGATTCTCGCCCAGAACTGGGGTTCAGTGCAGTCGGAACTGGGGTTCAGCGTAGTCCGGAGCTTTTGTCTCATTCCCACTAGGGCAATTCAGCGGCACAGTCAACAGTCCGTCCTCTGCGCACATTCACATGCGCACCTCTGGAGCTCTGCCTTTCGCCGCTCCCCTCAGTTTCTGCCTTACAGCCCAGATTCCCCCAGTGTGAGCCTGGGTCCCCAGGGTCTCGCCCGGAACTGGGTTTCAGCGCAGTCCGGAGCTTTTATCTCCTTCCTGCTAGAGAATGCCAGCCAGGCACTCAGCTGCCCCGTCCTCTCCGGCTCTGTCCTCTTCGCACGCGCGTGCCCGTGTGTCCATACCTCAGGCTTTT
Organism: Eptesicus fuscus; assembly: GCF_027574615.1. Lineage (NCBI taxonomy): Eukaryota > Metazoa > Chordata > Mammalia > Chiroptera > Vespertilionidae > Eptesicus > Eptesicus fuscus. The sequence goes on along the minus strand of NC_072489.1, from coordinate 15,025,573 downwards.
ACAGCTCCTCTGATTTTCCTTGTGGTTTTCTTTTCCCTTCTAGTTGTAGAATTCCCAGTCAGCCAGCTTTCCTGTGGTTCTGGATGATGTCCGTTTTGTCTTTTAGTTGTATTTTTGAAATTGTTGTGCGAGGCTGCAGTTTAGGTATTTAACTATGCCGCCATCTTGGTTTCTCCTATATCAGAGGTCTTGAATGATGATGATATGTACAAGATGGTAGTGCATGCCAGGGTGAACGGGATGGCTTTTATGGTGAGCACCATGGGCCTGGGGATCAATGTGAACTTATAGAACAGGCTGCTGATCGAGTGGACATCCGGAGGGAAATTGAGGTCTGTAGATTGATTGAGCTTTATTATTATTATTTTTTAATTGAGCTTTATATCCCTCGTTTCTCCTTGGTGCATGAGTTCCATCATGGCTTGGAAGCTGAAGTTAAATTATTACACAAGGAGTTCTGAAGAAAGATGAATCCCATGAAAGGGGAGAGCTTGCTAGATTGAACTCAGAACCCTGTATTTTCCCAAGTCAAAATTATTTTATTGGAGTCAGCTAGTTTTCTGTCCCTTCTCCCTACTTTCTCTCTTCCAGGAATGAAGTTACTGAAGGACTGTGAATACAGGATATTGTATTGTCAGCAGTTTGTATTCATTGGATAGGAGAGGACAGAGCGATGACATGAAACATTGAGGGTGCTAGGGTGAAGTGTGATTTGTGTTAGGTTCAGCCATAGGAAAGTGCTGCTTTTGTAGTTCTAAAATGATTGAATATTAGTAATTCATATGGTTAAACCTAATATCTGAGCTGTCCACCATATTCTTGTTTCCCCATTAGGAATCATAACCCCCCCGAGGAATCTCTTACTCATTCCAAGATATTGTTGTCTGTATGCGTAGAAGAATGTGTATTTGTGGGGGAAGGGGGTGGGAGAAGGATCAAGATTATAGCTGTGTGATGGGCCAGACTTTCTACCTGGCAGAATTCTACCTGGAGTCCTCTAGGGAGGCATCATGTATTGTGACTCACTGGCCAACTCTGACCTACAGGCTTGTTTTATGGTTTTTGGAATGGTTTGCCAAACCTGCCCTCGGAGTGCTGTCTGCAAAAATGGGTTTCAAAAGCGGGGTGGTTGGAGCAGGGAGAAAACCCTCTGACCTTGTCATAGTCAGAAGTTTTAGGGTCACATTTTAGTTCAGCTTTTTAATATTTAGGTACACACTAGATTAATAATATAAATAAAACAATGCCCTGGGGCATAGCTCTGCAAGCAGAGAGGTGTTGATGGCAAAAGGCTCCTTGGAGTCATTGCCCTGTTGCCTTTGAATCGGCTTTGTTCAGAGCGAGGCAGACATTTGATACACAGTGGTAATAAGATGGGATTGGCGGTCTGGGAAGGTTTGCTTGTCCAACCCTATTTGTTCAGCACCATGCAGGTTGAATACTGGTAAGTGCATCTGCTGTACCTTTATGAGGTAATGTGCATAACAGGGTACTTGTGCGGGGTGGGGGGAGGCAGTGGAGGAGGAGAGCCAGAGGGGCAGCTGTTGGAAAGGCCCCTGAACGAGAGGCTGATTGCTGTGATTATATCGCCATGCTCTGACATTGTTTTTTTTTTTTTTTTGACATCTGAATCCGGCCAATTTTAGTCCAATTTCCATTGTGCCGGGATTCGTCTTCATCATGCTAAGTGTACCAGGAAAGGGGGAGCTGTTGGCAGAGCCCCTGCAGCCCCCAAAGCTGATCTGATCAGAAAAACAGCCACAAATATGGCATTTGTGCGTGTGTGTGAGGAGCTTGCCTTTAAAGTTGCGGAAGCAATCATCGGATCAATGACTCAGGGCTGTGAGCAGCTGGGCGATTTCCGTTTGCCACAGTGTTTCTGTTCCATTTAACTTCCAGGTGTCCTACATAGGCCAGGACTGCAGAGAAATTCCAGAGCACCTCGGCAGGGACTGTGGACATTTCGCCAAGAGGCTTGATCTGAGCTTTAACCTTCTGAGGTATGTAACTTTCACAAGATGCAGACCAGGCCTGGGAGACCCAGACCCCTGGTAACAGCTTGCAGGTAAGTGACCCGCTCTAGCCCTGCAGAGGGTGCAGGGATCTGAGACGCATGGACTCGCACCCCAGAGGTTTGACTCTACTTTGAATGATTCTTTCGGCCGGCCTCCTTGTGCCACTGAAGAAGCAGTGAGCATAGGCATCGTCCATCTCACATGAGTTCTTAGGAGAGTTTCACTGTGTTCTTTTCCTTTCTCACTGATACTCACGCAGACAAGGTAGAATACTCTCGGGGAGGAATGAGATGGGGCCAGCAAGTGTTTGGAGGGTGTTTAGGAATGCTCTTCTGGACATTTCCCAAATCACAGGTAGGGTGTACGTGTGTGTTTTCTTTCTTTGCCTTTTTATGAATTGGAACCTTAAATATTTGTGATGATGATTTCTCCCAGATGGTATTTCAAAGTAATTCAAATGCAGTTGGCATGGGGTGGGTGGGAGGGAACACTTGAACCGCTGTTCCAGTCTTGGCAAAAGGCAAGTGTGATCTTCTGTATTATTCCAATGGAGAATAGTTAGTTAATTTCTTCCTAAAGAGTTTTGAATTGCGACTGGTTTGGGGGCATGAAGTAGGAGCTACTCGGAAAGCAGATATCAGTGGGATCAATGAGCAGGGGTGGACATTTCGCCAAGGGAGGTGGTTTTTCCTAGGCCGCTGGTCCCACGCAGGGCGTTTCCCCTAGGTGCCTGTCCTCTTGAGAACAATGTTATCCTTGAATGGAACCATCTGTCTTGTGGTGGAAGGATTGATGAGGAGCCCGAATCCCACCCCAGGGCTCAGGCACTTTCCTCCTTCCATGCCTTGGAGTTTCTATCTCTCAACTTCTGAGTCAGGACACTTGGGAATTAAGAATTTGAGAGAAAATGGACAAAACTCAGGGCATAAAGGCACCAGTGGGTAGAGGTATGCCAGCAGGGCTTCTTTGGAAGGTCATCAGGGGCACGTGACCATCAGATGCCTCATTCAGGGAAGGAGCGTCCCGAGGGTTATGTAAGGAGTGGGTACTGTGTGTATTCTCTCCTTGACTCCCAAAGGGTTTGCATGCTTCTGGGGAGATGTGGAAACTGAAAAGTTGCAAAGTAATGCATAGTGATGAGAGGATGCTAGACAAATGCTGACTCTTAAGAAATTAAGGATATTGTTTGATCCCAATGCCCAAGGAAAGGATGGAGTACATAGCCTGGTTGGACTAGCCTTAGACATGTGCTCCCCTTAAACAGCTCCCCAGCATGGACTGAGGAAAAGGGCTCTTTTGCTGGGGCATCGGAAGGAAGAACTGTGACTGGCCTCTAGGGGCTCAGGCTGCGGCTGCCTTGCTCTTGAGAGCCCGGATGTGGGTTTGAGGAGGCTGGGCCCCATGAGGAGGGAGTGTGTCAGCGGGCACAGGTCATGGGGCTGGGCTGGCAGGTCTGAGGAAACAGAGGCGGCTTTGTCACTCTCGGGGGGCCCTCTCTTCCTTTGGCGGAGAAGGGGCTGGACCCTGGGAGGGGTGGTGTGTGTGTGTGTGTGTGTGTGTGTGTGTGTGTGTGTGGTGAGTAGGGTTGGTGGTGAGAAGGGGCTCTTGGCCTTGAGGGGCTGTAAGGATTAATCAGAGGAAATGATGGGTCCTGAAGGCAGGGAAATGTAGTGAGAGGAAGGCCAGTAAAATAGGTTCAGAAGGAGAGAAGTTACGATTTTTATTTTTAGAGGAGAGACGTTTCCATAGTGTTGAGTTTGAGGATCTTATCACATGTGGTCAGGAGCCTATTCTTGTCGGTGTTGTGGTCAGTGTGTGAACTGCACACTGGCTTCTGGCTGGATCAGGGCAGAGATGAGCAAAGGAAGAGCGAGGTCTAAGGTTCGGGAAGGGTTCACACTGAGACTTGGTTAAGCTGGAGGGAGTTGCAGACCAGAATGGACCATAATGGATAAAAGCAATCCTGACCTGACACGAGTAGGATTGAGACTGGACCCTCTTTGACCGTCTTATTTACCTAATAGCAGGGTGGGGAGGCAGCACTATCTCTCTTGGGTGTGAGAGGAAGATGTGAGTGTATGCAGGCACTGGTGTCTCTTTGCCTTTTCAGCTACATAGAAATTAAAGATGTTTTAGATGCTTAGCTAATTCTTCTTTTAAAAAAAGTGAAAGGGGGAGAGAATACAGGGAAGGGAAGAGAAAGATGATCATAAACTTACCTTCTAAGTAAGTAGGTTGGTAATAGAGGATCCAAGCTCACCAGGCTGCAGGAATCATCATATCCAAGGGAAATATTGTGAATTCCCATCCCACACTCTGTGAAATGTTTCTCCCTAGCCCTCCATACTGTTTCCACGGGACTTGGGAGAGCTTATCTCCTCGTCAGTTTGCCCTGCACCCCGATTCCCCACAGTCCCTGCTCTAACCATCTCTGTTCTGTTGTCTGCTGTTCTCCCTCTTGGCAGCTTGTCTGGCCCCCACTCGGGACACTCCCTTCATTTCTCCAAAGCCCAACAATGCAATATTACTATGTATTATAGAGTTTTACTGGCAGTTGGAGGTGTCTGGTGAAGGGGGAGGTGGCAATTGGAGCACACAGAAACTGACAAGTTTGGGATGGCATTGTTCCTGCAAATCCCTGGCTATGCCTCTCATTAAGTCAGGCTTTCTGCATGTGCCCAGGTGCCTCTCTCTCCCAGCCCCTTCTCTCCTTTCCATGTCACTTCCCTCTTCCCGGAGCTGTAAACACAACATGCTTCCTCACTGTGTTATATACAGAAACATTACCCCTCGCCCCCTTTTAGAACATCTCTGCCGGTTTCCTTTTCACACCCAGACAGTCCCATCAGGGCACTGCTTTAAACAGAGCATTGTCCCCAGTACAAAATTTACTACTCCTATAGATTGTAAAATCAGCTACAGTCCATTTGTATTTTAGGGCGCAATTTGTTTTCAGGCAAGGAGTTCCATTTATTCTTTTTTTGAATAGTATATGTACATGGCACAGCTTCAGATGGTGAAGAGAAAGTCTCCTTTGCACTTATGTCCTTTAGCCTCTCAGTTCTCCTCTGCACTACTCACTCTTTTTGTAATCTCCCAGAGATATTCCGTGAATATGCCAACATGTGAGTTTCTTCTTGTGTGGCCTCATTTGTATTACTCTTGCCAAGATGTTAGTTAAAAGGGAAGTACCAAGCTTCAATTAACCACTCACATTAGGAATATCCTTCTCTATCATCTTACCATTAATTCATGGCCATATGCCATCATCATTATTAATCTCACGTATTGAAGTGATGGTTCTGCTGATTCCCCCTAGAGCCCCCCTGCATGTGCTGGAGGGAAAGGTGGTTATGGGTGTACTAGTAGCCCTGCACACTAATCCCTGTGCCAGTAGCTCGCCAGTAGCTCACTGCCGCCTCCAGTAGCTCTCTGCCTGCTGACCCGTCCTCCTGTAGCTTCCCCTGCCCCCTCCCCTCGCCCCCGCCCTTCATAGTTTGCTGCACCTGCCCCCTCCTGTAGCTCTCCTCCGCCTGGTTGTAGCTCGCTGCCCCACCCTCCTGCTGATCTGTGATCTGGTCATTAAGCAGTTGGTCGTTTCGCTTCATGGTGTAACGACCATTTGTATATTACATCTTTATTATATAGGATAAGCTCTGAACTTTTAAATCACTATATATTTTTTCCTTTGCATGACACTTCAGCCTTCTCTCTGCATTAATTATCATGAGTCCTCCTCTCCTCCTTTGGGTTGTCCAGTATTAAACTGGTTATGCCTCCATGTGGAAGGTCATGGAAATTCAGGCTGTGCTGTTTCTATGACTCTGTCCTGGGGAATGAAAGTCCCTGGAACTTTGTGTGCCCTGTCAGGTTGGTAGTTGGAAAGGGAAGCAAGACAATAGGTCCGAATACAATTTCTAGCTCCTTTAAAAGACTCAAAACATTCATCTCTTCCACCTTTCCTCCCAGATCTCATTCTTCCTGGACATGATTCCTGGGGGGCAGGGTCCTACCATCCACCCCGGAATGGGGATAGAAGGTTCAAGGAGATAAATAGCTGACAGAAGTACTATTGCCCCTTGAACTTGAATGCATTAATGATCATGAGTCCATTGTCTACACGTGCATGAAATTGTACTTTAGATTTTATTTTTTGAGTACTTTTTTCTTATAGCAAGAACAACAATGATCAATGTAGAAATCTTGGAAAACTCAGTAAGGTATGAAAAAACAACAACTCTCAAACCACTGATAATCTCACAAGTTAAGCTGGAGGAAATCCCCATTGGTACCACTTGTCTTTATTAATGCCAAATATCTTAAAAATGATGCTCTTGCTTACACTGTGTTGGAAGTATTTTTCCATCTCAGTAAATTCTCCAGTATAAGTTTTAATGTTATTTTTTCAGTGTTGGGTATTAACTAGTAGATTGTTCCCAGATTGTTTTTTTTATACTATTATAAATATCTCTATTATAAGTATTCGTGTAATACTGATTGATGAATATGTCTCTGGTTAGTTGCTTGGGACATTTTCCTGGAGACAGAATTGTCAGAGGGCTTCACTACAGATGTCAGATTGTCCTTAAGAGAGGTCATAACAATTTCCGCTACTGAGAATCTTTGAATATCCATTATTCCAAGTTCTTCTTGGAGCTTGTTTTGAGCTTTTCACATTTTGCTTTTACTTTGCTGATCAATAAAGAGATCCTTAGTGTTAGCCGGGGCTGGTTCCTTGATCTGCTCTGGCAGAGAGACCTTGTTAACACGTTGTTCCAGCTTCAGTTTTCCTTCTCCCCATGACTGGGGAAGGGCAGGGTTCTCCCTGAGTGGTTTGCCTGGGCTGCCTGATGCGCTTGCTGAACACAGAGGGCAGAGCGGGACTCCCAAGGAAAACCGTGGTAAACATGCCTGTGTCAATCTGGCAATGAAATGGAGAGGGCTTAATTGATCTATGGCAACAGGAAGCTTACATTTGCAAATTTAAATTATCTGCAGTCACATCTTATTTAGCATCACTCTGATAAATACACTGAGTGGGAGAATTGCTTAGAAGAAAATTTCTTAGGTGGGATCTTACTTGCATGTAACTTCCTTGGCTTGGCCAGTATGGAAAGGGAGGATTGGGGAGTTTGGGCACCTCCAGTAAAGAAGAGATGGTGGCTTTGTCGTCTTCCCCAGGCAGTGAGGCAGACATGTGGGGCACCATCGTAGCTTCTAGGATATACGCACCAACATTTCCATTTCTGTTATGAACTGCTATATAACACTTGGCCTACTAACTTGCTGTTCAGTTGGGAAAATGGGCAGTGGAATGGAAAGGAACCAAAGCATTGGGGTTATACCACCCTGGCTTGAAACTCTGCTTACATCACTCACCAGTGATTTAACTGGCCTTAAGCTAATTGCAGAAATGTTGAGTGTAAGTGTGTGTAAAGATTGCCTGCTGTATCATAGTTCTTCAGTAAGCATAGCTCCAAGTATAGCTTAAACATGGTGCTAGTGTGGCGAAAAGCCCAGGCTTGACCCTCCACAGGGACCATTTCTCTTGTAGTCATATTGGGGTTCTTCACAAACCTTCCGAATTTCCTCACCTCCAGTACCTGGTATGTTTCCACATCTCTGCACCCTTTGGTGTGACCAATATGCAAAAACTTAAAGAGCTGGTGTAAATTTGCCTCTTTCTCTTCTGTTATGATCATCCGTCTTGGGTTCTGACATAAATGAGAAGAAGCCCTTGCTTGATTTATGTTGGACATAGACTGTAAATGAAAAATCTGTCTTTAGGCTTTAGGATATTTGTTAATGCAGCATAACCTAGTCCCTACTAACTGGTATAAAAACCGTAGGTCTCAAATGTCTGACATTCTACTGGCTAAACCCATTCATCTCATACATACTTTTCATCCCTGCCAGCTAGGAGCATACATTTGTTTGTTATACTGGGAATGGGTGAAAGAAAAATTCTCTACCCAGACTCAGGATAACAGCTTAAAGGGCATGCTCTGTTGGCATTGGGTCTGCATCAACTTATTTCTTTGCAGTCAGGGGCCTTATTTTCAAAACACAAATGCAGATGTCTTACTTGGGGAGCATGCTGATATTGGAGTTGGGCTGGCAACAGAACTCATGTCAGTAAGCATAGAGAGGAAGAGATGATGGTAGAAAAGATGGGCTTTAGAAAGATAAACTGTTTTAATGAAATTTCAAAATAGTTCTAAGACATTGATAAATTCTAAGGAGGCAAGGGTCTATGTGTTTCGGGAACCATGTTCGCTGTAAGCCAGGCAATGCTGTGAAAAGCATCTTTTTTTGTCCTAAGAATAACATTGGCAATTCTAGTGTCTCCAGCTACTAACAGAACATACAACAAAAAGGTGATGTGGAAAATGAGTTGGCAGGTAATATTTAATGTCTCAGTAGCAACCTTTCTGGAGTGACTTCCATGAGTGGAACGACCAAAAACAGTTTAAGGGAGGGAAAGAGAGAAGATCATGAAGGGAGCAGGTTGTTATGGCCGCCTCCCTCCTCCCAAAGTGTCCTGCTTTCTGGAATTTCCTCCTTTTGTCCCAAGAAATGGGGTATTGAGCCACTGGGTAAGACTGAGCTGGTGGACAAGGGGAGAGATTGTCTAAAGGGCCGTAATGAAGTTCAGCTTTCTCACAGGTGATGCAGTGTGTGGTTTAGAAAGTGCTTTCATAACATTGTCTCCATATTTTCTACAGAGTTTGCCACTAGGGTAGAAAATTCCTGGACTTTTTAGTAATGCCTTTTACTTCCCTTTTCACCCATTTTACTCCCCCAGAATCTTGGGCCTCCCTATTCCATTTTCTCCCTCTGCCCTGCTCTCTATCCTGAGGACATCATTGTACATGTGGACGATGCTCCCCCCTCCTCCCCCCACCACACACCGGCCCTCCAGTGTTATCAGGGTGGCTGTTGGGAGCACTGATGACTTGTGGGGAGGAGGGAGCAACCGGTCAGCTTAAATCTTTCAGACTTTCTCTTTACTGGCCCTCCAGGTTCTCGGGCATGAAGTTTAGTCACAATGATATGGGACTAGGGGTCCTACTAGCATTTAGTGGGCGAGGCCGGGGATGCTAAGTGTCTTGCAAGACACAGGACAACCTTGGACAAAAAATAATTTTCCTTCCCCTTGCCAGCTGCACCGTGAGGAAGTCCTCTGAGTTCTGTCTGAGAGCTTGCAGATGGCTTTGGATGAGTCTTACGAATAAATACATAGAGGCGACTGGCTCTGTTTTCCAAGGGGGTCCAGGGCCCTGGATCATACAAGTGACATCAGTCATGTTTGTCTTGTCAATGAATCACCAGTATTATGGAGCACTTACTGTATGCCAAGGCTGGGCCGAACACTCGGCGTGTATTATTTCATTCAGTCCTACCAGCAACATTTTGACAATGGGACTATTATTACTCACATTTTACAGATGAAACAACTGAGGCCCAAATAGTTGCTTTAGACATTTGCCTTTGACTACCCTGATGATTAAAAAAGGGGAGAGCTGGGTTTAAATGGCCCTGATGGTCTGACTTCAGTTTTACTTCAAACCGCTTCTCCAAGTAGAAACCATTGTTTTCATCCTGTGAGAAAATGGATGGCCATTTCCAAGACTATATTTCTTTGTGTGTGTGTGTGTGGGGGGTGGGGGGGGTGGGGGGGCGGGGAGGGTTCTTTCAAAATCATGTGGACATCACCATAGCAGGATCACAGGGATCCTGCAGCTCCAAGTTGGCAGCCTCGGAGCTCCGTTGCACTTCCATCTCTCTCCTGTTTCTCTGAAGCCTTCTTGATGTGGAAAGTTGGGTTGGCAGGACCTTGTGAGACCTGGGCTGGGTGTTCCCAAGGAACTCATCCTCTTCTGTCTCCCCTTGGGCTGTGAGGCAGGCTTAGATGAAGGCCATTGTCATGGGGAGAAATGGCTCAGCAACGCCAGGGCCAGACTGCTTGCCGACCCAGCCTTGAGGGGGAACCCTGAGATGGATGACTGCATGCATGAGTTTTGAGTCTGGAGGGAGAAGAAGAGGTGGGGTGTGTGTGTTCGTCCTTGTATGTGGGACCACTCACACGCACACACCCACCATCTGAAAAGCCTTTTTCCTCTCGTCTCCTCAGGGACGGCAGGGTTGGTGATGTCAGCTGTCCCTGCTCCTTTATGATGAAAGGGAAGCGATTATGCTTTTTGCTGGTGTCTGTGTTTAATTGCAGGATGTAATAACTACAAATTCTCCCTGGCCGAGACTTTTCTTAATAAAAGGTTTCTTCTCTCCCAGCTGCTTTCTTTTCCCCTTTGTACTCCCACCCCCACCACTGCCGTAGCACAAGGTCACTCAGGGTTTTAAATGAGGGAGAGAGACACACATGTGTTCGTGTTTCGTTTAGAGTTTATATTAAAAAAAGACACCTCCTTCTCCAGACCCATCATTATGGAGATCAGCTACGTGCCCCCCACCTTTGCACCACCTCCCCTTAGCTCCTCTCTGAGTTTATACAGAACCCAATTCTTCAGTCTCCTGGGTGTCTGCTTTTTCTCTGGTTCTGAAGAAATAAGAGACGGTAGAGCAGGGAAGACCAACAAAAGAGGTTTTTTTTTTTTTTTTAAAAAAAATCCCAAACCTTTCTTGAGATAAAGCAAGACTTATTAAAAACAATTGGAGGGAAGGGCAGGAGAAGGGGGTGTAAACCCCCACACGGGCGCGTTTTCTGCAGCTGGAGGAGTGTTTTAAGAGAATGCACCATTGTTAAAACTTTTTTTTTCCCCTTGATGGATTTATTTTTAAGGTAGAGAAATATTTTCCCCATAATTGGGTAACTCTTAATAGTAGCAATTGCATATTTATCAGTGTGAGGGGCTGTTATTAATGTAACTGTCAGGCCCAAACACATTTCTGCATTAAATCCATTTAGTATGTGCATTATTCGGGCTGGAATGTCACCGGGACATCAAAGCCCCATAGGCATGGAGAGCTCAGTGCCCTGCTGTGGCTGCCGAACAGGCCCTTGATCAATAAATGTAACATGTTAATGCAGAGCAAATAGAATAAAAGATTTCTTTGACAAGACATGAAAAATCACCTTGTGGCAGCTGGCATGTGATGCCGTTTCTGGGGAGACACTAGCAAAGTTGATCTGACAAGTAAAGAGGAGAGATGATGGTTGTAAGGTGCTTTTGTTTCAAACTTCTTTCTTGACCTGTCAGGTTTTGAAGGCGCCTCAATGGCTCTTTTTTGTCATGTGAAAATTGTAGTCTTAGGTAGTTATGAAGCAGTTATCTCTTCTCAAATTGTGAATGCCGCTGTTTAATTGATTCACTTAGCATTTGAAACTGTCACGCATTAATAATTGCGAAATCCTGTAGATACTGCGCTAGTGTGTCATACTTAAATGTGTAGTTATCAGAAAATTAATATCCTTAATGAACCGGTGCTTTCAAACTAACATTGCATGAAATCTCTTTTGCCCTTTCATTTGCTGAAGCCACATCCGCCAGTTTGCCGAGAATCACCTCTCGACAGTTTGCTTTCTTGATGCCCGACAAATGCCAGCTTTGCTGTGGGTACATCGCGTGCTCAATGACAATAAATATAGTAATTATACTGGAGTTAGTAATTAACATAATTGTAGTCAATTACGACAAATACAGCACAGAGCTAAATAAATGAGAGGGGAGAAATTAGCAAGCTAATTGATTTATCTTTACGTGGCTTTCTGTAGTAACTGGCAGGGCTGTTTTCCTTGAGGTGGGGGCAGAGGAGGGGAAAAATCCCCACAAGGATTGTTTACAAAGAACTGATTTTGTTTTGAAGTTGCTTTGTCTTTTGACTTACTCTGCATCACCTCCCAACTCAGCTTACAATGAGGAAAAAAGGAAAGGAAAAATTTAAATGCCAAGGGAACATTTTGTTAATTTAGCTACATCAAACTGAAAGCGGCGGCTAGGGAGAGCAGGATTTAGCTTTTGCTAAGGGTTGAGGAGGTGTAATTTTTTCTTCGTAGCTGTTGCTCTGGTAAAAGAAAGCTGTATGTGTGTGTGTGTTCGTTCTAAGTCTCCATCAGAGAGGTGGTGCTTTGCTGAACAGTACATTTTGGGGATTATATGCGTATCCGAATTTGCTCAGTTCTGTGCCGCTGGCTTGGTGTAAGGGCATTTTTTACTTGGTTCAGCCCATTTGGTCTTGTTATGCCTTTGCCCTGGGTACCCAAGGAGAAGATGGAGAAGGAAGCAGCAGTGCTGTTGGAGAGGGTGGGAGGGGCTCCAGGGAGGACCCCCCAGCCCACGTTCCCTTTGCCAGACCTCAGGGCTACCCCAGCGTCCTGGGCTGTCACACTCCTGAGGCTGCCGGGAAAAGTTTTTGGTGGGGTCCTGGTGCCCGTTTATTTTGAGCTGGTTTATTCTGTGCTGCCTGGACCCCTGGTAAATGATGTTTATTGTGCATCTCTGTTCTTTGTTCACCCCTTTCAATGTGGCTGCTGTTCACACCACTGAGGGAGAATGAGTGTGTGTGTGTGTGTGTGTGTGTGTGTGTGTGTGTGTGTGTCTGGAGGCTTGGACTCCACCTCAGTCCTTTTTTCCCCTCACAACTTTGAGAGACAGGATTTTTTCTTTGCCCATTGACATAGGCTAGGGGCTAGTAGACAGAGCGCTTTTTTTTGGTGGTGGGGGTGGTTTGGAATCTCACTCATTCAAGGTTAAAATTCAGTGCTTTTAAGACACGACTGTTCAAAAAGTATCCAGTTTAGTAAACTGAAAATTGGTTCCAAAGCCTTTTCTTTAGCTCTGCTTCCTGGAGATCCTACTGTGCATGGTGTTTCTCGTCTGACACGAAGGGAGTTAGAGGCAGCAATGTTTGGCTTCTCCATAGATGGCACACCAGATCACCTGGTGTGGAATTCCGGTTTCCAGCTGCATTAAAATGCTGCCTGTGTCTCACAACACCGAGACGCGCTTGGACACTGCGTAGTGTGGTCATTCTTCGTGTGCACTTCATTTGGAAATCAATTTCTCATATGAAATATTTTATACAAGAAACCACTTAAATAATTTAGTGTTTGCAGGCGTAATGGTTTTCTGACGAAGTCTCAAGTTATTTTAGTAACTGTGTGGAACTTCTGGGGAGAAAAGACTTTTGCCACTGGAAGGGGAGAGTCACACCTGGAGCGGCAGCCTGATTCGTCTGACGTGGGTCAGAGAGAAATTGGATGATGCATACATCGAGCTTTGTTTAGCTGAGAGCTACATTCTGGATCCGGTGCACCTCCAGAGAAGGCATTTTTCTGTGAGCCGGTGAGAGGCAGCGAGGGGGGAGACAGAGAGAATGTGTGAGGACAAACCCTTTGCCTTTGACCATTGTCAAAATGTGGCATCTGCAGCAGTTTTGTCGCTGTCTGCAGTCTCTGCTCAGCTGCTCGTTTTATACTCTGCCTTTTCTCCTGAATGGCACCCAGATGTGAGTGCAGAAGAACATGAGATGCTGGCAAAAGAAGCCTCTTTTCATTTTTATTATTTTAAAATTAAACTTCCTTAATTGGAGCTAGCTTTATTCTGTCCCCCAGCTGCTAAAGAAATACCAGCGTGGGGGATAATTTAGATGTGTTCTTTTTCAAATAAAATGCCGTTTTTGCAAAGGCATCATTTCCCCAAGACTCTTTGCTGTTTCCCTGAGGTATATGCTCCTCTAGACGTTTATGTGAATTTTGAGATGATTTGTTCCCCAGAAATTCTGATGATTTGTGTACCAAGTTGTGTTTGTGGGTTTGGTGGAGCAGAAGGAGGGGATGGAGTTAAGAGCTTTTGCGCTTTTCATTCTGAGAAGTTGGATGAGTGGTCACTTGCCCACTTGGGTGTCAGTTGTTGAGGGGGTGCATTGGAATTGCCTGGGGGGGCGTTAATTTTATTTCAGAGACTTACTTTTCGGAATGTATTCCCTGTCCCTTCTAGATGTATCAATGTGGGAGCTTGATTCCTCAGGATTCGCACCTCCGAAGGGCGGTGGGTGATCAGGGCCCCCGAGGGTGAGCTTGGGAGGGCAGACTGCCTTCATCTGCGCTGACGTTGAGTTGTGGCTCTGACCTGGTCGGCTCCTGTGAGTTCTTCCCAGATGGCCTGGGAAGGACTAACATCACAGAAAGCTAACCATCCTTCCACTTGTAATTGGAAACAGCAAACCAATACCCCGAATTCTATTCTTGGAGGCTGGGCTCTGGTAAGAAAAATCAGCCTGACGTAGGGTATGGAAAGACGGAGCCTGGCAAAGATTCCTAAGGGTCATTGCGTCTAGGGTCATGCCCCTGAGGAGCACTGCGTTTGTTCCAGCCCATGCCATGGTGCCCGGAAGAATGATTGTTGGGGTAAATTTAACCATACAGTTTAGTTTTTCTTATCTTCTTCCTTTTTAGCTGTGGGTTGAAGTCAGGCCTGGGATGACTTATATTTTGGTTTTTCTAGCTGCCGTGTACAACGGGATCTCTCCATGGGTGCACCTCTGGGCTGGCTGGTCTTTGATAGCCATGACCATCGATTATCATCCAGCTACGTGGAGGAGGGGACTGCTCAGGATAGCATGGTTCCCCCAAGACGTCCGCAAGGGCCGAGGACTTGGCTTATTGTTCTTTGCAGACATGTAAATATTCAGTGCATGCTGGATTCCCCAGCACCTGGATTTTATGGGTGTGATGCTTCCCTTTGCCAAAGCTCACATGCTCAATGAGGAGGATGAGGCCAATGCAGGTAAAATTACTGGAGAACAGCGCAGGGCCTTCGTCAGCCTGTGCCAGTGGACTGTGAGGACTTGGTGGTTTTCGCCTCGCGGGGAGCATAGTTACTTCCTCCACTGTTGGGAGCTTATTCTCTTTGAGTTCCTGAGCAGCTTCAGGAGCTACACGTGGAAAGGAAGGGTCCCAGTCAGGCAGAGCAGGTGACTTGACCCAGGAGGGCGCTTGGGGTGGTCTCCGACAGGTCTCCCAAGATACCCACAGGCCAGCACAGTTCAGTTACGTGCCAAGAAGCTCTCAGGAGGGAGGACTTCTTACATGAAAAGATTGGGACTTGGGCTACACGCAGAAGGGAGAGCAGGTTGCTACACCAGGTCAAGATTTCAGGGCAGGGTAAATAGCTTGCACAAATCGGGGCTTTGGAACCAGGCTTGTGCTGAGTGGAGATTGTCTGTGTACCCTCTGGGGTTTGTGGGAGTCCAGGAAGAGAGAAATTAGAGAGTAGGGTAAGCTCCTCCCCACACATGGAGACATAAAGCCCTGTGCTGTGCAGAACGGGGATGGTTCTGGGCCAGGCAGGAGTCTTTTGGGGAGGCCATTCAAGTAAGGATTTGGGGGAGGTATGGGTCTCCCTTCAGTCCTTCACCCGGGAGTGACAGGCATGTGGGGGAAGACAAGCCACCTCCAGTTGGTGGAGGGCAGCTGTTCCCAGGCTGAGCAGGGCCTGAGTGTCGGCCCTGACACATATATGTGGCAATTACGCTGTTAGAGGGTCATAGTTAATGCAGTTCTCCCATGACTCCTGCCACTAGCATGCTGTGCCACTCAGCACCCAGCAAGACCTGGCCCTGGGCTCTTTCAGATGGGGCGGAATCAAAACTTGAAATCTCATCTTTCATCACTTTTGTTTATTACCATTCTTCCATGCCACAGTGTTTCTGCAAGGCTGGCACTTAGGGGTACATTCTCCCCCGAGGAGATTTTGCATGTTATGGGTTCTCTGAATGCCTTGGGGCCTTTGCAGTAGGCCCCTATTGGAATGCAAGCTTTTCCAGGAAGGGATCTAGCTCTTTCTGGAGTGCCCAGGGCATTGGTAGGTGCCCCTCTAATCTTGGAATTTCTCACTTGCTAAAATGGATGTTTAATGACATGATAATAGTTTATGTTGAAAGAGGTAGCAGTAATAGTAACTTCCATTTATTCATCATCTTTCCCTGATTACCTTCTTAAGTCCTTATGACAAGCTAGGTATTCTTCAGTTTAAAGACAGGAAATGAAAGCTTGCTGAGGTTAGTACTTTCCCAAGGGCACACAACTGGTCAGTGAAGAGCCAAGATCTATGTGCAGCTTTGCCCAGTCGCAAAGCCTACACACGTGCTTAGCTCCTATACCATCTTTTTATTTTCTTTTAAATATTTTTATTGATTTCAGAGAGGAAGGGAGCGGGAGAGAGAGAGAGAAACACCAGTGATTTGAGAGAATCATTAATTGGTTGCCTCCTGCACACCCCACACTTGGGGATCAAGCCTGCAACTCGGGTACCTGACCTGGAATTGAACCATGACCTCCTGGTTCATAGGTGGACGCTCAGCCATTAAGCCATACTGGCCGGGCTTCTATACTGTATTGTATTCCATTACATTTCCCCCAATTCTAATTCATTGTCGTCCTCAAGACTTTTACCTGGTAAACTTAGTGTGGATTGGTACTAAGTGGTAGAGAAGAGGAAAATTTTGTCTTCTAGGCCCATGAAAAGAGGACTCCCCACTTTCAAGACTGTTGCTGTTTTGCTTTCTTTCCAAATTTATATTTGGCCTCAAAATTTTTCAGGGGAGATAAAAACTGGCAGTGAGTCTTTATATCAAACATTAGCATTTTAGAAGTCTGTAGAAAATTAGGTTGGGTTAACTTTTATTGTCCTGTTCCTTTAAGATAAACAACAAGAAAAATATAAGAAGCACTCTCATAAGGGGACTCTGGAGGTTGGGTCTTCGCTAGTTTTTTTGACTCTCCTTAAGTGTTTAAGTCCTATTGCTGGTGCAGTTCATCTGGACAACCCTTTAAAAGGCATAAGTCTGTTTTCTCATCAGTGACAGGCAAAGAATATTGTTCACTCTTTCCCTCAGGATATCTCTGGGTTGCATAGGACATAGGTTATTTGAATGTAAATGCTTTGTAAATCACAAAGCACTACATAATTATAATGGACTAGAGGCCTGGTGAACGAAATTTATGCACATGGGGGTGTGGGAGGTGGTTCCTCAGCCCGGCCTATACCCTCTCACAATCTGGGACCGCTGGCTGCCTGCCTGATTGCCCCTAACCACTCGCTTGCCTGCCTGATCGCCCCTAACCGCCCTGCCTTGGCCCCCGCCGCTGCAGCTTCATCCAGAATGACATCCAGAAGGTTGTTCGGCTGTCCAGTCTAATTAGCATATTACACTTTTATTATTATAGATTACTTTCCAGTTCTATTGAGATATAGTTGACATATACATTGCATCAGTCCAAGGTATACCACATAATGACTTGATGTATGTATATATTGCAAAATGGCTACTACATAAATTAACATCATATAATGCATTATTGTCATTATGCCTTTTTTTATTTTAAATGAGAAACTGAACTCTTGCTAGTTTGAAGCTCAGAGTCATTGTTGGAGACCAAGAAGCCCCGGGAGTTCTGACTAGAGCATGATCTGGTGGGAGGCGATGAGTTCATGAGACAGAATACATGACTATTAGTCTTCACTCCATCATAAATTACCTGTGAGAGGCTGGGCAAGTCATTTAATTGGTGTTTTCCAAACAGGGGCTAATGATACTCACTATCAGAGTTGTGACGGTCAAATGAAATATTAGATGTTAGAGAGTTGTTCCTGTAGATCGTGTACCAAAAGAGCAGCTATCCCCCAAATAGCTCAGTTCATTCTTGTTTATTTTTGAGCAGAATTATCTTTAGTATTTTGCGTGGATTCATGTGGCATTTGCTGTTTGTGATTTGTATACAAATCAAAAGGGAGATCATAGTCCTACATTGTTTCCTTGCAAGGAAGGAACATGTGACCATATTCTACAACCATAAGTTTCTCCAACCGGATTTTCTTGTCTTGACTGAAAATTTGCTTGTTAGGTCATTTCTGATCTACAGTGTATTGAATGGTTGTATTGTAACTAACAGGGTGTTAGTTTTTTATTTTATTTTTTTTTAACACGAAAGGGCTTGTTAGAGCCTCTTCCAAGAAGATAATTGTAAAAATCACATTTAGGCAGTGCACAGGGAGGTAGAATGTGGAGATCTGAAATTAATTCATTATTAAAAGAAGACTGTACTGCTAGACTATAATATTTATGTATGTATACATTTTTACAAAATTAGGTTCAGGCTATATATACAGTCTTGTGCTCTGTTTTATTTTTTCTCTTAATGTTATATCATGTGATCTGATTTTCTAGGATAATGTGGTTGTTCAGTGATTACATCATATTTTTTTCTACAGATATACCACAACTGAACCATTTTTTTATCGACACATATTTACATATTGTTTCCCAGCTTTAGGTGTTAGTAAGAAATGCTGTGATGAACATCTTTGCCTATAAATCATTGTTTTACTGTTTCCTTAAGATAATTTCCCAAAGGGTGAAATAACTGAATTAAATGCCACTAAAACAGTTCTCCCTTGACTCCCCGTCTGACCCCCCTACCACCTCTCACAGGAGAGTAGGGTGTGGAGTTTTCTCCTTCCTGTGGGAGGTTGAGGAGGTGGCAGATGGGGGCTCTATGGGAAGAATTATTTGCGTGTCTTGACCTAAGCCTGTCCATGCTTCCTCACCATAGGCTGATTGCTTGTGTGTGTTTATGCTGGTTTCAATACAGGTAAACCTAATGTCTACCCATAGCCTGGGAGGCACAGCAGGCCTGTGGGGAGGGGAAAGCTGTTCTTCACCCAGGCCTGGCCCACCTCTGAGTCCACACTCAGTCCCTGGCCACTGCTGGGACACGAAGCTCCTGAGGTGTGCCCAGTGTAGGCTTTGGCCCAGCGGGGTGTCGGGCAGGCCCTGGAGATGGCCAGGCTTGTGAAGGAGGTAAAGAGAGAAACCCAAACCATTTTCAGCTTTTCCTTTGCAGATCCAACCTTTTAAGCATACCTACATTTACCTGCAATGGCAGTCGTTTTGCATTTTAATGACATATCAAGTACGCTAACTTGCATTTGAAATGAAAGTGCCTTAAATGTCTCTGGCTGTCAGAATGAGATGTTAGGAGCTTGATGAAAAGCGAACAAAGAAGACAAAGTATGAAGCCTGGATACAGTGCAAAATGAAATAAAACCTTGTATGGCCTGTCAGGGGTGTCAGTTGATATTCATATCTAAAGCACATTATAGCATTACTTTGCAGCTCATAGCTTACTCATCTGTCTTTTTTAATTCATCACATTCGAGCCCACATCTTTTAAGTCTCGTGTGTCAACAATGGGAGAAATCTGTTAATTGACAAATGAGTGTCACAAATGTGAATTGGTGCCTTTACATCAGCGGCAGGTGTAGTCTCTTTTGTTTTTTGTTGGATCTATTATTGGCATAAGCCAGTGTAAGACATCTGTCTTTGTCGGAATGAGAAATGACAGGCCTTCTTGGCTGTCATTGTCTTAGTGCGTGCGCATTCTGTGAGATACTGTATAAAGATAAAATGTCAGTTAAAAGAATATGAAAAACTATCTGGAGGAAGTCCTTAAATTACTCAGAGAGGGGATCCGGGAATTGGGGCTGGAATTGAAATCCGAGTGTTTCAGTTTGTATCTATCACACCTATTTAAAAATAATATTTCCCACGTAACAGGATGAGGTTACCAGGCATTTAGGAAAATGTTATGTTGTGCTGGTATAATTAGCTTTATAAGATGGGGAGAAAAAACTACCTTTGCAAGATATGAGTTTATTTATTATAAGGTCATCTCTCAGACAAGCACAGAATTGTCTCAATAAAAACACTCCAGGTAGGATTCTGGGCTTTGATTTGCATGTGTTTTGAAATATTGAAATTGTTCCCTTCCAATTTCTTTTTCGGTTATATTCCTATCTGAGACTGATGAGAAGCATAATGAAATAAAAAGCAGCGGTTGTGGAGTGATGAGACAATTAGTGGGGAGGAAGCTGCTCCTATCACTGAGCTCCTGGTGGGTTTAGAGATGCAGGCGAGGCTAGACAGTGTTATTCACTCGAGTGACTGCTGGTAGGAGAGAAAGGGAGCCTTGTGAGAGGGGAGGTGGAAGGACTGGCGGTGAGGAGTGCTCCTGCTCCCTCTTCTGTCTGCTTCAGCATGAGTGGAGAGCCCGGACACTGAGGGCTGATGAGGACAGGGTGATCTCAGCAGGCATGTCCTGGTTATAGGATGGGTGGACTCTTAAGACACACTTCCCAAACGTGAGTGTGTACACAGATCCTCTGGAGGTCTTGTTAAAATGCAGTATCTGGTTCAGGAGGTCTGGGTGTGGACCTGCGACACTACATGTCTAACAAATGCTCAGGTGATGCTGACCTGCTGCTTTTCAGACCCATCTTCTTGAGTATCAAGGAGTTCAGTTCATCTTCCCACAGACCATCGGATGGGCTGCTGTAGACAGTGTAGGGTTATGAGAGGAGGGAAGTCTTTGGTTTCTTGGTGATTTCTGCATCACGAAGTAAATTATTCTGTAGAAATGTTTTTTTGGTTTTTTTTTTTGCAACAGGAAGCCCAAACTCATGAATTTTTTTGTAGCTATATGTGGCTGGGGGCAGGCCTGTTTCTTAGTCCAAGGTACCTTGCTTTCTCTGAAGGGATTGGCATGGTATATGTGCGCACACCTGCATTTCCCACACATGCTCATTGTTGTGTGGTTGAGGAAGGGCATGTACTGAACCTTGTGCATGTGTTGGCAGAACTCATGTGTTCTTGTGTACATGTGGTGGTGTATTGGGGATAGGCATGCGGTAAGCCTGGGTGTATACAATTTGTTTATGTGTGTGAATGTAAACATGTGCTAGCTATATGTTTTAGGGACAGGCATGCAGGCATGTATCAACCTCAGCGAGACAGAGAGAGAGAGAGAGAGAGAGAGAACACTGATACATCTCTTAGAACAAAGGAAACGAAAGAGAAAATAAATAAATGGGACTACATAAAAATAAAAAGCTTCTTCACAGCAAAAGAAACCAACAAAATGACAAGAGAGCCCACAGCATGGGAGAACATACTTACCAATGATATATTCAATAGGGGGTTAATCTCCAAAAGACACATTGAACTCATACAACGTAACAAGAGGTAGACAAACAATCCCATTAAAAAATTAACAAAGGACCTAAATAGACACTTCTCCAAAGTAGACTTACAGATGGCCAAGACACACATGAAAAAATGCTAAAAATCACTAATC
The DNA here is from genome assembly GCF_027574615.1 of Eptesicus fuscus. Lineage (NCBI taxonomy): Eukaryota > Metazoa > Chordata > Mammalia > Chiroptera > Vespertilionidae > Eptesicus > Eptesicus fuscus. Next base: position 15,004,405 of record NC_072489.1, on the reverse strand, counting down.
ATCCGAGAGATGAAAATCAAAATGACAATGAGATATCACCTCAAAACTGTCAGAATGGCTTTCATAAACAACAACAACCAACGACAAGTGCTGGCAAGGATGTGGAGAAAAGGGAACCCTCGTGCACTGCTGGTGGGAATGCAGACTGGTGCAGGCATTGTGCAAAACGGTATGGAATTTCCTCAAAAAATGAAAAATGGAACTCTCATTTGACCCAGTGATCCCAGTTCTAGGACTATATCCTAAGAAACCTGAAACACCAATCAAAAAGAATATATGCACCCCTGTGTTCATAGCAGCACAATTTACAATAGCTAAGATTTGGCTATTGTATCCTCAAGTGCCCATTAGATCCTCAAGTGCCCATTAGAGGATGAGTGGATAAAAAAAAAAAAAAAAAAACTGGTACATTTATACAGTGGAATACTATGCAGCAGTAAAAAATAACACCATTTGCAATAGCATGGATAGACCTGGAGAGTATTATGCTAAGTGAAATAAGCCAGTCAGAGAAAGATAAGTATCACATGATCTCACTCATGTGGAATCTAATGAACAAAATAAACTGAATAAAATAGATCCAGAGATGTAGAAGCATGGAACAGACTGTCGAACCTCAGACGGAAGGCAGAGGAGGGTGGATGGGTGGTGGGAAGAGATCAACCGAAGAACTTGCATGCATATATGCATAACGCATGGACACAGACAATAAGGTGGTAGAGCCCTGGGGTGGGGGGCGGGGGTGGGCTAGAAGAGGTCAATGGGGGGGGATAAAGGGGACATACTTTCAACAATAAAGATTTGAGAGAGAGCGAGCATGCAAGCACCCCCTAAGTGGAACACTAGGGCTCCTTTTGAATAATCCGATCGATTGGATATATGCGGTGAAAAAAAACCTACAACTGCTGCTGGGGCTAAAACATTGTCCTTTGGTGTCATTAGTCTTTGGTAAACATATTTACCTCCGAGTTTCCTCCGGGCCCACTGCTGTGGAAGCTGACTGCAGTGTTTGTTTACGGATGGAGTAGGCCCCTGGCAAAGTTAGACAGTCCCGTAGGGATCTGAGGAAGTCCTCCGACGATCCTTGGAGGACCAAGGAAGGGCAACCATGTGGAGCCTCAAGGCCGGACTCTCGCCTCCCTTTTCTTTTCCATTTCAGCTAGAATCATGCCTCAGAGAGCACAAAGCCACCCCTTTCTTTTTACACAAACTAATGAGTAATTGGGGGGAAGAAACGGGTATTTTTCTGAAGGGACTCAGGAAAGGCGATGGTTCTTTTTTCCAGGTTTTTCTTTCCTTCCCGTAGGCCCTCCTGCCTTTCACATTCTATGTACTGCAGACCTTTTCCTGGCTGACCCTCACATGCTCTGTTCTGGAGGAAATTTTAGTTTTTTTTTTTTTTTTTAATTGAAACAATACTTACCTGAAGGGAATGAGGCAAGTCAGAGAGAAAGGCAGGGAAGTGGCCCATCTCAAAAAGGCGCATAAGTTGCACCATATACCCCTTTGCACCGTAAACTAGAATGTTTTGTCCCGTTGTGCGAGGCCTGCTTGGCTTTCTGTGGAGGTGCATTAGTAAAAAGGAAGTTGTCCGAGTGTAAAGGGTATATGTGAGTGTCCGTGCGCACGTCTCCCTGTTCGCCTTCTAAAAATGGGCAAGGCGCGCACATCGATCTTGTGTTTATCCATACACATGTCTGTGTGTGCAGACATAGGCCAGATCCACACACAGACATCCTTTTGTGTGCATAGTAGGGGACTAGGTACACAAGACCATTTTTACGTGCCGCTCTTGGTCTTTCATTGCCCCCTGTCACAGAGAATCTGAAACAGACAAAAATTTATTGGGTAGTATTTAGAAACATGTCGGTGGTAACGACTGCAGCTCTGATTTCAATTAACACCCACTAAATTTAGTCTAATGCAGTGCATTTGTAGACCTGTTGAATGTGCTTGGCATCACATTGCAAGAATCTAGAGCCGTCATGGTTTAAAAAACATTTCATGCTGACCACTGCTTTCCCATCCTCTCCCCACCCCCATCAATCTGGCACACAGTGGTGAGCTCCCCTGTGAACTGTCGAGTCTTCAAAATTCTCTGTTTGAATTTTTATAAAATGACCTTTCAATTGCAGAGAGCACAGTTAAAGTTTTAGCGTCCAGTCTTGCTTAATGAAATACTACTTTGGAGTTCATAATTCATCATTCTTCACACCCTGCTCACCCCCTTTTCTGGCTATTTGGGTGAAAACAGCTGGGGAAGTACTGCATTTTATGATTAAGGCACTAAAAGATTAGCCGTAGGCACTGCCCATCTATGGGGCTACAGAATTCAGGCTGCTGACAGCAGATCTGTTTTGAATCGGAGTCAGATTAAAGTGAGTGAAAATCATTTGGGGGCTGAGGGCTCGAAAGGTCACACGTGTAATGAATTGTGGGTGCTTGCCTGGCTTCCCAGGCGAGAACCGTAAGCAATTATTAAATGCCATTGTGCATTGGGAAGGGTCGGCTGGTGGTGACTTTGAAACTCTCCAGAAGTGAGGCTGGAGATTGCAAAAGGTAGTAATAAGACCTTGGACAGGAGAGGGTTTGGAGGGCCGTTGCCTTGTGTATTTGGCTTTATTTGGGGGACAGATTGCTCTGAGTCTTTAGTGACAGCATCAGCAGTGGGCGGGGTCTTGCTTGGGACTGTGGGGGAAATCCCGATAATATCCTTTTTGTTGTGACTTGGTAAGTTTCTTCGAAAGCTCCCTGCTTTTTCCGGGTGCTGTGGGAGCCAGTGGTTTTGTAGCCATGAACTGTTCTATAACCGTTAACATGTCTTTATTGACAATCTTCTTTTTATCTATTGAAGTCACCCCAAACTACCCTGGCCAGTGGTGTAAGCATCGGGACTGAGACAAAGGTCTGAGGCTTCTTCCCTTCTGAAAGTGAGGGGACTTGAACTGCCTTGACTAAGGGAGGCTGTGCTCTACACTTTCCCCAGTATTTTTCATCTTGCGTGGCCTACTCCTGTAGACAGATTCCAGAAAGTTTCTTCATCACAGTACAGGAACAACCCCTGCTGAATTAAGCCTTCTCATATTTGATATGTATCTCTCCCCCTTCTAGTTCCTGCCCGCTTCCTTGAGCATTTGAGAAACCCTGGCATACATCTCTCTGGACAAACCTGTTCTGAAATGGAAAGTAAAGCAAAACAAACAAACAAACAAATCCCCTCCCTCCCAAAAGACCCCCAACACTTAAATAATTAGGTTTAATTGATGATTGTATTTTCTTTAGTGGCTCAACCAATTTATTCAACAGTTACTGAATGCTTGCTATGTGCCCAAGGGGAAAGCTAGGCATTCAAGGTACCAAGAGGACTAACATCCTCACAGAGGAGAAGGATGTAGAAATTGGTGACTACAGCCCAGTAAAGTGATGAAATATTGAGGGATGCCCAGAGTACTGGTGATATAGAGCAGTGAGAGTTGACCCTTCTGGGGGTATAGCCAGGGAGGTTTCCTGGAGTGGTGGTAGATGTCTGAGCTGAACTTTAAAAGACCAGGATTGCCATTCTCCTCCATGCATACGTTTATCTGCCCCAGTTGTCTTTAGTTAATTGGATGAGCCATTTGGGAGGACAAGAAAGACATTTATGGATGAAGGGACAGTAGGAGCAATGGCAGGGAAGACTGAAATAGCTGGAGCCAAGACTTGGCTTGCTCTGGATGACTTCTCCGCTGGCCATTTCTTGACCAGGGCAGCATTTGACCATTAGTAGTCTCTGGTTATTCAGCAACACAGAGTCAATGTTTAAGTTTCTGTAGGTACTTGAGCTACATCAGGGAATGAATCAAAGACCTCTGCCATCGGTGCCTCTTGTTTTTCCTTCCTCTTCCTTGTCCTTCCTAAATTCCTCCTATGTTTTTCCTTCTTTATGATAAGGAACTGATCAGACAGGATAAGAGGATGGGGAAACAAAGGATATGGCCACTCTATCAGTATGTAATGTGATGGGTTTCTGGAAGACCTCACATCTACTAGTATATATGGCTAACTTGTGGATACCAGAGGCAGCACCAATCAAGGTTGCAAGTTCATCATCTGCTCTGATTCCTTATTGCTGTAGGGTGTCTATTCTCTTTTTTGTTCTCTCCTTACTCAGGCACCTGCCACTTAGTCATATTTAGGTACAAATAGCTGATAGCAATGGAAAAATCCCAAATAAATATCTGTTTCTTTCCAGTGATTTATCCTCATGGATCAAACACTAGTGGAGTATCAAGCAGCTTGGACCAGGAATGAGGACATATTTTTAGGGAATGGTGGGAGGATGCTTAGGGGCATTCATAATAACCCAAAGGACTTCACATAAGGTTGCCATTCTTCCCCACGAATACGTTTATTTGCTCCAGTTGTCTTTAGTTAATTGGATTCTTTTGGGGAGAGGTGAGGACAGATTATTGGCCGTGGCCCAGGGATGTAAGGAGAAGGACCACTAGAAATCTAGCGCCATCTCCGTTACTGCATGATCATTGCATGTAGGTGATAGGGCAGTCGTAATCTCTATCCAGAAGATAGGAGGTTTTCCAGAAGTTAGCTTTGTTTCTAGAGTTACCCAGTATGATGACCAAACACGAATCTCAGCTAGCAGTAGACTCCTTTCTGGAGTGGTCCCACAAGTTCTATGGCTTAGAGTTCGGTTGGATATTCCCTTTGCTCTTGAGGTTCTGCGGTAAAAGTGATGATAATTATTTCTTTTTGGTTCAGTGAACTTGGAATGAAAGAAAGCTTTATTTTCTCCTGTGGTAGAAGGTTTTTGCAGGTCTTCAGGGGAATGTTGGGCACAGGGTTTGGGAGGAAGGTAGAGTGGGAAGGATGAATGCCAAGTCCCAACAGGGGTGGGATGGGTAGCTAGGGCCCTGTCTGTATTATTGGTCCATGGCGCCCATCCAGCCTGTGGCCTCTCTCACACAAAGCCTTCGTTCTGATTAATGGCATCCGTGTCTGGGAGGCATGGATTGTATTAGACCTTGTTTAAAAGTGCTTGCTATACATTCACTTCCCCTGGAAGTGCACCAAAATAGGACAAGAGGAAAAAAGGGAGCGAGAGAAAGAGCCTGCATTTGGAAAGGGTAGAAAGGAAAGCTTTTTTCACAAATGCTTTCTGTGACTTTCTGTACTCTTCAAGGCTTTATCTCTGCGGGGCTCCTACGGGAGAGCAAGGGGACAAAGTGAAGACAGACATCTTGGGAAAGAAAACGGCTTTCCCTGCCAAAACTGGGAGATGGTGCTGGCTCTCTTGGCTTTTCAGAAACTCTCAGAAATCTGCTGACATTTTAAAGGGGGGAAAAAAGAGAGAGAGATGATTTATGATGACATCACATGTTGCTCAGGCAGATCCTGCGAGAGGAAAATGGCTTTTATAGAGAGCATGTTGCAATAAAGAAACAGTGAGTCACTGGGGGAGCATCATCAATTGAAATGCCTTGAGTTATTTGCCTTAACTCTTGCTGTCCCCCTCACCCCCAACCCAACCAAAGGTCTTGATAGCACGTAGGGCCCTGCTGTAAAGGGGTTCAGAGAGCTGCCTTGTCTTCCCTATACCCACTCTCCTCCCTCTTTCTGATGACTTTGCATCCTGCATTGTTCTTAGCTCCCTGTAGGATAGGTGGGTGTGCAGGTGTTGTACTGGCTGCCCTTGGGTGCGTATGTATGTGTGTTTGGTGTGTGCGTGCTGCCTCTGTGTGTTTAAGTGATGGGTGATAGAAGAGGGTGGTGGCGAGGGGGGGCTAGTGAATTTTTGCATTTTTTTTGGAGTGGTAGAACAATGACTTTTGCGGAGGGGTGTGGGTTGTCACCCTGCTTGTTCAGGGGCAGTACCAGGGGGTTGGGGCTGGGATGAGGGATCCAGCGTTTTGGGCCTGGCAATCCCAGGAATGCACTTTGAGCCTCAGACAAGGTTTGGAACCTGACGTTGGTCTCCAGGGAGTTCTCTTGTCTTAGTTGGTGCTATGGCTCATCACCTGCACAGCACCAATCCTGAATCTCAGCAACATGGCCGGCGGAGTCCAAAAGGCTTGTCTTCGTGGCCCCATACTCCTGGTTCTTCCATGCACTTCTCCTCTTTAATAACACTTTCTCTCTTTTTCCTCAAGACTCGAGTACCTTCCTGCTTTCCCCCTGCCATCTCAGAATGGGCTGAGGACCAGGCCAGGAACCCTTTCATATTCAGGTCGAGTTGACATACTGGGTTCTAACTACCTTGTGTGCATTTCTGTGAAGGCCAAATTCTAAAGCTGAAGGCAGAGATCCTTTTGAATGGGTTTCAACCATTAGGAAGAGGGATTGCGGGTGTTTTTGGGAGATGTCAGTGGAGGTGGGTTGTGCAACAGGCAGTTAGTTGGGCCAGCTGTAGGGTGGATGGTACTCTTCCTTTCCTGTGTTAGAATGGCCTGTGTGGCTCCACGCTAGCCTCTTTGGAGCAGGTCCTTCATTGTAGGGCACTCCCACTCTGAGCATCCCTGCCGATTGTCCCATTGAACAGTCATGCCCCCACAGTATATGAGGTTGGGGAATCTTCCCTTAGGAGAAGGGCCAGTCACTTCCCAGGTGATGGTGAGGAGGTCTTCAGGCCAGCCCAGGCCTTGCCCTGCTTTTCTATAGCCTGGAAGGATTCAGTTTAGGCCTGGGAAGTCTTTGAAGCTTGGGGCCCTCCCTGTTGAATCACCGCCTGTGCCTGAGGCACATATCTGGGACAGAGATGCTGCTGGTTGGTCATGCCTGGGCTTTCTGCCCTGAGCAGTGAATAGTGGCCCTAGGGAGGAGAAATGGCCTCCTCATGCTCACGTTCTTGGTGTCTGCTAGATAGGCATTTCCTAACTGTCTTTTTTTTTTTTTTTAACAGCCATAGATAGAGACAGTAATAAAACCAGCCATCATCCCATCACCTTCGTCCTGCTTTTATTGAGGTCTGGGGATACAGCAGTAAGCAAGACACAGTCCCTGACTTCAGGAAACTCCCCTCGTTTTAAAAAAGCTTACCACTTTTCTGTTGAAAAAGATCTAATTTCACCCAAAGAGCTATGTCTCGCCCTGTATACATTGTGGGAGTGGGGGGAATACGAACTCCAGTGCTAAGCCAGGCATTCAAAAACTTTAGCAACCCTGTAAGGATTTTTTATTATTTCCCTTTCAACTGCAAGGAAATGGAGATGAAACCTGCCTATGGTCTCACAGGTCCCAAGTGGCAGTCAGTGTTAGAACCTGGTTCTGTCTGTTCTGAGCTAGTGCTTTCTCCCTGCACCGTGTTCTTGGTAATGGTACACATATTGTTTTGAGTTCTGCTGTTTTTCACTTAAGATGTCAAAAGCATTTTTCTGGGTTTCTATAGTATTCATGATAATCTTTTTAAATGACTACATGATTTTTCTACCCATGCTGATGTACTCTAATGTAAACCAGGCCCTGAAACATTGAATGCTTATTTCTAATTTTTTTTCTGATGTTGGAATTTGAGTGGGGAGTTGTCAGACTGCTTCATTCCCCTTTCCCCCACTGTCCCCTAAAAGAAGCAATTGGACCAACTCAGATGGAGCCTTGTGAGGGTCTCCAGGTTGTTTGGGGAACATGTTGCCCTTGATCAGTGAAGATTCATGGAAGGAGAGCTTGGCTTTTTGTCCTTGACCCTCTGGCTTCTGGCTCAAGCCAGACTTCCTTGCTGGGTGTTTCAGAGATCCCTGACTTCCTCCTCTCTCCCAGGCAGGGGAAAACCACTTTGCCATGGAAGTCCCTTCTCTCCAACCAACTTGTCCACCTTATTCACTGGTCTTAAATCCATTCTCTTTATCTGGAATTCTCCCTGTTCCCACCTCCCCTAAATCTTCTCTACCCAACTCTTCCTCAGCTCAACATCTGTAGCTTCCAGGCCCCTCTGCCAGAGTTGATTTCTCTTTCCTTACACTTTTTGAAGTCCCACCCTCTTTATCTTGACACCAAATTATATGCTGTCACATGAATTCCTATCTCCTCAAAACTAAGGAGAGAGGCAAGGTGGTCTCACATTCATGCTCCCAGCACGTTTCCACTGCTATCTCATTTAATCCTCATAACAACACTTGGAGGTGGGATTTATTATCCCTGTTTCACAATGAGGAGGGGTTAAAGTTAGCCCAGGCAGGGCAAGAAAAAAGGGGTGCCATGTAAGTGGCAGAACTCCTAAATGGCAGGGATCATTTCTTTAGCTTCTTATTCCATCCCCTTACCAGTGTGCACTGCAAGACACATACTAGGCGCTTATTAAATGCTTGTTGAATTTTACTGCAGAACCAGCTCTAAATGGTCCTATCCTGTTTAACAAGCTACTGAGTTGCTCTTCAGAGACAACAAACCCAAACCGCAAGTCATGAAGCCAAAGCATGTACCGAGGAGAGAACTTTGACCTTCAGCTGCACCTGGAACCAAAGTCCTCCATACCTCCCCCCCCCCCCCCTCTCCGCCCCCCACACAACTAAAGGATTGGGACATAACTGGAATTTAAATACTAGAACAATTTCTGAAGTGAAGGGTCTTTTGTCCAGGAAGACCCAGTGCTGACACACCTTACCATAAATGGCCAAACTCCAAGATCATCCAGTTAAAACTTGCACTGCCGCCACGCTGGTGTGGCTCAGTGTTTGAGCATTGACCTATGAACCAGGAGGTCACAGTTGGATATGCCCAGCTTGTGGGCTTGATTACCAGTAGGGGGCGTGCGGGAGGCAGCTGATGGGTGTTTCTTATTGGTGTTTTTATCACTATCCCTCTCCCTTCATCTCTAAAAATCAATAAAACTTAAAAAAACAACCACCCCAAAACTTTGCACTGCCAACACTTCCTGTTCCCCTTAAAAACCTGCCCGAACCCTGAATTGAGTTGGGGTTTTTCTAGCACTTGCTGCCCCCTCTCTGTTGTGCCGTGTTGTACAATAAGCACCATTTTCTTCCACTGCATCCTGGTGTCAGTGAGATGAACTCTTTGCTTGGTTACAAATGGTGACTCAGATGGGATTTAGGGGCCCCTGGCTGGCGGTAGTTTCTCCAGGATCCATCCTAGCAACGGCTTGGACTGATCGATTGTTCCAGGGACAGACCTATAGTGCTCGCCACTGACGGGGGTAGCTGACCGACAGTGCTTTCATTTTGGAGTGAGAGAAATGGGGTGCTTGGCTTGGAAGATGTCTCTTGGTTAGCAACTTCATGTGAGATGACACCATTGCTTGTGTAAGGGAATAGGCTTTGAGAAGAGACCTTGGTAATCTGGGTTGAGATCTGGTTTGTTTGAATCCAGCCATGGGATTTGGTTTTACCTTTGATACTGGTTGTGAATTTGATCTAGAGCTGACAAATTAAGTTTTGAAAGTTGTGTATCTGGGTGGGGGGTAGGGAGGAATATGTATGAATGTGAGTGAGTGAGATAATATTGTTCATAGATGGCACTTGTTTTAAATGATTTGACTTTTGGGAACTGAATTTCTCGGTGACTAGTAAACTTTATGAGAGCCTTCTGACCCTGGAGAAGGGGCACTGCTCTCTCCCTCTGGCCCTTGAGCTGTACCCGGGGGACTGGGACTTCACACACTCCTCCCGCCTCTCCCTGTACATGGGCAAAGCAGCCAGCAGCGGGAGCCTAGTCCGGGCCCCACTCACCTGAACTTTGTTGGTGCCTGAGAGGAATCCATATGGCACATGGTCGTAGTTTAACCCGCATTTCCCTGGTTTCCCCCACCTTGACATGCATGCCTGGTTCACCCCACTTTGGTGTGCATCCTCAGCCATAGCTTCCAAAGTTTCACTGTCTGATGGTAAAACAGCTTTTTTGCTCCATCATGGGAGAACAGAGGGTGCAAACTCTAGAATTATTGCACAGACCAAGCCCCATGCTGGGCAAACCCAACCTGGCACCCAAAGCTAAGCCTTGAACTCGCACACTCAAGAGCATCAGTTCTCAGATCTGGCCACCCTGAAAAAGATAAGGAAAAAAATCCTCACATTTTTGTGGTTCACTGCCTGGTGAGGGCATCAAGCACAGGGGCTGTTAACTGGCCTGCAAGTAGGAAGTAAAATGGCATCTGAGGCTTCTTCTCCATCATCCTTTCGTTCCTAGACATGTGGTAACAGCCATCCTGAGCTCAGGCTCCATCCTGGCACCTTCTTCCTATAGGAAAGTCTGCCGCTTAAAAATTCAGGCTTTCTGAAGCTGTTTCTTTTACTTTCTGAACTTTCCAGCTTTATTGTGAACACTTGCTTCCTATTTCTTTTCTTTCTTCTTTCTTTCCTTCCTTCCTTCTTTCCTTCCTTCCTTCTTTCCTTCCTTCCTTCCTTCCTTCCTTCCTTCCTTCCTTCCTTCCTTCCTTCCTTCCTTCCTCTTCTTCTTCTTTTTTTTTTTGCAGGGTTGCCACAACCCTTTAATTTGTAAAAACAAACAAAACGCAATGCAGTAAAGCTAAGTCTAAAAAATGAGTATGCCTGTAGTTCTATTTTCTTTTTTTGAGGAACCTCCAAAAACTGGTTGCAGCAATTTACATTTTCATTGACAATACACAAACTTTACCTTTTTTCTTTTTTAAATATATTGTGTTTTTTTGTTTGTTTTGTTTTTTTTTTTTTTACGGAGAGAAAGGGAGAGGATAGAGAGAAACATCAATGAGAGAGAAACATCGATCAGCTGCCTCCTGTACACTCCCTATTGGGTATGTGCCCACAACCAAGGTACATGCCCTTGACTGGAATCGAACCTGGGACCCTTGAGTCCGCAGGCCAGCGCTCTGTCCACTGAGCCAAACCGGTTAGGGCATACTTTACCTTTTTTCTACATCCTTCCTAATACTTATCTTTAGTCTTTTTTTTTTTTTCCTTTGTAAAAAATCTTTATTGTTGAAAGTATTATATAGGTTCTCCTTTTCCTCCATTAACCTCTTCCAGCCCCCTCCCATCCCCGCTCTCCCAGGCCCTCACCACCCCATTGCTTTTTGTTTGTTGATAAGTTCATTTTAAAGGATAGTTTTAAAAGAGAGGATCTCAAACCTCTCAGAAACAATGGAATGTATTCTTTCATTGATTATAAATTAATTTAAAAATGGCTTTACAGGAATTCTTACAGCAAACAAAGGTTTGGTCATCTGAGCAAAATTTTAACCACGTCCATCTGCCAGAAACATAATTTGGATCCATTTTTTCCTTTGAGTTTTGCTCAACACAAAAGTTAGCATTTAAAATGAAAGCTGTGAGATCTGTCTGTTTGTATGTTTATGTATGTCTATGTATGTTATAATATGGCATATTTTGGATGGTATTGCCAAAATTGATTTGTAGTTTCAAAATTAGGTTGCAAAGAAGCCTTATTCAATTGGCTTAAACAAATGAGTGCTCATACGAATTGAGAAATAACTGAAACTAACCCAAATACTTTCCAAGTGCATGTAATCTAGGGTTAATCCTTAGTAAATAAAAGCTAGCTTAATGTTGATTTAATTAAAATGGTCATACTTTTAGTTATCAATGCTGAAAATAATCCAGACATACAGCAAATGTTACAAAATTTTCAGCAAGAAAAATAATTTAGGATAATGGCTAAACACTTTAAAGTTGCACAAAATCTTTAGGAGTAATCTAAATATGATCATTAAAAACATTATTTAGATGTAAATGGGATAAGAGTTTCTAGGTGAACTTTTCAGCAGATCATTTTCAAAATCTTTGGTAACTTGAAACTTAAGAGTTTTGCCAAGTTAAGTTAAATGATGAATCAAGTTAATTCATTGAAAATCTAAATAATTTACAAACAAGATAAAATACTGAAACATTAAATGTTAACTGTCTACCTTTACCTACTTCGACTTCTTATTATAGAGAAACTAAAAGATAAATTTAGATCTGTTAATGAAAATGTTTTGTGATTTGCCAATCAAAGAACCTGTTTCTAAAGGTTCTGAAATAGATTCATAAATTTTCCAGTTTCAACAATGCTATGATTTACTGACATTTTAGTTGTTAGTAGAAATTAAGGTTTCTAAGGGTTACAAATTCTAATTAATATGGAAGGAAATGATGTGTGTTTTTAGTGAGGGAAGGTATAAGGTATGAGAATACATTTTTTTCCATCTGCCTATAGAATGGAGTTTATTTTTTTAAATTGAATTTATTGGGGTGACATTGGTTAATAAAATTATATAGTTTGCAGGTGTACAATTCTATAATACATCATCTGTATGTTGTATTATGTGTTCACCACCTCAAGTTAAGTCTCCTTCCATCACCATTTATCCCCCTTATTCTAACTAACCCCCACCCACCTTTCCCTCTGGTAATCACCATTCTGTTGTCTGTATCTGATTTTTGTTGTTGTTTTTAATCCCTTCACCTGGAAATATATTTTTTGAAGAAATTAAAAGAAAGTGGCTTGTCCTAAAATAAGGTTGGTTATTTCTGAATGAGTAAGAAGAAACAAACTAAGAGGACTAGGAAAGTTGTAGAAGGTTTACAGAAAATAAATCCTGAGAAAGGAAATTTTTATGTGTGGTTAGCTGAGTAAGATTAAAATACATTTAGTAGAGTAAGTTAATTTAACTATCAAAAGTAAGCTGATATAGAACTAGTTCTGTTTTCTTTACACTGTGAAAAGGACAAAATTTTCCTGTATTGTTCTCCAGATATTACAAGAGCAGATGACAGATACTGTATGCTGTATACTGTATACTGTATATAGGAACCCTAAAGCTTCCACCAAAAAACTTCTAGAACTAGTAAATAAATTTAGTAAAGTAGCAGGATACAAAATAAATATCCAGAAATTGGTTGCATTTTCATATACCAATAATGAACAATCAGAAAGGGAAATTAAGAAAACAATTCTATTTACAATTGCATTAAAAAATACCTAGTAATTTAACCAAGGATATAAATGCCTGTACTCAGAAAATTATGACTCTGAAGAAATTGAAGAAGACACAAACACGTGGAAGAGTATACAGTGTTCATGGATAGGAAGAAATAACATCATTAAAATGTCCATATTATCCAAAGCAATCTACAGATTCAACACAATCCTATTAAAATACCAATGGCATCTTTCACAGATTTAGAACAAATACTCCTAAAATTTATATGGGACCAAACAAGACCCCGAAGCCACAGCAATCTTGAGAAATAAAGTTGGAGGAATCATGCTACTTGATATCAAACTAGATTACAAGGCCATTGTAATAAAAACATCATGGTACTGGGATAAAAATACATATATAGAGCAATGAAACAGAAAGCCTAGAAATAAACCCAAACATTTATGGTTAACTAATATTTGACAAAGGAGGCAAGAACATGAGGAAAGACAGTCTGTTCAATTAATGGTGTTGGGAAAATTGGATAGATACGTGCAAAAAAAAAAAAAAAATGAAGCAAGACAACCTTTTTCATACCACTCACAAGAATAAACTTAAAAGTGGATTATAGACTTAAATGTAAGACTTGAAACCATAAAAATCCTAGAAGAAAACAGGCAGTAAAATCTCCAGTGACCCCCTGGAATGCCTCAAAAATTTGTTCTTTCTATATATAGAAGAGCAAATAAAAACTAATACTACCTATTTGATATACTAAAATTACATGGGAAGCTTTGTCAAAGCAATAATAATTACGTTATAGTTGTATGCATATATTGTTACTAAAATTAATGTTCTAGAGATTAAACTCTCCAAGAGTCTAAGATGTACTGATATAATATTTTCATTTGGTATCTTAATATGTGTTACAGAGAAAAGCAAATTTCTTTGTCAATTGTATTATAATTAGATCTATAACTATGTCATCTTAGTTTTTTTTTGGTTTGTTTGTTTGTTTTGTTATTTACAGGCAGTCCTTAGGTCTAACTTTAATAGCTATTCATAAATTCACTCCTAGCAGGATCATGTACCTGATGTATTTCTCCATATCATCAGTCTTAGATTGGGTATTATTAAAATCATGAAAAAACATCCTGATCATCAACATCCCAATGATCAGCTTGAGCTCAAGTGGGAGAAGCCCCATCAGGTTCTTATAATGCCCCTTCCTCTTAAATTGACCCAGCTCTTCCTAGGAATACTTAGGTTGATCCCATAGCCGACAAAAGTTAATTCAGAAGGTTTCTAGAAATTGGAGGGGAATGTGCTCCTGTTCTGGCCATAGATATGCCTCAGCAGTTGGAATACTCATGCAGACCCCTCACAGAGCTCACGTTACTGTAGAAGATGGCTAACAGAAGATAATGCCACTTACTTTAAACCATATCTTTTGCACATGTAAAATTTTATTAGCTTCCTTTAAATGTATATTTAATTGACTCAAAAGGGAATCCTTCCCCCTGCCCCCCCCCCCCCCCCTCCAATATTCTAACTGTCTACCTGGCTCTTCGGAAGATGGGTTTTGGACAGTCTTTGGAAGGACATTATCTCCCTGGTGGGGAGTGGGAGCCCATGAACACATGATTAGAAATCTTTCAATAACTTTAGGAATAATAGCCAACGAGGCTGCTCAAGCCATAGCATGTCAAAATGAGGTTAGACTCTGGCTAAAAGTGTATTAGCTAGCTGAACAAAGTGGTATCTATGCAGTGGCCAATTGTTGCTTAAGAGCTGTAGCCCAGGGCATCAAAATAGTAGTAATGTAGAAAAACAATGCCCAATTAGACACCTGTAAATATTTGCGATTAGGTGCAAAGCAGTCCCATTCCTTAAGCGCCTGACCATCGGCTGCAGGCTCTTTAACAATCCTCTACTTTGCATGGGTGGGAGGAGGTTATTGCTGAGGCAGTTAGAAAAATGAATTCCGCCAATAATGGTACAAAGCTGGCTCCCTATTGAGGCTTAGGAACTGCTGCAAAGGAAGTTCCCTGGCCTTGTCTGTTGAAGGGTACAGCCTGATGCCTTGGCACCAGAGCTGACAGAGCCAACATCAGCTACTCTTCAGAGCTTCTCCTGATATTGAACTGGGGAGGGGACACTTGAATGGGGTTGGACTGGCAACTTTCCCCAAGTAGGATAGGGTACGTCATGCCAGATAGTGAGATATGGCCCAGCTAAAGTGGTCCCCGTTGATCCTATAGAAGTCTAGGCTCAAATGCTCCGTGGTCAGGAACTGATATAAAGAGTGCTAAAACAGGCCACTTAACATGGTCTTTTGCCACCTTGCTCATATTGCAAATGATCCCAGTGCCTTTACCCCTGGGACAATGTGCCAGATCTTCCCCGCCTGCACAAAACCAACAAGCTGCACACATGTTAACAGACAGAGATAAAGCTACTGCACTTGTTATAATTAGAGGGAGGGGCCTCAGGATATGTGGAGATCTTGAGAAGAGAAATTCACCCCAAACTGTAGGTATTGCAGGTGACCTCTGATGGCAAGTCCTTGCCGTGGCTTTTCTGGCCTTGAGAGGCCTTTTTGAGTTCAATCTGAAGATTCCTTATGAAAAATTCCAGCAAATATTTAAAAGAGCCTATATGGTTAATTACTATTCTTGCTGGACTTATACAAGTAAGTGACCAAGTTTATTGAAACTAGACTTTGCAAATACATTAGTCTTAATTTGGCTCTCTTTGGTAATAGGGGGGTGATTTTTAGAAAAATTGTTTCAGTAGAAGCTTTAAGAATACCTTTGTGGATATTAGACTCCAGTGCCCTTTATTATCTTTTGAGTTTTGCTTTCTACTTCTAAACTGGACTGGATCCTAAATCCTTCAATATTAGCCTGTAACTCTCCAAACATGTTTCCAGTTTTTCTCCCATTCTTTGACTTGGAATCATTGAGAACTGAAAGTGTCATTTCCTGAGTCTTGCAATTACAAGCTGCAGCTAGATGACATGATATGAATTTCAAGAGAAATAGTCACAACAGCTCATGTTTAAACAACCTCAGTGACTTATGCTGTGTAAGCCACCGAGTTTACCTGAGCACCTGAAGACATCATCACATGCATTTCAGACTACACAAGATGCTTCTAGCCTTACATCTAAAATTCTCTTGACTGACAGCCTGACAAATTCGAAAACTGGTTTATAATTTGCTCTAATTAACCTTTGTTTTTCTTTTGTTTCCATAAATATACCTCTTATCAAATACTTGGTATTATGGAATTTAACCTGTACAGTCAGCCATTTGGCCCGTTCTGCTCAAGCTTTAAGACTCCAGTAAACCACCTTAAAGTCCTTGGCGTGTGAGTCCTTAGACAACAGGATTGCTCTGGCTTGTTAGCTGACCAACGAGGTGTTTATGTAGTAGCTAACTCATTATGTTGCATTTTTATAAACACTTTGCGGAAGTTGAAACTCACCCAGTAAAATTAGACAGGAAGCCACCTGGCTCCAAGTCTCTGACTCAGAACCAGAGATTGACCCACTCCATGATCTTTTCAATTGGCTTCTCGGAGGTATTAGATCCTTCCTCTGATCTGGATTGCAGACTTTTCTGCTTATTCTTTTACTAATATACATTATAGGAATGATGTTTAAGCTGCTCACCCTCTGCTGTTTTAAATACCTTTTCCCCAGAACCAGATCTAAACAACCTTTAAAACATAACCCTGATGGCAGGAACTTACAGCAAGGAGCAAAGCAAGTAGCTACCAAACCCCAAATATACTTTCTCCCCAGTGATCATCACAATGATCGTTATGGTTTGTGGAGGAAATATATTAGGGCACATTTATTATTCTTTGTCTTATATCAGGGTACATTTTTCTGGTCTGCTGCTACCTCTACCATTGCTGTGGTCTCTCTAATTGAACACCCAGAATTCCCTCTCTAAGGCTCAGGGACCATAGCGGAAGAGGTAGGCACGTGAGATTGTAAGAGCCGGATTCAAGGAGCACAGTGGGCAGACAAATCTGACTCCATGTTGAAGCTAACCCTCCATCTTAATTGAACTCTGCCCGGTTTGCCCTATTTCCCTCAAGATTGAGGAATAAATAACAAAAAGGGGATCTGTAACTGCAGAACCAGCACAAAATGGTCTTATCCTGTTTAGCAAGATATTGAGTTGCTTTTCAGAGATAACAGACTAAAACCAAAAGTCATGAAACCAAACCATGCTCAGAGGAGAGAACTTGTCCTCCAGCTTCACCCAGAACCAAAGTCTCAACCAATCCCCGCCCCACCCAACATGCATCTGTACATGCACACGCATACGCACATGCACACAGAACCAAAGGACCGAGACAGAACTCGAAAACCGGAATCCTTTCGGAAGTGAAGGGTCCATTGTCTAGGAAGATTTGGTGCAAATGCCCCTTACCATAAATGTCCAAGCTTCAGGGTCCTCAAATTAAAACTTGCCCTGCCAATGTTTCTGCATACATGTTCCCCCTAAAACCTTAAAAACCCATCCTGAACCCTGGATCGGGAGTCCGGGTCTTTCCAGCACAAGCTGCCCCATCTCTGTTGTGCAGTGCTATTCAATAAGCACCACTTTCTTTCATTGCACTCTGGTATCTGCAGCACCTGGTGGATGAACTCTGCTCTGTTACAAATTGAAGTGTTGGACAATTTCCTTTGTGGGAGTGAAAATTCCTCCTGTGCACTGCTGAATCAGGAGGGAAAATCAAGTCATTTGTGCATGTGGTGTGTACTTTTAATTTCAAACAGTGATCTCTGCAGAATGGCAAGGGTCAGGCATTGACAAGGAGTGAAGAGGAGGGAGAAACAACTTAAAGTTGCCTTCTGTCCTGAGCAAGAGCAAAGCCTCACCTCTGTTCCTTGTCTCTGCTCAGTTCCCCTCTTTCAATGAGATCCTAACAGGAAATGGGAGGTTAGCGGTGGCCAGATCTGAGAACTGAATGCTCTCGAGAGTGGGAGTTCAGGGCTCAGAGGGCATGATCTGCCTTGTTGGTCACCCTTAGCTTTGGGTGTCAGGTTGGGTTTGCCCAGCATGGGTTTGGTCTGTGCAACAATTCTAGAGTTTGTACCCTCTGTTCTTCCATGATGGACCAAAAGAGCTGTTTTACCATCAGACGGTGAAACTTTGGAAGCTATGGCTGAGGATGCACACCAAAGTGGGGTGAACCAGGCATGCATGTCAAGGTGGGGGAAACCAGGGGTACATACAAGTGGGGCCCAAACCAGGAGTGTACACTAAAGTGGGGGTGAACCTTAAGGTATTCTGCAAGGCCCAGCATACCATTTTGTGGTGGAATTAGGGAGGGAAGCTGCAGAGGCTATAAATGCTGTGTGATTTAAGAAGGAAGTGCTGGAGAACTAAAGAAGTAATAGAGATGGTCATTCTACAAAGGTAAAAGTCACTTAAACAGTGTTTGGAGGTGCTGGGTTTCCAAAGTTGAGCGCTTTCCTGGTGTCAGGATTTCTCAGAGCCTCTGATGCCCATCTCCCATTGGAATTTCCAGGCAGCAGCTCAGCAGGCTGCATTTAGAGGTGAAATTGTTAGTACATTTGTAGAGAGGTTGGCCATTCAAAAGAGTTCTAGATTAAAATCTCAGCCCTTCTGTTGTCTGTTATGGTGTTGGGTAACCTGTTTAACATTCTGTGGCTCAGATTCCTCATTTGGGAAATGCTGGTTGTGAGGATTGAATGAGATGATGCTTGCAGATTCTTAGTGTCCTGTCTGGCTTATGGCAACTTCTTGGTAGTGTTAGGAGCTACAATCTGCTCTTTGCTAATATAACTACTAGCACTACTAACTAGTGTAATTGTGTCATCCTGATCATCTTGCCAGTGACCAAGGAAATTCCCCCTCCCCTACCCCCCGCCCTCCTGGAGCAGTGTTTGCAGCCTATAGTTGGGACTATCAGCATCACGTAGGAGTTTAGTAGAAATATAAATTCTTGGGCTCTACCCTACCGAGTTTCCAGTTCTGTAGGCCTGGGCGATGCTGATACTCCTGGTTTGGGGATCACAATGGTGAACGTCCCTTTGAGCCCTGTTCCATGTCCTGTAATTTAGAATGTGTAGTTGCATATGCTGCTCCTCCACTGCACCACTCTCTGTCCTGGATGGTTAGGTGATTCATTGCCCAGAATTTCATTGAAACCGAGGATTGTTGTGATCAATACAGGAAGACCTAGGGGCAGGATGAGGCCTCATGAAGAGGGAGTAAGCCAGCCTTGCTAGCGTACAGGACAGACCTGCTACTGCAGCAGACCCTCTGTCAGGTTACTATGGCACAAAGGCAGTTTGCCTTAGACCTTTATGACAGGTGGTCAGAGTGAGACTCATCCTGAGCCCCTCACCGTGATATCTTTTCACTTTGTCCTGGTTCCTGGAGGCCCATCCCTTTAACTGGATTGTAAAACTCCTGTGTGTGTATGAGTATGTGTGTGTGTGTGTGTGTGTTTGTGTGACCCAGAACTTGATTCATTTGGCAAACAAGGTCTCAAGGCACTGTTCTCAAGACCCACACCAGTGCCACTTCCTACAGAAAACTGTTCCTCATCGAGCTGCCTTAACACTTGGCAGGCGTATCACGTAAGTGTTGCTTCATGGTGCAGTTTGCTCACTAACTGAGGGTGGACACTAGTTCTTTTATCTCCTGCATAGCATCTGGCATGTAGTCCTGTTCAAAAATATCTCTTGAGAAACTACAGATGTTGTTTGGGGACATCAGTAAGATTCCCGTGTCAATGGGGTCCTTGGTGAGAACAGGTCCTTGATGAGGACGGTGATGTGGGCAGCTTCTGGTTGGGCACCTGAAGACCAGGAGAAGATAGCTCCTCAGGTTTTCTCACTCTGGTTCCAATTGTTTCCTTTCTGTGTTTCCTGGGGGAAATGACCCTCCTGTGAGCCTCTAGGGAATTTCTCCCGAGAGCTTAAAGTGGGTGTTGGGTAGTCAGCCGTGGCTGTGGGAGCCAAGGCCTTGGGGAAGGGGAGGACCCTGGGAGCCTAGGTGAGGATGGTATAGTGAAGAAATTGGGCCATTCCAGGGCAAGCCAGGTCTCCTCCCTCCTCCAGTTTTCCTAACCAGTGTTACTTTTAAGAACTTGGAACTGTTTCTGAATGATAATTGGATCACTGAGTCTTGGTCATTAGGCAAGTAAAGTAGTTTTTTCCTAAAGAAACTGGCAAAGAGCTGATCATTGAAGTCCATTGTTTCAGGTAATTCATGGTTTGGTATCTGGGCTCCTTTGAAGTAAAAAGACTCCAAAATATAAACCTTTCTTCTCATAATAGAATCCGCTTGTGTTATTTAAATCCCAGGGTTTTACATTACAATAGTCGCCCATCAGGCTTGGAGAGAAATGGAACTTTCTCTGACAATACGGTTTGTGGTGTTCTTGCTGGCTTAAAATTAAACCTAATCAGGAGGTGTCACTGAAGCCCGCGCTGAGTAAATGATGGAGCATGAAATAAAATTATTTATGCAACTTTCTTTTCCCGTAGGCAGGGCTTTTTAATGTTTTTCTCCTTCTGAATAAAGGTGTGGGTGTTGAAAGCGATTTTTGATTATGTTTTTAAGTGGTCCAAGACCACCACATTCTAAGAGCCTCCCTTGGTGCCCCCACCAACCCCTTCACACATGGTTGACTCTTGCTTGAACTTCCACAATTTGCAAACATTAAAATGTTCTGATAGCTTCGCCAGAGATTCTGACCCTTCAGAGTGGAAATGGCATGCCTAGCCTTTCTGGAGTTATCGGGGATCTGAATTTAAAGTGGTGTGATTCACGTCTTATTCATACTGTTAAGAAGCAAAATTCAACTGAATAACTTTTAAAGGTCTTATTGGCTTAATTCGCCATCCCATCTAGTAAGATAGGAAGGAGCTCTGAAGAGTTGTACACAGTGAAGGACTTTTATAGGCAGAACGGGAGGGGCAAGGAAGTTACACAGCAAAAGAGCAGATGGTGGCATGGTTGCCTTCCCTTAGCGGGTGGGAGGGGTCTATCAGGAAGCTTATCTCATCAGTGCTAACTGGGTAATTTCAGATCCACTGACTATAGATTCCACTTCTGGGAGAGGTTGAAACTGGGATTAAATTAGGCATAAAGTCTCAGTTTGGTGACGTGAAGCTTGGTACAAGTGGCTCCATTTTGGGTTTCTGTTTTAAGAGCATTGTGTTATGGTTAAATTGGTTGGTTGTAGTGTCATTGTATTAGGTTACTTTAAAAAATCACTGTTTGTGAATATGGGGCCTCAAATAGGAGTAGATGTGTTTGCTCACGTGTGGACCCAAGCTTGGCAAGGGCAGGTGGTATCATTAGCTGGCAGTGAAGTAGGGAGTGGGTCTTGTCCTGCCTTTCTGCCCTGAATATGTGCAAACTCAGCCCATGCAAAGCAGTTTTCATACCCTTCCTCCCCACATTTGTCTTGTCTCCTTTATCTCAGTTATTGGGGTAGCCATCCTCCCAGTATTCTAGGTTCACGTCTAAGTTCATGTTCTCATACCCTTAAGACTCGCTAAAGCATTTTAGTTGCTTTCCCTGCCCACATCTCTTCTCTCCTTCAAACGTTGCCAACAGAGCAAAAATTGTCTGGAGGCACCATCTCATCCAAATTGCTCCCCTGCTTAAAAGGCAGGCCAGCCTCTTAGCTCACAAGGGGCTTTTCTAGCTTAGTTCCTCTTTTTCTATGGTTCTGGCCAAATGACCTCACTCAGTGTTGCGTTCTCCCAGCTCTTGATCTTTGTGTTGTCCTCTTGTATCAGTTTGCTATGGCTACTAAAACCAAATATCACAGACCAAGTGGCTTAAGCAACAGAAATGTATTTTCTCACAGTTCTTGAGGCAAAAACATCTAAGAGCAAGGTGTTGGCAGGGTTGGTTTTCCCCGAAGCCTTTCACCCTGGCTTGTAGATGACTTCTCTGTTTCCCGTGGTCTTCCTTCCCTCTGTGCATGTCTGTGTCCTGATCTCCTGTTTGTAGGTCACCAACCAGAGAGGATTAGGGCCCACCCTAATGACCTTATTTTAACTTAATTACTTCTTAAAAAACCCTATATCCAAAGATAGTCCCATTCTGAGGTACCGAGGGTTAGGATTTCAGCATATAGATTTTTGGGGTCATAATTCAGCCCTGTAATACCCCTCCCCCAGGAAAGCCCTTACCACATATCAAACATCTACTTGCTCAAGGCTCACAGTCTAAATGTCCCATTTCCAGGAAGTTTTCCCTAACGCTCTGTGCACAATTGCCTAGCTCCCTCCTATGTTCCCAGGCACCTCCCACTTCAGGCAAGTCCCCACGTGCGGCTGTTGGCACGAAGGCTGGATTTCTGCTCCCACCTCTTGGGGATGTGAGGCTTGTGTAACTCCCGGGGTTTTGCTGTCCCTACCATGAGCAGTGTCTCCTGATTAAGCACTGCCCCGGGTGTACTATGCTTGGCCACCTGTATAATTCATGAGGGAGGACTTCTGTCACCCAGGGCCTGCTGCTCATTTGCAAGAATTATGGACTTTGACAGAACCCCCTGTCGTGCAGGCCCTCTTGTCATATCTGTGGTAATTGCTATTCCTTTTCTACTTGCTTATCCACGATGGCCCCCTTCAGCTGCTCAGAGCACATGTCCCTGTCCTCGCACACGGAGACAAGCTGGGCCACTGCCGCTGCTGCCACGGTCCCCGAGACACAGCCCACCTTGAGGCCTCCTTTCTCTCTCTCCCTATGTTTCCCCTTTCCCTGTTCTTTGGCTTCTGAGCCCTGTCCCACTTGAGAAATGGATTGCCATTCTTTCGATTTTTAGACCATTGCTCTGAAGGGCCAGAGGATGGAGAGAGCAGGTCTTTAAGCACTTGTGCTGCCTGTCACCTGCCTAGTGCTGTCTGCATTCACCTTGGGAGAGGCAGCTCTCCTAAGATTACAACCTGCTCCAAGTCAGGCGGAGAAAAAATAGCAAGGGGAACATCATATTTAAGAGACTGAATGTGCTGAGTGGATGCTTTGGAAACCTAACCTCAGGCAAAAGGTCCTTGGTTCAGGCTTGGTGACGGATGTGGCATTGTCTGTTGTTAATAACCATGAGATTGAAGACCCAACAAGGCCATATTTTTGCTTGTCGACAGAGACTCTCCAATCCTTTAACTTCTTTAGTTTTAATATTTGATTTTGCTTGGGCTCGCCTCTACAATTGCTTTGCTTTGTCCCTTATCACATTACTATATTTAATTGACTGAATTAAGGAAGGTTTCTGTTTCAACTTAAGTACTTACCATTTTGCATTTAAAAGGCTGTTCTTTAATAACTTTGGAAGGAGTTGACTGATTTGAAGAAATCTTAACCATTATAAAAGGCATTAACATATACCTCGGGTATTATTTAAATGTAGTCTGCCCCTTTGAGACAAAATGACAATGAATAAAAGTGTCCAAAAGACCATTTCTTTAATAATGTGTAATGAATTTCAGCATTTTCACACGTTATGGAGATTTTATGCCTCTTTAGTAAATTTCTGCATAAAAGGAGGGTATCATCTAACCAGTGAAGGTGAGTTAGATATGGGGATGTCTGGCCTCATGGACTGAGTTCAGTCCTCCTTCTGATCTTTGTACTCCTGCTTCCTTTCATGTATGTCCTCTTGTACCGCCGAAGCAGGTACATGGTTCATTTTATCTGGGTCTTCACCCTCAGCGTCGTTCCTTGCTTCATTTTCATCTCTCTTTGGCGCCCTGCCTTCAGGGACCTCCTTCAAGGAAATGTCATTTCTGGTTCACGCCAGCTTCCAGGGCTCTTTCCTGAAACAGAAAGAGTTCCTGCCTTCACAGAGCTTCCATTTTAGTTGGAGCAGGGGAGGAGTGCACAGTGAGGTGATGCTACTGTAGGGAAAGCCTTGGCAGATGGGAAGAGCATGAAGAAAGGCACCCTGAGGAAGGTACTTAGGTGAACTTGAAGAACCCACTCACTCATTCCTTCACTTTATGGAGCCATTGTGTGTTAAGGGGTAGTTACTATGCTGATGGCTGGCAAGCAGGAGTGAACACAGCAGGCAGAGATCTCGTGCTTACAAACGTATATTTTAGTGAGGAGCCAAGTATTGTAAGGTGCTCTTGGGAGGTGAAGAGTATTTTAGGCAGAGGGAAGGGAACATACAATGTCTGTATCCCAGGAAGAATGAGTATATTGAAGGCACACAAAGAAGGAAGGCGAGGGCCAGATCACAAAGGAGTTGAAATTTGTTCTGAGGGTAAGAGGTTGCCACTGAATGTTTTTAGGAAGGAGAGGGGTTAGGTCATATTTATATTTTTAAAAGATTACTTTTGTTGTCATAAAGAGTGGATTGGTGATACACTTTATTTTTTTAATATCAGCATTTTAAAGTTTTTTTTTAATTGAATTTATTGGGGTGACATTAGTTAATAGTGTACAATTCTACAGTTTCAGGTGTACAGTTCTACAATAGATCATCTGTATATTGTATAGTGTGTTCACCAACCCAAGTCAAGTCTCCTTCCATCACCATTTATCCCCCCTTTACCCTCTTCTACCTCCCCCCACTGCCTGTTCCCTCTGGTAATCACCATACTGTTGTCTGTGTTTATGGGTATTTTTATTTTATTTTTAGCTTAATCCCTTGACCCTTTTCATCCAGCCTCCCAAACTTCCTCCTCTCTATCAGCTATCAGTCTGTTGTATGTATCTATGAGTCTGTTTCTATTTTGTTATTTTTTTTTGTTCATTAGATTCCACATATAAGTGAAATCATATGGTATTTGTCTTTTTCTGACTAGCTTATTTTACTTAGCATAATAATCTCCAGGTTCTTCAATGTTGTTACAAAAGGTAAGATTTCCTTCTTTTTTATGGTTGAGTAGTATTCCATTGTATAAATGTTCTACAGATTTTTTAATTAACTTATCTACTGATGGGCACTTGGGCTGCTTCCAAATCTTGGCTATTGTAAATACTGCATTGACTGTAGGGGTGCATATAGTCTTTCAAATCAGTGTTTCAAGTTTCTTCCGACATATTCCCAGAAATGAAATTGCTGGGTCATAAGGCAGTTTTATTTTTAAGTTTTTGAGGAAACTCCATACCGTTTTTGATAGTGGCTGCACCAATCTGCATTCCTATCAACAGTGCATGAAGGTTCCCTTTTCTCCTCATCCTCACCAACACTTGTTTGTTAACTTATTGATGAAGCCATTCTGACAGGTGTGAGGTGATCTCTCATTGTGGTTTTAATTTGCATCTCTCTGGTGATTAGTGACATTGAACAGCTTTTCATATGTCTATTGGCCATCTACATGTCCTCTTTGTAGAAGTGTCTGTTCAGGTCCTTTGCCCATTTTTAAATTGGATTGTTTGGTTTTTGTCATGTTGAGTTATATAAGTTTTTTATACATTTTGGATATTAACCCCTTATTAGATGTACCACTGGTGATGCAGTTTAGATGAGTTAGGAGGCTATGGAGTCCTCCAGTTCAGGGTGGAGGCCTGCCTTGGAGTAGTGGTTGTATGAAAGGAGAGTAGATGAGTGAGCAGTATTTTAGGAGGCAGTTTTGACAGTATTTGTGTTGAGTAGATGTGAAGGGGCATGGGAGGAATTTATAGCTGATTCTTGGGTTTATTGTTGGAACAACAGGATGGATAGTGGTGGCAATCTCTGAGATGGGGAAGCTGGGGAGGAACAGAGTTTTCAGGGTGGAAGAGATGAGGGGGAGATGAAGTAGGACATACTGAGTTGAAGATCCCTATGGGACATTCAGGTGGAAATGTCCAGGAGGAAGCTGGCTGAACAGATCTAGGGTTAGGAGAGAGAAGTGTGAAGCATTGACATAATGAAATATTTAGAGCAGGGGTCCTCAAACTACGGCCCGCGGGCCACATGCGGCCCGCCGAGGACATTTATCCGGCCCGCCGGGTGTTTTTGCCGCCGCTGCCTGTCCTGCTTAGCAGCCAACTAATCAGTGTGCATAGGAATTTGTTCATAGTTTTTTTTTTTTTTTTAAACTATAGTCCGGCTCTCCAACGGTCTGAGGGACAGTGGTTAAAAAGTTTGAGGACCCCTGATTTAGAGCTTGGGAGTGGATGAATTACTTGGAGTCCTGAGGGGAAGTTCAGGGTAGTAAGAGATTATAGGACAGGTCTGAGGACTTAAGGAATGAACTGAGGATAAGCAGCCAAAGAGGGAGGAAAACCAGGAGATCTGTGGTTTGCCAGAAACTAAGACAAGAGAATAATTTAAAGAAGAGGGAGTGGTTAGCTGGGTCAAATGCTGCAGAGAAGAAAAATAGGATGAGGTCTTGTAGCAGCCAGTGGATTCAGTAATAGAGAGGTAGAGAGTGACTGTGGCAGGAGTTATTTGATAGAAGGTGGGCCCATTAATGTCTTTTGAACCCTTTCTCTTTTCTCCATCTCCATCTCCACCAACAACCATTCTAATTCCAGGCATGATCATCTCTCACCTAGACTTTTGCTGTAGCCTCCTGATTGGCTCACCAACATATTCTCTGTTCAGCAGAAAAAGTGATCTAGCAAAGAGGCAAATCTAACTATGCTACTTCCTTGCTTAGCATCTTTTAATGGTTTTCTGTTGTTGGGATAAAGACAAATTCCTTCACATGGAGCACAGGCCTCCTGCCTCCTTCTCTCTTTCTATCTTGTACCATGTTCTCTCTCCATCTGCCAAGCCATCCTTAAATGCATTGAGCTGGTCATGTCTCCTTTTGCCATTGGGACTTCGCTGTTCTCTTTATTTGGAAGTTTCTTTCTGTTTTTTTAAAAATACATTTTTATTAATTTCAGAGAGGAAGGCAGAGGGAGAGAGAGAGAGAAACATCAATGATGAGAGAGAATCATTGACCGGCTGCCTCCTGCATGCCCCCTACTGGGGATCGAGCCTGCAACCCGGACATGTGCCCTTGACCGGAATTGAACCTGGGACCCTTCAGTCCACGGGTCGACACTCTATCGACAGCCAAACTGGCGAGGGCAATTTTTGGAAGTTTCTTACCTCCCCTTTCATCTACTTCATTTCTACCTGTCTTTCAGAGTTTAGTCTCAGGTGCACTTTCTTAGAGTAGTCTTTCCTGAACTCCCTTACAGGGTCAGATTTCTCTGTCGGGTGTTCTGAAAGCATCACCTGTTTTTCCTTTATGGCTGTGGCAGGCTGTATAATGTTCTTAGTTCTTCCCCCTCCTTATATCCATGTCATGTTATAGGAAATGAATACAGGAGTCAGAGGATAGGCACTGCTATTTATTAGCTTTGTGACTGTGAAAAGTGACTTAACCTTCTTGAGCTTTATTTTCTATACCTGTAAATGGGGTTAATTAATGTCTCCTTCACAGGGTTGTGAGAAATACTTTGAAAAAATAAAATGGCTTATAAATTATAATTGGATAAAATGATTGTAAATGAAATAGTAAGGAATAAAACTATTGGTTTTTAAATGCTAATTTTATATAATCCACCTCATTAATGTCTTTTTTTCTAAAAGTTATTCAGTTGATTCTGTTGGGTTTGGGCATACAGTTGTATCATATGGAAAAATTATTTTTCTGCTTTCTAATTTTTATACTTCTTAATTCTTTCTCTAATTGCATTGGCTAGTACTGAGAGGGTTTTTTTAAAAGCAGTATTATTTTATTGCTTTATAAAAACTATTTTATTGGGATATGTCTGACATGCAAAAAGCCATACATATTTGATGCACACACCTTGATGAGTTTGGAGATAAGTATACATCCATAAAACCATCATCACAGTCTATACCATTAACATATCCATCACCTCAAAAAGTTTCCTCACAGCTTTATTATTATTATTTCTGTATGTGTGTGATAACAACACAAGATTCACCTTCTTAGCAAAATTTTAATTAAACAATACAATATTATTAACTATAGGCACTTTACTGTGCTTTATACCTGTTAAGATGGCTATTATCAAACAAACAAAAAATAAGTGTTGGCCCAGATATGGAAAAAAAGAACCCTTGTATCCTGTTGGTGGGAATATAAATTGATGCAGCTGCTATGGAAAACAGCATGGAGGGTCCTTAAAAAAATTAAAAGTAGAACTATCATATGATTCAGCAATCCCACTTATGGTTATATATCCAAAGGCATTGAAATCAGGATCTTGGAGTGATACCCACACTTTATTGCTTTTTTAAAAATCAGGAACTGATGTTGGATTTTAATGTTAGTGCTTTTTCATCATCTGTGGAGATGATTTTCTCTTGTCATAAATGTTGTTGAAGAGAAGGCTTTTAAATTTCTGTGAAGTCTGATCAGAGGTTGTACTTTACTATTTTTTGGAATTCTGGGTCCACTTTATGACCTAGAACAGTGGTCGGCAAACTCATTAGTCAACAGAGCCAAATATCAGCAGTACAACGATTGAAATTTCTTTTGAGAGCCAAATTTTTTAAACTTAAACTTCTTCTAATGCCACTTCTTCAAAATAGACTCTCCCAGGCCATGGTATTTTGTGGAAGAGCCACACTCAAGGGGCCAAAGAGCCGCATGTGGCTCACAAGCCGCAGTTTGCCGACCACGGGCCTAGTATATATGGTTAGTTTCTGAAATAGGCACTTCAAAAAACCGTATCTCTGTTTTCAAGCTATAGCGTTAGAAATCTATCAATTAGATTTTCTTTGACATGATATTAGGGTTCTTGTATTCCTTATCTTGAACCTATTTTACTTAATCTGTCCTGAAACTGAGTCACTCTGATTCATTATTATACTAAGAACTCCAGAGACTATACAGAAGATGTAGATTCTATCTTCAATTGATTAAGGAGACAATTTGACTTCACTTAAAAAAAATACTAGTCATAGTAGGAGTTGAAAGACTGGAGAGAGCATTTTGAGCTTGGATAACAAAGGCTTTATTGGAGGAGTTAGGAGGTATAGAGTCTATAATGGGACATTCTGGGCTGGGGGCACCATGACGTGAGCTGGGCTGGGGGTGAGACAGGCAAGTAGAGGAGAAGGTATACACTCTCCTCCCAAGATCTTGCTCCCTGTGATTTTAAAAAATATTTTTATTGATTTCAGAGAAGAAGTGAGAGGGAGTGAGAAATAGAAACATCAGTGATAAGAGAGAATCATTGATCAGCTGCCTTCTGCACAACCCCCACTGAGGATAAAGCTTGCAGTTCAGGCATGTGTCCTGCCTGGGAATTGAACTGTGACCTCCTGGTTCATAGTTTGACACTCAACCACTGAGCCACACTAGCCAGGATCCTGTGAATTGTAGTGGATGAATCAGATTGTGAGAATCACATGGGACCAGCCATCTCTATTCAGTTGACTTACACATAGGATCTTTGTGTGGGCCTTCCGAGCCGTATGGTCAGCCTATAACAACACAGGACAGGGCATGGAAATTCTTCAGGCTGCTCTGCTGGCGTGCTCTCAGCTTTGCTGCTTCACTTGGGAGCTGAAATTGGTGCTCACCGCAGTTTGGTAGCATTAGCAGAGTATTTGGCCATTAATCAGGGAAATGTAGGCATTTCAGCCAAAGAATTACAGTGTCTGATACGTACTTCCTACATGGAGTTGTTTTGTCAGATGACCCCAGTAAGTGACCAAATATTTAACACTGATGATAAATGATGTATGGTCTGTAGGAAGTAAAGGTATTTAAATAATTAAGCAGTTCTTTCTAGAGCCTCTTTAGATGATGATTTTCTAGACTTCAAATCAGTTTTCCTCATCCAGTCTCCACATAATATATAGTTATTTCAAATCAGCTTTACTTACTGAGCTTTTTCTAGTAATGGAGCTTTGTCAGCAAAAGCTGTGCGTACCAGCAAATGGTGAATGATGGGCTTGTGTCAGAAAGGAGCTTGAGAAGTGCTTTCTGTTGTTAGATGGATGGGTCTGGAACAGGAGCTTGAAGCTCTCCAAGTGTAATAGTTTCAGAGAAAAGGTATGTCTGAAATAGGGGTGAGTGCTCCATCACTCAAAAACTGGTATTTCACACACCCAAGCCAAATGCTACACGGGCTGTTGAAACCATGGTTTCATGTTGGGATGTGTGCACTTATTTAATATAATCTTGGTTGTGGTTTCTTCTTCCCACCCCACACTCCCATTCTCTTAGAGTTGATCAGGGCAGAATGGCAGGAAGTGCAGTAGCTACTGAAATAATAACAGGTAGGTTTATACAACCCTCACCACAACTCTCAATAAGCCAGTGTTATTCTGCATGAGTGCTCTGATTGCCTGAGTGGTAAGTGTTTGTGAGTGGCCTTAACTCTGCTGATTGGGGCAAGCTCTTGGAAAAGCGTTCTTTGCTAGCTTGGCAGTCATTGCTCAGTGTAGGCATGGAGGACAGAGAGAGCATCATGGGTGGACTGATAGAGATGGGGCATGGGACTCTCAGAGGGTTTAAGTCCTGCTGTTTTTGAAATTCTGGCTTTAACTACAGGATTGTGCTGAGTTTAGTACAAACTAATTTCTCTCCTGGCAGAATGTGATGTATCAGTTGGACGAAGTCATGTGTCTGTTGGTCTGATGCCGCTGTGGACCTTGAGTGTTTCAAAGGGCTGCTGGGGGAGAGACCTGACTTCCAGTGTAAAAATGGGCTACTTGGATTTGGGAGGCTAAACTGTATGCTCTGCCTCTGTTTTATTGCTGAATTGTGTCTCTCTCAGTGGAGGTTCTTAGAGGCTGTTCAACAAAGCTTATGCTGTCAGCTAAAAGGCTTTTAGGACTTCTTAATCGCAGCACAGTATCTTTTACTTTTCCTTAAAAAAAATTTCTTTTTCCTTTCCCCACCTTTTTGAAATCTTGAGCCTTCATGTGAACTGAAGGGACTTCAAAACATTGGAATAAAATAGTCTGAAAGCTCAGAGTGTGCTTGGCTCCTGGTAGGTATGAAGACTTGATAAAGAGGCATCTTTTGCACTGACAGGTGTTTGTGTGCCAGTGTGGAGAAGGCTTTTGATGACAAAGCTACTTAGTTTTCTGTAGCTCACCCTTCTCTTTATGCAGGGGAGTTAGGAAAACTCTAATAAAGTAACTAAATAATAGGCATAAAAAGTTAGCATTGGTGTCAACTTCATTTCTTCTGCCCATTGGTTTTTGAGATTCACTTGCCAGGCATTAAGTAAGCAAGTGGCAGGGGTGAGGGGCCCTGTGTCCTGACACTGTTCTCCTGGTTGTCCTGACACTGTCCCCATGGTTTTGAAGGTCCAGAGTCAGCAATATGTTTTTTTTTTTTTGTGTGTGTATGTGTGTGTGTGTGTGTGTGTGTAAATTTATTTTAAAAAAATTTTTAGAGAGGAAGGGAGGAAGGGAGGGAGAGAAAGAGGGAGGGAGGGAAGGAGGGAGGGGGGGAAGAGGAGAGAGAGAGAGAGAAAGAGAGAGAGAGAGAGAGAGAGAGAGAGAGAGAGAGAGAGAGAGGTGAGAGCAAGACATGGATTGGATGGATTGGCTGCCTCCTGCATGCCCCCTACTAGGGATTGATTCCGCAACCATGGCATATGCCCTGACCAGGAATCGAACCAGCAACTTTTTGGTGCACAGGACGACGCCCAATCAACTGAGCCAAATTGGCCAGGGTCAGCAGCAATGTTTTTCTTGAAGGCAAGGGAAAATTTAGATGGGTGACAGAACTGTAGGGTGTCCATAGAAAGGAGGGGTGCTCAGCAGAGATAATGAGCTGCCATCTGCCGTGGTTCCTGGAAGCATAATGCTTGCTTCATTCCCTCTTATAGGCTGGGAGCCCCCTTAACCCTTAACATACACTTTTATTCCCCCTCCAAGGAACCAACTGAAACTGACAAATTGTCACATGTTATCTCAGTTCTCACAAGAGTCCTTACACACGTCCCTCTGTGATCTTGTGCACCTTTCCCAGAAGGTAAATTATACAGTGACAGCCAAGGGGACATGTAATGCTTACTTGTTGTTTAATGTGGTTCATAAAGAGCAGAGAATAACCTGCTTATTGAACTGCCTCAACTATGGGGTACAGTGTTAGGACATCTTACTTTGTAGCAGTCACCCCATTATGGGCAAAACTTTCTATACCAACCCCCTTGGACTTTTGAGGAAAAAAAAAAAGTAGAAGGAATTTCCCCAGTGAAGGATTGTGTATTGCTGATATTGTTCTAAGTGGAAACTAAAGGAGTAGTAGAGTAACTCTTGTTTCTCTGAAATGGTGTCTAGAAACATCTGTCCATTATTTAATATGAAGAACAAAATTGGACCAAGCCTGGAAAATGGATTCAACCCTGGTTGGTAATAATCTCCCACAAGTTGTTCCTGCAGCTGTATGTGAAAGTTACTCCTTTGGACTTCACGTTGTTTATTTGGGGTCATTGAGTATTGAAACTGAGAGAGGAAGCTGAACTCCATGTGCCACCACACTTTGTGATGGCTGTCAGGTAGGGTTGTACAAAGTCAGTCGGAGGTATCTCTGAGTTTATTGGCTCTCGCCTTCTCCTTTTTCAGAGGAGAAACTAACCTAAGGCTCCAAGTCTATACTCTTTGGTTCTTCTCACCATGTCTTGTTAACACCAAGAAGGTTAATATGATTTGGATTGGTGATTTGTGTCGAGGGGCCTCAGTGCTGGAACTGTTCCATTAAAAATAGTTTCCATTGTGGAGAAAATGACATTGGACTGAAGAGAAATGCTACAAGTTTCTCTGATGATAACAATAATAAACCACATAGATGAATGTAATAGATGACAAGAGTAATAGCAATGTTTATTAGTTTTTACTGTGTGCCAGGTACTGGTGCTAAGTACTTAACAAATGTTCTTATTTAACTCTTAACAACCTAATGGGATATTAATAGAGCTAGTAGTGATAAGTAATAATAATCATAGCAATTACTATGTCTCTTTATGTGGATTATCTCATTTGAATCTCATAATAATCCAATGGGCAAGGTACTATTATTATGTTTCCCATTTTCCAGATGAAGCAACAGACTCAAAGAGGTTACATAAATTTACTCTGGGAGGTGGAATATGGATCAGTCATCTGATTCCAAAGTGTGCATGTATCAACTAGGCATGCTCTTATCACCCTTTCTAACCACATAATTAACTAAACAGAAGCTTTATCTAATGGGAACTTAATAAATATTGGGTTATAATGATGAAGTGAGAAGTATTTTGGCCAAGAAGATGGCATCCTTGTGTATATATGCATGTCTCTCTCTCTCTCTCTCTCTCTCTCTCTCTCTCTCTCTCTCTCACACACACACACACACACACACACACACAGTCAATTTCTGATTTTCTAATTTGGGGACCAATCTCTGACCATTAATTCCAGAATTAACATTTTCTTTTTCACCCACTACATTCTCACCCTTGTCTAGCTGTTGGGGTCAAGGAATGGAAACTGATTTATTTATTTTTTATTACATTTATTGGGGTGACATTGTTTAGGATCATACAGGTTTCAGGTATAGATTTCTATGGCACAAGATCTGTATATTGCACTGTGTTGCCCACCACCAAAAGTTATATAATCTTCTGTCACCATATGGAAATTGATTTAAATGTAATTCTAAGCAGAATATCTTTTCTTTCTTTCCTTTTTTAAGAGAGAGTGAAAGGGAGGGGGAGAGACAGAGAAAGAGAAACATCAGTGTGAGAGTGACACATCAATTGGTTGCCTCCCACACGTACCCTGACCAGCGTCAGGGATTGAGCCTGAAACCAAGGTATGTGCCCTTGACTGGAATCGAACCTGGGACCCTCCAGTCTATGGGCTGACACTCTATTCACTGAGCCAGACAGGCTAGGGCAAAGCAGAATATATTTAGGAAGATTATAACAACACAGTTATAGAATATCACAACTGCAAGAACATATGGAAACTGTGTGTCATCTTTCTTGTTTAAGAGAGAAGGAGCATTAGGCCCTCCAGAGAGGTATGAATTGGCCCAAGGATGCCTCTGGTTGATTAGTGCTAGAATTGGAAAAAGATTTTGGGACCCAATGCTCTCTGTATACCTCTGTATAACCCGATTATTCTTTGAAGACAAAAAGAAATTGTGTTTCGATGATCTGTTTTGAAATGTGGATGTCTCTAATTCTCCCTGTTGGTGTGGCTAATTTGTAGTTGACTGCCATGGTATTTTTAGATTCTTGTGGGTTTAGGTCAACTTGGCTTTGGAAACAACCTCTCCCTTCTGATTTCTTGCATCAGAAGCACAATAATTCATTTCCTTCTAACACAGAGGATACATTTGTTGGCCTAATGGACCAAGATAGTTAAGGAATTAAATTGGCTTCCACTCCCACCTACCCCATATCACCCGGAGGAAGAGTCAGCATTCTTAATGGAAATGCATTTCCTTTGAAGTTTGAACTTATTTTTTAAAATACTGTTCTTTTCTCACTTAAAAGAATTATTATTTGGTCACAAGCATTTTATTGTGTAGCTTCGTGTCCTTATTTCATTGAGTGTGTTGCTATAGCTCCCACCAACTGTTTTAAGATGTTTTGAGACTGTGCTTCATATTAGAAGGAAAATATTTGTCACTAGGACTCTCAGAATTGAATTTGCCTGAATTAATTATGATTTCCACTCCATCCCCCTGGGCAGTATTGTGGGGGAGAGGTAATCCCTCCTGATGTCATATAGAAAAATCAATTCTGGCCCACGACACTAGCTAGTTGCTTGAGTGGGGGAATTGTCACCCACTCTAGGGTCTTTATTTCCCATTTTTCTTGGCCCTTTGCTATGTGTTCCTTTCTCTGGGCTGGTTTAAGAAGTCACCAGGGCCAAGGAGCAGTGCTTGAAGTGATGGACAAGGATACTCTCTCCATAAAGAAAATCACAAGGGCCCCAAGTTGGGTAATAAAAGGCCTTGTCAGTGGCTTTTCTCATGTAGTCTGCATTGTTTATAGAGTGTTTTCCACTGAGAAACACACTCTTTCCTTTGGCCTAGGGGGTAAGACAAGTTGAATGTTTCTGGGTTATATGTAGGATTTGGTCTTGACTGGTTTGAGAATTTGCTGTCTTCTTCCACAGTCTTAAAATATGTTTCTTCTTCTTAATTGTAAAATATAGAACTTTCTTTTTTCATTTTTCCCATTTACAGTTTACATTTAATATTATTTTGTATTAGTTTCAGGTGTACAGTACAGTGGTTAAATAATCGTATACTTTGCAAAATAGTCCCCCCAATATTTCAAGTACTCACCTGGCACCATACATGATTATTACAATATTATTGACTGTATTCCCTATGTAAAATGTAAAACTTTGTCTAATAAAACCACATAAACAATCTTAAGAGGCAAAAACAATTTATGATAAATATTTGAACCAAATATGGCAAGCATAGGATAGACATGTTTATAAATAGCTACCACAAAAAATAACCACCAACACCTTATTGTGCATCTATTAAAAAGGGCACTATCAAGTTTTAAATGCGTTGGGAACAAGCTCTCAAGATAAAGTTGAGCAAAATAGCACGACACGGAACCGAACACACAGATGTGAATGTTAACCCATATGCACTCGAAGAAAGGGCTGAAACGCCCCCGTTTTCTTCCTTTCATGAGTCAGGAGAGCCTACAAATGGTTTCTCCCTTGGCATGTGACCACGGTGCCTTGGCTTTGCTATTCCAGCCAAATGACCCTTTTGCTGAAAGTTTAATAGGGGATAAGTTCACATGTGAATTCATAATCCCCTTATCTGTGCTAAGAGCATTCTGTAATGAGCCTGCAACAAAGAGAACCTTACATCTTGCAGTTTTGCTCTGACCCCACCTCTTGGCCTCCTTCCTAACCTCTCCACACCTCCCGGTTGGATGCTTTCGGCAGCTGCCCCTTGCAGAGCCTTCGCCTGCCTGCAGTATGTGCAATGACATGTTAAAGGAGTAGATGCACCCTTCCTGCCAGGCGTCACATGGAGGCATTTAAGGAAGTATGGTGAATGTGAGTGGGGAATGCATTTGGGCTTATGAGAAGAGCAAACAAGGCTTGTTCTCTTCTAGTATTTATTAATTTTGAGCCTTATTTTCTTTTATGTAGTGTGACTTGGACTGTAAATCCACAAAGCAAAGTCATAGTTGTGCCACAGTTTAAGGTTTGAAGATTTATTGTTAAAATCTGCTCTCCCCCTAATGCTTTTATTACTTTCTCTTCTCTGCCCTGCCCATGATGTGGGTTGCAGTTAATGTTATCTGCATATGTCTGTAAATACTGAAAATATTTTTGCTACAATGTGCATTTAATCAACTTTTTGTTACTGTTATGCCGTTTGTGTGGAGGAAAATTGTTTCTGTCTTAATGTTCTATTGAAGTGCCTTTGGAGTGATGATATCATAATCACTTTAATACATTTAAAAGCTTCAAGGCTTAGCATTTATTGAACAAAGCTCATTGAAGGAGTATAACGGATGTCTTGAGGCTTTCCGCCGCTGTAAAAGGACAGTATTGTTCATGGCCTCGGTAAAAGAAAATCTGAATTTTTATTTTACTTTGCACTGCGTTGCAATTATATTTCAAAAGCTCTTCAAGCGCGACTAACAAAGGGGCTGTTTTTATCAATTGTTGTAATGTCACATCTCAGGGCCGACTGCTGTGCGTTTAACATTAATAATGGACAGCAATTTAAAACTTCATCACCAAAATCCAACCTCTGAGATCCTAAAAGATGGTTCTCCCTTCCCACTTGGATGTCCTTGGAGAATGAGTGCTTCGGAGTTGAAAGTGAGGGGGAAACTTTCTTGTTCCCGAGAATCTCCGGAGTCCTGGCCCTTAAGGAGCTCTGTGAAGAGGCCTGGGGAGTGAGGCGAGGGGTCCCGAGGTGTGTGTGTGTGTGTGTTTGAGCCCATGGAATCAGAGTGGGTAGATGGCACGTGGGAAGCCACGGGAGCCCCTGAGAATGCTCGTGGGTTGCAGGGGTGTCCTCTCAGAGAGTCCCTGGTCTGACGGAAGAGGCAGGGCTGTATGCGTTGAAGCCACGCCCCTGAAAAGCTCAGGAAGGAGCTGTGGCTGCTGAAGAGGTAATGAAAACATATTCTGCCATTCTCCTGGTTGAGATGGTCACTCACATCCTTGAAACCTGGCACCTCCTGGGACCTGGGCCTCATCTTCCCTGCTGTTGGGTAATTCCTCACTGCTGGCCTTGGAGTCATATCCCCAGGGGGACAGGCCTGGTGTCGGAAATTAATTCAAGAAATTATTTCTTTATCCCACTCGGTCCTAAAGACCACTCACCATTTCCTATTTCTCATTCCCCATTGTCCCATTGCGTAGCTTCTGGTCTTGAGACGCCCTGACTTGCCTGAAATTGACTTGCTGGAAGCATGCATCTCTCCTGAATGTTCTTTAAGGGAAAGGAGGCATTTCGGAACTCCCTTGCTATGAAGTAGGGCTTCTGAGGCCTAATTAATTATTAAATTACGCTTTTCTCCACTCCCTTCTATATGAACAGTGCCCTGAAAAGGTGAATTTGCTTGAAACGATGGATTTGAGTTAGTAGCTTGAAAAGGGTGGTCTTTCACTTTGGGCCTTTCCCAAATGGTGAGGTGTGGGGGCGGCTATTGCTGGCAGCCTGCCCTTTCTCATTCGGGTGGTAGGGACTAGTTAGAGATGATGATTAGGGTGTGGTACTTTAGCTCGCTAGTATTGTTAGACACTTCATAAAGATACTATTTATCCATCGATCCATCTACTATTTTGTATGAGTTAGGATTAGCCTCACTTGCATAGGCTAGATAATCCCAGTTACCAGCAGCTTCAGAGGGGTTCATGCTTATTTCTCTCTCATGTTAAAGAAGTCTAGAGGCAGACAGTCTAATTACCAGGAGCCCAGGCTCCTTTCCCTTTTCCATTCTCTCTCTCTGGGGGATGGCATCTTGGACTAAACCTCATGGTCCCAGACGGACAGAATCCAGCCATCATATCCACACTCCAGGCTGGCAACAGGAGGAAAGGCAGAGGAGGACATTCCCTCCTCCCTTTAAAGACATTTTTGTAGCAGCTCCACGCAGCATGCTAGAGGTGAGGCCATACCCAGATGCAAGGAAGGCAGGGAATTGCAGTCCTTTACCTGCGTGGCAGTGTGCCTGCTGAAACTCGAGGTTCTATTCTGAGGGAGAGGGGGAGGAATAGGTAGTGGGCTAGGCCACCTGTAAACGCTGCCATACAATTTATCAATTTATTCATGTCATTCCCACTCTCACATGTGTGCATACTTTACCATCTTCCAAGCTGTGGTTGGAACGCCCCTCCCCAGTTCCTTACATTCCCAGACTGGCCTTTTATGACTTCTTTTCCCTTTCAAGGTTTCCCTTGATGTTTGTTTTAACCTGCTTTTATCGATATTAAGATGTTGGGGATGGCGGAAGCCTTTTCTTGAGTGCCAAGTCTTTATTCCCCCCTCCCCCCCAGAACATTTTTATTCAGCGAAAACATCAAGGCCTACCTTTCGGGGGAAAAGGTGACTAAAGAGCTGCCAAAGTGGATCTTGGAAGCCACTGAGCTGTCTTTTCACTCTTTGTGGGATTGCGACTGTCACTTCTCTAGACCCTGCAGGCATCTGGGCCAAAATGCAGCCCCCTTAAAGGTCCCGAGTCCTGTGGCTTGTGGGATGATGTGCTCTCTACCCCATAGAAATCCTTGGAATCTGGGAGTCAAGGCCAGTGTCATGCTTTCACCCTCCTGTGAACAGATGACTTGAAAGAATTCTCAGATGGGAGATGAAGGCCGTGCCTCAGGGTAAGCTGGTTCTGTAGAGCCTCAGCTGTTGCAAGCCCCAATGATGATGCTTATGTTGGTCCCTAAACTCCAGGGGAGAGGCGCCCCCCCCCCCACCCGCCACTGTGCACAAAGGTGCTTTGAGGCAGGATGCTGCTGCAGATGGCATGGCTGTGCCCCTTCTTGTTCCTCTGCCCAGCCCCTCTCTCTCCTTTGGCAGGAGTGAAGTTTTCCAAACCAGGAATTGGGACATGGAGGATGAAATTAAATGAGAACATATGTAAAGTGCCTGGTGCATAGTAGGTCCTTAGTAAAAGGAAATTTCCTTTTTATTCAATTTGCTATGCTAAATTCTTAGTAAATATTTATTAGTTTTATAATCAAAAGCTTTTTAAAAACATGGTGTATGTCCTAATTTTAGTTTTATTTTATATTTAACTAGTGGCCTGGTGCATGAAATTCATGCACAGAGGGTGGGGGGTTCCCTCAGCCCAGCCTGCACCCTCTTCATTTGGACACCCCTCTTGCAATCTGGGACTGCTGGCTCCTAACTGCTCACCTGCCTGCCTGCCTGATTGCCCCTAACTGCCTCTGCCTGCCTGCCTGCCTGCCTGATTGCCCCTAACCCCTCTGCCTGCCTGCCTGCCTGATCGCACCTAACTGCCTCTGCCTGCCGGCCTGATCTCACCCCCAACTGCCCTCCTCTACCAGCCTGGTTGCCCCCAACTGCCCTCCCCTGCTGGCCTGATCTCGCCCCCAATGGCCCTCCCTTGCCAGCCTGATCTCGCCCCCAACTGCCTCTGCCTGCCTGATCATCACCAACTGCCCTCCCCTACCAACCTGATCTCACCTCCAACTGCCCTGCCTGCCGGCCTGATCTCACCCCCAACTGCCCTCCCCTGCAGGCCTGATCTCACCCCCAACTGCCCTCTGCTGGTCAATTTGGTTCAGATTGGTTCATTTCTATGCCAGTCAGCATCAAAAGCTCTGCCTCCTAGGCAGCCATTGGCTCCTCACAGCACCCAGATTTGGTTCTGATTGGTCAGTTCCTGTGTCAATCAACATCAAAAGCTCTGCCTCCTATGCAGCCATTCACTCCTCATAGCACCCAGATTCTGTTCTGATTGGTTGGTTCCTATGCCAATCAGCATCTCTGGGCCTATCAACGGGGCCTGATCAGAAAGGCATGGCTGATCAGCAGCCCCGGTGGAGGCCTGGAGAGAAATGGAGGTGTGGCTGCTGGCCAGAATGGGAGAGAGAGAGGCAAGTGCTGATCAAAAGCTGCCACAGAGGCAATGGATCAGTCCTTCTCTCTTCGGGCCTCTCTCTGGCCCTGATTTGCAGCCCCCTCAGCAGTCAGTGCTGGGGCACCTCGCCTGCAGTGGAAGCAGTCAGCACTGGGTCGCCACGGCAACCCAGCGCTGACTGCAGGACTGACTTCTGGTTGGTCGAGCCTTGGTCGTGACCAGTCATTATGACCCAGGGTTTTTGTATATTAGGATAACCCTAATCTTACTGTATGTGACTGAAGATGTTCAATGGCACAGTCTCTCATATGAGTATTTTTCAAGCAGCTCCCTTTCCTCTCCATGAGATGGGTATACCCTAAAAAGGCACTTTGGCAATGAAAACCACAGTTGTGCCAAAATGCAGGTGATTTCTAAATTGGAAGCATTACCTGCCCTAGCACACTTTTGGAAATGCAGTTGAAGAGGGCTTCAGGCAATCCAATGACAGCTATGGATCCTCTTCTCAGAAAAATGTATATATGTGTATGCATAGAACTTTTCACATAATCTCACATGATCTGTGGACTTCATTCTCCCTGCTCCTCTCTTTCTTTCTCCCCTGAGGAAATCTAGGTTAAGAATTCCTGGATGGCCTGGGTGGTGTGGCTCAGTGATTGAGCGTCGACCCATGAACCAGGAGGTCATGGTTTGATTCCCGGTCAGGGCACATGCCCAAGTTGCGGGCTTGGTTCCCAGTAGGGGGTATGCAGGAGGCAGCCAGTCAATGATTCTCATCATTAATGTTTTCATCTCTCTCTCCCTCTCCCTTCCTTTCTATGAAATCAATGAAAACATATTTAAAAAAAAAGAATCGCGGGATGAACTTTCAATTTAATTTATTTTTAAAAAGGATTGTAGATATTGACACTAAAAAATGGGGAAGAGAAGGGAATGGACAATGTGTATGGGTGGGGAATGTTGAGTAGATACATACATTTATCAAAACTCAGAATAGTACACTCAAGGTACTATTAAATGAAAAGCAAGGCCACACTAGAATGAAAAGCAAGTGGTTGAGATAGTGTCAGAATGATACAAATGATGTTGCACATCAATGTGACATTTATGCTTCCAGTGTCTATAGGAAGTGTAAAATGGAAAGGTTTAAGTTTGTTGTGGAAAATTTCAATTATACAGAGAAGTTGAAGGAATTGTATAGGGAACATGCATATACCCACCATTCAGGTGGTATTCCGGTTCTTCCAGTAACATTTTACTGTGCTTGCTTTATTCTACCTCTACTCGTCCATCAATCCATCTCATTTTTGTAAGTTGCAGATGTCAGTACCCTTCACCCTAAACACTCAGCATCATATCATTTACTAGAGGTCCATTTTCTTTTTTTCTATAGAGAACTCTATATGTTAGAACTTTAAGCATACTACTCTGAGTTTTGATAAATGTGTGTATCTACTTAATCCATTCTCCTTTCAAAAAGTAAAACCTGACCTCATCCTAGAAAGTGTTCTCATGGCCTTCCCAGGTATTCCCTGCTTCCTCTGCTTTAGAGGCAGTCATTTCTGATTTTTTCCACCATAGCTTGATGTGACTGTTTTCAGCCTTCATGTAATTGGACTCATAAAGTACAGTCTGTTTGAGACTCATCCAGATTGTGTACATCAGTTCTTTTTATTGTTGGAGTTCTCTCCCATTGTATGCATATACTATAGCTTGTCCATTCTCCTGTTGAATGTCAACTGAGCTGTTTTCAGGTTATAACTATTAACTCTTAAGTGGCTATGCATATTTGCATACAAACCTTTATATGTGCCTATGTTTTCATTTTTCTTGAGTAAATGCTTGGGAGTGGAATTTCTGGGCCCTGGTGTAGTGCAGTGTTTAGTTTTATAAGAAATTGCCAGGCCTTTTCCCAAAGTGGTTATTCCGTTTTCACTTCTACCAACAATGTCTGAGAGTTCTGGTTGCTCCACATCCTTGCCAACATTTGATGTTGTCAGTCTTTTTAATTACAGCCATTCTGCTGGGGGTGTAGCAGTATCTAATTTTGGTTTTAATTGGACTATGGCCTGGGCTCCAAAATGGCCATGTCTTAGGTTTCTAAATCCCCATTGAATTCAGAGGCATTATCTCTATTCTTATGGAGTGTGTGGGAATAGCTAGTGAAAATCTTATGGGGCTATAAAACTTCCTTCAGGTTTTTTCTTCCCCTTTAAGTTCTGTATGACCCCCAAATGCTTAAAAGCTCTCTCATCTTTATAGTTACGGTGATACTGTTGCAGAAAGAGTGCTGGGACCTGGCAAGGCGAGGTGTCCATCCTCCTGACGAAGCCGTTGTGTGTGTGTGTGTGTGTGTGCATGCATATGCCTGTGTGCATGTGGGTGCGTGGAGCTCCTGACACTCGGGGAGCTCAGAGAGTCAGCAGCTGGAGCCTTGCATCCAGCCTGTGTCACAACATTATCAGAGACTTGGAGAAACTGGATGGAGTTCAGAGAGGAGCAGCTAGTACGATTAAAGGGCTTGGAGGGATTAAGGGATTGATTTATGAGGAAAGATGAAAAGAACTTAATGTGTGCTGCTTGACTAAGTGGGTACATGATAATAGCCTGCAAACATCTGAAGAGAATAAACACCGAAGAGGGAGAGGAATTAGCACAGGGTGAGGAAACTGATCCAGGCATAATGGGGGAAATTAAGTAAAGGGGGGATGGGCAAGTTGGCAGAGTATTAGCCAGGGGTGTGACTTCTATGAATTCTCTCCTTCAGAACTCTGAGCGGGGAGTGAGTTAGTTTGGGGAAGACGAACCCTAAGAGGCATTGTGGGTTCTCCTTCTAAAGCAGACAGATAAGAGGAAAAATATTGAGTGCCTACTGTGTGCTGCGTGAAGAAGCAGGACCATGTGGGGAAGTGCTGACCTGGACACACAGGCTGGAAGCCTGGAGACAAGAAGGAAAGACGGTGATGGAGAATGAGGTTGTAGAGATGACCTGAGCAGTGAAACCTAGCCATTTCCCTAAGTGTCCCCTTCTCCTGGTAGTTTTTCTGTGGTCTGAGAAGCACGGACAGTTTTGTTTTGCATCAGGTTTTCTTGAGTGTGAAGTTCCCACCCCACGTCTTCCAGCTGCCCAGGTATTTTCCTGTCCCCCATTCCTACAATGCAGCTCTCCCTGACTGCCCCCTGAGTGTACTAGTATCTCTCACTGCCTGAGCGTCTTTCTCAGCTGGGGGGTGAGATTGGGAAACAGTACCCGGATGGTGAAGAGGAGGGAAATGAAGCCAGGCTGCCTGAGGTCAGACTCGACCTCCATCCTTCCCAGCTGGGTGAGTGGGCCCACTTCCTTATTCTGTGGGCTGGCCTCAGGTTTCTTCTCTGCAAAATGGAGAGAATAATAGCCCCTTGCTGCACAGAATAGTCCTGAAGTGTACACGAAATAATGTGTGTGGAGTACTTAACATAGGCCTGGCAAAAAGTAAGTGCTCAACAAACACTGGCTGCTGCTACAGTCATGGTTACCATGTCTTGGTCCTAGCGCTTGCCTGAGCAATGCCTTTGGCATGGAGACAGCCTTGTCTCACACAGCAAGTAGGGAGGTGCTCACAACAGCTTTAGGGCTGGAGGGAATGCTTGCACCCCAGGAGAAGGAGGGAATGGGTAACACCTCTCTTCCCTGCAGTACCAGGGCTTCCACAGATGGCCTTTAGTGAGAGCCAACGTCTGGACATTAGACCCCCGGCTTGGCTGGGTGAAGGCATCTGGTTCCTTCCCATCCCTCGCCCCCAGCCTGGTTCTGTGAAAAAATAATTAGGCTGTGAGTTAGAAAACCTGGGTTAACTTCTGTTTTTCAATCTCCTCAGTGGTTAAAAAAGTGGGGGTGGATTAAACTAGTGTTTTTTAAAACTTTTTTTTTCTTTCAAGCAGAAAAACCCCTTAGTTATGTGCTATGTGGAACCTTAATATACAGAATAGTCCCAAACTGAGCTGCTTCTGAGTGGGGTGGGAGGCTGGAGATCTATGTGACTGACCCCTGTCATCCCTTGTGGGGGTCCTAAAGGTACCCCTGTGCCTCCCCGGAACACTGTCACACACACAGGTACACACACACAGATGAGCCCTTTAGGATGGTTACTGTTATCATTCTGGTGAGAGCTAAAAAAAAAAATTGTGGGCTTACAGTTTGAGAAATACTTTGCACCTATTAGCTGCTTATATCCTCAGGATATTACCACAAGATGTAGGGCATTGTTAACCCTGACCTACAGATGGAGAAACCAAGGTTGGGAGGTCAAACCAAGGTTGAGAAGTCACAGATGATCTCTCAGTT
Source organism: Eptesicus fuscus (assembly GCF_027574615.1). Classification (NCBI taxonomy): domain Eukaryota; kingdom Metazoa; phylum Chordata; class Mammalia; order Chiroptera; family Vespertilionidae; genus Eptesicus; species Eptesicus fuscus. The sequence continues at coordinate 14,960,259 of NC_072489.1, read as the reverse complement.
CTTTAATCTCCAAGACAGTCAAATTTAGTTTCTCCAACAGGTTTTCAAGTGATACAGAGGGTGCGCTGTAAATACATAGCAATGTGAGTCAGTCTGTTCCTTCGGATTGGCTTCCCCAGCTCTAGATTGAGGCCATGTCAGTCCTCTGGACAGATCCTCCCGAATTCAGGGTGCTGGAACGCTGGTTTTTTTTAAAGTGCCTTTTTCTTTTTCTACCTGTCACTCCAGCAGGAGTCAGTCTGTGGTTTATGCCTTTCTAAACATATGATAAACATCCCAAATAAACTGTTTACACTTCTTTCTTTGAAACAAGCATTTTTAATTGGCGGTGTCAGACACGGCAGTGCATAACAACTTGTTCTATTGATTGTAATTCATATTTATACCCTTGCAAAATGTGTTCCCAATTGCTCCCACATTTGCCTGATGTGGGTGTGTGGTTAAATCTTTTTTCTTCTTATTGCTAAAGCTCTAACTGACCTAATAAGTTTCTAAAAGTAGTGGTTTCCATGTGTGTGTCCTGTCCGTTGCAAGAGAGGCCAGGGGAAATATGAGTGAGAGGGACTAGGCCTGTTTATAGACACGGAAGTGGGGTCAGCTTGTGAATATTTGTTGGCGGCTTTTCCATATTGAGGGTTTTCCAGCGTGAAATTTTATCTCAGATGATCCAACGGAGAGAATAAAACCAAATATTAACATTAACCAGAACCCAGCACATCAAGACGTTGGATCTGCTATACAGATAAACATAACCAATATGGATCTCAAACCCGATGCTAATGAAGTCTGAGTTATTCTATTAGTCAGAGAAGACTAATTGCTACAAAACCAGCCCCAAATCTTCGTGGCTTAACATGATGCAAGTCTGTTTTGTGCTCTCTCAAGTCTGAAGCGGAGGGGGTGTGTATCCGTGGGCATGAGGTGGGAGAGGACAGCTGTGTTTCATAACATCATCCAGGGCTCAGGCTCCTCTCTCCTATGGCTCCCCTCTTTGCTCTGTTCCTGGAGTCATCTCAGTTCTCCTCATCGATGAGGGCAGGAAAGACAGGAGAAGAAGGCGTACAACTCAACCTTCTTAGCCCCAAAGTCTCACACCTCACTTCCTTTCACATTCCACTGATAAGAACTAGTTATGTGGCTCCCCTTCGTGAGGCGAGACTGGGGAATGAAGTCCAGCTGTGCCCGGAAGAAGAGAACAGGACGGTGTGGTGCGCCCTCATGGTCCCCTGTTAGTGGACATGGTTTGGGAGGGGATTATCATTAACCTACCCAGTCCAGAGAACAAGTTATATGCCTTCCTACTTTTTAGACTTTTTTCCTTAAAAAAATTAACCTCTGATTCAAATCGATGGAATCATTGCTGTGTGCTTCTGTTTATTCTTCGGTAGAAAGAGGGTAAGGTAAGAGCCTCTGTCAAGCCATAGTGTTTCTTTGGGAAGCATTGGGTATAATAAACTTCTCATGGCATCTTAGACTTCTGAGCCTGGTTGGCCCTTGAACTCAGGAAGGTGCAAACATGGGCCTGAGTTTACATTTGCTGTTTCTCTCAAGGGCTTCAGAGGCCTCCCAAGGCTCTACTAGGTGCACTCTCCCCTCCTTGTCCTGACCAGTGCTTGTTCTCTCTTCCCTTCCCCAAACCTGCAACCATCCCTCCTCATTGAGGCCTCTATGCCCACACCACCCTGTGCCCCATAGCAGCACTCAGCTGCATCCCTTGGTGCCTTTGAGTTTCATGCGAGAGGCCCAGACACCGAAGTGTCTGTGGCAGGTGAGATGGCACTGCTTTCTCTGGGGAAGGCAGCTTTGGCGATGAGGATACCCACTGTCCGTTAATAGCCCATTCTCTTTATTGCAGGTACTACAGTTGTGCCTGTTGCTCTAAAATCAAGTTTGCATTGGAATATGAAGTCAGCTGGCTTTTAGGAAGGTTTCATGGGCTTCTTCCAGAGCACTTCATTGTGCAGCTTGGAGGTTGCCGGTTGGCATGCTTGTAGAGTATTGCTGTTGCTGTGTGTGTGTGTGTGTGTGTGTGTGTGTGTTGTGTGTGTGTGTAAGGCAGGGGTTTGGGAATGCAGGTGGTGGCATTAGGCTTGTGGACATTTGGGGAGCTTGGCCATAGCCCCTGATTCAGTTGTGCTGTTTCACAATTGGTCAGTAATCCAGTAGGCCCTGTTTCCCATTCAGTTAATGAAATATTAGTGTTATAAACCGTGACTATTGGTTTATAGAAGCCGTAATCCCTTTGCCACCCTCTGTTACCTTGGTTTAGAATCAGTTTGTTAGAGCATTAACTACCTTCTGGCTTGCATCTTGGTGGCTGTCTAATGGGTCATTAAGTACCAGTGAGACTCAATTCCTCTGTGATTTTTTTTTTATATCACAGTAGTTGTACTGGGAATAAAATGCACAAGGAGCTGCACTCACACAGTAGGTTGTCTTTATGAGGGAAGAAGCTGAGGGAGGGGGAGTAGGCAGGGTATTTCCCCAGTATTTAGTTATGGGAGCCTTTGCTTTGTTTGGAAAGATCCCCAACCTGGAAACATAATGGTATCTGATTAGCCAGGTATCCTATGGATAAAGGGGTATTAGTGAAGCAAAAGCCATGGAAGGTACCAGAGTCATTCATTAACTCATTTTTGTTTTAGCTCATTCATTTATTAAAGATTTGTTGACTGTCTCTGTGCCATGCATCATGCCAGGTGCCAGAGATTCAGAAGTGAGCAGCAGTGAGGATGCCCTATCCTCACTGAGCATGCAGTGTTGGGTGGGGAGTGGGGAACTGACAATCACATAAATGGAATATTCACTCCATATTTTATTTTATTAATAGGAAATAAGGCATAACAGATACTTGGCTAATTACTAATAGAAATACTGCAAAAGGGTCATGGGTAAAAATGTATGTATAAGTGTATAAATGTGCATGCAGTAATAGGAGGAGTTGACCTGTGAGAGGTCAGGGAAGTCTTCCCTAACCACGTGATACTTGGGTTAAGAACTGAAGGGTGAGTAGGACTTAACTAAATAAGGAAGGAGAGAAAAAAGCACTCTAGGCAGTGGGAACAGCATGTGCAAAGGCTCTGAGGTGGGAGAAAGCACGTTAGGTACGAGGGACCAATAGAAGGTTGGTGTGGAGTGTGGTAAAACTGAAGCAAATAGGGGTCAGATTGTACTTAACCTTATATATGTATTAAAGATTTGTGTTGTTACCCTAAGAACAATGGGAAACTATTGATAGTCTTTATTAGGGGACATGATTGTTTTTTTGTCTGAAAGAATAATCATTTCTGGCTGTAGTGTGATAATGGATCAGAGGAGGTCAGAGTATATGTGGTAGATCACATACTTGCCTATTGCAGTGAGATGGAATAAAGAGGGCAAATTTGCATCCTGTGGAGTTGGGTGGGTGCAGCCATGGCTAATTTGTAGCGAGCTGGGGGTTCTGGTCTTACCTTGCCTACAGGGGTGAGAGTCAGTCCCATACTGACCTTGGACATGTGAAGTTTGTCTTCAATGTCTGTAGGGCTGCAGCACCCTGACTTCTAAGTGCAGTCCTGTATCTCCCAGGAACCCCAGAGCCAGTATACTGGGTGGACAGCTTCAGACCATGTCAAAACATCATTCAGTGGGCAGACTCAATGGGTACCACAGCCCTGCTGAATTAAGGACTGCTCTGCGGGGAGGGCCCCTGCACAGTTGACCATCCACAGTAGTCAGTGGTGGCAGCCAGTCCTTGTAGCAGATCGATGTGGGGGTAAATCCCTCTCATTGATGTACTAACAACAATCAAGGCTTAACTACAACAGGAGGGTCTACACAGCCCACAGGAGGAGGGCCCAGCCTGGGTGATCAGGCAGGCTGTGCCACTGGAACCTACTGGACCCTACAATAGGCCTCTCTATCAAACCCAGGAGACATAGCAGCTCTACCTAATACATAGAAACAAAGACAGGGAGGTTGCCAAAATGAGGAGATAAGGAAACACATCCAAAATGAAAGAACATAGCAAAACTCCAGAAAAAGAACTAACCAAAACAGAGATAAGCAATCTGTCAGATGCAGAGTTCAAAACACTGGTTATAAGGATGCTGAGGACCTCAACATTATAAAAAAGAACCAGTCAAAAATGAAGGATACACTAACTGAAATAAAGAATAATTTCCAGGGAATCAACAGTAGGGTAGGTAAGGCCAAGAATCAAATCAGCAATTTGGAATATAAGGAAGCAAAAAAATACCCAACCAGAACAGCAAAAAGAATTAAAAAAATGAGGTTAATGAGGTTAGTGTAAGGAGCCTCTGAGACAACATCAAGCATACCAACATTCATATCATGGGGATGCCAGAAGGAGAAGAGAGAGAGAGAGAAAGAGAGAGAGAGAGAGAGAAAGAGAGAGAGAGAGAGAAAGAAATTGAAAACCTATTTGAAAAAGTAATGACAGAAAATTTCCCTAATTTGGTGAAGGAAACAGACATACAAGACCAGGAAGTGCAGAGAATCCCAGATGATGAATCCAAAGAGGCCCACACCAAGACATGTTATAATTAAAAAGCAAAAAGTTAAAGACAGAGAATCTTAAACGTAGCAAGAGAAAAGCAGTTGGTTACCTACAAAGGAGCTCCCATAAGACTGTCAGTTGGCCGAAACTGGTTTGGCTCAGTGGATAGAGTGGCGGCCTGCAGACTCAAGGGTCCCAGGTTCGATTCCGGTCAAGGGCATGTACCTTGGTTGCGGGCACATACCCATTAGGGGGTGTGCAAGAGGCAGCTGATCGATGTTTCTCTCTCATCGATGTTTCTAACTCTCTATCCCTCTTTCTTCCTCTCTGTAAAAAAATCAATAAAATATATTAAAAAAAAGACTGTCAGTTGATTTCTTAACAGAAACTTTGCAGTCCAGAAAGGATTAGCAAGGAATATTTAAAGCAAGGACCTACAACCAATATTACTCTACCCAGCAAAGCTATCATCTAGAATTGAATGACATATAAAGAGCTCCCCAGACAATTAAAAACTAAAGGAGTTCATCACCACCAAACTAGTATTTTATGAAATATTAAAGGATCTTCATTAAGAAGAAGAAAAAAAGATAAAAATATGAACAATAAAATGTCAATAAATACATATCTATCAATAAATTAATCTTTAAAAACAAAGAAGCAGAACAGAAACAGACTCATAGATACAGAGAACATTTTGTTGGTTGCCAGATAGGAAGCATTTGGGGAGTGGGTGAAAAAGGTGAAAGGATTAAGAAGTATAAATTGGTTTGTTACAGAATAGTCACAGGAAGTGCAGAATAAGGAATATAGTCAATAACATTCAATAGCTATATCTGGTGTCAGATGGGTACTAACTAGATTTATTGGGATGATCACTTAGTAAGCTGTATAAGGTCTGATCACTGGGATGTGAACCTGAAATTAGTATGACATGGTATGGCAACTATAATTGAATATTTAAAATAATTTAAAAATGAAAAAATTAAAAAAATAAAAAGGCAAATTTGAGTAGTAGATACTAATTAGCATCAACATAAGTAGGAGAGAAAGAGGTTTTAGGGATGATACCCGAGTGCTTGGCTTGGAAACTGGATGAATAAGGGTTGTTGTTTTAGTTATGCTTCAGGTTTAAGTTATAACATGACTGAACAAGATGGAAATGGATTGCTTTTTCACATCACAGTCCAAGTGTAAGCCCTGCAGGGCTGGTATGGTGGCGCCATACCTTTGTACTCCTAGAATCCTGTTTGTATTGCTGCCATCTCCAGAATGTTGTCCTTATCAGCATGGTCTGGCTGGCTCACCACTATGTTCATATTCTCCATGTTTCTTCCATTCAGAGTTACTAACCAGAAGTTGCTCACATCCCATAGGCCACAACTTAGTCAGATGGCCACAAATAGCTGTAGATAACCAGGGGACAGTCAGCCACCTCTACCATAGTGACAAGTCATAAAATAGAAAGCACCAGAAGAGGACAGGTTGGTAGGAGATCAGGAGCAAGTGTTAGATGTTTATTTCAGGCTCTGCTTGGGATCCTTATGGTTTCTTCCCTATCCTGTCTTAGTCCATGATCTCTTTATTGCTGTTCCTGATCACATGTCCCCCATATCCATCCTACCTGGAATGCCCTTCTCTCTCCCCACCCACGTGTCAAGGACCAGCTGATTCTCACAGCTCCATAAAGCTGTGCCTGATGCTTCCACCCCAGCTGCTCCCACTCTAACATTCATCATTCCTGTCACTGCATTGTGTAATGACAACAGTTCTCCCACTGATGGCTTATCGTTTCCGTTTAACTCATGCTAAATGATTTAGCTCTTCAAATCACTATTGTGTGTCTCAGTTCAGTTCAACGTGTATTTATTAAGAGCTACTATGGGCCAGACTAACTTCTCCTCTCCCCCTACTGTTCCCTAAAACACAAACACAGACCTTTAAGGTCTCATTATTTTTCATAAGAAAAATCCCAGTGAGCTTAGTGTTTGGGTGACCCTTGGCAATCTTTTGGAGCTATTTCCATGGTGGAATGCAGTGAAATATAAGTGGAAGAGCCTAAAAATAAACCTCTAAACCTCAGTTTTCTCATTTCTTAGTACTACTTCCTTCCCACTAATCCTGTCCTGCCTTACTGCTGCGATGACAGCCAGGCTGAGGTGGCCGTAGACATGGGCCTTCAGTGTAGCATGGGTATCAGCATTATGAAAGTATGACGGGGATGCGTGTTCCAGCAGGACTTAGAGAAAGAGAACCAGTTTATTCAGCTTCCTTCTTTCGGTCGCTGGGTGGAAGAGGGGCCTGAATTGGCAGCAAAGCTGGGATTTCCAAACCAACTAACTCTTCTGTCTTTTCACTCTTTGCTTGTGTTATTGTTTGATTAAAAGTAATCACTCATTTTTAAAAATTCATATCTTGGTATCTGTTTCTTGGTTTGTTTTACAGCAGACCAATGAGACATGGCCCCTGCCCTGCAGAAGCTCAGGGGATGGTGGAAAGAGCAAAAACTCTGTATCTACTTGATAAGCCAATCATGTCCCTGTAGCTGGGTTGGTTATAGGCTCCATGGAGACACAGACATGCTCTTTGGAGTCCCATCTGTCCCTGACAGAGCTCAGCACCCTGTCGGTCCGTTGGCTTGGGTTCAGTGACCTCGATGAATGATTTCACTGACTGATTGCTACATATCTTTCCTTGGAGCACTTGGTGCCTTGAAGTCTCGGAGTGTGAAAGTGGAGATTTCGTCTGTTTCCTGGCTGGGGGGTGGGTGAGTAGAAGAGGGCTTGTGGGAGGTTTCCTCTTCACTGATAGTGAAAGTGCTTTGGAAATCTGAGCCAGAGGTTATGGCAGAGGAAGTTTCTGGTGTGAGGAGCTTGGATGTTGGCTGCCCTTCCCCTAGTTATCTCGTTCCTGGCTCTTGTACAAGGAGTTGTGATGTTCTCGGGTATGCATATGCTTGAGGATGTGGGTGGGTCTTCCTGGGTTCCCAAACGCAGATGCTCATTCAGGTGTCAAGTTCAGTGTTTGCTCAGCTGTACACAAACACTGTGTTCTATCATCATTTCCCTCCCTCCCACCCCCGGTGACATCTTATGTACAAGGAATGACTCTCCCTGGGTAAATAGTGTATTGTCACTCTCTCCCAACATATAACCAACAAACGAGATGGCATTGCTTGGAAACAGAAGGCTTGTTTGAAGTGTCACAAGATGGTGACACAACCCACTGGGAACCTTGGTAGTTAGGGACACCCCAGTGAGAGCATGAGCACCACTGAAGCAGCTCCTGCATGCCCTGTGCCCACTTTTGTCCTGTCATTTTCTTTAAAAAAATATTTTTATTGATTTCAGAGAGGAAGGGAGAGGCAGAGATAGAAACATCAATGATGAGAGAGAATCATTGATCAGCTGCCTCCTGCACACCCCCCCCCCCCACCGACCCACTGGGGATTGAGCCCACAACCCAGGCATGTGTCCTGGATGGGAATCAAACCATGACCTCCTGGTTCATAGGTTGACAGACACACTGGCCAGGCTGACCTGTCATTTTCCAGAGCCTTTTCTGAACGATGAGTTAACTGAGTTCCTGAGGTACTGATAAGCCCACCTAGGGGATAGGCTCAAGAGTAAGGGTCTCTAATAGGGTGTCCCGATGCTTGTGTTCACTAAGGGGTCATGTTGAAGTCACCCAGTGGGGAGGGTATGGGACCCCACTTGGATAAATAAGCAAGGGAGTGAAAAAGTTGGAAAATGTGGTATGAATTTCTTACTTGCATTGTTCCGGAGCCAGTTCCTACCCTGTCAGTTCTCTCTGCACTCCACCCCACCCTTCTTAATGACTTATTTGTACTGGAAAGCAAACTATTAATCACAAACAGAATGGCTCTGTAACTTCCAAACAAACACAGAACAGTTCTAGGGGCTGTGAAAACGCCAAACCCTTGGCAGATATTTGAAAACGTGTTTCTTTTATATATATTTTAGAAATGCCACCATTTTTCCTTAGGCACAGAAGGTTCCCTTTAATTAGCAGTGAATTTCCCATTTCCTCTTTCTTCCCGAGGCATCTATAAAGCCCTGGCCTAGTAAAAGGCAGGTACACAGCTCTCAATTGAGCCCTATTGATGTGCTAGTATAGTTTTAATTGTGTTGAGATTTCCTTGCCAAAGTAACACATGCAGAAGCATTTTAAAAACGTATAGGGTTCGTAACTCTTTCGCTGTCTAGAGCTCTTGAATTATGAATGTCTGTTTCGCTGCCTATTCAGTTCTTCTGAATCTGTAAAATTACTTTAATAACGTGTGTGGGGGTAATGTTACTATGTTTGCTCAGTAGTGTGAATTTATTAGCATTCCTACCTCACTTCAGGAAGCTGGCTTGGCCCTTTTGATGCAAGCCCTTGGTTGCAAGAAGAGGCAAGTTATGGTGGTGTGTGTGCTTTTTTCCCTCTTTCTTCCTTCCACCATTAGCAATCATTCTGTTGCACAGAGTACGTGATAAATCAACCTCAGGAGAGTCAGATTTGCCATAACATGACATTACCTATCAGCTCGTCAGGTCTGAGTTGACTCGCAGCCTTTGGGCTGTATATTTCTTCAAAGTCTAGCGCCAGTTTCTTAGTCAGCTCTAACTAATTTCAGAGTGGAAGGGAAACTTGACTGGAGTGCTGTTTGGGATCTGCTTTTTAATCCTGGTCTGTTTAATGTTTGCTCCTGACAGTCTAGGCCAGACATCATTTTAATGGTATGTGTGGTGATAAAGCCAATAAACTGTCAAGATGATTGATAATCTAAGCATTATAGCAATATGACTTTCCTGTTCTCCTCTGTGCTTTAGATGATGGTTTCCAAATTGAATTCCTACAGTGTGTGCTGTATGTGTGTGCCTGTTGGAGGCTCCCCTAACAGCGTTTGAAGGAGGTAGCTGTGTTTAATGTAAGATTTTTAGCCCTCAATTACCCACACAAATATATCTGCATACGTGTCGGTACCCTCTAATTTGGGAAACATCAAGAATTTATGGTTCTGCCCTTGTAACAGTCCCCCAGCAATTTATGGGCACTGGTAGAACTTTTTATTATGTCTTTATGATGTTTTTTCACCTGGCATGCATCTTAGATTCCATGTGGTTGATTCTGTTATCTGTGGTTGAAAGACATTACAGATAACAAAGTGCACTGTATTAAAGGCAGGCTTCTGGTTTCCTTTCCCTTTCTCTTGCTTTTTTTCTTTTAATTTAGCAGACATTTTTTAGCATCTGGTCCTCATCTCATTAATCAGACTCGACCAGGTGTTTTAGGGTGGTGACAATGGGAGTGCTTAGCCCCTCTTTGTTGGCCCTCATGGGCCACCGTTGCTGGTTTCCATCCCCCTTCCTTGGCGTAATGTTGCCTGAGAACAGAAACCCAATGGCCAAAGTGGACCTTTTTTGTGCATGAGTGTGTGTGTGCGCGTGCGTGCGTGCGTGTGTGTGTGTGTTAAACGCACTTAAGCAATTTTAACAGGAGGAAAAAGAAAAAAAGTGAACATTAAACTGAAAACTCTTATTGTAAGTTAAAATTCTCTTCTGCTTTCTGCTAACACAGACCATGTGTTTTTGCATAGTTGTGCAGCGTGTGCTTGTTTTCTCAGCACCACTTTTAAGGTTGTGTATAGAAGACACTGGACTATAGACTGTGGGTCTCTGAGGGTCACAGGATGTGACTGCCAGCAGGGTGTCTCTGCGATGTGTTATTTGTCATTTGTTGTGTATTTCTTCCAGAGAAGGTAGCATGATTGCTGGCATGGCTGGGATTGATGTCCCTGTGTCCCTATTTGAGATCAGCCATCCTTTCCATTTAATTATTTTCCTCATCTTCATTGACTACTCATTTTTTCTTTTGTTCAGGAGATACAGGGCAAGTCACTTCATTTTTCTGGCCTCAGTTTCTTTATCTGTAAAATAAAGGGGGTTGAATTTGCTAGTCTCTAAACTCACTTTCATTGTAGAAGCCTATTAATTTTTATGATGAGAATTGAGGAAGGATTGGGCTTTGTACTGTGAACAGTTTCCTAAAAATGATTCAGTCTTGTCTTTTCTCACATTCTGTTCTGAATGTGTGGGATTGTCCCTTCTTCTCCAGTTGTCTAGAACCTAAACTTTTGTTCCTGTTTCTTGTGGTTCACCAGGCCAAAAAAGAATGTATGGTTTTTCCATAGACATACATGAAATATTATGAAGAGATTGGCATATTAGCATTGTTTTACTTTACCTGTCAGCTAATATTTGTCATAGATCACCTTAATCTGAATTAAAAACTATGGCCTGGCCTTTGTGGCTCAGTGATGGAGCATTGACGTATGCACCAAGAGGTTGCTGATTAGATTCCTGGTTAGGGTACATGCCTGGCTTGCAGACTCGATCCCCTGTAGACGGTGTGCAGGAGGCAGCCCATTGATGTTTCTCATTGATGTTTCACTCTCTCTCTCAAAATAAATAAAACATACAAAAAACAAAATAAAACTATACATATGTATTTTTTAGCATGATTAGGTGTTTGTATTACATGGTAAAAACAAGAAGTATCTGAATTCATGAAAGTTGAGAGAACTATCAACATTTATTCTGATGAGCTGTAGGAAATTAGCCAAACAGATAACTCCAAGGGCTATTTACTTTCCTGTGTCCACTCAAAAAGTTCAGGGGTGGAATGCCCATCTGGGGAGTTATATGTCCAGTTTTAGGTAACGGGGGAATTGTACTTATGGACTTGCACCACGTCTTCAGGGGGCTTGCAGTCGAACCAGGAATGCAATACAGGGCTGACATCTCTCAGAAGTGTTACTGTGCAATTCTTAAAGCATGCACATGTGTGGGGAAAGAGTCAAGAATGCATGTGTGAAGTGGCGGTTAAGTAGGGAAAATGTCAAGTCCCAAAGTGTGTCTGTCTTGTCAGAGCTGAGGGGACAAAAGGCACTAGGAACGGAGTCACCCTGTAATGAATCCCATGAGTATGTTTGTACTTGAGAAGAATTTCCCCTTAATCCAGTGCTTTTTGCAGTGTTGGCTGCTGTGGTCATTGCGCCCTGGCCTGGCTGGGAAAATGATGGTGATGGCTCACCTTGATTAAGGGCCCATTCTGAGTCAGGCACAATTCTAAGTACTTCTATAGGTAGTAACTTCTTGAACCCTCCAGCAATCCACTGAGAGAGAGGGAAGGAGGGATGTATGTTATGTACAGTTCTCACTACCATTTTGTAGATGGGAAACTGGCTCAGAGCGGTTGGCTAGTAGTTACTCACCTAGTAGGTATTGGGGTCCAAACTCGGCCCCTCATCTTAACCATTCTGCTTTACTCCCTGCATAAGAATGAAGTCACAACCCAGTCTGAGGCCTGTCCACCTATCTGAGGCAGAGAGCACATGGACTGTGTGGCTCTGAGGAAGTCGTTGGCCACTGGAGTTTGTTTCTTTTCTGTAACTTGGACACAGGGTTGTTCTGAGCTCAAATGAGAGGACAGCAATGAAAATGCCCGGCAGAGGACCCGGCACAGAAAGGCAGTCAATACATGTCTGTGTGCCAGGGAATGTGCTTTTCTTAAAAAAACACACACACAAAAAACCCCTCCATTTCTCCTTACCTCTTGCCCTTCCTATCAGCTTGAGTATTTGATGTTTACTTTCTTCCACAATGATGACATGGCAGAAAATAGAAGAGGAGAATCCAACCCTGGCTTTTGATTTCAAAGTTTAGGCCCAAGTATAAGAAAAAAGGTCTGGAAGAATGCGTGATGATAGAAGACCTGCTGATTCTGTCTGCAAACTGGGGAACAATCTTGGGCTCAGGGGAAAGGAGAGGCAGAGGTGAAGAAAAGTGTGGATGCTGGAGGTCCCTGAGAGGGGCTCTGTATCTTAGATAGTTTTGGACTAAAACTTGTTTCTGACATATTAGCTGTTATCATGACCTCAGAGCACTTGGAAGGAGTGGGGTGATCCAAGATGTCTAAACACAGAGGAGGTGAGAGAGGCTTCTTGGAGGAAGGAATGGAATTTGAGCTGAATTCTGAAGGGGGATTGACAGGTGATTTGGATAGTGAAATCTACCAGCTTCAAGCCCATAGACACTGGTTCTTCTAAGTCCGAGTTCACCTCTTGGCTGACTGAATTGATGGTGGTTCCTGTGTGGAGGGAGGAATCTGGTCTGATGTCAAGTTGGAAGAGGTGGGGATGTTGGCAGTGAAGGCAGAGGGCGGGCGGGATGAGGGGCTGAGTAAGCCCAGGAAGGATAGAACCAGCCTGGAGAGTGGATCCTTCTCCTCTCAAATGGCCATCTACATCCCTGCAAGGCCAGGCCACTGGTCTGAGTGTGTACCTGCTCATTTCCCACCTGGATCCCTGAGGGAATAATGGGCCATTGACGTTGTAGCAGAGCCTGCCCTCCTTCCCTGCTCCCACTGCACCCACTGCACCCACATTGGCCCCTATTCTATTGACTTCTGGAGGAACCTCACCGAAGGATTGAAGATAAAATACAGGAGGAGTGAGACAACCAGGATTCTGGTTTCACCTTTATCCCTCAATATGTTGTGGGGCTGTGAGCCACTGTTTCCTTAGTGCTTAAATGAGGCGTTGGACTAAACAATTTCTCAGGTGCCTTTCTGCTCTTACAGCTGTGGACCTGTGATATTTAGAAGGTGGAAACCACGTATCTATTTGTGAATTGGGCCAGCTTGGGGAGGCCTTGGCATGTTGGAGACCAATCTCCTCATCCTAGGAGGGCAGATTTTACCTGTCTGTGTGATGGTTCTCACTGCCTGCCAAATCCTGTAAAAGTAGCCTGTGCTTTGAACCACTTGAACCAGGAATCAGAGGAGAAAGCTGCTTTTAAGCCAGATAGTTCAAGACACTTGAATTGTCATTGTCTTCCTCTCTTCCCTTCATATGAGGCTTTCATCTTCCAAACCCCATAGGCTAAGAGCTCCCTACAGTAGAGTAGTAGGTCTTCTGTTTTCTGGGCCAAGAACTGGAACTTCATGTTAAATCCTGCTCTTCCTCTTCTGTTTTTCTCTGCAAGCAGCTCACTATTCCCTGTCTGTCTACAAGTACCAAATCCTAGCTTGCTCTGAAGTTTGGAGAAGAGAGAACTATTGCTTCTGGAAGTTCTTTACATTCCCTAGGGCTGTGGTCGGCAAACTGCGGCTCTCGAGCCACATGCGGCTCTTTGGCCTCTTGAGTGTGGCTCTTCCACAAAATACCACGGCCTGGGCGAGTCTATTTTGAAGAAGTGGCATTAGAAGAAGTTTAAGTTTAAAAAATGTGGCTCTCAAAAGAAATTTCAATCGTTGTACTGTTGATATTTGGCTCTGTTGACGAATGAGTTTGCCGATCACTGCCCTAGGGGATGGAGGGTTCTGTCACATACCTGGTTTATAGTAGGTTCTCACTTCGTATAAGACTACCACTACCACCATCTCTACACGCCCACCAGTTTGGACAAGTATATTGATATTACTGTCTCTGCAGAATGGGCACAGCGCAATAGAATGGCGCCTCAGAGCTCTGACTTCCACTTTCCATCTCTCTGATTGCCTATGGTATGAAGTCATGTTACATGTTATGCTTACTTCAGAGCACTAGGAGGGTGTGGGGTGATCCTACTGGTGCATGGGATTGAAAGGATAGATATTGGCGGTCAAGCAGAAGTATATTCACAGTTAATAGTTCTCTCTCCATGACTCAATTTGAAGCATTTTTTTTCTTTTCCAGCTGATGGAGTATGGCTCAGTGCAGACTATTATTTTGACAATTTTGCTCCAGGAAAAGCATTAGTAACTTATAAATAAAATACACATAAAAATAGGAGAAGTCAAATATAGGTTTATTGACAACAAAGGCACTATGAATGTTGGAACGGGCTGGTTTGAAGTGGAGTTAGTTTTTGTTGCTGATTTATGTGCTGTGTGTTTTAGGAGGACTACAGTTGTGAGGGCGAGTTGTGAGGGTTCTTGGGAACTGGCAGCTGGGAAGGAGCAGAACTGGTTTGAGTCTGAGTTCCCAGAGGAACCACATGGGAGGGAGGGGGGAAAGGGTGGAGAGGCCGGAGGAGGAGGAATGATTTGCATCTCTCTCTGTGCTTGATGGTTGTGTATTTAAGCAAGAGTGCACTGCCAGGAAATTGAGAAAGTAAGTGTGTGTGTGTGCTTTATGTCAAGCATAGCTCATTTAAAGTATACCTGTGTGGACATGAGGGTTTGCAGAAAACTGTTATTTATTTCTTTTGAATTTACCCTACTTGTTAAACAAAATTTGACAGATGGTTTGCAACAAGAGTGAGACTATTACATAGCCAAGTTTTATCTTGACCATATCAGTTGTTATGTGGAAAAGGGGGTTTTCTTGGTTGGTGGAGTTTGATTCCTTTCCTATGGAGACAATCAGATTCATTTAACTGGAAAATTAAGAGAATAGTAAGTTCATTTTCTGAGTCTCACCACATGGGGTAGTTGCTTGTTGAAGCTTTTCACCAGGGCCCATCTGATTCGGAGGTCTGTGAAATGTTTTATGACAAATGTGAAATAACTGCGATCCTTAAGTTTTTATTTTTATTTTTAACCAGTACAAGAAACTTCAGGGTTAATTTTACTTCTCATTTCAGGTTTCCTTATGTTCATGCTCTCTCTCTTTCTCAATCTTTCTCTTGTATGTGTGCTGGCTTCGTTTCTCCCCCTATCCCACCCCCCATATTTATTGAGATAATTGACATAATATTGTGTAAGTTTAAGGTTACAACAGGGTGGTTTCATGGCTTTTTTCCATGCAGATGCCATGTTTTTGTCACGACACAAATATCTCCATGGAGAACGTCCACTAGCAGACGTTCTCCATGGAGAAGGTCCACGTGCTTTTCTATGTGTTGGTGACTGTTTGGTAAACTGCAGGAGGGCTGGGTATGTTAGTTTGCTATTGCTGGTGTAACAAATTACCACACGCTTGGTGGCATAAAATAACACAAACTTATTATCTTATTGTTTGAAGGTCAGAAGTCCAAAATGGGTGTTCCTGAGCTAAATCAAGGTATCAGTAGGGTTACGTTCCTCTTAGAAGCTCTGGAGGAGCATCTGTTTCCTTACCTTTCCAGCTTTTAGGGCCCACATTCCTTGGCTTATGGTCCTTCGTTGCTCTGATCTCTACTTCAGTTTTCACATCTTTTCTCTGGCTCTGATCCTTGTATTCCCACTAACAAAGGACCCTGGTGCTTACATTGGGCACATCCATGATAATCTCCTCATTGCAAGATCCTTAATTAATCACACCAGCAAAGTCCCTTTTGCCATGTATGGTAACATTCACAGGTTCTAGGGAGGAGGACGTGGACATTTTGTGGCATTATTTTGCCTACAACAAAGGATGAGAAGATGTCAGGTGGTTAAAGTGGATCTGTTTCTCTTGGTAGTTTTCTAAAGAACCTTCTAGAATCACCTTAACTTTTGTTATAATTAAAGATAATTATTTATTCTTGTTTTTAGGGTTTTTTCTTTGTTCTCCAGAACATAAACTATACAACTTAGTTTTACAGTACTCCTGCCTGTAGTGCAATGGATTCAAAGGCAACACCCTTTTACCTCATTGCCCCGCCCCCCTCCACCCCCTGCTCCTTCTTGGTTCCAAGGAGAAGATTCTACCACTTTTCTGAATATATTCCTTTTGTTAATTTATTTAAAAAAATAAACCTAACAACCAAGCTCCAATGTTGTAGGTCACCCTGTCTCTGGTGTGGGGAAGATCAGTGTCTTCACCTGGAAGGGTGGGAGCAGATGGTCCTTTCTAGTGTCTGTTCAGAATATGAAGGGGTCAGAGTGGCTGGGCCTGAGAGAGGTCCTGGTGAGGGTGATGGGGTTCTGAGGAAATTTAACAGTTTCTATTCTGAGCATTTTTACCATCATTATTCTGAACTCTATATCAGATAAATTTCTTATCTTCATTTCATTTATTCTTCTGGAGAATTCTCTTATTCTTTCATTTGGGGGTTGTTTCTTTGTCTCCTCATTTTGGCTGCCTGTTTGGGTTTGTGACTATGTATTAGGTAGATCTGCTATGCTTCTCACTCCCTAGTGCAGGAAGTGTCAAACACTATTTCTGACTAATTAGATCAGGCAAAGACTCAAAACCTCCAGAGACCACTTCTACCTAAAGACTGATAGGATTCCATCTTGAATAGCCCTCAGGTAATCATCTATAGGTTTGATGAGACTTTTTTTTTTTTTTCAACAGGGTGGGACAATTGCTTCTGCCTGGAGGCTAATTGTTAGTCTCTTAATGGGCCTCAGAAACTCCACACTGTGGGGCAAGGTGTTTTCCAATAGGGTGGGTCAACTGTCTTCTCCACAGGCAAAGTTGCCTATATAGCAAATGACCTCCACAGTGTGAGGGAATGACTCAGCACAGGAAACCAGGGTGTATGCTTTCTGAGCTCTAACCCCAGAGCCCCTGATCCTGGCTTCTGCTTACTCAGTTCCAGTTCACTCTGCCCTTCGTCAGAGCATAAGGTGAGTTCCTCCACAAGGAATTTTGTGGGTTGGCCCTTTAAGAGGGTGCCTGCATTTCCAGCTGTCTCTCCCTGACAGACAGCAATGCCACTGCTTTTCACAGCCAGACGTTATGTGGGTACCTTTCTCAGTTCTGGTGCTCTCTGCTGGGGGGCCCAGCTTGGGGATTAGACCCCATAGTTCTCAGTGGCAACCCCCCACAGCTGAGATATCTCTATGAAACTTCAGTTGCTATCTGTGGGAGCCAGGCCAGCCCTTTTGCACCTTTGCCCCTTCTACCAGTCTCTATGTGGTCTTCACTTTTCGTCCTCAGTTATCAGGGTTCTCTCCAGTGAGTCTTCTGTTGATTATTCAGGAAGTTTTTCTGTATTTTAGTTGTAATTCCAGTTTGGTCCTGGCCTGGGACTGTGTCTGTGCAGTATCCACTTACTCCACTGCCATCTTAAATCTCTCAACAATTTCTATTCTGGATAACAGAAAAAAAGCAAAGGAAGTCCATTAACTGAGTGAATAAACAGAAATAGTATGTCCATATAATGGAATATTATTCAACACTAAAAAGGAACAAAGTGCTGACATATGATACAACAAAGATGAATCTTAAAACATAAGTTAAGTGAAAGAAGCTAAGTACAAAAGATCCCATTTTATATTCCATTCAAATGAAATATTCCAGAATAGGTAAATCCATAGAGATGGGAAGCACATCAGTGGTTGTCAGTGTCTGGGATGAGGAGAGTGAGTGACTGCTTAGTCAGTATGTAGTTTCTTTTTAAGATGATGAAAATGTTTTGGAACTAGATGGGAATGATGGCTGCACAACAGGGTGAGTATACTAAATGCTACTGAATTGTTAACTTTAAAACGGTTAATTTTATATAAGTGAATTTTACTTGAATTAAGAAAAAAGACTTCAGCTTTCTGATCTAACATGTAATAAGCTTGGAAGCCCACTACATTCTAACAATAAGTAAAAAGCTGAACAAATTGAAAAATCTATAAGAGAACAAACTGCTGCCCCTCAAATTGGAGAGACTGACATACCTCAATGCTAAAAGGCCATATCTGACAAGCGCACAGTTAACATCATAACTCAACAGTGAAAGGTTGAAAGCTTTCCCTCTAAGATCAGGAACAAGACAAGGATGCCCACTCTCACCACTTCTATTCAATGTAGTACCGGAAGTCCTTCCCAGAGCAATTAGGCAGGAAAAAAATAAAAGGCATCCAAATCAGAAAAGAAGAAGTAAAATTTTCTCTGTTTGCTGATGACATGATTTTGAAGGAATGAATTAAGGTAAATTTTTCTTATTCTTACTTGATCTAACTGATAATAGTAGTTTGGTCAAAATAATAGCAGCAACACTGTATTGAACTACTGATATCTATGTATCTATCTATCTATCTATCTATCTATTTGCTTATGAATAAATGAAATGAGAGCAATGATAGAAGGGATGGAAGGGAGGAATTAAAATTAATTTTTACTATAAACTATGTGCACTACTTGTGAAGTGGTTTAGTGTTATTTGAAAGTGGACTTGGATTAGTTATAAATGTATATTGCAAATTCTAGGACAACTACTAAAAAATGTAAAAAAAAGTAAAACTGATATACTAAGAAAGAACAAATGGAGTCATACAAATGCTCAATTAAAACCATAAAAGGCAAAAAAGAAAGGAAGACAAAGCACAACAAATAGAAAACAATAACAAATATGGTAGATATTAATCTGACTACATCAGTAATCACTTTGAATGTCAGGGTCTAAATGTACTGATAAAAGCCACATTATTTGAGTGGATCATAAAGCAAGACTGAATTACATGTAGTCTATAAGGAACTCACTTTAAATATAAAGGCACATATAGATTAAAAATAAATGGTTGGAGAAAGACATACCAAGGTAACACTAATCGAAAGAAAGCAAAAGTAGCTGTATTAATTACAGATGAAGACTTCAGAGTAAGGAATAAAAAGGGATAAAAATTTTTAGAGATAAAGAGGTGCATTACATGATGATAAAGGGATCAATTCTCCAAAAAGACATTACAGTCCTTAATGTGTATGTGCCTACAATAGCATCAAAATATGTGAGTTAAATATTGATAGAACTACTAGTAGAATCTGAAATTAAAAACACAATAATATTTACATTAGTATCCCCCAAATGAAGTAGTTAGATATAAATCTAACAAAATATGTACAAGATCTATCTGAGGAAAGTTATAAAACCATGAGGAAAGATATTAAGAACTTAATGGAGAGAGATTACATGTGTATGGATAGGAAGACTCAATTTTGTCAAGATGTCAGTCTTCTCAACTTGATCTATGGATTCAGTGCAGTCCCAATAAAAATCCAATCAAGTTATTTTGTGGATGTCAACAAATTGATTCTAAAGTTTATATGGACAGGCGAAAGACCTAACACAATATTGAAGGAAAAGAACTTATTACAAAGTTACAGTAATCAAAACAGTATTATATTGGCCAAAGAAAGATCACTGGAACAGAATAGAGAGCCCTGAAAAAGACCCACACAAATATTCTGATCTTTGACAAAGAAGCAAAGGCAACACAGTGGAGCAAAGGTAGTCTTTTCAACAAATGGTGTTGGAACAGCTGGATATCCACAAAAAATGAATCTAGACCTTTTGCCCTTCACAAAAATTAACTCAGAGTGGATCATAGATCCAAGTATAAAATGCAAAACTATGAAACTCCTAGAAGGAAAAAACCCAGATGATCTTGGGTTTGGTGATAAATTTTTAGATACAGCACCAAAGACATATCTGTGTAAGAAATACTTGAGAAGCTGGACTTTATTAAAATTAAAAACTTCTGCTCTGCAAATGACAATGTCAAGAGAATGAGAAGACAAGCCACAGACTGAGAGAAAATATGTGCAAAAGACATTTGACAAAAGACTGTTGTCCAAAGTGCACAAAGAACTCTTAACACTCAACAATGACAAAACAAGTTGATTAAAAAATGTCCTGAAGACCTTAATAGACACTTCACCAAAGAAGATATTCAGACGTGTGTGACCCTGTGAAAGGAGAGGCTCTATGTGGCTCAGAGTCTGTAATCTCCTGAACACAATGTTGGACTGGGAGGGCCATAGAGGTCATCTGGTTTAGTGTTTGGGGATGCAGAAGCCTCCATGCAAAGACCATGAAAGAGCAAAGCAGCTTTGTGGAAGATAATGAGGAATAGCAGGGGTAATGTAGAAGGATTAAAAAAATGACTTAAAAATGCTATGTAGGCGAATTCTAGAGAAGGAAAATGGAACACTAAGAGGTGAAACAAGAGGTGAAACAAATTGTCTGAATCACCTAGCTCATGAGTGGCAGTGGAGACCTGGTTGCCCAGACCTACTGAGTGCCAGACCCTCCTTGTTTCTTCTACACCAGGGGATTGTTGGTGTTGTAGAGCAGTGGCCAGGCCTTATATTACCTTGAGGCTGAACGTAGAGGAGTCGTTTACTAAACACTAACTGAATTACAATGAAACAAAAGTTGAAAGAGTGTGTGGAAGGGTGGAGAGAAGGTTGAAGTTCTGGGCCAAGAGAGACACAGAGACAGCTGAGTGAGTGATCTCAGGTCCTGAAAGTGTTATTGAGAGAGGAGGCTGGAGGGTTTTCCCTTTAGCCTGCCCACTAGAGAAGGTGGCTCTGAGCTGAGCACAGGTGCTTGGGTGCATGTGGTTGGTACAGAAGGTATTTGAACATTATTCGGAAGATGTGCATTCTTGTCGCAACTTTGCCTCCTCCCAGGAGTGCAATGTTGGGCAATCCCTTCTCCTCGTTGAACCTTAGTTTTATCACTCATAAATATGAGCTTATGATGCTTGCCTTCTTTTGTCATGAGGGTGTTGGAAAGCAAACAAGGTTACACGGGTAAAATAGCTTCATAAACTATAAAGTGCTATCTACCTATAAGCTGTTACTTCTGCTACTGGCTCTCCCTGGGTGGAGGGCCTGTGAGGACAGGCGCACGAGCGTGTGTGCATGTGTTCTCCTGGAAGAGGCTGTGTCTCACCCAGGGCATCCTTCTTTCAAGCCTTTCTGTAATTACATGGTGGCTTATGAGAGTGTTGGTGCTAAGCTTGCTGAGTAACCGGTAATTACTGTAGGAGAAAAAGAGCTTGAACAACGGGATGCCCAGTTCCACTGCCCAGGGGCCTCTATGTGAACTGTTGTAATTGTTTTCTTTAATTTCATCTAAAATGGGAACAAAGAGCATTCATTTGCACTTGAAACACACATAGCTGGGTGCTGTGCAGGGACTGTGGTATGGAGATCTCCCCCCAATCTCTACCTATGGCAGGTAATAACTGAAGTGACCATATAATTTATTGTTCAAACTAGGACACTGGTGAAATGAAAGTGGGAGATCTTAATTATTATTCTGGGAAGATAAGCATAATCCAGGACTATCCCAGGTGGGATGTGTGGGCAGTCTAGCAATAACACCTGGGCATCTTGGCCCAGTGTCCCATCCAGGGCAGGTTGGGTGATAGCACAGTTAGCTCCTAGTCTCCTTGCTCTCTACCTCCTTTTTTTCTGGCATCTCTTCTTCAATTTGCTCCTTCCTGAGGCACTGGTCCCCTTAGTGTGTAATATAAGGTGAGGCGTCACTCCAGTTTATAATTTTCATGTAAAAGAAGCACCTGAAAACATAGAATTGGAAGATTCAGGATGCCAGCAGTCCAGGGCTTGCTTTGAATAGGCCTCTTTACTTCTCCGAGCCTTGGTTTTCTCATCTGTGTTATGGGGATAAACACACCAGCTTCATGTGGTTGCTGTGCAGATCAAACAAAAGAATGTATGTGAAAGTGATTCATCACTAATGAAGGGTTAACGAAAATGTAAATTATTATTAGTAAGATTATGAATGAGGAGGCTGGGACATTGCAATATAAAGAATGAATTTATAGTAGAATTTCTAACCTCAGGGGAAGAGACATTTTATGGAGATTGGTCTTTTGGAAGGCCCTAAATTTACATCACATAGGCATTTTTCCATTTAAATAACTGACCATAAAGTGCAGTGGATTGTGGAGACAGAAATTTATAAGCTTGAATCTGTTCTCTCTCTAATTGTATAACTCAGGGCAAGATTTTCAACTTTTCTTTGGGTTCTTCATCTGTATAATGGGAATTAAATACCTGTAATTCAGGACCCTGTTGATAATTGTGTGAGAGAATACTTACAAAGCACTTACTATGGTGGCTCATATAGAGACTCTCAGAACATTAGACATTGCTTTCTCTTTTTTTTCTGCTCTCCCAGGGTTATAGAAAATGGGAAATTGGTAAATATGGATGGAATTCTCTTTGTAGATGGCTTTCCCCTTATCACCGAGGCCTCTGTAGTTGTTAGATGAAGACCTATTGGAAACCTTATTCCAAGGAATTCAGAACAGAGAAAAAAGAAGATGAATTAATAAGAAATTAGGCAGAAACTTGACTATTTTTAATCTTATTTTTTGTTGTATTTTTTTTTCTGTCTTTTTCTTAATTTAATTCCAGCCAGCCAGCCAGCCTTTGTTAAATACTTGCGATGTATAAGTCAATGGGAGGAGACATAAAGACTGGGAACTAGAGCTTTTATGTATAAGATGGTTGAGCCTTGGCTATTGGGGCTTAGTGGTGGTAAGTATTAATCAGGACTCTTAGGTGCAAGTGACTAAAAACCCAACATAAAATTGCAAAAGCCATAGATAGAATTTATTGGCTCATGTAGCTGGATACAGAGGTTTGGGTGATGCTTTTTACCTTCCCTCAGAGCCCATTGACAAGTCTGCAGACCACCCATGGTTTGTAGCATTCACACTATGATTCTCTGATATTTCTGTTTCATTGGAAAGGAAAACACATTTCTGGCCTTCAGAGCCCATTTGGTTACCACTCAGCAGCCATTATTTGCTCCCACCTACAGGGCTGAATCAGAATGATGGGCAAGACATAAGTGCCTTTTGTGTGGAAGTCTGAGAAGGTGTGTGAGCCCAGGCTCATCATGCCAAGGGTACTAAAATTCTGCAGCAGTTTGGAGTATGCATTTTATTATGACCTGGGCTATTTATCTTCTACAGTTGAAAATCGAAATGCCTCAGATTAAATCCAGTATGAAGGGTTCTCAATGGGTTGGCTAGTGCAAACAGTTTAACTTGACTTGTTATGTATCTGGAGAGGGTTTTTATTTTTACGTTTTTTTAGTAAAGGTCCTATAAGCAAATAAGCTCTTTACAGTCTGACCCCAGATGCCTTTTTTGCCTATGAAGTAGTTCATTATAAACTGGCCTAGCTGGTCTCCTGACTATCCTCTAAACATATTTGTGTTTTCCTGTGTTTATCTCATTTATGACTCAACTAACTAGGAAAATATTTTTTAAGTTATTTCTTACCCAGCTCCTATTGCAGTCTTTTATAATATCCACAGCTACAACCCTTTCCTTTGATCTCTATGGCATATATTGTTTGAGATATTCTGACCATAGTAACTTATTGCATGCTGTAGTTTTCTTTCCTTGATTAAAAAAAAAAAAATCCCAACTTGATTGTAAACTCCTAGAAGTAGGATATGGCCTTACAATGCTTTGTATTTTCCATCACCCTTTTAAATGTGTTTTTAAAATTTTAAATGATTTTTTATTTTTTAATTACAGTTGACATACATTATTATATTTCTTTCAGGTGTACACCCCACTGATTAGACATTAAATAACTTACTAAGTGATCATCCAGATAAATCTTGCACCCTTATAACACCAAACATAGTTATTAGAATATTATTTACTATATTTCCTATGCTATATTTTACATCCCCGTGACTATTCTGTAATTATCAATTTGTACTTAATCCCTTCACCTTTTTCACCCATCTCCCCAACCCCCCTCCCATCAGGCAACTGTCAAAATGTTCTCTGTATCTTTGAGTCTGCTTCTTCATTTATTATTATTTTTTTAAGATTCGGTTGTTGATAGATATGTATTTATTGCCACTTTATTATATTCATATTTTTAATCTTTTCTTAAAGAAGAACATTTCATGTAATAACGGTTTAACATTTAACATTTTATGTAATAACGGTTTTGGTGAACTCTTTCAGCTTTTAATTGTCTGGGAAGCTCTTTATATGTCATTCTATTCTAAATGATAGCTTTGCTGGATAAAATAATCTTGGTTTTAGGTCCTGGCTTCTCATCACTTTGAATATTTCTTGCCAATCCCTTCTGGCCTGCAAAGATTCTGTTGAGAAATCAGCTGACAGCCTTTTGTGAGCTCCCTTGTAGGTAACTGCTTTTTTTCTTGCTGCTTTTAAGATTCTCTCGTTTTCTTTAACCTTTTGCATTTTAATTATGTGTGTCTTGGTGTGGGCCTCTTTGGGTTCATCTTGTTTGGGACTCTCTGTGCTTCCTGGACTTGTATGCCTATTTCCTTCACCAGGTTAGGGCAGTTTTCTGTCATTATTTTTCAAATAGGTTTTTAATTTCTTGCTCTCTCTCTCCTTTTGGCAACCCTGTAATGCAAATGTTGTCACAGAGGTTCCTTACATCATCATAATTTTTTTTTAAATTCTTTTTTCTTTTTGCTGTTCTGTTGGGCTGTTTTGCTTCTTATATTCCAAATGACTGATTTGATTCTCAGCTTCATCTACTATTTTTTTTCATCTACTCTACTATTGATTCCCTGTAAATTATTCTTCATTTCAGTTAGAGAACCCTTCATTTTTGACCTTTTTTATGGTTTCCAGGTACTTTCTTATGCTGTTGAAGTTTTAAGTTCAACTATTTTCTGCCTAAATTCAATGAGCATCTTTATAACCAGTGTTTTGAACTCTGCATCTAGTAGATTGCTTGTCTTCATTTTGTTTAGTTTTTTTTTTCTTTTTTTCTGGAGATTTGTTCTTTCATTTGGGAAGTGTTTCTTTGTCTCCTCATTTTGGCAACCACCCTGTGTCTTTTTCTATATATTAGGCAGAGCTACTATGTCATTTGGGCTTGGTAATGTGGCCTAATGTAGTAGGTGTTTTGTAGGGTCCAGTGGCACAGCCTCCCTAATCATCCAAGCTGTGCAATCCAGGTGCACACCCTCCCCCACTCCATGTGGGCTGTGTAGATCCTCCTCTTGTAGTTGAACCTTAATTGCTGTCAATGGAAGGGATTTACCCCCAGGCTGATCCTCTTCAAGGACTGGATATGACCACCAAGCATCATGAAGTATCAGCTGTGCAGGAATCCACCCCACAGAGCAGGATTTACTTCTGTGGGGGCTCTGGTGGCTGCTGAGTTGGCCCCTGGAGTGTGTCACTATGGAGGTGGTTGGATGGTGTTTAGATATGGTCTGAAGCTGTCCACCAGGTGTGTTGGCTCTGGGGCCTCCTGGGAAGTATAGGCCAAGGTCAGCTGCTGCCTGTGTTCTGAACAGGGTCAGCTGGACAGAGCTACAAAGTGATCTGCAGATGGCTGCTACTTATGCTGGTCTTGGAGGTGTCCAGACAAGACCAAGTTGTGAACCAAGGCTGGCTGCTGCTAGTGCTAGGCATGGGGCCACTTAGCAAGAGGTACAGGGCACACTGAGGCTAGACGCTGCTTGTTTGAGAGGCTTAAGGAGAATCTAAAGCAGGGGTCCTCAAACTTTTTAAACAGGGGGCCAGTTCACTGTCCCTCAGACCATTGGAGGGCCGGACTATAGTTTAAAAAAAAACTATGAACAAATTCCTATGCACACTGCACATATCTTATTTTGAAGTAAAAAACCAAAACGGCAAAAACACCCACATGTGACCCATGGGTCGTAGTTTGAGGTTGCCTGGTCTAAAGCATGAGTCAAGACAGACTGTTTGTATGGAAAAGGCACTGGAAACAGCTTGGGTGGGCCTGCAAATTTGGTGGGCAGGGTCTCAGGGAATCACCAGGGTGGGGCAAACAACGATAGCCAGGTTGATGGAGATTCAGATATGGCATTTGCCTGCTGTCCCTCCAACATGCTGGTAAAAAAATTAGTTATTTATTCATTTGAGAGAGAAAGGGATAGATAGATAGATAGATAGATAGATAGATAGATAGATAGATAGAGTGAACGCATTGATTTGTTGTTCTTATTTATGCATTCATTGGTTGTTTCTTGCATGTGCCCTGATTGGAGATTGAACCTTGGTATATTGGGATGATGCTCTAACCAACGTAGCCAGGGCCTATCCCTCCTGAATTTTATCTGCCACATGTGTATTTGGGACCAACTTCTTCTGCATCTCTGCCCCTTTTACCAGTCTGGATGTGGTGGCTTCTTTAAATCTCTAGTTGTAGGACTTCTATTCAGCTAGATTTAAGGCAGTTTTGAATGATAGTTGTTCTGTAGTTTAGTTATAATTTTGATATTGTTGTGGGAGGATGTGAGTATCACATTTAATTACAGCACATTCATGTTACTTGAACATATACATAGTAGATTTCGAGATATTCCTCATCCCCATCCAGCATTCTTCACTGCTTGGCTCCTGGGACTGTGGTAGTCAGGCCTTTGCCCCAAAGCAAGGGTTGAGAACACACCAGCTGAAGAAGAGAACTTGAAGTTCCTCAATTAAAATGGTCAAGCCAGATCATCCTTGAGTAAAGCTCCAGATAAAAAGCCCTCCTCATTTTCAGAGATTCCAGTCAGTTTTTAGTTTTTCATTCCTAATTATGGACCAAAATCTAAGGACTTCTGTGAGAAGTCTCAAACATAAAAGAAAGAAGTCAGACTAAACAAGAAAGAAACAAACTTGATTGAATTATGGACTATGCTAAGAAAAGAAAGCGTAAGAGAAACATCTTGTTATTAATACCCTTAGACAAAAGAAGGTAATATCCTGAAATAAGAACAGGATATCATAGAAACAGTCTGTGGAGAATATAAAGAGCTCTTGAAAGTTAAAAACAGGAAGCAGAAATAAAAAAATCTATGGAAGGTAATTTTCCTAGAAAATAGAATAAGAAAAGGCAAAGAGATGAAAATAGGAGAGGAAAAAAAATTAAAGGAAGAGCTTAAGAGGTCCCATTCACATAATTAGAGCTCCAGAGAAAAAGGGATAGAAGCAATAAATGATTTTTTTCAAGAAAATTTCACAGAACCAAATAATATATAACGTTCCAGATTGAAAGATTCCACTGAGCACCTACCATAAAAATTGACTCACACCACTACACATGAATGTGAAATTTTAGAGTATTAGACACTGGAAAAGCATGTCACACATAAAAATCAGGGCTCAGAGGGTTCCAGACTCCCAAACTGCACCACTGGAAGCTAGGAGATAATGGAGCAATGGCTTCAAAATTCTGAAAGGAAATGATATTTAATCAGGAAGTATGTCATCAGCCAAACAAAATTGAGGGTAAGATGAAGACAAGACTGAGGGTAGATGAATTAGGTCTGGAAATTCTCAAAAATCTTACCATCTCAGGAAACTCCTGGAGGTGGTGTTGCATCAAAACAAGAGCGTAAACAAGAACGAGGAAGATGTCCATCACCATGGAGAGGGAGAGGGCATCTCCAAGGTGATGGACAAGGAAGATCTCAGAATGGCAGCTGGGCACCAGGGGAGGGCCATTAGCCTGAGTGGTCAGGGGAGAAAACTTCCAGAGAGACTTCTCCAGGATGATAAATATGCTATACTATCTGATGCATCTGGATATTTTGAGAGGAAGCTTTAAAAATTGGCTAGAATTTGGTATTGAACTATTGGTAGATAATTGTTAACTCCTGGGAAAAGAGAAAATATACAGAAAGAAAAAAATATTTTTTCTACATCTTACACGATTATCGCATGAAGAATATTATTATGAACACAAAATATGGCCTAACTCAAAGTACAATATGACTATATTGGAAAAACGGAGGGGCAAATAGGCAGAGTCTGTGTATAGGAAGAATAGGAAGAGTGAGCTATACTAGGAAATCAATAGATAATGCCTAAAATGGAAAAATCAAGAAATAGCACTTGCTTGTAAATTAGAAACATGGTGAAAGGAGAAATAAGAAAAAAAAGGACTATAGATTTGTTTTTGAAACAAACCATGGGGAACTTTTTGATATTTTATATATCTATACATTTGAAAAATATAAGAACCCAAACTTAAAAACCTTAAGGAAAACATGCCTGTGAGATTATGGGTATTTACTTCTGTTTCTTTATACATTTCACGTATCTAAAAATTTCTATAATGATTATATTCTTTTAAAATGTTAAAGTATTGATTAATGAGAATGATGCATGGGAATTCTTGGTGAGTCTCCATGGAGTCAGGCTCTGCTTGTGACTCTCCCAAGGGAGGAGTTGTTAATTGCACCACAGAATTGCAGGAATTCAAAGACAGAAATGTGTACAGCACCTCGGGTCCTTTGACAAGTGACCGGACGCCTGTAAGGTCTTTCCAGAATGAAGGGACCCGCTTTTTGCCCCTTCCCCACTGCTGACCTCAGTGTTGACTCATCCCCGATGTTTCCTGGCTGTGAAAGGCACCCCCCATTCCTCACACTGGTTGCTGTGCCAAGCTGTGTGTATTTAGCTCCTTTAGAATCTTGCCTCATAAATCAGCTGGCCTCACTTCTCCACTGTGGGAACAGCTTTTCTCTGCATTCCCTCCTATTAGACACTTGGTTTCAGGTAATGGCTTACTGAGACTGGGAAATAACACGGGGCTACAGGGAGCAAAGAGTAAGCGTTCCTCTCCTCTGTATTCCCGAGTGTTTTTATTAGAAGCAGAACCTAAAGGGGGCATCAAGGGTTTATCCTTTAGAAAGTCTCAAATAAACCATTGGTGTGGCACTCAGGTTCCTTTCATTGAATTTGGTTACCAGTCTCTTTTCATCACTATGGGTTTTGGTAATAAATATATTTCAATGTTAGCAATCTCAACGAGATTATCTGTACTTTATTGAATATTGACTATACGAGGCTGTGTTACATATATCATCTTTAATCCTCACAACAGTCCTGTAAATTAAACATTGTCTATTTCACATCTGAGAATATGGAGGCTTAGTAAGGTCCGTTCTTGCACTGGACACATCTATTGAGGTTACCCATGAGCCCTGTCCTCATGGAGCTCACCAGAAGGCGAATAGACAAGTCAATAGCCAGATATAATGCAGTGTGATAAGTGCCAGGGTGCAAAGTGGTACAGGAATCTGTGGGTGCAGCAAAGAGAGCAGTTAACATAGTCAGGAAATCAGGGAAAACTTGCTGGACAATGGAGTTGAGTCCTGAAGGATGATGAGTTATCCTGAAAAAAAAGGGAGGGCAATTGGGCAGTGGAAACCATGTGAGCAAAGGCCCTGGAAAATAGAATATAGAACTAAAGTTTTCCTTCTCCTTTCAGAGACTCCTAGTGATGTGGCTTTAGAAAGGGTCAGCAAAGGGTATTTATGTGAACACACCCGAGGGTCCCAACAGTCAGACCTTCCCCTCCCCCAGATTCCCACCCTTCTTTGCTCTGTGGTAGATGTTGAGGATGGGGCCAAGAAAAATGCATGATTGCTGGTTTGTTTTGTATGAAGTCTGGTTCCAAGCACTGCAGTCGGTTAAAGAAGAATTATCCTCACCCTCAAGAGGCTCATTCTCTAATGAGAGAGACCAGCCTTAGGGAGCTAATTTTAATACAAGATGAACACAGGCATGTTTGTTGAGTATGTCTTATTGATGAGAGGAAGCAGCTAGCTTATAGTAAGTAGAAAAGAAATGTACTTGGTTGGTAAATCTCAAAATGCATATTCCACCCAGTGAGATTTTATGGAAAGAGAAACCACTTTCAGAACTGTAGAATATTCTGCAATCTTTCAACTGTAAAGGGGGAGGGGCAATAAAACATAGTGGGGGTTTGACTGCATTTAAGTTAATTTCAGGGAAGGCTGAGATGTTCATGTACTACCCTTCATTTTCCTAACAAATGGGCTTCTCACAACATTTTAATGAATATAACACACACAAATGAAATCAACAGCAATTAGAGGTGGAGCAACTCATGGTCCATCCAGATCTACCCCAGGGAAAGGCCAGCAACAGAATCTTGGAAGGGTTTTGTGCAGCAGAAAAAAACACATTGATTTTGTGGGTAGAAAATTCTGAGTTATTTATAAAAGGTCTTACTGTTGGGACCCTTGGGTGTTCACATAAATACCCTCTGCGTCTGAGTAAGACTTTTGGGTTTACTCATACCTGGTGTTTCTCCAACTGGCTTGGTTAAAGCTAGTGTAAATTATAAATTATGCCATTGAACACCTATGTTTTCTTGTCTGTTCGATATAAGGACATCACTCTCTAGAAAACCCTGGGGTGGAAATCTTAGGGAGCTTATTCTCTGATGTCCCAGGTAAACTGGGTGGGATCAGGGCGTTGCAGCAGTCTGCTGCTGAGGAAGCTCTCCCGGCCCCTTTCTGTCACAAGGAGAGTCAACAAAAGTCCATGGAGTACAGCGAAAGTAACCCCTGCTATCAGAAGAGGTAGCTCTTTGGAGGAACTGATTGATAGATGGAGTGTAGTGAAGGGATCATCCTGGAATAAAAAGGCGAATATTATAATAAAATACACATACAATATGTGCGACATAATATCAGGACTCCTATCACAAGGGACAGAAAACCCAACTCAAATCGGCTTCAACAATAAAGGAAATTCTTCGCCTAGGTGTCTGCCTCGGTTTCAGGGTAGGTTGAAAAAGTGGCTTAGCTGATGTCCTCAAGAACCTAGTTTCTTTCTTTCTTTCTTTCTTTCTTTCTTTCTTTCTTTCTTTCTTTCTTTCTTTCTTTCTTTCTTTCTTTCTTTCTTTCTTCTCTTCTCTTCTCTTCTCTTCTCTTTTCTCTCTCTCTCTCTCTCTCTCTCTCTCTCTCTCTCTCTCTCTCTCTCACGCTTTTTTTTTTCCATTCCTCACATCAACAGACAGTGTCCATGATCTCTTAGTCGTCACCATCACAGACCTGCTACACATGTGGCTTAATTTAGTCCTTCACAGAGAACTTGGTAGATGAGGGTGAATCTTTGAAGTGGTTCTGGTGCTCAAATGAGAGGTGCTTGTAATACAAGCCTGTGACTAGTCTGTTCAGTTCAGCAAATAACTATATATCTGTTAGGTGCCCATCATATTTGGTGGGCACTGGCTCTCTGAGACCTCTTATCTTGGGGAGTACTTAAAGAGAAGCTAATAAAAAAGAGTGAAAAAACTTGTACCACTCAACTGGGTGGCCTTTAAAACTGTTCCAGTCGCTTTGATTCTGGACAATTTTATGAGCTTTTTTGGCAAGATGTGGGTGTGTTTTTGTCAGGCGGAGTTCTGGAAGATGACAGTAGTTTCTGATCTTTAGCTTTTAAGTCAAGGACTGCTTTCCAAAATGTGTGTTAGTTCTTGTGGGTGAGCTGACTTTGAGCACCATATCGGGCCATGTACCTAGCCCCAGAATAGCATCTGAATTACTATGTCCCTGTCTTTTTTCCCAACCTGAGATTACTGATGGGCAGAAAATGCTCATAAAACCTTGACACAAACCACAGAATGACTGAATAATTCAAGCTTGAATTTTTTTTGAAGAATTTTGAATCCCAAAATAGGACTCTTAAAGAAATGGACATGTCTTCTTTTTTCCTCCCCTTTTAAACTTAAGTAGACTTACACAGGTAATAGAGGTCATATTTAGGGGAAAGTTTTCTTAGTAAGACCTTAAACTATAACCCCAGGATTTCTCCTTTATCTACATCCTTCATTAAAACACACACACACACACAAAACACAACCCAAACCCCAAATAAGCAAAACCACGTTTACTTGGTGATGTTTCTGTCCACTCTGAAGGAAGTTGGTTATGCCTATGGGAGAAAAACTTTTTGTGAATGTGTCTTTGAATCTTTCACAATTTTTGATAAAAGGCTATTTTTTTTTTGAATTTTGTAAATTAGAAATTCATTTTTGTGATTTTTTCTTTTGCTATTGTTGCTTTCTTTGGCCTATTCTTCAGTGCCTTTTCCTTACCAGGATTGAACTAGGATTGAACTGTCCTCATAGAGATATCACTTGAGTTTTTCTTCTGAGTATTGACACCCCATCAACAACCTTAAATACTCAGTAAGTCTTCTCTGTTCTCTGATTTCTTCCCTAGAATCCCACTTTCAATCCCTGTCTTTGCTTCAGATTCTTTTATTCGTTTTCACTCTAGTCCTCTTTTTACAAAGTGTACTGTCAGCAGTAGCTGAGATTCATTATTTAAGGAATGGATCCCTTACTTGTGAAAGGCAAAAAACCCTCGAGTTTAGATGCTTTCCCATTTTTTATTTTTCCATCTCAATTTATTTTCTGCTCATAGTGCATTATGGGAATAAGATGAACAATGACCAGATCAAAGGTCATTTGGAGGAACCTGAAGTGATCTTGAAGGGAACTTTATCATTCAGTGGTTTTCAAGATGAAATCCTGGAAAAAATTAGGTGTAGCTAAAGAAAAATTAGGCCCATTAAGCATTTTGGATGGAGTTGAAGTGTGCTCAACTTTACCATTGGAACTGGCCTCCCTTAGGTTCCTGGTGCCCTCTGCCCTTGGAGGGACAAACATTGCTATGCTTCTAGGAGGAGGCAGTGTGGTAGAGTGAAATGTGCACCAGATTAGGAGGCAGGAATTAGGGCTGTTCTGATTCCTTTGTGTTACTAAATTGACTGTATGACTTTGAAGGAGACACTGAATTTCTCTATGTATCGTGTACAATGAGAGGTTAGATTGGGTGGGGATTTGGATTGTGTGATGCAAGGTAAAGCTACCTCCTTGCTGTCTGACTTGATTGCGTGTCTCTCTGATTTGTGCTGCACTCACTCTGTCCCTCTCCCTCACCTGCCTTTGCTCATGTCAGCCTCACCATCTGAGATGCCTTCCCTGCTTCCTCTACATCACCTTCTTTTAGCTACTGTAATCTTAACCATCCTTTTGGGGCCAGTTCAGATCACTTAGGCATTTCCTAGCTACTTTGGTCTTTAATGAGCTGCTCCTTCTCAGATTTTTATTGTACTTGTCCATCTGTAGTACTCAACACAACTACATATTGGACCACTTGCTGTTCTTTATTCTAGTGTTTTTGATCTGGAAGGGACTGTGTATGTTCAAGCCTTGTATGAGAACCTTGGGAACAAAACCATGTCCTTATTGTGTCCTGCATAGCACCAGCATAAAATAGGTGTCCCACTGATCACTAGCGATTAAAGCCTAGAATTTCTAAAGAGCCAAAAAGCTCTGGTATTTCAGCTACTCCTCACTTAGTTGAGGTTCAAGTCAAGAACAAAAGCAAAGAAGAAATTTTAAGCCCAAACTATCCAAGAGGCCATTTTCTACTGTCACTCTAGGTGCTTTCCTTTTCCTTTGTGTTCCTTATATCTGGGGAGAGATTTCCCCATTTAGTTCAAAGCCTGTTAGTTCATCATTTATTCTCACTTGTAACCTCTGGAAGGAAGCATGCTCTCCATCATCTGGAAGCATTCTCCTTGTTGCTGCCTCTGACCCAACCTCTGGGAATAATAATTAGGGTGCTAGTGTGGCTGAGAGTCTGGGTTTGGGGTCATTTGTATGTGGGTTTGAGTCCTGCTCTGACTCTTCCTAGCTGTGTGGCATCAGGCAAGTTGTTGAGTATCTCTAAACATCAATCCACGCCCCCTCCCCTGCAATGGTGATGTACCTACCTTACTGGGTTTCAGGATTAAATGAGATCCTGCTTGTACAGCTCTTAGCACAATGCCTCACATAGATTGACTACCAAATATAAGAGGCCTTAGCCAGGCTCTTAAGTGCAGAAATTCAGATCTGGGATTTACAGATGTGATTAAAAGCATTGAATTAATCCAGGGTTGTTCAGTGGGCATTTGCATTCATTACCAGGTGGGGTGAGTGTATCTTGGGCACAGGAGTCTAGCTAGAATCCTCAACCTGCTACACAGGATTCTGCTTTTATCACTTCTATTTTCCCTCTCCTCTTAGGGGGTACCGCAGGCTTCCCCATGTTCCAGGCTCCGCCTGTGTGCTTGCTTGCTGTTTGTCTTTTTTGTGCCCTCTGTAGAATGGCCTTTCCACCCTCCCTCAAGTCCCAATCTCTGCCTTCTGAAAATCCTAACTGTGATTATGCCCTGGTATCCACGTGCAGCTCACGTGACCATGACTGAGGTACACACTTCTCTGCATCCTCTTCCTCCCAAAAGCTGGTACTTACCACACTGATGTGAAGTGTGTATCTGTGTCCACGCTCTACTTCCAGGTTGCAGAAGAGGAAAACTTGAGGGGACTTTGAGATCTAAGGACATGGTCACAAATGAAGACTTCAGCTGTTCTCCTCCATTAATGATGAGGCTGCTGTGTCAGAGGGTCCTGGGCCCTGTTTTCTCAGTCTTCATCTCCCCTCCAGAAGGCCTGAGGCTTTTTGCTGCCCTTTTTGCAGAACACACTTTGAAGGTCTAGCCAAACTCTCTCATTTTATAGGTGAAGAAACTAAGTTTCAGAGACTCAGAGGGGGCAGTGGTGTGGTTGAGGCCCCACAGCAATACTTGAAGCTGTCTTTGGCCACCCTGCTCTAGCCTACCCGATGCATTTCACATAGGGGTGCTCAGACAGTGAGTGAATGCAAGGAATAATTAGGGAAGGTTGAATGATTTTCTAATGGATCGTACATTTGCAATTAAAAAAATGTAAGTGGCATTTTTGTTTCTTGTGTAATCCTCAACCATAGACTGTTCAAGTCACGGGGTAGGATGAAGGATGGCAAAAGGGGTCACTCGGCGTGAAGTTCAAATGTCTCTGATGGGCATTGAATAGTTTTTCTTGGCTTTGACCTGCAATTTCTTAGCTTTCTCATGTAGGCCCTAGCCAAGTTGGGTCAGATGAAAGGGTCTGTATGTTTTCAACAACCAAGAATTAGGAAAAGACTGCTGGGAAGACTTTCTGTTTTGTTACTTAAGCTGGGATTTGATCTTCAGACCCTCAAGGTGAAAGGCTAATACCTTAATTTGTGTGTTTTATAAACATCCCCAGGCGATGACCTTCTTCTAGCCTCATGTGATATTCACATTCTACAGGACTTGTAACTAAAGTTTTTGGCCTGGATAAAGAGTGATATGGTTGCATGCTCAAGTTTAGAATCAGCAGGGTACCGTTCTTCCATTAGTTGTTAGTAAATGTTGCTTGAATGCCGTTGAAGGAAAGCTTTTTGGGATGATTTCCCAGCAAAATGGACTTCTTCTTCTTCTTTTTTTTTTTTTTAAGAGAAAATATATCTTATGGTTTAAAAAACAAACAAACCACTTCTTTCCAATAGGACATGTGTCCAACAAAGTAAGGTGTTCCTCCTTGTAGCTTTTCCCTTCTTAAAAGCTTTCCTTTAAGGGTCATCTTTATTTTTCTGGTGTCAGTCAAATTACTTTTCAGCAGAGCATGAAAACCGGAGGTGGAGACGCTCCATGGCTGTGTTAGAACCACACGGCGAGTTTTTTGTTTTATGTAAATAGAGATTGATGGAACATTTTACACAGAGTACGGGCTTTTGACAAAAAGTATTGATGGTTGCTTTCAGTGAGTGTTACTTGAGATGACAGAACATTGCATTTTAAGATGAATTACACGAGAAACTCCCTCTTTGGGAATGTCATACATTTTATTTCATCTGTTGTTTTATGAGAAAATGACTGAAGTCATGAATACCTTAGACTGAACTGTTTTTTTTTGCACATTATAAGTCCTGGTTTGGTGCACTCCTATTTTAAATATGAAGTTACGGGGAAAATATTTATACTGGCAAATAATATTGATAAAAATGCTTAAATGTTCAGAAGCAGAACATAACTTCTCACATAGTTTCCCCCTGAGTGGTGGTGATTTGTGGGAAGCCTGGAAACCTAGTTAGAGTTCAATGTATATTTTTCAGCAAGATATCAGAGATTTCTGATAAATGGCATTTTTGGGGTGTGTGTTGATGATTTCCCTCCTCTGCCTATAGTTAGATTTCAAAAATGCTCATTTGCATCCATTCCTATATTGTTATTTGTTCCTGATGCAAGGGTCTGGAAGTTGGGGCCTGTGGTGATTTTGCTTTTGGGCCTTACTTTTCTTTATAGCACAAATTCAGGGATATTAGCTTAATGGCATTGGGGGAATTAATGGGTATTAATAGATTCACTATATACTTATTGTACTATTTTATATCAGGAATTGGGGATATAGTCCTAATCTTCACATTGCTTACAACCTAGTGAGGGAGAGAGAGAAATAAACAGATAATAAAATTTCAGGTAGTAATGCATGCTATGAATAAAATAAAGCGGAGTGTGAGGGGTTAAAGTGTCTCAGGGAAGTGAATGTGGGAACTATTTTGGATAGATATATTAGGGAAAATTGATTCGAGAAGCGACATTTAAGTGAAGAACTGACAGGTGAGATAGCTTGAGCTGTGCAATGTTTTGGGAACCTGGCAGAGGGAACAGTAAGTGCAAAGGCCCTGGGGCCAGAACAAGCTTGGCATGATGGAGGAACATCAAGGCCAGTGCATCTCAGAGAAAGCAATGGTGGGAGTGCCTGAGGTGTGGGGGTTGACATGGTGGGCTTACAGGGAGGCCAGGTGTATGAGGAATGTAGTTCTGCACATTTGTCCTGTGTGTGTATCTGTAGGCTTCTTGTTACATGACCTTGCTGTCTTATCTACCTAGAGCCTGACCAAACAGGCCTTCCTCTTTTCACCTTGTTTACTTCTATAGAAATGTCTCAGTAGTCCGTTGGCACTCCTGTTCCACCATTCACTGGATGTCAACATAGATTTAAGTCTCAGTCACTTCTACTCCCTGAGAATGAATCCCCAGTTAAATCTGCTCTCAGATACTTCAAATATTACATACCCTCTTACAGTATTTACCCTACATTATTATAATTAGTTGTGATATGTGGTTGTTTTTCTAGCTATAAACAACTAGTTCAGGTTTGGGCCCCTAATGCTTAGCACAGTGCCTGGCACCTAGTAAATGCAAAATGTATTTGTTGGCTAAATACATGAGACAATTCCCTACATGTTCCTTGGTTACACAATGTGAGTATTAGAAATTATGGTGAATACAAAGTCAATAAACTCCTTGCTTTGTGTAGCAGGAGCTTAAAGCCAACTTAAAGAAATAAATCTTTTTAAAAAAGGGATAAAAACAGTTTTGGAGCTGCAAGAGTTTAAATAGTTGTTGGTTTAAAAAGTTGCAGGAATGAGAGTTCTTGTGGGGATTAAGTGCCTCAGGAGACCGCATCATTCAAAGTCTGTTTGGATGGAAATCCCAGAGGCCAGCTGGGTCGTTAGACTGGGTCTTTCCTGCATTTGAGCTTTTGTCCCAGAGCCTTACGGGATATGTCCTCCATAAATTTGGAGCCGATTTGGAACTAGCTAGTTGTTCTTCTCCCTGCTGAATTAATGTGCTGTTCAGCTGAAGCTCAAATATGAAATATATTAAAAGCAAACTAAAAACAGGTCAATGTTTTCCCTGTAATGCTATGGGAATATTTGTTTTTAAATCATCTTTTAGTACTCCACAAATCTTCCCCGCAAGTATTTTTTTTTTTTAATGCAGAGACTATTTTTCCCAGTGTAAAAGGCCATTTTTAAAGTCCCGATTTATTCAGAAATTTACATGGAGAAAATGGCCCCAGATCCCACACAAGTGAAACTTTATTTTTTAATCTGGGGCACAGTAGGGAGCCCTGAGAAATGCATTTTCCTGCAGGATTGTAGGAGGAATACACAGTATTTGTTTAAAGCATCAGGTATTGAGAAATGTAATGGCAGGGTGAAAAGTTTGACCTCAGCTGCCAGATCCGATCTGCTAAGGGGTAATTGAGTTGCCATGTTTTTTTCCTCTTCAGTTTAAATCAAGTTTTGCTATAGCCCATTTAAGTGTCAAATTGGTAGCAAAACTTGACAACTTCAGGGTGCAGACATGCTTTTGATCAGAATTTACATGCAAATCATTTTTGCCTGGAACTGTCAACTCCTGTTTCTGATACTCTTGAGGGGGACATGTCCCTCCCCAACCCCAAGCCAGAGGGGATGTTGGCTAATGTTATTAATCAGCGTGTGGAAGAAAAATTATCTTGATAAATATGGTGGTTAAACTATATTTTCCCTTTTGTGTGTCAGCTGTTGCAGCTGGACATTTAATCTCCTTTTACCTAGAAGGAAATCAAACAATTATCTAGCGCTTGATGTCAAAAAGAAACTAGTGAATGAGGGGTGGAGGGTCACCAGTGTATTGGGGAATGGACTTAAGCCACCAAAACCTGACAAAGGGTGCTGACAGTCTGCATTTTCTTGGGCATTAAACAAAGTCTTTGGTAACTTTAAAGAATCTTTCCTTGCATGACTAAACTCATTGAGAGGGTTAGAGAGAAAGCTGCCTCAGAAGTCTTAAGCCTGAAACTTTTTTTTTTTTTTGGTTTTGCCTGAAACCCTTTGGACGTTAAAAGCACGTGAACATGTGTAGCTCCATCATTCAGCGAGACAAAGGAGTGTTTGCACTTTCGCAGAGTTAATGACAGTAGCAAGTCTTTCTTGTCTCCAGCCATCCTGTCTTGGCATCCCCAGTCATCCACCTTCCTGAAGAGTTTAATTGTGATTTACACTCTGTCTCTAAATTCTTAGAGACAGGCCCACTCTGCCCAGCAAGAAAATAGGAGGATCCAATGAAAAAACCCCGTGGTAGAAAGGAAGTTTCCAGAACTCACTGTAGGTTAATAGAGCTGATTATGAATATTTATAATTATCCATTACGGAGCCAAGACTTTGAGTGAAATAATGTGTGAGATTGTGTTTCTAGCCAGCCTGAAATTCCTTTCCATCACTGCACCCCCAGCGGGGTGAGAACATCAAATATGTCATCTTGCCAAGATGACAGCCAGCATCGCGTCAGATGGGAGACACATGCAAGCCCGATTTGTGAAGTCAAAGAAATTTCAAGATTGGATTCGCTTGATCTGACGTGGCCTCATTGCAGGCTCTTCGGAAATCTCCTCTGCCCGGGCCCCTTCCCACCCCTGTCCAGCGCTGCCTGCCTGTGTACTGTGAAATTTTAATTGAATTGTTAATGACACTGAGGAGTGACACAACACATGAGAAACTTCCAAGAATCAGTCAGGAGGAGCCCTTTTTCTCACTGTTACAAAACAGAAGACACTGGGAAATTGACAAGTCCAAGCGGTGAGGCCAGGGTAGTAATTGATAGCAGGCTGCCGAGAGCCAAGGTCCTTCCCTGGTAATTGCAAGCAGAGGCTGCCTCTGTGATCTCGCCAGTGGTGTTGGCCATGCCAGAGCGACCCGGCTTTGACGGATTGCTTTCCCGTGGTAATGACTTAGGCATGTTCCCTCTCTCTCACACGAGGCCATGTGTCCCTCCCACTGGAGAAAATGAGCCGAGCGTTTTGCTTCTTCTTTAACAGGGTGCTGTTAAAATAACTCTATTCTATTATATAAGCCCTGTAGTGCCAGGGGCTAAATTTATATGGTGATAAACAAGAGATATTACTTTGGAATACCACAATACTGTGTTTTGCTATTTCTTTAGGATTTCAAATGGTGTTTTCAAAATAATGGATTTTACTTCAAGAAAAAAAAAATTGGAGGGGGGAGGTGGAAGGAGAAAGGATCCCATTTCTGAACAAAACCCTCATCCTATTTTTAAATTCCTCTGTGTACTTTCCTTAATTCGCTAGCCCAGTATTTATTTGTATTTCTGTTTGTTTTGCTGGCTGGATTTGAGTCCGTATGGGGGCATCAGAAATATTACTTACTTCAGGATTCTGAAATAAGATAGATATTTTATTTCATGTTTTTAAAATTCTCCAAAGGTTTCTTTTTCTTTATTTTTCTTCCCTTTCCCATTTCTGGACATTGATATATTTCAGAACTTTTATGTGGCTTTCCTCCCTCCCTTTTCCCCTCTTCCCCTTCCTGGAATGTAATTTTGTCTATGAAATATGATGGTGAGCTGAAATGTCCCTGATGATCTATAGTAGGTCTGGATTTTCACTCCCATCAGTGACAGAAACTTACTAATTCTGACATAGGGGTCCCTGAGCACGTTTCCCCACTGTGGCTTGTGCTTCCTGGCATATTTAAAGTGTGGATCCCTCACCCCACCTCTGACCAAACACAGTACCACACCAAGAAGTAACTTCAAAAGAATGTCATGAAGATCCCTGAAAACGCAGCTACAGGTTCACTTAAGAATGAAAATAAGCTGTTTGCATGCGTGTGTGCGTGCATGTGTGTTCATACTCATGTGCTATGTAAGTTTTGATGCAGAACCTAAGAGGAAGGAGACAGATTAATACTCATGGGAACTTCTGAGTGAAGAACAGAGAGAAAAAAGATTTGGTGGTGGTTGTTTACCTTATATCTAGTCTCTGATTTCCAAAACTTGTTCTTAACTGATAGTGCCTATTTAGAATTTATATTCTTAAAAATGGAGGTTTAAATGATGGTAGGTTTCCAGGCTCTGTCACAAAATTCACTTCTGCAAAAGAGCGCTATTTTAGGTAAGACAGACTTTTGTGGGCTAGCCGGAGAACCTCACCATTATAGCATTAGTGCTGCTGGAAAACATTGGCAGGGTCCTAAGTTGGGTATAGAATGCGAGGAAAACCGTTTTTCTTGCCTTCTCCCACACTGCCTATAACTTGGAAAGGGAGAAACGCCCTCTTCCACTGTGATCTCAGCAGCAAAAGGATTGAACTACATACCGGGGTGAGGGTGATAGCCCTTCCTACTGTCCCTGCTGGAGTGTTATTCTTATGTAGGGCATACTCGTAAGCCAGGTGGTATTAAGTAGGGATGTGTTAGAATTTCATGTAACTATTTGACTACATTTCCATTCTTACTATTCATATAGGTATTAGTCTAATGCTTTATTCTTTTGCCTGTCTTTCCTGTGTTTTGTTTTAGACCAGTAGGTTCTCAATAGAATGTGGGGGACAATTTTTGTCATAACTGAGAGGATTTTTTTATCAGCATCTAGTGGATAGAGGCCAGGGATGCTGCTAAACCCCCTATAATGCCAATGTACAGGACAGTCCCCAATACAAAGAATTGTTGGGTCCCAAATGTCAAATGATTTAGCACAATGACATATAGAACGAAGCTCTCGGTAGAAGTCCATGAATTGAGTGAGAAACCACAATCTGTCAATCAATAAGGGTTATTGACAATTTGGAGCTGCTGTAGGGACCCAGAACCAGAAGAATTTGGGAAGTATAGAGCTTTCTAGTCATGAACACAGGCTTTAGACATACCCAGATTCAGATAATGGTTACACTGTCTGACTTTGGGCTTGTTGCTTAACCCAAGTCTCAGTTTCCTTCTCTGCTAAATGGGACAAATGGCCATATTATTATATCATGAGATAAAACCTTTAGACTAGCATTTCACTTACAAATAAGTAAGGTATGGTTGATATATAAATTGGTCACTTCCGTAAATGTGGTGACACAGTGAATCTGGAGATTATTTTACTGAAAACGTCCATTTTACAGATAAGAAAACTTGAGACCCAGAAAGGGAGATGTTTACCCAAAAATGATGGCAGCTAGCGAGTGACAAAGTTGGGGCTAGAACCCAGGTTTTCTGACCCCACGTTCTAGGTTTTTTGCAACATTAAGCTTCCTTTCATGGTCTACAACTTAAGTCTGACTGGAAAGGGAAGTCCAGCATGTCTGAAATAATTAGAGAAACATTAGTGACAAAATTTCCAATCTGAGAGCTCTGGCTTCTGGAAGTTCACAGGAATAAGTAAGTAGGATTGTCATTTATAACAGCCATGAAACTCATGCAGACTCTGTTATGATTCAAAAACTTGTGCTGGGAGCTAAAGGAAATAAGTAGAAGACTTATGGCGTCTTGGGCTTCAGTCCTTTTAGTGCCGAGGAGTTTTATTTCGGGGTGGAAGTTAGAATCTGGAAGTTTCTTTGAAGACATCATACACACAGAAGAACATTTATTGAGTGTTGACCAGTATTGGGCATAGTGCCAGGTGATTCCACCATTTTCTGGTTTCAGTGGCCTTGCTGAGCTGTAGTGTCACAGGAATTTTCCATTTACAAGATGGTGGATGAGAACAATGGGGGCTCTACCCACAGGATGGCATCCCATGCTGCCTTCAAAGGTCATGTTATTGAAGAGTGTTTAATGGTAGAGAAAAACAGCCATGAACTGTCCTTCAGTTAAAAAAGTCGGTCAGCTCTGGCCAGGTGGCTCAGTTGGTTGGAATATTATCCTGGACACCAAAAGGTTGCAGATTTGACTTCCAGTCAAGGCACATACCTAGGTTGAGGGTTTCATCCCTGGTCGGGGTGCACATGAGAGGCAACTGCTCTGTGTTTCTCTCTCTCTTTCCCCCATCCTCTCTCTCTAAAAACAAACAAACCAAACCAACCAAACAAAAAAACCCCCCCCACTACCCATATCCTTCGGTGAGAATTAAAAAGCAGTTTATGAAATAGTGTGTGTACTATGAATCCCAATTGTACTTTAAAAAACAAAATTTTATGCATAGAAAAAAGAATGGAACAGCTAGTGTTGGAATCAAGGATAGTTTTAATTTTATTTTCTATCTGTATTTTTACTAGTCCCTATTTTACAAATAAAGTGTTTTTTTTTTTTTAATTGAATGGTAGAATTGATGTAGTCAGCAAGTCTTTATTGTGCCTGGGAACCTTAAGCAAAGAAAGAGTAAAGATGGAGGTTCTGTCCTCAAGGAATTCTTATTGTAGTTCTGGAGAGAACCTACGCATATGGAAAGTTTTTTAAAAAATAATGTTACTGGTAGCTATTAACTATCTTACTATTATGCGGCTGATTAGATTATGACAGAAAAATCTCTAAATTTGTGATAATGTATTATGGTCATCTATGTGACGTACATATATTTTTTTTTACTGAATCCTCCCAACTCCCAACAGACACATAGAGTAATTATTAGTAGTCTCATTTTACAGATGGGAAAACTGAGGTGTAGAGAACTTGGGAAGTGGCAGAGCTGGGATTGACTCCAAAGTTCACCTCTTGCACTACCAGTTAATGATACCTCCCTGCTTCGGGGATAAATCAGCTTGTGCTCATTGCTAGTGAGGAATTGTAAGAATGATCAGTTTTCAGCCTGGGTAAGAGAAGGGTGAAGAAAGATCAGGCGTCTCATCCCAGCTTAGCATGGTGGGAAATAAAGTCCTGGTCCACCTTCCAGCAAGATTCCATTTTCTCATCAGTGAACCCAGCCTTATGTTTGGAATGATTGAGCATCTCTGGACCAAAACACACGAACCACGTGCAGGGTTATGTCAGGGGCAGAAAAGGTGGATGAGAGCAGGCCAGCACTGGAGGAGTGTCTGGGGAAGCTGTCTCTTTGTGCTTATCTCTCATTAAAAGCTCTGTTTACCCTTGTGAAGTTTTGAGCACAGATTTGGGCGAATGTGGCTTTGAATGATGGTACCTTTCCCTGGTCTGGCTGAATCATCTTTCAGTTTACAGCCTGCACTGGGTCTGTGGTGCCCACACAATGGCCAAAACCCACAGTGGCCACAGTAAATCCCGTGGAATATGTGTTTCATCTTTATCAGGAACATCACGTGGCATTTCCTGAACGTACCAGCAACTTACTGCCCCATCTGAGTTTCCAGACTAAATACCAGTGCTCAAGCCACATGTGTTTATGGTATATAATAAATCTCCATTTGTCATAATGGTTTAAATTTAAAAGAAAAAGAAAGGCGAGCTGTGATGTTAAAAAAAAATGGGCTGTTATAAATTAACTTTCTTGGAGTTTCAGGTCAAGCCCAATTTATTAAGGGGGATAAAAAAGATAGAAACCTGGTCTGTGATCACAATTGTGATTTATCCACACCTTGAGTGGGTCCTCCTTTGGACCTTTTCTTGAACCACAGCTGGATTGGTTTATATAGGACCTGCTGGAAGCTGAGGTTGTAATGAAAAACAGTTATTCTTTCAAATTACTCACAAGAAGAGGGCTCATTTTATCAAGCGCCCTCCTTAATTTGATTGTAAGGCTTTTCATATTTATTTTTTCTGCATTAATCATGCCATATCTTTGTGGCAAGTATAAACACAGTGGTGAAAGACAGCATTTAAAAGAGAAAAAACACACTCAGAGGACAAATGTTTCTCTAGAGGTGGCCCCCTGGGAGCCCTGAACCGATAATTAAGGAAGTTATTTTGGGTTTGGTGGAAACGTTGTGAACTTTCCGCAAGATTCTTCTTCAAGAGC
The DNA here is from genome assembly GCF_027574615.1 of Eptesicus fuscus. NCBI lineage: Eukaryota > Metazoa > Chordata > Mammalia > Chiroptera > Vespertilionidae > Eptesicus > Eptesicus fuscus. The sequence continues at coordinate 14,915,942 of NC_072489.1, read as the reverse complement.
AGGATGGCATTTAATATTTTTGCAGATTAACCTTTAGCAATGAAAAGGGTGTCCAGTATTGACTTCCCCTGGTAGGAACCGGTAAGGCTTTGGCAGCCTCAGCTAGCATGTTACTTTGCTGCAAGAAGGCCCCCTCTGTGCCCTAGCTTTGCCCAAGGAGGAGATCAGGGAGCCCTTTTCCCATTCAGGACAGCAGAGCTCTTTACTTGGTACTTTGGGGTTGTACCCAGGCATCTAGGATCCAGCCGGTGCTTTATCTTTGTCAATTAGGTTCTTTCTTACCTGGACAACCTGCAATATCCTAAACAATGAAACGATGAAGGAGAGCTTGTATTCTCAACAAAGGCTCCCCAGATGGTCTTTTGCTTCCCAAAACTCCCCTTTGAATGCGCTGTGTTCTTAGGGAGGACAACTCAGAACCAGATGCTGGGTGGTCCATTGCAAATAAGAAAATTTCACATACCTTCCATGTTATTAAAATTTGTAGTATTTTTAATCTCCTTAATCTCTGACCTATAAAAGAGATCTAAGTACACATTGGAAATATGTACACCTTGTTGTGCAGGCCTATCTGTGACGTAGTCTCCATAAAATTCTGTGTGAGGCAACAGGATGGGTTAGGTCTTCAAAAGTCTTTTCCAGGAAAGGCCTGTGCTGATCTGACCACATTAAGAGATTATTATTATTAGCTCATTTTATTACTACTATTTTCTAAATTAGGTGGCAGTACTGGTGTTAATTTTTTATTTAAAATTCAGATTTAGTGATGTATAATCTACATCCAATAAATTCCCCTTTTAAATGAACAGCTAGATGATTTCTGACAAATGTATGTTGTCATGTAAGCACCACCACAGTAAAGTTGGTTCATAGTGGTGTTCAAGTGTCCTATATCCTTACTGCTTTTTTTACTTTTTGTATAAATTACTGAGAAGCATATTTGTCTTCATGATGAATCAGCTCTGTTGTGCCTGAAAATATTCCTTGTTCTGAAGCCTACTTTGCATTATATTATTATAGAGATTTCAACTTTTTAAAAAATATATATTTTATTGATTTTTTACAGAGAGGAAGAGAGAGGGATAGAGAGCTAGAAACATCGATGAGAGAGAAACATCAATCAGCTGCCTCCTGCACACTCCCTACTGGGTATGTGCCCGCAACCAAGGTACATGCCCTTGACCGGGATCGAACCTGGGACCCTTCAGTCCTCAGGCCAACCCTCTATCCACTGAGCCAAACCAATTAGGGCAGAGATTTCAACTTTTGTGTGACATTTCTGTCTTTTAATCTGAATATATTTTTATATTTATATTTATAGTGAATTTTTTTTCATATCCAATCTCATAATTTCAGCTTTTTACTTGGAATGTTTAGGCCATTTACATTTAATATCATTATAAATATAGTTGGTTTTAATTCTAACGTTTTGCAAGTTGTTTTCTATTTGTCCTATCTGTTCTGTTTTTGTTTCACTCTTTTCCTGCCTTTTTTGAGATTATTTGTATATAATTATGATTCTATTTCATCTCTGTTATTGGCTGATAACTTTTTCTTTAAAAAACTTCCAGTGATTGCTTTGGGGTGTATATCTTTAACTTGTCACAGTTTAGCTTCAAATAATATACCTCTTTATGAATACTTTAAGAATCTTAATAGGGTGGTGAAGGTCTGGAGCAGGGATGGGGACTGGCTAGAAGAGGTCAATGGAGGGAAAAAAGGGGACATATGTAATACTTTCAACAATAAAGATTTAAAATAAAAAAAGAATCTTATAATAGTACTAGAGACCCGGTGCACGAAATTCGTGCATGGGGGAGGGGGAAGTCCCTCAGCCCAGCCTGCACCCTCTCCAATCTGGGACCCCTCGAGGGATCGGGCCTAAACGGGCAGTCGGACATCCCTCTCACAATCCAGGACTGCTGGCTCCCAACTGCTCGCCTGCCTGCCTTCCTGATTGCCCTTAACCACTTCTGCCTGCCAGCCTGATCACCCCCTAACCACTCCCCTGCCAGCCTGTTTGCCCCTAACTTCCCTCCTCTGCCGGCCTGGTCACCCTAACTGCCCTCCCCTGCAGGCTTGATCGCCCCCAACTGCCCTCCCTTGCAGGCCTGGTCCCTCCCAACTGCTCTCCCCTGCTGGCCATCTTGTGGTGGACATCTTTTGTCCACATGGGGGCAGGATCTTTGACCACATGGGGGCAGCCATCTTGTGTGTTGGAGTGATGGTCAATCTGCATATTACTCTTTTATTAGATAGGATAGAGGCCTGGTGCATGGGTGGGGGCCAGATGGTTTGCCCTGAAGGGTGTCCCGGATCAGGGTGGGGTTCCCTTGGGGTGTGGGGCGGCCTGGGCGAGGGGCCTATGGTGGTTTGCAGGCCGGCCACCCCCCCCCCCCCCCGCAACCCAAGTGGATGCCCTGGTATCTGCGATTTATTTATCTTCTACAATTGAAACTTTGTAGCCTTGAGTGGAGCCAAGCCTCCTGCTTGCTCTGTGGCCTCAGCCATTTCTGTTGGGATTTATTTATATTCTATAATTGAAATTTTGTATCCTTAAGCAGAGGCCTGGACCGGCCAGGTTGTGCGGAAAGCTTGGCTTCCTCCATTGTCGGGGAAACCCAAGCCTCCCTCCTGCTCTCTCCTTGGCTGCAGCCATCTTGGTTGGGTTAATTTGCATACTTGCTCCTGATTGGCTGGTGGGCGTGGCTGGTGGGTATGGCTTGTGGGTATAGCGGAGTGATGGCTAATTTGCATATTACTCTTTTATTAGATAGGATACTTCCATTTCCTCCCTCCCATCCTTTGTTTTATTGTCTTACACATTATATCTACATGCTATAAACCCTACAATTCCTTACTATTTTTCTTTAGACAGCAGTTATCTTTTTTCAAACTAAAGAAAATGTTTCTCTTTTTAAACTAAAGAAAATATTTCTCTATTTGCTTATCTTAAAAGGAAAATTAAAATAGTTTCAAATTTTTCTAGTTCAATCTATTTGCAAAGTAAATATATTTTGCAGAGCCAGTTATCTTCTAAGGAGATTAAAATTAAGAAAAAAAATCATATTACCCACATTTTTTACTATTTCTGCATTTTTTAATTCTTTGTGTAGATTCAGTTCTCTTCTGGTACCAACTCTTCTCTAAATACATTTAAAAAATTGACTTTTAAAGAGGGAGGAAGGTGGGGCAAGAGAGAGAGAGAGAGAGAGAGAGAGAGAGAAAGAAAGAGAGAGAGAAACATAGATCAACCAGCTGCCTTCTTCATGTCCCCTACTGGGGATTGAGCCTGCAACCTGGGACATGTGCTATGACTGGGAACTGAACCAGTGACCTCCTGGTTCATGGGATGCTGCTCAACCAACTGAGCCACACCTGTATGATGGCAGTAAATTCTCAGATTTTGTCTGTCTGAAAAATTCTTTATCTCACCTTCATTTTTAGAAGATAATTTCACTGTATATAGAATTCCTTGTAGACAGTTCTCCCGCACCCCCCAGTATCTTAATGATGCCATTTCATTTTCTTCTGCCTTACATTCTTTCTGTTGAGAAGTATGATGTCATCCTCAGCTCTGTGTGTGTGTAAATACATACCCCCACCCCTGCTGCTGCCTTCAAGATTTTTACTTTATCTTTGGTTTTTAATAGTTTTACTATGCTATGATGTGCCTGTGGTCCTCATCTCCCCCTGCCTCTCCTTGCTTTGGGATTTATGAGGTTCTTTGAACTGTGGTTTGATGTTTTTCATTTATTTTGGAAAATTGTTGGCTATTATCTCTATAGACATTTATTTTGTGTTTTGTTGTTCTCTTTCCTTTTATCTATGTCTGGGATTCCAAATATATATTATACTATTTTATGTAATTCCATAGCTCTTGGATGCTCTACTTTGTTTTTCTACCTTTTTCTTCATTATTAGTTTGGATAATTTATGTACTTATGTTTAAGTTCATAAATGCTTTTCTGTGCTGCACCTAATCTGCTGATAAGCCACACCTATTAAAGCCCTTATTCCTCTTTGCTATCATGATTTTCATTTGACTGTTTTTATAGTTTCAATTTTTCTCCAGAAATTACCCATCTGTTCATGCATGATGTTTACCTTTTCCTCTAGGTTTTTAAAAGCAAATTAGTAAGTTATTTTAAGTCCCTTATCTGTTAATTCCAACATCCATATCATTTCTGTTTCTGGTAATATTGACTACTATGTCTTTCAACTAAGAGTCTTTTTCTTGCTTCTTGTATGTCCTATACTTTTAAAAATTAAATGATGTACAATATGTGAAAAAGAACAGTACAGACTGAGGTAAAGAGTATTTAGACCTGGAAATGGAGACATTCACGTTGGGATGTTAGTGTGGGTGGTTGAGTCAATATAGTCACTGAGCTAGATCTGACTTTTGTTGTAAGATAGACTTCAAACTCCTCCAGTGGTGGCTGGCTGCTACCTTGTGCTTACTGGGGAGCCTGGAGAAAAGGGTTTTCCTCATGCTCCCCCTGCATCCTCAGCTTTCAGCAGGATCCTGTGTGTCTACAACAAAGAATGGGTCTCTCTCCACACCCTTGTCCTTCCTTGCGGGATAGACTGCTTTTGCTTGTCAGTGAGAGGCTTGTGTTGATGGGAGGGTTTCTCTCTTATTTCGCTCCATTGTCAGTTTTAGGCAGATCCTGTGTGCCTGAGGCATGAGTCTTTTTCTGTCTCACATTGGTGGGGACTCTTGGGTGGGAGAGTGTTTCCTGTTTCTTTCTAGTGGTAGCAGGCCTCTGCTTTCTATCTTTCTATGCAAGAAGTTGTCTATGGAGAGGCTTTTCTTCCCCTTCCCCTCGGGGAGGACATCTTTTGCTTCTAACTCTCCTTCAGCGGCACTGTACCTTTATCTGGGACTATTTCTCTTTAATTGCTTATGACTTCTGATTTGTGTGAGAGGAGGTTCTGGAAGTAGACAAGATTTCATGCCTGTGCACAATATAGGGGGTTCTCTTATGTCTATAGCGTAATAATTTCTTTTGTGGGCACCATGGGAAAAAAGCTGATGAGTGAGTATAGACACTCTGTGTGTCTGGGACTCTCAGGACTTCTGTACTTTCTGGTTTGCCGACATTTAGCATTTACAGATTTGTTAAAATTTCAGCTGTTTTATTTTTATGATGCCTATCCTCTGCCAAAAGTGAAACAGTTTACTAGTATGAGTCTTGTCTCCTGTTGGTGAGGGAAGAGTCATACTTAGTTCACTTGTTTGCTTTACAGCATCAATTCTCTGATGGGTTGGAGGGAAGTTATGTTTTCTATATCCTGAGAAGGAATGGGTTCCTGAGAAATCTTATGTGACATTGGTCAATTATAGTGTGTCCAGGAGGGTTAGGAGGATTCTATAAATCCTACCATAAGGGAATTACTTAAAAGACCAAGGGGCATTTAGACTGGAGAAGAAGAACTTCGTTGGAGAGAATATGTAGTGCATGATAGCCTCTACAAGTAGCTGTAAGATTTCCATGACGAAGCAGGTATAGACTTTTATCTGATGTTGTCTGTAATGACATTAATCAATTAACTGATCCATTATTACTAGTAGTCTCTACTGTGTGCTAGGCACTGGAGATGCAAAGACAAGTAAGCTATAGTTCCTGCTCTTAGTGCTCACAATTTGGAATTATGCATTATAGCCAGTAATGAAAATTGTAAGGTGGCAAACTTCAGTTCAATATAAGGAAGAAGTTGTCAATATTTGAGGCCATTGAGAATTGAATGGACAATATCCAAGGGATATAAGCTCTTATAGATGTAGAAACCAGAGTTCAAATCCTGGCTTCACCATTATCTAGCTAAGAGAACATGGGCAACATAACATATTTCTCTGAGGCCCAGTTTTCTCATCTGTAAAATGGGGGTAACAATGCTTTCCTTAAATGATTGTTGAATAGTTGAAAAGAGCTGAAGTATGTAATGTGAGTAGGTCATTTACTTTTCTTTCTATGTCTCCTAAGAGTTGTGTGCTCTTGTTAGTGGAGATAGTCAAGCAGAATCTCTCCAATCACCCAGTGTGGAGGGGCTTCTTGCCCTGAGATGGGACAGCATGGTCTGATGATCCCATACAGTTGGTCCTGAGGGGCTAGGATTTCAGAATTTATGTATATCTGATACAGAGGGACAGTCACTGATCCTGATGAGAGGAGTGTGGTGTGGGTCTGTCGCTGTCTACTGTCTATTGCCTTATAATAAACTTGTAAAGAACACTAGAGAACAACTATGCTGTCCTTACATGATCACTAAGGGAGGAGAAGTTGAAACTTGAAGGAAGTGAAAGGCATAGGTCAATTTCTCATTTTTTACAGGTTTTTGTCTTGGGGTTGGTTTCAGTCTTTGTCATGTGGGAAGGCTAAAATGCAATAGGAAACATACTCTTTATTGACTTGAATAATCAGAGACCAAGGTTCAGGGCAATCTTAGCTGTTGGGAATAGGGGAATACTGATAGGAGTGAGCCAATGAGTGGAGCCCCATGTTCCATGTATAAAATATGTTCAAATTTATAGTAGAACCCTGAACCACATGTGTGGGGTAGATTGTTTTAGTAAGGCTAAAACAATTGGACTTAAATTTGAAGTGCTACCTACCTCAGGGAAACACCACTTTACAATTTGCTTTCAGCAAAATTAACTGCTTCTTTAAAAAATATATCTTTAGAGAAACTTAGAATCCAGAACTTCTACAACATATCATTCAAGACATCCAGGACAGAATCTAAAATTAATCATTGTATTAGGAAAAGCTCTCAATAGAGACCAACTCCAAGATGACCCAGCTAATGGAATAGCAAACAAATTCTAAGTGTGCTAAAGGATATAAAGAGAAATATGCTCTCAATGTAGGGAAAGACAGGAAATTGCAGAAGAGAAATAGTATTCTATTCTAATAATAGTATTACAATAATAATGCAGGACTGAAAGTTATATAAAACAAAAAATTCACTGTATAAGCTTAACAGCAGAATACACACAACAGAGTGTCAGAGAAATTAAAGATCAGTTGAAATTATTCAATCTCAAGAACAGAGAGAAAAAATAAAAAAAGTAATCAGAGCCACAAAGACCTGTGGGAGACTACCAAAAACTCTAATATATGTTCTAATATAAGTTCTAATGTAATGGAGTCCTGAAAGAAATGAGAGAATTAGACGAAAAAATTTAATAATGACTGAAAATATTGTAAATTTGATAAATGACAAGAAACTCAGTGATCACCAAGCAGGATTAATTTAAAACAAGACCATCTCAGTTAAACTTCCAAAAAAAAAAAAAAAACCACACAAAAAAACCCCAAAACAAAACAAAGATAAAGGAGAAAAATAATCTTGAAAACAACTGGAGAAAAATGCACACTGATTACAGGAGAACAATGACTCGAATTATCTTAGTGTCTTATCAGAAATAATGGAGGCCCGAAGACAGTAGGACAACATCTGTGTAGAGTCTATGTCAGTGATGGCGAACCTATGACACGCGTGTCAGTACTGACACGCATAGCCATTTCTGATGACATGCGGCCGCATGCTGAGGATGAAACATTTGCTGCTCCTGAGGATGAAACATTTGCGACTAGAGTCTTGGAGTTAGTTTTTTCCTCAAAGTGACACACTACCCGAATTATGCTCAGTTTTTTGGCGAAGTTTGACACACCAAGCTCAAAAGGTTGCCCATCACTGGTCTATGTAAAGGAGAAAATTCTGCAAATCCAGAATTCTCTATTTGGCAAAAATATCCTTTAAGAAAGGAGGTGAAATAAAAATATATTCACATAGAAGAAAACTAAGATGATCACTAGCAGACCTGCATGCCAAGAAAGGATAAAGGAGGTTCCACAGGCTGAAGAGTGGAAACTCATCTTCAGGAAGTAAGAAGAGCATCAGATGTAATAAGTGACTAAATAAACAGAAAAAGATGTTTTCCCTCTTCATTTCTTTAAAATTCATGTAAGTGTTCAACCCCAAATTCTCATATTGTATTTTGGAGTTTATAGTGTATGTAGAGGTAGTATATATGGCAACTGTAGCATAGCATCTGGCAGTGGGATAGCAGACCCATACAGTTGCACAATTCCTTCATTTTACGTGAAGTGGTACAATATTAGCTCTAAGCATATTGTGATATAAAGAATGAAGATTGTAGTCTTAGAGTAACTTATAAAAAATAATGCATGATATAGCTAAAAAGCCAACAGATAAGTTGAAATGATATTCTAAAAAACTCTAAAGGAAGGCAGGAAAGGAGAAACAAAGGAACAAAAAATATAAGAGTCAGAGTGAACAGCCCTGGCCAGGGAGCTCAGCTGGTTAGTGCATCATCCTGATAAAAGGAAAATAGGAATAAAATGGTAGACTAATTAACTCAAACCATAGCAATACTTACATTCAGTGTTAATGGACTAAACTCCCAATTGAAATGGGACTAATAAAGTCTGACTTTTTAGTTCTCAGAGAAGTTTTAAATGGCTGTGGCAGTGCTTTGGGATTTCAGGAGACTGTGGCTCTGAAAACCCATGTTCTAGCCCTGAGAGATTGATATTGGTGGACCAGATAAAGGAAATGAGCTCTTTAGAGTAGACATGAGGTGAGGGTTCTAGTTTGCCCCCCTTTTTGGGCCGTGATTCAACTTTACACAGTCTCTGTCAGAGCTACAACGGGCTCTACTTCGGTGCTGAGAACCAGCTGGAGCGGGATTGGAGAAGGGGGCAAGCTACATAGATACCTGTTCTCCTGCTCTGCCTGACTGCATCCTGTCAGTCTTGAAGCAAGTTGTTCCTGTTTTCACTAACCTCTTCTTTTTCCCTCTTCAGTCATATACTACATGGAGCTGTGTGTTGATTTGTTAAGTCCACCTGTCTTCCATCTGGGGCCCCAAGAGGTTTCAAGGACGAGGTATTTTGATGTATCCTTTCAGACTGATATGCAGGAGGCATTGTGTGAGTGACTTTATTAAGTGTGTCTAAATCCTCCAAGACACTCCTGGCATAGAGGATACAGCCAACACAATGGCATGCTTTCTGGTTCTCTGGTGAAGGAAGGCTTTATTGGGCAAATGGCACTCATACCCTCAAACCTCTTCTCCAGAGGAAGGACTGGGAAACATATTCATTCAACTTGGAAAAAAAAGTAAACCTGGTGATAGTCCATGGGATGATTTCTTGTCCTTCTTTTCCTCCTTGCCTGATTTGTCTAGTATCTGCTAAATACTTTTTAAAGCACTTCTCTGAAATTTAGGCTATGGAAAGCAATTTGGGATTTACGTGTGACCAATAGGGTATTGACACAGTGGAATTCTATTATCTTTCATAAGAGAACAAGACTGTTTCAATAAGACTTTGCACTGAATAATATAAAATTAGTCCTCAAAGTTTTCAGTGACTTGAATCTGATTTAAAGGCCTAGATTAAGTAATTGATAGCACTGTTATCAACCTTACATCCTTTTGAAATGAGGTGGAGTATGGCTTTAAACATCTGTAGTCTTAGGAAGGTCACCTAACTTCTCTGGACCTTATAAATAAAGCAAGTTAATTGGACACCCCTGCAGAGTTTGGGTCAGTCAAGGCCATTGTGTGTGGGGTGGGGCCTGGGCATCTGTATTTTATTTAATTTTATTTTATTTTGTTTTGTTTTGGCATCTGTATTTTAAACAAGCTTCATAGATTATCCTTTTCTGATCTGTAAAGGCCTATCCAGGTTGTAACATTCTGTGATTTCATGACATAAATGTCAGGAAAGATGAATTTTTGCATATATGCTCTTCCTTTTAACTCGGTTCATTTAGGATGATGTGCTATTTTAATCTTAATACCTTTAGATCCGCAGACCACTGGTGGTCCATGAGGTCTGAAAGGTTGGTGACCGCTGGTTTAGATCACCTCCTATGGTACCCTCTCTCTCAACAATCCATTTGATCATTTTGGTTGACCCATCCCAAGGAATGGAAATGGTTTACAAATATTTTTCTAGTCAACTCTAGAAGCAAAAGCTCTGGCACCACCTAAAAGGGGAGGTTCTCTGTGCAGTTCTGACTTGCTTCAGGACCATCAGGTGACTTTGGCAGATCAGATATTCTTTGTGGGCTTGCAGGGATGATTTTGTTTTCTAGGGTGTAGTAAGATGATGTGAAAGTGTCTTCAATTATAGTTTCCAATTGAAAGCACAAAGACAATTGTCAGAGGACAGGGGCTGGGAGCTGAATTCCTTCACTGGGAGATTACTGGGGCATCTCAGGAGCAATTCGTTGAGGCTGCTTACCTGAAATTGTTGTTTTCTGCTTCTTAACTGGGTTTTGGTTTGACTGCATCAGGGAGAGTCTTTTGGTTAATCCTTTGCTTCACTCGTTCTTTTTGGCATAGCCAAGAGCATTTCAAAGATAAAAATCTGTCAACAGAGACTAAGTTCTAATCAAACAGTTATGAATGAGTTGGGTAGGCTTAGAGCTAAAGTATGAGCGAGAACTGTATTATGGGAGCAGCCCTGCAGTCAGGAAGTATCTTGGAAGGAGAATGGGGCAGCTAATGGGATGTTTAACTAGCCAATGAATAGAATCATGGAGAAGTATGTTAATTTTTGCTGACCAACCTGATCGTCAGACTCTACATTTCCTACTTAGCTTTAAACTCTAAATCACTTGGGTCAAGTAAGATGAAAGGACAGAGGCACTGAAATGATATACTGAATTCCCTTAGCACACTTATCAAAGCTCTCAGGGTGAGCTTCTAGGATAGAGGAGTTCTTTAAAAACAGTATTGATTTCCTCCTTCCTCTGATTCTTAATTCCTACAGCACTCACAATTTATATTATCTATTCCATCACTCATCCCTTCTCCTTTCTGAACTTCCTGAGTTGTCTCCATTCACTGCTTTCATATGCTCACCTCTTATTCACCCCTCACTCTTGGTCTTCTGAGTGTGGTCTATGGGCCAGTAGCAATCCCATCCCTTGAGAGCTTATTAGAAATGCCTAGATGTTGATCCCACCCCTGAAGTCCTGTTTCCTATTGTTGGCATTCCCCTAGTAACTAAACATGACCATTGGAATCTGAAATAAGATTCTGTTACAAGGACGGGTAGTGAAACAACAGTTGTTTATGAGTCAGTTTGGGTTCATTGTGACTAGATCAGGGCATATGATCTCCCTTCCTTTTTCAACATAATCAATAAGAAAAATGTGTTAAGCATCATGCATTTGAAGATCTAAAAGGCATTTAATATTGGATTTGTGCCAAACAGCTTTACCAAAAGAGGGCACCCAAATAAAGCTATAGCAGTTTCTTGTGGTTCCCCAAAGAGCTTGGTTTTGTATTTGACTCTTGGCAAATATATTTACCAGTGACTTAAGGTAGAGATACAGAAAGCACATGGATCACATTTGTGGGAGACAGAGCTGAGAAGGACAGTAAAATCAGATAATAGAATTATGATCTCACAATATTTCATCAGCTAAAATATAGCCAAATTAGGGGAAATGGAATTAAAGAAGATGATACTTATACTCAGGCACCCAAATCAACTCTTACTTCTGTGCCAGAATAAGGGCAAGGTGTGAGAAAAAAATTAAGCTATATTTGGCATCTTCTAGTATCTGAATATGAGTATTTAAGAGCCTTATGAGATTGTAGGTTCCCTTACAGAAGCAAATTAACTTGAAAAAAGAGTAAAACCACTCCTAGAATATTGTGTTCAGTTCTGGACATTTTAAGATAGGGAAAGCACAGCCAGTCTCTTGGTCAGGGTGTGGTTGAGTGTGAAGAGCTCATGGGTGGTCTTTGAGGTCCCTTACAATCCCAGCTTTACTTAATTATAGTCTCCTTAGTGGGAGGGTATTTGCTGTCTCATAGCACATGTTAATAAATATCAGTGAATGAACATTCTTAGTGTGATGTAAGTTTTGTTTTCAGACCCAGAACATAATTTCCTTGAGGGCACATACCACATATTATTTATTTATTTTTCATATCATCCCTAGCATCTTGCAGAGGGTTGAATTTTTAGGAGGTACTGGGTTCACAAAATTAAATGTTGGGAGAAATCCATTAAACACCTTATACTTATTCTCCTTCCCTTTTCCTGTTACATAAAAACAAAGGAACAACATGGTGAGGGCAAGGAACACTATCTGGGAGTTAGAATCTTTTGTTTCTGGGGGTGTCTCTTGCACTGGGTAGCTCACATCAGGCAAGTAAGAGTCCACGAATTGTACAGGATCTGATGATGAGGGAGAAGTGGGATGGGCAGAGGCATGGCTGCTACAGTTCAGGGCCAGGCATCTGAATGGGGCAGCTGGGCTCCTTCCAGCCCCTTGGTATTGGTTATAGTAATGAAATGCTTTAAGATGACACAATTAAGAAACTTAATCATTTGCAAGTTTAAGTTCCTTTCAGTAAGCCTAGAAGCAGCAGAAATGGCATAGTTAGCTTCCTGGGAGACCATAACCTATGACCAATAACTCACTTGTGTCTATTCAGTTGTTAGTTGCTATTCACTGGCAGGTGTGACTAATTCCACCACTGACACCACTTCTTGGATGAATGTGAGCCTCTAAAGCAGTGGTTCTCAACCTTTCTAATGCCGCGACCCTTTAATACAGTTCCTCATGTTGTGGTGACCCCCAACCATAAAATTATTTTCGTTGCTATTTCATAACTGTAATTTTGCTACTGTTATGAATTGTAATGTAAATAACTGTGTTTTCTGATGGTCTTAGGCTCTACAGCAACCTGTCCACAGGTTGAGACCTGCTGCTGTATCCACTGAGTTCATGAGTGTGTGTGAGAGAGAGCATTGTTGGAAGGTGCCGAGCTCCTTTTTTGTTGTTACTGGTGGGGTTGAACCCACTTTTGAGATACTTGGATTATTTTTGGCACTGTTTTCTGAGGGCACATCTGCTCTCCATGGAGCTCTTGTGGCATATGCCCACAAGTCTTGGTATTCGTTTTCTATTCTTGCTTTCTCTGTTTTGTCATAGCTCTCTGGGTTGGTAGGCATGTTTCTGAAGGTGCTGAAAACACATTTATTTGAAGAGGGACAAAGTGATGGTGTCGAGGGAGCAAACCTGAAGATATAGGCTGGGCTTGGGCAAGCCACTGTGTCAGAAGACAGCGGTGGGTTCTCGAGACAAGAGTAAGTGGCTAAGAAAGCATGTAAGAAACAATTTGAGCCGTAACTCGTTTGGCTCAGTGGATAGAGTGTCGGCCTGCGGACTGAAGGGTCCCAGGTTTGATTCCGGTCAAGGGCATGTACCTTGGTTGTGGGCACATCCCCAGTAAGGGGTGTGCAGGAGGCAGCTGATCAATGTTTCTCTCTCATCGATGTTTCTAACTTTCTTTCCCTCTCCCTTCCTCTCTGTAAAAAAATCAATAAAATATATTAAAAAAAGAAACAATTTGATTTCTACTGTTCAATCTTGAAAGAGTTAAAAGTTGGGGGGAATTTTTACTATTTTTGTTTAGCTTTGTTCTTTAAAAAATAAAAAAAAGAACTTAGAAAAAAATAATATTTCATTAATGCACCAGCTTAGATTATTTTCCCCTGTCAGTTTAGCAATCAACAGTAATAAAAACCTGGATATAAAATTTTCATACATTTACAGTAGTATGAAGACATTAAGCGAAAAACCTTTAAAACACTTTCCATTTTCATTTCACTTAGCAGGTGCTACATATCAAGCTATTATTTACCCAGCTAAAAGGAGCTGGAAAGTAATCCACGCTGGTGAAGTGCCTGGAGACAAATCACACAATGGTTGTTTTCTTCTTCCTATTATGCTCAGCTGAAGGGCTTAGTTGTTTTTTCCCCACAAATCAGATCAAGGTGATGTGAAGTTGCTCACGATTATTTGAACACTGTTGAGGTTAGCTATGATCAGCTAGCCCAGTGGTCGGCAAACTCACTAGTCAACAGAGCCAAGTATCAACAATACAATGATTGAAATTTCTTTTGAGAGCCGAAAACCAACTTCTGCGCATGGGCCACGAAGTTTCAATTGCACTGTACGTGCGCGCCCGCACGTGGTAGTTTGTGGAAGAGCCACACTCAAGGGGCCAAAGAGCCACATGTGGCTCTCGAGCTGCAGTTTGCTGACCACTGAGCTAGCCAATAGAAAACCTCATTCTTATGCCTTTACTGCCTGGATAGCTCATGTATATACAGGCAGTTTTTGTTTTTTTTTTTTTAAGGTAGGTAGCCAATGCTATTCTCTTGGCTAGTGGAGTGAGACATCATGGATAATTCAACATGAGCAGATAATCCATAAGAAAGTTCTGTTTTGCTTTGGAAGGTACACAGTATATTAATAATCTATAATAATAAAAGCATAATATGCTAATTAGACCAGACAGCCAAATGACCTGGATGACCTTCCGGACAAAGCGAGGACTGTGAGGGCCGAGCCCCTTGCACGAATTTTGTGCATTGGGCCTCTAGTAGCTTATATTTGTGTAGTTATTTCCAGTTGGAAAAGTGCTATTTTGTACCACTGGTCTCATAGCTGTAAACACCAACACCAATGAGGAAACCCAGGTATTACCTCCAGTTTTGCTCTCAATTATATACATGACCTTAGGCAAGTTATTGAGTCTCATATTTCCTCATCTATAATACTGTACTAATAAAGCAATCCTTTCTAGATGGTAAGTTTTTAAAGTATATTGGAAGGTTAAAAGCATTCCATTGGTTACTTACTTAAAGGCCTTTATTGATGGCTTACCTTGTTAGGAGTTCTGCTGGACCTAGGGGATACAGTGGTGGACTGGATAGAGGGCGAAGGCTTTCCTGTGTTCACCTCACATTATGAGATTGCTCTTCTCTTTTTCTTGGAGAGCATTGAAAATTGATAGAATTTCTTGAATTTATATTAACTTGAATTTATATTAACTGGGTAAGATGCAATAGGATGAGCCTGGAGTAGAAGGAGGAGCTAACATGAAATTATATTCTACAATTATATAATGCTCATCAGTAGACGAGTGGATAAACAAGCTGTGTTACATTTATATGGTGGAATACTATGGAGCAGTAAAAAAGAAGGTTCTCTTACCCTTTGAGACAGCATGGAGGGACCTGGAAAGGAAGTATTATGCTAAGCAAAATAAACCAGCCAGAGAAAGACAAGTATCACATGATCTCACTCATATGTAGAATCTAATGAACAAAATAAACTGGTGAACAAAATAGATCCAGAGACACAGAAGCATGGAATAGACTATCAAATCTCAGAAGGAAGGTGGGTGGAAGAGATCAACCAAAGAACTTGTGTGCATATACACATATCCCGTGGACACTGACAAAAGTGTGGTGCAGGCCTGGGGCGGGGGTGGGGGCAGGCTAGAAGGGGTCAATGGGGAAAAAAGGGAACATATGTAATACTTTCAACAATAAAGATTAAAAAAAAGAATGGTATGGGAAATCATAACCTCAATGTAGTTACCTGACTGTGTGTGTTAACTATATCTAAGGGAGGGACTTTTAATCCTAGGGTCCCTAGATGAGCTACAGAGGGCTCAGGGACAACCTGAAATTGGATGTAAAATTTGGGTCTGCTATGCCACAAAGGTTGAGAACTGCTGGATTAATGTATACTCTCTGTCCCTAGGGCAGTGCAATAACAGAGATATTTAAAAAGTTTCTCTTGGATGAAATACTTTGTCTAATTGCCAGATTTGGTGCTACTGACTTGCACAAGGTCTCATCTGTGAAATGTGGGAGTCATATTAAAATCTCTGAGAAGTCCCATTTGGCTCTAAAATTCCATGATCATAACTTCAATTTCTTGTAGACATGAAAGCATTTAATCTACTCTAGTCAGTCATTTTTACAGTCTCCCTCCAAACTGATAATGTTGAAATAATTTGGAAATTGTCTTTAGTTAAAGGCACGTTTCTTTGACATTTTACCTAAGAAGTGGCTCTGTAGCCTGAAGAGAGAATTTTTTATGGGAGCATCTGTGAAGCGTTAAATATCTGCATAAACTGACCATGGTTTGGCCTACTCTATGGGAAGTGTTCTGATCCACCATCTTCAGGGATTGATTTTGGGGGGTAGTTGGACGGTCCTGTTGTTCTTGTAGTTTGGTTACTGAATTAGCCAAATAGAGACATAGGTTGGTTAACATGCATGAGACTCCTGAGCACATGGTGTGGGCTTTGGTAAAAGCAGTTGGAGTTGTTGTAGAGATAATTAGATTAATATAAAGTATTTTCCCCCAAAATTCCCATGCTTATGTTCTGCCATGTTGTGTGAAGGTGTACTCACAGTGTCACATATTTACTGTTGTGTGGTGAGTTTTGAGGCAGATGACAAGGGGTGGGGGCAAACACTGTTGGTGGTCTTCGCAATGGACATTGATTGATTCCTTGCCAGAAAAGCTGAATTTTGTCTGGGTATCTCTCCTTCCCCATGTTACCTATACCCAGTTCTAGAGATTAGATCTGGATTGTTTTAAGACCAATATTGGGGGGGGGGGTCATATTTCCCTTGCTTGTGATTGGTTTAGACATGGGCATGTGATACTGTCTGGGCCAATAAGCACAGGGAAAATCTGCCAAAAGACTTCAGGGAAAGGCGTCTTTGCTTTTAAGAAGAGACTCCTGCAAGTAGGAGATTGCTCTGCTTCTTCCACTAGATTCTATCGAGTCTACATGAGAACTTTAGTAACTCCAGTCGTCTTGCTGCTGTGGGGTAGTCTGAGGATAAGCTGGGACATTGAAGGTAGCGGAGGGGAAATATGGAAAGAACCTTGAAACTTGACTCTGGTTCCACAGCACTGATTTCTGGGCCTTTAAAACTTATCTGATTCAAATAATCCTTGTTATGAACATAGAGGTGCATATAACCTTTCTGATTGGTGTTTCTGTTTTCTTGGGATATAGTCCTAGAAGTGGGATTACTGGGTCAAATGGGAGTTCCATTTTTAACTTTTTCAGGAAACTCAATACTGTTCGCCACAGTGGATAGCTAAGGTTTGGAAACAGCCTAAGTGCCCATCAGCAGATGAGTGGATTAAAAAACTATGGTACATTTATACAATGGAATACGATGCTGCTATTAAAAAGAAGGAACTTTTACCATTTGCAACAGCATGGATGGAACTGGAGAGCATTGTGCTAAGCGAAATAAGCCAGTTGAAGAAAGATAAATATCACATGATCTCACTCATATGTGGGTTATAATGATCAACATAATTTGATGAACAAGAATAGATCAATCTAGAGACAAATGATAGGGAGGGGCGGTTAGAGAGCAACCAAAGGACTTATATGCATGCATATTAGCATAACCAATGGACACAGACACTGGGGCAGTGGGGGCTTGCCTGGGTTGGGAAGGGATGGAGGAGGGGGTCAATTGGGGAAAAAGGAGACATGTGTAAAACTTTAGACAATAAAAAAACAACAAATAATCCTTGTTGCCTGTTTCCAAATAAGTTTCCCTTATTTTTAAACCCTCACAATTCACCACTATTATTACTTTTTAACAATCAGTGCATATTTAGAGTTAAAAATATAGAATAGAACCTCTCTCTTTACTCTCTGTCCTCTTTTCCTGCTTTTATGTTCCTTCAGTGCACTTATCACCATCTACTAGATTAGTAGATTATATGTAACAAATTAGGGGTTTTGTTTTATTTATTGTTGGTATCCCCATCAAATATAACAGGCCCTGGCACATAGAAGAAGAATGCTTAATCAATATTTGTTGAATGAATATTTTATCAATTTAGTTGGTTTATTGCTTCTATTCACTTATTTCTTCTAGTTTTAATTAGTGTACTGCTAAGTTTAATAGATCTTTCAGTGTGGTTTAGAGGTAGGAATTTTCTCATTTTGTCTGAACATGTCTTTAGTGTGGCTTTATTCCTGAGGGGTAAATATAGTTGATCTGGGTATAGAATTCTAGCTTATAGTTATTTTTCTCTTAACACTTTGAAGATATTTTTGTTATAGACTAAATTGTATCCCTTCCCTCTTCCCCAAATTTATATGCTGGAGTCCTAGTCCCAATGTGACTGTATTTAGAGCTAGGACCTTTGGGAGGGAATTAGGTTCAATGAGGTCACAAGAGTAGGACTTTAATCTGATAGAAATGATATCCTTATAAGAAGAGGAAGAGATAACAGGACTCTCTCTCTCTCTCTCTCTCTCTCTCTCTCTCTCTCTCTCTCTCTCTCTCTCTCTGCATCAGTCCAGAAGAAAGTCCCTGTGAGGACACAGTGAGAAGGCCAGGAAGAGAGTTCTCAAAAGAAACCAAATTTTCACCCGGCCGATGTGGTTCAGTGGTTGAGTGTCAACCTGTGAACCAGTTCAATTCCCAGTCAGGGCACGTGCCCTGGTTGTGGGCTTGTGGGGGCTGTGCAGGAGGCAGGTGATCAATGATTCTCTCTCATCATTGATGTTTCTCTCTCTCTCCCTCTCCCTTCTTCTCTGAAATAAAAAATATATATATATATGAATCCAAAATTTCTAGCACCTTGATTATGGACTTTTCACTTCCAGAACTGTGAGAAAATAAATGTCTGTTGTTTAAACCACCTGAGTATATAATATTTTTTTATGACAGCCCAAGCAGACTGATAGAGATTTCATTGTCTTCTATAATTTACTGTTACTTGTGAGAAGTTTGCTCTAAATATTTTATTTCTTTGAGAATAATCTTTTTTCTCTCTTGTTTTAAAGATGTTTTTCTCCTTGCTTTGAGTGTTTTCATAATAATATACATTATACAGATTATATGTAATCAATGTGTAGTTGTATTTTATTTAAAATCCTTTGGACTCAGTGACCTTATTCAAGCTAAGAATTCATGCACTTATTTTGATTCTCAGTTCTGGAAAATTCTCAGGTATTCATTTTTATTTATTGCCTTTACTCCATTTCCCCCCCCGCTCTTCTCTTCTTCTGGAACTCCTATTAGTGTACATCATGGATCCTATTTTGTCCCCCTTGCTACATGTCTTTTATTTCATATAGTCATCTCTTTATCTTCCCATGCTGAATTTTGGATAATCTTTCATATTTACCTTCTATTTCACACATTTCTCTTTTCATTGGTATCTTATACTCTGTTGAGCTCATACATTGAAATTTTACTTTTGAGGACTATGTTTGTTTTTAATAGTCTCTTTATTATGTTTTACCCATAGTGTCTCATTTCATAATGTTTTCTTATACCTTTTAATTATTATTTTATGGTTGTTCTGATTTTTCTATAACTTCCCATTTTCCCATTTATGGTTGGCTGAATCTCCCTCATAGTTTTTTGTTTCCTTGTGTTTTCTTTATAGTGTGAGCTTATATCTGTCAAGTGTTGTCTCTTGGGCCCTTGGTTGGGGAACGATCACTATTTTTGAAAAGAAAACAGCTTTCTAGCACCCATTTTATATTATTTTCAACTTGGATTTGAAATACCATTGCTCTTCACTTTGGTAGTGCAGGCTTGGAATTTTAGTTTCTTGCATGGGGCTTTTTTTTTTTTTTTTTTTTTTTCCCTTTTCTGCCCAGAGCCCTGAAAAACAGCATGCCTTCTTATTGTTTTTCTGGGCTGGTAGATAAAGTTTCTCTTATCCTTTTGTCAAATATATTTCAGTCCTTGGATGTCCAGCTTTATGTAGAACTCTTAGTTCCAGCTCCTGTCTCTTCGAGGACATTAAATACCTGGATCCTAGGGCTTATATCCAGTCTAATGTTGTCATGGGCTCCCGTTATGCAGACTTGGATTTTAGTCTTTGTTTCTCTTGCTTGGCAGTTTCTCTCTCTGTTTCCCTCAACCCCCTTCCTCAAGCTCTGATGTGTATTAAAAGTTTAGGGGCGGGTTATCTTTCATCCAGGTTTCTTTAAGAGTGTTGTGATGTAGGTTTATATCAGCCTACTCTGCCATGTTGCTGGAAGTGACCCGAAGTCTGAAATCTCTCACTGAAGTCATCAATGACTTCCTGGACCTCTGGACCTCTTCACTTGGGACTACTAATTCATCACTAGTGTTTTAAAAGTTGCCACTGCCTTGACATTGATACCATCACACTTTTCTGATTCACTGAGTGACCTTTCTGCCCATTCCTCTTCTGTCCTATTCATAGACCCTTCTTCTTCCACTCCTTCCTTAATGTTGGTGTTACCGAGTCCTCGGCTCTGTATTTGCACGCCACATGCATTCTGTGATTTCATACACTCTAGGATTTCAGTTTCAAGTATGTGCTGATGGGTCCTTCTCTACCTTTAGCCAAAGTTTCTTCCTGCCAGACTCAGGTGTTTTAACTCCTGCTGAACATATTCCCATGTTCCCTGAAGTTCTCTAGGCATTTCACATTTGGTACCTCCAGTGCCGACCACATCACCTTCCTTCTGTCTACCCCCACCTTCTTTTCCCATTGTATGTTTTTTCAATTGCTATCACCAATTTGTCAGTTTTCATGGACTTTCCTTTCTCCTTCCCCACTTTCACACCACACCAAACTAGTCATTAAGTCTTTCTGATTTTACCACGTAAACATTTCTTGAATTTTTCTCCTTTTCAGCCCTACTTCAAAAGTGTTTTGGTTCAAGCAGGTCTATGATGATACCTCCCTCCCTCTTTCTCCATTTCCCAGACAGTTCCTTGATGACAGACTTGACCATGCCATTCCTCGGCTCACCACCCATAGTGACTGCTCTTCTCTGGCGTGAAGTCTTACGTGTTTCACATAGTTTGCAGATACCTTTGTGATCTTCTCTATCTCTCTCTGCTCTTTTTCAGATTTTACTCTCTGACTATATGGGGCTGCCTGTAGTTCCCACGTGGTAGCATCCACATTCCCACACCAGGTCTTTCATTGCTTCCATATCTTTAATCATTGAGATGCCCTCTGCTAGGAGCTGTCTTCATCTTAATTTGACTGGCTGACTTCCACTCATTCTTTAAAGCATATTTATGTGAAACATCCTCTAGGAATTAATCCCCCCTTAAACTTGGCTTACCTGTTTTTTTCCTATGTTCTGACTATTCTCTGTATATGTGTCTCTCATTATGATCCTGTTCTGTTTTCCATACAATACTGTGACCACATCAAAAAAAGGAATTCTCGGTTACTCAGTTTCATACCTTGAGCACATAGTCTGGCACATGGTAGGTGATCAAGAAATGTTTAGATGGATGTGTGGATGGATGAATGAGTGTGTGAATACATGCAGGAATTTTGTTCAGAGAATGGGAGTCTGTGTTGGCTAGAGAGGTTTGTGATGGCCTCTTGGAGAAGGCAGCCTTTGGCCTCAGGTATGGAGGATTTGGCATGAGGTTGGTAATGGTGTGTGGGATGAGAGAAGAACTAAAGTAGCACTATTTTTTGTCTCCTTTTGGGTGCTTTGCAAGTCTCTGACTGATTGCAGCAGTGGGAGACTAATGGCCAACAGCGTTCTGATAGCGCCTGCTGACAGGCGATAATGAGATTAGTGCCTCTTGATTCCATTATGAACAAGTAGCCAAAGAATCATTTGGACATGTCAGGAGCTAATGATAGGAATTAAGGGTCCCTCTAACTTTGGGGCAGCAGTTCAGGTACCTGACACTTTGAAGAGTAATTAAGCAATTTAAAAAAATATATTTTAAAAGAAATGTTTTGTTGATGTATAACATACATACAAAAAAGTGCACAAATCCTAAGTGCCCAGCTTGATTAATCATCACAAAGTGAGCACACCAGTGTATTCAGCATTCAGGTCAGGATCTAGAGCATTGCTGACAGCAGAACCAGAAAGCTCCCCGAGTGTCTGTTCCAGGTACTACTTGTACCCCTTCCCACAACAAGGGTCCCTGACTCTGTCCTGTGCTCTGACAGCAGAGAAGAGGTTTGCCTGTATTAAATCTTTATGTAAATAGAATTATACAGCATTCCCTCTTCTGTTTTTGGCTTCATTTTCTCAACCATATATGAGATATAATTCATGTGGATGTAGCCGTGGCTCATGTATTCATTGCTACATAGTATTCTGTCGTATGGATTTGCCAAAATTAAAGAAAAAGCTGTTCTACTGTTGATGGACATTTGGATTGTTTCCCAGTAATTTCTGGCTATTATGAATGGTGCTGCTATGAATACTCGTGCTGTCTTTTGATGAACATGCATATCCCTTTCTGTTGGATCCATACCGAGGGATGGAATCGCTGGGTCATAGAGTGTATATGTTGTTCATTGTTAGAATGTACTGCCTAACAGTTTTCCAAAGTGGTTGTGCCAACTTATATTTCCATCAGCAGAGTATGAAAGTTTTAGTTGTGTCATATACCTGTCAAGATGTATTTTTCACCTATGATAAAATCACGTTCATTTGGATTCTGTTGATATAGAACTTGGGGCAGGATGCATATAGGCTAAACAGAAATTTACATTCATAGTAGCTTTTGATAGTGGTTTGCAAAGGATGTAAAAAATACAATATTCAGGCTTGTACCTTTTTCTGTTTACAGAAACCCATTGCGTATTTTAGTGGTCCCTG
Source organism: Eptesicus fuscus (assembly GCF_027574615.1). Lineage (NCBI taxonomy): Eukaryota > Metazoa > Chordata > Mammalia > Chiroptera > Vespertilionidae > Eptesicus > Eptesicus fuscus. The sequence continues at coordinate 14,893,450 of NC_072489.1, read as the reverse complement.
AAGACAAATAATATGCCAAGATAATGCATTACTATTTTTAATTGATGTCTTTATTTAAACTTACACATTTAAAACCACTTTGCTAATTACACATATAATTACCAAAACTGTATTAAAAAGGCGCGTGTTATAAAATGAATAGATCAAGTGGCATTTCTTTAGAGTCGCTAATGATATATATATATGCCACAGTTCTCTGTTCATGGTTCTATGAGAGATGCCATGGCTAAGGCAATTGCTGGTCAAGTCTTAGGATAACTTGAAACAGGGACAATCTAAAATCAGTAACTCTGAATGACAGAATTAGGCCCCAAAGGTGTTGTGACAGGCTGGGGAGATAGATGGCTCTAACCTAACATGAGAGGATGCTGGCCTCTATGGATGGCCACCCTTCAGCTGAGTGCCCACACATCCCCAGTCAGCCAAGGTCGTGAGCAAAAGTGTTCATCCTGATGCTCTCCTTCATCCGGGCAGTGGGCAGAACTGGCATCCTTAAAAGAGGCAATGCATGCCGCTGTCTCTTCTACAGCCCCCCAAATCCTGTCTCTAAGACCTTGTTTTTGTACTACTGAATGCTGGATAAAGAGATGATACAGGATACTGGCTTATATTTTCTTAGTGAAACTAGACCCCGTTTCCCTTTGATCTTCTTTTATTCACTGATAATCTCAAGGTAGTACCATGCTACTGGCCTGGACCCTTGCTGTGAATCCAGCAAGAGCAGAGAGAAGGAAGACTGATGGGGTTAAGCTGTGGGGTTTTAGAGGGGTGAAGTGAGAGGATTTATTTGCAAGGCAGAGGGAGGGAGTTAAGCAAGACATGCAGGGAGGACTGGAGACCAGGCAGAGAGAGGACCTGGGGAGTGTGCCACCATGATATCCAGAAAGTGAAGGAATGACCAAAGAAAGAAAGTGGAACAACTGGGCTGCAGTCTTTTTGTCAAATGTGTGCCGAGTGTGTGCTATACTAATCTGTTGGTCTATTCAGAGCCGGACGGCCTAGAAACTTCCCGCCTCTGCTTATTCCTGCCCAGTCCATGTGAGTTCTTTCCCGCTTAGTGCCTTTCTTTCCCAAACTGAGTTGTGCTTTTTGACCTTTAAAATACTCTAACACGCTGTGAATGGAGTTTTTTTAAAAATCAATTTTAATTTTGGAAGAGATAACACCCTCATATGATTTGAAATTTAAGAGACATGAAAGATTATGAAAAGTTTTCCTCCCCATATTGCTCCTTGTCTTCTCCAGTCCTCACCCCAAAGGCAACTGTTTTGGTTCCTTTTTTTTTTTAAAATATACTTTATTGATTTTTTACAGAGAGGAAGAGAGAGGGATAGAGAGTTAGAAACATCGATGAGAGAGAAACATCGATCAGCTGCCTCTTGCACACCCCCTATTGGGGATGTGCCCACAACTAAGGTACATGCCCTTGACCGGAATCGAACCCGGGACCCCTGAGTCCGAAGGCCGACGCTCTATCCACTGAGCCAAACCGGTCTCGGCTGTTTTGGTTCCTTTTATACTTTATTCAGAGTTTTCAAAATTTTTAATCTACAAGCAAAATTAAATATAGAAGGCTCTGGAATAACATCGCTTCATTCGGTTATGTTTCATGATGCCACTGATGAGATGTTGTAGGAACTTAAGTCTTGTTTATATCAATTAGCCTCCAGTAAAACTGGTTTCATTACATGTCATTTTTCTGCAATTCCAAGAACCTGTGGACAACATTAAGGAAAGACTTATTGTATATGTTATTCCTTCCCCATTTGTATAAAAGATAGCCTTCTATTCATATGATTTTGCCCCTTGTGTTTTTTACTTAACCAAAATACCTTTCCATATCAGTACATAGAGAGCTTTTCCATTGATTTTATAGGTTCATAGTGTTTCACTGTATGAATTCATAATTTGTTTATCCAATCCCCTAGTGATGGCATTGTGCTTGCGCTCTTCCTTTCACTGTTACAGAGCTACAGTCAGTGACCTGACACGACCATTTTTGAATGTTTGCAAGTGTGCCTTATAGGATAAATTCCCAGAAATAGACTTACTGGGTCAAAGGGCATGTGCATTTGTAATTTTGATAGACATTGCCAAATTACACTCATTAAGAGTGAAACTAATTTGCAGCCTCGCTAACAATGTTAGGTGCATACCTGTTTTCTCAACAGCCTCACCAATCGAGTGTGTGATTAAACTTTTGGATTCTTGCCAGTGTGGTAGGGCAAAAAAATGGTTTCTCAGTGTTTTAATTTCCATTTCTCTTATTATGCATGAGGTTAAGTATCCCATTATATATTTAAGAGGCATTTATATTTCCTTTTCTGTGAACTGTGTTTTTGTCCACTTTCCTATTGAGCTTTTATCCTTTTTGTGATTGTTTTTGTAGCTCTTTGTGTATATATGAATGTTTTCATGTGTGTATTTAATTGTGCATATGCTGTGTGTACCTTGTCTGTATCTGATTAGTCCTTTTTCTGTGATAAAGTTGCATTTCTCCCCATGGTTTTTGGTTGCTTTCTGATTTCTTTTTAGTGTCTTTTTATTAGCTTTATTTCTGTTGTGCCATGAATTTATTTTTTGGCTTTATATTCAGTTGATTTTTCTGAATTAAATTTATCATCTCTCTGAAAAGGTTCTCCGTAGTGTTTCTCATGATTGGGACTCAGTTTCCACTCAGAGAATGTTGTGCGAGTCTGACAGAGGTCTCCGACACATGAGGATATTTTCTCTGCAATTAAGTTATTTATCAAATATGTATTGAGCACCTCCTGGGTGCTGCGCCCTATTCTAGGTGCTGGCGGTATCGTTTGGAACAAAATAAAGTCCTTGTCTATATGGAGTTTACCTTCTCATAGAGGAGACAGGTCATAAACATAGGAGACAGGAATAAACATTCATAAACGATATAATCTCAGGTAGGAGTAGTGATTTGAATAAAAGTCAAAAGAAAAGCAGGGGAGGTGGTGGAGGGGGGTCATAGGGGAGTAGGGGCCTAGGTTGAGCGGAAGGAGAAAGCCTTTCTCTGAGGAAGTGACTAATCCTATATAATAAAGAGGGAATATGCAAATTGACCATACCTCTGCCACAAAGATGGCGGCACCCACAGTGTAGGCTGAGTTCCCTTAATGAGCAATCATCAGGGACCTGAGGCTGTGCCCCCACCCCGGCAGGGCTTGACAAGGGTGGGACCGACCAGGTCTGGATCTAGCCCAATGCGGGGCTGGGCGGCCGGGTCTGGGTCTCACGCGATTTTGAGGTGCATGTGGGTGAGCGGGGACTTGACTCTGGGTCCTGTGGTGCACCCCAGACTCTAACAGGAGGAAGATTTTCATAAACATTTTACTAATTTTCTTTCATCTCTGACATTTCTATTATAGAGAAAGGGCAAATAGCAATATTAAAATATTTCCTCCAATGAATCCCCTTTTAACCTTTTGCACTCGGATATCGAGTGTGACTCGACACGATTAGCATTAGAATAAAGGAATCGAGAAAAAAGCAAGCGAGTGCAAAGGGTTAATGTGCACAAATTTTGTGCACCGGGCCACTAGTGATGTGAATAATGAACCAAGCAAAGGGAAAGAAAGCTTTCCAGGCAGAGGGAATGTTAGGCCCTAAGGTGGCAGAGGGAAACGAGCTGGGTTGGGATAGCTCTTGGTTCCTCAGGTTTAAGGTAGGGAGGAGTTGTGGTGAGAGCTGGACTGACCACCCCTTCCAGGAATGTGGATGGTACTGACCTGTATTTGCCTCCCCTCTATTGTTGAAGTTGAGTGACAGTGACTGCAGTTGCCTTTCCACTCTACATCTGTGGTGTTTTTCTTTTCTTTTTTTTTCATTCTCATTTTAGAGCACTGATAAGCACCAAGCCAGCCCCAGATGGTGCCTAAAGTTATAATAAAGTCTTCAAAGCCTCATTTCCTCTTCTGAGGGGGCATCCAGAGTATAGGCTCTCCTCTTCCACAGCTCATGCCCTGTTCCACAGGGCTATTGGCTGCATTGAGACAGTAGAAGGGTGGGCCAAGGAGACGGGGTGTGCCTGCTTTGAGAGCAATTCATCTTTAATGGGCATGAGAAGGAGAAAGAAACACAGAGAGGTACGGGGGCAGCTATTGCATAGTCAGGAATAATGGTTTTTCTCCCAGAGCAGCTCTCCTGACACAGCAGGCCTCCCGGACTCCGCCTCAGCCTCCCTGTCCCCCACATTCAGTAAAATGGCTGTCAATCTATTTTAAGCGAGAGAAAATTGAGGATGGTTTTTCAGTGCTATTGCTGGCTTAGTTATGTCAAGCCATTTCTTCGGAGAGTAATAATAGGTGCTGTCTTCAGAAATAGTTTAGTCACAAATGCCTAGTTCTTAACGTTTCCTGGCTTCCCCCTGCTCCTTTCCTCAGTCTCCTCCTGCCCCGGAACACGGTTTCTTCCAGAGATTCCTTCATTTCGCCAGTAGGCTGCATTTCATTTCTGCTTTCCTTTCATTCTTCTCCCCTTCCTCCTCCTCTCAGCTCCCCACTCCAAAGCTCCCATCAAGCACTCCAGCTTGGTACTTTGAAACACAGCAAAGCACTGAATGACATCATGAGGGAAGTAGTTCACCTGGGGATAGTGATGTTAATAAGTGAACTTCTTCCCTCCCCCAGCCCAATGTCAGATAATTTATTTTTTTAACCAGTTTTTACCAACCAAATGTTAACACATATGCCTGATTGCTAACCTCCTCTGGGCACCAAACCTGTTTTTTCTCGAGTGCAATAAGTGATTATCCAACTCATGCTGCTCCGAAAAAGAGGTTTTGTTTTAATAAGCAGTTTGCAGTTTGGCACACAGTGCTGAGGAAAGCAACATTATCTCCAGCAGTAAACTCTGCAGTCATTGCAAAGCTTGACAAGAAAATGATTGAGTCTGTTTGTTATACCTTTGTGGGGCTGCCACTGCTGCTGCTGATGGAAATGTTGCTGTTTATTCAGCAATGCAATAACACTTTCTGTAATTTATGGATGCACATTCCCCAGATTACTAAAGGTAATATTGTTGACTAAAGGAAAGTATACGAATGGATAGTTTCAGTTGTTGCTGTCCTTATAAAAGTGATTGACTGTTCACTTTGCACAGGAAAGAATTTGCACAGGCTTCATCCCCCTTAACAATTACAGATTTTCCTTACTCTGACAGTTACAAATAACATGATTTGTCCTCAGTGGTAAAAATTTACCGATTCCATGGAAGTTCACGACAGAGGATGTGTGGATCCCCTCGCCTTTATTTCCCTGCCAGTTTTCCCACGTCCCCCTGGTAGGTGCCAGAGAAGCCACGCCTGATCTCCTGGTGGCCTTCAGACCGGGTGGGTGACACCTGATTATGGGCTCAGATACGACTTTTTCTGTAAGTGGAGCTGAGGAGGCCATGGTGACTCATGATGTGTGCCTCTCAAATGATCTCAGGTGGCAGGAAAATGCCTCTGTGACCACTTGTTCTGTGGGAAAGATTGGGTGAAGTTGGTCCTTTTGTTCCAGCAAATGTAGACAGAAATCCATGGGCAGTAGGAACTCAGCCACTGTTTTCAATGCGTTGTTGGAAGGACTGAGCATTTAGCCCTTGGTCACTGTGGATGCGCCTGCTGATGGGCAATGTTGAATGCCCTTAGGGGAGTTGCAAGCCTGGGCTCATCCTGAAGCAGAGTAGCTCAGGTCTGGGCCACTGGGCAGCTGCTCAAAGGCCAAGGGGTTTTCTTAGTTGAGTGGCAGTTGGTACTTTCATCTAGGTCACAAGGTAATTCCACTTTTTGGTTTAAAAGCCTATCAGCTTCCAGGGACTGATGACTGACAGGTGGATGACATTCTGAGATTCCAAGTTTGGCCCTTATTCAGATGGAGAAAATAAGCAGCTAAGTGAGGAGCCTCTTAGGAAAAAGGAAAACACACACAAAACCTTGTAGGCTAATAGGTTTGAAAGCACTGCTCTTGCTTACTGCATGGGAGACAAGTAGTCATCACACACACGCAAGTATCAAAGACACATAGACATCGTGTGTTTTGCATCTGAAGTTTCATAACTATTTCTTCCTAAGCAAATTCCCAGTGGGCCAATGTGTGACTTCTCTGACCAGCACTGTACTTGATTATGTCTTTGTCAACCCTGCGGCTCTCCACTGAGTGATTTGTTATTTAATTGGTCATAGTAGGGGGGATCCCAGCATATGTGAGATAGTGTTTGTTAAATCTTGGTGATTGATGTCAGGAAGACAATAGTAAATAGAAATGTTATTTATCATTTTGTTAGGCCTAACATGGGCTGTTGAGAAGAGAAGTATTAACATAGGAATAATCTAATTTACTAGGTCTGGGTGGATATTGGCCTGAAGTTGAACTTTAACTGAGATACCTTGTTTGTTTTTTTCCTATCCATGACTCACCTGTTCTGTGTTCACTTGACAATTGATGAAAGATGAAAAAGAAGGCTGGTTTGGTTAATGTAAATTATCATTCTCTTATCAATTTTATAGGTAGTTGTTTGTCTTTTCTCCATCTCATTCTACAAAGATTTGATGTGCAGTTGTTTCGCTTTATGGTTTATCAATTATTTTACTACATAAAAATTTAGTTTGACTTTGGTTTTTTAGCATGATATACAAATCTTCTGAAATTCAAACATGTTTGTAAAACTCAAACCCAATTTTATTTACTAATGACCACTAATGGTTCATAATCAAAATACTTGCTCTTGGTCATACAAATAATTACAAAAGCATGGATTTGCTGATTGTTGAAGTCCAGTTGGCTCTTATCAGTCTTGATATGATCCAAATTGAGCAGTTAATACCAAGGATGTGACAGAGTGGATATCATTTCATGTAATTTGGGTACTTTTAATCTCAGTTATATTTTAGGGTTCAGCTGATGTTGATGTTGGGTTTACAGCAAATCTCAAATCATAACATTACATTCTGTTCTTTAATCTCAAGATTTGCCAGCTAATACATCAGTTATAATTTGGGCTAAAATATTCTATTTCTCTCTATGTATATTTATGTGTTTTACACATTTGTGTGTATATTACATGTATATATGTTGTTTTTACCCCCTTGTAATTCACATATTTATAGTATTTCTCAGAGATAAATGTGTTATAACTGCAAATTATGTGCTTTTGAATTAATATATATATTTTTCCAACATATACTGGATGGTTTCATTAGTTATAAGCTAATGAAGAAGCAAGTTAAAAGAGTAGACAAAGAACTCTGTAAAATATATGGTAGTAAAGAAATTCATTCCAGGTACATTAATCACTTACCTGCACATTTTAACCAAATGAGTTACAACATTTTCAGGATATTATTTCCTACTTTAAAAAATAAACCCTACATTGGAAGTTTACACTCCATGAAAAAAAAGCAATTATATGTGAAATCTTGAAGAGAGTACTAATAATACTTATATTATAATGTGTTTTTTCCTCTATACTACTTACCACTTTAAATGTTTTTATATATGTATCCATGTCATGTCAATGAATTAATGAACACATTCATTGACATGACATGGATACATATATAAAAACATTATTATCCTCACCTGAGGATATGTTTGTTGATTTCAGAGGGGTGGGAGAGAGAGAGAGAGAGAGAGAGAGAGAGAGAGAGAGAGAGGGAGAGAGAAACATTGATGTGAGAGAGAAACGTTGATCGGTTGCCTCTTGTACACGCCCTGACTGGGGCTCAAACCCACAATCTGTATTTGTGCTCTGACTGGGACTGGAACCTGCAATCTTTTGGTGTATGGGACTATGTTCCAACCAAGTGAGCCACCTGGCCAGGATGAAGAAAACGTGTTATTTAATCCTCATTCTGAGGTAGATATGATTATGATACAGATGGTGAAACTGAAGCACAGGGAGAGTAAATAAAACTTCCCCAAAGGTACAAGACTCCTAGGTGGGAAAGCCAGGAGTTGAAACCAAAACGCTCATCCAGTATCTGTTTTCCAGCTACCTTTGATGGCCCCTGCTGAAGAGAAGGGCCTTGCACTGTGACAGGATGCTTTGGTGGCACCATTGTTGCTTCTGAGTTCACCCAATTGGATGGACACTCACTTTGCCCTCATTGTTGGTCCCATATCTTCTTCCTAGGAGTCTCCTTCACACCCCCATTCAACATGCCCTTACAACAAATCCTCAAAGGCAAGACTAAGTTTGTTTTCCCATCTGTGAGTCTACTGAGAGATTTTACATGAGCAATGAGAACATGAGAAATTATCCACCCACCTTTCAGCTATCCCTTTCTTGTTATTGAATGGAATTAGAAGGGCTAATAGCAGCCATAAAGATAAACACTTGTTTTTGTAAACTGCACTTTCTTGTTTAAATGCTCATGTACTTATATGTCTGTCTGTTTCTCTACATTGAAGTACCTTATTTTGCTAGAATATTTTTTCCTGCACTGTTACATATGATTATAAAATCATGCCTAAAAACCAAGCTCAGAAGCTCAATTTCAGTGACTGTTTTGTGATAAAGATGCACTGACAAAATAATATTTTGATAAATATTTTGGTTTATCATGATATATCGGGATCATTTTACTAAGAAAAGTGGTCAAGAGAGGTGGGGCTCTGGACACGTGAAGGTCCTTTGTCTTGGAGAAATCTTGGGGCCGGTTTGCTTAAAACGACAGCCAACGACCTCAGACCCCTGCCTCCCAGCTCCCCACCAGTCAAACCACCTTGTTCTGGAGCAGCACCGGTCCTAGGTGAGTGGGGAGGGGCCTGGAAGGTGCAGGCCCTGCAATCTGGAATATTGTTTAAATACCGTAAAAAGCCTCACTCATTTACTCCCTCTGAGCACCCGAGAGGAAATCGGTGTGGTAATCCTGGCGTAGCGGGTGGTGCTACTTTCATATCAGTATAAAATGAAATTGTGTGGATGTTTTTTCCCCTCCTCTCTCCCGTTCACTCTTTTTAATCTTTAAATAAGACGATTGGTAGCCTGTTGGCAAGAAAATGGGCCCTGAATTTTTATTCAAAGTTATACAAGGATGATAGTTGGAATTTTTGGCAGGAGGCACGCCATTGCTTTTCAGAAAGTGCTGTCAAGGGAAGCTTTTTCTGAATTACCTGCTGGGCCTGGGCGCTTTTATGTTGTTGTTGTGACAGGTAGATTTATAAGGCTTGAAATTTGTACAAATCAGTTGTCATTCAGTGCGAGCTGTCAATGTGTCAAGCTGTCAGCCCGCTGCGAGGGGACGCCTGAGGGGGAGTGCAGGGGGCAGCCGTGGAGAAAGGAAATGAGTTCAAACAGCCCTGAGATGGAGCTCAGTTCTCGGGTTTTTGCCCCCGTAGAGCCGGCATTGATTTTTCTTGATGTTGAGCAACAGCAAACCTTAAATGACATGTTGTTAGCAATATAAAGTTGCTGTTTATTGTCTTTTAAATGGCAGCAAATCATGCAGAAGAGAATACAGTGTGCATTTTCGGATTGTGCATGTTTAGCAGCATCCTGTTCATGTCACTTTTCTGGCCTGGCTGGTTTCAACCAAGGGACCTGCTGCTTCGCTGATGAGTCCAACTTTCTATAGCATTTTGCAGACACAGCGTGAAAGGAAGTTGTGTGTTCGTCTCTCCATGGGCTGTGGATCACTAATAAACACAGTATTAAAGGAGCAGAGAGTCAACGTTGCTGTTTAGCCTAAAAGACAGCGTGTCCCTAGCATGGCTGTGGCTTCCTTGTCAGGCATCTCGTTTTATTTAGCTCCTTAAGGCAGAGCCTCAGCAGAGAGGGCTCTTCGGGACAGGGTTGGACAATGTAGTTCTATTTTCTGGGCAGAATGAACTATGACATCCAACTCCAACAATCTCCTTTACTCTAAACTGATTATAAAAACAATATTTTCACCAATAAAAAAAGCAGTAGCAGAATGCTGTTACTCCCTAAAACACCCTGGTGATTTTCTCCATCTTGTTTGAAAGCATCTTCATTTGTATCCCTTAGTGCAAACTTGGTGTGGCTCAGATTGTCCTTGCTTGCCTTGTGCATGGCTCTGTGGCCACATCATATTAAGCCCTCTTTTCATTGTCCTTCTCCCTCCCCAGTCTTTCTCATATATATCCAGTATATAGAAAAATCTAAACCATTTTCTAGAAGTTATCTGAGCATATTTCTGAGAACTAAAATTAAATAGGCATGAAGGGCCATGATTTTTCAGTGTGTGGGCATTTAGCATGAGGCCTGGCTTCCATCCAGATGTTTAAGCCTTTGCACCTCTAGGCAGAGTATCCTGGCTTTAATCAGCCGTATGACTCCAGCTTATTTCACTCATCCCCTGTCCGTCAGGTGGCATAGGAGAGAGGAGGTGGGGGTGGGGGACCAGGGGAGAGGACATGAAGGGATGAGGTGGCTGGGGATGGAAGCCAGGAAGGTGACACTTGAGGAGCAGTCAGCACCAAGAGGTAAAAAAATTAATCAAAGATTTCCATCTAGCCATTGCCGGCTGGCGTTCGCAGCCTCTGCGCCTCTGAGCTGAGAAGTCTGCAGAGAGGCTCCTGGCGCTGCAGAGTTTGTCTTGTAAAAGTGCAGCTGTCCAAAACATGACAGCTACAGCATTAGCAGGGCCATTAAGAGGTGTAGAACATTTCCAGGGAAATGATTTGAAAAATGACAATGCCGGCTCCTGTGTGATATTAATTATACCCTGTACTCGTGGCAAATAAGCTAAAATAGTTGGCAAGGAAGACAAAGTGAGGTGTCCTGTTTCTGACCGTCATTCTGATCAAACAGTTGCCAAACTGGTGGGGCTTCATGGTCGGCAGGTAAACGTAAAGGTGAGAGGTATACGCTTGAACCATCCGTCAGGGGTGTATGTGGAGGAGGGTCTTATGCTGAATATGGAATGCAGGAGGCTGAGATAAAGTGGGATGTACATGGAGAGTGTGGGGTGGTGGTGGGTGAGAGGTTGGCATGGCTGTCCTCCATCTAAAACAGGTAGGTCTGAGTGAGCCACCCAATAGAATGTTCTGCAGTGATGGCAGTTTTCTGTATCTTTCCTGTGCAGTATGGAAGCCACTGGCCATGTGTAGCTCCCAAACACTTGAAATGTGGCTGCTGTGGAACTGAATTTTAAATTTCATGTAATTTTTAATTAAAACTTAGATTTAAGTAGCTCCCTACATGGCTGTGACACTGGGCAGAGGAGGACTCGAGAGAGTGGTTCTCAGATGAGTCAGGACTTTCACCTCAAGTCCCTGCTGGTGGAAAATAACACATGGCTTTCTCTAGTTCTTTTATTTTTATTCCATGGACCTTAGCTTTGGAAGTAAGCAAGAAGAAGTATTAACCCATGTTACAAATGGGAAACATGAGTCCCAGAAATGTCAAATGAATCTGCTCAAGGTTACTGAGCAAGCCAGATGCTAGATTTGCCAACTCCATGTCCCGTGCTTCTTCCTTAGGATGCTGGCTCCTTTTTCCAAGGGCTCTATGGGGTGACTTCCTTCTAGGATGTCTGGCGTCTGTGCTACCCATCTGCTTGGTCTCTCAGGCTCTAGCATGATCTTTGCACCACATTCTTTTTTTAAATTTATTAAATATATTTTTATTGATTTCAGAGAGGAAGGAAGAGAGATAGAAACATCAATGATAAGAGAGAATCATTGATCTGCTGCCTCCTGCATGTCCCCAACCGGGGATCGAGCCCACAACCCGAGGCATGTGCCCTTGACCGGAATCGAACCTGGGACCTTTCAGTTTGCAGGCCAACGCTCTATCCACTGAGCCAAACTGGCTAGGGCTGCACCACATTCTTAATCTTCACACCCAATACCCTACAGGTACAGGATGTGCCCAAGTCTGAAGCAGCTTAGAAGATAACCCCCACCCTCACACTTTGGCCCTACCTTCTGGAAAGCAGTTGTCCCTAGGAGCCCTCCTCCCCGACTTAAACCCATGAGCTCTGCACATCTGAATTGTGCCTTCGATCTATGGATCAGATGCATCATCCCTCTTGCCTCCCCACTGATCCTGCAGCTAAATTACCCTATATAAACAAGCCTTTGTTACTCCTGACTGTGAGGGATGTGGGGCTGGCTCTTGTTGAAGAAGAAAATAGACCTGGGAAGAAAGAGGTCATGAGCAGGTCAAAGTGCCAGAGAAGAGGCTTCTGGGGCTAGAGTTTCCAGATTTGGGGTGTGTGTGCTGCATGGGACCTTCCACAGTGGTGTGTGGGTGTGGGTATGTGCATCCCACGCATGCAGCCACCTATTTGTTTTAAGTGGAATCCACTCATGAGATTTACTAAATGAAATATAGGAAAGAAAGCCTTGGCTAAGGTCAGCCTAGACCTTTTGAAGAACTGTTGAAATGTTGGTGGGTTGTTATCTGATAATCCTCCAAGTGAGCTGAACATGAGAAATAACATTCACTGCTAAACCACCAAGTACTGAGAAAATGTCTTGAAATTATAGTGTTTGGTAAATTAGAGATTGCTTCTATTTCTCTCCCTCCAGAGCTGAGGCAAGGCGCTTTCCCTCTTTCCTTGTTTACCTTGAAAACGCACTTTACTGCCTGTGGTGTTTCTGTTAACCTCCCTGAACCCTTGCGATTTCATTCATGTGATTTGTTATTGAATGACCTTTTGAGGATTTTACAAAACATGACCTTTCCTTGTCAAACATTCAAAGGTTTGTAAAGTGAAGCTGTCGCAGGGACTCTGCATGTTTGCTAATTATAACTAATATGTTTCCCCACATCCTTGGAAATGCAAATCACTTATTTGTTCCATGAATGGCTGCTCTTTATTGCCTGTTGGTTAGAGATGCTTCCTAGCTACTCAAAGGGACATCTCTAGACTGGGAATTCTGACTCCTATTCTTAAAGTTAGGCAACAGGAATGCTGATTCCCTTGTTAATTTGACCCCTTGAGAATAAGGATGGAAGATGCAAAGAGAGAATGAAAATGTTTAGAACAATCCAATTCTTGAGAAAGTGATGGGCAAAATGGATACTCTCCACACAGGCTCCAATACTTGTTTTCCCTGGGAGAAAGAGGTGTGTGTGTGTGTGTGTGTGTGTGTGTGTGTGTGTGTTTAATGGAAAGAAAGACACAAAGAAGGGACTTTTTTGGCACAAGAAAATACTTATATGTAGAATTAAGGAAAGAAACATTAGGGTCTTTTCATTCCTTGATTTTGGTAATTAATATAGTAATAACAATAAACTAACACTTATTGAATGTTTAGTGTACTAGACATTATGTTTAATGGTTTACATGCATTTAGTCATCTCAACAACTCTATGAGTTAGGTATTATTGTCATTATTAGTTTACAAATGATGATACTGAGTCTCAGATTAAATAATTTCTACAGTGTCACTGGCAAAGGTAGGATTTGACCCAGGGTCTTTCTAAGTAGAATATGCTATACCATCTCCTCTATGAAGGTGTGAATTTTGACTTGCTTAGTGAAAGTGATTTACTGTACTGTAAATACTTATTTTCTCATGAGAAAAATGCTCTATTTGATTTCTTTTTTCTTTACCATAAGCAAGTCATTTTTAATGAGAATAAATATCAGATAAACATAATGCACCAGGACTGATTAAAAAATACTGTACATAGTGATTTTTAAATTATTTTTATTGAATTTATCAGGGTGACATTGGTTAATAAAATTATATAGCTTTCAGGTGTACAATTCTGTACACATCATTTGTATATTGTATTATGTGTTTACTACCCCAAGTCAAGTCCCTTTCTATCTCTATATGATTTCTTTACTGTTCCAGAACACTGTCTTCTGAGATTGATAATCACCCCATTGAGTTATTATTAGTTTCCTTAAATCCTGGTTTAAGGAACACAGTACTAAGTCAAATCACATGCCATGTGTTTGCTGCTAATGGTAAAAGAATTGAGTAGGGCTCCTGAGACACTTTTAAAAGTGCATCCAATGAGTTTCTTATTAGGAGGAAAAAGTAATCCCCCAACATTCTACATGATGCACAGTTACTGTCATTCATGATTTGTAGTTTCTGGAGGACAGATTTTGATTTTGAGTGACTAAGAAATGGCTTATTTTCTCTAAATTCTATTTATTTAAAAAAAGGCATAAAAACCTGGGGTAGCATATGGACTGAATTCAAATTTTCTGATCTTGAAATTCCATTTGAATTGTGTGTAAATTGCTTGAAGATACTGTTTTGTTTCGATTCCTGTCCACTCAAGGTATGGTTGTGTCGTAGAGAGGTTGGCCAGCTATAAAGGAGCTGCATTGCTGGATTCTTTCCCCAAAGTCTAATATGCAGTCTCTTTTACAACTTTCAAGTGCTTGGCCCTGTTCCCTTGTTGTCTCCTAGTCATTTGGAAAACTATTTATCTAGGTAGGGGGGTTACTGGGCTTTTCCAGCTTCCAAGCACAACTCCTAGGAGATGTTGTCCTTCAAATGACTTTCATGTGTTTTCCTTTCGCGTTCAGTTGATGGATAGAGATGCACAAAATAATTTGTGTCTTCGAAACAATGGAAATTTTTGCAGTGTTGGCTCATATTGTTTGGAAAGGGTCATTACAACTTTATCTATTAAAAAAAAGTTCAGCTTCAGGATAGAAAAATATATTTCACTTCTTTTATGAGTCTGTTCTCAAGAGCCAAGCAATTTGTTGTAAAAGAGTATAAGAAATATTGAGAATGAGAAAAGTTATTCATTATATAAAGCCCTGTGCCTCTTTATACTTTTTTTTCCCCACCACAGCCTTTGATCGCTTCATAAATGACCCTCAGTGTGACCACCCTGCTATTTCAAATGTATTGAAGGTATTTATGATGGATAGTTAGGTTTCAACTACACAGTAACCCAGATTTCTACTTAATAGCAATGGCTTATATATTTCAGGAGCTTACCATTCTCAATATAGTCAGAGTGACCTTAAAGTTTTTAAAAAGTCAGTTTCATAAAGTGGATTTCAGGTGAAGAAGGAAAACCATGAACATTTTATATTTGGGGCTTCTCTTTTATTTATTTATTTTTAATTATTTTTTAAAAATCGATTTTTAGAGAGAGAGGAAGGGAGAGGGATAGAGAGGTAGAAGCATCAATGAGAGAGAAACATCATCAATCAGTTGCTTCCTACACTCTCCCCACTAGGGATCAAGCCCACAACCCAGGCATGTGCCCTGAACTGGTAACCTCTTGGTTCATGGGTCGACACTCAACCATTGAGCCACACCAGCTGAGCTGGAGATTCTCTTTTAAACTGAGTCAAGTTTAGGGTCTGTTTTATTATTAAGAGTCTACTTTTAAAAAATATTCTGCCCACTGTGGTTAATGGCATTACCCAGGACCACCAACACACTTTGCAGATGATTACTAGCCAGAACTTGCAAATTTATGAGAGGGTTTGAGTGTTTTTAAAAATATCCAAAAACGTTATTGGACTAATTATAAATATCACATAACATAGTTTTAGGAGAATGGAGGTGAGGGGATATTGTGAAATTCACAAGAAGCATAAGGCATTGACATTTTAGAAAGAGAGAAAGAGGGAATGATTGTATTAGGATAGTGATTTCTAATATTTTTAAGGTGAAATATTTGAGAACCTGATGAAAACTATGACCATTTGTTACAGATGCACATTAACACGAAAGTTTATATTTAGTTTCAGAGATTCATGGATCACCCTCAACATCATCCTTGGGACTCCAGATTAAGCCCCCGAGATTGAATTCCTCCCAACCAGTTAGAGGATTATGCCTAACCAAGGAGGCAAGTCACTCATCAATACCACGTTTAAGCATTTTTGTTGTTGTTATTAAATTAAATTAAGGCATACTTTTGTTTTATTGATTCTAAAGCATTTATGCATCTATGCATTTATGTTATATATGCATAAATACTATGTCACCTCTACTGAATTGATGATGACAGCCAAGGATCTTGATACCTATTTGCTGAGCTATTAAAAATCCAGGCATGAATTGTTGGAATCTTAGTAATGGAATGTGATAAGAGAAAAACAATGAATTTTGAGCTAGGAGACTTGGGTCCTAGTTTTCCCCGCACAGTGTCATGATGAGGAAGTAATTTAACTTCTCCTAAATGAGCATTTGGGTTGTGACTCTCCCCCCGCCAGTGTCCTTTGCAATCTTAAGTTTCAATCAGTTGACCATTCTTCTTTTGTCTCCTATTTGTATTTTATAAGATCAAGCCCATTGAAAGAAGGGAAGCTCAAGACAAATTTTGTTTCTTAGAAAAGATTCCTATTTGATTTGAGGATTTTACACTTGATCTTAGCCAAAAGGCCAAGAAGTGATTAATTTGAGGACTTCAGAGAGTCTAGAAGAAATAATACAGATTATCTGTTACAATAGGAACATTGAGCTCCCTTGGGGTGAAATGCAGTGAAAGGCATGAAATTCTGGAAATATTAGTATGAGGCTACAACTGCTTTTCAGACCGATTAGGACACAGGAATTCAATTTACTTGTCAGTGCCCATGTTGCCATTAGCACTTCTTCCATCTCCCAGTTAATCCTTACTGCTCGGGCAGAGTTAGAGTTCCCGGCAACCATCCTGAAGTTTATCCTTGAAAGGGAGTCCTGGGGAGCCACAACAAGATATGTTACTTACAGAAATGTGTGATATTGGATAGAAAGGGAGAAATTCTTTGAGGATAACTAGCTTAGCATCGACCCGGGTAGGGGTAACAAAAACAAACCGGAAATGGTACACAATTTATGACTAAATGCTGTGTAGTGAGTGGAAAAGTCCTGTACTGGGTATAAGAGACTCAAATTCCCATTCCTGACCTCATTTCTCTGAGTTTGGGGTGACTGTCTTCTTCACAGAGTCCTTTCTTCCTGGTGGCGTTCCTGTTGCGGGTTAGAGATCAGATAGCTCAGCTGCCAGCAGCTGCTCCCATGTAGAAGACAGTCTCTCCCACACTGACTATACAGCAGACCAGTGTGCCCCCAGAAGACTCAAGTCTGTTCTCCATTTGGGCATGCTCCGAAGTTTTCCATGATGACCCCAAACACAAAAGCACGCAGAAAGCCTTCCCACCGTGGGGTAATGAGACATTTTCCTCCTCAGCAGTGGGAGGACAAGAAAAGGAAGAGGTTACGTATCTGGAGAGTAACTGGGGGGACACTTGGATCTGATTTGAGGCTGACAGCCAGGACCTCTGTCCTAAGGCATTCTTTCTGGCACATTGTAGCCCCCTCTGCTGGGATGGCGATGATGATGGAGTAACAGTGCCTGGGATAGAAATAATTAGAAACGGAGTCACAGAAATTAGTTAACCTGCCTAAGGTCACATGAAAGGACGGATGAAGCTGGGACAGAAATCTGAGTCTCTCTGGCTCGAATGTCCACGTTCTTTATCATTATGTGAATAGTTGAAGGAGAAAGGTGGTGCACTGAGAATTAAGTGCTCTCTTCTCCGTCTTCTCCTCCTTTCAAATAACCCCCATTTTTTAAACACTGAGATAGGAAGATTTCACTGCTGCTGACTTTCTTCCTTAAACAAAACAAACCCGATGCCACATGTATGCGTGCTCATGCGTGCATATGTCTGTGCTAAGTGTGTGAGAGCGTGATGCCAACTCTCTTACCATGTGGTTTAATTTCCTCTTCATTAATTCAGAAGTGGGAAGAAAATATCAGAACTGAAGTGCCTCTAAAACAAAGGTGCAGCGAAAGTGCATGAAATATTTATTGTGTTAGCAATCTCTGGTCATCCCTGCTCATGGAGGGAAGGGATGGTATGATAATCCAAAATAGCACAAATTTCAAGGTGCAGAAATGAAAACAAATTGCTGTTTTAAAAAATGAAGTTCTGTTTTCTCACTGACTCCCAGCTCCTTGTTAAGTGCAGAGGGCCGCTCCGGACGGCTCCTGCTCTCCGTTAGCTCACGGAGGTTCACACGTTCTGTGTCTGACCCGAGGTCCTGGCTTCCCACCGTTCCTCTGGATTTCAGATGTTCGTTTAAAACAGGTGCTGATCTCCTTGGCACAGGGACTGCTTCTCCCAAAGCGGCCGCAGTCTTCTTTTTCATTTCTTCTCACTTCCTTTCTGTTTACCTTTGGTTCGAGCCAGTCGATTGGCATTTCTCTTTGTACTGGGAAAATTCATATTTGCCACGAGTGAGAGAGAGGGCAGAGAGCAGGGTTACAAATAGATCTGAAGGTATGTTTGTGTCTGCATCTCCATTTCTGGGGACAAGGGACCGAATTGCCATCCATGAAATATTTATTGTGTTAGCAACCTCTGGTCATCCCTGCTCATGGAGGGAAGGGATGGTATGATAATCCAAAATAGCACAAATTTCAAGTTGTTTGTATTTGACTTGGCAGTGCATTACAATAAAACCCCATGCATTCAGTCTAATTAGGAAGGAGGCCAGTTTGGATTAGTGAAGCCCAAGTGACATTTTATGGAAAATTGATTTTGTAGCTTCTAAATTGATACAGTAATTTCAATTAGGTATCAAAGACTCTGATAGAAATTCTTAGGACAGTTTTAATGACTAGTTAAAAATATTTGGCACGTGTTGTAAAATTTTACAGAAATGGCAACTTCCAAAGCGATGAAAACATTTCCAAACTGTCTTCCTATGACAGTTTTAACTTTACTTTTTAAATCAGGTTTGTTTTGATTTTTTTATTTTTCAGGAGTTTTAGCTATTTCTATCAGTCTTATATAATGAACTAGGCCTTTCTTGACATATCATGGGAAAGTAAATGCCTGTTAAAATTTCGGCAATTTTCCAATCTGTTAGATTTGAAATAACAAAATTGACCTACACCATATTTTCCCCTCAGTTAATTTATTATCTTAATTATTTATTGCTAAAGCTAATACCGATGGGGAGTCCTTTTAAGTAATATGTATTATATATTTCTTGGAATGTCTTTGTATTGAAATACGTTTTCTCCTGATTCAGGTGATATTTTTGTGATGCCCTAATTTATTCCTAGTTCCTCCAGTTTTATTTTCCAATATTCTGTCTAATTGGGTCGTTAGCCTTCTCTTCTCCATGTTTAATGACCTGTTAACAAATAGTAAAGCGTTACAGGTGAGCCTCTTTTTCTTTTTAAAGGAAACCCCTGCCTTGCTTAGGTCTTGTAACGACAGCATCAGCTTTTATTCCTCTTGTGAAAAAGCAAGCGAGGTGACTGAGTGGGTCCCAAATGCTGGGCTGTAGACTGGCTGCGGCAGAACTTCCCAAGGAGATTTAAAAAATAAAGATTCCTGGGCACCACTCCTGGAGCTTCCGATTCATAGGTGTTGGTGGAACTTAAGAATTTCTATTTTTAACCAGCTCTTTGGTGGCTTCTGGTGGGCACCGACCACAGAGAGGTTGGCAAAGTGGTTCAAAAGCCAGCGCCAGTTAGAGACCCACCTTTGCCTCCCAGCGGTGCACAGCAGGTTGGCAGGCCCTTGATTTGGGAGCTGTGCAGTAGTGGGGGCCAGTATCTGTGAGGTGGGGAGCTTAGTCCTTGAGGATAAAGCTAATGAGGCAGATCACGTTTGCACTTCACACCAGAGTTGGCTCCGCTCTGTTCACTGTTTCTTCCAAAGAGCCCCTTTCTCTTACTGCTTCACCTTCTTGGGCAAGGGCCACGTTCCAAGCCTTGGTCTCCATAGACCTTTACCACCAGCAACTGTTTGTCTGAGTGCAGTGACCCTTCACTTTTCTCAGTGCTGTTCCCTCAAAGAGCCACCCCTTCATTTTCTCCTTAGCCCTCCCTCGTTCGTTCCCAGGCCACAATTAGTCTTGCATAACACCTAACAGAGCAGGGCTGCCCTGGACATAATCAGCAGCCGGGATCATGCCAGTGACAAGGAGGCAGTCTTCTCCAGGCTGGGAGGTAGGGTCAGAATCAAGGAGTAAAGCCCAAAGTATTGGCAATAGGAAGCGCCAAAGAAATACTCATAGATTTGAATTGCTAGAGACAGTTCGTTATTTACTTACAAAATAGACTTGTTCAAAGGCCGTGAGAGATGGTCCTGTTGTCCCCCATTCACCTCCTCCACCCAATACCTGCCCCACAAAAGGGGACATCTGTAATACCTTCAACAATAAAGATAAATTTAAAATAAAGGCCACGAGAGGAGGCTATGTCAGAAAAATCTGCGCTGCAGATCCAGCACCAGTGATGTCCACGGGTCCTGGGGAGGCTCAAGCAAAGGCACCTGCTTGGCAATGGGCTTGGTCAGGGCACCGCCCCTTCATTTGTAGGGTTGTTCACGGATGAAGTGTCAGGACTCTGGTTCCTGTCCAAGGCCAATTAATTGGGACTGAAAGCTCCAGTTTGGGAAAGTGAGATTTTAAAAACAATGATCAGTGAGCTTCATTTGAGTAATATCTGTGGCTCTACCATCTATCTTGCTAGCTGTCAATCTCTGCCCTCCATTCCTAGTTCTGGAAGGAGTAAATGTGGCATCTTAAGAGAACTCAACAACTTTCTCCTTTGTAAGAAAATTGTTGACGGTCATGTTCATGGAAGCATTTTACTTGGTTAAAAAGTTGCAAAGTTGGGATAAGAAGCATTGTCACAGTTTTAAGGCTGGTAAACACGTGTGGTACACTGGAAAGAGCCCCACCCTGGGCCAAGCGAGGCGACGTGAGTGTATGCTGCACTGAGTTATGCAGCTGTGAAGCATCGGTGTGCGCATCAAGCAGTACCCGGCCCCCAGAATGCCTGCGTTGTGTGGCCATCCTGTGGGAATAGGCATCAACAGCCATCTTCTCCACTAGGGATGTCACTGGTAGGCAGGGACATGGCCTCCCCGGGGGTAGAAGGTGAGGCCTTTATACTTGGTTGGCCAGAAAGACTGCCCAGTTTCCAGGACTTAACCCAAGCATAACACACCCAGATCTCAGGTCTACATTAAAAGCCCATCTGGGAGGAGTGGGTAGTATATTCTCATACTGCGGAATCCTACTAACTCAGACGAACTGGACTGAATTACAGCTTCGGAAGTGGTGAGCATACTTAATGTTTTAAAAGAAATACAGCTTTATCACTTCTTAAAAGCTGTAGTAAAATACACACAACATAAAGTTTACCATTTTTAGTGGCATTTAGCACATTCACGGTGTTGTGTAACCATCACCACTGTGTAGCTCTGGCTTTACCATTTTTAAGTGTAGAAAATATTTCTAAATAACTGACACATGGTTTCTATCTAGGAGCAGACCTCATGGGCACGCGTGCGCGCGCGTGCACAGACACACACACACACACACACACACACACAGCTATATGTAAATATGCAAAGTACATTATATGGATTTCATAGTCTGATGGGGCTCAGGAGGACCTTGGAAATTCTCGGTCCGAGTCTGTGGATGAGGAGACCTTGAGCGTGACCAGGGATTTTACGGGACTGGCTCCTGCTTGCGTGGCAGAGGCAGGACCAGGTTTTCCAATCCTGACACAAAAGGTTTTCTTTAATGTGTGTATAATTGGCAATAAAATTTCCATAAAATATATTATTAAACTAAAACCTTTAAGAATAATTTCCTCTCTTTGCTTGAACGTTTGCCCCTCAAGTCTTATTTACATTGTGAACTTTCAGGGTGTTAACACACGGCAAACCCTTTCTTTGGCACAGCTTGGACTCAATTTTACCACAAATTATAGGAGTCATGAACTTTCCTTCTTCCTGAGTTGGCCTTGTACGGGTGGAAACTTAAAGTGTGTAAAGTAATGAACTGTTCTGTGTTATGTGGGGGTGGGGGGTAGAAGGGAAGTGGACTTGGGTGAAAGCATGCTTCTGTTCTTACAGGATTTGGGGTGGGGTGAGGCTGGAGACAGGGAGGCAGTGAGCCGAGGCCGAAGCTGACTGAGGATTCAGGCAGAGGCAGGACACGTTGAGCGAAGATTCTGCTGCTTTGGGGACAAGGACCTCCCCTCCCCGCAGAGAGAAGCCCTGGCTCATCAGTGACCCGTGGAAGCAAGAGATGGGCACTAGGAGTAGTGGTTAGAACAGGGAGTGTATGGCTGGCTGGTGGTGGTGATGAGCACAGCCACATACAGTGTCAAGTGGGACCAGGCCTGGGCTTGTGGACACCGGTCCAAGGGCAGAATCTTTATCCGAGAGTCCACAGTGCTATGCAGTTGGGCAGTGGTGGACTCAGGCTTTTTCTTTCTGTCTTAGTGTAGTAAAATATATATGGCATAAAACTTATCGTTTTAGCCCTAACCGGTTTGGCTCAGTGGATGGAGCATTGGCCTGCGGACTGAAGGATCCCAGGTTCGATTCCAGTCAAGGGCATGTACCTTGGTTGTGGGCACATCCCCAGTGGGGGGTGTGCAGGAGGCAGCTGATCGATGTTTCTCTCTCATCGATGTTTCTAGCTCTCTATCCCTCTCCCTTCCTCTCTGTAAAAAACAAAAAATCAATAAAATATATTAAAAAAACTTATAATTTTAACCATTTTAAGTGCAAAATTCTGTGGCATTAAGTATATTCACATGGTTCTGCAACCACCAACTCTAGCCACCTCCAGGACTCTTCATTTAAACAACTCCCATTCCCCTCTCTCCAGACCCAGCAACCCCATCCCACTTTCTGTATCCAGGAATGTGACTACTCTAGGTACTTCACATTAGTGGGACCATATAATATTTGTCCTTCTGTGGCTGGTTTACCGTGGTTTTATTTTATTTTTTTAAATGTGATTTTGTCAGCAGCTAGCCCATACAGTGCCTTTGGAAGAATTAGAAAAAGGTACCTTGTTTCTCTGGGTAGATGCAGCCTCTGGCCAGAAGCTGAGCTTGGCCAAGTGGAGTGTAGCCTGAGTTTCAGTCTCTGCCTGTCCCCTTGGCCATCCACCACTGTATGCTGAACAACTGGAACAACTCTACAAGTGGGTCCTGGGTCTCAGGCCCTCCAAAGGAGGTTTCCTGTCGCCCCAGAGCCCGTGGCTGGATGTCTTCCCCATTTCCCATGTATGTTTTCCAGGCCCCTTCTCTTATCCTCCAGTTCTTTTTGCTGCCTTGAGGTTCAAGTTTGTTAATTCTCCTCCGAATGGGACTTCTCAAGAATGACAGGCTTTCTGAGGCCGACAGAAAAGGCAGGGTGGCGGGGGATAGGGGAGTGGGGGGTGGGACTTCTAGGAACTCACAATTCATTCCCATGTCATTTGATGTGAGCTAAGTGCAAATGACTTCTGTGGATTAGATTTCCTTTGGAAATACTCAGGGGGTTAAAAATTAAGAGAAAAGTGTATGGACAAATAAGTGTGAGGTTTTACTTATGTCAAATGCCTCTGAAAACTAGTTGAAATATTCAGCAAACTGAAAATGCAGCTGGTTGAGTGTGCTTTGAATCGTGCTGGGCCCTCAGCCCTACCCCTTCTAATAAAGCAGTGGCTGAACTGAAGGCGATCTAGGCAATAATGAATATTCTTGTAAATCTTCTGGTTGAGAAACTCTAAAAATATGGTCATAACCTAAGCAGCACCTATTTTCCCTTAATTCTACTATAATACTTGAATGATCTTTTATAAGGCATTAAACTTTAATGGATGCCATTTTACTAAGGAGATTTTGAAAGCAGTCATGGCAGTAATTGAACTGATTAACATGGTTTTTAATTGTTTATTATGTATGACGCGAAAAGAGGTTTTATCTAAAATGTTGATTATTTTTGTTCCGATATCCAAAGAGTTTGCTTATTTACTTACCTTTTTTTTTTTGAAGTGGTAGATGTATAAGGGCAATAACATGGATGAGAACCCATAAACCCAGATTTTTTGTGCCCTCTCACTGTAGAAATATTGATGCAGCACAGGAAAAAGCTTTATGAAATTAAAAAGCATAAAATGAAACAAACTTGGGTAAATTAGCTTTGGTGAGGAAGAAATGAAGGTTGAACTCGCTTAGGTCAAATCCTTGGCCCGGCCTTTTCACTTTGCCTTTGCTTTTGTTGGTTTGCTGGGCTAAGAGCATTACTCCAACGTATGCTATTGTGGTTGACCCTCTTCTTCACGCTTCCTTCTTGGGACATTCCTGGGCAAGGCTGTCTTCACTCAGGACTGGCATGTTGCACAAGTGGGGGAAACTGCAGACTTGAAAATCTGGCCACATACTTTGCTGCAACAGTTAACTGTGGCTCAGGATTAAACAGTAGAGGAGTGCTATCTGGTTTTCCTTTCCTTTTCTACAATCCCCCCGCCACCCCCTCCGAGTTTGGTCATTCGTTTTTCTGCCTTTGGAGTTTTAAAAAGTTGGATTGTTCCTCTGTTATAAAAATAACACATACATCAGACTTGCAGATAGCCACGAGCCAAGAAGAGAGGCATTTCAGAGGCAGGAAGGGCAGGGGTGGGAACCATGCAATGAGTGGAGAATGTAGGTTTTCACTTATTTCATTACCGTGTCCTAAGACACAGTGGATAGAGGGGAACAATGCTGTGTGGACTGGTGAATTTAAAATATTTATGGATTGGACCAGATCTCTAAATCTCTCCTCCTCATCTGCACACCACCCTCTCTTTTTTCATCCCTACCCCTGGGGCAGCTGTCCCATTTTCTGGGTAAAGAAAAATGAGAGGATTCCACAGTTGCCTTTAAGTGTGATTGCTAAGGCTATATATAGTGTTTGCAGAGTTCTTCCGGTTTCGCCTTATTTTTTTTTTTTTTTCATAAAAATAAGATTTCTTATGCAAAATGGGTCACTTGAAAGCCCCAAACAATTTCTCCAGAGCAACAGCCAGTGTTTCATGCAGGAGAGATGTTAGCAAACCACTGACATATGGATGTGATCTCTGTTACTTTGACCAGATTTGGTTTCTACAGAGTGCGTGAGAAGGGAAGATAAATTTTGTCCTAGTAATACTATAGCGACTCATAAATAAATGGTTACCCTTTGGTGCTTGCAGTTTTCATTAAAGTCGCCTGAGCTTTGTTATTGACACCATAGGTTGCCTATTCAGGGAAATGCAGTAAAATTTATCAGTGTGCTTTCTACACCTAATAAATCATCCAAACAGGGAACCATATGGCAGATAAGACCTTGAAAATGTGGCTTCAGCATGTGAGGAGTCAAGTTGCTGAAATCTTGAATGATTACAGCCTGCACATTTTCCCCTGGAATATCTTATAGTTATTTTACATGCCATTTTCTTGTTCACCCTATCACCTCTTTGTCTCTCTCTCTCCCCTTCTCTCTTGCTCTTTCCTCTTTTACCTCCTTCTAGCGCCATTCTTTTTTGGCTGTTCTTTCTCACTCTCTGTTTTCCTTTTGGGTGGGGGTCTAGCTGTGATTGCAGCTTTAAAATAAGCGTCCAGAGCAGATAAGACGTTTTTATAATGCCTCTCCGGTAGGAGGAAGAGGGGCAGGGAGGAGCAGAGACTGACGGGAAGGGATGATGTATGTGGCGGCTGTGTCCCTACTCTCCTCCAGCCCATTGTCATTAATCACGGCCATTAGTTTTTTTTCAGAGCTGCCTTGTCTGCACCGTGCCTCAGAAAAGCCATTGTTTTTCCATGCCACAGACTAGGGGAAAAAAGGGAAGAAAGAAACCCTAGTACTTTTTTTTTCTCTTCCCTTATTCTGCCTCCCAGAATCTCCCTCCTCTCTTGTCTGTTCCCTACTCCTACTCCCAGACCAATCCAGCTGTCTTTTCTGACTGTAGAAGTTGATGGTTGGTGGTGGTGGGGGACTCAACCCCAAACTCTCATTGCCTCTTTAGTACCTATGTTTTATCCATTTATCTGACAACATAGCACGAGGCACACAATGGGAATGTGTTTACTAAATAATAACTGTATTACTCATGATACACTATTTAATTTACGAGAAGGTTTTGTGGATACCAGTGTTGTTTTCCCCCTTCTTTTGGGGGGAATTATGGTCTAGATGTTCTTGTTATAACTGAGGATGCAGCAAGATAGGAGGAATATTCCTGTAGTGGAGTGTCCATGTTGAGTGCCTGGGGGAGGAGAAGGCTGGCTGGTGCCTGGGGAGGCATAGTTTAGTGACTAAGCCTTGATTATGAATTGGGGACTCCATCACTGCTTAGCAAGCTCTTCAAGAACAGCCATGGATATGGACAGTTATGACCATTGTCCTTCCCTTCTTCTCTGCACCTGAAGTCTTGGGCTTGAGGAGAGAGACACCACAGACTGCAGTGGCTTCCTGGCTCTCAGTGACAAATCATAACTGAGTCATATACAGGATGTCTGACTGCTCAGTATACTAATATCTTTAAAAATATGCATAGCGTTTTATAAAACATGCAGGCCAACCTCAAATAAAGAGCATACACGTGTTATTTTAAGTATAATTGTATGAAATTTGCCATGAACACAGCAAATTGTTGGTGCAAGGGGAAGCATAGAATTAATGAGATATATGATAAATGTTTTTAGAAAGAAAAGAACCCCTTAATTACTTTCAGGTATAAACAAAGTTGTTCAAACTTTATTCTTAACTATCACCCAGTAGAGTTCTTAAGGTACTTCTTTTAATGAAAATATAGCTATTTTCATTAAAAGAAGTACCTAAGTGATGTGCTATTAATGCATTGGTTAAAAAATCATTAATGCATTGGTTAAAAAATCATTGGTTAAAAAATCATAATTTATGAGCAAGGAATCAGGAGACCAGAGTTATGCTTCTTCTACTTAGGGGCTGTATAACTTGAGTTAGATTACGTTACCTCTCTGAATGCTAGTTTCTTCTTCTGTCAAATGAGATGGTAGATTCCAGATCAGTATTTCTCAAAGTGTTGGAAAATGGATGATAAAGAAAACAATTCTAGGTAGTACATGGCATAGACTTTTTCAATTTTAATAATTGTACATGTTTATGATTGACTTCTATTTATGTTACATAATATTGGCTAACCATTTTTGACTGTATTATAATGTTTACATTTTAGTTTTCTGAATTAGTAGGAAAAAATGAGCCAATTAGAGGGAAAAAATGACATATATAATAGTACAACTGTTGCAGAGATATGGTGAAAATTATAGTTTGATACCCAGATAACTAAAAGTTGTTACTCTCCAGACCACCGGATGATCAGGGTCTATGACTTAAATGGTAGTTTGTGAAGTGTGTGTGTGTATACAAACATATTCTTTGTCATCTTCTTTACTATGTTTAATTCTTCTTTGATTAATAGAGCAAAGTCAATTTTAGTGTGGGTTGTATCTGAATGATCTCAAATTATAATTTAATTAGGTTTTTATGAAGATAGCAATATGTGTATGAATCTAATGACTTCACAGCATGATTCTAGACATTGGGGAAATCTGAATGTCTGCGACATTGTTTTGGGGCCCTGTAGAGCACCTCTTGTATGGCTTCATTTGAAGGGATCGTGAAAGTCTAGAACATACCACCATATTCTCTGTCAGGATGCCTGCAATTCCTATTCTGTGGAGTTTCAGTGGTTTCAAATCTATCAGAACATCAGAGTCACCAGGAGAGCATTTAAACATGCAGATACCTGGGCTGTGTCCCAGACCTAGTGAACCAGAGCCTCTGGGGATGAGGACTGGGGATGATCCAGGCCTGTCCAATATGTGGGCACTGCATCACTGCTTAGCAAGCTCTGTGGGTTAAGGCACAGGCAGTCTCTGGGAAAGTGCATGTGTGGGGAAGACACACTGCTGGCTTATCAGCCACTACAGCCTGGGTTAAGTCCCTCTATTGGCTTCGTGGCAGTCACCTCCAAGGCATATGAGTTCTGATTCTAAGAGAGATCCAGATAAGATCCTGATCTTGGCCAGTTCTAGATGGACAGCACAGTGCAGGGGAGAAGCCTGGGGAGGCTGCGAATGACCCCCTCAGGCATTACCTCCAAGTGGAAGATGTGAGCCTTTGTCATTTATCAAATGGCTGGTTGAGGGTATCTGGTGGCAGCTGGTATCAAAACAAGTTGATAGCCTGTGTCTCACTTTTATTGGGAGAATTTGGTTTATTCAGTATATTTCAGCTGCCCCTTCTGTGTCAAATAGTAGCATTAAATCTACCCTCTAAGTAATTTGTGTTCTTCCAGTACATTCATTGCTTTTACCATGCCAGTCTCCTTTCTCAGTCATTCGTTGGCTCCCACTGACTTATAAACGAAGGGCAGGCTCTTTAGCTTGGTTTGCACTGCTCCCCTTAGTCTTTTCTCTCTGGATTTCTCTCTTGCTCCTCCTTTGTCTACACACTCTGCTTCAGCTGAACCAATCTCATCACTTCAGAACCAAGTCTTGTTCTTTCCCATCTGTCATTACTCTGTTCATTGCATGGATTCCCTCTCTCAGTCATATACAGTTCTTGAGGTCAAGTGCCATTTCCTATTTTCTCCATAAATCTTTGGACCACATTCCATCCATGTTTGAACTTCTCACTCTTCTGAAAGAGAGAGCACCAGAATGGGAATAGACATTGGAAGACCTGGTACTACCAAAGAATGACTGTGACCTTGGGCAGATCAACCTCACTGGGTCTTTATCTCTGTGGCTAGAAGATGAGAACATTGAGAATAAGCATCTTTCCCCTCTCATAGGAAGATCAGATGAGATGATGAATGTAGGGGAGCTTTGTGAATAGCATCACACTATACTCAACTAAGGGATGTTCTTTAGGAATTAATTATGGGCTTGTGAGCTCTCTTGCATTGCTGTCTTATAATGCAACTCACCCACTGTATTGTTTAACATTTCCTGAGTCTCTTCTGACTCTTAAGTTGGCCTTTATTTCCCTTTGTAATTCCTGACTTATGAAAGTACTATATAGTATTCATTATGAAAGAACACTGTAAGAATGATGGAAAAATATGCTTCCAAGATTCATTCTCTTTAATTTTCCCTTTTCTTCTCCCTCTGTCTACCATAAGCTCCTATCTTTGTATAGTCATCCTTATATTATATATTATATATACATATACACACACATGCACATATAAACATACACACATTTATAGATATAGATACAAATATATATTTCCCATCCTATTGTCCTGTTTACATGCTGTTCTTTTCTGTGTCTACCAGATACTCTTAAAGGGAAACTACCTGTAGCTATTAGCAAAATTTATCTCTCAGGGTCTATGGTTGTAGCTCATGAATGGGTTTTCAGTGCATTTTGCTAGTTTTAGTCAATAGCGAGAGTTGTAATTCATTATGGTGTTAAGGGGATGGGGGCTCTAGGGTGGGGTGTGAACACAAATAAGCTCCAAGGGCTGAGATTGAACTGAAATTGAGAGAAAAATGCCCATGTTGTAATGTTACTTTCCCAACATTTATTTCTACCTCATCTTTTCTGAACCTTTCTTGAACATCAGTCTATCTCTTCTGAAGAAGATCCTGTGCTGGCTCATATCAGATAGTAGCTCTCCTTTAGGTAGAAGGTGGGGAGGGAAGCTTCTGTCCGAGTTAGATAGATCGGGGTTCACAGTGGCCTCTGCAAACCTGATAGCTGTATGCAAGTTGTTTAACCTGAGTCCAGTGTCCTAACCTGTAAATGTATGTTCAAGGGCCTAGTAAGTGCGTTCAATAATTTTTTTCACTTTTTTCCTTTTCTTCTCTTTCTTTCATTATATTTTGTTCTGATAGCATTTGCCATGTTGTATTTTCTGTGCTCATCTTGGGTGCAGGGTCTGCTTCCATGGTAGCTGGAGAGAGTCCTGGGTCAGCACACTCTGAATGATCCCTCCAGAGTGTTTGCGAGTGAAGGCCGAGAGTGCATGCTGCCTGCCCTTGGAAGGACAGTTGCATGTTCACAGATTGGGCCTGTTCATGTTTTCATCAGGGAGACCAGTCATTTTTTTGGAGTCCTGCCTCAATCTTCACTATTGGTATCAGGGAAGGAAAATACTGAATGACATTTACCTATTATTAAAAAGGTGTACAATTCAGGCACATAAGTAAAAACTGAACCTAATTCCACTTAAGACTCTTAATGTAGAGAGAACATCTCATTTAAAAATGTCAGCCTTGACAACTTACGTGTAAGTGGGTTTCAGGTTGAGGAGTTTGCCGATAGTGGTTCTGCTGTGGAGTTTGGCTGCTGGTGGGAGGCTTCTACAGCAGTAATGCAAGGTGGTCCACTTTTATATGCCCATGTGCTTGATCCTGGGTGAGCAGAGTGCTTCTTGGAGTTTGATGCCTTGTAGTCCTCCTGCTCTAGCTTCCAGTACACATAGTCTTGCACATTTTGGCCATCTTCCCTTTCTTCAACTCTTGCTTTTCAAGACCTAGTTCAAGTCCCTGTAATTCTTTCCTTAAGGACCACATCTTAGCGACTATGAGTTAGTTCTATAGAAATTTCTGGGTGGGTGTTTCATTTGGCAATTAATCCTTATGACTTTGTGGTTTCTCTTCTGTTATTTTGAACTATTACTTTGAACTTTGTGGTTTTCCGTTTTCACCCATGTGTCCCATCGTATACTTTCTCCACAGGATCTAGTGCAGTGCTCAGCACAGAGCAGGCACTAAAAACTGTTGTGTTGGTGGATTGACCGGTCTCCTCCCACCTCCTTCCTGTACTGTCCCCATTCTCCCAGGAAGGTATCCCTTTATATTCCTGGATTAGCTCTTCTGCCCGCTGTTGGTTGCCGTGTACCTTGGCAGTTGTTGAGCAAATACCCAGAGAACTGCCCTCTCCCAGTGGTGGAAGCAGATTTATGCTGCCCATAAAGAGGAGGCTCAGTGAACCACTAGGTGTTTATATGCACTCTCTGGGTATGGAGGCCATTGAGACGTTCCTTTGAGGTTTATATGCGCTCTCTGTGTATAGTCAAGCTTTGGCCATAGTAGATGCAGGACAGGCTTCTCTGAGGTTCTGCTGGGGCCTGATCCTGGGGTGGCCTTCCCTGGGCCCCATGGAAGAACTCTGGGCTGCCTCTGAGTAGAGAGGGAATGAGGAAGATGAAGTAGGTCTGGCTACTGTTCTCCTTTGCAAATTGAGAGGCCATTTCCTGGTCCTCGTTGCTGATTTCCACCTTTCTCTGCTTCTCCTCTCCATGATTATAAGGAGGTTTTAGCCATTTACCTAAAAACCATAATCCAGGGGCCATAGTATGTTTAGATGTATCAGTCAAATGTTGACTTGATGGTGTAGGTCAGTGGTCGGCAAACCGCGGACATGAGGCTCTTCGGCCCCTTGAGTGTGACTCTTCCACAAAATACCACGTGTGGGCACACATGTACAGTGCGATTGAAACTTTGTGGCCCATGCGCAAAAGTTGGTTTTCGGCCTGGGTGAGTCTATTTTGAAGAAGTGGCATTAGAACACTCAAGGGGCCAAAGAGCTGCATGTGGCTCGCGAGCTGTGGTTTGCCGACCACTGGTGTAGGTAATTGCCTGAAGCTCAGGTAAAATTCACCTGCTTTGGCTGGATGAGGTGAATGAATTGACTTTCTGATAACCAGTGTGTGTGTGTGTGTGTGTGTGTGTGTGTGTGTGTGTGTGTGTGTGTGTATGTGTGTTTATGAAAGAGAATGGTGTTTGGTTTTTCAGCGGGATTGACTTTATTTAGGAGTGATAGCATAGGAAGAGAGAAGGTTTATAAGGTGTTTTCTGTGAGCTCAAGAAAGAACAAATAAATGCAGACATGAACAAAGACAGGACAAATACAAAATTAATGGTGTTTTACAATGAATTAGGAGCAATGAAAAGATGTAAGACACCCCATAGATAAGAGAGGCAAGACAGATTGAATGCCCACACACTCAAAATGGTGAGTGTGAGTGTTTAATTATCTTCTTTCCCGTCCTCCCCCCAATCTCCCTGTTCTGAGCAGGCACCAGGTTGTTGTGAATGTAGCCTTGTCTACAGTTTTTACTTTCTGCAAAGTCATATGTTTTTAGCTGTGATTGCAGTCACTACCGAGTGGCTCACCTTGTCTTGAGTAATGAGAATAAACAACTGGTCACTGCACTGACCACTGAAACTAATAAAGATATATAGTGCTGGTTTGGCTTAGGGAGTCACAGACGCATTCTTAAACTCTATGTGACAGTTATACCAAAGGAACATGATTCCAAACTCACTCACTGCTTACCCATTCTGAGAAAGAACAAACTATTTGACTGATGGTTTGCTAAATTTAATATGCTTAGCAAGTAAAATTATTGCCTACTCTAATGCTGTGTAATTATTAAGATACACTGCTTTTAAAAATACCAAGTGAATAATATTGATTTAGTGAACTGCTATTTAGAAAAATGCCAGCAAAGGAGGAATATTTTATTTTAGCTGCCTTAGAGCTGTAATGGGTCTGGGCTGAGATATGCATGGGGAAATAAATTATGTACAAGGTAAACTATTTTGTTATACAGTACCCATAATATTAATTAAGCCGTAATTTTACCAACAATGCTTTAATTTAACAAATAAACAGGAATCATCTGTACCATTCTTTCAAATATATAACTTTGGGACCGTAATAAAGCATGTAGAAGCACCTGCAGTTAATTGTACAGCAAACAACGAGACTAGCAACTTTAAAGGGTAATTGTAATTTATAATTTATTTATTTGACTTATGCTGGATATAATTACCGTTATAATGCATTATTATTTTCAGTCCAGCTTAAGATCTGTCTGATTCCAATTTAACGCAGGCAGGCAGCCTGGTGGAGCTTTCTGCTTGGGGCCCTTGAAAGTGTGCTCTGCCTGCCTCCCTTCCCCGAGATGGGAGCTTGTAAAACAAAGAAGAATGGATGGGCTACTGTCAAAGACAATCCTGGTTCAAAGCTGTTCAAAGAATATTTCCATTCCCATTAAGGCCAAGAGTTTTTTCTGCCTTCGCAGTCTTCAGATAGCAGTGCTGGGGAGTGACATTGTTGGGGTCTGCACAAGGAAGCGCCGGGGGTGGATGGGCCAGGCCGGTGGTCCTATGGGGAAGGAAGGAAGGAAGGTGGTGAAAGGCACCGGTGCAGAAGCTGAGCTTGTCCCTAAATTCTTGTCTGAGGGTTTATTGTTGTGGTGCTTTTGGGCTTTGTTGTTGTTGTTATATTCAAGAGCATCCTGGAAGGAACAGCATGCAGGGAAAAAATACCACCGCGGAAGAAAAGAAGCAATTATAGCTGGCTGTTTGTTTGTGGCTAACAGAATGCTGAAATGGCAGATTTGCAAATTTGTAAGAGAGGAAAGCTTAGTGTTCATCTTTATCAGCCAAAGTGGTTTCTTGTTAGCTGAGCAGCAAGCTAGAAAGCGACCGATTTTGACAACATAATTTACATCTTTGTATAAAACTATTGCTGGCAGCCGAACTAATTTGTGCTGGATTAGGTTGTTTGTCTCTGCTGCTGACTAACCATGCAATCTATCAGAGGCCGTTTTCAAATATCACTTTTCAACTGTGCCCTTGAGAGGGGGAATTGATCGGGAATATACGGAGCAAAATTACTCCAATAACTTTATAGAAGAAACAATTACGGAATCACACAGATGTGAATAATTCTGAAAAGTAGAAACAAATAAAATGAATTTAGCCCTGTTTCTATCTTTCACATGTGCATGAAATTTACAAATAAAACAACAACACATTATTGGCCTTATTTCCTCTCTCTTTCTGGATCTCGGTCGATGCTGTTAATAGAAGAAAGACTAGGGAAGTGCTTGGTGGAAATTGTTCTTGGAGACCGTATTTTTCGAGAGGCAGGTTATGTGAATGTCACTTACAAGGTGTTGGAGACAATAGTTAATATACACATGTCCCTTAGAATGTCTTTTTATCCCGCCTGAGTTTTATAAGTTTTAAAGTAAAATGCTGTGATAGAGAAAAAGAGACACCAGTCAGGCAGATATACTTGTGCTAGCAAAATGGGTGATAAACATGCGAATATATTTTATCACATATTCCTACATTATATTAATAATTTTACCATGCTGAAGAGGAATGGAGTCTCCCTTCTTCTTTTAAGTGAATATTTTAGACATTTCTTCCTGTCTTTAGGGGAGATATGGGATGATAGAATAATATAAAGGAGCAAAAGAGGAGGAGGGAGGAGAATTCACAACTGATAACCGGGCTGGTGTTGTTTATAAGATGCCTGAGATTAGCCAGCAAACAAAAAAACCATTAAGCACCTATTATTTTAAAGCGGTGGGCACATTTTTCATCACTTTCCTCTGATAAATTTTCACTTGTGCATCCTGCTCCAGGTAATTAATTGCTTTCAGTTCAGAGGAGTAATAATGCAATAAATTATGCCAGTATTTCTAGTCAGGGGATCATATTGCAGCTTCCACTCAAGGCAGCACCAACAACAGTCCAGGAGACTTGCGGGCAACAACAACAAAAAGAGGCTCCATTATTATAAATTGGTTATGTAAAGAGTCGAAGGACCAAGTCCTCAAAATTGCTTTCAAGTGATCTCATTCATGCAAGTTTGCACATTCATGGGTTTTGTCAGGCTATTCCTATGTGAGGATTATTTAGCCATGCTCAGCCCTGGGAGGTTTGCAAATGCCAGGTACACAGTTGTGATGGTGGGGTCATTGCTACTGGGGGGTAAAGGTTGAGTAGGAAGGACCATTCGAAGATGGCAATGATGCTGATGCTGATAGTAGTTAATGGTGTGTTGAGTGCTTGTCATATACAAGCACGGTTCTGAGCACTTAAATGTACTGACTGTATTTAATCCTCATAACAACACTCTGAGGTAGAACTGTCAGTATTCTCATTTTACAGAGGAAACCGAGGCACAGATTATCTAGGCTATTTGTCTGACTGATAGGTAGGGGAGCCAGGATTCGAATCAAGGCAGTAAAGCTCCAGAGCCCACACTCTTAACCAACACAGTGCAGTTAATCTTAGGAGATTTACTCCTGACCCTCTGCTCGACTGCAATAGATCAGAATGTTGTGGGGTTGGAAGGAGTTGGGGAGGTGTCACCTATTTTTAAAAAGTAATTTTATATCTTCCTTGGTTACTCACCCCACTTTGCTCACCTTCTGCTAAAAACTTCTCTCTCTAACTTGTCCAATTCCTGTGATAGTTTGCTAATTTCTCTTTTTAGAAGCTTAACAAATGACACAAATACCTGCTCGCTCTTCTTTCTGTAAAGGAGTTCAATAGTTCCTCTTCTCTCCTCCCATCTCCTCCCATTCTTTTTCTTCTCAAGTTCCAACTTTAGGAAAAACCTCAGAGGGAGGAAATTTAGAGAAATCCTACGCCTTTATTTAGTATACTGAATACTTTAAATTTTCTAGACAACTTAAAGAGGAGATGATGCTTTATTTCTGCTTACCACCTGGGTACGTGCCGTGTACAGACACACCTCAACCCCAGTTAGAATAGCCTCAATCATGAGAACCAGTTACCTTGACTGTCCCAAGTGATAACAGTCCCACTCCTTCTCTTAGTCATTTGACAAGATAGAGATTTTCTTGCTGCTTTTAACCTCGAGTGATTTCTTGTGCCAATGAGGAAATGCCCTTGGGCAGAGAAGGTGGGGCTGAAGACCAAATAGAGAACCAGGAGAGAGAGAGACTGGACTGCGAAGGAGAGAGGAGCTGCTGTCTTTGACCTGGGGCTGAGGTGAGAAGCATCTTGCTAAGTTGTTAGGGAGGATGGGCCTCATGGAAAGGGTTTGGGGAACAGGGTTTAGGGAAAGGATTTGGGGGAACAGGGTGAGTAGGCTCCATGAAGTTTTGGATATGTTCACCTAAACTCCTGTTCATTGACATGCCCTAAAAACCACGGCTCGGTAGGTTGCAGTGCAGACAGGGCAGCAGAGGCAGAGAGCCTTCCGCTGTCCTTGGCTTTCCCTGGGTGGCCATAGTCAGGGAGAAGGGGGGACCTATAGGGTGAAAGTTATAGTTGTTTTTGTGATGGCAAAGGCATCCACATTCTGCATGTGCGGCCTGACAGTTCCTAGACTGATGTGGGAAGAGGATGGGCTTGGAGGGTTCACGCTTCTGTCAGTCACAACATCTATGTCAGTCTAGTTTTCTGCGTCCCATCTAGGGTGGATGCCTAGGGTGATGGCTCTAGTCACTGGGCTTTGTCCCTAGTTTATTGCCACTGATACCGATCCTTGAATTGAGGTGGTGGTTTCCTCAAGGCTGGATGCTCCACTTACTGGTCTCACTTGCCAAACCCTCCCTGGAAGGTAGGGCTGCGTCAGTTCATGCCACTGTGGTCAGAGACCATGCTTGGTTTGGGCTGACAGGTGGTCAGTGCTTATCCTTGCAAACAGCCAATCTCATTGCCACCTAAAGTGACCTACCAGGATGAGTTTATATTTTGCTTTTTATATATTTTACCCGCCAATGAGGTCTTAATATTTACCCTCAGATATAGTAATTTACACATATTAGTCTTCACACACACACACACACGTATTTTTTCCATGTTATTTCTGAATCAGAGGTTGAGTTTTCTGGGGATGGAGAGAGGAGGAGAGGGGGAAGTGAAGGCCCCAAATAGGGGTTTCCCTTTGAGCCTTTTTCCACAGTCTTCTGAGTTCTATATTCACTAGATATTTGAAGATATGGAAAAAGGCGTGTGTGTGTGTGTGTGTGTGTGTGTGTGTGTGTGTGTGTATGTGTATGTGTGTGTTTAAAGATCAAAAGTCTTTAGAAAAGATGACCGATGACCTAGAGCAATTTTGCTTCATATTTAGAGTTGATGAAAAGTCAGAGATAGAGATTTGGGGCACAGATGGGATTGCCAAGTCTGGCTATTTAGGCACCATCAGTATAGAGAAGTATGTGGGACTGAGAAGACAGAGGGCCTCAGGTGCCCGTGTCCTCAGGAAATACTCATAAAAAGCTTAGTTAGCATGAAAGTGGAACAGGTTGGGGTGTCCATGACAATTTACCTCAGTGTTTGCATCTTGGTTACTGATAGAATTCTTCTTCCTCCACCATGGAAAAGTAAAAAATGTAGTGATTTCTCAAGCCTCAGGTACCTGCTATGGCTTACTTCTCACTCTAGGAAGATATGAACACATTAAATTCAGAGATTTCTGATTTATTCAAGACCCAGGAAAGATGTGTAGAATATTTTTTAAATCTATTTTTTTAGAGAGAAAAAGAGAAAGGGAGAGAGAGAGATATTGATGAGAGAGAAATATTATCAATTGGCTGCCTTCATCATGACCCCTACTGGGGACTGAGCCTACAACCCATGCATGTGCCCTGACTGGGAATCGAACTGGTGACATTTTGGTGCATGGGTCGACACTCAACCACTGAGCCACACTGGCTGGGCAAGATGTGTAGAATCTTAATTAAGCAGTAAAGACTTTGTAAATCCTGATTTTTAAAAATCATACACATCATCACATTTATAATTGCTTGTTTGATTTGTCTCCCTATTGTTTTCATTGAGAGGGCAGAGACCCTGACTATCTAAATCGTTATATTTCCAGCATCTTACATAGTGCCTGGTCCTCAGTAAACATTCTTCAGTGGAAGAATGGACATAGCTAAGGTTTGGAAAACTCAAAGCTCAAAGAAAAAAATTAACTATAACCCATGAACAGACTGCTCTGACTCGACTGCTCTTATACAATTTTTTTGTACATCTTTCCAATCTTTTTTCTATGCATTTCCCTGCCTCCATCACTACTCATAACTGATAGGTACATTTCCCCCCTCCCAGAGCAGTTCTCTAGTGCAGTGGTCGGCAAACTGCGGCTCGCGAGCCGCGGTTTGCTGCTCTGTTGACTAATGAGTTTGCCGACCACTGTCATATACTACCCTTTACCTCTTTGCACACAATATGCCACAATTGCCTAATCCTCACAGCTTCCAACTACACGGTAACATTTAGTCTAGCAGTGGTTGGCAAACTCATTAGTCAACAGAGCGGCAAACCGCGGCTTGCGAGCCGCATGTGGCTCGTGAGCCGCAGTTTGCCGACCACTGCTCTAGTGCATAAATTTTTAATTTTTTAGTTATCACAACCTTTTAATTTGTAAAATTCCATGTCAAATGGCAACATGACATAATGGATACTGGTCTGTGACTTGAGCTTCATATTCTCTAAGAAACATAGGAAGAACATTAAGATGCTAAGTTATAGGGTTAAAGGTGTGGAAAGGAGAATAAAACTTCCTTCTCTCCTTTTTATATTGTTCCTTTTGGATTACTGCAGTACGACTGCACTACATTTTCTGTTGGTATATGTACTGCTCATTTTCTGGCTCTGAAACAGATTGCACTAGGATCAGATGTATTCCTCTTGGGAGAAGATGGGAATATGATTTGGAGAAAAAAGAAGAACAAGGTATTGCTCAGGCTAACTTAAGCTAGAGAAACAATTCAGTCCTTTTCATAAAAATACCAGAGCCTAATTCTGCTTGCTAGAAGCCCAGTAGTGTCTATGGAACACGCAAGCTCCTGCTGCAATCCAAAGCCATGGCTCGGGCAGTACTCGCAGTCTCTAGTTGCTCCTTACTGGGCCTCAAGTTTGACAATGAACTGACCCCAGAGCACTCTCACTATCAGAACTGCTGCCTCTGTTCAGTGGTGCCCACAGTGGACATGCTGGCTGGTTTCCAGAAGGCCACCGGGTAGTGCTCAGAACTTCCAGGCCACGGTGACCTTGGGAAGTCCTTCTGTCCCTACACTGCCTCTTGGCATCACTACCTTCAACCACTCAAGACAGCAAGCAGCCTCCTCATTGTCCAAATAGCCACAGAGTTGGAGTCTGCGCAGATCCCTTTGGTAGTATTTTTGGTGCCGCCTATCTTTGGGGGTTTGCCGCTTTTGCAAACGAGTAACCCGAATCGCTAAGTGTCAAACCTTTCTCATCTTTTATTGCCCTTGTTGGACCCAGAAGCAAAGAACTCTGATGCACTGTGACTCCAGATATGGTCCTGGGTGTGGAGACCTGCTCTTGTCTGACAAGAAGAGCTGGGAGGTAGGGTTGCAATTCTGCATGAAGAAAGCTCTGCACTCGTCATCATCATCATCATCATCATCATCATCGCCATCTAATTAGGAAGGAATGTTGGGAAACTGAACCTGGCAGTTTCCTGTTTTATAAATGACGAGTGAGAGAGTTGTAGGTTCTCCTCCCGTGGTCTTGCTCTGTTTTGCCTTTTATCTTTCTTTCATTGTCCTCCCCTTGTCCCTCACAGACTTAAAAATGGGTCCTCAACTTTGTAATTTTAAAACATATTCTCCTACACATGTCATTGTTCGTTTTAATAAGACCTGCCTGAACCAGTCTGTGTGGAGCTCCACGTCTTCACATTATTATCTCATTGTCTATCCCGAGTGTTATAGCCTCGCTACGACTTCCTAACTAATCAGCTATTTCAACTTTCATTCCATAAGCTTTATGTCTGAGTGTAATTAAATGAGCATTAAGTCCCTTTTTTTTTTTTAACTAGCAAAGCCTGAAAGTTCTGATATTACAGTAATAAGTGTGAAGTGAATTTTGAATGGCATTTATATCTGTTCATGGGCTCTAAATGTTTGATTTGCATAACTAGTTAAAATGATATCAGAGCAGCATATTGATTTAATCCCATCTCAGAAAACTGTTAATTAATAATGATAATAAATGTGTCAGTTCTTTATTATCTGCTTTGAATTGGTGATGATAGCTATATTAATACCACTTCAGTAATAGACCTCTGCTGGCTATTGTTGGCAAAGCTTTAAGGCCTGAATCACCTGCAATCAGAATTTAGAAAATTTATTGTAGATCAGTTTTAAAAAGAACAGCCATCCCATCATATATGTAATTTTATTAACGCCTACATTTTAATTTAACATTTTATTTACATAAATCACCGTGATCAGAAACTTCAGGAAGATTTTAAACAAAGGCACTTTTTCATTTTTATATCCCAAGTTAAAAGTTGTCTGACAGAAGGACCGGGCCCAAGATGATCCCTTTTTGTGGGGTTGGCAGGTCAGGGCCCCTCCTGCTGCCTGTCCTCCTGGCTGGGCTGGCCACCCTCTGGCTCCCCTCCTTCAGGGGAATCTGCTGGCTCTGTTGCAATGCCCAGGGGCCTGTGTGTATGTCAGCGGTGGGATTGCAGGGGAGAGGGGCATATTTCCCCCTTCATACTCTTTCCTAGTTTTAGAGGCAGGTCTCACCTCTGTTTTTTTGGGAGAGATGCAAACACCAAGATGCAAGGGTGACATGGATAGTTACTTTGCAATGGCTTGGCATTTCCCCAGACTGACAGCGCCAGGGCCCAGTAATGCTGGCTTTCCAGAAGGATGTCAGAGGCCCAAGAAGGAGTCTTCCATGAGGGTCCTGGTGGCTTAATCGCTGCCACATCCGATAGCTAGGACTGTTGATGCATATGTGATGGAAATTTTACAATTTCTCTCCAAACCTTAGTTTCTTTTTCTATAAAATGGGTAGGATTAAGAGGGAATTCATAAACATGCACACGCACACACACACACACACACACACACATCTCTATCTCTATCTATCTATCTATCTATCTATCTATCTATCTATCTATCTATCTATCTATCTATCATCTATCTATCAGTGCTTAGCTTAGCACCCAGAAGACAATGATTGGTAGTCCCCTTCCTTTTTCTCTTAGGTTATGAGCATACACTTACCATTCCTTTTCCATTGCAGGTGAAATAAAGTCTTGAGCAGCCTCTGTCATTGGACTCAGCAGTTTTAATAACTATTAAGTCTACCTCAAGGAGCCTGAGGACCTGCTGCTTCCCCCATTTGAAGTGTGAATGTCAACACAATTTGCTTACTTTGGGGTCTGCTTCCCTCCCAATCCTTCATGTTCGGTTCATGTCTTTGGATATAAATGATTGTTACTGATTTGGAATCTGCATAAGATCCACTTTCTTCTCCCACATCAGAAATGGACTTGCCCTTGCTTTTCATCATTCTTCTGATCTCTTCATACAGAACCAATATCTAGCCATGATACTCATTGGTTGTAATGGAAATGTGGCCCAGAGAGTTTGTGACCTACCCAAGATCTCATAATCTTTCACTTGGAGTCCTGTTTTCCTTTGACACCACCTGCCAGGTAACTCAGGTAGCTCATGGATCCTCAGTACATACAACCTGGAGAAAGAACTTCAGTTCTTCCTTTGGATGCCCATCCCTTCCATTTTCTGCGTATTACTCCCCTTTCCTATTCAGGTTCTACCAGTCAGTGAGCCTTGGGGCACCCCTCCCTCCCATTCCCACATGTGGCAAGAGGGAAGCCTTGGCCTTTAGAACAGTTCTCTAAGTCTCCCTTTGGACCATCCTGTCATTAGTCCTTTCCATTTCTTGATGGGAAAAAAACACATCCTTTGTCTGAGCCTGTGATAGATTAGCATGGCTTGGAAGGAGAGCTGGCTTTCCGAACTCCTGTGGGTGTGTCTCCAGCTGGATGTTCCCCTCCTGACTTTGATTTCTCTCTCAGCGAGTGGGGGTGTAATTCGCCTTGACATCGCTGGCCATCAGCGCCACACTGAAATGGGCCTTCTTTGACTCGAAGTGACAGCCTTTGGCCCCTGTGACATTGTTTCCATAGATTTGCAATGGAACAGTTTTATATTTTGCAAAACGGAGTGATCTCCTCCGACTGGCATTGATGTGGTTTTTGCCACAGTCTTCTGGAGGGTAAAGGTGTTTCCATCGACCCACCTAAACTGATTCCCCTTATTCTGGCATCTGGACGCATTGCTTTTAGGGGCCTGGGATGATGATTTTGGTTTTTAAAATCAGAATTGGTTGTTATAATGTATTTTTTTTTCTTGTATGAACACTTCCCCTATGATTTTATGGGCCCATAATATTCCAAGACGTTTGCTGTCCACAGCAACCTTTTACACTTCTGCTCTTCTGCATCCCAGTGGTGGTCAGTATCCTAGAGCTGAGTGACCTTGGCACCTTCTCCTGGAGGTTAGGAACGCGGGTGCTATTTACACGTAGAGATAGCTGGAGATACAGTCAGAGGGAATATCAGCCTCCAGCCTTTGTCCAAGATGTGGAAATCGTTAGAGAAGGTTATTAGGGGAGGGAATTGGGTTGTCGCTTGGTGGTCTTTACTTTTCAGAGAAGCTTAAATCACAATCTGGTTGTTCTCAGCATTTTCTAAAAATACTTGAAAGCAGACAAATAAGGATGTTTCATGATCCTGTCTAAAAAGAAGAGGAAACTCAGGCTATTATTTTTCTAGAAGGCTCTAACCTTTGGACTTTTACCGTTGTAAGCTAGCCAAGATTGAGTTATTAGGGATGGCTTTACTCATAAACTCTTAGACTTATTAAAAAGTCTGGCATTTATAGAAATATTTAATACTCTACCTAAGCTTACACCCTTCCAACTCTCATTCAAGTGTTAAAATGTACTGTGGAATTTAAGAAAGATTAGATATTTATTTATTTATTTATTTATTTTTGCCACCAGGTATATGTCTTGTGGGGAACCACATTGCCTTTATTGAAGTTGTAGGGAGAGCCTATCTCTTTCAGCAGAGACTGCTGAAGGGGTCCCTAAGGAGTAAGATTTCTTTTGTTGTTGCCGCCAAGAATCTTTCCTCCTGGTGTCACAGGGTCAGGCAGCCATTCTCCTCACCCCACTGTCCCCAAGATGTCGGATTTGGGCTTTGCCTTGTCATTGACTCTGCTGGTGAGACTTTTGGGAAAGAATTCCATGTGAGTGTTTCTGCCTGTGGCTCCTCCCTGTGGTTTGGGGGAGGAGTCCCAGGAGAGTGGATTCCTGGCAGAAGATGTGATGAGCACTTGAGCATGTGTTTGAGAGGAGATGGGATGTCAGGCTCTGGGAGGGTCTCTGGAGCATTGAGACTATTTATGTATTTTGAAAAAAATTAAGACCAAACTTCTCAACGCGATGACTTTTCTTTTCACAGTCTCGGTCCACACATTCTTTTAGATTCTGGCCTGGCTCTTTCTCTCTGGTGGCCACAAACATAATGGCCCAACTTTCTACATGGGGGAGAAGACTTTCCAGTTTAGAGCCTGTGCTGAGAAGCTTGGGAATAGGAGGTGGGGATGTTGGTTGACTCTTGTGAATTTTGGTTGAGGTAGGGGACCTACTATGTGGGAGTAGAAGTTGTTACCCCAGAAGAGCTTGAGTTTAAGCATCCTCTTTGATGGCATTTGTCTGACTCTGAGTATATTTTTCCTACTCCTACCCACTCCCTGTGTGGGTTTGTATTCTTTAGCCCCAGCTGTTTGTGATATTTCACTGTCAAATACATAATTAACAATTTTGTAAGCCAAGTTTAGTGATGCTTTTACATTCATGCACTGAATGTCTTTTCTGTCTTAAGCCAGTTACATCTTTTTTATTTAACACTACACCCACCCCAACTCTCCCTCTCCCCAAAAAAACACCCTGTTTCCAGAAAGTTTGTCATTCTAACATCTTTCCAAAGAATGAACTGTATCAAAGTGGACTTGGGAAACTGTAGCAAAGTGGACTTAAGAATACAGATGTGGATTGTGGTGTGGAATTGCTTTGGAATTCAAAACTAGATGTGTAGACGGAATTGATGATTAATCCAGTTGTGAGTAATTTTTTTTAAACATGATGTCAGTGACAGTTTTATGACTGGGATTTTGACAGACTAGAATAAGTTGCTGGAA
Organism: Eptesicus fuscus; assembly: GCF_027574615.1. Lineage (NCBI taxonomy): Eukaryota > Metazoa > Chordata > Mammalia > Chiroptera > Vespertilionidae > Eptesicus > Eptesicus fuscus. The sequence goes on along the minus strand of NC_072489.1, from coordinate 14,849,942 downwards.
TATGGGTGAGAAAGCAAGTCAGAGCTAAGGGTTGAGCCAATAAAATAAAACTAAACAGTTAAAAGCATCAGGGAATATCTGTTTACATATTTTCTTTGAAAAGTACTGGGGATTCACCCACAGTATATTGTAAGTATTCTGTTTTTTTCTTTCTTTTCCAATGTTAAGAAATTTATTATTCTAATCACATAGGGTCAAAGGAGAAAACCAAATCATCTTAATAGAATAAAAAATTCATTTCTTATAAAATATTCACAATAAACTAACATTGCATAGACACTTATCCTGATAGAGATTCTTTTTTTTTTTTTTTTCTGATAGAGATTCTTTACCTCAAGTCAAAAGCAAACATTCTCTTTGGTGGCCCAATATTTGAGAAAGTCAGGGCTGAGATGAGAGTGTCCCCTTCTGTTATGATTTAAATGCATCACTTTCTCAAATTCTGGAAGATCTCCCCTAGAGTTTGTTAGTCACCTTGGAGGAATTCTATTTTGGCCAGCCCTATGTTTATAATTTAAAAATTCAGTTGTGAACCTTTTATGGGCTGGAGGTTTCACCAAAAAAATCCTTAATGCTGGCCAGAACAGAGTGCCAACTGCCACCTTTAGATACATGTCCACATTCTGTAGGTCACCCAGGTACTCTCCTGGCTCTTAGATACCTGCCTGGCCCTGTCATCCTTTTGCTATCATTGCCTTCGTTAATGCAATAAGATAAGAAAGGGAAAACGGGTATAAATAATCAAAAGGAAGAGATAAAAGTAGCATTATTTTTGAGTGAAGTGATTGCTAATCTGGAAAACGCAACAAAATCAATTGAAAAAACTATTAAATTTATTGGAGTTGTATAAAGTAGTAAAAATATATAGAAAAATTCAGATAGCAAAATGGGAAAAGAAGAGATCTAATATGCAATTAATATTAGTAATGAATGCCTATAAATTAATTTAGTAAGAAATAATGTAGAACTTATATAAAAAGCAATCAAATATTACTGAAGACAGCAAAAGTAAATGAAGACAATGGCCACATTTTCAAGTAGTTTATATTCACTAAATTGAAAACCTGTGGAAAGAGCATCTTCCCAACTCCAAATGGTTGATGAAATACCTTGGCACTCTCTTTGGAGACATGCAAGAAGTTGTTGACTTGCTTTGCTGTGGGGTTTTGAGGAATTGGGACTAGTTTGGGGTGGTTCTCAGGGGATGGGACAGAGGGAACACAGGCTCTGATGACTGCTGCACAAAGCTTTTGTGTTGTATTAGCAAACTTGGAATTGATAAGTGACAGGCTGGTTCTCAGCTGTCTTTAGGAAGCTGTTGGCCAGCAGTTATGATTATTTCACTTTCTTCAGTGCCAGCTAGTGACCAGGGTGGACTGGAGCCCTGGGTATTGTGCCTGACTGTCTGACCAAGCAGGACTTGGTCTTTCATGCTGGATTTAACCTTGTTTCCCACCTTCCCCTCTATTTAATGACTTCTGAAAAATTGAGGCTGTCATTTGCTGCGTAGATTCTGTTTTCAAAGTCTCAGGTTTAAATCTATCTGCTCTCCCCACTGGAACAAAATTCAAGGTTCTAATCTTAAGAAAAACAGCCAGGCAAGCCTTATTTCTATCGAAGATCAATCCTACCATCAGCACCCACAAGGAAAGAGATGAAGAATGAGCCCCACATGGAATGTTTCTAGTTTTGCAATTATAGAAATTGGTGAAAAAAGAGACATTTGATTTGAAGGATGAGAAGAGTTGGCCATTCTTGACATTTAATGGGTGGGATGCCTGAAGCTGCTTTTTTTGATTAAAATATTTGTACAGAAATTCCTAGCCCTGCATGTTGTCGAGTTCAAGTTTTTTCCTTTCTATTTCTCTCTAACGTTTTTGCATTGCCCTGTTATTTTCTGATAAACCCATGGATCGTGGTTGTAAGTTTGTGTTGCAACCTGTGTTTGCTCATTTCTAAGAAGCCATGTCCAAAGTTGCAATAGTTGAAGCTGGAGTGGAAAGCTCTGTGCTTGAGATAAGATTTGCTTGTATAGAGACTATCTTATTTGAGAAATTCAGGGTTCTCAAGGGCTGAAGATTTTGTACCTGAACCAAATGCATTTTGATATATGTTACATATTTATGTATATTATATATTAATATGTAATTATTTATATACTTAATTATTCCTATGTAAAAATTTAAATAATTCAAAGAGATTTTTTTTGTTTACCTACCTACTTTCCTATCTTCCTTTCTAGGCTTAAGAAAAGGAGCTGAAGGAACTATATCAAAGTGTGAACTTGTATTATTTCTGGGAAGTAATAAGACTTGGTTTCAAATGCTGGTGCCATCACTCAGGAGTGGTGTGATGGTGTGATCTTGAGCAAATTACTTAATCACTGTAAGTTTCAGTTACCTATGTCAATGAATCATGAGAATTAAAATAGGTAATACATTAAAACACTTAGCACAATGCTGGCATATAGTAAGCTCTCAGTAAAATATTATAATATCATAATCTGGGCAAGAGGATTACAGGTGATTTTTAATTGCCTTTCAAATGTTTTCCATAAACTTTATTAAGCTTTGCTCTGATAAAAATTTACATCTATAATTTTAAAAATTGCAGTAGTGATTTAAAAAATTGATTAAGTGATAAAAATCTAATAAAAGTCTTAGCCTTGCTGTGTCTGGGTGATGACCCCCCAGCCAACCAACTAGAAACAGTTAAACGAAGAGGCAGGATCTGTCTGATTAATCTGTTGAGCACTTATGCTACATTTTAGTTTTATTTGCAGCAATTTATTTGCTTTTCACAGGTGGGAACTATTAGGCCTGTTAACAGGAGACAGATTCTGAGTGAAGTACTCTAAGGTTCTATAGGAGGAAACTGGTCTAGTGGCGATTTGAACTCTGACTTTGAAGCTTGCCAAGTTAACTGTACAACTTCTCTTTCTTTGGTATCGAGGCCAAGACATACTGATTCAGTCCAACTTTTTTCTATGGCTGTTAACTTTTTTTTAGCCAGCTTCTGTTCTGATTGGTCCATGCCCGTGTCAGATCAGTTCAATATTGCAAGCGTTACCTCTGGTCAGAGACCATTGTCATGTTGTAGGAAGCCAGATATGCTTTACTTGGGAACTGTTAGTGGTAAATTAGTGGAAAATGGAGACAGAGGGAGAGAGGAGGAGAGGAAGAAGGAGCAGAAGGGGTACAGGGTAGAGAGGGACATGGGGAACATTATTTGCTTCAGGAGAGCAATCTCTGAATGGCCATTCTTCTAGAAAGCATGAAGCAGGTATAACATGTACTAATAGCTCTGTAGTTTTCTCAGAGCTGCACCAGGATCCTAGCCAGAGAGATGTATGTTTAGCCTTCCTTGGAAAATGTTGTAAAGGAAAAACTTGAACCACTGTATTCCTACGCTTTCAGAGAACACAGGTTTTTTAAAGTTTATTTTACATTGAGGAAGGTAGAGCCTGTCACACACTGATTTGTCCCACCCCTCTGGGTCTCAGCTGTCTTCCTAATAGGCAGTCGCTGGGAGTGGAGTGTGGCATTGTTAACCATCAGGGGTGACCAGCCTGTCAGCCCGTCTGGCTGGAGCCCTGGATGCTGGCGGCGCCTGACAGCAACCCCATTTGCATCCTGTGCAGAGAGCACCACATCCTCTCTTATTAAGAGTTACCCCAAAATACCAGAAAAACTGGTAACCAGTGACCCTCATGTAACTCTAGATCCCATACTTCATTAGGGCAGCATCAGGGTGGTAGTGACCAAACCCTGCTTTTCATGTTACAGCCATTAAAACTGTTTTTGCAAGTAAGATTTCTTCTACAGAGCCCCAGAGAGGAAACAGATTGAAGAGAAATTGCTCTGGTTAGAGAATGAGTGGGAAGCCCGAATTCCACCTATTTTTCCCAGGGAATACCGCTGTGTAATCCCAGGGTTCCTAGGAACACAGTTTGAGAACTACTGTTTGTTACAGCAGTTTTGTGTAGGATCTCTCTCTCTCTCTCTCTCTCTCTCTCTCTCTCTCTCTCTCTCTCTCTCTCTCTCTCTCTCTCGTGTGTGTGTGTGTGTGTGTGTGCGCGTGTGTGCGCGCGCGCACATGCGCGCGCGTTAACTCAGGGACTTCTATATTTTGTTTGCCAAGCTTCCTTCTCAAATGGCTTTCAGAGTAATCTGCAAAGGGTTAAGACTATCAGCAATATCAGCAAAAATTAAGCCAAGCCCTACTCAGAACAATTTGCAAAAACTGTGTTGCCAATGGCTCTGAGGAAGGGGCTGTGACGTTGTGTAAATACTTCTTTGAAAATTTGTTTGTTCCTTCCCCCCGCTTTCTCTATCTCTAATCTTACTTCTTTCCTTCTTCCCCACCCCACTCGGATTGGATGAAACCATGATGTCCAGCACATATTTTACTGTTCACTGTGTGCTGTGCTTTAGCAATTTATAACTATGATCAATGTTGTGACCTTAGGGAAATTGCTTATATAATTACAGAAAGTTTACAGTCGTAAGACAAGGAATGGGGAAAATATATCACTGTAAAATATAAATATGTTTAAATTACATTTAGGATTTGGAATAGTTCCTTGCTTGTGTTTTACAGAGTAATCTGTGATTTAAATCAGGTTTAGTTGTGTTTTTCCCCCCCCTAAATTGGGTATTATAAATCAAGAGTAGATGCTGGATATAGCACACAAGAGGATTTCTTATACATTTTAATGTTGCATAAGTAAGAAATACCAGTAGTTCAGCAGTAAAATTGCAAATGTAAGCAAAAGTGAAGATTTTTCCAAATTTAACTAGGTTGCATTTGTTTAGTAAACTCTAGCAATAATTTACTGTTTTATTACGTTTGCCTTTGAGATCTGGGCTGACTTTTTTGTTCCCTTCCTTAAGAAAGAAAAGGGAGGTGCGTCCATTGCTGTAATTGCCTGGAGCTGGGAAAAGGATGAGAGAACCATTTTGCTTTCTCCACCTGTGGTACATAAAGAAGAAGGCGGGAGGAGAGAAGACATAAGGATTAAGTATATTGGTGGATGTATCAGCTGCACAAGCAGGGCCTTTTTGGGAGGTAGGGTCAGGGTTTCCATCTGTGCCATCTGTGGTGAGACTGAGGGTTCTTGTGCAATGAGAAGTCAGAGGTGTTGGTCCCAGCTGCTGGCCAGGGTGGAGATGAGCAGGGAAGGGTACCTGATACAGTTCGATTGTGAATGAACACATGTCTTTCTTCAGACTCTTATGGGGTTTCTGAAAAACAGGTAGGTTTCATTCAGGATAATCTATCGTGTGAATATGGGGGAATTTCGGCGTGGGCAGAGTGCTCCAGGACCGGCGCTGGTGTGGAGAGAAGCTGGGCAGAGGGAAGGACTGTCTCGGCGACGTGGCTTGGCGTGCAGAGCTCCTGATGCGGGATTGTCGCCCACCACCCCTCCTGCCACCACGTGCTTCAGATGGCTAACATGGACCCCAGCTTAGTTTAACTGTGGTTTGAGAGAAGTGAACTCTGGGATTGGGTTGGATGATGTTGATTAATAGGAGTGAGAGGGTGAGAGACTCCAGGGCCAAGCAGTAGGTCCATCTTGGTGGCATCTGATGTTGATTGGCTTTGTCCTGCGCGGCTGCGCTCGGAGAGCGGACATTAAGATTAAGTGATGCTGTCGTGTTGAGGAGCACGGCACTGCATCATTCTGGGAAGAGACAGCTGGGGTGGTTAATCCTTCATCACCAAGGGAGTACTGCCAGCGGAAAGATATACAGCCAAAGATAACCCTCCATAACTTGTGCTAAAGATCAGAAAACTTTGAATTCACATCCATCTGCTTAGTCTGGGGTGAAGATGAAAGATAGGCAGAATAGGAAATAAAAAACTCCTGGGGGATTCATCTTCGGCACGGTATGTAGCCCACAGAGTGAGCAGGTGGAGAGAAACTTTCACGTGGTGTTTAAAAGGGACTTAAATGTACCCGATTTCACAGCAGCATCTTCAAGTAATTAAAATTAAGTGGTACACACTTGCATTTTTCTGTTGCGCTGCCATCATTTTACCCCAAAATGCTATTTGCCCCCATTAGATCTTCCCTGGATGTTTTTTTAAGGAGCTACTCTTACTTCTGTACTTATGGACACAGCACACAGGCAGGGAATGCTGGAGTACCTACTCAGAAAGAAGAGCTTTTGTTTTCTTGTCTCCCTGTGAGATTGTTTTAGGAGATACCACAGACTCGGACTGTGTGCGTGCATGTCTGCGAATCTGTGGCTGAACGTGGGTCTGAAATTCTCTTGCTCTGAATATTTCTGAACAGCTGCAATGACTTTATATATCACGTGTAATCGAATTATGCATTGTTGTCATACCAAAGTGATGTGCAGGGGGAGAAGAAATCAGAGAGGGAAATAAAGGAGAGGCCCCCCCCCTCACATCTGCAGCCTCTCTGTTAGCACATGGCCGCGCCTGGGAATGTCTGGCGCAAGGTGAGAACGTTGGGGAGAGCAGAGCTGCTTGCTCTGTCCTCAAGTGACTTCATGCATTGAGTTCAAAGGGAAGCTTTTTGTTGTTCGTTTTTCATCGTTTAGGGATTTTTTTTGTCTCTTTTCCTTGTCCAGTTTGGTGCTTGAGAGTGCGAGTTCTTCACCTGGGGCCTGGGCCGTTTGCACCGATGTGCAGAGGTGGCAGCTTTTCTTTGGGGCTCAGCACCGCTGGGCCTTTACTGCACTGCAGCCACTATAAGGGCCTGAAGGGGGAGGATGGGGGGCTGCAGAATGCACACAGTAAAGTAAATAAGGAAATCGGGGTGAAAAGAACAATTTATTGAGAATTAGAGACCTGGGTGAGTTCCTGCTAAGCTCTGTGAACTAGGACAGAATGTGTTATAATTGAAAAGGTTGAGAAAAAGGAGGTGAATTGTCTAAAGGAGGAGAAAGTGTCAGTGTCCCCTTTTTTGGGGGAGGGGGCTAAAGAGAGAAAGACAGATGCAGTTTTATAGTTTTGGTTAGAGGATGGGGGCGAAGCCTTCAGTTCCCTGAGCTGCTGGAGAAGATCTGTGTGGTTTGCTTACATCTCAGACTGCTTAGGATGGTCTTAATTTTGAAAATGCAAATCATGTATTAATTTGTGTATCTATGAGTATGTAATATAGACATACATATATTATTAAAGTTAAGTTTTTAAAGTTTATTCTAAAGTTATTTTGAAGCTTATAAAAAGTTTATTTTAAAGTTGTTGTTTGCCTTTCATAAAAAAACAATTCCTAAAATGAATGAGTGATTTAATTTTTATGACTTTGTAAGACTTCATTTAAGTAAATCTACAAAAATCACATGAATCTCTCTTGTGAGACCATGAGGTTTAACTTTGGATCCAGGAGAGTGTCATGGCCAATTTGGGGAGAAAGTATATTGCATTCATCATTCCTGGTGTGCCAAGCTTGGGGTAGAGGATGTTCCTTATCCTCTGAGGAGGAGCTGATTCAAAAGTCTCTCTTGTTGAAAGACACTACCCTGGGTTTTCTTGCCTGAGAAGCTAGTGAAGAAACTGAGATTCTTAGCAAATCATTCATGGGAAGAGAGGAGGGTGAATCTGGAAATGTGCCACCACGTGGAGGGGCTTGTGGGAAAGGCTTGAAAAGGAGAATAAGACTCAGATGTAATGTCATCATCTTTATCTGTTTGAATCTTAGTCTCAAATGCCGTTTGCTCAGCCTAGACATTTCCCTGTGGGATTCATCCCGAGTATCCAGACTTGAGTCACTGACCCAAATGGCCAGAGGATGAGGTTGGGGGTTGTTGATAACTCTCCAAGCTGGAAGCAAATGGAATTGGTGGGAGATGTGATATAAGGGCCTCCATTTAGGGCAGGATTGCTTTTCAGGGAATTTTATACTTGGGAACAAATCACTGGGCCAGTGAACCTCAGTGACTGCTGAACGGTACATATATTTTTTTCTATTTGGATGCCCACAGACCCAGCTTTTCCTGTTCCTGGTGAATGTACATTTTCCATAGGCTGGTCCTGTGGGAGATCTGAGTAGTCTCAAGGGCAGTGGAAACCTCTGCTTATCTCCTGTGCAGATGATGAGGTTTTGGCTAAACTTTTCTCAGTTCTTACCTTACTTACTGGTATAGTAAGTTGGTATGGGTGGCACAGGTATACCTTGCTTTATGCGAAAGTCTCAGAAGAAGAGTGGGAAAGAAAAAACAGTCTAAACCTAGAGTCAGCAGACCGGGTTGGTTCTGACTTGGCCTTTGCTTCCCCAGGTTTGCCAGTGTTTCTCTTGTTTGTCGCTGTTGTTATCTTAAAACTTGGAGACCCAGAACAACTATTTGATTATGTGCATGGAGTCTATGGGTTAGGAGTTCAGACAGGACACCGTGGAGCAAGTTGTCCATGGTCCACAAGACTGGAGTGTCCACGGGAAAGCCTCACAGGCTGGGGGCTGGAATCCTCTGCAGGTTCACTCATACATTTTCCATATGAGTGGCATCTGGACTGTGGTGAGTTGAAGACTGGAACTGCTGACGGGAGCCATCAGACGTGGCCTTTCCGTGTGGCTTGGCTTCCTCACAGTATGGCTGTCTCAGGGGGTAGTTGGGTTTCCCACATGATGGCTTAGGGCTCTGAGCATAAGTGTTTCAGTCACGAGAAGGAAACTGCATCACATTGACGACCTTGCCTCAGAAGTCCCACGTTGTAACTTCCATGTGTCTGTCTGTGAAAGGAACGGAAGCTTGCCTAGATGCAGGGAAGGGAAGTTGTCTACCGTTTGATGGGCAAACTGAAAGGTCACATTCTACAGGAGCACGTTGAAGTGGGGAGGAGGGGGGATGTTGTAGCCATCTTCGGAAAATATGCCACACCCTGCTTCTCTTTTGTGAGTGACTAAAAATGGAGCAGAGCTAAATTACTTGCTAAGGCCTCTTCCAATGTTAAAATGATGTAATTCTTTAAAATGAAAATCCAATTTTCTTTAAAAAATGATAATTTACAAAGTGATGATTGGCTTTATTAGAGAGTCTACTTTAGGATATATTTGCATAGATTGGTGCCTGAGTACAATCTAAAATAATCTCTTATGCAGCATGAAAGACACTGATTGAGGGATATTCAGGTCGTGGTTTTCCCCCTAAGTTATTTCAATTGAATTTTATGTTACAGTGATTCCTTTTAGTCCAGCTTTATTTCTCATGACTTGAGAATAATTAGGTGGCATCCTAATATCTCACTAGGCTCATCAGGAACGTTAATTTGGAAATGAGTTAAGTGTTTGACACAGAGATTTAGGACTGGAATGTAGTTGGGGATCTGGGCAGTGATTGGATTTTGAGGAACAGCCCATGAACACTGTGGCTCATCCTCTTATCCCAACACAGGGAGTGGAATAGAAAGGATGGTGAACTTCTGGAGAAAGATTCCCCTTGCTGCAGAGAAGGTTAAATGGTCACCTCTGGCAGTGGTACAGATCTGATACCAGACATGAGATCTGAAGGAGGGTGACCATGGACAGCTGCCCCCCAGAAGGCATCACAATTAAGAAGGGAAAGGGTTAATGCACTGACTAATGTATCAGTTTACAAGCACTGGCCCTCTCTTTGTTCTGTTTTATCATACACATTTATCACGTTCAACCTGGCAACCCAACCAAATAGCTATTTAAATTGTAAAAATGAATCATAGCACAATTTCATGAACTGTGTGATATAACTGAATCTAGTCATATTGTACAACGGAGCCTTTGCCAGCCTGTTGTACCTGGTTCTGGGCTTCTTCAGAGTAAGTAAATGAATAAACAGGCTCCATTAAATACAATAACAGTAGGGTGGCTGGGCCAGTTGGGTTGTGGGTTCAGAGAAGGAGTCATCTAGATGTATCATACTGGACCATGGTGCGTTTCCAAGCTGGCTCAACCCCAAAAGACCTGCAAATCATGTTGGCCATCTTCTGTCCTCTGCATGTGACCCTCTAGTTCCCTAGTTTATTAAATAAATGGCAGGATGTAAACCTCGTAAATGAGAACTGCAAATAAGGGCTCTACCCAGCTCAGTTTCACATAATTCCATGGCTTGCTTACTTTGTACTCACTGAAAAGATGAATCAACACAAAGTCTCTACCCCAAGGACCAATCTAAAGAATGGTGCCCATGTATGCCTCAAGCATCTTTCTAGTTGCTTTTTATGTGTTTTTATTTGACTGTTAATGATAAATCTTGAGCTGAAAGTATATTATCCCCATTGTTATAGGTAAGGAAATGGAGACTCAAATAATTTACTTGGGGTCATGCAGTTAATAAATGTCAGGGCAGAGATTTGAACTACCTTCTCAGTGGTAGAGGCCAGAGAGGAGGGGGCTTTGGTAGGAGGAAGGTACACAGGGTTGGCAAAAGTAGGTTTATAGCTGTGAGTACACAAAACACAGTTAATAAAACTTGTAATAATCAATAACTTGCATGTCTTTTTCCATACGAACAACTGTAAACCTACTTTTGTCCACCCCTGTACACTGAGCTTTGAGCAGCCAGGAGGTGAAGGCCCCCAAGTGGACATGATCCTGTGTATCATAAAGAGGCATGGTCTGGGGAATGACAGTGGGAGAGCTTGATTGAAGGGGTGGGAGCAGGCAGGAGAGACCTGCATGGAACCCAGTGTCTTCCCCTTGAAGGATGTAAGAAAGGCTCAAGCACTGGACAGTAAAATGGAGAGACAAGGCTGACCAGGAGAAATACTGCTGTGGTAGAATCAGCTCCTTATAAGAGAGTCTCTGCTCTGCCTTCCTTCCCAATATGGATGGCAGCTTGTATTTATTCTCTCTCTCCTTTCTTCCCACTCTTCCCTGCCCCCCCCCTCCATTCATCGCTTTCCCCTTTCCTTTGTCTTTCTGTCTCCTTTTCATTGTTTTGTTTTATCTCCTTTCTCATTCTTATTCCCTCTCCTTCATTGCCCTGGTGTTTTCTTTACTCATCTCCATTACTAAACATTTTTAGTCTACCCTCACCCCCATTCCTTCTTGATCTCCTCCCCTCCCCCACATCATCCTTTCCCTATGGAATATGTATGTAAATATATATATATATATATATATATAATATATATATTTAAATCTGTTTTTGTGTTGGTTGTGTCAGCATATTTTAGACTGCTGGGCTTTGCATGTTTTGCAGCTGGTTTTGATGCAGTTGTCAGATGGTGATGGATGACTATCATCATTTAAAGTGTAAAAGAAAATGCCTTGGCACAGAGAGGCATGATCCACCACTGTCTGCCAGCCTGGATAGGCACGGCCACCATTTCCTCCTCCCCTATCCCGCCTCCCTCTCTGCTCACACTGCCCTTGCCAGAATCTACAAAAGTCATCGTGAGCCGCGCAGCACCGGGCTCTTGCCTTCTATACTATCACTTTGGTAGTTGTCAGATCATATGAAACGTCAAAATTCATGTGGCCTCTACGAAGAGATATATTTAGTACAGCTGCTGCATACCTACACGCTACCCCTGACACTGACATATTAGTTATGCTGTCTTTTGCAATCTGATATCTTTAAATTTGCCACCTTGTTAAGTTTTGATTAATGTGATTCCATTTCACTAAAGTAATTGGCTTGGCCTGTTGTAAAAAATAATCAGCCCCCTCTACGGAACAAATGCTAGAACATGCTAATGAGGGAGTGAGTTCGTTACATTGATGGCGTGGACTGACAGTTATTAATGATTGTTATGATAAACAGACGAGTGCGAATTGGGATGAGTTGGGCAAAAGTGACAGTTTAAAAATAACATATATTGGAAAGTACTAACGAAGTAATATACTGTTAGGAAAACAATCATGCAAGTTGTCAAGGAAAGAAGTGTAATTATACAGCCGCATGGGCTGCTTAGGAGGACAGGGACCTGCCTGATAATGGACACATTTTTTGTTGGCAAGAGGGAAATATGTTATGGCAGAAAGAGGTGCAGATTGATAAATTAATTGGTCCTTCTCACAGCTCTGAGAGCAAACTTGGCTGGCAGTCACCATGCAGATTAGGGAGATGGAGTTAGCCAATGCCTCTTTTCTCCAGAATCTCCCCTGTCCTCATTGCCAAGCTTTTCTGGGGCCTCTTCTGTCTCCTCTCCTCACCCTTCTTCACGAGCTGCAACAAGTCATAGAAAATGTGTCCCGAGGCAGGCTGCACAAAGTGCAACTTTGAGCTGGAGTGCTTGCAACCGTGTCCAATTTTTTGTTAAAGACCCTGAAGACTTAAATGCTCTATTGTTGCTTAGTCTTTGGCTGTAATGGAGGTAATTATGGGTGGTTTCCAGTTCCATGAAGGAGACCATGAGGGCTCACACAGACCAGGGACCATGCGTGAGGGAAGTGCCAACTTTGTGCTTCTAATGCCAGCAAGTTGCTGGTTGCTGTTGGCTGTTTGCATAATTAGCCAAGACAGAAGTGGGGTGTGTGTGTGTGTGCCCGTGTGCACGCACAGGGAATGAGACTTGTCTCAAAGAACAGGCTGAGATGACTGTGGAAAGTGAGGGGAGGAAGGGAGGAGGCATGTTCCTACAGAAAGAGCTGACTGAGCCCAGTAGTTCCTGGCCATCCCACTGTTTTTCTGACTTGACAAAGGAGGAGGCTGGTAGGAGGATGCATAGACAAGAAAGTTTTGTGGTCCTTATATGGTCTTTGAGTTTTGGACTTATATCTTGGTCAAGATTCTTAGATTGCATGAAAACAGTAACTAATTTGAGGTAGTTTTAGCATAAGTGGAAGATTTGTAAGGATAGTGAGTTATCTTATGGACCCAAGATCAAAGACTTGGGGAGCAAGATGACCAGTCTCTAATTCTCCATTGATCTCTCTCACCCCTAAACCCACCTATTTCTGCCACCTTCCACACCCCCTCCCCATCACTAAGCCACAGATCCAAGAAAATGAGGGTAAGTCCTAGGGATCACAGATATTTTTTTTGTCTGAAGATAGGCTGTTGAAAGGATTACCTTCTACCCCACCTCCAAATGTTAGACTTCTCAGGCAGGGAGCTTGAGGTCCCTCTGGGTTACCCAGCAACTGGGCTTTAGAGGTATGAAGGAGCCTGCTTAGGTTCAGGCTGTGATACTTTGGTTTTCTTATAACTTTTATATCAGGATTTACATGAACTCAGTCTTCACAACCATCTCATTAGGCAGGTATTGTTCTCATTTAACAGATGAGGAAACTAAGGCCTAGCATTAGAGAACTTGCTCCACAATCATGGTGAGGGGCAGACCTGGGGTTTTGATCAAGGCTTCCTGTCCCTGAAACTTGATGCTTCCCACTCTACCAGATCACCTCTTGCTAGGATGCTGTGTATTTCCTTACAATTCAGGCTACTAGATGGATCAGTGTTACCTGCCTGAGAATCAAGAAAAAAATATCTCTACCTGTGTCCTATTTGGTCTCTCTAAGTAGAGACTGGGCAGGGCCTCTTATAGGAAATTTATTATTCACAGTCAGATTTTCTGCTGTTCTACCTATACAGATATGTGACCATGGGGTCTTGGTCCTGGTCTACCTAGGGAATGTGAGCAGAAATACAGTCTCATTATCTGGCCATCAAGCTTAGCAAGGACTCTGGAGCCTCCCTGTACAAAACATCCAGAGCAATCCTGAAACCAAAGGGAGCTGCCAGTTACCTCACGGCAAATCTGACAATTAAGAAAGAAGGCATTCACCTCCGGTGTTAGGAACGGAAAGTATTTTCTCTGGGGAAGGAGTAGGTAATTGAGATGTGCTGAGTGCCTAACACATGTAAGGGGTAGTAGCAGGTATTCCCTGGGCGCGTGTCTCACTGGGGTGGTGGGTACATCCCCATTTTACAGATGTAGAAACAGAGGTTCTGGGTGGCTGAAAGCTTCAGATCTTCCAGTAACAGTTTCTTTTCTGAAAGAAGGCTTGGTCCTGTCTAACACAACTATTTTTCCCCCTCATAAAATTACTAACTTCCCCCTTTCCCCATTCATTGTAAGTTTGGGAGATAGCAGAGTTGAACAATTTAGCTCCCCCCCCGCCCTCCCCTCCCCCCCCCCCCACACACACACACTTAGAATTGAAACCCTAGTTTTAAGCCTGACTCTGACCTTGGAACAAATCACAACACCTCTCTGTTGTGATAATATTGGTGATTTCGAAGACAAAAGAGAAAGCAGATTTGGAATTGTCTTTCAGCCCCTTGAAAGAAAGGGCGGAGGGCCCTCTCCCAATAGGAAGGCTCAGGTTTCAGGGTGGGTGTGAGGGCCACCATCTTCCTGACCTTCAGATGAACCTTTTCCTGCAGTCTGAAGACTAAACAGAAGGTCAGCCCAGAGGTGAGGATGGGGTCAGAGGATGAGCCCCTGTTGTGGGCAAACAGGGCCAGAGAGAGCTGTCATCAGCATTATAGACAGTTGCTTCAACATCAAAGGGCAGCCCACTCTCTCCCCAGGACAGGGGAGCATCTTAGTGTCTTTTTGCACTGCTGTGAAAAGAGAAGTAGCTAATCAGCCCCCAATTTTCTACCCAATTTTCTCCCTCTTTGTCTGTTGGCATTCTCCCCTCTTATCTTAGGAAAGCCCTGGGTCTTCCCTCTCTCTTGCCTTGTGGATATTTTCACAATAGGATTTCTGTGCGCTCTGTGCCACTGCACAAAACGTTTCTGTATGGCAAGAGCCAGGACATACCCATAAGTGCCAACAAGCTGTGAGATTAGTCAGTGAGCCCCCAAACCTGGGCTCATGAACAAATCTGCTTCCAGCCCATGAGTCTGGGCAGAAAATGTTATTTTAAAGGATCATGTGAGAGGATATTACTTACCCCTGAGGACTGTGCAGACTGTTATGGGCCCTTGGGTATTCAACTCAGGAATTTCTCCAAATTTCAGCCTTGTTAGGATGAATTGGAAGTCAGTCTATAGGAAGTCTGGTGGCCTCAAACAGCAAGCTCATTCATGTATTTATTTATGGACACTCAAGGAGAAATGTTAACTCCTGTTAGGATCTGTGAGAACTGGCAAGGATGTTTGCTCAGGCGTAGATAGTATGTTTTCAAGCTTCATCAAAGGAGGGAACATAATGATCTTGTCTTCCCAAGGTGTCCATTGGTTGAAAGCCATGATGCTGTTAATAGCACCTCCTGGTGGCTCCAAAGGTAGTCATAGGACCTAGCTAATCTTGCTCAGCCTTCTATGGGAAGAGTCTGGTTGGCACTGGTGACTGAAAACTTTGGGCTGTATGATGGTGGATTTGTAGATTATATAGAATTTTGATGAAAGATATGATAGGTTCCCCAAAAGCACTAAAGGATATTGATATACTTGACCCTTCTCCACTTCCATCACACAACATTGCTATGAAAATGCAATCAATTCCATTTCTGACATCTTTCCCTCTACTCTCAAGAGCACCTACTGTATCAACATGACATTTTTTAATCTTGGCTTGTTTTCCAGGCCATGAATTTAATTTCTCAATGCTCCACGGTTTGGCTTTTATGTTCTCAGAGTAGAATGTTGTCCAACAATAGTTACCGCCATCTTGTTAGTCACATCCTCTTTCCCCAGGCATCCTAAAACCAAATAATTTTTAAAAATTCATTGCTACCATGGCCACTCAGCCTTGTGCTAATAGTCACTAAGTTCTGACAAAGCGAGTCCGACATCCCTCGATAAGTCAAATCCAATCCTCCTGATGTTGTGTAACAGTAAGCAGATTGGCATGTCTTTGGATTAGTGGAGGCACTGAAGCAAAATGCTCAATCCTCAGTGACCTTTGGCAATTGGATGGGGATGTGTAGCCATTGTAGGTTATCTTTATGTTCCCCGTGTAGACACTCAACCTCTGCCAGGCCAAGGCAAAAGCTGTCAGAGCAGATGCACTGAGTTGGGAACGAACTGTTTTCCTTACGATATCACAGTGCTTTGCAAAACTATTTTTTTTTTCCTGATAACCTGTTTCTTCTTTAAACTTGTCTGTGAATGGTTCTGTGAAGCATTAAGCCTTTTCTCTTGGGTTTTGATCCGCCTGTACTTTGTTTTAATCTTTGGGCCTAGGACTTTCTTTCATCTGACCTCTGTTGCGGAGTATTTTGTTGAGTTTCTTTTGCGGAATCCATGGGAGATGGCATATTTGGGTCTTACATGCTCCCATTTTTGGGGCATGTGGATGTGTGTGAAAGTGTTCTATCTATTCATGCAGGAATGATTACGTGAAAGTGGGGTTCCCTTTGATCACTTCTTTCTGAGCCCATTAATGCCTGCTTTTAGTTTACACATATTTTATATGTTGATTTAGAATATCATAAGCACTTGGAGAAAAAAATTAGGCAAACACTCTTTACTATTAGGAGTACAGCCTATACTTTATTTCCCTCCTTTATTGGAGTAGTGGTGACAAAAGGCTGGGGATGCTGGTTCTAAATAATGGCTTTGTGACTTTCAGCAAGTTGCTTAACTTCTCTGGGCTCAGACTTGCTTCCTTTTAAAGTAAGGCCATTTCTAAGATCTGTTCCAGCTTTAATGGACTCCAGGCTCACTCAGTCAAGAATAGGACTGAGGCAGAGTATATTTTAGGGGAAGTGGATGAACTGTTGGGCTTTTCTTCTTTCATTCCTATTCCAGGTGAAGATAAAAGACTTTGCTCTCTATTGAGCTGACATGAATTCAGAATTCATTAGTGTTCAGACTTTCTTTTAAGCTTCAGACAGGATTGTGAAGGGAAAAGCCTGCCCTCGATTTTTTTTTTTGCCTTATTATTTCTTCTCATATAATGTGCTGCAGAAACTGTTAATTGTCACTTGAGGTGATGGGTGAGGGTCTGGTTCCTGAAGGAAAAGTCGAATTTTTCAGTTCTTGTCTCCCTCTTGCTTCAGTAGAAGTCTAGTCAGTTCTGATAGAAGAGGAATCTAAATTAAAATTAATTAAATTTGCTCCTTTGCTGAAGAAGGATATGGCAGAGTTGTAGGATAACAGTGTAAATATCTAGTTGTGTCATAATGAAAATACAATTTTTGGAGTATTCCCCATAATATGACCGGGAGAGATATAAACATACATATATACATATATCAAGGAAACATTTAGACATAATTTAACTTACAAAATCTTTCATTGCTAATCTTTTAAAGACTAGTTTTATTTAGTTTTAGGCTATAAAACAAAGTGTTTTATACTTGTATGTGAAAACGCACGCCTTGCACCTTGAGCCCAGTAGTCTATGTTTGTGCACTGGCGTCACAGAACATCAAGCTTAAAACGTAAACACCATTTTAAAAAAATGCCATCAGCGTTCCTTTCTGGATCCTTGGTGTCTGGTGACTATCCCCTTTTGTTACCTCTCCCAGATAGCCTTCTCCACATCTGCTGCACAGTTTGTAGTTGCCCAGCATTTGCTCAGCAGAGGCTGCCCTTCACAGGAATGTCTGCTCCCCAGTGTGGAAGTCATACCAGCAATCAGTGCACTGCCCTGCGTGATCTGGCATTTGTCTGTAATGTTATATTTTTTTGGCTGAGGGACACAGCTCACATGGAGCTGGAAAGCAGATCTTTGGTGGCAAGAGTCCCCTCTTGGCTATGGAGTCATTGTAATTTGAGATTAGATTGTTTTAGCAAGAGGCGGCAAAGGGTTCAGTTCTCAGCTCTATTAATTATTAGTTGTGTGACTATAGGCAGGTTTCACAACCTTCTAAGATCCTTATTTGTACATTAGAAATACCGCATCTTTGCAAGGTTGTCCTGGATTTGACTGAATAATGCTGGTCAGTCTACTCAGTCCATGGAAGTTGAATCTGAACCACCAATTCTCAGGAGTACATTAAAATTCCCTAAACAGAATAGTTCTCATGGAACTTCAAGACAAATGAGAAGACAGAGGCAACCAAATTCAACTCTATCAATGGGAAATTCTGAATAATTTCCATTAAAAAAAATACCTGGACTACTTCACTATTTGACTTTTGTCCCCACCCTTCTCCTATCCTTGTTTTCTTTCTCCTTAATTCTTTTATTTAATGATTTACTGGTGTGAAGATTTGCTAGTAACCACTTGTCTTAGAGTAGCTTTTGCACAGGAGGCAAAGCCAGACCTTGTGTGCTGCACAGATGTGAACACAGTGTCTCCTAAGAGTGATGCAGCTGAAAAGAATGTTAGAGTGAGAAATCTGCAAATGGCTTTGTAAGAGTTTCAGAGAAAATAGTGGGAATTTTATATATTTGAAGCAATTAAAACAAGAATGAAAAAAGCATGTGTTCGAGAAGACAGGAGCAATGAAAAGAAATCCTTAAGTTCAGGGGTTTGAAATCACAATGACAGTATTTTAAGTCATGTGTCACTTTTTTTGGGTTTGTTTTAGATATGAAACAGTAAAGTTAACTTTGCTCTAGTGTTTATGGATTTATTTTCATTTGTTGCATAAAAGTAACATAAATTTCTGGCAGGTGGACTGCCAAAGATTTCCAAAGCTCTCTGTCGCTAAGGCAATGAGAACTATCTGAAAGTTAAGTTTGTTTATTATGAAAACATTAATAATATTAGAACTTGGCTTGAACCAATTTTTACTTTAAAACCTCGGCACTTTAATGGGTACACATAACTGATAAACCTTTTTTATGGTTGTCAAAACAAGCGAAGCTAACTTTGTACATTTCCTATTATAACCAAAAGCACTTTGACAGTCTGAAATCGGGTATGTCGATACGGAAAGCAAACAGCCTATTTATTTTATCACCATACTTCTCTAAGAATTTTGACATTTCTGAAATCTATATCACTTCCAAACAGTGAAGCACAGGTTGATCATGGTTGTGATGGGCACAGTTATGAGAAGCTGGCCATCCTTTGAGATCGCCAGTTTTCTCAGCAGGTATCTTGCTGGGCCAGCCTACTGCTCACCTGACCACGAGGAGACCATCTGCCCGTGTCCTTGAGGTCCCCGAGTGCTCCCAGCCATGCTGGCAATCTAGATGAGTCTGTCAGTTTTTTGGTGGGTCAAGGCGAGGAGCATCTGATGGAGTCTTCATGTTGGCATCAGTCATGTTGAACCCGACCTGAGTTCCTGACAGGGCTGGGTTCTGTGGAGTGACTGATATCTGTTTTCAGGGGAACGTCTATGCGTGCCTCAGGCAGGGAGAAGGCTGTGGTTGGTCTCTCTGTTTGAAGGGTATGGGCCTTGCAGCATCTCTGTTTGTGGGTGGGGGCTTTTATGTCACTGGTAAGTGACATTTTTTAGCAGACCCTTAAGCTAGCTCTTCCCTGGGGACCTGGATGAGGGTGCTTGGTTCGAATGTTGAGCCTGGGTCCTCTTCACCTTTACTCTTCCCTCATTCCACCACCCATCTCTATCCTAACCCCTTTCAGGGCCCAGGTCATCAGCTTCACTACCAGTTCTCATGTGGCCCATCTTTCGGCATTTCATTGGCCTTACGTTGACTTCTTCTGGAGTATTTGCCTTATTTCTCCTATTAACTTGGAACTTTATTTTTATTTTTTGTTGTTGTTTGTTTTTAAGTGCTCATTTTAGTTGAACCTTTATCTCATTCCAAAGTATTTATTGAGCAATTATTTTGTCCCCGGGGAACTGGTAGTTGTCTTCCAACATTTGGCTGAAAATTAGCCTGATGACTAATGTTTTGTGTGGGATGATTAGCAGAGTAGATAGTGCCTACAAGCACAGATTCTGGAGCCCGACAGCCTGGCTCAGCCAATGTCCTTTACTGGCTGTGCTTCAGATTCTTCATCTGCACAGTGGGGATAATAAAAGAACCTACTTCATATGGCTGCATTATATGAATTACCTATTGTTGCTGCTATTACTATACTGCTGTTGTTCTCTTACCTGGGGAGGAAGATGAGGTAGTCATCAACAGTATTTCGGTGAATTTTTAACTCTTTTGTGAGGCTGGTTTAGTGAGGGAGTGTTTGGTTGGGGTAGGAAGGAAGGTTACTTTTGCGCCTTTTTCCTGTCTTCCAGGACTGGCATGCCCTACAGCTCATTTCTTTGGTCCAGGAGACAATGATGCTGTTTATACACAGGGAGTCTCTGTAGCTGTTTGCTTTTGTGAGCGGGCATCTCCTCTCTTTAGAGATTAGTGTCTTAATCCTAAATGATATTTCATGGTCTAAGACTTAAATTTATATATCACCTTCCAAATAATGTATTGGATCACATTAAACAGATTGCAGATTAACATGCAACTATAAAACAAATCGTCAATGCATTGTTGACAACTCTAAGTGCAAGTTCATATATTTTAACTACATTTGGGGAATATTGAAGTGTTTAAAGCAGCTTAATGCGTTGATGTAAAATTAAGCATCAGGTTCTATTTCAATTTGTGGGCCAGCCTGAGAGACAATAAAAGGGAGGCTTAGGCCTGAGAGGAATGGAGCGTGAAAGAAAATTTTAGAGGCAAGCTTGGTACCGGGGACATCCTGGCACAGTCAAGTCATAATGGGCAGCTGGGGAAAGATTCCTAAGGGCCACATTGGGTAGCAGTAGAGGAATGTCCACCTATTTATTCAGCCTGTTAGCAGCTATTTGAAGCCTCAAGAGGTTTATAATCTAATTGAGGTGAAAAATATAATGCCCTTTAGCACTAATGCCCTTTAGCACTGAGCTATATGAGATAGGGCACCTGCTATCAGACTTTACAGGAAAGGACATTGATACTTAGATCTTAGAGGTGATGGCACTTGCATTGATCCTGGGAAAATAGTTAGAGAGAATGGAAGGGGGAGAGGGGATAACGGTGTGCTGGGACAGTGGGAAACTGCTATTGAACAGTTGGGTAGGGCCAGGTAATATGGCAGCCAAGCAAGCTTTGATCCTGGAACCTGGAACCAGACTGCTTGGGGTTCAGATCTCAGCTCCCCACTTTCTAGCTGTGTGACTTTGGGCAGGTTACTTAACATCTTTGTTTTTCAGTTGTCTTGTCTGTAAAATGGGGATTATAGCAGTACCTAGGATTGTTGTGAAGATAAGTGTGTGTTAGAATAGAAGAGACACATGGTGGAAGTGGTATTTGACCTATAATGGTATTTAGATTTGATTCTAGGATAAGAGATTAGAATTAGGGAGGCAGACAGGAGAGGCTGTTTAAGTAATATGGGTACAGGATAATGAGTCCTAGCTGAAGAATGGATTCTAATAAGAAGAGAATATATATATATATATATATATGTATATATATATATATATATATATATATATATATATATATATATGTGTGTGTGTGTATATATATATATATGTGTGTGTGTGTGTATATATATATATATATATATATATATATATATATTTCTTTTTCTTGAGTTTTTATTATTGTTTTTGGTTCAGGATATGGAGATCATCAGTGTCTATACTGTGCCTTTGGTTTTATGAGTCTTCACCAGTGGTCGGCAAACTCATTAGTCAACAGAGCCAAATATCAACAGTACAACGATTGAAATTTCTTTTGAGAGCCAAATTTTTTAAACTTAAACTTCTTCTAACACCACTTCTTCAAAATAGACTCGCCCAGGCCATGGTATTTTGTGGAAGAGCCACACTCAAGGGGCAAGCCGCAGTTTGCCGACCACGGGTCTAGACAGTACACCCTGAGAGGGGTGTACGTGAGCGGAGAATGTGGGCCCTGCCAAATGTGGGTCTTTCCTTTCCTCCCCTTCTTTCTTGCTCTACAGACTTTTTTGCATCTTCCCCAAACTCCTCCTAAATGACTTTGGAGCAAATAAAATAATAGATATGAGTTATTTGGAGAGAGACCTCATGAAAAACTTCAGTTTAATCCAGAGCTGTGCTAAAGGAAGTGTAATGTGCAAAGTCTTTTCCGCTGCATGCTGCATGAATGTGATCCTTGTGCCAGAGTTCAAAGGGAATGTGAGAAAATGGGAGGTGGGCAGGCTTGTGGTAGAAATAGATCTACGAAGGACAGTCTTCTGAGGCTCGCATGTTTAGGCTAAGGAAGGAAAGATAGAGGGTAAATTAATTACTGTTCTCAAACAGCAAAGGGGTTTTTGCTGTAGAGCTGTTTGTCAGAGAGTGTCCCATGGAACCCAAGTCTCACAGCCCGGGTAGCTTCTGAAGTGAAGTCAGTTTGAGAAATGATGTACTATATCCCACGCCCCCCCGCTCCCCAAAAGGACAATTCACAAAGCACATCAGCATCTTAAAGGGACGGAAGCTTTCTGCAGGAAAGAACCCCATATCATATCACTTTGAATAATATAAAGTATTCCAAACATTTTTAGTGATTTTTCTAATACCATTGGCAGGCAAATGCTGATTTAAGAATTACTAAGTTGTTGAGTTTAAGACAAAAATGAAGAGAATAGAGGCATGAGGCCAAAGGCTTGGGTTTTTTCCTTTCTTGGTGCCCATGAAGAGAATACACTTATCTATCTGTTCAGGCCTAAGTGCAGGGGCCACTGCCCGTGGTCCTTCTCAGTCCTGGGGAGGCATCAGCTGAGTGATGTGGACTCAGGTTTGGGGCCTGCATTGTTGTCTGTTGTCTTGGCAGGACGGTCCCCGTGGCAGGATGAATGGCCCTGGGGACAAACACAGGCCTGGCCACTGTAAGAAGGCTGCCCTGGGGAGGCCCCTGGTAACTTGCTGACATAAAGTTCATAGCTGCCCCAGTCAGGGACCAGCCAGCCGAGAATAGGGGCTATCAGCTCCCTGTGGGCCTGAGGAAGTGCAAGCACTGGAGCAAGAGAGGCCCTCTAGGTTTATGGCACCTTCTTCACCAAGTAGCCTATTCTTTTCCCAGGTTTTACTTAAGACCCAACTTTCTTCATTTCTCTTTGTTTTCTTTTTGCTCTCCCTCCCTCCCTCCCTTCCTCCTTTTTCTCCCTCCCTGTCTAGTCTCTTTCTGTCCTTTCTCCTCCTTTCCCTCTCTTTCTTCTTTCAGCACAGGGAGAAAGCTGAGTCTGCCTGCTCTGTCATTGTTATAGATATATTTTGCTCTTTGATAAGTGAGATGCGTACCTTATCCTTTTGATCTTGGGAGAATCTTTTTGTTTCCTAAATCATAAATGACCTCTCTTATGCTCTTCCCATCCCTATAGCAAATGTGTGTGCCTGAGTCTCTCTCTCTCTCCTTTCTCCTATCTCTTTGTTATCTCTCTCTCTCCTTCCATCTCATTTTCCACACACACACACACACACACACACACACACACACACACAATCTTGAAGGTATACTATATGATACACCTTTTGTGCTTCATTTATTGTAAAATATTGCACACACCTGTAATTATATTACTCTTAAAATAAAGCCTTCATCCACTCTTAACATCTTTTGATGTTCCTTCCCTGCTGACTCTATTTTTTTCTTGTTCCCACTTTACGTTAATGTGAAGAGACAGTTGAGTAAATGCACAATGAACTTCAAAACCTAGTAATTGTTTTTCAGAAAGAATGAAACTTGCGAATTAGATATGGATTGTAAAAGAACACCAGGGCTGATTAGTGTTTGTGAGGGGCGCCTGCCGGACGGCTCTGACACCTGCCTGCCAGCACTCTCCAGAAATGCCACCGCTGATGCCTCTGTTCTGCCCATCACAGGCTGGGCGGGAGGGGGAGCAGTGGTGGGTGGGAGTTAAAAGGCTCAGCAGTGGACCACCTTGTCAGGCTTGGCAGTTCATGGGATGCCTGACATAAAAGGCTGTGAGAAACAAAGATGACTTGCATCCATTTTACAAGCAAACTCTAGTTATCTGTAAAAATGAAATAAAATAATGTGTTTATTTTTTTTATTTTTTTTAGAGAGAGAATGAGTGAGCATTGAAGGGGTTCACCCCCGTGTTTTTTTTTTTTTTTTTTTAAGGTTGTGGAGATAATGAGTTTTTTGAGACTTGGGGGAGGAAAAGAATTCACAAGCCAAGTTTCAAGCTGCTGAAAAATTGCTTTTAGGAAAGAGAAAAAACACCCTTTTCCATGCTAACCATCTGCTTGCATCTTGTTTACTTCCCAGAGTGCCAGTTTGTGCTTATTAATCATGCTTACACAAGTATCTTAATTACTCCCTGTGTAGCTGCTCCGTCTTGAACTCAGAAGTTGACCTTTCTCTTTTTATTCCTTTAAATCATTAATCATACACAATCAACGCCAGCAGGGCAGAGCCATGGAGAAGGCTATCCAGATTCTCACACCTCACGCCAGTCCCAGGCAGACAGGGACCGCCGCAGTGACTGCTTCGCCAGCAGCCGGGCGGATCTTAATTAATGACTCCGCTGTGCTGAGACACGGGCTGGGGGGCCGCTCCGCCCCGCCCCGCTTCTCCCCGCTTGTCCTTGATCGTTGTCTGGTTTGAGGCATGACTGCTGTACTCTGCTGACAACCAGAAAGGCCTCTGCCAGGGTTTTACCATCGGCACACCTAGGCCCTGGAAGGGTCGAAGCAGCAGCAGAGCGCACTACGGAGGGAAAGGACTGTTTCTTACCAGAAAGTGGGCGCTGGTCTTAGCCCAGTGCTTCTCACACGTGGCCACGCGTGTGAGACCCTCGGGGATCCTGTTAAAATGTAGATTGCTCCTTCAGGCGGTCTGGCTGGGACCCGAGCATCTGCATCTCTGACCAGCTCCTAGGTGACACCAGTGCTGCTGGGCCCTGGACCTCGCTTGGAGTAGCAAGGAGGTGACAGCCAAGGTCCTGCCTCGAAGCCTGAAGTTAGCGTAAGAGACTGTAGCTCCTCAAGAGTGTGGTGTGTGTGCGCAGAGCGCATAATTCTTTTCCTCCTCTAGCTAGATCAGTGAGATTCATGAGTGGAAGCAAAAAGAAATTTCACAAAAGTGGCATGCACACATGCACAAAGGTGGCACCTTTATCTGGGCAAAGGAAACACGCATGATAGAAGATTGACTTTTCCGCCCTGGCCGGTTTGGCGCAGTGGTTGGAGTGTCGGCCTGCGCACCAAAGGATTGCAGATTCGACCTGGGCAAGGCCTTGGTTGCAGGCTCCATCCGGCCCAGTGAGGACGCGTGCGTGCGGGAGGAAACCAGTCTATGTGTCTCTCTCACATCGATGTTTCTCTTTCTCTGTCTCTCCTCCCCACACCTCCGTTCCACTCCATCTAAAAAAAAAAAAAAAAAAGAAAAAAACTGACTTTTCCTATGGAGGTAATAGTGAAATTGAGACTTAAAATTATTTGAACTTTGTAAACAGTTGCTGAAAACAGATGAAAAAAATTCTCCTACAAAAATGAAGTGCTCAAAACTAAAATAACAATAATGATGATGATAATAATAATAATAATAATAATAGTAATAATGGGATTGAGGCTTGGGTTTCATAAGACTGCTTCTCAGTTCCAATACACCACACAAATGATGGGATGTGAAAGTAAATCATTCTCCCCTACGCTGTTCTTTCAACCTCCTAAGTAGGGTGGGAACCTAGCAATAAGAAACAGGGGAAAATGTAAACGGAGGGCCTCTGCTATTTGCCAGGTTGAATGTTCTGCTTTTAAAGGGGAGGGATTTGGCTTCTCTGGCAAAATAGCTTGACTTTTCTACCCACTGTCATTAATTTTACCCTTAAATGTAGGAATTACAATGTGCAAAGTTGTATGGCAATCATATACACGTTAACATTTTAGTTGATGCTCCTAGCAATGACACAGGGATGAAATAAGTTTGAAACACATTCTAGCTAGAGCTTGAGAGTTCCATACTGTCCCATCTAAGGGAAGCCGGGCTGTTCAATACTGATGCTCAGGCGTTTGCCATTGTAATGGTTTGGAAGCAGTCACACACGGGAACAGTATGACTAACCTCCATTGTTTCCACTTCATCTAATAGCGGGTGAGGGTCAGGGTGGGAAGCGATTTGATTAAAAACCAAGTCTTAAGTAAAAGCAACAAATCTGTATTAGTGAAAAATCACCTAATTAATTCAGATAAAAACTTTGTCGTTCCACGTGCAATAAGAGTACACGGTTAACTGATTTTATTATTTACATTAAAAATTACTTGTTCGTGAAGTAAAAAAAGGAATCAATTACCCTGAATGAAACGAATTAAGAAAATATTTCATCAGTGTAGCCTGTCTTTTCAACCGGCCGCCTTTTCAGAGTTTCTTGTGGATTTATGGAGTGAAAATTCTGTCTTGTCTCTGGGAGGACGTGCTGTAGCCTTCCCACATAGTTTTGGTGTTCGGGTATGCGCGTGTTTTTGGCAGCCTGGAGAGTATCCTGGCTGGAATGACAGAAAGCCATAACTCATTTTCCTTTGGTAAAGTAATAATTAATATGAACTTCTGGACATGAAGCAGTTTGCGAACTGAAGCCGGGCGCCTTGCATAACCATGGTCTGCTGTTATAGAAGAATCTCCTGTTCTGGAAGCTTCGTGTGGACTTGAGAGCAGGCTGATTTAAGTGTGGATAGCCTGGTTTGGCAGGAGTTGTGTTTATGCTTTTCTCTCTGAAGGCCATCGATCTGACCCCCTTCAAGGAAGCCAAGCTATTTTTAGGGAAAGGCTGGGATCGCATTTTCTGGCGGGGGGTGGGGTGGGGAATCTGCCATTTTTCATAGAAAACGCTTACGAAGGGTTAGGGGTGGGCTGAAGCCTCACTGGGACCCTGATCTCACTGGGCCAGGGCTCTGCCTCTTCCATTAGCAGGTCCAGGTTTGCTACGATTGGAGATAGGCCTTTCCTATAAGAAGCCGATAAAAGCCCCCTGTCTAGCAAAGGGGATTCTTTGGTTACTAATATGGAATTTAATTGGTCTGAGGTGGGAGCCTGGAAAATCTGTAGCTTTTAAGGTTCCCCAGGTAATTCTAAAGTTCAGCCAGGGCTAAAGACCACAACATAAGACCTCAAGTTTGTTCTGCTCGCCTTGGCCACTCTCATTCTTTAGCTACTGCCCATCTCTGGAACCGAATCAGTTCAGACTGTAATCAGTTCAAGCCCTGGAGATAAGGGGATGTCCTCAGCAGGGACTCTGCCTTGAGACACCCACAGTCTCTGAAGACAGGTCCCCTGTAGTGCCCGATTAACTGCTCTGGACTTGGGTTTGTTCATCTTGTCCTGTCTCTGGCCTCTGGCCTTGGCCCTTGTCTGTGGACTTGGTCTGCCATTCAGTGCTTCCTGAACTTTTTTATCTGTGTGTCCCACGTAGTTCTAACTCTGCACTCAGTCTGACCCATATTCCCAACAACATGGGGTGATAGATATCACAAAAAGGATGGGTGAAGACTGTTGGGGAAGCCCCTGGTAGAATAAAGTTCAACACTTGTCTTAACTCTGCTCCACAGAATATACTCAGGTGCTCCTGTGCATATCTAAGGGAGGGCCGATGATCTTTCCTACTCCTCTGTTCTTACGAGCTTTCTATCAGGGACCCGCCAGTGGGTCTAATAGTCCATAAAGTATACTTTGGCCAATGCTGTTCTAGCCTCTGGGACTTGGTCCAGCCTTCACTCTAGATAATGTGCTGTTTTTATGCTTGGTCTAGACTGCTGACTCATGAGCTCTTTCTCTGAGCTGACTGGCTCCTCTGTGTCTCCTCTTTTTCTACCAGCCTTGGCTTTTTTTCCAGTGGAATCCAAAGCCATGTGCTACCCCTTCTGTTACTGATGACAATGACAAACCCCAACAGAAAGAAACCTCTCCATTCCCTTCCTTGCATAATGAGGTGGTGGCATCATTTATTCATTTGCAATGGACAAATCCTGTACCAGGAGCTAGAGAGGAGTTGAATTAAATTCTGAAAAGATTTATATTGAGCACCGACTATATGCCAGGCGCTGGGCTTGGTGTACAAAGTTGGGTGATATTCTGACTCCCTAAAGGAACTATGTTCTAATAGGAAGCATAGTGATCCTGTACCTACACCACACTCTGTTCTATGATGTGAGAGGAGGGGTTAGGTGGGAAGGGGTATACGCTGCTACAGGCACTCCACCTACAGGCACTAAACCATCCTGAGGGCATCAGGGAAGTCTACATGGAGGAGGTGATTCCTGACCTGAGGTTTGAAGAATGAATTAGAAAAGCTAGCAGAAGAAAGGCAGGGGGAGATTCATTTATTCAGGGCGAGGGATACAAAAAGGCAAAAATGCCTAGAACACTGCTGCAGGGTGAAACAGAATTGAAGGCATGATACCTGATTTTGAGAAAATGAGATATGCACACTGAACATTACCCGAATATCTGTAAAAACGTATATCCAACTATAAATTCTTAATGTTTCCACTGTATACAATTTTTTTGAGGGAAGAGGTGATAATGGAAACACTAGAAGAGAACGGAAAAAGAAAATCCAGAAAGACCTAGCAGCAATTTGGGATTTAGAAGTTATTTCCAATTTACAGATGTAGAAATGGAAGCTCAGAGAGGTTTAGTAACTTGCCCAGGGTCATCCAGCTACTACTTACTAGAGCTGGAGTTGAACACAAATCTGGGTTTATTCAAGAAGCCTCCATAGAAGGAAGGATTTTTGCACTGGGGTTTGACTGGGATTTGAAGGTTTTTATCTGGCACTTAATGGAATAGTTTCTTCTGCCAAGTCATGGTCCCTGAGGTTTCTGTTGGCAGAGGTAGTATTCTGGCCTTTAAAAATGTGACGGGACCTTTGCAGATTGGCAAACTGAGACCTAGAGAGGACAGGTGATTTGTCCCAGCTGAGTAGTGGGACAGGTGGGCTGGAATCCAGGAGGCTAATACAATACGCTGATGTTCATTTGATTCTAACATGCCATTACATTGACAGGAGGTATTGTTCTCATTCATTATTGTTTGCTTCCCAAAATATGTTCTTCATATGGGAACCTTTCTAAGATACTGTGGTTAAAGTGATAACAAAGCTCGTTCACCTTCTTCATGAGAAACTGACCAAAATCCCAAAGTTATGAAAACAAAGTTTTAAAAACAAATTTGTGACAGACTGACTTGGAACAAAGTCTGACCTGAAGTGCTGTAAAACATTTTTCTTCAACCTGCGTGGTCACGTCAGGAAACATTGTGGAAGACTTTGAAATCGGCAAAAATTCCTGGCTGTTCTGTCGAGAGCATCATTGTGGGTTATCTTCATTGTTGTCTTGGAGCTATTGTATAAACCTGCAAATTGTAGGAAATGGATAACAATGCAAATAAAATTGTTTCCAATTTAGATGCAAATGCATTATGTCTTTTATTATGCAATTGTTTGTTGCCCTGCAGATACCAGTTTTGTATTTGTTTATAAATTTATCTTAGCTTTCCTGATTGCCTGTATATGTGTGATACTTGGAATTCTCCTTTAAATGATACAGCATCTTACCAGTGAATTAATGAATTCATTTAAATATTTTATATATTCATTTTATATTTATATGAGAGTCGTGATTTTATCTTGTTTTTTACAGATTATGCTTTTACTAGAGGCCCGGTGCATGATCGTGCACTGAGGGGTAGGGTGTTCCTCAGCCCAGTCTGCACCCTCTCTAATCTGGGTCCCCTCAGGGGATGTCCAACTGCCAGTTTAGGCCCGATCCCACAGGGGCCTAAACTGGCATCACTCTCACAATCTGGGACTGCTGGTTTCCAACTGCTCACCTGCCTGCCTGCCTGATTGCCCCTAACTGCTTCTGCCTGCCAGCCTGATCGACACCTAACTGCTCCCCTGCCAGCCCAATTGCCCCTAACTGCCCTCCCCTGCCAGCCCAGTCCCCCCCCTCCAACTGCCCTCCCCTGCAGGCCTGGTTGCCCCCAACTGTTCTTCCCTGCAGGCCTGGTACCCCCCAATTGCCCTCCCCTGCAGGCCTGGTCGCCCCCAACTGCCCTCGTCTGCTGGCCCAGTCACCCTAACTGCCCTCCCCTGCTGGCCCGGTCACCCTTAACTGCCCTCCCCTGCTGGCCTGGTCGCCCCCAACTGCCCTCCCCTGCAGGCCTGGTCCCCCCCAACTGCCCTCCTCTGCCGGCCTGGTTGCCACAACTGCTCTCCCCTGCCAGCCATCTTGTGACCACATGGGGGTGGCCATCTTGTGTGAGGGCGTGGTGGTCAATTTGCATATTACCTCTTTATTATATAGGATAGTATGAATATTCCTATTTTTCATGGTAGAAATATGAATACCTGCCAGTACTGTTAGCTTATATACAGTAATATAAACTATAAACCTTTCTAAAATCTGAGAAAAATCTGAATTTACATCGATATCTCTGTCTCTATCTCTATCTCTGTATATGTTTATATATATCTATTTGTAGATATAGATGAGCTTTTGGACTTGTGGTATATTATTTCTTTTATTATTCTCTTGGTGTTAAGTCAATTCAGTACCAATTTACTAAATAGTTTGAGAAAACAAAAGCCTAATTCAAATGAAAAATCTTTTAATTGTGAATTTTCAGGGCAAGGGAGAAATTTTAAGCTATCTTATCTAATAAAGAGGGAATATGCTAATTGACCATCACTCCAACACACAAGATGGCTGCCCCCATGTGGTCAAAGATGGCTGCCCCCATGTGGACACAAGATGGCCGCCACAAGATGGCCAGCAGGGGAGGGCAGTTGTGGGTGATCAGGCCAGCAGGGGAGGGCACTTGGGAGGGACCAGGCATGCAAGGGAGGGCAGTTGGGGGCGATCAGGCCTGCAGATGAAGGCAGTTGGGGACAACCAGGCCGGCAGGGGAGGGCAGTTAGGGGCAACCAGGCTGGCAAAGGAGGGAGGTTAGCGGTGACTGGGCCAGCAGACGAGGGCAGTTGGGGGTGACCAGGCTGGCAGGGGAGGGCAGTTAGGGGCAATTGGGCCGGCAGGGGAGCAGTTAGGCGTTTATCAGGCTGGCAGGGGAGTGGTTAAGGGGTGATCAGGCTGGCAGGCAGAAGTGGTTAGGGGCAATGAGGCAGGCAGGCAGGTGAGCATTTGGGAGCCAGCAGTCCTGGATTGTGAGAGGGATGCCCGACTGCCCACCGGGATCAGGCCTAAATGGGCAGTCGGACATCCCTCGAGTGGTCCCAGATTGGAGAGGGTGCAGGCTGGGCTGAGGGACACCCTCCCCGCCCCGTGCATGAATTTCATGCACCGGACCTCTAGTAAATAATAAAACAAAACTTCAGCAATTCAAAAGGAGTTCATTGTTTGGGATAGATGGTTGTTTTTTGACATTATTAGTCCAATATGCTGATCAGCAAATTAATAATAAGGCAAGTACATAAATAGGCACCAGTATTGTGTAGCAGTACTTTGAGATAAGGTGCTTTTTAGATGGTTATCTCTCTAGATATAAAAGCCAAGTGACTGGAACGTCTGAACGACTGGAACGACCTGTCGCTATGATGCATGCTGTGGCGGCAAACCGGCCTGATCGGGGCCCCAATTGGCCCCTCTCCCCCAACCTCCCGGAGCCCCTCCTCCTGGCTGGGCGCCCCCCCCCCCCGCCTGATCGTGCCCCCTCCCCCCCAATCGGGGGCATGGCTGGCCAGCCAACTGCCCGTGGCCCCTCCCCCCAGCAGGCACTGTCTCCCGATTGGCCCCCCCCCCACCTCGATCAGGCGTGGGCCGGCTGGACCTCACCTGTGCATGAATTTGTGCACCAGGCCTCTAGTATTTGTATAATCACATAATGATTTTATTTTATTTTTTAATAATTTAGGGCTAGATTAAGGCTCCAGGTAGGGGCACTTCTGATGTATTATCTACAGGACAATTCTGATCATTCCAGTGACCTAAACCAGTCAAAATACCCATGCTCTTTGCCCTCTCGCTTCTTATTTGCTCCACATTTGGGAAAAAGGTATATATAGTTAATTCCTAAACTATCAGAGCCCAAAGAGTTCTTGGCAGCTCTGAATCCAGTTCCTGGTCTTTTTCTAATTTTTTAATTAAACCAAATAATTACTTATTTACTTTTTAAATTATCATAGGACCTAAACATAATATTATAAAATTCTCTTATCTGTAGATTCCCAAGGATATATCCAGGGGTCCTGGCTTGAGACATAAGTACTGGTTTACTTAACCAGTTAGACAACTTAAGTGCAGCTAACTGATTCTTTGTTTGGGAGTTAGCTGGGATGAGGAAGAAGTGGAGTGGCTGCTATGGGTGTGGAAATCTGCAGTGCCGTATTCTCCAGGAGGCACAGAACTGGAGGTGAATGAATGTCTTCTTTATTAGCTGTGTGGTGTAATATAACCATCATTAGAAATAAACTTATTGGATCAATGGAATATATATCATCTCCCTATTTTTCCCCACTTCTATTCTACATTTGGCAATATTTGTCCTTTTCTAATGGTTTCATAACCCCACTCAGAATAAACTTTAAAAATATAGGTTAAACTGTGTGCATCCTTTGACTGAGGAGGGTTTGGTTTTAATTGAAGAGAAAGTCTCCTGCCCGGCTCGGTCTTTGCTGGTGTGTGAACAGGTGTTCAGGTAACAGAGCTTTGGTGTCTGTATTGCTTAGAATCAGAGAACTGATGGGATCCATAGAAATGGTTTGGTCCAAACTCCTTATTTTAACTAAAGATGAAGAAACTTAATACTTTTCGTTTTAATTAGTATGTCTACCTATTCATTTTTAAAGTAAGATTTTTCTGGACTTCAGTGCTATCCTGGGGCAGGATTGTTATAAATAGGTAGTTCAGAAGAAAGCCCATCCTTAGTCTTTAAAAATGACATCAACTACTGATAGTAATTACTGACACCCCCACCCCTTTCCTTCATTCCCTTTGTTAATTTTAATAAGAAAACCCAATACACAAAATTTTGAAGGGGGGGCCTTCTCCAGGGATTTAGAAGCAACGGGTTCAAATGAAGGGCTCTCAAAGCAAAATTTCAATAGGGTTTTGGCAAGTTGACCCCAGCCAAGAATGCTTGTGATCTGAACCATTCTTGTCTGAATCACTTACTCCCCCAAATCCTTGTATCAGAAATTATTGCCATTTTTTGGTAAACAGCTCTTCTCCTCAAACAGACTGGAAGCTTATTGTGAGATGGATCTATTTGTTATTTATTTATTTTTTTTGTATGTGCATGGTATCCTTGGCAAGCATATTCCATCTTGGTCACTTGCCGTGATCCAGTGGAAGTGGTTACCTGGGATCCATGTTGAGGGTGCTCAGTCCTGTCTCAGTGGAAGTGTGTCTGGATTACCAGGGTCTGCCAGGAGCCCCGGCGGAAGTGGTGAAGAGTGCACAGGTCTGCCATTCCTGTGTGCCGATCAGGAACAAGGATGGATTGGCTCAGTGACTTATATCGCCATTCTCAGATTTGTTTCCATGAAAGCAGAACTTTTGTGTTTGCTTTTTCCCCCTCTCATAGCTATATCTGAAACTCCTGGAATGATGTCTCACAGAGAATAGGCACTCAATTAAAAAGAATTTATGAATGAATGACTGAAGGAATAGGAACCTTTGTACTAAATTTCATTTAAAATTAAATTTACTTTTAACTAGTGATCTAGCAATGTATAGTTAGTAAAACAGATTACTTCAACTTTCTTGAAGTTCTAGCATAAAGGTTGTGATAGTGAGAAATGTAAGAACCTCAGAGATTAAGTCAATTGGAAGTTGCTGCTTTGCTAATTTATTCTACAGATACTTATAATGCATCTGTTATGTGCCGAACACGCTGCTCCCTGCCCTCATGCAATTAGAGGCTGCTAGATTCCTTCTTTCCCACAGTATGGTTAGGACTAAGTTGGGGGTCAAGTTTGTAAATGTCTTTTATGGTATATAAACTCTTCAGCAGTGTGTTGACTTTGGAGGACTTCCATTTTGGTGTAAGATGCTGACAAGTAGCATGCCACCAGCTATCAGCATTCTCCTCTCCACCCCATTTTGCCACTTATGTAGCATTCAGGATCCCCACAAATATATCTTCTGCTTGCCAGGCATTTGCATGCATGACCTGGTATCAGGTTCATTTTGAGGGTGTGAATTTGCTTTTGCTGGGGTCTGCGCTTAGAAATGATAAGGAATGGAGCAGTGCTTTTGCAGAGGATAGATCTTCTCCCCCCGCCCCCCTGCTCTGAGGTTCTTTGGGGGAGGTGGGGGAGGGGAAGGGAGGACAAGGGTCCCCTTGCTGAAGCCTGTCCTAATCCTTTAACCTGAGCTCCCAATGGGCAGAGGTTCTGGGAAGGCTGGAGAAACCACACACGCTTCCTCATGTTTGCATTTAGACCTCAAGAGTCGCATTTCTGAGCCACGTAACATTATGCCTATTATGTAAAGCCAAATTATTTTGTGAATTATCACAAACATTGATCTGCCCTTGACAGTGCTTTAGAGTTTTGCAGGAAATCTGCAGGTTGATCATGTTAGCAGGGTGTCAGTTGTCACTATAAGCTTCCCTCAGACAACTGCAGTGTGAAAGGAGTCCAGCATAACAAAAGCGTCACTATCTCTTAAACTTGGCTTTAACCTTCAAAGACTAATAATTTATTATTCAGTGTTATGCCTCAGTACTTTTGGTGACAATACATCATTTTTAACGTTGGTAACTTCATTTTTGTAATATAAAGACATATAAATAGGAGAAAAAGAAAATGATAGCTAAGTACTTTTATGGGTAGCAATCTGAATAGTGTTCTTGATGCAATTCATCCAACACTTATCTGCATAAATTATGGTAGTTAGAGAAGAGGAGCAGATGAGAAGTACACTTAAGGCCCGTTTTTATGGTAATATAAAATAGAGCAAAAATTACATTCATTACATTTTAAAATATAGCAACTCTTTATTATAGTTTTCATTCATTGAAAGCAAATGTCTTGTTAACTAATGAAACATTGTTTGATGTTAAGTGGATCTAGTGTAATAATAGAAGCAATATTTGCCTCTTTATGAAGTCTTGTAAGTAATTTCGCCCTTTGTCACTGGCCACTTGTTCTCAGAATATCAAGGGTATAAATGACCTTTAGGAGGGAAAAAGAAATCTCCTTTATTAGCAAAAACGAATAACTTGCAATGTGTGTTTACTCTGTAAGCTCTAAAGTGACTTTGAAATGTGTGGGGTCTCTTTTTGAGGAAGCCAGGGGGTCCAGAGCAGTGCAGAGGGAGGAGAGCTTTAAGATCTGTGGTCACCCTCCCTTCCCCTGAGCAGCGCATAGCTGCCTTTTTTATACCCTAAATTTAAAGGTAAACAGAAAAACATTACTAGCTTTTTCTTTTTCACTTGCTGTGTAAATTTCCCTTCTAGATTCTGCAAAGAAATTGTGAGGCATGAGAAAGAGTCCAAAGGTCTGTGTTTGTGCTTCTGGAGAGGAGGATGGGTATTGAGAGTGGCTCCCTCTCTTTCTCATCCTCCTTTTCCTCTTGGCTGCAAGGAGGCCTCTGGGGGCAAAGGCAGCCCTTCCTGTAGGTGCTGATTTATCCAGCTCAGTACACTCGGGTCACTAGGTTAGTCCTGTCTCCTTCCCACTTGTTTTAGCCTAGGCTTCTTTCGTTGGTTCTTTTAGTCACTCCCTTCTCTGTCCTCTTCTCCCCTTGCTCAGGCCGAGGACAGAGAAGTGAATGACTAAAAGAACCTTATAGGTTCCCAGGGCAGGAGATGTGGTTGGGACTCCTGAGACGGTGAGCACAAGCTAGCAAGTCCGGAAGGAGATGGGCCCCTTACCGCTAGGAAATGTCTGTGGACTGACACCTCTGCTTCTCTTCGCCCCTCTGCTTTTCCTCTCTTCCCTGCAGATCAGCACGTTCCCATTTCACCGTAACATGACCTTTCCTCTTCCATACAGCCTGGAGTTGGAACTTCATTCAAAGTACACCCCATGGGTCTTGTTGGGGCAAGTTGTGTGGCTCTGGCCCTATTATTGAGGTGGTGATGGCGGCTAAGGAGGTTATGGAGTTTATAGGGTTTCTAGATTAGAGGCTGCCAGGAATACGTTTTAAAGAAGAGGGAAGTTAGGAAATTATTGGCCTTTCAACATTTAAAAAAGTTTTGCCTTTAAATTTATTATAGGAATCTTCAAACACATAACAAGGTAGAGAGAATTGTATAATGAAACCCCGTGTTCCCATCACTTAGCTTCAATACTTTATGGGCATCTTGGCCCTTTGATTTCCATGCTGCCTGATGTATGGAAGGGAGATGCTCAGGTGTGCAAGGATCCTTCGCCACAGCTCCAGATGTCCCTGATCCTCTCACTGAGTTTTCTGTGATGCTGTAGATATCCTTGAGCCTTCCTTTAAACCAGCAGTTGCCAACCTTTTGGACCTCACGGACCACTGGTTGGCGACCGCTGCTTTCAACAACACACCTATAGGAAAACCCAGTCCTCTGTGCATCTTGCCTTGAATATTTCTATCTTACCTCTATTTCAAGAGGCACAGTTTCACACGTATTGATTGTACAATAAAGAGATGATAAAGGTTTATAAAGTAAATCATTTTTAAAAAAGGACTTTTTCTTCTACTCTTTAGCTGCCCTTTAATTCCTTCTTTAGTTAATTTTTTTTTACAAGAAGGAACTTTCTAATCTCCTTTATGGTCTCGGTAGATCCCTTAATTCATTCATGTTGGCTCCATTTCCCTCAGGCTATTCTGGGACAAAAACCTGGAGGAAACATAAAAGTATCACATGTCGAAGAAACAGATTTCAAATGGGTTCTAACTTTATTAGCATAATCTTAAAGTCGAATTTTTATTTTCTTGTATGGTCATCAGGGAAGAATGTTTGTACACTGAGATGAGTGGCTTTCCGAGATGTCTGTGGTTTACCTAGATAAGCCTAGAAGGGGGGTGGTCTTGTCAAATGGAGAATGGCCCCTTTGAGATTTTGTAGGTAAGTGACAATAATGATTCAAAGGTTTTATTCTCTTTGCACTTGACTGAAAGACTTCTTTGAAGGCACTGGTTTTCTCCTTCTTGGTACAATTTCTTTCTGTAGAACCATTAGCCCCGACCATTGGGGCCTCCTGTCCTTTCTTGGCTTTGAAGCTTACTCATATTTTTCCTTTCACCATTGACTTCTGATGGTTCCCAGTTCCATTCAGGGGCTGCCTGATAATCCACACTGTTTGCCTTTTTTTTTTTTTTGCCAGTAAAGACTGTAATTGCTCTTAAGAGATTAAATGACGCCATCAAATGAATAATGCAGAAAGTAAGTGTAGTCCATTTCATCTTCTGCCTCCTTGCCACTGGTGTGTGGTGTGGGATGTGACAGAAGCCACGTGCTCCTCGGTGCATTCTTTTAGTAAAAGGGAGTTTGTGTTTGCTGGATGACAATTTCATTTAAGAGTGTGTATTATGGAACCTTTTGGGTGGGTTGTAGGGTGAAGGGTAAAGTCAGTTGGAAGCATGAGTTGTTACCTAAGCCTCCTCATCTATTCAAAATATAGATGAAGGGAAATCTGAAAATCGCTTAAGCCTGGCTGGATGGTAGCTCACAGACTGTTAGAACCAGAGAAGACCTTGCTGGTCACCTAGCTTACTACCTTCATTTTTCAGCTGAGAAAACAGATAGATAACATTTGGTATTGACTGTATTATTCAAGAAGTATACCTTGTTGAATGACTGAAGCCCTTGCTCCGTGCCTTCACAGGACCAGGTCTGTTCTGAGACTCGTGTTAGACCTGGGCCCTGCCCTCTGGTGGCCCCTAGTCTCAGGGCAGAACATGGATGTAAACCCATGTATTCTCCAAGGACCCTTTGACTCTCAATTCTGTGTTTAGGAATGATAAATTGCTGAGCAGAAATGTGAAGCCAGCTCACAAAAGGGTAACAAATTGGGTGTAGCATATTTTTTCTCTGCACTCTGCCCTTTTGTGTCTAGGAATGCTACTAGGGGCTGGGACCTCAATTGGACAGATAGTCAATATTCTTTCTTTATTCTTTTCCTCACCCGTTATACAACCCTTCTTTACTACTTTTCATCTTTCATCTCTCAACCCAGTCTCTGTCTTTCTATTGGTATCATTTTCCTATTTAATTTCTCTTCTTCTTTTTCAAAGCCCTGCCAGACATACAGTAGGAATGTAACACATGCTTGAAATAATGAAGGGAAGGAACAGTTACCTTCTGTGAAAACAGAATAGGAAAACAAAAAGAAACACTTTTAAAATCTTAACTGACTTGTTTTCCAGCTTGTTATCTTTGACAAAATATATTATGTGAATAATTTTTTAATGCTGGGACTAGTTTTCCCTGGGATAAGTATTTAAAACGATCCCTGCTTATGTGTGCATGTGTGTATGTGAACATGGGCATGTGACTAGTAGTGTAAGTTTTAAAGAAGATATTATGCCAAGCCATTTATTTCATTTGATTAAGCCATTAGAAAAGATTAGAGGTGTCTTTAGTTCTGGAAAGATAAGTTTAACAGGGAACGGATTTCAGAAACATCTGGGCAACATACACAACACCTTTCTGTTCCCTTATCTTTAAATGCAGCTGTTCACATTTTTTTTTTCTAACAGATAAGAGTGATAAGGTGGAAACAGCATGTTTGAAAGCTCCAATTTCTTATGTCTCAGGCAGGTTTCTTCTCATGGCTTCCTTCAGATAAATAAATATATGGAGAACCTTGAGTTTCATTTTTCTTTCTTTTTTCTTCGAGAATATTATCTTTATCTAAATAAGTGTCATCACCCAGTGATTGAATGTTTCTGTTTGAGCCTTCTGCCTTGAGTAAAGTTTTCCTTAAAGAGGCCTCCCTTCCTCAGACCATTGTCCCTTCCTGTTGGCTCGGAAGCACGTGCAGTTCTGAGGGCACTGACCAGATCAGAGCACTTTTATGATAGTCGAGGATGGAGTCTTGTAGGTCAGGATTTCCTTGACTTCCTGCCTTTGCTTCGATGAACGCTGCAGAGCAGTAGAACTTCTGGGCTTGTGGATCTGGGGTCAGACATCTCTGAGCTAAAGCACCACTTGCTGCCTGCGGTCAGTTGGGTGGGCAGAGGCGGGACATGACAGCTGAGGGCTATGTCTGGCATGTGTAAGTTTCATCATGGTTTCTACAACGTGCCCGTGATGGTGGTGACGGCGATGGAGACATTCTTTTTTCTGAGGGAAGGCCTGGGAAGTCAGTGCAGTAGCCTTTTCCTTTCAGCATAATTGTGAGGAATAAATCAGTGTTGGTTAGGTTGCCAGCCTGTGTATTGATCAAAGTTTTCAGTCCTTGAAATGCTGCTGGAATGTTATGTTCTTCCTGTTACATTCAGTAGAGTAGAATTCAGAGGGAGCTATGGAATTCAAATAAAGTCTATTATTTATGGGCAGGGCTGACACAAATGAAAGCAAAGCATTTTACTTAGAGCAAATACGCACTCAACACTGAAAGTGTGGTCGTGTGTGAGCAGGATCTCAATTTGTACATTTACTAATTGCTCTTCTCCATTGGGAAACGTTGCCAGCAGATCCAAAAGAATTTGTTTTTCCAAAGTTGTCTCCTAAAGGAAGCCGAGACCATGGGCAGTTGTAACCTGTGCTAATGGGGAACCCTTGTGCAAGTGGGCTGGGTGGGCGAGGGGCTTGACCTGAGTCCGCCTCAGGAAGAAAATCTTAAACTATGAAAAGAGGTCCTTTGGACTAGGGAGTGTATGCAACCGAAATGGCTTAGAAGGTCTTCTCAGAGCTAATCTCACAGAGGCAGCTTAGGCTGGGTGTGAGAGGCTGGGTCTCTTCTTCCTGGAAACATCCCAGTTCTGTCACTACCTACCAGCAATGGGACACATTAGGTCTTCTGGGTTGCAGAGGATCTGTTTATGAAATGAGAAGTTTGCACCAGGAAACTGTTATTCAAACATTTTTTAAAAACGACAACCCTTATAAAGATAAACATTTTACTCTGTTGTCCAGCGCTCACACATGTATGTGTGTATCTGCCCTTACAACGGGTGATGTACGTTGGTATTTCCCATTGCATTTCCATCTAGTCCTTTCTTTCCATTAAAAAATATTTATCACAACTCATTAAATTTATTTGACCATGACCTGCAGTTTGAAAAGCCATCTATACCAGTTGCTTTTTAGGGTCTCACTCCAGTTCTCAGTCTTTCTCTGTGGGACAGGCACATTCATTTCATTTTGTGGGAGCCTCCTTGGGAGTGTGGGTTATGTCCTGACAGCCTCTTCAAAGTCTGCTCTAATCACAAGGCCCACATTTTCTTCTGCTTCCTGTGGTTTGGAACATCAATTCCCAAAGTATGCCCACAGCCCCCAATGGCCCCATAAGGCCTTCCTGCTGGATTGGAGAGTAATGCACAGATGAAGGCTTTTGAAATGTTATGAATGTTCAGTGATAAGGAATCTTCTATGTATCAGAGGTTTTGGTTGGTGTCACTCCCAGGTGTGGTGGGGACTTTAAAGCCATTTAAAAACTTGCTCACTTCCTGGGAAAGGACTCCAGGTTCCCTGCTTTGACTCAGGCTTAGCTTTGTTTGACCAGCACCTACCCTGGTTTCTTGGTCTTGCCCCATTATGGGATATTTGGCTTAAGGAAGGTATTTTCTTCTTTGATTCCAGAAAGTGAATTGCTTTGATTTCTAGACAGTCTTCTTACTGTATGGCCTGACTAACCTGTGTCTAAATGGAAGCCGAATGAGATGTTGTAGGACAAATTTCTTATACTAAAGATACTTTGGATGAAAATGACCTCTAGGATTTCTTTTAATATTTTTTATCATCTCCAGTTCCAATTTGAAAATCTGGCCCTTGCCCGGCCTGTGTGGCTTAGTGGTTGAGCATTGACCCAGGCACCAAGAGGTCTCTGACTCCATGTCAGGGTACATGCCCGGATTGTGGGCTCGATCCCCAGTAGGGGGCGTGCAGGAGGCAGCTGATCAATGTTTTTCTCTCTCATGTTCTGTCTCATCAATGTTTCTATCTCTCTCTCTCCTTCTCCCTTTCTCTCTCTCTAAAATCAATAAAAACATATTAAAATAAAAAAGAAAATACACCCTGGAGGAGGACTTCCTTTTTACTCTGATTCTTTCTGATTGCACCTAGCTGCATCATATCAGCTCCCTGTAACAGGTGGACACAAATTCGCCATCGCTTCTCATTTCAAAAGCAACATTTGGGGTTGTCTGTACAATTTCTGTTTCCTCCTAAGGGGTGTCTCTTGCCCTTGCCTCATGATAGCTTTTGGCAGTGAATGGTCACACCTCTATTTGCTCTGGTTACCCACCCCCTTGACTTTCTTTTCCAATGTGTTCATCCTGTTTCCCAATTTTTAAATGACTCCTCTCTTAAGTAATTCCCCAAAGGAGTCATTTTCCACACTTCATCATTATAGTTTTGCAATCAAAGAACAGCTTCAAACCCGACACCTGATTAACCTGCCTTTAACCTGGGGGAAGTGCAGCTCTTCACATTCCTACCTGCTACCTTAGGTTCCACCTTGCTTCTGCTCGGGCATCTATTATTCCAGAAAGCCCAAGCTGTGGGAACCTTGAGGTTTCTTCACGTGGTACCACCAGCTCTATCTTTACTAATATTTGAATATTTATTGCATTAGAGCCAGTAATAAAAATATCATGGTATATTAACTTTTAATTTTCTCAGATTTATGAGGAACACCAAAAAGAGTATGCTATCTCTGGAATGTGTTGGAGAAAAGAAGTTGGTTTGTCACAAAATTTACTCATTTCCATGGGAATAGTGCCAGTGCCCAATGCTACATGGAATTTGATTTGTTGCAGAACATTTTATTCCTCCAAAATTGTGTATATCTGTTAATGACTTAACTTATAGACCAAGAAGAAGCTTAGATATTCTCGGTAGGGAGATTTGCTATAAGAGTGATATTGGCTGGCTGTCAGAATTCCCATCTGATTTAATTTCCTGCATCTGAAAGAGAAATGGGGAGACATTTTCATGAAT
The DNA here is from genome assembly GCF_027574615.1 of Eptesicus fuscus. Taxonomy (NCBI): domain Eukaryota; kingdom Metazoa; phylum Chordata; class Mammalia; order Chiroptera; family Vespertilionidae; genus Eptesicus; species Eptesicus fuscus. Next base: position 14,808,225 of record NC_072489.1, on the reverse strand, counting down.
GTTTTAAAACATGTAGCTTGCAGATGTCCCAGGTCATATATAGAGATGAATTAAAGTTTAAAAAATAAGGCCCATTCATTTTGAATTGTTGGGCTTTTCTCAGTTATTTCATTATATAGGCACAGTTCAGTGAATCTACAATGTATATTATCCATTGCACAGAGTGGATCCCTCAAAAATGCATATAGGAAGAATGGGTATATATTAACTAAGGATAGTTACATTCTGTGTGAAAAGTGATCACTCCAGTGCATAGGGAAACCCTACTTTGACACTGATTGTTCTTATTTGTTGTTTTCTGTTTTGTCCTTCTCTGATATTGGAGAAGCAGCAGAAATATTGGGAAAAAAAGATACTACTTAATGATTAACAGTGTAGATTTTGGATTAGAGTCTTACATTGAGGCCAACTACCCACTGAGTTAAGACCTTCTCCTAAACTAAAAATTGGACTACCTGTCTTTTCTCCCAAGAGGTCATTTGGTTGGTTACATTCAGTTTATATGTGATGAATATAGTGAAATAAAAATGGGAAAGAGCCCTGGCCAGGTTGCTCAGTTGGTTAGAGCATTGTCCCAATAAGGTTGTGGGTTTTGATTCCTGGTCAGGGCACATACAAAAGTCAACCAGTGAATGCATCAATAAGTGGAACAACAAATTGATGTCTCTCTCTCTTAAAAAATCAATAAAAAAAAAAAAATTTTTTTAAAGAAACATAGGTTATTTTTGCCTCCCATATTTACTTTAGTTTAGTTGGATGGCAAAAATTAAACATCATGTAACTATGGAAATTGTTGTTGTAAAATGTAGTGTTTGTCCCCCAAAGATAAATTATGTTATAGATAAGATTCATTTAGAAATTCAAGAAAAAGAATTACATACACATATATACAGGGTGGGGCTAAAAGAGAGGGTGTGAGAGCTCTCTGGGGTCCCTTTTATAAGGGTACTAATCCCATTCAGGAGGTCTCCACCCTTATGGCCTAATTACCTGTATAATAATAAATAATAATACAAAATTAAACTCTGTTTTACATACAACTGTAAACCCACATTTGCCACACCCTGTACATGCATACACACATATATGTATACACATGAATACAGACACATATAGATCCATACATACATGCACATGGATATATGCACACACACTTGTACACACAGACCTATTCATTTATACATGCCATAATAATTCATGATCCAGACTAGCATACTTTAATAATAATTATTTCAAAATAATGGATTTAAACTAGGAGTCTTCCAGTCAAAATGGGATGCGTAGTGACCTACTTAAATAGTACATTGCCTTCCAAGATGACAAGAAGCTCTTAAAAAGATTGGTTACTCAGTGCCAGGGATTTTACACATTTATTCCTATGCCATCATGGTGGGGAAAAGTTTAGTAAAGACTTCACATTCCTTAAGAGAATTAGTCACTTTCTACTGAGGTGTTGAAGCTAATTCTGATGATCTCATCTGCAGAATTGACAGAATTATTAGCAGCTTTGCCTCTATTGGTTTTCTCCAGAAGTCTTCATTGTTTGCATTTTATGGAGGTAATTTGATTTTATTAATGTAAGTAATAGAGAAGTTTAGCAACTGGGTACTCCACAGACATGCTGTTTCCTCTTCTTCGTTTACTTTTCTCTTGTTAATGTCATCAAAACGTTGGCAGCTGCATAACTCTTTTTAAAGCATTCATAACCTGACAGATATTACAGATATTTGTCATTTTACTTCCAGTAAGTGACAGCTGAAATTAGCTTTTTGCAATATTGGAGGATAGCGTGGGTGTAGTGAGTCCAGTCAAATTTGTATCACACTTCTTTAATGTATAAGTGATTGGGAGCCTTGTTAGAGACTGAGGACTGGAAAGCTGTGGGGAAAGGATCTGGTAATCATTAGTTGTGGGATGCCATGGAAATTACACTGGCAGGGCAGTGGTATCTCATAGGATTGGTACGTCTCAGTGATGAAAGAATCCTTGGGGCAATGTCCTTAAATCCTGCTTCTGATGGTCAACTTCCTGCATGGTGACCTTAAACACAGAATCTTTCTCTTCTGAGTGGAAACCTCCAGAAGTGGAGGTTCAGTCCTTCTGAAGAGATCCACTGTCTCCAGAAAGCACGAAGTGTTTGAAACCTATTTCTTACATTAAGCCTAAAGCTTCCACTTTGTCATTTCTACCCACTCGTCCTGATTCTCCTCTACTGTGGCTGTAGGTACTGATCCCATTTTTCTTTTTTTATAACAATAACAAAAATAATCCTATCTAATAAAGAGGGAATATGCTAATTGACCCTCACACCATCGCAAAGATTGTGGCACCCACAGCCAATAAGGAGGGAATATGCTAATTGACTGCCCCACCCTCAAAGATGGTGGTGCCCACAGCCAATAAGGAGGGAATATGCTAATTGGCTGCCATGCCCTCAAAGATGGTGGCGCCCACAGCCACAAGATGGTGGCGCCCAGTCCCCTCAGCCCTGCCAGGGTAGCAGGCGCACAGCAGGGCCAGACCGCCCCCGCCACACGACTGCCTCTGAAGTCCCCTCAGTAACTTAAAATTTACCCCCAGTCCCTCAGTCCCCTCAGCCCTCCAGCCGCCCAGGGCCAGCCCAAGGTGCAGGCAAGCCTCAGGTTGCGGCTGCCCAAACTGACACCCGAGGCGCAGGAAAGTCTCGGATTTCGGCCTCCCAAGGCCTGTCCGAAGTGCAGGCAAGCCTCAGATGTCAGCTGCCCAGCCACCCAGGGCCAGTCCAAGGCACAGGCAAGTATTGGATGGTGGCTGCCCAGCTGCCCAGGGCCGCCTGAGGCTTGCACTGCTGGCAGTGGCAGCAGCAGAGGTGTGATGGGGGCATCGCCTTCCCCTGATCGCCAGTCGCCTCTCACCCCTGAGGGCTCCAGGACTATGAGAGGGGGCTGGCCGGGCTGATGGATGCCCCACTCCAGTGTATGAATTTTCATGCACTGGGCCTCTAGTTACTAATATTTATGGATCATATACATTGTGATAGACGTTGTGGTACGTACTTTTTATGCATTATTTTGTTTCATTCTTACAATCTTAGATTATTATTATTATGATAACTAATTTGAAGAAACTGAGGTTCAGAGAGGTTGAAGTAACTTGCTAAAGATTCACACACCTAGTAAGTGGCAGATCCAGAATTCTTGTCCAATTGTGTGGGAGGCTGAACCAGTCCTTGGTGACATTGCATAAGCCTGGAATTTCTTGGGGCCCTATTTTCCCCTGTGTATTCTGGGATGGTCATGAATTTCTCATAGGGCTTTTGCAAGGATTAAATAAGACAGTGACATGTGTAGTGTTTGTGTGAAGTGATGTACACATGTGGTAGTCTATTATTATTAGCATCATCAAGGTCACGGACTACAATTCTGATGTCATAATCTAGGTCACTAGGCTTGCTTTTGTTTCTTATTCTATTTTATTCTGTCATCACTCCCCTTCTCCTCAGTAACTTAAATTTTACCCATTTTTTCAAGGCTCAGGACAAGTCTACTTCCTCTTTGGATTCTATTTTGATTTTCCTATCCACAATAATTTCTCTCTCTTTGGAAATCTGTTGCATGTTCTATTGTTTAGATGTTTTTAGTTGTAAATCACAGGGAAAAAAAACCCACCAACCTCCAACTGTCTTAAAGACAAAAAGAGTCAGTGTTGGCTCTCCTGGTAGCTATGGTTTCAGGTAAAGCATGAGTCAGAAACTCAGTCTTGTTCTCGCTCCATTTCTCAGCAACTCTTCCTCAGTGAAGGGTCTGTTACTGGGGGGCTTTGTCCCACTGCAAGGTGGCTGCACATGGTTATTAAGACTGTGCATTTTCTGGTTCAGATCCAGCAGGATAAAGTTCAGTTCCCTTAGGCTTGAACAAAATTCATCAAATTGAGTCTCGTTGGCCAAGTAAGTCTAAATGGGGTCTGCATTGACTGTGTCCTCCCAAAATTCATATATTACAATTTTAACTCTCAATGTGACAGTATTAGGAGTTGGGGCCTTTGGGAGGTAATTAGGCCATGAGGGTGGAAACCTCCTGGATGGGATTAGTGCCCTTATAAAAGGGAACCCAGAAAGCTCTCACACTATCTTTGCCATGTGATGTGAACCTGGAAGAGGACTCTCCCTAGAACCTGACCATGCTTGGTACCTTGATCTCAGATGTCTGTCCTCCAGAACTCTGAGAAATGTGTTTTTTGTCAAAACCACCTAGTCTGTGGCAATTTATTATAGCAGACTGAGTGGACTAAGACAGGTTCATATCATATCCTATAACCAGTTACTGTGGCCAGGGGGAGTGGACTTTGCTGATAGGATTAATCCAATTAAACCCTGTCTGGAATTGGAAAATGGAGTTATTTGCATACCAACCAAATTTGGGAAAGTCTAGAAAGAGGTTAGCAGAGATGGATAAAAAGGAGATAGCAAACAATAGCCTAGTTCGTATGTCTTCTTTATGCGGCTTACTTTATATGTATATTATTGGTGATGCAACCATTAATAAGTCATAATAGACTGATAGTTCCTTGAGGACAGGGACGGTGTAATGCTGCTGCTGTTTTTTAAACCTCTCTTCCCATGTCTAGACTCTAGAGCACATCTCACACCTCCTTACATACTGTATATGCTCATTAAGAATGTTGGAAGACTTTTTTCTTTGCTAGCTAATATTGGCAACTTAGAATGAAATAACCAATAAAAGAGAATGCCCTGTATTCCATAAACTACCGTGGGAAAGTATGTAGGACAGGAAGATAATAAAATTAAAGTTTAAAACAAGTTATAATCCTTGAGTACATCCCTCCGCCCTTATTCAGGTGTAACTTAATTACACAATTGGATATGCTTTATGATCCTCAGTTAACCTGCTGGTGGGCACTGAAAGAACATTTTGTAGGGGCAGTGGTCGCGTCCTTTTAGCATGTTAAACATGTTGTTAATGAAATTGGAAACTTCAGACCACTATAGATTTATCATAGGTGGTGCTGCACGAAGGGAAGGTATATTAACCTTTTGTTGATTTGAAGTCATTTTATCTTATGCTCAGGAGCCCAATTAACATTATTGATTTGAATGATACTTATCAAGATCAACTTATTTTGTGTTAATTTCCTTCAACACAGAGAGAGCTGAAACCAAGCACAGAGGAGCTGAGACAGAATGATTGACTTGACCATGAAAAGCATGTTTTGTACCATAATCTCATTTTAATGGTTCAGGAGTTAAGTTGTGTCAGATTGCTTTGGATGAGGCAATAATTTTCTGGTTGGGATTCTGCTTAGACCTTACATTGGTCAGCTATTGCCCCAATACTGCTGCATAAGAAACACCCCATTTATTTTCTTGCTTATATTCTGCAGGTTGACTGTGGTTTGACTGATCTAGGCTGGGTCCCTCTGCTCCAGGTGGCAGGGCAGCTGGCCGTGACCCCAGGCTGTATGTTGGCTTCAGATCTGTTTCATGTATGCTTGTTCTGGGACATGGACTGATGGAGTACAGGCTGCCTGAAGCCTCCCATGGTAAATCATTGCATACAAGAGCCAGGCCACATTGTGCTGTGGGGCACACTTAGGGCCTCTGCTCACATCACACTGCTAAATTTCATTGGACTGAGCAAATCTCATGGCTAAGACCAGTATCAGTGGGGCAGAGAAGTAAACTCTGCCCTTAGAGGGATGGGAAGGGAATGACTATTTGCTGTGCAATAATCCAAATTATCATGGGCCCTTTGGTCTTGTAACTCTTGGGTCAGAGTGCTGAGGCCGGTTATTAGTCCCATCATCGTGATGCAGTCAAAGTGATTTCTTGACCTAAACTGGGAGACAAGGCTTCTGAATTTCACCCAGGATTCACCTTTTGAAAAGAACCACCATTCTAAATTGTGAGCTCCTTGAGGGCAAGAGAAAACCCTGTTTTCCATTGGATTCCAAAGGATCTGGCACATACTAGATCCTCAGTATATAGTATATGAATGAATGAATGAATAATGAATGGCAACTTCATATCCTTCCTAGAACAGTTAAATAAAACCAGAATGCATGATAGAGGTTAAATAGGGGTAAAAGCTGTTACAAGTTAAAGCAACAACCTCAAGAGTGTATGTGTGTGAGCTATACATGAATATACACTTACAAATATATGCATATGTATGTGTGTGCATATATACACAAGTTTATATATTGATGCTATATATTACATAGTATGTACATGTACTATTTTGTTTGTTTACCTTATCTGATAACCCTGTGAAGAAAGAAATTAATGATCAGGGAAGGTAGGTTTTCCAAAGACTGAACACCTAGAAAGGCAGGATTCAAACCTCAGTTGTCTAAGTCCAAGCCAAATTTTCCACACTGGGGCTGCTTCTAAGAAGTGGGTGGTGGATTTTTATTTTCTCCCTTACAAGGACTTCTCTTTTACCTTGAGCCCAACTGTTTGACTCAGCGAAGCATCAATTCCCCCGAGACTGGTCCGTCATAAGTGGACACATGGAACTTAAGAAAAAAAAGGAGCAAATGGCTGGAGATAGAGGACTGCTTTCCCTTTCCATTTGAAATTAATGTTCACTCTATAAAAAACATAAAGCATATTCGTCCCCAGGGACTCGCCTGACATTTTAAAACTTTCATCTGCTTTAATTCACGGTGTTCAGGGAGGGGATTTACACGTAGCTGAGCTCCGGTGGCTGGTTGGCTGCCGTGTGCATTTATTCTCTTGTCTTCGCCAGGATGAGATTTCTATAGGTCCAAGGAAATTACAGAGCTTTTTATTTTTTAATTTTTTTTTAGCTCCCTCTAAAAACAATAATGGGCCTATTCAGATTTTATATGTAACTTTACTTTGTTGTTGAGCAGTATTAATAATGCTGTTGTAAACCTGGCCAGGGCAGCACTCACCGAATTTCGTAGGCTTCAGTGATGGGATAAATAGCTGCTCACAGAGCACTAAGGGAAATGTGTGGATGGTCCCAGCATAAGTTAGACATGCTTGCCTGGATTGGAGCCGTGTTAATATCATGTCTAGCAGATTTGGCAAGGGCGTTAAGAGTCCTGTATTTCAAGCTGGTTTTTATAGAAACTTGCTGCAGAACTGGGCAGGATTAAGCATGGCTGATATATATCACACTTAGTACAGTATTAAATTCTAGCCATGGAACGACGCAAAACCAGTTCATAACCTTATAAGAACATTGCGTGCTACAGTAATCCTGGAGAAATACTGTATATCCAAATTAATGGAGAATAAAATGTCCGGCACTCTGTTTTTGGTGTCAGGCAGGTTCCTGGGTAGTGTTTGGTTCCCTCCTTTACTCTGATGAAATGTGGCTGAGGCAGGCCTTGTGTCCTTTTGGAGTTTATTGCCATGGTGGCCTTGTGTGTGTGGAAGGTCTGTCTGCTCCAGGCATCCTTGGCTTGGCAAAGGCACTTAAGAAGACCTTCCTTTTTTCTTGCAAAATAGATTAAATGCCTACTGTGTGCTAGACACAGTGCTGAGCATGGGGATTACAAAGTGCCTGTGATTCAGCCCCTGCCCTCAAGGAGCTACTTCTGATGGGCCCATAGTATGCAGGGAATTCATTGCTGTTCTGGAGTGCTCTCCCCACCCCCCCCTGCCCCCCAGCTGCCCTCCACATCCCACTCCTATTTTATAGATTTTATGGATCCGATTCTTACCTGGGATGGACATACACATTTTTTAAGGGGACCCTTAACAGATCTTTGATGATTGGTTCTGGTATTGCCCATGCCCCAGAAATGAGATTTGCCATTCCAATTTGGCTGAAATATTTTGTTAGGTAATGATACATCTTACCTAATAATAGAGAAACATGTAAATTGACCGTACCTCCCCTACGCCCACAGCCAATCAGAGTGAGTATGCAAATTAACCCAACAAAGATGGCAGTTAATTTGCATACATACCTGGGTCCCAGGAACCTCCTCAGCACCCAGGTCACTCCCAGCCAGCCATCGAGCGGTGGGGGGAGGTGTGGGGTGGGGAGCCCTTCCCAAGCCTAAGAGCCTGCGACCAAATGCAGACCATCCGGAAGTCAGCGCTGGGTTGCCCAGCTGCAGCCTGGCAACCCAGCACTGACTGCCCAGGTGGCTGAGACCCAGAAAGTGAGTCAGGGTCTGATATGTAGCCTCAGTGGAAGCTGTTGATCAGTGTACTTACCTCTCTCTTTCTCTCCCTCTTTCTTTCTGATCTTCGCCAGCAGCCAGGCTTTTCTTTCTCTCCAGGCCTCTGTGGGGGCTGCCGTTAAGCCCCGCCTCTTTGATCAGGCCCAGAGATGGGCCTGGAGATGCTGACTGGCATAGGAACTGACCAATCAGAACCAAAGGTGGGTGCTGTGGGGAGCCAATGGCTGCCTAGAAGGTGGAGCTTCTGATGCTGACTGGCATAAGAACTGACCAATCAGAACCAAAGGTGGGTGCTGTGGGGAGCCAATGGCTGCCTAGGAGGCAAAGCTTTTGACGCTGACTGGCATAGGAACCAATCAATGAGAACCAAATCTGGGTGCTGTGGGGAGCCAATGGCTGCCTAGAAGGTGGAGCTTTTGATGCTGACTGGAATTGAAACCGACCAATCAGAACCAAATCTGGATGCTATGGGGAGCCAATGGCTGCCTAGGAGGTGAAGCTTTTGATGCTGGCATAGGAACTGACCAATCAGAACCAAATTGGCCAGCAGAGGAGGGCAGTTGGGGGTGACATCAGGCCTGCAGGAGAGGGCAATTAGGGATGATAAGGCTGGCAGGCAGAGGCAGTTAGGGGCAATCAGGCAGGGAGGCAGGTGAGCAGTTAGGAGCCAGTGGTCCCAGATTGTGAGAGGAATGTCTGACTGCCAGTTTAGGCCCGATCCCAGGTATCAGGCCTAAAATGGCAGTCGGACATCCTGCAAGGGGTCCTCAATTGGAGAGGGTGCAGGCTGAGTTGAGGGAACCCCCCTCTGTGCATGAATTTCGTGCACCGGGCCTTTAGTTAAAATATAAATTAGCATTGCAAGGGATTATCAATGTCTTCTCTCCTCCCCCCAAATTTTCAGCCAGTGAAAGAAACTTTTAAAATTAGTAGAATCTGTAGGCTGAGTTAGGTCAAAGAGAGATCTCATGCCTGGGATTCTATGATGGGTGGAATTTTACCTCTGCCTTCCTTCTTTTTTCAGTAATTGTCATCAAAATGAATTTCACCTTTCTGGTCATTTTAGAAGGGGCCTTGCCTTTAACTTCAGATTTTACTATGGGAAAGGACTAATAGTAAGAAAGCTCTTAGCCACATATTCCCAAGTCTTATAAAAATGAGTAAAGCAGTGGCTTGGGGTTCACCTCAGCCATTTGACTCAACCTATTGCCTATGAAGTACATGTTGAAACTTGTTGAAGGCTCTATTCCAACCTACCATCAACTCTACTTCAGACTGGTCCAACTTTGCTTTCACATCTCTGTGACATTATTAGCTTCTGTTTGATTAGAGATGAAGCATTTTCCAGGGACTTTGGAACCTGCCATGTCAACATGCAAAAGGAAGAATATGCCATAGAGAAATTATTTGGGGTTTAATGGACCACTGTGAGCTGCCATGAAAAGGATGCATGGCATGGCGATTTGAACCCAGTGACTTTGGGCTTCCCGACTCGCTGAGGTTGGTGAAAGCAGTTCAGGAGTCAGAGGAGATGCTATCTCTAATCCCACCAAAGAGGACACGTTTCTCATCTTCCTCAGGTTGTTCCTCATTACTATGCAGATGTGGTTGGGCATCTGCATTTCTTTTATTTTTAATTTTTATTGTTGAAAGTATTACATATGTCTTCCCTTTTCCCCCATTGATCCCTTCTAGCCCCCCCCGCCCCCCACCTCAAGCCTTCACCACCCTATTGTCTGTGTGCATGGTTTATGCATATTTGCATACAGGTTCTTCCCATCTGTATTTCTTGACATGCCCTCTACTTATTTACATAATAAACTCCTGCCAAACAGTAGTAATTTTTTTCCTTTTCAGTTTTAAAATTGGATCTTTTCTCATTCTACTAGTTAAGTGAGTCACTTAAATTTAATTTTATAGTCTTTTTGAGTTCAGATAACACAGACACTGAGTTTGCCAGACATAAAGCTACTGCAGTCATGCCCTGCTGCTGGGATTGTTACTTTATACATAACGATACAATAAATAGAAAGATACTTTCAGGCATTTTAGCTAGAGGCTTAAGAAATATGTCTCACTACCTTTAGAAGTGTTTTCAGAAAATAGATTTCTCCTTAAAGGTTTGAATCTTTGGAGGGTTGTCCTGGCTTCTGAAGGACAGGTCTACTCCCCAAGGTGCTCTTCAGATGGTGGTAAACATGGTTAGGACATTGTAGCCAGGGGTCACCATATGGCTGGGAGGGTTTCACCTCATTGGCTCAGGTACTTGGAGGGATACCTTCTTAGAAAGAGAGAGAGGGCCAAGGTGAGTTTTTCAGTCTGCCCCCTCTATGGGGCAATCCATTAACAAGTCACTGATCTATTTATCTTCTAATCTGTTCATTGAGATTTGGTTGATTTCCAGACACTGGGGGAAGCAAGATCAATAAGATGTGGCTCCTGGCTTGGGGTCCATGGGTCAAAGAGATACATAAAGAATTTCAGTATCATATGATAAGGGCTATGATAGAGGTATGTGCCATATATTGGCAGGGGGCATATTGGCTAGAGGAAGCCTGGAGAGCTTTAGTAGAAGGGCAGTATGATCTGGCTCTTTAACGAGAGAGTGGAATATACAAAACAAAGTAGGAAACAACAATCACAAAAACAGTCATAATAATAGTTAAGATTGATTGGCTGTTTACCATGTGCCAGGTTTAGTTCTCAGTGCTTTGAGTATATCATCTCATTTAATCCTTAGGTCAAAGATATGGGGTTGGCCCATTACCATCCCTGTTTTACAGATGAGGACTTGGAGGCATGGAGGGGAGGAAGGACTTTGTTCAAGGTCACATAGCTGTGAAGTGGAGCTGGAATTTGAATCTAAATAAGTTGGAAACCTGAAATACTGCAAAAAAACATCCTCAACTGAGGGAACAATGGGGTAGAGAGGTGTGAAAGGGCCTGGCTTGTGGAGGACAGAGGGCCTTGGGGGTCAAGGGGAGGTAGCCTGACTGCAGCTCTTGGGTGTCTGAGAGAGTTTAGAGACTCACTGATAGATGTGATGGTGTGAGTGGAAAGGCCGGGAGAGCTGGGTTGCAAAAGCTGTGCAGGAGGCCCGAGGAAAGTCCTCTTGCACTCCTGCCTGCCCCTCTATTTATCTTCAGGTTTCAACCCCCAAACTGAAAGCCCCTTAATCTTCTTTTTCCTTCACTGTGCTGGTTTATTTTACTTTATTTTTACTCCTCACCCAAGGATATATTTATTGATCTTTTTAGAGAGAGAGGAAAGGGGGGAGGGGGAGAGGCAGGAAGGGAGGGAGGAAGAGGAAGGGAGAGGGAGAGAGAGAGAGAGAGAGAGAGAGAGAGAGAGAGAGAGAGAGAGAAATATTGATCAGCTGCCTTTGCTACATGCCCAACCAGGAATCGAACTCACAACCTTTGGTGTATGGAACGGCATTCCAACAACTGAGCCACCTGGCCAGGGCTGTGCTGGTTTATTTATAAAATTTAACAACTCCCTTGCCAGCCACACTGTATACTACTGAGAGAAGGGACTATATCTGCTCTGTTCACTCTGTATTCTTTTCTCTTTAAATTGAATTTATTGGGATACAGGTTTCAAGTGTACCATCACTCAGTAAAATATCACCTGCACACTGCATCGTGCGCCCATGGCCCCAAGCAAAGTCTCTTTTCGTCTCTATTCCCCCCTCTCTTTACCCACCTCCCCCTATTCCCCACCCCCCTTTCCCTCTGGCTATCACCACAGTGTTGTCTGTGTCTGTGTGTTATGTATATATGTTTATTTTTGCTTAATCCCTTCACCTTCTTTCATCCAGTTCCTCCAATCCCTATCCGCTCTGACAGCTGTCAGTCTGTTCCATGTAGCCATGCCTCTGTTTCTATTTTGTTTGTCAGTTTATTTTGTTCATTAGATCCCACATATAAGTGAGATCATATAGTAGTTGCCTTGCTCTTACCATAATATCCAGGTCCATCCGTGCTGTCACAAAAGGTAAGATTTCTTTTGTTATGGCCGAGTAGTATTCCATTGTGTAAATGTACCACAGCTTTTTTTTATCCACTTATCTACTGAGGGCCACTGGGCTGCTTCCAGATCTTGGCTATTGTAAATAATGCTGCAATGAACTCAGAGGTGCATATATCCTTTCAAATCAGCATTTCAGGTTTCTTTGGATATATTCCCAGAAGTGGAATTGCTAGGTCAAATGGAGTTCCATTTTTAACTTTTTGAGGAAACTCCATACTGTTTTCCCACAATGGTTGTACCAGTCTGCATTGCAGTGCACGAGGGTTCCCTTTTCTCCATATCCTCACCAGTACTTGTTGTCTGTTGATTTGTTGATGAAGCCATTCTGCAGGTTGTTTAATTCTGTATTCTAATGTCTAGTGCCCAACGCACAGTGGGCACTCAATAAATATTTGTTGGCAAGCTAGCTGGATAGTTTCTAGACGCTTTATTTACTTTCCTTGTTAATGGCTCTTCTGCTGTTGTTTATTTTCATAGTATCATATCCTCCACATCTTCCATAAACCAAGTTCCATAACCCTTAAGGAATCTTCACTTAGGAGGTATTCAAACAACAGAAAACATTTTAGCTAAAGGAGCGTTTTCCCTCCAGAAGCTTATACTCAAGCTAATGTATTTATAATAAGAAATCACTTTTTACTTAGAGATTTTCCTCCAACTAGTGCATCAGATCATAACTTATAACAAGGCAAAAATTGTTGAGCAGTAAAAATTGTTGAGCAGTAGGCTCAGCATAACCGGAGAAACAAAGAGTTTGGGGAATTACTTGTAGATCTTACTTCATCTTACGCGGCTTCTTGAGAGGTGGCCGGCGAGTTATTTGAGGCTGGCAGGACGCCCTCCAGGTCATCTTAAGTCCTCCATAGAGATCAGTCCATGCTGTCACTTCTTCGTGCATGTGAACCATAAAGTGGTGCACAAAATCCTTGTCCCACACCTGATGGGAGAGCCAGCCTTTGCCTTCTGAGCCCCCTTGGCAGGAGCTCTTGCGTTTCTGGGGTTTCTGGGGTGTCTGGTGTTCAGGTTTTGCATGGGGCGCATGTGTGGCAGACCTGTGACCTCTCCGTCTGAACCAGTGCTACTCACACCAACCGGAAAGGGGACCCTGCAGGAGCCTTTCTGAAGTGAGCCAGTTCACATCTTTACGTAGACGTGCGTCTTTCCTGGATGAGGGGTTTCCCGGTCTGTGGTTTTCATCAGAAGTGACGGATGAGCTGCTGTTGGAGAGAAGGCTTCTGCTTGGTCCTCTCTGAGCCGAGCCTCAGCTCGCAGCTCGCAGCCCTGGCCCCGGCTCTGGATGTGAACAGGTGGCCACAGAGCCTGAGTCTTCGCCTTCAGCCCTTAGCTGCCCTGGATTGGTGGCTTTCGGTTGTTTACTTTTTGACTATGACTGACTGTAATGAATATATTTCCCATTGCAGCCTCCATGCACATGTATATTTACATACCCGAGTCAGAAGTATCAAAACAACTATACTTACCCTACTGCATGGAAGCGTACTCTGATGTTGGGTCCTGTTAAAAAGAGCTGGGAGCGCCCTGGAGTTTGGTTTTACAGGCAGCTGCATTTTGAAAACCATTACATCTAATTCTGAGATGGACTCTGATATCCTCCTTGTATGGATGAGGAAGAAACCCTTATGTGGAATCCTAGCAACTAGTTAGTGGCAAAGCCATGGTTATAATGCAGGTCGCCTGACTCTGATCTAGAATTTTACATAAATATCTCTAACTCAGAATATAGCCTTTTTTTTCCCCTGTGTGTATGCTTCACTTTTCTTTTTGGTTAGGTATTGAATGGCAAACTAATATGTGTAGGTACCTACATTCTATACTGTCCATTGTAGGAGCTGGTGCCTGCCAGGTATGCACATGCCAACTGTCCTGCTTGGGCTCAAATCACACCCTCTCTTTTTGCAGAACCCTGTTACCTCTTGGCCAGACCGCTCAGCCAGTTCAAAGTTGTGTATGTTGTATACACTCAGAGGCAACATGCCAGGTTACCACTGCTCCAGGCTCACAGTACAAAATGCAGATGGTTCTTGTCTTCAAATAGCTTCCCTGCACATTGGGGTGACATGGCAGGGCTTTATTCTTTCAGCAGAAACACATGGATAAACAGGGTTATTGGAAATGTGCTTTGGAAAATCTTGTCTACGCCAAGATTTTCCTCCCTGATAAAAAGGAATCAGCTTCTGCAGCAAGAAAGCTTAAAGCTGTGATCACAAGAGGAGAGAGAGGAGCTGCAGGTTCCCGCCTTTGGTTTGAGTGGGAGAAGGACACCATCCTGGGATAGCTGCCCTGACCTCCTCCCTTCTCGGTGGGCTCCGGCTCCATTGCAGGAGCTGGTGCCTGCCAGGTATGGACATGGCGACTGTATTTTGCAAGCAGAAATTTAAAATATACAGTCTAAAAAATATGGCACCATAGGACAAGATATTTAATATCTGCCCTATTTCACCAAATCTGAAAAATATGCTTTCTGTCTCTCACCCCCTCCTCACCCGAGTCCCCTGCCTTTAGCTGCCTGAGGTCTTTGTGAGCGTTGCCAATACACCTGAGTCCCTGGGTGAGGCAGGATGGAGACATGGGGCAGCAGGGGGAGAGGCAGAGGAGCATCCCTAGAAGGCACTGTGGTTGGGCATCATCTCAACCCCCTCCCCACATCAAGATGGGCAGGGCAGTTCTGGAATTCTGCTACGTGTTATTTTATGGCTTGGGATCATCTGCTTTGATCCTGGCCCGGGGCTATGGTTACCTGTGTATTTGAATTTGTGAAAGTGGGTGCCCTGCCTCCGGTTCGCCCTGCCCTATTCAGGAACATTGAGCTACTTCCTCCTTTGAAATGCAAAAGGCAGTTGTTCTGCTTTTGCCCATCACTCCTACTGTTGGCTGAGTGGTGCAGAGGGACCCCTTTCTGTAATATAGTGCTGTAGCTGGTGTAATTCTGATTTAGAAAAACAGCTTCACTTGGAGAGAAACATTAATTAGATGCAAAGAGGGAGTTATTTTATCCGTCGGGTGGGGGAGAGTGGGGATCGAGGGAGAGAAAAAAGTACCACAAATAAATTATCTCCTATTTGTGCAATGTTTTATGCTTGTCAGCTGTCTGTTGCCAGAGCACCACCATGTAGCTAAATACTTGTGACACCTTGCCCAATCAAGGTATAGCAAAAGGATGTTATGGGAGCCTCTTTGTGACAACCTGTGCTAGTTTACATTAGCTTAACCAATCGCTTTTTCCTCTGTGCTTGGAGAAATTTGTTAAATTAATTCAGTTGCAATTAGCAGATTTATGGGAAAGTACCCTGTTATCCTTTAATTGGAGAGCATAAAACTACAAACTGAATCCGCTAGTTCTATTTGTGTAATAGGCAATCTATCTACGACAAGATTTGATCGATGGAGTCGTATGATGCCCTTGCCTTGTTTTATATTGGCTGTCAGCGCTTAACTGGGACTGAAGTATCTGGGTAACAAAAATTGATATAATGACTTAATGCGCCTTATTCTCTTTGAGCTACATCAGTTTAGAGCACTTCTGAGAGAAAAATGTCTGGAAAATATCAGGGAGTCATTTATCAACCTGTTTTCATTAGCATACTGCCTGGCTCTGGCAAGGATTTGAATAAAAAAAAAAGCAGGATGGTACAATTTATTTCAAGCCCCATATTTCTTGGATGAAAGGAGACTTCTAATAAGAGAAAAATACAGAAAGATGCTTTTTCTAGCTGGTTTTCCCCTATCTAAAAACCCTACCCCTAAAGCATTTTTGTTTATTTGGATTTTTTTGCTGTTAATATTCTGGGGAACATAACCCTGTGAAAGTAAATAGAAAAGTAATACACAATGCATGGTGGTTATGATTGGTAGAGGAAAAATGTTTAGCGACAACCAAAAATTAACCACAAATACCCAGGTGTGTTGCAGGTATGTGTCCGTCTGTCTCTGTGTTTGCCTCTGTTGTGCGTGTTTGTGTGTTGATGATACAGTTAAACTGTGAGCAGGGAGAGAAGTTCCCTGCATCAGTGGCTGTTCAGTAGCATTAAAGGACTGCAGAAAGTTTAGATGCAGCGTTTTTAGCTTTTTGGAGATGGAGCTGAGAGGAAATAGAAGCAGATCAAAATGTTTGTATAGTGGGTAAAATGCATTTGGTGCATGGAGTCATTTGTCCTACCCACCTCAGGATGCGAACCACAAGAGGTAATGATAACCGAAAGGCAGTTGCACGGGAGTGAGTCCTTTTTTTGCATAAAATTTTTATGCATCAGTCAGCCTGCATACAGTGTGCCTAATGTATAAAATAAATTGGTGCATAAATCAGATTAAGAGCAGCATGTTGCCAACTTCTGCATTTGCACACAGGAATTCAATATGGATATGGAGAAATTCCCATTTTTTAAAATCTCTAATAGGGTACGGGGAATATCTCGGGTGGATGTTGCACACAGGGGCATTTTACTCACTTATCTCCCCCACTTCTCACCCTAATAACAACAGAAACAGTGCCGTGGGTAGTAAGAGCAGCAGTGTGGGAGTTCTGCGATGCCAGCTCTACAGGGAGGGTAGTGACACAGTATTTAAGATAATATTGCAACCCTGTCTATAACTCCTAATTATGGCGAGGAATTGGTGTGCCAATCGATAGTGATTTATGGTGGGGATAAGCAAGTGCACATTGCTCACATTGATCTGCATGTAAATTCCTTGACATAATAAGAAGTTATTACCAATGACAGTCGCTGTCTGACTGCTAATTCATCGGCACATCCTTCCATCAGTGAGAGCCACAGGACCTGCGGACTGGGTGTGAGTTGCCCCATGATTTGCCTGTTGTAAGTCAGACCTGTACATCTGGTGGCCGTTGAGTGGCTATTGAGTAGATGACAGTCGAGGTCACACTGACCGTTTCTCTGTCAAACAGCAGTTCCGTGATTAACCAACAAGACAGGGCATTTCTTGCTTGTTTTTAAAGCAAGAAATATCCTATAGGGGTTTGACTCTGGGTTAAAAAATCATAAATAATTTTCACAAATATTTTATCTATTCAATTTCTTTTCTTTACACCGTTTCCCCAAAAGCCTCAGATAGCAAATTGTTTATCTATAGTTTAAAACAACAATTACTTTTATTTTACCCCTTTTTTCTCTTATTATGCTTTTTGCAAGTTATAGTTTTGTTTTTTTACCATGTACCATTTTTTGCTTCTTAACTCTCATTTGCATTTATGTATTTCCACATTTCTACTGCCCCGAGCTTTCCTAAAAACAATTTAATCTTTAAGCTTGTATCTCTTTGTTCGTCCTTTCCCCCTTTCCCTTCCACCAAGGCCTGATAAATTCATCCTTTATAGCTGTACCTTCTCCTCCTCTCTTCAGCCGTCTGTGTTAACTGGTCTGTAGTCTTGCAATTCATATTCAGAGCCCTGGTAGGAGGTGGCATGTCTCCTCCTCACCTGGTGTCAGTGGGCAAAATCTGTCTACCCTTGCCTGCAGTATTACATTTCCTATAACCACCATTTGATTTTAAAACATTTTGTCATGTCTCTCTATGGCCTGGTTCTTTTTTTCCTTACGAGTCTGCGATATCAAAAAGTTATTCATGAAACTGAGTACCAGAGTGTGATTTTTGTGTCCTCACCTTTTTTTTATTCTCACTGGAGATAGTCATAGTTCTTTGCAGGAGACCTCCTGAGAAGTTGTAGTAATGGATATATACCTGGACAACTGAGTCATTAACTCCAGGTATATGGTACTTGCTTTAACTTGAAAAATAAAAATGGTTATAAAGACACTAGCAGCCCGTTTGCACGAAGATTCGTGCAATAGACCTTCATTCACCTGGCTGCCTGCACCAGTTTTCTGCCGGCACCAGGGACCCAGGCCTTGGCTGTGGCCACCGCCTTCTGCCTTCTTTCAGGGTTGGGGCTTGGCCCCGGGCGGCGGCCTTGGGCTTGGCTGCACCCCAGCCTCCCTGCTACGGATCTTAGGAGCCGACTCCCAGTGGTTGCCTGGGATCTGTGCAGGCTCCCCGCTGGTGCCCAAGGCCTGGAAAGCCTCCGCCTGAGGCTTTCCAGGCCTTGGGCTCCACCGCACCCCAGCGTCCCTGCAACGGTTTGCTGGTGGGCGTGGCTGGTGGGTGTAGCAAAGGTACGGTCAATTTGCATATTACTCTATTATTAGGTAGGATTATTAGGTAGGGTATGATTGTTTACTCTAGGTAGTAGCTATTGTAAAACAAATAATAAAAAATAATTTTAATTTCGGACTGCCTGTTGTATTACTTAGGTCTAGCTAAGTTATGCTGCAGTAACAAATAACTCCAGAATCTCAAAGGTATAAAAACAATACAGATGTGTTTCTTGCTCTGCTTCTTGTACAATGTAAGTTGTCAGAGAGGCTCTGATTGTTGTAATCACACAGGGACTCGAGATGGCAGAGCAGTTGACATCTTGAACATCGCTGGACAATGAGCCAAAGAGAAAGAGAACTCTGAAGAGTCCGACAGAGAACCTTATAATCAACTTCTCATTGTTAACAGATAAGGGATTATACTTTTCAGAGGATCTTCATAACAGACCCAGGTTGGACCTTCTGGTTAGAAGAGTATTTACTGTTTTCCAGTGGTTAGAATTGTGGACGTAAGCATTTATCAGCAGGCAGGTGTTAGAACTCAAAGCCTGGGATTTTGGCATTGGATTTGTAGGTGGCTGAGGTCTGAGAGAGATAAGGCAAAGGGTAAGGGTAGTGTGCTTTCTTGTTCCTAAAGATGATAGGCAGGACCCTATCATCTTTATGACTTCTGTGTGACCCTCATATTCCATTCAAATTAAAAACAAAAGCTCAATAAAAGCTCAGTGGGTACCAATTATATTCCAGACACATGTGCAACCCCCTATTCTCTCTGTTATGTGTATGTGTGTGCATGCATATATGTATATGTGTAGATTTCTCATTTGATCCACAGAAAAGCCTTACAAAAATAGGTGTTGTTACATGACTAACATCTGAGTGCTGACTTTTGCTCACTATGCATTCATTGCTGTCTTCAGGGCTTTACGTGAATTAATTCATTTCATCCTTACCAGCACCCTCTGGAATAGGTACTCTTATTATCCCCAGTTTGAAAATGAGAAAACTGAGGTGTGGAGTCTAATGTACCTGAGGTCACATAGCTGGGATCTGATGGAACCAAAGTTCAAACCCAGGCAGCCCGGACTGAGAACAGGAGTCTGAGCCACTCTGCTGAGCTGCCTTCCTCACCTTTCCCATTGCTGAGGGGAGGACTTACAGAGCAGGGAGTGAGGTTCAGCTGTGGAACCAGAAGACTGAATTCCAATGCTGGCTCTGACACCTGTGCTCGGCACTGTTTAGGCAGCTCCTGGAGCCTCCCTCAGCTTCATTTTCCCCATCAGTGTATGCACACTCACTCACCCTTAACTCAGAGGCAATGGTCCTTAGAGTGTGGAGCTCGAGCCCAGGGAATACATCATAAGAACCACTGGCATGCTGGGAGGCAATGTTAGAATTCTTTTTCTGATTTTTATAATCTAAAAATGGGAAAGGAACCCTAGCTGGTGTGGTTCAGTTGGTGTGGATCATCCTGTGCACCAAAAGGTTGCTGGTTCGATTCCCTGCCAGGGCACATGCCCAAGCTGCAGGCTCGATTCCTGGTAGGGGGTGTGGAGGAGGCAGCCGATTGATGGCTCACTCTCACATCCATGTTTCTCTTTCTCTCTCCCTTTCCCTTTCCCTCTCTCTAAAAATCAATAAAAACATTAAAAAACATAAAAATGGGAAAGGGATAAGATAGATCAGTTTTTAATATTCAGACTGAACTGGCATCCTCCCGTGGTACAAGTGTCTACCACATTAGCATGTACCATGCACAGAGCAGCTATTCCAAAGGCCACCTGAGAATTAATTCTCTTTGAGGGGCAGTTCATAGTGCTACCTTCCCCTATTTTTTTTTTTTTTGTCTTCAGGATTTTGCAAATTTTATTAGCTCATGGGATGTCAGTGATGGGGTTAATTTTATTTTTAAAACACTAGGTTTCGCCCTGACCGCTTTGGCTCAGTGGATAGAGTGTCAGCCTTCAGACTGAAAGGTCCCAGGTTCGATTCCGGTCAAGGGCATGTACCTTGGTTGCGGGCACATCCCCAGTAGGAGGTGTGCAGGAGGCAGCTGATCGATGTTTCTAGCTCTCTATCCCTCTCCCTTCCTCTCTGTAAAAAATCAATAAAATATATTAAAAAATAAAAAATAAATAAAACACTAGGTTTCCGTCATAGTGTGAGCTCATAGGATGGCACTGATGGGGTTAAATTTATTTATTTTTTAAAAATCCTCAAGTAACAGAGCCTTTACATTATACTTGATTATGAATTGGAGACTGAATAAAAAAAATCTTTGGTTCCAAAAGAGATTCCTTGATAATATCATGAGAAAGAACATGAGAGTTGTTTCTTTTTATTATTATAAATACGAGTTCCCCATTTTTCTTTTACAAAAATTCAAGCTTTCTTAATTTTTCACTCCAAATGCCTACCAGAAGTATATATACTAACAGACATGTCAGGAAAAAGCAGTTGGGAAAATGCTTTTTGAAAGAAGCTTATACCATGGAGAGAACATTTTGAAAACAGATGTTTGGAAAGGTTTCCATCATCATGTGGGCTCATTGCTAAAAGCTGTCTAGGTGTATCATCTATAAAAAGGCTCACCTTTGAATATGTAAAAAATTTGGAAAAGGAATTTCCTAACCATTGTAGAAGTCCTCTCAAGAAGGAATTTTAGCGGGTTTTGAATTCATTTGTAAAAAATATAAAATTCTGGATAACTGACATCAAGGACCATGAATTTAAACAACAATCTGAGCATGACTAGTGAGTGTGATTAAAAACGTGTACCATGATTTAATCAACTCAGCCAGTGAAAATTTTCCCTATGTACTGTGGTGAATAGAGGCCGCCCAAAGGTCTGAGGTTCTAATCTCTGAAACCTGTGAATGTTACCTTCTATGGAAAAAGGGTGTTTGCAGGTGTGATTAAATTGGGGACTTTGAGATGGGGAGGTTATCCTGGATTATCTGGGTAGGCCTTAAATGCAATCACAGAATCTTTATAAGAGAAGGACAGAAGTAGATTTGATGTAGACCAAGCATGTCAAACTCGTAGCCTGGGGACACATGTGGCCCACAGTGAATATTTTTGCTGCCCAGCCAATGTTATGGTATGTAAGAAATGTTTTAATAAAAATTTTGTAACTTAATTTTTACAATATCCTATTATACATAACTAGAGGCCTGATGCATGAAATTCATGCAAGAGTAGGCCTTCCTTCCCCTGGCTACTGGCACCTGCTTCCCTCTGGCACCCAGGACCCGGGCTTCCCTTGCAGCCCTGGCTTTGTCTGGAAGGTCGTCTGGAAGGATGTCGGTCTAATTAGCATATTACACTTTTATTATTATAGATTATTAATAACGAACTACAACGTTCTCTAATATCTGATTACTATAATTGTGTTGCATTCATTTCTCTTACACGCCTTATGTGCAGACGCTCCATTTCTCTCCACTAATACTAGCAGAGAATATTTTAGCAGCCAACTGCCATGTCGTTAGTCTTGGACTGACTTGTTTGCATTATGCTTATTAATTTGTGCAGTTATTCAGTGTCTGGTAAGTTAATATTCAAGAAAAAATATTTTTATTAAAATGTTTTATTATTTTATGTTATGATTACTCATTTCAGCCATTTGTATTCAGCATGTCTCTATTGAAATAAATCTACGTTTCTATGAAAATTGAAGCTTTTGTTTTTTGCGGCCCACATAAACTTAAATTTTGTTTATTTGGCCCGTGATAGCCTTTGAGTTTGACATGCTTGATGTAGACATAAGAGGAAAAATTAGTGATTATTGTGATGATTAAATGAGATAAATGTGAAAACTCTTGGAACATGGTAGGCATCCAATGACTGCTGAATGAATGAATGGAAGTATGACTGTATAATGAAGAAATGGAGGATCCTAGTTTAAGCAGTATTCCTGGGGAAGTGTGGGTGATGGGTTCAGGTGTGCTTAATTCCAAAGTAGATGCTCTTTCCACTTTGCCATTATCTTGTGAAGAAGTACACTTGTTAGAATTATCCATTTGTTACAAGTGAGACTTAATGGTGATCCTGTATGGCTGACATCTCCTCAGCATTGGGATGGGTGAGTAAGCATCAGGAGGTGCAATACCAGGGATTACCTGAGAAGGCAGAAGATTCCTGCACTGGGTATGACTGTGTTGGCCTGTGATGGTGGCCTTGGAGTTGGGAAAGGGATTTGAAGGGGGTTGTGGTGGGCTGGGCTGTGGGGCTGTGATCAGCTTTCCTGTGGTTCATTTAACTAGGCAGGTAGCTTTAGGCTTTTGCGTAAATGTGAGAGGCTCTGAGGATCTGCCAATGATAGAACCATTAAGGATTCATGAACACCAGCTCCTCTTCCCCATGAGGAGTGTTGGAAGAGAACTACATTTTTGTATACCAACTAATTTTTAGATAACTGAGGTGCCAACACCCATGACTGTGAGGAACAGGGAAATGTCTGAATGATAAATTTCGACAACCCTCAGACCTAGTTTTTAGCCAATCGCCTCACTTTTCTTTCTGACCACAGGCAGAAAAGCAGCTTTCACTCCAAGCGTTAGCAATGAACTCCCTGGACTGGGAAGTGATCTCCCTTCCAGCTCATCTTTAGAGTTAATAATGACGGGAAAATAGCCGGTGGGCTGGTGGGTGCGGGAGGGAGATAATAAGGATTACTGAGCTGTGATAGTCCCAGGCCAGCCAAACTGCACCTGTGCAAAGGGGAGCAGACCCTACAAGCGGAATCATAAGCCTAGTCAGCTCCGTCTGTAAGCACAAGAATAAAGGCCAGTTCTTGGGAGTGTACGTCTCTGTACTGATGGTGATGGAGTAGGGGGCTTCTGTGTCGTTTGCTGAACGGTGGCAGTGGCCCCTTGTTATTGCTCCTGTGGCTGTAATAACCTCCAGCGAAGGGAATTCCAGCGGTAACCCTGGCTCACTTCTGACCCATTTCCCATACTGCCTAGGTCATGTTTCTCCCGGGCTTGAAACCTCCCAGCGGTCCTTTTTAGGTTCCGAATGCTTGCCACTGTGGCAGGATTTTCTCCGTTCTGCCTCATGCCCTTCAGCCAGATCACATGCTACTCTATTTGTTCTCTGCAGAAGACTATTCTGTCCCTGGGTCCTTCCTTGCACTTGCCTTTCCCACTGCCTTCACCTGCCCCCTCCTGTCTCACCCAGCTAACACCTCCGCACCCTTCAAGTCTCAGTTTAAATGTCACTTTGTAAGGAAGGCCTTTTGTTGACTGCTTTTGCTTCCTTTGCTCTGTGCTCCCCTAGCATCCTGAACGCCCACTTTTGGGATAGTTATTTCATTTGTGATTGTGTATTCAGTGTCTGTCGGCCCTATAAGACCATCATCTTTGAGTGTCCACTGCACAGTACCAGGCACATGGCAGATGGTTGGTATATGTTTGCCAGATGAACGGATGAAGGTTTTCAGGAGAGATGGTACTGTGTTATTTTGTACCTCCACAGCCAGCATAGCACCTGACATCTAATGAATGTTGGTTGAACTGAGCTCCGTGGAGAGGCAGTGGGCCAGGGTTGTTAGGGGCTGTGACTGGGAGGCAGAGTATCAGGCCTCCTTCCCTTCACCCTATTCCAGTGCCGACCAGGTCTGAGGACCTCTAGAGGCCATTTGGGGAAGGGCGATGATGGAGTTTGTGGGGTAGATCATACATCAGTTGGCTTTTTGAAAAGAAAAAAAAAAGGGACAAATATGCAGGTTCATCAATGACAGATATTTCTAGAATTAATCAATTTAGAAAATTTTATTGCCACATTTTTTAAATGTAAAAGAGAACCCAAAATGCAAGAGAGGCAGGTATCGTGGCAGCCTTTGGATTCTGTTTGCAGCCTTGGGCTTCTTAAAAGATTCCCATATGAGTTGTGGTTATAGTTTTCAAGCGCATGTCTCATTTTTGACCTGGGGATGAGAAGAATAATTTTTAGGTGATGAAAATAAATACTCAGCTGACTAGTAAGTATAGAAATGGATCTCAGGGCTCTTGCTATCAGCCCAACCATCTGAAATGTAAATATCTCCTGAAATTCCCATTTAAGAGCAGATTTCACCTGCAAGTAGACTGTTATCACTTCCTGAAAAATATATACACCCTAGTGAGGGAATAAACACATCATTACACTTTCATGACAGATAAGCTCGACTCTGTTGGGGTATAAACTCATTTTTCTTGGGTTGACCTTTAAATAGTATTGCACTATTGTATGGGATTTAAATCAATAATTTTGTCAAAGCAAAATGTACTGCAGGTTTTTTTCTTTATCATTTAAGCAGTTCTGTAAACTCTCAAGGAGTAATGGATTTAAACATGTTGTCCCCAGGAAGGGACCAGGAGGAGGGGGCAGTGTGGGGCAGTGGGAAGAGGGGTGGGGGTGGGGGTGGGAAGCCACATATAAAAACAGACTTAGCTGCAGAGAGGCGGAAGCCTAGATGGCTGCAGATCTGAGAGCTCCACTTCCTCTTCCCGCAGCTGGGATGGAGGTGCCAGTGTGGGCTGTAATTAGTGGTGTAATGCCTTTTCTGCATTCCTGTTGTAAAGCAACAAAGTGTCCCAGGTGTGAGGAGGTTAAAATGAGAAGTACCCAGTAGTTATGAAGCAGCAATAATGAGTTTCCTTCTACTTACCATGGATTTGTGTGATATACAGCTTGCAATTAAGCATGGCTTGGTGATTCAGTGATTAATGTATATACAGCTCCTCAAGGAGGGAAGCCGCCCTCCCGTCACATCCTTCATGATGTTTACAGCTGGGTACCTATTAACAGGAAGATGGAAAGGGCCATTTACAATTCAGT
This sequence comes from Eptesicus fuscus, assembly GCF_027574615.1. NCBI lineage: Eukaryota > Metazoa > Chordata > Mammalia > Chiroptera > Vespertilionidae > Eptesicus > Eptesicus fuscus. The sequence goes on along the minus strand of NC_072489.1, from coordinate 14,783,080 downwards.
AACCTTTATGACAGTGAACTCTTTAATCAGCATTTTATTTCCTTTGTAACACTTTAGTCATCTACAAATGTCAGAATAAAATAGGGCCATGAAATATTTAAGATCGGCATGTGGAAATTGACTTCCCTTGATTTAAGCTGCTGTGTCTTTTCATTTTGTTGTTTTGGGAGCTTTTACTTTTATTGAAAGACAATTTATAACTAAATGCTCCCAGCAGTGACTGGCATTAGGGTAGGGAGAATTTCAGAGAGCCAAGTTCTGGTTCTATAAAATGTGTTGATGCTTGCTATATTGGGTAATAAGTTATTCAAATAAAAACATTAGCCAAGGGTGTGCGTTTCAGAGCGGCATTTAGTAGAGGTACAGCGGACTCTGCAGAGTTTATGACAAAATACCCCGACATATTTTAGAAAGGTAATTAAGTCTGAAGTACATCCATAATAATTTAAGTCAGTTATAGTGTGTACCTGAAATATGCATTATTGTCTCACATTATTTTCTTAGTGGGATTCTGGGACTTTTTCAATTCAACAATAACCACCTTTCAGCTTTCTTGCATTGTTGTAAATGTATGCAATATGTATTAGCAGAATTGCCATGTTTATATTTAAAGAAAACATTTAAATAGTGATATTGTATTACATGATTGCATTATCATTTCTTACTCATGTCTTTTGTTAAGTTAACCCATTTTAAGACAGTGAACTCAAACTTATCTCAAATGATGTATTTTAAAAATTAATTTTGGACAATGGTATGCTTTAAGAATTTGGCATGGTACAGTGCTACCTTCCCCCACCCCCAAAGGTTCCTGGTGACCTTGTTGACCTTGGGATGAGCCTCAGTTTAGGGAGCTAGTTCTCTTTCAGGGGAAGTGAGAGTCTTAGTCTCATGTGGGCCGCAGAGGACTGCCTTTCACACTTCTCTAGAAGATAGTGAGAAGGTGTTACCTTTCTCTTCTGCTGTGGAAACCAGTGATGGGAACCAGCGTGGTGCAGTGGAAGGACCAGCAGCCACTTCCAGCTCCGACAGGAACTCCGTGTCAGGGACAAGTTCCTTACCTTCTGGGCTTCAGTTTCCCCATCTGTACACTGGGAACTGGTTTACTGGACTAGGCGTGCCTTCAAGGGAGCAGTGAGAAAGGAGAGAGGAAAAGGGAATACAAGGAGAATAAATTAGGACCTTAAGTCCAAACTGCCACAAGTAAAGGGTTTCTGTAATTAAATGGCATAGATATGAATCCTAAAGGGAATGTCTTTACCTGGATGATGGAAGGAGAGCATTGAGGGCTAGAGAAGGTCTAATCATCCTATGAATTTGTTGTTGCTGCTGAATGAGTTAAAGTATCTATTGTAGCACTTAGCACAGAGCAAGACACCCAGTGTTATTTTCACTTTTCCTTTTTTTTTTTTTTTAATAAAAGGTCAGGCTCTCCAACTGTCTTCTGGTAACAAAATCCCAATCTGTGAAGTATCAGCAAGTTATTTGTGTTGGAACATTTATGAAGAAAGTTGCAGTACTCACCTTCAACTTGAGAGTTCCCTCCCTCCCCCCACAAGTCTAGGGAATGGGACACAGAAAGGAGGGACACCAAAGACTGGAAGTCTTACTATGGGCAAGGAAAGGGGCTCACGGGCTTGGGATAGTGACGGGACATCATTTTCTCCAGTTTTCCATCTTATCTCCTTGGCTAATTTCCAGATGCCCTCAACAGCGTGCTTTTGAAATGGTTCTTTGGGACATTAAATGGGAGGTAGCAAGCAAGATCTCCTAAGGGCTACAGAAGGAATCCCAGACTCTCAGACGTCGAAAACTGGAGTTTTCTCATTAGAAGTGTGTTATCTAGGAATATTGTGGGACCTCAGCAACAAGGCTGGAAGCAGGCATGGGTTAGGGTTAGGGTTGTAGGGTAGGTGGGGCATGTGAGGGATGATGGGAAAAGGAGGATGGGCGTAGTCCAGGACAACATTCAAATAGCTTTATTCCATCTTTGCCCACCATCACACAAAAGGTCCCACAGTGATGTCTTGGATGACAGGAAGGAGTGGGAGTCTACAAAATCTTGGTGGCAGTTAGTTTTGCCCCCACAGTTCTACTTTTTAACTCATCTAACTTCTTTTGAATTTTTAAATTCATTTTTAAAATGAATGTGTTGTGAAACATAATCATAGATAGTTTGAAAAAATGAAAGAATAAACAATTGTTTATAATTCTGCCACACTAGCACTGTTATTATTTGTGTATATTCTTGGCTTTTTCCAGGGGCATAATACTACATAGCTAAAATCAGAGCCATGTCAATTTTGTTTCTACCTTTTTTCATTCTACATAATAAGCATTTTGCCATGTTGCTTCAATGTTTTTATACCCATCATTTTTGAAGACTGTATACTATTCCTTCAAACAAGCATTCTATATTAAAAATAATTTTAAACATTTTTAAAAACCCTAGTATGGGCTATTCAGTTTGCTTAGTTTTGATTATAACAACAGTTAATGTATATTTTCATGCATATGCATATGAATTACCCATATTTTGGATTATTTTCTCAATAATAGAGTCCCAGGATAGAATTATTGGATGGAGGTGACCCTGTTGTATTGTATCACTTACCCATGTATAGCCCCAAACCTCCTCAAAGCCTTAGATGAGTTTCTTCCAACTTCTGGCCTATGTATTTGCTCAAATTATTTTCATAAGATGCTTGTGTCTCTGTAGAGAATTTTTGATATTTTGAAGGCTCATAAGGATCTAAAGTCATGTGGATGATACCATTTATTTTAATTCTGCTTTAGTAGATGACCAAAAATGAGGAAAGAGGAAACTGGAATGAAGACTGACATCTTTTGGGCATGCAGGTATGTTAGGAACTGTTTAAACCTGCAATGTCAATTAATCTCAAAATAATCCTATGGATTGGGAATTAGTAGCACTGGGTTTCTTTCCCAGAGGAGGAAAATGAAACTCAGCAATATGCAGGGCCCTACCTGAGGTCATCCAACTTGTGAGGAATCAGGATTTGAACTCAGGTTTACCTGCCCAGAGCCAGGAGTGCTCCACTCCACCATGCACCCTTTGTCTAATGAAGTGAGGGAGGCAAAGCAGTAGTGGGGACCCCACTGTACTCCGAGATGAGCATAGAATGGTGGCCATTTCTCCTTTGTAATATCAGAAACTCTTATTTTAGTCCCCGGGACTTAGGGCTTTTTAGTGATTCTGGTGCCCTTTGGCTGACCCATCTCATGCAGGTCTCTCAAATCACAACACATAATTTTGCTTTAATATCTGGGGGTGGTGGGGATTGTAGTGGGCTGACTGAATGGCAGCTGGTGGGATATTCAGAGGTTGTTAGGATAGGGTGTGTGTGTGTGTATGTATGTGTGTATGTATGTATGTATGTATGTGTGTGTGTGTGTGTATGTGTGTGTAGGAGACCTTTTTGGTGAGCCCTGTCTGTGCTTTCTTGCAGGCACTGAGGTGAACGGACTGGAGATGGGTCAGACAGGGAGAAGACAGGGTCTTGCTTGGAAAGCCCAGGCAGGGACTGCTGTAAGAGGAGAGCCCACCCAGTCAGAGAGGTGCTCCGGAAGAACTATTCAGGGCCCTTAGAGAAACCCTCCACCTAACCAGTTGGGAACAATAGGAAAGTGGGGTTGCTCAAGGTTAGGGGACAAGTTCAAGGTCATCATGCCCATAGATGCCCAACAGATTTAGAAGCAGGGCTCTCTATCATCTCTATATTAAAGGGCCAGTGAGACACACCACACATGAGAGGAGGTGATGACGCCTCCCAGCAGGGCAGCACAGGGGTGGCTCTGTGACCCAGCCTTCCTGCTGCCTAGGCCTGGTCCGCACTGTCTCCTTTCCTTTGAGGCTGTGAGAGAGCTGAATTCCTACATGGGGAGGGTGGTTTTCCACCATCATGCGGTTCTTAAATAAGGCAGGAGGGTGGACAGGGTGGTGAGGGCTTGGGAGGGACGTGGCTGTTGGTATTTGGTTTCCAGCACCTCTATGCCCCTGCTGCTTTGCCTGCCAGTACGTAGTTTACACTGAAGTCTGGTGTTCTCTCTGTTAGGGGTGGGGGACAAGGAATAAGAGTCGGGCTTCTTCTCTCCCCCCGGTGATTAGTACATGCTAACCCTAACTCCTTCATTCCACTGCTTTGGCCCCTCCTGGTCAAGATTATTTAAATGCTTATCCCTCCTTCCTTCTTGACCTTTCTTGTTCAGTCCCAGTTCCCGGGTCCCACTTGTTTTGTGTTTCATGAGCTTAGCAAACCGTGGCCTCCAATTCCCTAGTTCTAGTGTTTTCACTTAAGATGAGGAGTGATGAGCCAAAGGTTTCAGGCTCAATCCTTGAGCAAAGGGCCGCTCTGACAGGGATTATTATTTATTTGTCATCTTGGATGTAATAAGCTGTAGGTACAGCTTCGAGAGCCCTTGATTTATTGCGCTGTCTACTGCCACTAGCGGGACGCCTGCTCCACCGTGCAGGATGAATACCACACTGTCAGCTCCGTCTATCTGTCTCCACCACTGCTCTCTCTCATAACACATTCCCATTTCATGCCAGAATACATAAACAATCTTTCATTATTTTGATGCCTTTTTCATATTTGTTCTTTACAGAACATAAAGTTTGAATTTATGGGTTTCCTTTACATTATTTCAACACACTCCACCATTTTCCGGGTTTGTGGTTTAACTCTCAGAAATTGGCTGCCAGGTGATTTAGTTATTTTGGCTTTCTAGTTTTATAGTTATTTAATATCGCAATGCCAGATACTGAGAAAATGGAGTTCATGGGAGGCGAGGGATTCGCAGTTTAGGCTGTTGTCATCAAGGCGGCGTGTTCACGGGGATGCAGCGTGGGGGTTACAAACGAGGCTGGGAGGTGGGAGTCATTTGCTTATGTTAAAAAAATAAATCCCATCTCAAAAACGTTATTTGGCCTGAGTCCTTGATAGAGCTTGAAAGGAAAAAGGGAACATCCCACAACTGTTTGGAATTAGCAAGGTTTTCTAAATTGGCGGTCTAAAGCCTCCCACATTTTTTCTGCTTTTCACATAGCAGCGCACAGCATTCCTTATTTCCACTCTTGCTTTCTCCTTTCTACCTCTTGCTTCATTCACCCCCTTTTGCTTCTGTATATGAGGCTTGGCAATATGGCCTAATTTTAAGGAGTTTTCCTGTTTTTATGTTCAGTTCCCCTACCTGGTAAAAGAGCTTGTATTTGAAGGCATTTACTGAGGGATAGGAAATTGCTGTCTCCTTTTCTCTGGTAGAAGAACAGGCTTGGGAAATGCATCATATACCTGCTTATTTATTCACTTATTTGCATTGTCCTATTTGCATGGGTTCCCCCTACTTGCCCTCCTCCCCTGCCTGCCATCTCAGTCTTTTATCTCAAGTTTCATCGTCTTAGTTTTAACCATACATAACAATGACATGCATCCTATAAATTGGGTACCTTAATTTTTTTTTTTTAAATTATATTTTATTGATTTTTTTTTTTTTACAGAGAGGAAGAGAGAGGGATAGAGAGCCAGAAACATCGATGAGAGAGAAACATCCATCAGCTGCCTCTTGCACACCCCCCCACTGGGGATGTGCCCGCAACCAAGGCACATGCCCCCGACTGGAATCGAACCTGGGACCCTTGAGTCCGCAGGCCGATGCTCTATCCACTGAGCCACACCGGTTTCGGCTACCTTAATTTTTTGATAAAAAAGAGTTTTCCCCTGTAATTTTCCTTGAAATTAAAATTTCAGAGAGATAACAGCAGAAGAAATTCATAGAGTAGGTTGAATTGATAATGCCAATACTGGTGATAAGGACTTTACATATGTATGGTGTGTGTGTGTGTGTGTGTGTGTGTGTGTGTGTGTGTCTGCTTATAGGATATGGGTCAGTTCATGGAGGAGCCGGGTGAAGTTCCCTTCTCCTGGTGGTCCCTGATGAATGTAAGCCATTGGTGGGTGGGATCGTGTCCCAGTCAAGGTCAGTTAATTGTGTGGAAGTCATGGCATTTGGGAAGTTAGTCCCCCTCAGTGACAGTGCTGATTCGGTTCCAGGGTGAAATTCAGGCTCCTTACGGGGAAGGTCGTTTGCTCAGATGCTTAATGACATGCCCGTGTCCTTGCCCTTCCACTCAGCCCTTTGAGGGGAAGGGGCTCAAGGTGAGAGCCGCTGTGCAGGTAGAAAGTTGTTGTGAACCCTGTCTCCTCCCCGAAAGACGTTAATGAATGTGGATTTGAATGTCATAAATGCAGGATGATTTTGTCACTCCTCGCTTCCCTTGGCCGCCTTCATTAGAGAAGGAGGGGGTTTGCTTAGCTCACATCACATTGTACAGGCCTGTTGTGGCTGGAAGGGAACCCTAGTTAATTAATAGGAGAAATTTGTCTTGTGTCCCTGGTTAAAAAGAAAAAAAAAAAAAAAAGACGGTGCAGGTTGGTGTTGTCAGCAGAAGCTGCTTGTCACTTTGACCTGTTCTGTTAAGTGTTTGATGTGTTTTCTCAGAGTAATCTGTGAATAACATTATAGCCCAGCCAGAAGAGAAACCGAGGGTGCAATCGCAGAATTAATATCTGGGAGCGTTGATAATTATATATCAGAATCTAATTTTTAGCACAGAAAATGTGTTAATGACAGAGAGGAAAACAAAAACCACTAGCTTCTCCCAGCAGGCCCCAAATTGTCATTTATTATTTCTCAGCTGGATATCTATCAAGTTTATGGGTTAATTTTTCTGTAGACTGTTATTTATGGGTTTTTGTTTGTTTTCAGCCATCATTACTAACAATACGGTTAATAGCAATCATTTGTTATCCAGCACGAGGCGTGATGCCTCAGATGAGAGCACTGAACTGAGAATACTCATTTGGTAGCTGAATAAGGCCCTGACAGGGCCCATTTATAACAAGCTCATTCTATAATGTCCATCCTATTAATAAAATTTTGCTGCTGTCTAATTAGAGATGTCTGATGTGTAGAGTAGCACTGCAGAGGAGACTTTTTGCTGCTGCCTTTTTTTTTTCCATCCCCCTGGTCTCTTCTGTCACCGCCAAGGCCCATCTGGGCCTGTAGGTTGGAGAAACAAAAGGGGAGAGAAACGAGCTGTGGCCGCGGGTTCTGGATTGGCTGTGGCAATGGCTCCAAGGCAGGAGTTCTTGCTGGCTCTCCAGTCTCCTTTTCTCTTCATGCTGTGCTTTCACCTGCCCTGGTTGGTTGGAGATCTGCTGGTTGCCTCCCAAATTTACAGTGATCGGAGGTGTGGCCACAGGATACTGATTAATTTCCTAACAAACAAACCAAAGCTTCAACATCCAAGCCCGTGCTTAGCTCTTCAGAGCCATTGCCTTGGGAGGCCTCACGTTTATCCCTACCTCACTATCATGTCTCAGATTCTTCTGGAAACTTCTCTGGGTTTGTTAGCAGAGGCAGCGAATAATTTCCCCAAGTAAGACTTTGGGGTAATGAATGAAAACATCAATCTCAATATTGTGGTCGCACTTTGGAGAGAAAGTGTTTTCCTCTTTATCCCAGTGGATCTTTCAAGCTTTTTAAAATTATTATTATTAGAAAGAAACTTTGGGGCTAGCTGACAGGATGTGGTCATCCCGTTGGACAAAGGCTTGGAATTCTAACAGCCATTTAAAAATCCTGACGCCCATCCTTGGCAGCGGCATGATTTGGGGAAAGTACCGAATTGCTGCGCCTCAGCTTCCTCAAGCAGGTTCTGATTCCTGGAGAGAGAGTAGTCGCAAGGATCCAAGGACATACATGAAAATGCTATGCAGGTAGCAGGACCTCCCAAATACTAGTTATAATTATTACTATTGACCATTGTTTTTTTAGAACCCTATACTGAGCTCCTTTTGAAAAAGTCATATTAAACATAATCATGTAAATAGTTTTACTAACTTTATTGCCCATATTTCAAGAGAATTTTTTGTTTCCACTCTAAGGATAAAATGTAAAGAAATGTGTAGCACTGAAAAGTGTTTATCATCCTGATTATGGCTTATTGTGAAGTTTGTGCTGCATAGGGTGAAAAAGAGGAGTTGAGAATTCAGAGAAGAAATAGTTTATTAATTTGGCAGGTGCTCAGGATTATACACCTTTGAATTAAGAGCACACGATCAGGCAGTACACTGAAGAATGTTTTAAAATAGTTTTGTTGCTAAGTAACTATTTTCCTCTTTAGTGAGCCCCCCCCCCCCGCCAACATGTGAAATGTTTTGCAAATGATTTTTTGAATAAAAATGATCATCTAATGTTTTTTTCTCCCAGTCTATCTTCTTGATTTTAAAGGTAAAACATATATATATATATACACATATATGTATGTGTATGTGTGCATGTATATATATATATATATATATATATATATATATATATATATATATATATATATAATTTCCATCCTAAACTGTCAATGAAAGGGCTGCATAGAGTTGGGCTTGCACAGGCCTGGGTAGTCTGCTGTTTTTTTCCCCTAAACTGCACTTGACTACAGCGTATCAACCCTTAATTAGTGCTACATTTTCTCCCTGTGATTTCTATTGATGTGCAGTACAGGAGACTGGATTGAGCCTCCACCTGACTAGTGTGCAAATTGTTGTAGAAAATTCAGCAAACATCTCTCTCCATTATCCACCAGCCCCCCTTTCTCTCTTCTCCCCCTTCTGTGTTTCTCTCTCCTTGTGTCTTTCCCTCTTCCATTCCTCTCAATAGAAAAGGTGAAAAGGAGGACGATAGGAATCAGGTTGAGTATTAGTGTTTTTGCTGGTCTGTGCAATAGAAAACGACAAGTGGTCGACTGGGCCCTCGTCAGCAGATCGGGAGGCAGGGAGGCGGTGGCAGGCGGGGGCTCCCCCGCGGCCTGGGGATGGCTGCAGCGCGATTGTGAGAGCTGGGATGAAGTCAGCACTGACAAAGTGAGGGGATTGATGGATGGACAAAGCGGGGAACTGGATGTGAGAATGGATGAGGGCAGAGGGGGAATTTAACACAGACAAACAGAATGAAAGACAGAGAGGAATTGCCTGCTAAAGTATGCCCGCCCTTAGCTCCCACAGCAATTTACTTACTGCTAACTGAACACCCAAGGATTGTTTGCATCTTTGCAGATTTTCCTACCAGCCGTGGCAGAGGGAAGCTTGCAGATTCCAGCTTGTGTATGCCAGGCTTTCTCTTTCCACCTTCCCCTACACCCCCAACCACATTCACTCACATTCATTTAATTCAAACTGAGCAGTTGATTATTTCCAATAAGTTCACACAGTGTTTCTGCAGAATACATTTTCTTCCCCTGCCATTATTTTAATGTTTCCACTAAATTTACCTTAATCAGTTATTGTGCCTTAGTGTAGTAAATAATAATATTTACCAGCTCCTTTTGAAAATGTTTCCAGAAGGAGATCTGCTGTTGCTGTGTGAAGGCGTGTGATAGTGATGATAATGCGTGCCTCCTTTGTGCAGGAGAAACTTGGTGGCTTTTCCCCTTCACCCAGTAGGTATATATTAATGAGTGACTCCGTATTTAATGCTTGCAACACTTTACTTTAAGGCAGAATTTGTGCTCTAATATAAACCCCTAATATGCTATTGTAGGCAAGGAAATAATTTAGTAGGGCAGATCTCATGCTACGTGTTCTTACCATAACAAAATCAAATTTGTAAAAAAGGAAAAAAGTAATTGGGAGACAAAAAGGTGAGTCTTCTCTCCCCCCCTGTAAGAAAAATGTACAGTATATTATGATACCATTTAAAAAAATGGTCATTTCAGAAAATAAGAGTCTGTGGTCAAAAAGCTGTAGGAGTCTTTGTTTTGTTTGTTTAAAAGACTATACCCAGTGATTGTATGAAGCAGTAGAAGGTAATTCGAATTATTATCACCGAATACCATACTCAAATGTATACGTAAGGTTTTGTTTCCTTGTATGATTAAAGAAAGTGATTTGCTGAGATCAGTTGATTTAGGAGTCTTGGATAAGAATTAGTGTTAAAATTCCAAAAGAGAAACCTAAACACACACACACACCACACGCACGCGTGCGCATGTATACACACACCTATACATATGCACACGACAAATGTTGGGAAAGTGAAAAACGAATTTATCTCCAAATTAGTACTATCCAGCCTTAAGTGTGATGGTTTAAAAATGAGCCACTGTGTTTTTGGAACATTCAAGGAACCTGGGACCTTATGGAGCTGGGAAGTCTTTTCTTCACTTTGGAATACATGGAAGAAAACTGCATTTTAGAATTGATGCTGATGGTCTGATATTTCCTTTATCTATTTTTCACCTAAAAATAAAGTTTGATTTTTGCTTTCCCTCCCTCCCACCTCCCTCCCTCCCCCTTCAAAGTAATGGCCTGGAAAGAGGAAGAGTCCCTAGATTTTTTGCTCTTTATTACTTTTTTTTTTTTTTAATCTTTAAGGGTGCTGGTTTAAATGTCCTCACACTGATTTTAAGGCATATGTCTTTCTCATGATGTATATCCAGATTCCACAAACACTTGATATCTGAAGCAGCCACAGAGTTCTAAGAAATTTGGGCTCTTCAAGACTTCCAGAATGCAATGTCCGCGCCTTCAAAATTAAAGCCAGGTCTTGGGAGAAGACTGTTGACTTTGATGAATGAGAGTTTTTAAAAAATGAAGTTAATAAGTTTTCTATTGCACAGAGATCCGTGAGACGTATTTTCAGGTATGGCATAGATTATCTATCACCCCTACAGTGTTTAAAAGTGGATTTGTCTTTGAGCTCACTCCCACATTTCTCCCGAAGACGAAAGGCTATGGTAGCCTGGGAGCTGAGCCACCCTCAGGTGCACATCCAGCATCATTTGGAGATAATGTGAGTTCAGAGCTGGCTAACCGCTTGGATGTTATATTGTATATTAATTCTCGTATTGCGTAATTTTTCAAAGGTTGAAAAACTTGACAAGTGATAACATTAAGTTTACTAAACTTGGCTTGCACATGGCCCAGAGATAAGATACAGCTCAATGAAACAGGCCATCCAGAGTTTTGGTCCTTTTTGGAATGTGGAAACTTTGGGAAAAGGATGCTATCTCTTCTCCCACTTGGATCCTTGATTTGAGGAGGCAGGTCAAGGAGGATTGGTTTTCTTTTGCATTCATTGGGAGATTTTTTTTTTTTAACTTCCATGATCTTCAAAACTTATTTAAAAGCACATAAATAAAAATCACTACACCTGTGCTTTGCAGAAGTAGGTGCAGGTGCCTGAGCCCGTGTCCTAAGAGATTCTGACACCGCCAGATGGAATGAGGTCCACAAGTGAGAAATTTGTGTTTGCTATTTTCAAAGCACTCAGGAGGATTCTGACAGGTGGCCCAGAGAGATTCCCTTCCCCTTCTGTGTACTTTGGAGCCCATTTGTTTTACTTTTTAAACCTTTATTGTTGAAAGTATATGTCCCTCTTTTCCCCCCATTAACCCTCTCCAGCCTGTCCCCGCACCCCACCCAGGCTTTTACCACCTAATTGTCCTTGTCCATGGGCCATGCATATATGCATACAAATTCTTTAGTTGATTGCCTCCCACCCTCCCCCGCCTTCCCTCTGAGTTTCCACACTCTGTTCCATGCTTCCATGTCTCTGGATCCACTCCATTCATCAGTTTATTTTGTTACTTAGAGTCCACATATGAGTGAGATCGTGTGATACTTGTCTTTCTCTGACTGGCTTATTTCACTTAGCATGATACTCTCCAGATCCCTCTATGCTGTCTCAAGGGTAAGAGATCCTTCTTTTTTTATGGCTACATAGTATTCCATGGTATATATGTACCACAGCTTTTTTAATCCACTCATCTACTGATGGGCACTTGGGCTGTTTCCAGATCTTAGCTATTGTAAATTGCGCTGCTATGAACATAGGAGTGCATACATTCTTTCTGATTGGTGTTTCAGGTGTCTTAGGATATATTCTACATGTGGGATCACTGGGTCAAATGTGGAGCCCATTTGGATATTTCTGGTGCATCCCTCCATATCTTTTGCCTTTTGAGTCTTTATATTGGACTAGAGGCCAGAAATTCGTGCACTCGGGGGCGTCCCTCAGCCTGGCCTTCACCCTCTCGCAGTCTGGGAGCCCTTGGGGGAGCGGGTCTAAGCTGGCAATTGGACATTCTTAGTTGCTGCCGAGAAGGTGGGAGAGGCTCCCGCCACCACCGCTGCACTTGCCAGCCGTGAGCCTGGCTTCTGGCCGAGCAGCACTATGTGGGAGTGCACTGACTACCAGGGAGCAGCTCCTGCGTTGAGCGTCTGCCCCCTGGTGGTCAGTGCGCATCATAGCGACCTGTCATTCCACTGTTTGGTCGATTTGCATATTAGCCTTTTATTATAAAGGATGGGTAATAAAGGAAGGTTCACTTCAGTATTGTTTATATCTCACATTATTTCAGTCTCATTTTCATTAAACACAATATATGTTTACTGTAGAAAGTTTGATATAAGTCATAAAATTCTGAAGAAAAAAATTATCTGAAATCTAACCATCTAGAAGTTACCACTGTTAATATTTTGTGTGTCTTTCTATCTTTAAGAAAACATTACAGTTTACAAAATGAGAATCATTCCATAATCTTACTTTGCATGTATCAATATGTATTTTGAGCACATTCTCACTCCTGTCATTAATAATTCTGAAAAATTGTGTTTAGTGGAGGCATAGGCTATTTGGCTAATTTTTTTTGGTCAGTCCCTTATTGTTGGGCATTTATACTACTTAAGTTTTTTTCTGAATAAATGTAACTGTGAAGAACTTTGATCTAACTGGCAATTAATGATAATTTTATTATTTTTAATTAAAGTTAAATTGCCTTTTCTTCTTCCCCCCTTCCATCATTTATTCTTCCCTTCCTCCCTCGCATCTATCTATTCATCTATCCATCCATTCATCCATTCTTGGTTTATGAACACTTGATTGATTTATCATGGTTTCAAAAGACCAATGTCTGCCATATGAATAACTTATTTCTAGAGCCTTAGAGAGTATAAATTCTTCAGTAAGTCATGGCGGTCTTTCAATGTTATTAGTACTATTAGTATCATAATCATCCACTTTAGCATGATCGTATCTCAGTGCTAGGAACGATGTCTCTAAAGATGAAGCCAATGGTAAAGGCAAGAGGCTCAGAGGGTGAGGCTCTCAGCTGTACTTATTACAGCCAGAGCAGTTTTACTTTAGGGTTCGACATCAGCTTTTTTTAAAATAAGAAAGTTCTGCTATGTAGTTGATCTAGTGTAACTCCATTCTTTTCACAGATGAGGATACTAAGGCTTAGGAATGTCAGTGACTGACGTCTTTCACAGTTCTCTGTCCCTGGCATTTTTTATTTTTCTTTACTGGCAGCTCTACTTTGATGCTCAGTTCCATTAATGAGCTCAGATCCATGAGAGAAGAAGGATAAGGAGGCTTTCTCTTGTTCAATTGAGCCTTATTCCATTCTTTTGGGTCTGTCAGGGTGATGTGTTTTGTGTTTATTAGTGGAGGGTTGTGTATTCATTTGTCATTCATTTTCCCCAAACACCCAGTAATGTAGCAAATATTTCAAAATTGCCAATTGGAGAATGTTCTATAATTTTAGTACTGGTTAATTATCAAATGGGAACTACCTATGCTAGCACACATTCCACTGGGCAGGTCAGAACATCTCTGGGACGCTGTTTCCTCAGTTATAAAAGTAAGAGTCTTGTGTGATTCAAGATCTGCTGGTACTTTCAGCTCCAGGTTGGGCTCAAGGAAAACTCTACGAAAGGAGTAACATGAGTTTTGCAAACTGAAAGTACTATTAGGAGGTCATGTGAGGTTAGGTTTCATGAAAGAAGTGGAATTTGAGCTGATCTTTAAAGACAGGATTTAAATAGGCAGAGGAAAGGCGAGGAGAGCATTCCTGGATGGGGATAGTGTAAGAAAAAGGTGGTAGAAAAATAGAGAAGAATAAGGAGATCTGTTTTGTTGGCATGGCAAACATAATAGAAGAGTAAGACACACCGATGTTTTCCATTTTTTAAATCCATTCATTCTACAAGTATTTGAATATCTGTTATTAAAAAATACATGCACAGATATGATGGTGGTAAGAGCTATGAAGAAAACCAGAGAGTAGGGAATGATGAGGGTAAGTGTGCAGCTCTTTGAGATAGAGTGGTCAGAGAAGGTCTCTTGTGTAACTCAAAGATGTGAGTACAGATCTCAGTGATGTGAGGAAAGAAGCCATGGAGAGTGTGGGAAAAGTAGAGGGAACAGTAGGAACAAAATCCTGAGATAGGAATGGAATCTATTCTGTGGCAGACACATTGGTCACCTACCCAATAAACACCTCAGTCCCCCTTGTGGTGGCTCTCAGAACCTAAATTCTGTTGCTCGCAACCTAAAGCATCCTAAAAATATCTTGGGACAGTCTTCTGTGTCTAGTGAATTTGATTTAAGATCTGCTCAAATGTTACTTTGTCTAAAAGTCTATCCAACTCTGTAAAATAGAACAAAGGCAGAACTACAAATCTGACATTGATTAAAAGTCTTACATACTGTTAGGTTCAAACCAGTGGAGGGCGAGGGGCTCAGTGTATATTCTGTGCACAGGAAAGGAGACCACAGGAGGAGTTCAATAGTGCCATTTAGACTGAGTCCCCCTCCCCTGCTGTCTCCTCACATGACTGTTGCTCAGGTCCATCTTCATAAATGCTGATTTCAGGAGTTCATTTGTTTCACATAAAAGGTGAGTGACTCCATTTATAATAAATCTCAGTGTGGTGTATGCTATCATTCCCTTCATTTGACCTTGGTGGAACAGGCTGATGGGGCAGTGAAAAGTATGATATGAAAAATGAGTGAGCAGAGCAAAGTGAGCAGTGAATCAGTCTTGTGTGTGATTAGCTGTGAAAAATTTCACCAACACGACTCAGAGTACACCTTTTCTTTTCTCCCTTTTTCCATCCCCTCCTTTTCTCATAACTTGTCAGCCATCCCACAAGTGAGCTTTCAGACACCTGACTGCCTTGTCCCCACCAGGAGTCATCAGATCCTTATAAGGCTTCCTAGATTGGGAACTCTGAGGTGACAGAGAGTGGGCTGAGAGGAGGAAAACATTTTGGGGGGCAGTGGCAGCTAATGGAGCTCAGCTGAAGCCTTAGGGAGTCCCCTCCAGGGGCACGATGAGAAGACATATGTGTGACAGGATGACTTTGTAGGCATTGTAAATCTACAGCTATTCCTGGAGGCTCAGTGATTCGTGGTTGAGGTCTCCATCAGTTCCATTTGCAGAGTCAAGCCCTATAAAAACAGGGTGATGGGATGGTAAATCACGCTTCCTGGGGAATTGTGGGATCTTGCCACAGAAGGCTTGAGCATATAAAATGGAAACTTGCCTTTAATAGAATGGTTCTTATTGCTAAGCTGCAGAATGAAGCTTAGCAAATGAAGGTGTTTTTGGAAGAGAATACCCTACTGCCGTTTGTGTCTTCTGGGGAGGCTCTGTTTCAAAGTCCTCTTTGCATGATATCTATGGGGCAGGAGCAAAGGGGGGTGATGAGTGGCTGGGGATGCCTCATCTGGCCAACCTGACCATACAACTTCAGTTACTCTTCAGTCTTGCTGTGGGACTTTTATATCTTCCCATCCTGCCCTTCCAAAGAGATAACCTATGTTCATCTTAAGGACCAGCAGTTCATGGAAGTGGGCACCTGCTAGCAGTTCTTTTGATGGGGATTACGGAGGTGTCCTTCATTCATTATTTGCTTCCTCTACATGTGTTCTTTGACCACTGGGTTAAGCTTCAGTAGTTCAGATATTTGGGGTCAAGTTTTGTCCTACTTATTGGACAAAAATTATTTTTTAGGTTTTTAAAATGTTTTATAGTATCAAAATGTAGTCTCCAGCTAGTGAAGAAGGAGAGATTCTTACAGGGTGTATTAAATGAACTTAAAAAAATACATTGTAATTGCTTTAAAATGTTCCTGTATAAATGGATAATTTTTCTCAAGATGGTCAAACATGACCCTACAATCTCATTTGCACCATTTATTGCATGTTAATTGTTGCTATAACAACGCTGCTCCAACACCTAGTATCACTCACTGATGAGTGGTTATCACCACACTCAAAGATTTGCAGATGGGGGCTCTGCTTCACATTGCATGGCGCATGTTATCTGGGCTGTTCTTCTCCTTGTGTCTCTATTTTGTCTGGAACTAGTGGGCGTTCCAGGCAAGTTCTTCTCATTTCAGATGTTAGAGGGGCAGTGGAAATATATGAGTCCTTAAGTCTTAGATGCAACACTTCACTTTAGTTCACATTCCATGCACCTAATGAAGTGGCCAAGACCATGATCATTGGCTTATGGATTAATATCTACTGGTTGGAATTATAAAATCACATGGCAGAAGGTATAGGAACGGAGAGGGTGAATAAATGAGAATGATTTTTCAACGTACCATTAATTGTTTATTTAGTCAACATGTAATTTATTAAGCCCCATGTCATCAGCCTGCTTTGGTTCTCCATCTAAATAGGACAAAATTCAACTTTAATTCCCCTCCCAATCTTCCATTGTCTTTGGTACTTAGTAAAAGTATACAAAAAATTAAAAGTGGAATTTAGAAATATGAGAACAATTGTGTCATTGAGAATCATTTCCATCATTGTGTGCTCTTTGTTACCGTAGCCATATTATCACTTATGTTTATGAGTGGTTGTTGCAGACAACAGGGATAAATATCTCAAGACAAATATTTCAGTCAATACCATTTATCCCCATCTTGAGTCTTGGTTGTTAATTTTGGTTATGTGACTTGACTTGAGCTTGTAGAAGAAAGTAAAGCAGGTTAACAAATCATCAGAAAGATCCCTAAGAGAATAAAAATAGAAATAGATTAGGGCAAATTTTCATTTGGCATTGATTTCCCCAAAGATATAGTCATACAGCAAACATTACAAGATTGACAATTGGGTAATAGATGCATAACATGTCCAAACAGTTAAGCTGTTCTTCAATTAACACCCAGCTCTGTAATGCCAGCTGGACTCCCGAGTTTAAGAAGCGTGTAGGAGATTTGGCAAAAGTCCAGAGGAACTGTAGAGATAACAATACTTTATCAATGATATATCTTGAAGAGCTTTTGGAGTTATCATTATTTGCCTATAACGAGAAGCTTAAAGGATCTTCTTCTGGTGTATTGGATGGTTCCATCTTAACCAGGAAGTGGATAAAAAGTTTAACATTTCAGCATGTTCAAATTGTTAGACCTGCTGGAGCACTCCTTTCGCTAGTTAAATTCTCTAGTGATGACCCAGGTTTGCTTCCAAGTTGTGGAGAAGTTGTCCATAGGGGATTTAATTTTTAACTTTAAAATGGAAAAGGAGCTCCCACAGCTGGTTGCGTAGTGTTCCCCCTGGAGGCAGGGAACCGGAACCTTTCTAAAACCGGTTTCTGGTTGTTGAGGGAGAAAGCTGGGTTGCGTGCAGCACTTTAAGGTTGCTGGCCGAGGTAATGAGGGTGCACCCATCTCCCTGTTATCCTGGAAAGGCCATGGCCAATCTGAGTGGGTAGGCCACAGGCTCCGTCACTGAGAGCTGTGGAGTCGGTGAGAACTTCGGTTTCCATGGGAAATGGAAGGGCCACTTTCCCAATTAATTTGTGAGCTGGATCTGGTAGGAGATAGTTTAAGGGTTTTGAGAGGGTTATTTTTCCTGTATATTTTAATGTTGTGTGGTTTATGCAAAGGGCTCATAAGTTAGAGGCTGAAATCGAAACACCTCCGTGCCTCTCAGATACACATTTACAGTGCCTTTCTCCCCTCCTTAAAATAAAATTCTAAATTTAACAAGGGAAGTGGCAAACTTCTTGTGTTGTTTTCTACTTAACCCTGAGTTTCCATATATTCATACTCCAAGATTGTTTTCCTAAATTTGCAGTAATAAAAATTACTGAGTTTCTATCTTATCATATATCCTAAAACATGTGAAGTCTGCAACAGAATATCAAACCTTGGTGAAATATGAAAAATTATACACATGGGAAGGAAGGGAAAATAAGAAGCACAAAGTTGGTGCAAAAGGAGGCATTGTGTGTTGTGGAGAGAGCCCGAGTCCAGGAGACCTAGAATTTTGTTTCTCCATCACTAGTCGTGTGATCCTAAGTGACTCACTTAACAGCATGTCCTGGTTTTTCCATCCATGAAATAAAGGGCTTGGATTAGGTCATCTCATGATTCTGTTTTGGTTCTAAACCCTTTGATCCATGGTCTGTGTTAACATTTTGTTTTCTTATACCCATTCTGTGAGCAGAGATACTCTTAGAGTATTAGTCTTTACCAGGCCTAACTGAGTGGTCTTCAGGCTAGTTAAGGAAAGTGTGTTGTGACTTCTGGGTTCAGGCACGTGAATTTGGACCATCTCATCCACT
Organism: Eptesicus fuscus; assembly: GCF_027574615.1. Taxonomy (NCBI): domain Eukaryota; kingdom Metazoa; phylum Chordata; class Mammalia; order Chiroptera; family Vespertilionidae; genus Eptesicus; species Eptesicus fuscus. Next base: position 14,764,638 of record NC_072489.1, on the reverse strand, counting down.
CTTGTGCTCCCAGCCCACGTGGCTAATTAATTGTGGCACCTTTTCCTGTTGAGCCAAAAATCTGCCTCAGAATCCTTCTAATCACAGCCTGGTACTTACCAGGGGACCGGAGTTGGCTCTGGAGATGAAACCTCTTTACTTTCCCTGGTGTGTAGACCCTGAAATAGAGGTGTGTGTGGGAGGAGGGGATCTAGAAGAGATAGATGCCCACCTGAAATAGCTTCCAGTCTAAAGAAACACATGAGGAAGCATGAGAAACCATGTGGAGGGTGGGGACTCATTGTGGGCAGGAGTTCGTTTTGATTTTCATCAAGATGTTTTTGTGAAGATGGTTCAAATCACCAGTACAGCTGTGCTTTATCCATGCAGTCTCATCCTGTGGGTACAGAGAATGCTGTGGAAGATAGGTTGAAGTGATTTAATACATTTGACTTTTCAACAAATACATATTTGAAGTCACTCTAGTCTTTTGCATAACCACTTTGTGTTGGCTCTGATCTGAGGCTGTTTGTAATTTAATGTATGTGACATTAGCCTTCGAACCTAATAGTTTCAACACTGTTCAAGCTTTGGGAATTTCATTTATTGCCCTGGATAGCTCTGCTCTGAGCATCTTTGAGACTGGACTTGGGTGGGGGGGGGCTGGGTGGAGGGGATGAGAGTAATTTTATATTTGATGACACAGAGAAGGGAATAGTTTTTATGTAAGTGTTTACACATTATAAGCATAATGCATGTGTGATTTCTGCATGTCTTATAAGGCTTTTATTATTCTATATGTGCCCTACTTGAAATTTATGGTAAGAAAGTGGCAAAGGAGAAAATATATTGGGGTTTCATTGTATTCATAAAAGACTATTGTCAAATCTCTTGACTTTTTGCAATGAAAGAAAATGTCCCAGTGATGGAGTGTTCAGGTTTCTGGATGAATTCTTCTGCTGGCACCTTGATCTTTAGGATGCGAGCAGCACTGCCGAGGCACCAGCTCATCCCCTGCTCCCAGCTCAGCTCAGCTGTGCACAAGGGTCCTTTTCTAGGTGACATATCATGTTGTATTCCAAAGTACACTTTCTTTTAATTTACAACTTAATTTTCAACCTAATTCAGAAGATTGATACTATAATGCTATTTGCAGAAGTATTGAAATGTCAGTAAGTTTTATTGTAGTAATAAAGAGTATTCCATATATCACACACTCTATAGGGATCCTTGCTTTTTGCATAGATCTTCATAGCAACAACCAGTGGCTAAATGCTGGCAATCATTAATTTTTAAAGAAGACATGGTTATGATGAGTTGAGGAATTAAGGCTGGGGGTGAAGAATGAACTTTAATTTTTTGACACTTTTTTTTTTTTTTGGTTGCATACTGAGGTGAGGCGACAGCAAGATTATAAAAAATGGCCCAAATCCCAGGTTCCTAATACTTAAAATGCTGTCTGCTCATAAAAAGATTTCAGTTAGGGAGAGGCCATCTTTGAGCTTCTCGTAACAAATGGGTATCAGTGGCCCATGAAATAATCAATGCCACTAATCCATCCTAGGGCCTGCCAATATGTTAATGGCCCTGGTGCATCGTTATTGCTACAAGACCATAAATCATTCCAGTACCAGAATGCATCGCTGTCGAGGCCTCAATCCTCTCGCCTGGAATAAAATGCTGTCTCCTAACAATTAATGTCCAAACATTTTGCAGCTTTGTGCCTTGATTGTTTTCAGATGCTAAAAAAGTAAGTAGGACAGATTGTAAATCAATAAAACTATAAGACAAAGTGTTTTAATAATAGGAAGGTTCAGAGTAAATCATAGTTCTGTGTTTATTATTGCTTTTGGGGTTATAAATAAAGAGTTACTTTCTACTACCCGGCAAGGCTACTGTGTCAACAGGGGGTGCCCAGTCTCTGAATGGGGTTTCCTTCTGTCATGCTACCCTGAGCGGGCCAGTTGGAGCCCCAAACCCACCTCGGTGCTGTAGGCTGCATTAAGAATTCAGTGGATCTGTTTTGTAGCCAGTTCAATGAGCGAGTTCCCCTTGGCAGTGGTGAAAGTAGCTCAGCATAGAATAGTGTCTTTGGCAGCATCAGGCTTCAAATAGCCACTGGGGTGAGATTTCAGTGTGTGGTTATTTATTTGCCTATGGTGACACAGGTCATAGGATAATTTTAAAACAACATTCAAGTTATTTGAGGTGTTTAGGAGCTTTCACTCATATATATTTACATTAAATTATTTGACCTGGGAGGGAGCTTGACTTTGGCCGTAGAAACACATGGTGGGGCAAAAGTAGGTTTACGGTTGTGAATATGTGAAACACAGTTTATTCTTGTATTACTTACTAAGTATGGTTTTATTTTCCATACTAGCAACTGTGAACCTACTTTTGCCCCACCTTGTACACGTGCTGAACTGGAGACAAAGCGAAGAAGATCTCATTTAGGAATCAGAGTCGCATCTAATTGATCTGACTCCCTTTGGTCGGTGCCAATTTAGTCCCGTATTGAAGGTGTTGAGAAACACGATGGAAAGTCGTTAGCACCTGTACAGACAAAGTCTGCTTCTGCCCATTGTAGTATTACTTGTTCTACAGCTGTGCTTGCAGCATGAGCATCCGACCTGGAAAGGTGGGCTCGTCATTTTCTTGGGAGCAACACACCCAAGGGAGCACTGCGGGGTTCACCATGAACTGCCTGGTAGGCTGCTTTGACTTAGTCTGGATTCTTACTATGAATGAAACGGGGACATTTAACCCTTGCCGAGCCCAATTCCGTGGCAGGTTCAATGCTCTAATGAACCAAGAGAGGAGACCATCAAACAGAAACAGAGCAGAAGGCGGGGGCCTGGATACCTTTAGCTAGGTGGAGCTATGATGTTGAAAAGACCCCAGGTTCCCACACAAACACAGGAACTGCCATGCTCCCAGCACACATCCAGCAGCTGTCATGTGGCAGGAGAGGGAAGAGGCGCTTGACCTCTGACAGGACACCCCTTAATTGTGGATGCAGGTCCCTAGCACAGGGCTGTGATGAGTGTTTATCGTTTATTTTGGTGCTCAGGAAACAGCACAGGAAAAGGCCAGAAAAACAGTGGCTCCATATAGACAGAAAGACAATTAAAACTGATACGACTCTTAACAGAAGTGGCAAGAGCAGGCAGGATGGAAGTAATTTATTCAACGAATTGTCCAAATACATAAAATTGCACTGATGTATGGTGTAGCGGTGGGACAGTGGAAAATTTGATAGTTGTTTCCGTTGTATGAATTACTCAGACAGGATGCCTTTGTGAAGTATGGGGGTTTGTTTAATGTTCTGACAACAATTTAGATCCTGTTATGGTTATTGCAGTGTAATGCCGTAGTAAAAATTGAACATGACACACCAGCAATTTATTATTTGTGTGTTTTTTAACCTTGAGTATCGGATTGTTTGTCCAAGCATATCCTTTGATTTGCTATGAAATTTATTGTTGATAAGAACAATCAGATTTTCATTAGAAGCCAAAAAATTATTATTTTTTTAATGCCATGAACCATGGATTTAGGGGAAAAAAATTCAAACGAGGCTACAGGACTTATGACAGGTAGACTCATGACATTATATGGTAATTCGGCATGAAAGAATAATTGTGACACTCTACTTGGTTGTGGAGTATAATCGTGCTGTGAGGTTCAATTCACTGAAAGGCCAAATTATCTTCAACTACATTAGTCTGACAACCTATAATGCTTCACAGAGGCAATTTGTAGACGTTTCACAGAGAGCCAGCAAACAGGGCTCCCCATTATGCTCCCCATTAACAAATTTGTTTAGGGAAAAAAGTAACTTTTCCATTTTCCTGACTGTTTTTAAGCTCTGCAACATAACAAATATCTAATAGTAGTATTTGCATTGTCATTTACTCTCTTAGTTTTAAAATTTATCTGCGGTTTGGGAGGAGAGGTTTATCTCTTCAGCTATGCAGCCTGAGAAATATTGATATTTTCTTTGACTTAAACAAGAGCAGGGGTCCTCAAACTTTTTAAACAGGGGGCCAGTTCACTGTTCCTCAGACCGTTGGAGGGCCGGACTATAGTTTTTAAAAAAATATGAACAAATTCCTATGCACACTGCACATATCTTATTTTGAAGTAAAAAAACAAAATGGCAAAAACACCCACATGTGGCCCACGGGCCATAGTTTGAGGACGCCTGAACAAGAGCATGGTGTAGTGGAGGGACCCTGGCATTTGGAGACAAGAGGCCTACATTGTGGTGGGAATCCACTCCAGACCTTTCTCTTGCTAGCTTTCGTGACCTATTCACGTTAGACCTCAGCCGCCCCATCTCTAAATGGGGGATTATAATGCTCTCATCTGAGAGCCTCTGTGTGAGGGTTAAGATTCGTGGTTCTTAGTACATTAGTCCCCTTTATCCAAGGGGAATACATTCCAAGACCCCACAGTGGATGCCTGAAAGTGCAAATAGTACGGAACCTTTATATACTATGTATTTTCCTGTGCATACATACTTATGATAAAGTTTTATTTATAAAGTAAGCACTGTAAAAGATGAACAATAACTAATCACACAGAACAGTTATAACAATATACTGTAATAGAAGTATGTGAGTGGCTTTGGGGGGCTATCGTTAAGTAAAAATAGGGGTTACTTGAACACAAGCACTGCGATACCACAACAGTTGAGCTGATACCCAAGACAGCTGCTGTGTGACTCACAGTTGAGGAGCATGTTGAGGCTGGATAAGCTGGACAAAGGGATGATCTACATCCCAGGTGGGATCGAATGGGACTGAGTGGGATTTTATAGCGCTGCTCACAACAGCACACAATTTAAAACTTAGGAAATGTTTATGTCTAGAATTTCCATTTAATATTTTCAGACCACAGTTGACAGTGTGTACCTGAAGCTGTGGAGAGTGAAACAGTGGATAAGGGGGCTGGGTGGGGGGAGACCACTGTATTATTTCTAGCCACTGGGAGACAGTTTTGAGAAGTTCAGGAGTAGCAGAGCACTGGCGTTTTGTACTGCTGGCTTTAGAGAACGAAGCCATGGGATGGACAAGTGTGAGGCTTGGCAGCCTGCGATGGGCAGAATTTCCTCCTGAGCGTGGGTTGCCTGAATGCACCTGTCTGTGGATGCCTATCTCTAGAACAGAACCCAGGGCTGTGCCAAAACTGATGGGTGTCCTCTCATCATCTCAAATATAGAATAAACATGTTTGCTTTTTTTGGTATTGAATGAAAAAGCTACTCCTTTGCTATAGAAAAATAGAGGTGCAGCATATGTGATGGACTTAAAAAATGTTATTCATAAATCATGTCAGATGAGTCCTAAAATATGTTGATTATGTATGCAGGTGTTTCTGCAGGTGGGCATATACAGAGATGTCTGGCTCAATGTCCTAAATATTTAATAGTGTTTTTCTATTTTCACCTGGATTTTTGGAAGTGGGAGGATCCAGGCCCCTTTCTTCTAAAGGCAAGTGCCACTTTTATCTTTGTTCATTCAATTTACTCCTGTGATCCAGGGCTTATTTCCTGAGAGGAGCACTACTGGATTAAAATGAGACTTACAGGAGTGATAGTTTGCAAGAAAAGGCCGGGGCATCAGAAATGGCCCAAGGGGCCCTCCTCTTCTTTGTTTCCTCTCGTTCAAGGGGTCTTGTAAGAGGGCCTCACATCTTGGGAATGAATGGGCCTGGGGATAAATCAATTTCTCCACCTCCAGTAATTGATTTATAATTTATGATTTTATGAATCATCAAGCGTCCTACACCATTTTTGAGTAGGCCTTGTGTAAATCACTCGGTGTCACACAGCAGTGGTAGAGCCAAAGTCAGAGACTGACCCTGCATTAGACAGGCCATGAGGCCTCCTACCTGCTGCTTTCTGAGGAGGTAATGGCTTTTCTAAAGGATAGATTTGGATTCAGCCCTTCCTGTTATAAGCTAAGAGATGCACTATCCTTTCGGTTGTCTCTGTTTAACTTGGTATAAACTCCAAGCCATTAAGAAATGAAGTAGGATGTTAATCTTAACAGTAATTTCCAAGGATTGTATCTTTCCTTCTTGTCTGAGTGATTGGGAGGGAGGGTTTCAGCTAGATTTTTAAAGCCCTTTTTATTTTAGCAAAAGTCAGGGGGGGTCTTTCTAGATTCTTAAAGTAGAAATGTTGAATCAGTGTGTTTTTTAAATAGATTTTTTAAAAATTTATTTCAAAGAGAGGAAGGGAGAGTGAGAGAGGGACAGAAGCATCAACAATGAGAGAGAAACATTGATCTACTACCTTCTGCATGCCCCTTATTGGGGGGCGGGGGGAGATGGAGCCCGCAACCCAGGCATCTTCCCTGTCGGGGAATTGAACCCTGACCTTCTGGTTCATGGGTCAATGCTCAACCAGTGAGCCACACCAGCTTGGCTGAATCAGTGGCTTTAACATATATTTTTACCTTCATAAATTGAAAAACAGTGTGTGTGTGTGTGTGTGTGTGTGTGGGTGTGTGTGTGTGTCCTGCCCTGTGGTATAATATGCTAGGGATTTGGATTTCTAAGGTGTGGCTAATATCTCCAGGGGGACTGTGAAGAGAGTACAGTTTAGTGTGATCAGTCAACATTTCCAGAAAAATCAACCTAAAGCTTATGTACTGTGGAGGGGGAGTTAGTCACCTCCTCCTTGGTACATAGGATAGCTCTTATATAGAAGGCATGGAAGAAATCAGGAAGGGCTATGTTAATAGGGAAGACACATTAAGCACGGATGCGATTACACTGGGGATAATTCCTGTGAAAAAGGGAAAAAGTTGCAGTAGGGTTGGTGGTGAGTGGGGGTAATGGATGATTTTGCAGGTCTGGAGTCCCAGTGGGATAGTTAAGGACAAGCCAGAGCACTCATGTTTACGCATGCTGCTCTCCAATGTAATTTCGGCTGAACTGTTGCTGACTTACTTAGCATTCATAGGTCAACCACCTGCAGAAAGGGCATATAGGTAGATTATTGTTGACTTTATGGTTATAGAACCTGGCTAATCAGTGCACCCGCTGGGCTATAACTTGCTATGCCTGAGTGGTTTTTACACCAGGTCTTAAGATTTCTTACTGGCAAAAGGGAAAAACACTCATTTCTCATGGCTGAGGCCCCGACTGGGAGGGAAGTTCTCATATCACGTGGAGGGAAAATACAGTGGGTAAAACTTGTGCTACAGAGGTTTCTGGAATGTTTTTATTTTATTTTATTGTTTAAAGTATTACAAATAGTAGTATATATGTCTTAAATATGACCAAATAGCTCGTTAGCCCTACTTTGGAAGATGGTGGGCTTTCATAGAATGAAAGCTCATGTTGTCCAACAAGATAAGCCTGCCACAGAGCAGGAGGTGTATTGCTTGCCGTGTTTTAAGCTTTTTGAGACAACATCAGTAAGTTCCCACCCCACACGTTGGGGATCCGGGGTGGGTGCAGTAGTAGACCCATAGACGTTCTTCAGTGAGAGCTTCAGGTACTTTCAGATGTGGAGGGTATTTCTGTTCTGCTGGTTTCTCACTGTTGGATCACACAGGGTCCTAGTCCACATGTAGGCCAGCTGGTGGCACGTGGTAAGTACCACCTTGCAAATTGCTTTGACCTTTGATGATCCAGTAAAGGTCTCTGGTTAATTTTGCATTGTGTACTGCCTGCTTAGCTAACTTTCAGCTGGCTTTGTTCCCTTGACTAATTCTCTGCATTCAGGTTCTAGCTTGCTTCTCTGGTATTTATCTTTGCCACCCTTTACCTGTTTCACTCCTCTGGGGTGACGCTGTGTGCATGCTTCCATGGGATGGAAGCTGGATCAGTTAAAAAGCGTAGGAGTGATGAAAGGTCATATGACAAATCTGTCCTCTCAGCATCTGTATGTGTGTTGGGGTAGCTGAGCTCAGCTGACCGCAGAAGACAAATAGGGAATGTAAAGCTTGCTACCTCAACAGCCTTAAAGTTGAAAACAAAATATCTGTTGGGGAAATAGGAGTCTTAGGGCATCATATTAGAGATTCAGGAGAAGCGTCATATTCTTGTCTTCATTTGGAAAGGTCACGGGATTTATTTGCAGTAAGACATGCATATGGTTATAGCTTGCTTTTATTTTCTGTCTTTTAAAATGTGTATTATATGCCCACACCATGTATATTTTATGAATGTTTATTTTAACCACAAGCGGGTTCTTTAGAGTGACAATGCAAAACAAATTCTTCAAACATGATTCTGGGAGGTATTTAACATAACAAAGGAAGATGGTAATCTGTGGGTGTTTCTCTTTCCCTCAGTTAATTTCTTTTCTATTTTTATTTTGTGGAATTGAAAAAGGACATTTCTAGTGATGGTGTGAAGCTCTTGTAATTTAATTTTATTGTTGTATACCTGTCTCCACTAAATATGCTAATGTCGTTAGGAGCTGTGTGCTACATCTCAGCCTGCTGCTGAGATGGGCTTGTTTCCTGGAGTTATCTTTTTTTTGGGGTGGGCATTTGATTCAAATTTGCATTATGGCCATCTTTTGTTTTTTAATTCTCTTAATAAGAGGGAAAAGAAAATGAGAACACATTTTTTGTCTACTATAAGTAGACAGTAACTTACATATTATTTCATTTAATTTTCATAGTAAACCTCTGAGGATATTATGATCCCAATTTCACAGATGAGGAAACTGAAGTTTAGAGAGGTTAAATAACTTGCCAGAAGATACATAGCCAGCAATCAGTGGAACTGGGAGAGAAATGTTGGTCTGACTCCAAAGCTATTGTTTCTTCGATGATACCAAGCTGCACAATCTTCTTCTTACACATACAATATCACTAGCCACTATACAAAGGGGCCCCAGATAACAATAACCTATATACTGAAAAGTGGTAGGAGCTGTACATATAACCTTTCATCATGAAATAACCGCTGGTCATTAAAAAAATTCTCAAATGCCTTATCCCATGCTTAGTTCTTCCTGTGCTTTAAGAAGTGCTGTGTGTGTGTGTGTGTGTGTGTGTGTGTGTGTGTGTGTATGTATGGTCGGCTGCTGATACAGAGATAGTAGGGACTTGAAAACATGGTCCATATCCTCATGAAAGGCAGAGAAGATGAATTTGGATGAATCTGAAACTTTAATGAATGGTGAATGTTAGCATGAAGAAGGCTAAGTTACCCTTTGAGTCAGGATGGAGGTGCTGTAATAACATGGAAGAGAAGGAGTGCTGGGGAGTGGTTAACATGGTAGGAACCATGAGACTTGAGCAGAGCGTTAGACAGAGTGTCAGGTGTTATAACATGCAAATGAATGTGTTGTGATTCTGGAGCTGAGGTGGGGCAGGGGGATTTCAAGCCTGGGTGGAGAAATACCCTAGGGAGATGGTGGCTAATGGAGATGGAGTATGTATTTTTGGATGGGTGGATAAGTAGGTCTGTGAATGTGTGAGGCGAGAGTGATGGTGGTCTCATATTTACATGTTTATGTTTTACTAGTCAACTAGAGAAAATCAGGTGGTGCCATGTGCCTATTGAAGTCAGAAGGAAGGTTCATTTGCTGTTGTTCTGGCAGAATAGGGCATGTTCCCTAAATAAAACAGACTGTCACCAAGTCGAAGGTTCATCCTTCACTGACCTCTCAGGAAATCTGTCCTTTGGCCAATGTGAGAGTCTTTGACCATTTTATCTGGACCTTCTGGTGGTAGAGGCCCTGGAATGGGAGCCCTTCCCATGAGCTAGTAGATTCTAGAATTGCTCAGCCATCTTCAGTAATTTAAATGTGGCCACAGAGACCAAAATTTCTTGAGGTAGGAGAGGAAACCAAAGAAATTGAGTCATTAAAAACTAGTATAGAAAGGGGTTTATGTGCATATATAGTGTTAACTGTTGTGGACACTCTGCCATCTCTGTGTACAAATCATTAGTGACCAAGGTCAGGACACTGTAGATTGACCCATGCCAAATGAAGTGATGGATGACTCCTCAGTCTTGTGCATCTGGCTGCTTTTAACCATCCTGGTGCCATCCTAATTTTCTCATAACACATCACAAATTTTTTCTCATATTCTGCATGAAAGCCACTGTGACCGGCAGTAACCGAAATTAGTAACATTTGCCTTTCCCTTTTGGGGATGATATGGACTCAGGTTTTTCTATAGAGCACTGTCCTTCTCTTCTTCACTCTCAAATTTATCTTGTTCTAGGACCTTTTTAGAATTTGTCTCCTGCACTTTTAGAGCTCTGCTTATGCCTCCTGTTACTGCACACCTGGGCCACACCCGTGACAACAGTGTACCTCCTTCCACCACTGACCCATCAGCAGCTGGACAGTGGCCATGGCCCCACCATTCACCTCCTCAGGATGGTGATGACTTACGCCTCTCCATCCTAGTGGGGGGGACATTGGACAGTCCATTCTGACTGGTGCTCCAGCACTCTTAGGACTGCTAAGGTTAGATTTTCCAGCTCATTGATGATTGTGTCATGTGGGATCAGACGAGGGGGAGAGAGTCCGCTACAGTCTAGGTGGATTGCATCTATTGCTTCCCTCTTATCTCAGCAGCCTGACACTCCATCATAAAAGGTAATTAGATTGGCTTGGCCTGGGTTGCTCTTCATAGTACTTGCTGCTTGTTTTCTATACCTTGGGCTTCTGTAGGTGATTGCAAATTTATTGTCTTATGATTTATACACAAGAGTCACAAGTTTCCTTTTGAGACGAGAGTTTTTTATATGGATCTTAAGCCTGAACTCTTTTATTTTAAAGAAAGAAAATACATTTATTTTTTCTTTCTATATAAAATTAAATATATAGCAGACTTATTGGGAAGGGGAAAATGAAAAAAAAGTCCAGGCCCACCTTTGCTCATACTAATCTATACTTTTTAGCAGTTGTTTTCGAGAGAGTGATTTATTTACACTGACAGCTTGTTACTTATGGTAGCTGCTGCCAGCTTCTGAAGTAATCTGATAACGTCAAAATGTGAAGGGAAGCTCTAGGCTTTGCCTTGACTGACTTGCTATAAATCATGTACATTGCTGGTGTCTATATAAGGATGCTTGGGTTGATACTGATGGAAATACAAATCAAATACAACACATGGTAACCCAATTCAGAGCTAGATTTTGGATTAAGCCTATTGGATTCATATTTTTAAGTGAAACAGAGCAGATATAGCAGGTTGTGTTTGGAAACTTCAAAACTGTCTGCTATTCTAACTTCAAGGACAATAGCTGCCTTTGAAGTGGAAGTGCTAAGAGGTGGGATCATCCTGTACTTTTATTCCTTTATTCATGCAATAACCATTTATTGAGCACCTCTTCTATTTTAGAAATTGCTTTAGCTATTTTCTTGTAAATTTGTTGGTCTGTATAAGTTCCATGAGCATAGACATTTGTCTTGTTCACCACTGTAAACCAAATATTTAAAATAGTGTCTGGCCCACAGTAAGTGTTCAATAAGTATTTGTTGAGTGAAAATAGGAAGCCCAGGTTCTGAATATTATTGCTGTTAAATCCCTGAAGTCATACCCCAGGCAGAGAGAGTCATCCCTATCTCTGGACTCTTCATATAATCCTCTATGGCTGTTTCTATAATTCCTGGTAAAGCATCTTTCATATTGTAATGTAATTATTGGTTTATATGTTGGTCTCCTTAACTACAGCACAAGCTGTATCTAATAGGGAAGTAACCATGTCTTATTAACCTTAGACTTCCCAGTGCCTGTCACATGGGTGGTATTGAAAAATTGCTTGTAGTTCAGGTATGATAATTCTTATAAAATTAGCCACCTGTGTCTTTGTTTTCACATGTACATGATGAGATTGAAAAATCTTAAGTATGAGTACTGTAAAATGCTCATCTTGCCAAGTTATGTAACAGATGCTTTTTAAATTCTTTGTTAATCCTTATCTGAGGATATTTTTTCCCATTGATTTTAAGAGAGAGTGGAAGGGAGGTGGGGTGAGAGAGAGAAACATCAATGTGAGAGAGACACATTGATTGGTTGCCTCTCATGAGTGCCCTGCTTGGGGTACTGGGATTGAACTTGTGACCTAGGTATGTGCCCTTGACCGGGAATGGAACGCATGACCCTTTGGTTTGGAGGAGGGGGGCGGGGGGCACATTCTAACCACTGAGAAATACTGGTCAGGGCTATAAGAGATATTTTTTTATATGATTCCTTCTGTTGATCTGAATTTTCTGTTTTTTTCTAGTGACTAAATATTGTCTATGAAATCAAACAATAGTAAAGGGGAAACCATTTAAGGGTTTTTTCCTAACACTTTTACACATGAAAAGATGAATTTGTGTGATTTCATGTGTTTGTGTGTGTGTAATAAATTTTTATCAGTTGGTTCTAACATATGCATCAAGGGAGTTTGCTGAATAATGGAATCCTTTAGTAAATGGAGCACCTACTCTGAAATGCATCTTTCACATACTAGTAAATTCGTGTTTGCTTAAAAAGGGTCATACCTGTGTTAAGAAAGGAAGAATTAACTGACATGGAGTCCTGAACCGTGGGGGAGGAACACTGGGGCAATGATCAGGTTTACTCCTAACATTTATAAATTTTGGGGCGAGAGTACAAATGGAAGCCTATATACCATATGCCTAAATATTTAAATTATAAATGAAGCAAAAAATGCTAAATAAAATATACTCTATCGTCTTATCATGACAAATATACTTTCACTAATGACTTGAAATTCCAGATTTTAATTTAGAATTCCTCACCTCCTGGGGATTTTAAGCTGAAACATGGCAGTGAGGAGAGAGCCTGTCCTGGGTTCTTGGACCATCCCCCTTCTCTGTGTGCCCCTGGCTCTGTCTTGTTCTGTAAGGAGCCTTTGCACCTGTGTCTGGATGTGCCCGGATGTCCACACTGCCTGTCCACCCCCAGCTCATCTTAAATAGACATCTTTCAGGTTAGGGTTGGGCACACTGCTTTATTTTTGTAGAGTGGACCAGGGATATTCCGTCTCTGGAAGTGGGGCTCTGGATCATTTGGGCAGCGCATTTGAGTTCTGGATACCTAGAGTGGGTCTTACAAAGTGGAGGGTGCACTCTGGCATGCTCCTGGGCTCTGAGGACTTTGCATCCCATGATGAGGGGCACAGTCTGAAGAAGCATGAGCAGGCTCAGGGAGGGGTCTCCTCTAGCTCAGACATGAGAGCCGGCGGTAAAGAAATGCACTGGGAAACGCATGCTTCATGGCTCCTAATTTAAGGAGAAGCCCATGCTTCCTGAGGCACAGGCACAAAGATCACTTAGACTTGGTCTGGTGTTAATAATAATCCAGTCATCTCAAATATAAATGTGTGTAAGAATCTCTCAGGAACTGATTAAAATGAATACTTGGGCTATGCTTAATGAACTACCTATAACCAACATGTGATTATGACAACTATGTGCAGGCCCCCACCAAATTCCCAACTTTGAAGACAACATGCATGTAAGCAATTTAGCACAATGATGAGCTCTTAATAAATGGTAGCTGCCATATTGTTGTTATTACAATTATTGTGGTCAATTCCTTTGTCTTACCATCCAAGAAAGGTCAGAAAGGTTGTGTAATTTTTCATTGTTTAAGTGAGAACTGGGAGGGGTTGCATTTCACATTAATCACTGTCGTATTTGTCATGCTTATCTGTCAGCATCAGGTAAACTGTTCCCACCCTGTAAACATGTTCTTCATCTCCTTGCTTTGACTTCATAAGCCATCTCTCTTGGTTTTTCTATTTCATACAATTTGACTTTGTTTTCTCATGCATAGTGAACATAAATTTGTGGGATGTTTCATTGAGATGATAATGGGCCTGTGGTTGAGGCAGAAGATTAGTTCAGAAGTTCTTCTTGCCTTGCCTTTGCTAGAAAGGAAAGTAAGAGGAAGGGAAATTCTTTCCTTGGCAGTTAGTATACAGAAGGGAGTTAGTATAGTTTTCCTCATGAAACAGATTGATCTTTTAATGTGCTGTATCCATAACTAGGGTAAGTGGATGGAGGAGCACAATGATATTGGGGATAACCAGAGCTCTCCGTATACCATTGTATTTGTTGTTTGAAAGTAGGAGATAGATCACGAGTCCTAAAAGAGAGGCATAAATGGACTTCCATCGATAATATTCTATTTGAAATAGAGGGAGAAATTTTATTTAAGAAGGAGACTTCTCAAACCCTTTCCCTTCAAGATTCTTACTTTTGCCTACAGCTCATGCAGCTCTTTCTAGTGTCCAGGAAAAGCAAGGGAGATAGTTTCTGGATTTATGTTAGTAGAGGAAGCCAAGATAGATATCTCATACTTCTTCTGATTGCCTAGACCTGGGGTATTTTGTCGTCTTCCACTTGTATCAAATGCTTTATTTGGTTTGTCTAGAATGATATGAAGGGTAAGAAAAAATTAAAAATTATAGGGTTGAACCCAAAGGGTAACATATCCAGTGGTTATTGAGGAAGAGAATGAGGTCCTACTTATGAGGACAGGGACAACAACCATCAAGGCCATGTTGGAGGGGTAAAGCAGAGTGGTCAAAACACTATTGTTTTGTCTCTGTGAGGAGTGAAAACTCATATAATGAATATTCAGGAGAGTTGTGTTCTAGTCCTGTAAATATCACTTTGGCTCTAGATCTCAGTTTTCTCATATTTAGTACTGGAAGATCTTTAATTTCCTTTTAGCTTTAAGAATTTTTTAATCTTATACATAAGATATATTTTGTATAAGCCTCAGGGTAACCACAAAGGAAAAGTCTACAGCAGGTAGACAAAATGATTATGATAAGGGAGTCAAAGCATACTGCCACAAAAGTTATCAAATCACGAAAGAAGGCAGCAAGAGCAGAACAAGGAACAAATGATCTACAAAACAGTCAGAAACAATGGACAAAATGGCGGTAGTAAGTCCTGACCTATTGATAATTACTTTAAATGTAAGTGGATTAAATTCTCCAACCAAAAGTTGTAGAATGGCTAAAGGGATAGAAAAACAAGGTTCAAAAATATGCTGCTTTACAAGAGACTCATTTTAGCTTTAAGTATACACACTGAGAGTGAAGGGATGGAAAAAGATATTTCTAGCAAATAGTAACCAGGATAAAGCAGGGATAGCTATACTTACCTCAGACAAAATAGACCTTAAGCTAAAATTGGTCCAAAGAGACAAAGAAGGTCATTATATAATGGTAAGAGAATCAATTCATCAAGAAGCTATAACAATTGTAAATTTTTATGTACCCAATATCAGAGTACCTAAGTATATAAAGCAAACACTTATAGAGCTAAAAGGAGGAGTAAACAGCAATACAATAATAGTTGTGGACTTTAATACTCCACTCTCAAAAATGGATAGATCATCTAGACAGAGAATCAATAAGGAAATAGCAGATTTAAACAACATTATAGAGTTCCTGGATTTAACAGACATATATATGACATTCTGTCCAATAGCAGCAGAATATACATTTTTCTAATAGATAAAATGTTAGGCCACAAAGCAAGTTTCAACTAATTCAAGAAGATAGAAATTATATTAAGTATATTTTCTGACCACAATAGTATCAGAAATCAATAATGAGAGGAAAGCTGGAAAATTTACAAATACATGGAAACTGAAAAACCAAAGATTCAAATGAGAAATAAAAGGGGAAATTAAAAATACCTTGAGACAAAATGGAAAATTAAAATGGAGACATAACATACCAAATCTATGGGATGCAGCAACAGAAATTCTAAGGGAATTTTATAGCAATAAATACATACATCAAGAAAATAGAAAGATCTCAAATAACCTAATTTTGTACCCCAAGGAACCAGAAAAAGAACAAGCTCAGCCCAAAGTTAGCAGAAGGAAGGAAGTAACAGTTTATAGCAGAAATACTAGGTATACAAAATAGATAATAGGAAAATGATAGAAAAGATCAACAAGACTAGGAATGGTTTTTTGAAAGATAAATATAAGGGAGAAATCTTTAGTTAGGCTAACCAAGAAAAAAAGAGAGAAGACCCAAATCAATAAAATTATAAATGAAATAGGAGGCATTACAACTAATACTACAGGAATACAAAGGAATAATACAAAACTATTATGAACAATTATATACACAAAAGTTATACAATCTATAAGAAATGTATAAGTGCCTAGAAATATACAGTTTACCAAGACTGAATCATGAAGATGGAGAAAATCTGAGCAGACCAAAGCAAGAAGATTGATTCTGTAATTAAAACCTCTCAACAGAGATACCATAATCAGATGGTGTCACTGGTAAATTATACCAAACATTTAAAAAGCAGTTAATGCCAATCCTCCTCAAATTATTAACAAAAGTTGAGAAGAGGTAACATTTGCAAATTCATTTTATGAGGCCAGCTCTACCCTGATACCAAAGCTAGATAAAGATACCACAAGAGCCCTAACCAGTTTGGCTCAGTAGATAGAGCTTTGGCCTGCAGACTAAAGGGTTCTGGGTTTGATTCTGGTCAAGGGCATGTATCTCAGATGCAGGCTCCTCCCTGGCCTGGGCCCTGGTCAGGGTGCATGCATGCAGGAGGCAACCAATTATGTGTTTCTCTCTCATCGATGTTTCTCTCTGTATTTCCCTCTCCCACTCTCTCTAAAAAACCAATGGAAAAATATCCTCGGGTAAGGATGTAAAAAAAAAAAAAAATACAGAAAAAAAGACACCACAAGAAAAGAAAACTACAGGCCAATAATATCCCTATGAAAATAGATGTAAAAATTCTCAACAAAATACTAGCACACCAAATTCAACAACACATTAAAAGAATTATACACCATGATAAAGTGAGACTCATCAATGAAATTCAAGGATGGTTCAACAGGCAAATCAAGTAATGCCATATACCAAATTAATAGAATGAAAGATAAAAATCATATTTCAATCAATGCAGGAAAAGCATTTGATAACATTTGACATCATTCAGGATAATAACTCTGAACAAATTTGGTATAGAAGGAAGATGCCTCAGCATAATAAAGGACTATATGACAAAACCATAACTAACACCATACTCAGTGGTGAAAGGTTGAAAGCTTTTCTTTTTTTTTTTTCAAGAACACACATAAAACATTTAAAAATGAAGCCAGTGAAATAAGCAAATATCAAGCAAGTTTTTTTTTTTACAAAATTAGAGAGTAAAACTAAATTGTCTGAATCCTTGAAACTTCTAAGTGACCAATGCAAATTTTGGAAGTAGACTTTAGTAGATCATAGGTTATCTCTGAGACTCTCTTTTTTAAAATTTAAATTCTTTATTGTTTAAAGTATTACATAAGTCTCCTTTTCCCCCCATTGACCTCTCCCTGGCCACCCCCACCCCCCAGCACATGCCCTCATCCTCCCCCCCCAATCTGTGTCCATTGGTTATGCTCATATGCATGCATACAAGTCCTTTGGTTGATCTCTTACCTCCTTACCCCCTTCCTTCCCTCATAGGTTGGACAATCTGTTTGATGCTTCTATGACTCTGGTTCTATTTTTGTTCATCAGTTTATATTGTTCATTATATTTCACAAGTGAGTGAGATCATGTGATATTTATCTTTCTCTGAATGGCTTATTTCGCTTAGCATAATGCTCTCCAGTTCCATCCATGCTGTTGCAAATGGTAAGAATTCCTTCTTTTTTTTTTACAGCAGCATAGTATTCCATTATGTAGATGTACCACAGTTCTAACATCAGGAACAATGCTATTTAACCATATGATCTAGCAATTACACTGTTACAGATATATCTGAAGTAAATGAAATCACTATCTCAAAGAGATATGTCCATCTGCATATTTATTGCATCATTATCTATAATAGCTAAGGCATGGAAACTATCATCTATTATCTATCTATCTATCTATCTATCTATCTATCATCTACCTACTTACCCACCTATCATCATTTAGCCACAAAAAGAAAGATATCCTGCCATTTGTGACAACATGGATGGACCCGGAGGCCATTATACTAAGTGAAATAAGTCAGAGAAAGAACAAATTCGGTTTGATCTTACTTACATGTAAAATCCAAAAAACAAAACTCATAGAAACAGAGTATATTGGTGGTTGCCAGGGGTGGTGGTGGGGTAGTGGGGGGAAGTGGGTGAAAATGGTCATAATGTACAAGCTTCCAGTTATAAGATGAATGTACAGCATAGTGACTATAGTTAACAATGGTGTTAGGGTTAGGGTTAGGGTTAGGGTTAGGGTTGGGGTTGGGGTTGGGGTTGCGGTTGGGATTGGGGTTAGGGGTTATATGTTTGAAAGTTGCTAAGAGAGTAGATCTTAAAAGTTCTTAACACAAACATATAAATTGTAACAATGTGATGTGATGGATGTGTTTACTAACTTCATTGTAGTAATCATTTCACAATATGTACATATATCACATCATTGTGTTGTATATCTTAAATGTATGCAATGTTATATGCCAATTATATCTGCATACAGCTGGGGGAAAATTTGTTATTCATAAGGTCTTAATTATATCAATTTTAGGGAATTACTTGGTGATCTGAAAATAAATGTGTGGTTGTCGATTCACTTATGTGTTTTTTTACTCAGTGAATGTTGAGAATCCACTCTTTGCTAGGCACTATGCTCATTGCTGGGGACATAAAGTGAATAGGAGAGACAGATTTTTCTTCTTTTTAAATTTCTTTTTCTTTTATAAATTGAATTTATTGGCGTGACACTGGTTAATAAAATTATCTAGGTTTCAGGGACACAATTCTACAATGCATAATTTATATATTTTATTGTATATTCACCACCCTTAAATCAAGTCTCCTTCCATCACCAGTTATCCCCCTATACCTTTTCCTACCTTCCCCCTCTCCCTCTGGTAATCACCATACTGTTGTCTGTCTATGAGGTGTGTTTTTTTCCCCTTAATCCTTTCACCTTTTTCACTCAACCCCTTCCTCCCCCCTCTCTGACAGCTGTCAGTCTGTTCTCAGAAGAGATAGATTTTTCAGTCTTGACACCTGCTATCCTGCAGGGAAGTCTGTTCGCTCAGTGGATGCTAACCAGCCCTGTTAGAATATAGGGTGGAGGGGTTTCCAGGGAATTAGTAGGAGAAATTCAAGAGGTTGAAAACTTCTTAGCAAGCATTTTCCTCTCTTTTTAAGTCTTTGCTAACATATCACTTCTCACAGAGCCCACACTGGCCACTAGCTTTAAAATGACCACCTTCCCTCTTTGAAGCTCCCGCTCCTCTTACTGCTCTGCTTCTCCTCCTCCTCTCCCCACGGCCTGTGACTGTGTATCACCCTCCTTCATACAATGTTCGACTTTACCGGGGTCATTGGAGATGGTCGCCTCCCTCCTGCTGGAATTCATGCTCCATACAGGCAGAAATTGTCACCTTCCTTGTTCAACATGTGTCCCAAGTGTATGGAACAGCAGTAGGCACTTAAACTAAAAAAATATTTGTTGAATGAATTAATAAGTGACTGTGTGATGGAGGAGTGTTATGATGATGTTGGAGAAAACTCGGTGTTATTATTCTGTAAGTCATTAGTCTTGAGAAATGGATGGCACGCATTTACCAATGCTGTGAGTCTTTTGTTCTGAGGGGTGTTGATGTATAGTGGCAAAACGATAAGTATTTGCATTGGTATGGTGTGGCAGACCACAGGGTAACCTGGCATCTAGCTTTGCTCAGAGAAGGCCCTCAGATGTCTATTTAGTTAGATTGAACTGAGCTGTCAGAAATTCCTTCTCACCCTAACCAGTTTGGCTCAGTGGATAGAGCGTTGGCCTGCGGACTGAAGGGTTCCAGGTTCGATTCCGGTCAAGGGCATGTACCTTGGTTGCGGGCACATCCCCAGAAGGGGATGTGCGGGAGGCAGCTGATTGATGTTTCTCTCTCATCAATGTCTCTAACTCTATCCCCCTCTCCCTTCATCTCTGTAAAAAAAATCAATAAAATATATTTAAAAAATTTCCTTCTCTTTGCTGCTGTGTAAAACAACCAACCAGCCACAACAACACAACATCCAACCCACACCCCTAGGTTAGCCCTGATGGGTTCTCTCGGTGGGGATTGCTGCGACGTGCCGTGTGTTACCTCTGGGTTAGCCACGCTGGGTGGTCTGGGCTCCTGCATTCTGCTATGATTCCAGGCCCCAGGCTCCGTTTCCCTTGGTCAGAAACTGCTCTTCATATCTTCCCAAAGTACACTTTCCAGTTGTTGAGACAAAGTGTTTCTCCTTTTGCTTTGGGTTGGTGTGACACTTTTATGCTTGTCACCAGACACCAGGCAACAGCAGGTACTGTGAACTAGCCTCTCTGTTGAGATCCCCTAGTCCAGTGGTCGGCAAACTCATTAGTCAACAGAGCCAAATATCAACAGTACAACGATTGAAATTTCTTTTGAGAGCCAAATTTTTTAAACTTAAACTTCTTCTAACGCCACTTCTTCAAAATAGACTCGCCCAGGCCGTGGTATTTTGTGGAAGAGCCACACTCAAGGGGCCAAAGAGCCGCATGTGGCTCGCGAGCCGCAGTTTGCCGACCACGGCCCTAGTCCATCCCCGGCTCCACTCAGAAGCATCATATCCTAACTCCGGGAACTGACCCACTTGGGTGTGAACTGCAGAAAATGTGACACTCACCACTGCTTCTAAAGGTTCTTACCTCTGCCCGCTGGAAAAGGTTTGCGTACTAAAGAACTTTTGGGGGAAGGGTGGGCAGGAGGTGGAAAGAGGGGCAAGACAGCAGGAGTGCGGCCAAGAGTGATTCTAAAGGACTGAATGCAGCGGCTTCCTCCCCGAGCTCCCCTTGTTTAGAAAATGAAGGCACGTGAACGCAGAGCATTTGGCGCTTTGCACCAGTATTATGGGGTAAAATTATAGTTAGGAATATTGTGTAAAAACCGTAATAGTTTGCAGTTATAGCTATGGTGAGAACAGCAGGCAAGACTATAAGCTTTAATTTATGTTGTGCTTTGGACATTTTTCAGAAACTATTTACCCATTACCTCTTAGGTCAGTGGCCTAATAATGCAACAAAGCACTTTTTGAAATTGCAGATAATTTTCAGTGCTCAGATCTCTGTGTAGTATTGATGGGGAGGGTGGTTGATTAGGACCTTGGGAATTGTGCTTGATGGGAACAATCTGGAAGGAGTGAAAAATTATTAAACACACACAGCAGGAGATGGAGGATTTACCATTGTCGTGCGGTGCTATTAATTCTCATTGCTCGGTACAGCGGCTTGATTGCATACTGTGAATACTGTTTATTGGAGAATGGGTACAATTTTGCTGCAGTTGTTGTAATGTAATACTAAATGCTAATTAGGCTTCTAACAATAATTAGAACCTCTTGCCAGACTTAGAAATAGAAACACTCAATTGAATTTACAGAAACAAAGACCTTTACGATATGCCAGTAGCAACATCAACTTCAGGAAGTTTTTTACGTTTTTAGTTACAGAATTGCATATATATATATATATATATATATATATATATACACACACACACACACACACACACACACACACACATACACATATATATGATGGTATGCATAATGAGTTCATTTATGTTCTCAATAGGATTATTTTCAAAATAAAACAAAGCAAGCCTCCTTCTCCCCATCAGATGCAGAAAGCCTACAAACACAGGTATAAACGGAAATGCACCTTTGTTGCCATGATCTTGGGCATGTGGGGAAGGCATGGCTGGGCTGGGAGCTTGGCTGATGCAGATTTTGAAGCCATTCTGAATACTTAAGGTTTTCCTGGAACTCCATGTTGTCTCCCTTTCTGTACACACACACACACACACACACACACACACACACACGCATGTACTTGCACTCGCACATGCGCAACTCAAATACCACCTGATCACCACAGTTGCTTCATTGAATCGACTCCCTAACTTGCCTTTCTGAGGCTCCATCAACCATCAGAAGCAAACCAAGTCCAGAGCATCCTGAGAGGATAAGCTTGCTGCTGCTCTGCCTTTTCCAGCCTTGCAGGATGGCAGGATTCTCAGCAAGGTAAGGAGTGTGTCAAATATATTCATCAGTACAAAATAATTAACTGACGATTTCCCTGGCATTCCCTGGGGCCTGTGGTTTCACCCCATCACCACTAGGCGGGATTGCTGGGAGGCCTTCCCGGAATGCGGCCATGGGCGTCTCAAGGTCAGGAGGGCCCGGCCATGCTTCTTGGCACTGGGCCCCGTTGCGGCACATGCTCCGGGTTGGTTTAGCAGCAGTTGAGCAAGGCCTTGGTTGTTGGGGTCTCAATGCTGTATTTCATCTCCCCATTTTGTTTTGTTTTCTTTTTAAACCTGGAGGTACAAAGACTTAAGCAAGCCTCATTGACCCTCACTTCCCCACACACCACATGAAACAATAAGACCTCCCCTCCTTTCAATTTTAAGGGAGCCCAAGTTGACTAGCTGGTCTTCAGTGCTAATAATGAGCTGCTTGACAGTGATGTATCATGTTACCCCTGTGTCTGGAGCCATCAAGGTAATAGAAAAGGAATCCCACAGCCCTCTTCTGAATCAGTATTAAAACAGCCTACACTCTGCGGCTGCGTGGGTGCCAAATTTCTTGGGGAAGGTCGCACTGGTTCCTGGGAAACAGGCTTTGTGATGGAAACACTGGCAGCACAGCGTCCCTGGCCTCCAGCTTGGCCGCTCTGAGCAGAGAAGCAATTTCCTGGTTCTCTCTGGCTTCCGGTTAGAGTGGCCATTTGTATAAGCTGTTAAGAAAAGATGTTCATAGAGACTTCCATTTTTGTGTCTTATTAATACTTCATTGAATTGATCAAACTCAACCTTTTCCTCCAACCAAGTGTTCACCTATTCTTCCAGGGAAAAATTCTGTCTTTCTTTTTTTTTTAGGACTTAAATTTCTTTCCATTTTGGTTTTGACCTTCCCATCTTGTCTTCTCCTTGCCAAAGTGCTCTCCCTGCTGGTGGGGCATTTGTGGGGCAAGGAGCATGCCCCAAATCAGAGCTTCTCCCCCAGGTCACCCGAGCAGGCTCTCCCCTCAGAAATACTTGGTTTGTGATTTCTGTCTGCTTCTCATCGGGCTGAGAGAGGCCTCTCCTTACTTGCCTCGCTTTGAATCCCCCCTTGTCCTGTATAAGTTTGGGGATTTGATCAGATTCTCTTCTCTCCCTGATTCTTAAAAAGCTTTGGTGAGGTCCACTTGTTTAAGTGGGAGAAGATCAATTACTTGTAGTGATCTCTTAATTTCACACTAAATCTTAATATCCAGGGCAGAAGAAGTCATCAATAAATAGTCAATGACCAAAACTCCTTGACCCCGGTGGCCGATTTCCTCCGTGCCCACCAGTGCTGGGAGCGGGGCTCCGGACGGGTTAACTCCGGCGCCGTGACGCAGGCAGGCCCGCACATTTGCCTGCCTTGCAGTTTATATGAAGTATGCCAATGAAATTCCTAAGGAGGTACTGGGGGAGCGTTTTAGCTCGCGTCTTAGCAAATCTACTTGATTGCCGGAGGTGCTCACGTTGTGGTTTTTCCCTGTCTGCGGAGACAGTTTTTCTCGAGCTGGTCTGCCGAGAGTCTGTGAAAGATGAGGCCTCAGTGAGTCAAATGCTTTCTTTCTATTTTCTGCTTTCATTTTTCTTGTTCACAAGTCAGTGGCACCTGCAAATGGAAGACTTGCTGAGGTAGCACCTGGATGATTAGCAGCTCCTGCTTGGTCCCTCTCCCACTCTGACCGTTGAATTACCTCCAGTCATGCCTGGGCTGCGTGGCCCGCGCCCAGCCGCAGGCAGGGGTCAACTCAATATGGCTGACATGTTCTGTGTTTTCCCACCGCATGTCACATGTAACCAGCGTGGCGACTTTGACAAAGTACCGCGGGGTGACCTGGTAGTCTTGGGTCAGAGTGAGAGAAATTGGTGTTGTACTAAGATGTATGTTAATACATATATTATTTATATGGGCATTAGCGAATGCTATTGTTGCCTCAGCACAACCCCAGGCCCAGGGATTGGCCTTGGGGTTTTTGCAAGCTTACTTTATCATGTTTCTCCCCACCCCCTTCTTTCTCATGAATAATTAAAAACTTAAATTACTTGCCATGTACAAAATTCATATGCTGGGGAAAATAGCTACATGAAAATTAATTTTCTGTTCTGTGAGAGTGACGGGAAATCAATTAATCTTGATGTATTATTTTATGCAGAACAGGGTGCAAGAACCTGCAGAGAGAATGGCTACAGCTGTTCTTGTTGGTCGGGCCATATATTATCGTTGGCGGGTTTGACAGCTTCTGAAGGAAATGGCTGAGGGGTATCAGGCAGGTGAATCAACTGTAAAAATTTATTGGAGGATACAAACTGTTTCCAGGGGACTGATATAAAACTCACACTTGAGAACTGAAGTATTGAATGTTTTTGTGACTGAAGCAGCTTGTTGTCAATATTTATAGCTTTTCTCTTTGTTACATGTCCTATTTGTTTGATTAACTAGTCAGATGTTAGTGTCTGTCTGTAATTTATCTGTTGTGCCTTCTGTAGCATTTTTGATACATAAAGATTTACCACTAGATAAATAAGGCAGCTCACACAATGCAATATGCTAAATAAAATGACAGAGCTGTTTACAGCATGTTACAAGTTTTATAACTCATGAGGTAGATCAGTAACTTTTGTTTACTGGTGCCACTGTTAGTTGAAACATGTCTCAATGTATTAACTACCATGGGGGTAAACAAGGCTCTCTTAAATAAGCAGAGATTATAATCAACACATACCTCATGGTAAATCATTTAAGAGGCTCTATAAAAACGTTTATGTACAGCCATACATAATGCATACATTTCCGAAATAGAAGAAAATGAATGCGTGCTTTTAGAATAGGCTGTAGTTACATTCCTTTGCCATGCCGTTGACATCAATTTCCCCTGTGGATGATGGCAGTGCGATGTTCAGACAAATGCTGACGCAGACGAACCCAAGGGGAGCTGCGGCTGAGGGGTGGTGGCTGGGCAGGTGACTTCAGGAATGGCTGCTGGGAAAGCACATGTGTGTCAGTGGCATCGCCCGTCATGCTGGGTGGCTGGTAGGGGTTGGCCATCAGGGCTCCTCATCCTCTCCTAGTCCTAGGATCTGTGGTTGAGGCTGAGTTCCCATGACCTTTAGGGAGCCCTACATGATGTGCGGATTTAGGGAGACCCCAGGAGAGTGGGCGGAGAGCGCTTCCCTCTGAGCCCATCTGTAATGTCCTGCCTGGTGCCTGTTAGCGGGCAGGGTGGGGCACAAGAAGCAGTGGGACTATTGGCCTCCTAAGAACTTGGCATGAGCACTCAGCTGCCCTTTCCCTGTGAAGAAGGAGGTGGAAGATTTATCTTGGTTGTGTACTCTCCAGATGTCAGGCTGCCAATCCGAACTTCTGTTGGTCAGAGACAGACTGCGCTCAGTAAAGAGCATTTGACACAGATGAAGTGATCTGTTACTCAATTTTTCATAATTCATAAATGACTCTTATTAATAGCACTTAATATGAAAGCTTCTATGATATTTTGCCTCCTTTCTCAATAGAATAATAGAATGCACGTTTGGATTTTGAGAGGCATAGTGAGAGTACCTTGCTTTGGTCTAGTGCAGTGGTCGGCAAACTGCGGCTTGCAAGCCACATGCAGCTCTTTGACCCCTTGAGTGTGGCTCTTCCACAAAATACCAAGTGCGGGCGCGCACGTACAGTGCAATTGAAACTTCGTGGCCCATGTGCAGAAGTCGGTTTTTGGCTCTCAAAAGAAATTTCAGTCGTTGTACTGTTGATATTTGGCTCTGTTGACTAATGAGTTTGCCGACCACTGGTCTAGTGCAGTGATTTCCAACCTTCCTCATCTTGTGGCACACACAAACTAATCACTAAAATTCTGCAGCACACCAAAAAGTGTTATATTTTTTGCTGATCTGACAAAAAAAAAGGTATAATTTTGATTGATTCACACCAAGCGGCTGTTGTTGTATTGGCTGTTGTCATTTTTTTATTTGAGAATCTAAGGGAAAAGAGGCCCTTGCAGCACACTGGTTGAAAATCGCTCGGTTAGGACTTATAACCCACATGTATATTAACATATATTAATGTATGTTTATTAATTTATGAGAGGTACTTCTCTTGTTTGACTAATTTGAGAGAGGAGTTTGGGGATTGCTCAGTAACAAATGACCGCAAACTTAGTGGCTTGAAACAATACCCATATATTATCTGTAAATTGGGAAATCCGGGCTTGTTGGCCCAGAGTCTGGGCACAGGGCCTATACAAGGCTGAAATCAAGGTGGTAGGTGCTGGGCATTTACATCTAGAGGCTCCTGGAAGAATCCACTTCTAAGCTCATTCAGAGTTTTGTCAGAATTCAGATTCTCACCTTTGTCGGGCTCCGTTTTGTTGCTGGCAGTTTACTGGGGTTCACCCGAGCTTCTAGAAGATGCACCCAGATTCTTTCCTCAGACTCCCCTCCATCTTCAAGCCATAGAATCTCTGTCTCATGTTGATGCCTCCTGACACTTCAAGTCTCTCTGACTTCCTCTTTGGCTACTGGTCAGAGAAAAATCTCTGCTTTTGAAAAATGCTCACATAATTAGATTAGGCTTACCCAGAGAATTTTCTGTATCTTAAAGCCCATTGACTAATAACCTTAACTATATCTGCAAAATCCTTTTTGCCTTGTAACATAACATAATCCTGGAAATGGCACCACTTGGAGGCAGGCGTTTACCAAGTAGGCAATGGGTGATGGGCATTTCAGGCAAAAGGGAAGAGCATAAGGATGGAAAGTTTATTGTCTACATGGAGACTAGGGAGCAGCCCCTGGGTCATGCACAAGGGAGCTAGGGAGTTGGGAGGCGGCTGCTAAGAGAAGTTGGGAGGATGGGTTGGGGGAAAACTTGAAATGAATGCAGTTGCATTTTGAAAAAACAAACAAACAAACAAAAAAACAACAACAACAACAACAAAACACCCCCAAAACAACAAGAAACAAAAACCTGTATTGTCAAGGCTTTGTCTGATTCAACCTGACTTTCCTCCCAGTTAATTCTAATTGCTGAGGTTTGACTCCAGGTTCAGTTTCTCTGAGATCTGCTTTGATTTCTCTCAGAAGTGGAGCCAGTGTTTATTCTCCTAATGGCTCTGTGTACACACTCTGCCCGTGGAGTTGCCTGGGATGAGCCGTGGGCCCTCTGAGAACTGCTTGCTGTTTGGTCTGGTAACTCCTAAGCCGGCCCTCCTTACCCTCAGTCCGTAGTTGTGGAAATACGCAGTATTTGAAGTTTGGAGGAGATCAATTTTTCATCCTTTCCTTAGTGGGATAAAGAATATTTCAAACATCACTGGAGACCAAAGAGCTCTGAGAAGTTTTGAAATAGCTTGGGAAATACGCCACATTCTTCACACTTCATTTCCCCCATCTCTTCATTGTTTCACTTAATTAAAATAATGTAATGCAAGAAGGAAAGATGAGACAAATATTTAGAGACAGGAAAGGATATGGATTCATTTTAAACTGACTGTAAGCAAGCAAGGCATTCATAGTTGGAAATCATTCTGAGCCTTTAGCAAGGTACACCTGAAATGTCCTTCCTGCCTGTGAGGCAATAAAGAAAAACTGTGAGCTTGAACACAGTTGTTAATGAAAACCTTGGCCAGTGTGCCCCCCCCACCTCTTCCCCCTCCCAAACCAAAGAAAAAATTGTAACATTTTTGAGTCCAAGTTTCACAGATGTTAAGCATTTTGTGATATTACTTAGGGGGGTTCCTGAGCTACATTAAAGTTGAACCACTAGGGTGTTGAAACAGTTGGGCCCATAATAAAATATACATGAAAAGGAATTGTGAGGCACTGGCTGCTATGTGCTGGTGACAATTAAGTTACTGCTTTAAAAAATACATATCCTGGACACTTCTGTGGGAGCTTTGGAGGGAGTTTCGAGGAGACATAGAGTCAAGGCAGTTGGTAATTTCTCTGGTTGCCTCTGGCAGGTGGACATAATTTAACAATACCCGTCAGATATGACAAATTGTTTGTGAGTTACATTAGGGCCTTAATAAGATCACATCTGTTCATATATCCTCCTTAACCACAGAGCCTGATTTAGAGAGTTTTCATACTGGTACAGTATTGTTGTTTAAATATTTAGAGGGGTCTAGACATGTATCATAAAAGAATAGACTCTTGTGTATTAAAAAAAACAGCCTTTTTATTCTCCGTGTTTTTGCTTTCAGGGGCCTTGCATCATTCTCTTTACTTGAGTGAACCACATGTTGCTTCTGAGAGCCAGGAAATGTATTTCACTCCGAGCTGGAGGTAGCATTTCAGAGCTGGAGGAGGCCATAGAGAGCAACGCATCCACTCCCTGCCTTTGTGGGCTGGGGATCTGCGACCGAGACAGAGTCAGGGACTTGTTTAGGGTTTCTCACCCCATTAGTGGCAGAGCCAGAATTAGGACGGAATCTGCCAATTTGTAGTTCGGCAATCTTTCTGTTGTGCTGGGACTTCACGGAGGGCTGGGAAAGGAGGCCATCGATGCAGTTGGACTAGCTCCCGAGCCAATGTCACTAGTGGCTGCAGTCCTTTCCCGAGGACATTCCCAGTCACTGGGAGGCCAGGCTCTTGGTTTCGTGTGCAAGTTCAGAGCCCTGCCCAACGACGTCCTTTGTCAGTGTCTTCTGTCACTTCCCTGCCTACATGCACAGGGAGGTTTCTCTCCTGTCTCTGCCACATGGTACTTGTCCCCCACTCTGCTCACACCGTTCCCTTCTCCTAGAATGTGTCTTCTGGCTCTTTCTAGTTCTTTTCACATCCAACATAAACAATCTCCAGTTCATCGTGCAGTACTCCCAGCTTGCAGCAATGTGTTAGGTTGAATCATTTGAAAATGATGATTTGTAGGTCAGAAAAGTCAAATGTTGGCAATTTCATAATATTCAACCTAAATGTAGTCTTTAAAAAAACTCTGTGCCACTTGTTGACATATTTTATTCAGTCTATTTATCTGTCTTTCTCCTCCCCCCACCTTCCTCTTCCTTTCTCTCTCTTCATATATATCTATATATAGAGAGAAGGGGACAGAGAGGGGAGAGAGAAACTCATTTTGGAATAACTTAGGGTTACAGAACCCTAAATTGAGGTACCACCTTGCATTGAGGTGTCAGGTCTCCTCCAGCGTTATTATTCGGCCTGTCTGTGTTTGTCATGGCCTTGCCAGTTTTGAGGAGTACTGATCAGGTACTTTGTAGAATGTCTCCCAACTTGGCTTTGTTTGCTTTGTTTTCTCAGGATTATATTGGGGCTGTGGGTTTTTTGGAAAATTACCGCACAAGAGGTATTATCACATTACCTTAAGGGTTCTTGATATCAACATGGTTTCTCACTGGTTCTGCTAACTTCCATCACTTGTTTAAGGAACTTGGGACTTTAAGGTAGCTAGGTTTCTCCACTGGGGAGTTACTGTATTCGATGTGTGTTCCCTCTGCCGTCTCCCCACCAGCTAGATTGACAGTTCTTCCCTTGGGAGCAGGGGCAGGTTTATTCAATGCGCTCAGTGTCTGTCATTGGACCTACTGCCCTGCCATGTCTTGCACAGACAGAGGAAGCTCTCCACATTAAAGAAGTGACTTCATTTCAGACTGTTGGAGGTGTTTGACTGAAATAAACGGGAACACAAAATCCCACCCACTGAATTCTCCCTGCAGTTAATTTGGAGGTCTTTGTTCACTGCACTTAGGGGATAAATTGTAGAATTACTTAAATTTTTGTCCCAATTGCTATGAAGAGGGATTATCTGCTATTTTTTACTAAGTTCAGAGTGTTGAGTGCAGGACTCTGGATAATTCTGGAAAATTCAGGACTATGGCGATTGTTTATGTTGGATGTGCAAATTGGGGGAGGCCCAGGCATGCACTTTTGTAGCTTCTGTTGACCTGCAGCCAGAGTGTCCCTATTTGCAGAGACTGTTAACCTTTTGCACTCAGATGTCGAGTGTGACTTGACACGGTTAGCATCGGTAGCAGCTCTTTTTATACTCTTTGAATGTATCAATAATTTGAAATATAAAAAAATCCAAATAAATAAGTTTGTATGAAAAGAAACTCCAGTTTTTTATTCTACTGCCGCGCTTTGTAAAATCTTGGGTATTTAAAAAATTAAATCCCGAGTAGAATAAAGGAATCGAGAAAAAAAGCAAGCGAGTGCAAAGGGTTAACATATATTTATGGGAGGTTTTGAGGATTCTAGAGCTAAGGTACTGCTCAATGGATTCCAAACAGGCCAAACGAATTGTTGCCACTGAAAATTCATTTTATTTCATTGTCATAACAATCATTTTTTAAAATATTTATCTGTGCAGGTGTTTGGTGGGGCCTGGGCACTAGCCTTTTGGGGGATTTATATTTGACCTGGCCCTTATGGAGCATAGAAGCATTCAGGACACATCCTACTGGAAAGGATGGAAGAAAAGGAGTTTTGGTACTGTGGAGTTGAAAACTAAATGCTTTGAAAGTGAGATAAGAAGGAAGAGGGAGGAGCTCTTTTACAAATCCCTTTAATGGGCACCTCACCAGTAGGACTTGTGAGCTTGGTTCTTTCTACCATGACTGAAAAGTTGGTATAACATTATGATGATTTAACCTTGGTCCTAAAGGTATACACAGAAATTATGATAGCCTGATTTATTTTCCCACTTAAAATAGTTTTTTTAATCTATTTTTTTTAAAAAAATTAGTTAAAAACATAGCTTTTCAACAGCATAAATGAGTTCATGCTCATTTTTCAATCTGAGAGTCTCATGATAGCTACACTTGCTTCATGCTTTATTATGTCATTTAATTTTTCATATCTTTCTTTTATTAGCTGTAAAGTAGATTTAGAAAAAATAATTAGATTATGAGGTTAAGCCACAGTTAAGATAAAAATGACAGTTCAATAAAAAAAAAGTGTTCAATATAATTCCTATCTTCTAAAATAAGATACAGCTGCTAGGAGATTTAATTATGGTATTAGTCAAATAAATTTTGCCTGTATATTGAAAACACTCAACAAAAAACCCCAAGAAGGACACTTTGTTAACATGAAAAAACGAATATGATACAATTTCTTACGGTCCTCATGAAACAGAGTGAAGGGCAGAGAGTGACTTGCGAGGAAGAGGCCTGAATTTGATCACGGTGGCTAGGAACAGCCTCTTCAAAAAGGCAGCTCTGGAGCAGAGAGCTGAAAGGGGAGGAGACAGTTCTGAGAGGCTCGGGAGGGCTGTGTCCAGGCAGAAGGAGCAGCAGGGACAAAGACCCCAGGAGAGTTCCAGGAAGAGAAAGGAGACTGGTGGGCCTGGCCAGGAATGTGAGGAGCAGAATGCCGGTAGAGGAGAGGGAGGCCAGGGCCAGTGTGGAGATGGTGGAGCCTCGTGAGGAGTTCAGATTTGGTTCTAAGTTTGGTGGAAAACCATTGAAGTCAATGACAGGTTTTGAACAGTGAGATGATAGAATCCAATCTGTGTTTTTCAAAACCACACTGGCTGCTGGTTGGAAATTGGCAGGCAAGCATAGATACAGGGTGGGGGCGGGGAGGGGGGGCAGGGTCCAGTTAAGGTCCTCATGGTAACCTCTGAGATGGTTGTGGTGGTGTCAGCTAGGGAGTGGGCAGAACCAATGCAAGGAAGCGGACAGATCAGACTGTATTTTTAATATAAAGAGAGGAGTCAGAGGTGAGTCCTAGAATGGTGATGATGTTGGTGGCTACGGGAAGGCAAAGCTCCTTTTGCCCTTGATGACATCCTGTCTGTCATTTTGCCTGGTCTGCTGATGTACATACTGCTTTCGACTTCTCCCAGGGAAGGACAATCCTCCCAGGCTCTGGTTAGCCCAAAGGCTCTCAAGTTCTTTGATCTGACCCGCATTCCTCATGCTGCTCTCTAGGCCTCAGTTACACCCTCTGAAGAGCTGGTTATGTAGGGGTCTTTGTGGGCAGGGGAGATGGTGCTATTAATTCATGCTTCTGTTAGGAGGACTGATGGCCTATAGCCAGGATGCCATGTTGATATTTATGACTGGTCTCTATGAAGAGTTCATGCTCTCAAAAAATGTATTGTATTCTTTTTTCCAAGGAAAAGTTGAAGCCGGGCTGAGTGGCTATTTTTTTCCTTTTCATTTTGCCAGCATATAATACAAGTTGCATTACAATAAATTCAGTCAGTTCAAATGTTTTTCATCTGAAAAATTGAATACATTCTTTTTTTTTTTTTTCACTTAACTGCAAGGGGCGAACTTTTATATTTTTATGGGCTTTGTTGTTTTTACTTGTCACAGTTGCTGGTATTAGTTCACTAGTAAGTAATGACTTTTCTGTATTGAGAAAGACAGATGACTTATTAGATGTCAGAGGCCATCTGAAACATTTTCAACTCAGCATTTTTAATAACTGCTCTTTCTTTGATTTGTTTTCCTTTTTTCTGCCTGTTCTCCTGTTTCCCCTCCTCCAGCTAACATGCACTTTTTCTCCACTGCCCTCCTCTCTCTGTCCCTCAGCACTGCTTCTCTGTTATCTTCTACATGTTCTGGCTACATCATCACATCCGCCCAGTGTCTGTGGGAGCCATAGACTGTTGCTGGGTGAGTTCTCCTGCACTTGTACTAGTACCCTTGGACTTTCTGAGAGAACATCTGTGGGTATGTATGTATCCTTTAAGGATAGAAGAAATAGCGGATTGTGTCTGGGGCAAATATATGTTCCTGAACTCACAGAGAAATTTTTTAAACCTCTGGCTACGATTCACTTTGGGGTTCTTAGGATGCCATAAATATAACCTCCACTTCCTCCCTTTATCTACTGTTAACGCAGATTCAGTATGTCACTTTACTGGATTCACTTTATTGGGCTCAGAGTCTCAGAAAAGAAAACTTTTTAAATGAAACGAACATCACTGGAACAGAAGTGTCACTGTTGGCATGGTCAGCTTACATAGTAAAAATGGGCTTTTGGTGTCATATGCCCATGTCATTGTGTCTGTCACAGAGCAGGTGTTTAGTAAATATTTGTTCAGTGAGTAAATGTCTACTTAGATGAGAATCAGGAGTTGCAGTGGGTGGGGGTGGATGGGGCTTTTTGAACAGCAAATAAGATGAACTTCCTCTAATGGGGGACATGCATTCTAATAAGGAAAGAAACAAATATATAAACAAGAAAAGTATCAGATAGTGACGAGTGCTATGCTGACAGTTAAGGCAGGGTGATGTGCTGTATGTAAGGTGGGGTGTGACAGGTGGTGGTGCTCAGGAAAGGCTCTGATAAGGCTGAGATCAGAGTGACCAAGAAGGAGCCAGTCAATGGAAGATCAGGGAGAGGCGAAATTCAAGTCAAGAAAACAGAAAGTGCAAAGGCTCTAGGCAGGTACAAGCTGGAGTGTTCATGGTTCAACCATAGCAGCCACAGAAGCAATCAAGGCTTGGCTGTGCAGAGCAGGGGGCCATGGCATGCAGAGGGGTCGAGAGAGGTGCACTGGGCCAGACCAGGTGGGACCTTATGCTACAAATAATATCCAGACTCCTAACTGGATTTGCAGTGAGAAGCCTTCAAAGGGTTTTAACTGGAGTATAGCTTACATTTTTACCATATCACTGTGGCTGGTGTGTGGAGAATGGATTGGAGAGAGGCAGAAGTAAAAACTGCAGTGGTATGTGCTGGGTATTTGCTGTTTTAAAGGATTTTTTTCTTCGAAGTTTACTAGAGCTTCAGATGGGAGAGTGTAACTTCCTTTCTTTTACTGATTCTTTTGCTGAGGCAGAGATTTCTGGCTTCTTCCCATATGCGTTCTTTTCGTCCTTTTCCCTACAAAATTCCGGGTTTTTAACTGTGCGTATTGCTACCTCCTCCACCCTGGCATCTAGGAGCTAGATGTGGCCAAGTGGTTAAATGAAAGTTCCATGTGGGACTTCCTGAAAGTCTTTTTAAAAGATATAGGTGTTTTTTCTTTTTTGCTTCCTCCAATTCTGCTGCATGGAGCTGTATGTAATTGGACAGTGAGGACTAGGGCCACATGGTAGGGATGGCAGAACGTAGAATTGGACTAACCTGTGTCTCTGATGATTTCTTAGAATTCCTACACCAGCCCTGGACTGCCTACCTTTGGGCTTCCTTTATGTACTTTGTTTAGGCCATTGAGTATTTTGTTTTGGTTTAATACAGCTGAACATAATCCTAATTGATGCAGGTATTCATTTTATGAAAGACCATAATAATCAGGATATTATTGCTATTATGAGTGCTTTCTATGTGCACTTCACTGATATAAGCACTTTACTAGTATATATATATATATATATATATATATAAATATATGTATATATATATATGTGTGTGTATATATATGTATATATATATACATACACACACACACACACACACACACACACATATATATATATATATATATATATATATATATATATATACGCTTTTTAAAATATCTCACCAGAGTCCTATAGGGTAGGCATTATCTAGGACTCCGAAGCACAGAAATATTCAATAACTTGTCCAAGGTCACACAGCTAGTGTGAGGACCTAGATTTCAACTCTGATTCAACTGATTTGGTTTTCTTTTATATGTATATTTTTCCTGGTTCAACT
Organism: Eptesicus fuscus; assembly: GCF_027574615.1. NCBI lineage: Eukaryota > Metazoa > Chordata > Mammalia > Chiroptera > Vespertilionidae > Eptesicus > Eptesicus fuscus. The sequence continues at coordinate 14,730,018 of NC_072489.1, read as the reverse complement.
GACTTTTGACCATGCATCACTCTGCTAGACTGTTACATTCTTGGCAATGACTCTGAAACTACTTTCTCAATTATTTAGGGAGTGAGGCCAGAGGGATGATTCAGCAGATAGAGATGTGTCATGTATTAGTCAGAGTAGGCTAACTGCTATAATCAAGTCTCTGGGGCTTTGCACGATAGAGGTTTATTTCTCAATCACATAAAATCCAACTAGCATTTGCATTGGAGGGAAGCTCTGCTCCACACAGTGACTCAGGGACTGAGACACTTTCTACTCCATTTCCCTATACTTTCAATTCCCCTTCCCCATTCCTGGGGACCTCCTCATTCTCTACTGGATGCTTTTTACCCAACCAGAACACAGGGGAAGAGAGAGAATGTGGGGGGACTGTATGGGAGGTATTGATGGGCTAGGCTTATATGACATACTAGAGGCCCAGTGCACAAAACTCATGCACTGGGGGGGGGGGGGTCACTCAGCCCAGCCTGCACTCTCTCCAATCTGGGACCCCTCAGGAGATGTCCAACTGCCTGTTTAGGACCGAATCCTGATTGGGCCTAAACCGGCAGTCGGACACCCCTCTAACAATCCAGGACTGCTGTCTCCCAACAGCTCGCCTGCCTGCCAGCCTGATTGCCCTTAACTGCTTCTGCCTGCCAGCCTGATAACCCTCTAACCACTCCCCTGCCAGCCTAATCGACGCCTAACTGCTCCCCTGCTGGCCCAATTGCCCCAACTGCCCTCCCCTGCTGGCCCGATGGCCCCCAACTGCTCTCCCTTGCCGACCCAGTTGCCCCCAACTGCCCTCCCCTGCAGGCCTGGTCCCCCCCCAACTTCCCTCCTCTGCAGGCCTGGTCCCCCCAACTTCCCTCCTCTGCCTACCCTATAGGACTCAATACCTCCCATACAGTCCCCCCACATTCTCTCTCTTCCCCTGTGTTCTGGTTGGGTAAAAAGCATCCAGTAGAGAATGAGGAGGTCCCCAGGAATGGGGAAGGGGAATTGAAAGTATAGGGAAATGGAGTAGAAAGTGTCTCGGTCCCTGAGTCACTGTGTGGAGCAGAGCTGTGTGGTCCCCCGCAACTGCCCTCCCCTGCAGGCTTGGTCCCCCCACCTGCCCTCCCCTGCAGGCCTGGTCCCCCCACAACTGTTCTCCCCTGCCGGCCTGGTCACCCCTAACTGCCCTCCCCTGCTGGCCTGATCTCCCACAACTACCCTCCCCTGCCGGCCATCTTGCGGTGGCCATCTTTGACCACATGGAGGCAGCCATCTTGTGTGAGGGTGTGATGGTCAATTTGCATATTACCTCTTTATTATATAAGAGGATACCACTTCCCACATTCCATTATCTAGAACTCAGTCATATGGTCACACCTAACTGTAGGAAGACTGGGAAATATAGTGTAGTTGTATGTTCGGGAGGTAGAGGAAATGGATTTTGATGAGCACACTGTATTCTCTGCCACATGTGGTTTTTAGGAGTCGAGTTCTGAAGTTAGTACACCTGCATTTATATCCCAGCTTTACTGCTTATTAGCTATATGACCTTGGGCATGTTACTTAACCTCTTTTGCTTCTATTTTTTATGTGTACAATGGAGGTGGTAATAGAGCTATTTTGAGGATTAAATGAATTAATGTGGTGTGTAAAGTACTTAGAGCAGTGCCCGAGACATGGTAAGTGCTCAGTAATCATCAGCTATTTTTACTTAAAGCACAGCACTTTACTCAGACCTAAGTTTGTGGATCTCTTTTCAAAGATAATTTTCTTATTGATCCCTGATGTGAACCAGAGGTACTATCCGACCCACACTCTGTAGCTTAAGGAAAAATGGTGTGAGGGTGTCATGCCACTTGCTCCCACATGTGATATCTCCCAGCATCTCTTGAAGGGTAGGTGAGAGTTAGGAATAATCAGGAGGCAGATTTGTGTCCTATGTTAGTCACAGTAGACTAACTGCTATAACCACATTTCTAAGGCTTTATACACTAGACATTCATTTCTCAGTTACATAAAATCCAACCAACGTTTGGGATGGAGGGAAGCTCTGCTCCATGCAGTGACTCAGGGACCCTTAGTAGGAAACTAAGTTTTCGTGTCTAGTTTCCTGCCTGCTGTGAGGAACCTTTTCCATGAAATTCTTTTCAGCTGGGATCTTCTCAATCAACATTTTTTTCTGTTCTTAAAGTCTTGGTTTGGGCCTGGTCAACATTTGCTTGTTCCCTTAACCATGCTATCATTCCAGTACAGTACTAACCCCGTCTATCTCAAATGGCGATGAGTCAATTATCAGACAATGTCTACCAGATGGAAGCTTCTTGAGGGTATTGCGTCCATCTTCATCTATTCCACATGCCTCATAGGGGAAGGTGCTCCATAAGCGCTTATTAAGTTGAATTATTACTTTTATTATCTACATCCATGTAGAGATTTGTGAATGTGATCTTTACACTTAGTGCCAGATAAATTGGTATGTAATTTGTAATAAAGACAAGTGGATTCTTTTTTATTTACACTGTTTAATATTCATGTGGAGATTTTTGCCTTCTTTCAGCTCAGCGGTTGTAAAATTCTGTTTTAATTTCTGCCATTATCATAAACAGCATCCTCTGGTTATTATCTAGGTAGAGGATGCTGCATCCTAGGATTCTGCTGAATTAAGATTAAACAAATTGCCAAGATAGGGCACAGTACCATTGCTGCTCTGAGTTATTTTCTTTAGTTAGGAAGTCCAGTTGGTTATTTGAGTTGATACATTTCACCTGTGGGTTTAGAATCTCGTATATACACATTTGTCTATTTTTGGTAACTCACAGGAAAGCACTCAGTTTTCTTTCTGAGTATTTGTATATACACACATCTATAAAAATAAAATTACCTGCAAAATCACTGAAGAAAAAGGTTAGCAAATCCTGTATGTGGAGAACAGTCAGTGGTGCCGCAATATATAGTTAAACAGGAAATGGAGTTTATTATGAAGCGTGTGTAGATTGCTTGATATACTGAAATTTCTTGCAGTTCTATTATTTGTATTTTATTCTCAAATATTTTAAGAAGATAAGCTTCTAAATTCACTTTGGGGCTCCATGTCATCAAATCTCATCACTAGTCACTTAGATCCCTAATTAACTTATACTCTATAGACCCATTTTTTTTTTTTTTGCTTCTATTTCTCTCTATTCTCTCTAATGTGCTGTGAGTTACACTGGAAGGAACAATAAGATTTAAGGGAAGAATTAATTTAGAAAGTTAGGAATAGAAGAGATAAGGGAAAATGAGAAAAAGCGGCTTAGTATTTTGTCTTGTAAATGGCTTTCCTCTCGTAGGCTAAGAAGCCCATTTATCCAAGGAGAGGAGGAGTGTTAATGAAATAGATCATGAACATAGCTATTACAGTAATGAATTTTAACACTCACTTTGTTATGTGATATTTTATTTATGAGCTCCTTGATCATTCAGATAAAGACAAGAAGTTTATGGCACTAGATTATGTCTTATTTTCATAAACATATTCAGTAGTTTAATAAACATAATTTATTTTTTTTCTCTTTAAAAATCAGCAAAATTTATGAGAGATTATCTTAGGGTTAATGAAGTCTAACATTAAGGAAATATTACCCTATAATATTGGAACCTTCAGAGCTGGAGTTGTAATTGCTTAATGCTTTTTTTCTACAGGCTATTTTTATAAAGTACATGCTTTGTACCATTAATCCAGTTTTTACAAGTAACACTTAGACCAATTCATTGGGAATTATGTATCCATGTTTATATTTTTCCGTCACTGCTTTCATTAAAGGATGTAGTAAAGAGTTGAAAATTTAATATAGAAAAATGGGGAAAGGACAATTATGAGTATTTGCTCATAGGGAGGTGCAGTGCATATATTATCACTGCTGTCTGTCTTTGAAACCAATTCCTCCTGTGGCTGTCTTCACCACAGGTGAGAAGTTAGTGATTTGTGGGCCCCAGGAGCACAGAAATGCAAATTCCCATTGAAAGCCATCAATAGTTAAAATTTGGAGGCCCATTAATATAGTTCAAGTCAGAATGCACTTAAGTAATGAAAAGCCCAGACGACTGGCTAGATTTTCTCCTCCCTAAGTCAGGCCTGCCAATTAGCCAAGTAATGGCTGCCTGGCCTCCCAAGATAGGATGGAGAGTGGCCGGAAAGGGCAGCCGGGGAGGCCCACTATGGATTTTGGTCATGTGTATTTGACTGTGTCAGCTCATTCTTTTTTTGAAATTGAATTTAATGTGTTGAAAAATACCCTCTTGATGAATTAATGAACTAAAAGAGGTATTGATATTTGAATAGTGGCGGAAGCAAAGCCTCCCATCACCACCACTACCCTCTCCTGTTCCATCCCCATATTTTATAATAGAAAGCTCAGCAAGGGCAAAGATTAAAGGAATCGCTTCTGATTTTCTCACTGCTTACTACTGATAAGGAGCGACTGTAGAAAGCTGAGGGTGTTGGAAAAAGACTTCAGATTCATTAGTGGAATAGCTGATGCTTTACTGATTTTTTTTTCCAACCCTTTTGATGTGTGCTTTGGATTATTTTGATATTCTTTGGCATCAAGGCATATGTGTGTTTGGGTATGTGTTTGTGATAGAGTAAAATCGGGGACTTGGGGAAGTGTGGACTTGAGTCATACTATGGGCCATGTGGGTTGGAGGGACTCCATAATTATGTGCTATCTTGCCCCTCACCCCAGAGAACTACTATTTTATTTGATTCATTTGTGCATTTATAAAAATACCCATTGAGCATTCAGTGAGAAATTTTATTATTCTAGACCCTAGGATCCAATGGTACCCAAGGCTAGTGCTCATGTCTCCATGGAACTCACCATCTACTTAGAAATGCTCAGTTTTTAGAAATTGAAGGAGGTCCCTCAAAAAGTTAAACAAACGGATTTACTCTGTGATTTAGCAATTCCAATTTTAAGTATACACTCAAAAGAATTGAAAACAGGGACATGAACAGATATTATAGACCCATGTACATAGCAGCATTATTCACACTAGCCAAAAGGTAGAAACAACCCAAATGTCCATCAACAGATGAATGGATAAGCAAAATGTGGTATGTACTTACAATGGAATTTTATTTAGCCTTAAAAAGGAATGAATTCTGACACTAGTTACAACATAGATGAACGTGGAGCACATTATGTGAAGTGAAAAACATAGGAGGACAAATGCACGATTCTACTTATATTATAAGTGCCTGGAATAGTCAAATTCATAGAGACAGAAAGTAGAATGGCGGTTAGCACGAGCTGGTGGGAAATGATTGAGTTAATGTTTAATGGGGACAGAGTTTCTCTTTGGGATGATAAAAAGTTCAGAAAATCGGTAATGGTGACAGTTGTATAACAATGTGAATATATGTAATGCCACTGAACTGTACATTTAAAAATGGTTACAATACTGAATTTCATAGTTTGTATATTTTGTCACCATAAAAAATGGAGGACTATCCGAGAAGGTGTGTTAGGAAAATGTAGCCTAAAAAAAGATGTAAATAAATTCCCTGAGGTTTTGGCTTACCTTTTTGAAGGATATCAAGGTTTAATCTTCCAGAGAGCAGTGGGTGAGGAGGAGACAGTAACCGCACGAGGGCTTAGGCAGTGCTGTTTTTTGACACTGGGTGGGCTCAGAAATGTTTCATTTTTCCTGTGAGTGAAGATGTGCAGCGCCCAGGCACTTGGCAGGGTGTGGACACAGGAGCCTGGGTCACGTTCACCGTATAAGATGTTACGGCCTTTGGAGACGGTTCACCCAGGCTGGAATCTTGGCTCTCCCACTTCCCAGCTGCAGTGCTCGGACAAAGTACGTACTTAACTTCTCTGAGCCAGTGTTCTCAACTGTAAAATGGAGCTAATAGGAGTTATAGGGTTATTGGGTTATTGAGGATGTAAAATGATACAATGCAGATGGCAGGTTTTTAGAGGACACAGCACCTCAATAAATGTTTTATTTATTATTACTATTTTATTGATAACTATAGTCTCAACTAATATCAGATTTATCAGAACCTTCAATGAAGTTTGTTCAGCCACTTTCTACTGCTGTCTTTGCCAGGGAGGCACCATTTTTCTTCTTCTTTTTTTTTTTTTGGCAAATGTTAGATTGACCAGAAGGAAGGAAAGCTTTATTTCTTCTTATCAGGAAATAAACTGACCCCCTGAGGGAATTGAGGTTTATGTTATGTATATAAGTCTGTATGTATGCATTTATTTATGTATTTATTTACCTATTTATGTTTTTATTGGTTTTTTTGAGAGAGAGAGGGAAGGGGAAAGAGAGAGAGAGAGAGGAAGAGAGAGAGAGAGAGAGAGTGAGAGAGAGAGAGAGAGAGAGAGAGAGAGAGAGATGAGGATGTGGGAGAGAAACATCGATCTGTTGCCTCCCATACGCACCATGACTGGGGATCAAACCCACAACCTAGGTATGTGCCCTGCCCAGGAATCAAACCTGCAACCATTTGGTGTACAGGACACCATTCCAATCAACTGAGCCACCCAGCCAGGACGAGATCTGTTTTATTTTAATCAGTCAATGGGTATGCATACATTTTCCTTTTCTTTTTTCTATTTTCAGATTTCTCCAGAATGCTCAGGAGACAGGGTGTCTTCGATAATTTAACTTTCTGACTAACCAGTGCCTGCAACACACCATTCTCATTTCAAGTTTTATTTGTGAAAAGTCTTTCTAAAATCCAATAATGTCCCTTGTTTCCTTAGGAAGGATGGTTGATAATAAAATTTAATCTTTCCTCAACAATGAAAGATTTCAGAGCCATTTCAGAAAATCGGTTCATGTTGGGCACAAATATATATGTGGGTGTAGAAGATTGGACTGCCTGCGTACTGAGCCCAGGAATACCCAGAGACAGATTTTTGATAATGCACTCAAACCCAATCTTTGTAACTTTCCCTTAAAATTAGAGTATGGACAAGGAATTATGATTTATAGTTTGGGTTTTACGTGTTTTTTTTTTTTTTTTTAAAGAATCTATTACAGGAAGATCTCTCTCATTGCAAGCCTTCAAGTAGTCACACACACTGGGTGTCACCTTGAAAAGAATAACTGCTTTATTATCAGAATCAAGGATGAGAGCGAGGAAAATGTTTACTCCTTGGGTAAACAAGAGACACAGAATCTAGCTTTGTTCCAGCTTAGACATCTTTCCTATTCCCCCATGCAATGAGTTCTATCCAATTTCAAGTCAGTATAAATGTGTTTTGGAGGCAGTGGTCTGGGATGGGGTGGGGTTGCATGTGGTTAGGTGGTAGTGTGTTGTATTGGATGGTGCCCTGGAATTGGGACACTTGGTTTTAATCCTATTCCCACCTTGCTTCGCTGTATGACCTTGGAAGGGTCAGGGGCTGTCTCTGAACCTCAGCTCTCTTAGTTGAACAATGCAACTGAGGTTTTCCAAAGTACCTTCTGTTTGAACATGACTAAGAGTTCCTTGGGGGCTTCAATTGAACTGTCTTTGTTTCCTCTTTCATGATAATTAGGAGGCTTGAGGAACTGATTGTCAAGGAATCTGGGTGCCTGGAGCCCCAGTGTGGGAATGGCTGGCAGAAGGACCCACACTCATTTCATGCTTACCTTTCCCTTCGCTTATTCAGTGTTCTCTCCTGTCTCAGCCTCTCACTTTCTCTCTCTTTTTCTCCTGCCTGCCTGCTCCTTCCTGCTCCAGGCTCCTCCTCAACCCACCTAGATTATTGATTGGAAATCACCAAATAGTTTCTGTAACCATGTCATCAATGGCTGCCGAGGCTCTTGTCATTATTCCAGCCACATGGGGTAAATAACTGGGGGGAAGCGGTGTTTTCCAGCTCAGGTGCAAAGCATTCCAAACTGTGGCTTAGCTGGGGTTTCTCATTTAACCCCCCTCTGCAAGTCTTTATGAAAAAGTCTTTATGTTCCAGCGTGTGAGTGACTGCACAGAGCCCCTCGTTTAGATTCTCATAATTTTCCGTATTTCTCTAGCTTGCCTCTGCTGCCTTCCTGCCTGCCGAGTGTTAGAGAGGAAGCACACAAAGGAACTGTGCAAAGTTTGGAAGCAACTGGCAGGTGGGTTTGCATTTTTCCAGGTTAATTCACTTGATGAAAAGCTGCTGTGGGCGATGTGTCATATATCAAAGGCAGGGCATCAGTAATCTTTGCTCAAGGGCATGGCTAACAGACAGATAGACGGGAGAATGAGATGGAAAAAAGCAACTCATCCTTTTCTGCTAACACCACGAAGGAGATAAAGGAAGATTTATGAGTCATCTTGGACCACATACCAGCAGAGCAGCATGCAGTATTTTTCACATGTTCCCAAAATCGGTGGCGGAAGGCAATGTGGTTGTCACGGTGTCCATCCAGTCCTTTAGGAAACAATGGGATCCGTGAAGCCTCTGGCTGCAGAGTCAGCTCTTTGCCCTCCCTGAAAAGAGATGTGTGTGTGTGTGTGTGTGTGTGTGTGTGTGTGTGTGTGTGTGTGTGTGTATGTGCGTGCGCAAAGCATCTCTATCGTCTGTAGCACATGATCTCCTGCTCTGTGGTTTAATAATGTGACCTCTGTAAAATAAAAAAAAAAGTGAGGTCACCTGAAACAGACATGGCTGTTGGGTCCCAGGCACTTAGATGGTGACTTGATAAAGACTTTTCAGCTGTCACTCATTACTTCATTTTAGTTTGGTAATAACCAGCCACATGCGTTTACTGCTTCAGGGTATAACGAAGGGGAGGAGGAGAAGACTCTCAGTTGTTTTTTCTTTTCCATTCCTACCTCCGAGATGAGTCAGTTCCTGCCAGATACAGGTGGAGATTTGCAGCCCAGGTTAATTTGGACGGGCTGTTCTGTGTGGAGTTAACTGAGGACACTAGTCATCGGGAGGGGAGTGCTCAGAGCTTCTTTATTGGGCAGCTCAGCAGCTGACTCTGGAAGTGTCGTGTGGAACAATTGATGGAAGTGCAGAGGTTTTAATATTTCTCGCCCTGGCCTTGAAAAAGGCACCTGGATTGCAGCTGGATCACGCCTGGGCTTGTGACTACTTCACATGGCAATTTAAAAAGTATTGTAAATTCCAAAGAAATGGTTTTGAATTTTTTTCTAAGGCCTCTGCAGTATGCTTTGTCTTATTTTATTTTATTTTTTTGGAGAGGCACACAATTAACATTCTGTGCAGAAGGGCATGATCGATTGTGCACAGTGGTGGCTATATGAGCAAACCTCATTTAGACAGCTGAGTGAAATATACAGGGCAGAGGAATTTATGGGACCCAGAGAAGCTCACGTGCAGAATGAAAAGGAGCCTCCTTCCCCTCTCCTCGGCCGCCCTGCATCCCCATTCTTCACCAGCCGCCGGGGTGCCCACTCTGCGTGGTGATGCCGCTGAGCCTGACATCGCCCAGCCAAGAAGATTGAATGCCACTTAATCATGCAACCCTCCTGTGGGAAGCATGGCGTGTGTAATCAGATAGACAGGAGGAGCTCTCGGAATCCATTAGGTGAGGCTGACAAAGTGAGAAGGGAGCAAGGAATGGTGGCTCCAGGTACTACACCAGACCCTGAAAAAGGCACCCCTCTACCCCCGTTCTCAGGATGGGGCTTGTCAACGTGCTCTGGGCTTCAGCATTGACCTTCAGCAGCACAGATTATCTGGAGGGTATAGTGTGCACCTCAGAGGATATAGAACACTTTTTTGGAAATGTCACCAGCCTACTTTTGCAAAGAGAGTTTGGTGCAGGAATAGATTTTGTCATTGGTCATAGAGGTATCTGACACATAGTAGGTCCTCTATAGACAGTATCTGCACTGAGTTCACTTGTCTCTCACTAGGGTGTGGGTCTCACAAAAGGAAGCACTTTGTATGGTTTTCGGCTCTATCTCCAGTGCTGTGGGCAGTACCCAGTGCATAGTATGTGCTCAATGAGCATTTGTTGAGGAGTGAAAGAATGAACTCGCAGGATGGCGTGTGGTAGACAGGGTTTCTCATTTCCCTGTGGTCTGTGCGTAGGGATGGTGGGGAATGAGAGGGAAGCTTTTCTGCTTCCTCCTTCCAAGCTCCTCCCTGGGAGTCAGGTGCTTTCTCACTGCCTGGTTCATGGCCATCCTGCACCTGCTAGGTACTCTGATAGACTCACCTTTCCGTTGTTGTTTTTTTCCCCTTAAACCAAATTCACTTTCATTTAATGACTCTGTCTTAGTGTAGTCAAGAAGGTAGATATCATTCATTCATACCCCTGGGAAAATTGGACCAATATCTTAATGTGATTTCTCACTCACGGGGTAATTTGAAAATTTAAAAGAGTGTTGATTAGCTTCTTTTCCTTTGTCCTTTGTGTCTTTGATACTTAATGTAGGCTTTAAAATACCTGCCCCTCAAGATGGAAGGCCTTAATCTCTGGAACCTGTAAATGTTACCTTGTATGGCACTATGTTGCAGATGTGATTAAGTTCAAGTCCTTGAAATGGGGAGATTATCCTTAATTATCTGGGTAGGCATCCTTATGAGGGAGGCTGAGAGAGATTTGACCACCTCACGGAGGAGAAGGCGACGTGAAGACTGAGCAGAAGTGAAGGTGCTGACCTTAGACATTGGCGTATGTGGCCACAAGCCAAAGAGTGTCTGTGGTTGTCAGGAGTTAGACAAGGCCATGAACAGATTCTCCCCCAGAGCCTCTGGAGGCCATGTGGCCCCACTGACATCTCTATTTCGACTTAGTGATACTGATTTCAGACGTTTGGCATTCAGAACTGTGGGAGAATAAATTTCAGTTGTTTTAAGCCACCATGATCATGGTAGTTTGTTAAGGTGTTACAGAATTTACCAGGTGACCAAAAAATATACAGGGAGTACTCAGAGATCCAGGATAAACCCATTTATTTTCAGATGTTTCAGATGGTACTAGTACAGTGACTCAGGGTCAGTTCTCCAAATATCTGAGTGAGTGAATATGGAGGAAGCTTTTCCTTTATACCCTTTGGTTTCTTTGTCCCCCAAATATGGATCAGGCTTCTGGACCTTTCACGGGCTTTGTGAAAAGCCCCATGTGTTGGGATGGGGGACGTGAGACCACACCCAAAGGCCTGGCACCAGCGCTGATAACCCCCTCCGGGGTTTGTGTATGGTTCATGGTTTATGGCCTCTGCAAAAAGGGAGTATTCTTGGAAACAGGGTCTGCAAGGCAGGACAGGCATCAATGGAGTTAATTATCAGCTAGCAACGGTGTGTTTTAGAAGGCAGGTTACTGGCTCAGATTCAGATTGCTAGCCTCCCCAACAATGTCTTATATTCCCCCCAAAGGCAGCAGTAGGAATCTAATATAGCATCTAATGGCCTTGGCATCTTACCACTCCCAGAAGCTGGGTTGGCATCAGGATTGGGCAGCCCATTTCCCATTGATATACCTTATGGGTGGGACCTCTAAAGGACAGAAAAGGGGAAAATTATTGTACAAATACCCTTAGTAATCTCTCCACTGTGCAGTAACTTTATTTTATTCCCATAAGAATCTTATATATTTTGGGGATAATACCCCATTTTATGGGTAAGAAAACTATCAGTTTGTAAGTTACTTAAGGAAAGACATGTAGCTGGTAAATACTGAAGTTGAGATTTGAATGTAAATATCACAGATCCTAGTCCAGTATTTAAATCATGCTATTATTTTTATTTCAATTCCATAACATTTTCAGAGCATTGAGCTACAGTCAGACACAGATATTTCTCTAAGTTTTGTTGTTAGTCTCTGTAGTCTCTCAGTTCCAGCTTCTGTTACATTAAATTAACCCCATGCAACCTAAAAAGGACTACTGTTCTTTCAGACTCTGATACCAGATGACTCTTTGGAGGTTCTTTAGTGTAAACCCCAATTCTGTTGTAGTACAGTGAGAGAGAGAGAGAGAGAGAGAGAGAGAGAGAGAGAGAGAGAGAGATTTTGAGCAAATATCTAGGGATCATTGTGAGTTGCTTGGTGGTGGGGGGGTTGTCTTTTTTAAAAATATTACTAAACCTAACTGGTTCCCTAGACCGCCAGCTAGATTTTTTAGATATCTAGCCTTTCTCGATTCAGCCAGCACCCACAATTCATAACTGAGATGTCAGTGTTGAAAGAACACTTATTCCAAAAAGCAGTCAGATTTAGTGGAAGCTGGAACCCATCAGGGGTGGGCACAGTGTGCATGTCCTATGAAACATGTGGGATTGGAGGGAGTTCTGATGGCAGAAATTGCAGAGGTCTGCTTCAGCCTTCATGCTGTCAGACTGGGGAAACTTGACTTTGAGTACAGCTACTAGAGACACACAAAATCACCACCCTCAGATGTGGCAGTCTTTGCCACTTCCAGCATGTTATAAAATTATATAAAAGGAGCTGAGTATGATACCACTACTTGAATTGTTACTTACAAGAAAAGTCTTCCAAATCTGAGAATTATTAAGAAGTGAGAAAATCCCTTAATTGCATCAAGTTCCCCACTGCACAGAAAGAGTCTGTGGCCGAGAAAATTGGTGGTGTTCTGATGATCAGCTTTAACAGCTGGAAGATGCCCATTCAAACTACTTTTGTGGTAATAAAGCTAATAATTTTTTTCACACACTGCTGCGGTAGCCATAGTTCTATTTTGTTAAGTTGTCTCTTCTCGGTATTTGACTGAAAGTGCACATACATGCACTGGAGGGGGGGTGTCCCTCAGCCTGGCCTGCCACCTCTCACAGTCCGGGAGCCTTCAGGGGCAGGAGGCGACCTGGCAATCAGGGGAAGGCGACACCCCCATCACACATCTGCTGTTGCCACTGCCGGCAGCACAAGCCTCAGCCAACCCTGGTTACCTGAGCCTCAGGCAGCCCTGGGCGGCTGGGCAGCTGCCATTTGAGGCTTGCCTGTGCCTAGGGCCAGCCTTGGGCGGCTGGGGGGCTGAGGGTGGGTCCAGCTGCACCGTGTGCCTGCCGCCCGGTGGGCTGAAAGGACTGTGGGACTCTGGTGGGGCTGAGGGGACTGGGCGCTGCCATCTTGTGGCTATGGGCACCAGCATATTTGTGATGGTGTGATGGTCAATTTGCATTTTCCCTCTTTATTAGATAGGATGTGTGTGGGGGAAAGGGGATAAAGCCCTATTTTTAATTTTATTTTGTACTTAATTCCTTTTCTCCCTTTGTTTTTACTTTTATAGAGTAACTATCTTCCTATATTTTAAAATTTTTAATATATCAAAATGGATAAGTGACAGTGGTAATTGTTTTCAATGGCTCATGCTAGACCTAAATTTTAAATTGTTCCTGTCCTATTCTGTCTTGTATAGCTACTTGATCAAGAACTGTACTTTTAAACATTTAATTAAAATTTTTTCAATGGAAAAAGTTGCATATATGGTGATGGTGGTTATACAACAATGTGAATGCACTTAAAAGTGGTTAAGGCAGTAAATTCTTATGTGTATTTTGTCACAATTTGAAAATAAATGTATAAACACAGTTAAAAATGCAAATAGCACAAAAAACTATCATAAAGATGGAGTCTTTTCTGCATAATCCTTTTCTCCCCAGAAGCCATTAAAACTAACTTCTTATGTAGCCTTCCAGAAATGTGCTGTTTATATTCAAGCATAGGACTATATTTTGGAAGAATTGTGAAATGGGAAAAGAGGGGCCTTGTAGAGGCTGGGGGAAGGAGGAAGGGCAATGAATGTTGGATGAGAGGGATGGGTGGGTGAGGTGAGACTGGTCATGACATTTGTGCAAACTCTTCTTGCCATGCTACTTCATCAAGAAATAGGGCATGGGATTGGGAAGTTGTGGGAAGCTAGGAAGAGAAAGTGAGTTTCACGGAGTTGTCATTTGCTGTAGTCCAGAGGGAGATAGCTGTGAGTAATGGGGTGAAGTTAAGCAGAGAGGAATGTAGGCTGGGAAAATCAGGACACATTTCGTAATGGATAGAGTATGAGGAGGTGTTCTTGGGGACAAAAGAGAAGCTGTTCCACTGGAGGGCTGGAAGCAAAACTTGACATAAAGCATGAGGAAATGATAGGGAATTGTCTCTGGGGGGTGGTACAGTGACCTTAATCAGGCTCTTCCTGCCTAGCTCTGGATTTACTGATTCAATCTCAAATGATCCAAGGGAGAAGAATAATTGCTTGGAAAATGGCCTTAGGGAATAATGGTCATTGACAGCAGATATTGATTTACTTTCCCCCACAAATGAAGTCCGTCCATCCATCCATCCATCCATCCATCCATCCATCCATCCATCCATGCATTTAACAAATAGTTTTTCAACATCTTCTAAGTCCATGTAGAGTATTGAGGGTACTTTAAATAGACTGGTAAGAAAAGTCATCTCAAGAGGGCACATTTATGCTGAGACTTGTGGACCAGAATTTAAAAAACTGGGAAGAACTATTCAGACAGAGGGTACAGCATGTGCCAAGGCCACAGGTATGAAATGGCTTGACAGAGAGATCCATGTCACTGGTTAGTTAAAAAGGGTTAAAAAGAGGCATAAAGAGGTTTAAGTTGAAATCAAAGGTGTAGGCAGGGACCAGATGACTCAGTCTGTCGGTTCTGGCTGGGAATTGGAATTTTATTCTAAGAGCAATGGAATTGGGGTCTAGATTTTAGAGGGCCTTTTGTTTCTGCGTTCAGACTTTCTTTACACCTCTGCTCTTACTTTTTGGAAGTCAGTTGCAGTTTTCAAACAGAGGTGGGGGAGACTGGTGGGCACTTTTATTAAGTGTCATTAGGTGTGGAAATGGCAAGACTGGTAACAAGATGGGCCTGAAAAGAGATCAGCCTGCCTTGGCACTCCACTTCTGCTTCAGGTGGGAAGGCTCTTCAGGAGGAGGCCCATGTTATGAAGGGAAAAAGGTCACCTAAGATGAGTCAATTTGACTAGAAAGTGAAATGTAATAGTAAATATGGGGAGAAAGTTTGGGATTTCATTTTGAAAGCTGAAAATTCAAAATTATGTATATATTTTACATCAGAAATACCTTTAGTTGTATTTGCTCTTATGCTCTAATTCTTAGAACAAAAAAATTTAATTTCCTCATAATTTTTCTGACATATTATGGCACCGTTTTTCTTTTATTTCATATTTGATTTTATTGCACAACTAGAGGCCCAGTGCATGAAAATTTGTGCACTCAGGGGGGTCCCTCAGCCAGGCCTGCATCCTCTTGCAGTCCAGGACCCCTCGAGGGATGTCCACCTGCCGGCTTAGGCCCGCTCCCCAGGGGATCAGGCCTAAGCTGGCAGTCAGACATCCCTCTGGCAGCTTGGGAGTCCTTGAGGGATGTCCTACTAATGTGGAGGTGGGAGAGGCTTTTGTCACCGCTGCTGCGCTGGCCAGCCAGCTCCTGGCTGAGCAGCACTCCCCCTATGGAAGTGCACTGACCACCAAGGGGCAGCTCCTACGTTGAGTGTCTGACCCCTGTTGGTCAGTGCACATCATAGTGACCTGTTGTTCCCAGTCGTTCCCCCTTTGGGGTCAATTTGCATATTACCCTTTCATTTTATAGGATTATAAGAAGTTTTTTATTTTTGCACAATTTTATAAGGGCCTTTCTTAGTGATTTGATATATAGATCAGTCTCATGAAATTCCTATTGTGTTATTCTTTCATTTTCTCTTTTTAAATTGGTCTAAGGATACAAAATCAGTGGTTTTGAGTGTAATTTGAATATTTTACCAACATCACTTCAGTTGAGTTCATGAAACCCCACACCTTTTATTGAAGTTTCCATTTCACTTTGTAGCTGATTTGCTTATGTAACATTTGACTAACAGACTGGCTTAAACTGTTGATACAGTCATCAGGGTTCAACACTACTCAGAAGGAAGGGATGCTTGAGTAGAAGCCAATAAAATAAATGGTCAGTTTTTTAATGAATCTTTTCAAGTTATGATGTTTTGTTTCCCTATGTAAACTCAAAACCAAAAGTACTCAAATAGCAAATATTTGGATATTGTCTTTCCTCCCTATTAAAACTAAAGTATATAAAGCGTGTCTAGCTTTGGAAAGGTACGAACTGCTAGTGTCTCATTTCTAGTTTGGTTTAGGTATGAGTGTATCATCTGCCCAAACACAGGACATATCTTATTGCCAAATTGCCCCCTCCCCTCAATGCACTCTTCTTATGGGATGGGGATCCATCAGGACTGCATGGATCAGGCATCTTGGAATTTGGGTTGAGCCTTCTGAAAGTCATTGAGACTGGGTCAAGTTTAAGAAAAAAGAAAGTCCTCTGTCTTGTTAAAATACATTTGTTCAGAAAATGTTGTAAATATTCAGACTCATTGCATCTCAGTCTTGCCGCTATTGACATATTGGGCTGGAAAAGTCTTCATTGTGGGAGCTGTCCTGCGCATCGTAGGATGTTTAGCAGCATCACTGGCCTCTACCCATTAGATGCCAATGACACATTATCTTTCTTCCTCCATTCCTTCCTCCCTCCCTCCCTCCCTCCCTCCCTCCCTTCCTTCCTTTCCAAAACAAAAATGTTTCCAGATATTAGGGGGCAGTATCACCACTGGTTGAGAACCATTGACCTCAGGATGGCATAGGGAGGCAGGATGGCATGTGGAGGCTACAGTAGAAAGGTTTTTAATATCTTAAATAGGAGAAGGGAGAGACCATTTCTAGTTCTAACCAATTTGACCCTTTCTTAAAATGAGCACAGGCCTTGGAGCTAGGACAGTGATGGGCAACCTTTTGAGCTTGGTGTGTCAAACTTCGCCAAAAAACTGAGCATAACTCGGGTAGTGTGTCACTTTGAGGAAAAAACATTATTTCGCAAATGTTTCATCCTCAGGAGCAGCAAATGTTTCATCCTCGGCCGCTGAGGCGGCCGCGTGTCATCAGAAATGGCTACGCGTGTCAGTGCTGACACGCGTGTCATAGGTTCACCATCACTGAGCTAGGAGAAGGAAGTTTCTGACACATATGATAATGAACCAGGTGGGGGTCTTCCTGTTTGGGTCCAGTGGAACAAGCTTGGTGAGAGAGGGATGCTGGGAGCTCAGAATTCCTAGCCAGGTTGGATCTGATGAAGAGTAACTCTTGGGAGGAAGGAGTTAGATGAATGTTTTGGGTCCTTGAGTTGGGAGTAGCCTGTGGTCCAGGTCTTTGCCTGGGCTACTCCTTTCAGTCCCCCTTTTCCCCAAGTTATCTTTGTGTCAGCTTTTAGGCCATTAGTTAAGCAGCCTCACCAACTGTAAATACCCCCCTGGCCTTCTTTATATCTTTTAAAATATGACTCAGTTTTCAAGATCCAGCAACATTTCTAGCTCTTACATGGAGCCTTCTCAGCTCCCCTGACTCATGTTGAGTTCTTTCTGCTGTAACCCCACATGTTACGTACAAGAACTTTCATTTGGGTATTACATCATTATTTTAAAATTATAAAAATAAGTTTGTAAGCTCCTTTAAAGTTCACATTGCATCTTCTTTCTTATCTTCCATGCTACACAGTTCAGTATGAACTCATAGTAGGCGCTCAGTAAAATCTAAGTGAATCAGAGTAAATAGAGGTAAATCTGCTTGTCCCTCTGCTCATCCTTGTCTGTATCTTGCAGATCCCCTCCCCACACTCCAACCACAGCCTTTTAAATAGTTTAAGGAGACAGCCCATTGTTTGACAGTTCTGCCAAAATAAAAAAAATAATTTAGCTCAAAATTAATTTTTATCTGAAGGTAAGTTCAATACTTTCAAGTATTGCAATTTTATTTTTTAAATTCACACTTTTTTTTCTGTCTCTCTTAGTGTCATTTTAGCTTCAAAGGATATAATTTTGAAACTGAGTACTTTTGGACTTGTTAGTATTTTCCCTTTGTGTATATAATGTTTCAAGAACTGTTGATGGCTAAATGTCATTTTTATCCTTTTTAGATTCATAACAGTTCAATTACATTCAAAAACAATTAATAATATTGTGTATCTTAGAAATAGCTGTCATAGATCTTCTGGTGGATATGACATATTGTTACATATTTTAAGTTAAAAGTTTTGTATCCAGGCCAAGTTTAGAAAGACGAGGAGCAGACTGTGTTAGAGACAAGCAGAAGGATATAGTAAATTTATGACAAAGTATATTACCATAGCATAACTATGCTTGGAAAACCATGTGGTTTCTCAACTCAAAAAATAAACCAGTAATCAGTAGCCTATCTCAAACACTCTTTTCTTTTGCTTTTTAAAAAATATCTGGTTTCATTCTGAAAACAGCAAGACAATCTGACAAGTTAAAGAAGATATTACCGCTAAATACAAACCACCCAAGGCACTTTTCCCACATTCTTTCTCCATTTCAGACATATTAATCTTAGATTTTTTTAGAACTTAAGCTGAGATGAAAGCTCTCCATAAAGGGTCATTGTTTTCAAAATGGAGCTCTCCAGGCTAGCAGGGAAGGGAGCTCTCAAGAATGATGTCATGAAGGTTGGAGGGGCGGGCGAGGGTCAGGTGGCCCAGCCTCAGGCAGGAAGTGTGGTTTTATTTACCTTCACTTGGCTCTGTTCTAGTCAGTTGGACTTCACCAAACACCACCTGCCCCTTCGGAGAAGTGAGACACTTTATGGTTTGGCCTTCCTCTTTGGAGAGTCTCTGGGGCTCCCACTGGGAGGGGCCTTGCAAGCAGGTTAGAGCAGTCAAGGATTCTTCATATTATTTTTATAGAAAGAGGTTAGATTCAGCCTTTGCCATTCTTTTGGTCTGTCCCGTATAAACACCAGAGAGTTTCTTCTTGTTATAAATTGTAAGTTACTCAGTCTTGCAAAGAAATGAGCCACAACACTTCACACTTACTCTCACAGTGTTATGTCCTCAGGTATCAGAAAATTCCCCAAGGGTCAACATCATAATAAGTCATAATATGCCAGGTGGGGCCACTGTGATTCTGGCCCAGGGGTTCCCTCTCCGTGTATGAGTTGTACACATGAGGTGATAAGAGCCCTTGAACATGGGTAGGCTTCGCAAGTCCCACTGAGGGGTCCTGCTTCATTGGCTCTGAGTGGTTCCACAGGCAGTCCTCTTGCTCCCACCTCAAGTCTAATGCATTGCCCAAGTCGAAGTTCCTGGCTGTCTTTGAATGGGCTAAGTTTTCAGGAGCTCCAGAGAACTCCAGAGGTTTCCAGCATGCAGGTGGAACTGGAAACATGACAACTGCATGCCTTGGGAAGCTGGCACAAGAGTCCAAGGAAGAAGAAAAGTGTGGGGAGCACATTTCTTTTGCTCACCTCAGACCTGTCCGGGAATGGGACAGAGCCAGCTATGAGCACACAGCTGAGGAGTTCTTTGTACCCAAGACTTAAGTTCACTTTAGTGCTGCCTCTTTGTGTTTGCTGTTAGTGTAGTTAGCACTACCCCAAACTCTAGGAGAAGCAGAGAAGATCCTTAAAGCTTCCTATTTTAGTCACTGACTCAGGACTGCATTCATTCGGTGCTATTTAGATGCTAAACAGAGAAAAAATATTGAAGACACAAGATAGGGTGTTTTTTTGTTGTTGTTGTTTCTCCTCCTCCTCCTCTTCTACCTTCTCCTTCTCTTCTTTTCTTATTTTTTTTTTCTGCAGAATTACAAAATTTTGGTCCTAAAAAGAAATCACAGAGGTGATCTTGTCCTGTGGTTCTCAAAGCCCTAGGAAAATTCTGGGGGCACAGGGGTGCAAGTGGGACCCTGATCCACCCAAAAACACTCCTGAGTTTCCCTGTTCTGTAACCTGGACTTGTGCTGGGGAGAGGGTTCTTCATGTCAACATAAGCTTCAAATGCAACCTCCTTATTTTACAAAGAGAGAAACTGAGGTCAGTGGGCCAGAAGAAACTTAAAATGGAAAATTTTGGATTATTTCCCATTTCATCTTTGGCAATAACCCTATAGTATTTTCCAATGATATTTTTGGTTTCATATTCTTATCAGTTACTGGAGAGTATTTCCCTTGAGTCAATCAATTGTACACTATTAGCAAGGGAATAGCATGCTGTACATTACACTCTGTCTTAGAAGAAAAGTTGATATCTCCTGTTTGCATATCTATGAAAACAATTCAAATGGCACCTGTTTAAACCTTTCCATAGAAATGTCTGAAAGGTAAACAGTTGGCTTTGGAGCAGCTATAAGGTGGCATTGTGGAACATGGCAGCTTATTGATGGTCCTCTTTAATTATGGCCGTGCTGTCAACCCCTGAAGTCCCTGCTCTTTGTTGTAGATCTGATATAACGTTTGAGGTTTTCAAAGCTGCAGAGATGAAAGGCTCCCCCGTCAGATAGTGCTCATTCCGATATGCTTAGGGAGGGAGGAGGGGGCCTTGCCCATGAAGACTGAGGAGCCTGAGAGAGGACGCCATTGCCCTCCCGGCTTTAGTGACTACCTCGAGTGGGAGCCTTGGGGGACTCTGTTTATGGTGAAGGAGGGCCAAGGCTGGAGGAAACAGAAATTACTTAGTAATGGTAAACGAGAGCAGGTTATGGGTTGCCCAGCTTTGGGGGGCTGGTGGGAAAGCTGGCTGTCTCTTGCCTCTAGCAGTTGGTGCATTAAAGATGGGAAGCTCAAAGCAGAGCCATCAAGGCTCTCTGGAGCTGCTCCCAGCCCTGTCTTTATCCTCTGTCTTCAGTCTGCTAGACCTGTGTTCCCGATGCTGCGATTCAGGGCCTTCCCCCTGGGATCAGTCCTATCCCAGACTAAAGGCATTCATTTAGGGGCTTGCTTCCATCCGGCCTCTGCTAGCGTTAAGGTGAGCTGTCACCAGCTCTTCTCTCCCAGGGGCTGTCCCCCTGCATCCATACTGCCGGATCCTGCTCCTGCGACCAGCTTCTTCTGTTAAAATCTGTTAAGTTGTAAGCCCCTCTCTCAGATACTATGTTGACTGGGGGCTCCCTCCCCCACCCCTCTGCTCTTCCTCTTGAGAGACAGTGTGGCCAAATGGCTGGGGTTATATACTCTGGAGCCAGGCTGCCCGAATCCGAGTCCAGGCCTTGCCTACTTACTAGTCTCAGGTTGTGGGCACATTCACCTCTCTGGGTTTATTTCTCAATTGTAAGATGCTGATCATAATAGCGCCTATGTGGTGGAGTTGTGAAGACTAAATGAGTTAATATATAAGTAAAACAGTTCCTGATACAAAGCAGGTGCTATAAATATGTTTGCAAATCCTATATAATAAAAGGCTAATATGCAAATTGACTGAACAGCGGAATGACCGGTCGCTAGGATGTGCACTGACCACCAGGGGGCAGACGCTCAACACAGGAGCTTACCCCTGGTGGTCAGTGTGCTGACCAGAAGCCAGGCTCACGGCTGGCGAGCGCAGTGGCAGTGGTGGGAGCCTCTCCCACCTCCATGGCAGCACTAAGGATGTCCAGCTGCCAGCTTAGGGGGAGCAGACCTAAGCCTTCAGTCAGACATCCCCTGAGGGCTCCTGGACTGTGAGAGGGTGCAGGCCAGGCTGAAGGACCCCTCCCCATCCCCCACTGAGTGCATGAATTCCGTGTACCAGCCTCTAGTTGATATATAACACATATATATTATACTAGAGGCCCAGTGCTTGAATTCATTCATGGATGGGGTCCCTTAGGCCTGGCCGGCTATCAGGGCTCATCAGGGCTGGGCCAATCGGGGTCTGGGGGAGGGCTGGGGGGAGGGCCAGGGGGAGGGACCTTGAGCTGATCAGGGCCTGGGAATGGGGCATGGGAGGTTGGCCGCTGGCCCCGAGGAGGGAGCCAGCTCTTGGCCCCTCTGGGAAAGCAGCTGTGTCCACCGCCACCCACCCCTGGTTCCCCATCCCAGCCCGGGGCCGAAGGCCCTGGCGGGGTTGGGAGAGGAGGTGACGATTGCCGGGCTGGGCGCGGAAGGAACAGATGTGGATGCCGACGCCACTGGTCAGCAGCAGAAGGTTGGCTGTGGGAGTGCATTGACCACTGGGGGGCAGCGCCTGCATTGAGCGTCTGCCCCCTAGTGGTCAGTGTGCATAATAGTGACTGGTTGATAGGTTGTTCTATTCGTTTGGTCATAACAGTTGCTTAGGCTTTTATATAGATAGATAGATTTAGATATATATATATAGATAACTTATGCTGTGTGATGTGTAACATGTATTTTATTATAATCCCTTCATACAACTGTAAGAGTACATTTGGCAGATCCAGCTCGGAAGGGGTGATGAACAGACCATTAGCTGATTTGTTTAGGGAGGTACCCACCAAATCCCAGAGTGTCGCTGAATAATGCCTCCTTTTGTTCTGTTTCTTAAGTGTTTCAGCTTCTGCTGCCTGCCCTCTGCTCTGTGAGTGCACCGGCTAACTTCAGCACTGCCCCTTATTTTGTGAATATTCATGATATAGGAGGCCAAATCCTGTCTTAGTCATGGAACTCCCCATCCTCCGTTTTCTCCGCAGTCAGTGAGCATGGGGTAGGCCTCGATGATCAGTTTGGCATTGTGCCACAGATGCTGGGTTTACAGAAATAAGATAAGACATAGTTCCTGCCTTCAGAGGGCTCTCAGTCTAACTGGAGGATCAAAATGAACTCTCATGAAGTATTTAAGAGCAAAACTCAGCTGATTAGAGATGTTAGACAGTCCATCCATGAACTTGTAAGCCATTTCTAAAGACTAGACAAGTAGTATATAAAAGGGTGAATTAGGGAAAGAGCAGAAAATGCTTGCGGGGTTGTTGAGATCAATGCTAAAGATCATGGTTTCACACCCACTTAGCTGTGACCTTGCCCCAGAAGGGGGTGATACAAGTGGGAATAAATTGGCCTGTGCATAGGAAAGTTCACATATATCAGTAACTGCTATGATAACAGCTCTCAGCTAAACATGTAATTCTCACAGCCACCCTGAAGAAAAGGTGGTGTTTACCTCCCCCCGCCTTTAAAAAAATTAAGAGATGTAGGGCTCTGTAATAAAAAGCGACTTCAAAGTATCTTAGCTGTTGAGTTTGCAGAGCTGGGAAATTTCAGCCCAAGTTTCATGACTCAAAAATCTGGTGCTCCTCCTACTTCTGTAAGAAAGGGACACTAGCTGATGTTTTTCTCGGTGCACTTTTGGGTGAGTTTAGCTGGGAAACACCCACATTTGACCCCTTTCTCCTTCCCCCTTGCCCCAGTAAAAGCAAGAGATGACTCACACTGGCCACCACCTTCTCCCGTGAGATCAGTAGAGAAAACAGCGATGTTATCAGCAGAAGCCTAATGACCCAGGGAAAGTAAGACACCTCTCATACGCTCATACCCAGGCCAAGCAAAGCTCTGGAAGAAATTCCTGGGACATTTAGCAAGAACTACCTAAAAGGGCTTTTGAGCAAAAAATGACCCCAAATGAAAACACTACATGTGAGCCCTGGACCCATAATCAGTGTTTGCATTGCAGAGCAAAGGCACAAGGCTTGGGGTGGTAGCCAAGCCAGGCTGGCCTCTGCCATTGTAGCAAATTAATCCTGAAATCTCAGTGGCTTAACATCGAGAAGTTTTGTTTTATGCTCTCTTATGTGTCTAGCGAGGGGTGCTGTTGGGGGAACTCTGCTTCACATGGCCACTCAGAAATTGGGCTCTGACATCTGGCGACTGCATCAGCGGGAGCGCGAGGCCTCCAAGGGTGCATGGGAGGTGTAGTGGGTTGACTAGTGACCCACCCGATTCATGCCTATGTGGAACCTCAGAATGTGACCATATTTGGAAATAGTCTCTTTGCAGATATAATTACTTAAGGATCTTGAGGGGGATCTTAAGTCATTCCAATTTAGAATGAGACTTAAATAAAAAAAAACTCATGGCCTTTACAAGAGAAAGGAGAGGGCTATTTGGACACAGACACACAGAGGGAAGAAGGGCCACGTAAAGACCCCAGAGGCAGAGTTTGGAGTGATGTGGCCACTAGCCAAGGGATGCCAAGAGTCACCAGGAGCTGGAAAAGGCAGAGAAGGATTCTCCTCTAGAGTCTTTGGAGGAAGGGGTGGCCCTACTGACACCTTGATTTTGGATTTTTGCTACCCAGCAAAGGGAGAGAAGAAATTTCTGTTGTTTTAAGCCACCAATTTTGTGGTGATTGTTATAGTAGCCTAGGAAACTAATACACCAGAAAGTCTGCATTAGGATGTTTTTAAGGGCCAGGCCTGGAATGAGCTTTTTTCCTGTATTGACCAGAATCCAAACTGTTGTCAATTTTTGTCTTTCTGAATGCCCAGGAAGAGGACAGTGAAACAAGATTTGGTGAACACCTAGCATCACCTTTCACACTTTCCCTGGGAGGGCATACAGGGAGCAAGGGGCAGAGGCCTGGAATAGAGACCTTCCCACGTTTAGAGACAGTTTCAGGAGCCATTGGGCTGTCCACAGGATCACCGCAGGTCAAAGCAGGACAGCACTAGGTTAGCATTAGGAACAGATGACGGAAAACTGGAGGACAGAGCTCACAACATGTAAGTGGGGACCCATAGTTGCACCACCGTCCATAGAAACACAACAGTAGGGTCAAGCAGAATAATAGGAACCCACACCCACAAATTGGATAGGACGGGCAGGTTCCAAGGCCAGAGAAGAAGCCATGGGTGTTGGTGCCAGGGGCCTGGGGCACCCAGCGTCCCCCAGTTGGGCAGGTACTCAGACATTGCTTGAAAGCAAGTAAGACTACCTCGCTCACCTCCCTGAGGGGGTGTCAGATAGTCATTTTCATTTTTTGTGTCTCCAGTGTCTAGCACAGATTAGGTGCCCAGTGAATGTTTGTCCTGCCTTTCATCTGGGTGATGTTTCTAAACGATAGGCCATGTCACAGCAGTTTCAAGCTCAAACTCCCCTTTGCCTAAAGGAGTTAGTCTTAAATCTGTAGGTCGTCTTGAACTTGCCCTTGTCCCTGCCGGAGCATGTGATCTCTCTTGGGTCTCCATGCCTTTGCACTTGGCATTATTTTCCCCAAAATGACCTTTTTCTTCCTTTTCCACCTGGTGAGGACTTGCTCACCCTTGAAGACCCAAGTGTAACACATCATGGAGAACTCTCCCCTGACTCACCAGGTAACCACACCCTCTCTCATCAGCATCCTCAGCATCCTTTGTGATATATATGGTCAGCAATATTGAAATCATTTATTTATTTATCTATTTGCTCCACTTGACTCAATTTTGCATTTTTATTCACCTCCTGGCTCATAATAACCCCCAGTAAATTTTTGTTATGGAGGAAATGTCACTTCTACCTGGCCCTCCTTCCAGACAGCTGTAGAGGCAATTACTAATAGTTCTAGTGAATGGAGACGATATTATGATTATTGATTAATTAACGGGTGATTGATGTATTACTCACCATGAGAAATATAGATGGG
This sequence comes from Eptesicus fuscus, assembly GCF_027574615.1. Classification (NCBI taxonomy): domain Eukaryota; kingdom Metazoa; phylum Chordata; class Mammalia; order Chiroptera; family Vespertilionidae; genus Eptesicus; species Eptesicus fuscus. Next base: position 14,704,689 of record NC_072489.1, on the reverse strand, counting down.
TGAAATAAATAAGGAAAAAGATAAAAATGGGTTGGAGTATCCCATTTTTGGAGAAAAACAGTAACTATGGAAAACATTTCTGTATCAATTTAAAATTTATCAAGTACTTTAACATTATCTTATTTTTTCTCATTGTAACTCAGTGAGGGACATAGGGCTAGCATGACTGATTTCACTTAAAGTTGAGGAAATGGATGTTCAACATGGAACTTATCCAAAGATTGTACAGCTGCACTGGTGGTAAGTGTCTGCCCCAGGGGTCATAGGTTGGCCCTGTGACCGTAAATCTTGTGTTTTCTCCCATACCTCCTGTGAACTACTCTCTCATAGAGACAAATGAGCAAAGAGGAGAAGACGAGGAGAAAGGAATGGGAGGGAAAGAGGTTTGGGTAAGGGAAAGTTGCTTTATTTAAGGCATATTGTTTAAGGTCCACAAATAATTCTATAAAGTAGACATTCTGCAGATGGGATAATAGAGGACTGGAGAGGGAAAGTAACTTGCTTCGTATCCCTCAGCTAATAAGCAGCAAAGATTGGAGTCAAACCCAGGTCTTCTCTTTCTCTCTCTGAAGCCCCATGACCTTCTTCTACTATGCTGCTGGGTCACCTGTTTGGCCTGGGGTAACAGAACATGATTCTACCTATGTCTGCCTCTCTCACTGTGGGAATTCGTCAGACATCAGGGCTAGAGGTTTTTTTGATGCCCTGTCCCTTGTGAGCACTTGAGACCTATACATTGCATCCTGGCAAGATTTAAAAGGAATCACTGATCACCTGCTGAGCTTTTTTACTAGGAGTTTTGTTCCTGGAAATGATTCATCTCGAGGCTTTGGGATGTCTTGTCACAAATAGTCTTCCTTAATCCATAATTTTCCCACTTCCCTTTAAGGCAATATTTTGCATTTAAGAAATGAACACAAGCAAACTAATCCTGCTATGACATGTGTTTACATTATATATATGAAATACTGACCAACGTAGCATCTACCTGAAATGGATTAGAAAACATTGTTTTGTTTTGTTTTTTAAAGCTCAATTTCTGTCTCATCTGGTCACTCCATTTCTGTTGATCCCTGACTCTTTCATATATATTTTTTTCTCTCTTCTTTCCCCTTAGCATATAAGATAATATATTACTGTGGTGTTTTTTGCTTTTTGTAGGTGATTTTTCAGATGCTTCTTCTACTTTGTATTTAGTTACTTGCAGTCCTGGGAGGCCGGTATGTTTAGTGTGAGGTCTGCCGGGATCATGGGATTCAGGGTGGAGAGGGAGAAGATGTTTCCTCCTCTGGTTGGAAACTGCATGCTCCCAACCTCGACTTTACTCTTAATCTCTGCTGTCTGTGCAGTTCCAAGTCGGGTCAAGGTAACACAAGGGCACTTTTAAGGAGAGACCAGGGACAAAACTACAAACAGATGTTCTTTGATAACTGTGGAGGAAAGAGGATCTGGCCCAGAGACCCGCAGCCTTCACTTGGTGAGAGCCTTTAGCCAGCGCGTGGTGTGTGTTTTAGTTTTATTCTTTCCCGGGTGCCCCCAGAGCCACGGCGTACCTGCTGTTGCTCTCAAGCCTCTTGCCAACAGTGGCATCTGCTCAGTGTAGCCATCGAGCATTTGAATGTCAATATCTTTGCCTTGAAATGAATGGAAAAGTATTTGTCACTCAGCGGCAATCATTCTTCAAATAAAAGGTTAGCCAGACAGGGCCCTTAATCAAAGAGTCGGTCTTTTCTGTCAGCAGTGCCTTTTAAATAGCAATGATGAAGGCTGGCTGTCAGGGTAGGACTTGATGAGCGAGATGATTGATCTGCATAAATCATTTTCTTTTTACATTGTCAGTGAAGAGTAAATTGGTGGGACATTCTGGGTATTAGCTGTGTTGAAATTAATATGCAGTATCCTAGGTGTGTCCTCGTTCACATAGTCCTCATAAAAGAAGGTAGAAATTAAAAGAGGCTTTTAGACGTGCATTGTTCTAACAAGAAAGTTGCACCATTCTTCCTGCTGTGGTCATCATCTTGCATGCTAAATTCAGAAGTTGAGTGTGTAGCACATTTTACAAGCTCCGAAAGGAATCTAGTTAATTTGGGAATTAGCTAGAGTCAGTAGCATTTAACAACCAGTAAATCTGTAAAGACTCACTGCTCAGAGGGGGAAAAAAAAAATCTAAGAATGAATTCTGGTTTAAAGGCTAGGGTATCTACTCCCCAGCATGCGGTTGCAGAAATAGCCTCGGCTGCAGATCAGGCTTTGGTTTAATCCACATACCATTGCTCCTGGGTGAGTCTCCTTGACCATGGTACTTAACCTTTCTGAGTCTGTTTTTTGTGTGTTTGTTTGTGTTTTGTCTTTCAAAACAAGATTTTATTAATTACCTTTGTTGGGCTTGCTGTTGGTATTAAAGATAATATTGTGAGTGAAAGAGCATAGCATATTACCTTGCACATAGCGAGAAAGTACTCAGTGAATGTTAATCTCTTCCTTTTCTTCCCGTCAAGCAAACCACCCAATACCCGGAACACTGGCCAAGAGCTGAGAAGTCAATATCAGGGGCACATGTACATGGTCAAAATAAACAATGGTCTGTTTTCTGTCACTCTTGTTCTTGCTGGGATTTCTTATGGCCATTTTTTTTTATTAATATCAAAACATGTTTAAGGAGGCAGCAATAATATCCAATTGTGGAATACTGGGAGTTTAGGGAGTGAGGTGGAAGGAATGGGGGAGAGATATGGCCAAGCACACTTAGGGTTTATTCTCTCACTATTAGTCTTTGGATTATATATCTGGGTTCATATTATTCAACTTTGGAAAGAACAAGTAAAACATATGCAACATACTGTTGGGATTAAGAGCAGGGTTGATGGAATCAAATTGCTGGATTCAGATTCCAGGTTTTCCAATTAATTGCTACATGACTACAGCAAGATAGTAAATTGCCTCTCTAAGCCTCAGTTTCCTCACCTCTAAAGTGGGCTAGTAAGAAACCCATCTCACAGTCTTGTTAGGATGATTGAGTTAATATATAAAAAGAAAGCATGTAAAGAGTACGTGGTATGTACATGTTAGCTGTGGTTACTGTGAAACAGTGACTGGTTGAGAAAGGGAGATACTGCTGCGGTTCCGGTGGGTTGGAAGTATCAAAGGAAGAGACACCTTTAGATACAGGAGTCCATGGTAATGGTATACGGAGTGAAATACTTTCTTCATTTTGGAGAAGTTTCCCTATTGAAGGAATTTAGAGCCAAGATGGTTCTAGAAACATCCATATCTGTAGCTGGCCAGTAAGTATTGGAGTGACTGACGGGCAGCCCTGCTTTGCTCCACCCCTGTCCTCACTGTAGGATCAAATCTGATTGAGGTGGTCTCATGGACAAAACGAACACCAAAGAGAAATTCTTTTCTGGCTTAATTTAAAAACATTATGGATTATCTCTCTAACATGTTATAAAAAGGTTTTATAGGGCCTTCTGGTAACTAGTTATATTGTTATATTGAATGCAAAGGTTAAAAAATCTCTGTCTGCTTCCTCAGGTTCTCCATGTGCCTCCAAAAGGATAAAATCCACATCAATCTCTGCTAGTGGGCACTGGAGTGAACATTTAGGAGCCTCGGTAACGTGTGAGGGGCCTGGGCCTGTGTAAGTCGGCAGCTGGGGCCAGGAGAGGAACTCTGTTCCTTGGACATTTGAGTTCTCTGTTTTCTTGGAGGTTTGTGCTTTTTCTCAGGCTTGTTTTTGGCTGAATGAGTAGTTGTATTTGGGTTTTGGGTTTTCCTCCCATCCTCTGAATTTATTATATTTTGAGCTTTTGGTCTTCTTTTGCCTAATGGAAGTTTCCACAAGACAATTTCAGAGAAATCTTCAACAACTTTGGTGATTCCGTGAGAGTCCTCAGAGGCAGCAAAGGTCGCCCCATTCTCAGGCAAGCCAGGATGAAGATTTGCAAACTCTCCAGTCTCAACTCTTTGATAATAGTTTCTGTACCTTCTGTCTTAAGTTAAGCACTCAGCATGGTCATGCTTTTTGGAAGACACTGTGAAACTATCCTAAATCTCCTCCAGGGGCATGATGGCTACACTGAGAATTTCTAGAAAACATTCTGCTCTGGCTTGCAATGCTCCTGGGCTGCAGAAGTGGTGAAATTGTCCTGTTAGACTCCTTCCTGATTCTGTCCTTATTAGACAGAGCAGAGCCTATGTTATCTAACTGGCTACTTAATAGGATCCAGCCATATTGGGTGTGATATGCTGCTCAAGATTAATTTCATGTAATGAAGATCTGAAGCAAGGTGTTTAAGAGCCCCGCTAATGTTTCATTTATAGCAATCTATCAAAACAATAGATATTTAGCCTTCTTTATTGGATATGAAACATTAACTTAAAGCCAGGGCTACTTTCTGTTTTAAATACCAATATCCATTACGTGTTTCTCGCTGTAAGCATCTCTGACCCCTGCCCTCCATTCCATCAACCACTGTGAAAATCTGCCACAGCTTCCCAGGGGACACGTGTCATGCTCTTAGCCTTAGGTTTTGATTCTCTGGCATCTGGGACAATGGGCCAACCCTGGCCCTCACCGTACTTGGGCTTTACTGGGTACACACTATATTCAAGCACACTGGACATTGGGAGGGTTGGAGCATTGATGGGACACAACTTGACTGAGTGCGAGATGCTGGGAAAGGGATATCTTAGCCCATGGGCATCCTCATCACTCCCGGGTTCGTTATTACCTTTCTCAGTGATGAGCTACTGAGGCCTAGAAATATCTGGGCTGCTTCTCCTCATAATATCTTTCCATTTTTGAGAGTGTGGAAAGGGTGAATTTTCATAAGGTCTAATGAGTAGGCGGAGCCCATTATTTAGCTTCCAGGGGCTCCCTAGTGTCTGAGAGCCTTTAGTTTGTTTTTTGAGGCCCTAGAACTGTGGTCAGCAAACTGCGGCTCGTGAGCCACATGCGGCTCTTTGGCCCCTTGAGTGTGGCTCTTCCACAAAATACCACGGCCTGGGCGAGTCTATTTTGAAGAAGTGGCGTTAGAAGAAGTTTAAGTTTAAAAAATTTGGCTCTCAAAAGAAATTTCAATTGTTGTACTGTTGATATTTGGCTCTGTTGACTAATGAGTTTGCCGACCACTGGGCTAGGACAAAGGAGAATGAGAACAAAATTGGAAGGTGATTTATCAAGAGAAACCCAGAAGACACATTTGACACACATTGTTTACCATTTTCCAGTATGGAATACATTCTAATTTTTTTCTGGCTCAAATTATATATATTCTTTAGGTCCTGACTGAAAACCCGTATTTCTCTGACCTGTATTCCCTGTGTGGCTTTTACATTCCTCTTTGCCTTTCCTCCCATGAATCCTTGACCAGTTTGAATATACATCTGATGCTTAGACATAGATGGAGATTCTGTAGATATTTTAACCTATGCACACTCATTTTTTTGAACTGCAGTATTTTCAAGAATAGGGGCCCACGCTTAGCATTTTTTTCCCATGGCATATACCCTAACCTTGGGCATATAAGGTGCATACAGTTATTTTGTGTAAGACAAGGCAGAAGATTTACACTGCGATTGATTTTGGAATGTGTCACTCTCAGTAAAATATTTGTGACCCCTGGGGAATAGGAACCATGAAGACCCCATTGGGTTTGCCTGCGCTCTCCCCCAGGACTTTCCTAACCACCAGCTTGCTGTTTGCAGCTCTCCCTTTGGGCCCGGAAACTTGAATGGTCCCGTATTTTCTTGCTCTATCCCATGCTGTGTGGTTTGAGATTCTGTCTTCTGTTTCCTTTTTACAGTCTCTGGGGTCCCCTTAATTGGGACAGCTTAGGAGCCCCTGCTGTGAGCCAGGGGATGAGTCTCGCTGCTTTGCCTCTCCGTGGGCAGGCTGCATGGGAGTTTGCTGGAGTGGAGACGTCAGCCTGGCAGCACATCCTGTGCTTCTCCCATCACCTGTTGTGTGTTTCACCCAAGGCTTACCTCAGGAGGCCTCTGAAGCCTTTTTGGCCAGACATCTTTTTGGCAGTTTGAGAACTTGGTTGGATTCCAGTCTTCCCCTTTCATTTTCAGGGCATGCCCACATTGTTGATTTGTGTGCCAGGCTTGCACTTTCTCTTGGTTTTCCTCGCCTCCCCGCCCTGTGATCCATGGATACTGTCATGAGAATTGGCAACTTGGAAACACTTATTAAGGGTCCAACCGCTTGACTCTAAAAATTTATTTTGCCTTTTTAATGAAAAAATAACACATTCTCATTATAAAAGATGTAAGTAATAGAGATGTGAAAGCAAAGTCTGTATTAGTTGGGTGGCATGTAACAGAAAACCAAAGCGGCCATGGCTTAAAATAGGAGTTTTATTTTCTTTCCAATAGAGGAGGCCAGCGGTAGGCGGGCCAAGGCTCTTGTGTTGGCTTCATGAAGTCAGCAGAGACAAGGCTCCTCCTTTCTTTCTGTACCTTCTGTCTTTCTGTACCACCAGCATTTTTATGTTGCTTCATGGCTCAAAGTAGCTGCCGAGTTCCAGTCATATCATCTGAATTCCAAGCAGGAAGGAGGAAGAAGGGGAGAAGAAGGGAAAACACTTCCACACTTGCTGTCTGTCACACTTTTAAGGAAGGACAAATTGTTTACACCTTGTTGCTTACCCCTAGGCAGTCATGTGCTAGAGCTGGCTCTTCCTTGGCTGCAAGAACCAATTGTTACATTCTTAGGAATTTTTGTGAGCCTCAACTTGCTCGCTTAAAGTTGGCCATAGTGGGAATATTTACACCATAAAAATTGGTGCAAGAGTGAGCTGGTTGTGAAACATTTACTAGCACACAGCTATTAAATCAGAGTATTGTTAGTAAGGAAGAAGAGAAGATGGGTAATGGGTAAGCAAAGCTCTCTTTGCCATATTCCCCCTACTTTGTATGGAATTCCCACATTCCATAGCGTGGATCTACTTCCCCCATTTAGGTTTACTCTTTTCTCCCTTTCAAATTATGCAACATATATATATATATAGATCTATATATATATATCTATATATATCTATATCTATATATAGATATATATATATGTCTTTTTACATATAAATTTATGCACATGAGCTAGCTTCTGTGAATGAGCATTTCTTTGAGGTGGATTTGCTGAGTCAGAGGATGTGCCCACTGCTTCCTTCTTTATGAAGAGCACTCACCAGTTGGAGGGCTCTTTCTTCCTAATTAGTGTAATGGTGAAGAACATGGATTTTGGAATTAGACACACAAAATTCTCAGAACACTCTTACTGAGAATTTTTAGCTATGTGACTTTGGCCAAATTACTTAACCTCTCTAAGCCTTCACTCTTCCCCCCTCAAAAATGAAGGGGATACCATCTGCCTCTGTAGTGGTTTATGACAATGAAATGATATGACTACAAAGAACTTACAGTAGAGCCTGGTGGATTGTAAATGTGGTAACTAGGGCTTCTGCACACAGAGAGATGTACTCACACAGATGCACAACATATACAGAGAAGAATAAAAACATGAAACCGAGTCTTGAGTGTTGAAGCCTAGGTCAGTATGAGTTGTAGAGGTGAGCATCAGATGGAAAGAGATGGATGTTTAATGCACAGATTGAAAAATTGTTCCACTAACTCAAGTGGTAGCTATAGGTTAATTGATGGTTAGAAAAACTTCAGAGTAAATCAAGCATATCTCCAATTCATAAGTGCATATTTAGAAATATATTTAAAATAATCTTTATGTCTATTCAGTTTTCTTTAGCACATCAGATGCTTGAGTTGTGGAAGTTGACAAAAATCAACATAAATGTTCTTTTTCTCCCCCAACTACATTGAACATTGCACAGATGTGTAGTTAAGTATTTATTATGAACATGCAAATATTGATGTCCCCAAGGCCCATTCTTTGATTTTCATGCTGCTGTTGCTATATTTGGAATGGTTGATTAATACAGGTCTTTGCTCTGACACATAGCATGTCTGACTTCAGGGCCGCTGAGAGCAGCATCGAGAAGAAAGAAGCCAGAGCTTGATGTTCATAAGGTTGGACAATATTTGAGGATGGGAGTTGCTATGGGAAAAGGTCAGCCAGCAGCTGAATATACAAGATGGTTAAGGATATGCCTAGCATAGCACTTTGAACATGGTAGGTTCTCAGTAAGTCTTTGCTCATTTAAAGAGATAGGATATATGGAGAATAAACAGTCATAATGAAAGTATTATTTCACACTGATCTAGAGCAAGACTTCTCAATCTTGCCACTGTTAACATTTTTGGTTGAATAACTTTTGTTGTGGGGGCAATCTATAGGATGTTTAGCAGCATCTGGCCTCTACCCACTAGGTGCCAGCATGGTCCTCCCCAAGTTGTGATCACAAAAATATTTCTCTGGACATTGCTAACTGTCTCCTGGGGAGCAAATTGCCTCCGTTTAAAACTGCTAGGCTAGAAGAAAGGGAAGGAGCTAATAGCATATATTAAGCAATAAGTATGTGCCAGATGTTTAACTCATTAAATCCTTGCAACAATTCTGAGTTGCAGGTGTTGCTGAAATTATTTTTGCAGGAAGAGGGGTGGAAGGAGGTTAAGAGCATGGCCTAAGCTTAGACAGGTGGGTCTGATTCCAAATGTGATGCTCTTTTGCTTGTGCTTCTTTCCCTCTTAGCTCAGTCTGACTCACACAGCAAGTACCAAGGGCTCATACTGCTCCTCCTCTTGATGCCAAGGACAAGGACTCCACTTCCTCATGAAGACGCTGTCAGATGCACTGTTTGCAAAGAAGCATGGACCACTTACATTTGGGGCACTGATTCAAGTTGGTTTATGTTCGGCAGAGAATATGAGCTGGGCTGTGCCCAGTGGAGGACAGCTGATAAACAAAGGGGTGTGTAGTCTTCTTAGCCTTTCGAGAGCTCAGAGTCTCCAGAGAGAACTCAAAAGAGGTCCAAGGGGAGTTTCATTTGGGAGGAGCTCTCCAAGAGCTCTGACATCTTCTGTGTGGAGGTGGTTTGGCTGTGATGGTAAAGCAAATGGGGTTTTCTTCTGGGGAACACCGAGACCAGCTATTTGCCTATCTGACCTTCTTGTAGTTAATTTAGTAGATTTTAAACCCTGGTCCCAGCAGACCAGGCTTTGTTTTGAGCTCTGGGTGCTGATTCTGTGAGGTGCACTTTTGGGGAAGAGCCTTTCATTTTCTACCATTTGGCGAGGCGCTGGCCCATAGAAGAGAATTTTGGGGTATGCAGCTAATTGTTGGAATTGTGTAGCAGGCATAGATTGCTTTCTTAACAGAGTTGGGACAGGTTGGGGGGAGTCAGGAAATGAAGGGATAAAATTATGGTTAATTTCCCCCCCCCTTTTTTTTGTACCACCAAGAGAATATAAACCAATAAAAGAACTAAATGTTAGCAATCCATAAAATTCCATAATTGGCAATAAAGAAAAACTGAAACTATATTGATATACAACCAAACAAGGTAATTATCATTATTTTTTAATAAAGCCATTTATCAATAAATACCAAAGGGGATAGGAAAAATTACAGGCACGACAATGCCATCTTCCATAATTATAGCTATTAACAATCGAAAGCATAATTACACGCGGAAGGAAAACTTTTAGGAAAGCTTTGTGTTGTTTTCTGAACAGAGAAGCCAAGTTCTCACATTTCAGTCAGGATTCTGTGAAGTTCCTGAATGATTGGCTGGATGCTGGTCCCAACTCAGAGTATCTTGTTTTCTGAAGATCTGCGATTTGGACCTTTCCTGTCTCTCCATTTCCAAGTAGGCCAGCAGCCCTGGAGGAAGGGCTGGGGTCCAGGGAAAGGTATATGTGGTAATTATCTGTCCACTTCCTAAATGTCACAAGTCAAGAGGACTTTATTTAGCAGAAAGCTTGGTTTGGGGAATCCAGGGTCTCATTTCATCCAAACAAACCCTGAATGCGCACGATCCAGGCCCTGGGCGTACAGATAGGAACGAGATGCGATTTTGCTACTTTGCCTTACTTTCAAAGGCAGACAGACCTATCTCGTTCAGTGTTGAAATGCAGGGTAGCAAGATGTTAAGAGTTTGTCTTGCAGCCTACTGGCCATACCACAGCTCTGCCACTTGCTGCCCGTGGGACCTTGCACAAATTAATTAACAGCCTTATGCCTCAGTGTCCTTACCTGTAAACTAGAGATGATACTAGCACCTATCTTGTTGGCTGGGATAAGGACTAAATGAAATGATATATGAACAGTGCTTAGAAAAGTGCTTGGCACCTGGTGAGGACTATGTAAGCTAGCTGTCATTTAACCCAATGGATGAAGTACTCTGATTATGCACTTTGGGTCTGATGCAACAGTAGCACAGTTTTCTCTGACTGGTGGTCATGGAAAACTCTGTGGACAAAATAATGACTGTGCTGAATGTTCAAGGGTAGGAATGATAGGAGAGGGTATTCCCACACAGTGGAAACCACACCACAGGAGCGAAAGAGTGGATGGGATCCGGAAGCAGTATGACATGCCCGGGGAATTGTAAGCTGTATTCCGGCATGACATTGAACCAGTGGAGAGATGAGGCTGCAGGGTCTCAGAGGTATGGCAGTGTCTTGGGCACAGAAACTTGACTTGTTCATGAGGACTGGAGTCCCTACTAAGAATATTAAATGTGAAGGTGCTGGTTGGTCAGATTTGCAATCTAGATCCAATATGAGTGCAGAATGCAGTGCTGGGCTGCTCTAACCAGTGACACAGGAGCCAAAGGGAAGGGTGAGGGGCAGCTTTGGGAATGTTTAGGATTAGTGATTCTACCCAGTAGGGCAATATTTTAGCAGGGTCATGCATGTTTGTTGGAAACAAACACCTGGACTGATGGTTCTCAGTTTAATTGTGGTAGTCATTAGTGCTGGTTGGCAAATATCTCAGTTCTCCACGCCCAGGCCCACGTATAAACAAATGGTGGGATTGTCTTTTCTGGTCCCCTTGTGTGAATGGGGCCATGTGAACACTTCTGACCCGGGAGTTGTAAGGAAAAGTGATGTGAAACTTGGGAGCCAGATCATTGAATTGCTGGTGTAAGGTCCTTTAGAACTTGCTCATTTCCCTCATCACAGGGGCCAGCATCATTCCAGGTAGTCACTCCATCAGCCAGGCCTGATAATGAGGATGACATGAAGCAGAGCTCCCAGCTGATATCTAATTAACATGGAGCATGAGTGAGAAATGAACCTTCATGGTTTCAAGCCAGGGGTCAGAGAGCAAACTTTGCCTATAAAGGGCCAGATAAAAACTATCTTAGGCTTTTACTCTACTTTGTTATACATAGAAATGTGTGAATAAATGGGCATGACTGTGTTTTAGTAAAGCTTTATTTACAACATAGGCAGCAGGCTGCTTTTGGCCAGCAGGCTGCATTTGGTTAGCAGGCTTACTCCTACTTAAGGCACAAAGACTTGGGGGCTGTTTGTTACCATAGCATAATTGAGCTGATGCTAACTACTCCGCTACCCAATTAACTTTTTAAAATCTTCTTTTCTAAGCAAATTTTATTGGCTTCTTTTTAAATCATGAATCTTATGTGTACTGCTCAATGATTTTAATAAATGTATACACTGATACATCAAGATATAGGGCATTTCCATCACCTCAGAAATTTCCCCTTTTCTGTTCTCCCCACATTTATTTTCTTGTTGATGGTTGGTTGTAGTTTTAGTCATTAATGACTAAAGCTAATATGAGCATTCATGTGACAGTCTTACGTAGCTCTCGGCTTTTATATCTCATGGATAAGTACAATTGTTAGGCAGTGCAATTGTTAGGCAGATACGAGTTAAAATTTATGGAAACTGGCAATATTCCTTTCTGATGTGATTATACCATTTACACTTCCACCAGCAATGTTTGCAATTTTCAATTACTCTACATCCTTTCCAATATTTGGTGTTGGCAGTCTTTTTAACTTTATTTATCCTGATAGATATGCAATGGTATCTCATTATGGTTTCAGTCTTTATTTTCCTGATGACTAATGATGCTGAGTATCTTTTCATGGGTTTACTGGCAATTCATTTATCATCTTTGGTGGATGGACTATTAAAGTATTTACCCACTTAAAAATTGAGTTATTTGTTTTTTTAGTTATTGATTTGTTGGAGTACTCTATATATTCTGGTTACAGGTCCTTTGTCAGATATCTGTATTACATTTGTAGCTATCTCTATTTATTTCAAATATGTTTTCCAGTCTTTGGGTTATTCTTTCACATCCTTTACAGTGCCTGTAGATAAGCAGAAGGGTTTATATTGATAAATACAAATTTATCTTTTGTGGGGGGTAGGAGAGAGAAATTAGTATTTTCTGTGTTCTAAGAAATCTTTGCCTTCCTTGAGGTTGTGAGATATTCTATGTTTTCTTTTAGGAGCTTTAGCATGTTGGCTTTTATGCTTAAGTCTTTGATCCATGGTAAATTAATTTTCATATCTTTGAGTTAAAAATTGAGATTTATTGTTGTCCATATGCTTATATAGTTGGTCCAGCCCCCTTTATTCTTTTTTTGTTATAGTTTTTCCATTTAGTTATTTTTGAAACTTTTTGTCAAAAAAAATCAATTGGCCATAAATGTGTGAATCTATTTCTGATTTATCTGTTATGCTTCATTGGTCTGCTTTTCTATCCTTATGTCAATGCCATACTGTTTTGATTACTGTAGCTTTATAATAAGTCTTTAAATCAGGGAGTTTGTGCCCTCCAAATCTGTACTCCTTTTTAAGAGTCTTTGCCTTTTTTGGATCCTTTGTTTTTCTGTATAAATTTGAGAATCAACTTGTCAGTTTCTAAAAATATGCTTGTGAGATTATGATTTGAATTGCATTGAATCTATAGATCAATTTGTGGAACAGTGACAACTAAATGATATGAAATCTTTGAATCCATAAAAATATTGCATCTTTCCAGGTATTCATATGTTATGTAGTTTTTAGTGTAGAGGTCTTGCACATATTTTATTAAGTTTTTCATTATTATTTTATGTTTTTGATTCCATTATAAATGGAATTGTAAACAAATTCATTTTCCAGTTCTTCTAATATGTAAATATGAAACGATATATAATTTTTTTGTGTGTATATTAACCTTGTATCCTGTAACCTTGCTAAAATCAGTTAGTATTTTTTATTTTTGGTTTTTAAGTTTGATAGGAGGATCTGTGTAAACAATTGTCAGGAATAAAAGCAGTTTACGTCTTAGTTTCCAATTTCATGTCTTTGTTTATTGCTCTTGTCTTATTGCCCTGGCTGGGGCTTTCATTACAATGCTGAGTAGAAGTAGGACAGACATTTTTGCCTTATTCCCAATTTTAGAAACAAAGTGTTCAATACATTATCATTTTGTATTATGTTGGGTAGAGATTTTCTTAGATGCCCTTTATCAGATTGAATAAATTTTCTCCCATTCTTAGTTTATCCTGAATGGGTGTGAATTTTGTTTAATGCTTTTTCTGCTTCTATTAAAAAGACCATATGGGTTTTCTCCCTTTTTACTGTTAACATGATGAATGCATTTTGTTGACTTTTAAATATTAAAATCATACTTTTCAGGAATTAACATCAGTTGGTCATGACGTATTATCCATTTTTTATATTTCTGGATTCAGTTTGCTAATATTTTGCTAAGGGTATTTTCGTCTATGTTCATGATGCAAATTGGTCTGTAGTTTTCTTTTCTTGTAATGTCTCTGTCAGATTTGGGTGTGTTATACAGGCCTCAAAATGAGTTGGCAAATGTCCCTTCTCTATTTTCTGAAAGAGTTTGTGATTTTGATATTGTTTTTATCTTACATTTTTTTGATAGAATTCACTAACGAAACCTTTTGGGCCTGTTGATTTCTTTCTCAGAAGGTTTTACATGTTATTATAAGATTAATTTCTTTAATAAATATAGGCTATCAAGATTTTCTATTTCTTTTTGTGTCTTTTTCATTAAGCTGCATTTTCAAGGAATTTGTCCAGTTCATCTAAATTGTTGAAGTTATTGACATAAACTATTCACATTATTCCATTATTATCCTTTTTAATGTCTGCAGACTCTTCAGTAATAGCCCTCTTCCATTGCTGAATTGACTTTCTCTCTTTTTTTTTTTTCTCTTTGTTTATTAAATTTTTTAAAGCAGCTTTATTGAGCTACATTTTGCATTCCATAGAAGTTACACATTTTATTTATTTAATTTATTTTTATTGTTGATAAAGTACAGATTTGGAGGACACATACTCCCTGATTTGAAGACTTACGATAAAGCTACAGTAATCAAAACAGTGTGGCATTGATATAAGGATAGAATAATGGACTAATGAAACATCACAGATAAACCAGAAATAGACCCCCACATGTATACCTGTGTACTTGAAAACAATGTGTATTCTGCAGTTATTTGGTATAGTGTTCTATAAAAGTCAGAGTGATTTGTTCACTAGTGTGTTCAAATGTAGGTATCCTTACTGGATTTTGTTTTGTTATGTGGGTCTATCAGTTACATAGGGATGGGTATTAATTCTCTAACCATGATTGTGGATTTTCAGTTTCTGCTTTTAGATATGTCTAGTTTTTGCATCATATAATTTGAAGCTTTGTATATAAGTGCACAAACATTTATAGTTTATATGTCTTCCCAATGATCTGACTCTTTAATAATTATGTAACATCCCTCTTTAAATCTCTAGTAGTATTCTGTGTCTTGAAGTTTACTTTGATATTAGTGTAGTCATACCAACTTTTTTATACTTACTTTCCAGAGTGTACATACATTTTTCCATTCTTTCACTTTCAACCTTTTTGTATATTTATAAGTGCATTTATGTAGATAGGATTCAATTCATCTTTGATATTTTATTCACTTTAGTGACCTTTTTCTTTTAATCATAGTATTTAGACATTTACACCTTATTTATTAAATTTAGGCATATGTCTGCCACTTTGTAAGGTATTTTCTATTTGTCCCATCTGCTTTTACTTTAATTTTTGTGCTGTCTTTTTGATAAATGAAATGCTTTTTAGTATTATATTTTAATTTCTCTTGTAGCTTTTAAACGATTTTAGCATTTTTTCCAGAGATTAAAATTTGCAACCTTAATTTAGCTTAATTTTTCACAGCCTACTAAGAGTTAATATTGTATAACTTCACATTAATGTAACAACTTTGAAACCACTTTATTCCATTATATTTACCTTTCCTTCTTGTTTTGGTGCTATTTTGTTATACATTTTTGCATCTATATAATAAGCCCTGTGACAGATTGTTATAATTTTTGTATTAAGCTGTCAGCATACATTTAAATAAATTAAGAAAAAAGGTAATTTTTATATAAATATTTGTTACTTCAGATACTCTTCATTTTTCCTGTACATGTTTTCATCTGGTTATACTTCATTAAGCAAAATTTAGTGTGGTGATGGTCAGCTGGTAATGAATTGTGTCATTGTTCATATATCAGTAAAAATCTTTATTTTGTCTTCATTTTTTAAGGTTATTTTTGTGGCATGTGAAATTTCGGATTGATAGTTTATTTTTCATTTCAGCATTTTAAAGATATTCTCTAATTGACTTCTGGTATCTTTAGTTTCTAATAAGCCAGCTATAAATTGTTTTATTGTCTCCTGAATTTAAAGTGTCTGTCCAATGGATATTTTCATTAAACATTTTTTTTTAAATTTGATTTGGGGGAGAGAGGAAGAGAGTAAGAGAGAGAGAGACACAGCAACCTGCTATTCCACCCACTCAGGAAGTCATTGGCTGATTCTTGTATGCATCTTGACTGCAACCTCAACATAATCAGGACCATTCTCCTACCAACTGAGCTACCAGGCCAGGGCTGTCCTTTGAGTACTTTCAAGATTTTCTTTTTATTTTTTTGTTGTCAGAGCCTTAGTGTGGTTTTCTCGGTATTTATCCAGTTTTGAGTTTATAAAGCCTTTCTTTTGATCAGTACATTGTTGATTTTCCCCAAATTTGGGAAATTTTTGTTTAAATACTGTTTTTGATTCATTCTGACTTCTCATCTTCTGGGACTCCAATTATATATATGTTAGGCCACTTGGTATTGTCCCACATTTAACTGAGGCTCTACTTATTTGTTTTAATCATTTTTCTCTGTTCTTCATATTGGATAAGTATTATTGATCTTTAAATATTACTGATGTCTTTCAAATTGAATGGTCCTTTATTTCCAGCCTCTCCACCGCGCCCTCCCCACCTCCACCCGCTGCCCCGAACATTTTCATCTGCTGATAAGACCAGTGATTTTTTTTTTTTCATTTTAGATACTTTACTTTTATTATAGAATTTCACTTGGTTATTTCTTTGTAGTTTTAAAATTTTATGTTGAGATTACCCCCATATGTTTTAACCATTATGATGCTCTTTGAATTCCTTGAAAATATTTATAATTTATAAGCTTTTTTAAAGGCCTTGTTTGCTTTTTCAAACATCTGGGTTACCTCAGGGTTTGCTTTTCTTGGCTGATTTCACTTTAACTCTGAGTCACATTTTTACATGTCTAGTATTTTTCATTGTATATAAGACATTGTGTTAATATATTGCAGAGATTCTGGATTCTGTTATCTTCCTCTGAAAAGTGCTGACTTTTGTTTTGGTTGATTTTTGCAGCTAACTTACTGTTTGATAACCTTGATCATGGGGAGGCTTGTTTGTATACTTTATCATGGCTGCTCTGTTTTAATTTTGCTATTGGTTTTAGTGCAAAGCCATAATCCTTAGTCTATACTTTTAAGGTGTCTTCCTTTAGGAGTTTTGATATAAAGCCCACGTTATTTACCTTGTCAGAATTCAAACTCCAAACTTTGACTCCCCTATGATGGATAGCTTATGAAATTCCTGGTAGCCTTTTCAGACCTTTACCTGTAAATTTCTGCCAGTCTACTTGGACTTGCCCTGTGTTCCACTGGTTCAAGAGTAAGCTAAGAATTTGTGAGGAGGTCTGGGCAGATTTCCTACCTCTGTCACTCTTCTGCTCTTGGATTTACCTTTATAATTTCCAGCCACTTTGATTACCCTGCCTTCTGCCTTTTTAAGCCAGTGACACTGCAGCTTTCTTTTTGAGTTCTAGCTCCTGTGTGCAGTGCAGAAAGCAAAGTGGCCTCAAAGGAAATGCCATTTAAACATAGATATCACCTAATATGGTTCATTTCTTTCATAAAAGTCTATGAATTTTCTCCATTCCTGCCTTCAATTAGTTGTTGCTTATATTTTCTCCAGAGTTTATAACTTTTATCTGTGGGATAGTTAATTGGATACAAGTTACTTGGTTATTACTAGAACAGCAACTCCCATATATAGCTTTCTTATATTCCTCTGTAAGGCTGGAAATAGGAATAGCAATAAGGGGATATTTCTGGTGTTCTCTGCATTCTTTTATTTTTGGTGATTTGGGATATTTTGTTTATACAAACCCCTACCAGTAAACATGGGTCTTCAGCTGCATCCCTGCCTCAACATACCTCTGTTTTTCATGGTTGTGCCTTTTAATCAGAATGATCTCCATGCTTATTGGGGAAAATCTCTAACTGTGCTCACTGAAGATGCTTAGAATTAAGTGACCCAACTAGTGACTGATTATATCACTGATTCTAATTTTATTTTTTCTTGCACACTTGGGTTCATTCATTTATTCAGTCATTAATTACAGAGTGAGAGCCTATTGCATCTAAGGCAAAGTTTTAGGTGCTGTAGTTGCCACCTGCTGATGCTTACTTTATAGGTGGAGGAAGGAGAAAATAACAAATAATATACAACTATCAGTCTGTGATAAGCGTGATGAAGACAACTGCGTGCAATCAAGAGCTAGTGAGTGGACCTGTGTGTGTGCTCCACTTCAGGTAGCGTGTTTAGGTAAGAACTCTCTAGTGAGGGAAATATTTGTACTGAGACTAGAAAAATGAGACAAAGCCTCCCAGGGGGATTTAGTGGAAGAGCATTCCAGGCAGAGGGAACAGAAAATGGGAAGTCCTGAGCTGGAAGAGCAACTCCAGCCTGAGGGTGGGGAGGTCCTTGTAAGTCATAGTGAGTAGTGAGGTATTTTCTCTGGGTGAGATAGGAAGCACTGGATGGTTCTCCGTAGAGGAGGAACATAATTAATGTATGTCCTAGACTCTAGGGGACAAGAGGAGAAGCAGGAAGACCCATTAGAGAGGTATCGCTACTGATGACGACGATGATGACTGATTTGGGTCCAGCAGAATTATGTTCTAAGAACATCCTATGGGTCTGTTGATACTACCCACTCAATCAGTTGTGTTCTGGATTTCCTTCTTGCTCTGGTGGGGATCAAAGCATGGGACTTTCCTGCTACATAGAAAAACATACATAATAGAAAGGGAAACCAGTGAAGGAGGCAGCCCTAGTATGAAGCTCCAGGTGTGGTAAAGTATTTGATTATGTGTGCATATAGCCACATACCTTACCGGGTGAGTCATTGCAGATGTCATCAGGCTAATGTCCATTAATGATTAGTCAATTACTAGAGGCCCGGAGCATGAAATTCATGCACGGGTAGGGTCTCTAGGCCTGGCCAGCGATCAGGGCCGATCAGGCCTTCCAGCTGCTGGCTGGGGCCTTCCTTCGCTCTGCACCACCCCCTGGTGATCAGCACATGTCATAGTGAGTGATGGAACTCCTGATGGGGACAATTTGCATATTAGGCTTTTATATATATGTATATAGAAGATAAGGCTGCCATTTCTGCCTTTGGTCTGACAACTGGTTTATTTTACTGAAGGCAGTGTCTTTGGTAGAGCTCCTGTATCACATTAAAAAGAGTATATTTTTAAAAAGTAGTAGCTTCAAGAACAGAGCAGAGTAAACATACACGATTAAATAAGAGGACCAAGCTCAGAACCTGGCACATAGTAAGTGTTTAATAATTGTTATTTTAAATTAGATGTATTACTTTGTTTGATAAAAACCCCACCAATTTAATCTATTAAGAATCCCTAAAGAGAGTAATCAGTTAAATAAATAGTATGTTAGATTGAAACTAGAAAGAGCAACTCATGTACATTCTCTTGATTTGTTAATTATGAAGTTATTTGCTCTCCTGTCCAGATGCATACATGTATGTGTATCTTTTCCCTGGCGGCTCCTTTTAATTCTGGCTTCTGGTTTTCCCTCTCTCCTTCATTCTCCTGCCCTTTCCCCTTCCTACTCTTCCTATAATTAACCAAGTGTACTAGTTGCTGTTCCAGCACATTATGCACAAAGCCTTCGTAGAGTCTCCAGTTCAGTGTGGTGATGGAGAGAACAGCCTGAGAATCAGATCCACTGGGTTCTCACATTCATTTTACTAAACCTCTCTGAGACTCAGTTTACTTGTCAGTACAATGAAGATGATGATGTAGTTTTCAAGCCATGAATAAGAGTATGTATACTTTAGTAAGCTCAGTATATTTTTGCATACTCTGTGGGTCGTGTCTCCCTTTCTACAGATGAAGAAAAAGAGACCCAGAGCAGTCCCGAGACTTGCCCAGGGACACCTAGCACCATTTGACCTTTCACACAGGTTCACCTGTCATCTCCTCTTGTTAAAAGGGAAAAGGCAGGTGTAACGGGTGCTGCCAGGTGATCATCAGAGGCGGCATAGCCTGGTGTGTAAGAGCACAGTTTCAGGGCATGCAAATTCTGACTCTGTGGCTCACTAGCTGTGTGCCTGTGGGCAAAGTAACCTTTTCACGCCTCAATTGCCTCATCTGTAAAATGGGACCAATACTGCTACCTATTGCATAGAGCTGTTGTGAGGCTTAAGTGAGGTAATGTGTGCAGAGTACTTAGAGCAGCATGTAAGTATTGTCTATTAATATTTGTGTTAATTACTAATGCTCATCTCCCAGTCCAAGTCCCACTGCCTCTGTGCTTATGCTCAGACAACCCCACTCCATCCCTACAGCTCAGTCACAGTTGTTCTCCCCCATGCTCAGCCTCCCCCTCCCCCGGCTCTGGGTGCCATCTGCTGACCCATTTGCTGCTCCTGTCAGGTCAAAGATAGCCAGGCCTTTGTGGGGTGCCCAGGCAGCATGTCATGTCCCAGCGCTGTTGTACATCGTGTTTCAGAGGAATTTTGCTGTAATGTTCTGTGACCTTTTCCATTGAGTGAGGTAGTTGGAGAGGCACTCAGTAAGGGAAAATTGAGCTGTTTTATTCCTCCCCAAGGAGGCTCCTGTTTCCTTTCCACCATTCATTTGAAAGCTATCATTTTCTTGATTTTATAGCTGAAAAACACCATTGATTCACTGGGTGTTAGATGCTAAGAGTTCTCCTATTGACATGCCTATTGACAGTTTTCAGTATATTCTGCGTCTAATTATCACTCTTGGCTAAATGATACACCTTGTGGACTTGAGCGATGGAGTCGATAGCTCTCGCCGCATTGTTCTAGCGGAGCCTATCGAGCCCGTGTCACGGCGACGTGATTTATGTGATCAGAAAGAAAATTCCTGTTGGTGTGCTGCATAATTAAAGCAAGTGCGGAGTGACTGGTGACAAAAAAATCAGGCCTGCCGATGTCATCCCCAAATGAGGAGAGATTTCTCTGGTGAGCAGCTGCGACAGTGAAGAATCTCCCCTGGCATTTTTTGCTTTGCAATTTTCAAGGGTTTGATTTTCCTCCCGGCCCCAACTAAGGATTCCTCCTCTCTGCCTTCCTGTCTCCTCACAGTCAAAGCCCCGGGATGCGTGTGCTCTTGTTCCCAAGGACCTAGGCCACAGGGCTTGCTCTGGGAAGGGCTCCCTGTTGGTATGTATGTGTGGTGGTGGCGGAGCAGTTCATAGAATTTGGAGAGGACAAAGCCCACATTACAATTAGGGAGGATAGATGGTTTTAAAAATTTCAACTTGCTGGGCCAGTGTGGCTCAGTGGTTGAGCATTGACCTATGAATCATGGTTCGATTCCTGGTCAGGGGACATACCCTGGTTGTAGGCTCAATCCCCAGTGTGGGATGTGCAGGAAGCAGCTGATCAATGATTCTCTCTCATTGGTGTGTTTCTCTCTCCTTCTCCCTTCCTCTCTGAAATCAATAAAAATATATTTAAAAAAGAAAATTATTTTTTTAAATTTCTTTATTGATTAAGGTATTACATATGTGTCCTTATTCCCCCATTACCCCCACCCCCCACTCATGCCCTCACCCCCCTGTTGTCTGTGTCCATTGGTTAGGCTTATATGCATGCATACAAGTCCTTAAAAAAAGAAAATTCTTATCCTTGCCCTGGTTCATGCGGTTCAGTTGGTTGGGAATTGTCCTGTATACCTGAAGGTTGCTGGTTCAATTCCCGGTCAGGGAACATGCCCAGGTTGCAGGCTCGATCCCCCTTGGGGGGCTTGCAGGAGGCAGCCGATAGATGTTCCACTCACATGTTGTTTCTTTTTCTCCCCCCATCTCCCTTTCACTCTCTCTAAAAATCAATAAAAAATATATTTTTTTAATGGAAGCATTTGAGAATCTAATTTTTATTCAAAAAAAAATTGTCCTTTGTATCAGCCAATTTGTGTTTCTTAGGTTACGACTCAAGGTTAGAATACCATTCTCTCTGTGCATGAGAGGAGTGGTCCCTGCATGTGGATGGCATGTTTCCAGAGAAGTTGGTGGGGATTCTTGCTAGCCCCAGACAGGAACACAGGGAAGTGCAAGAGGCTGACAGGAAGCCAAGGCTGGGCCTGGTTAAGGAAACAACTCTGGTGTGCAGCAAACTCCCTCCCACTCTACTACATCTTCGCTGCTGCTGGGCCCAAACATTCCTCAGTTCTCAGGAGTAGAGAAAGGTACCCTCCATGCTGGCTAAGTGACATTTTCTGTGAGGCCAAGGGTCTTCTGTGGACTTCGGTTTTCTCATCGGTAAAATGGATCTCTTCACCGTAATATAGTGAGGCTTAATGAATTAGAGGCTGCAGGTAAAGGGTGGAGAATATAAAGCTGTTCATCTGAGTGGCCCCTGAAGGAATTCAGTGACTGAGTTTCCATTGGCCAGAAGGAAGTACTTTGTGCATGCAGTGTATCTAAGTTGCATCACCCCCTCCTTCATACAGAAGTAAAGGAGCCTTTGAGATGAAAGTATGTTCTAGGGAGACATTTAATGATGGGTGTGAACTGAACAAACATCCGAATCAAGCAGAAACAGCAGCCATTTCCAGGTAGTGGAGTTGGCAGTGGATTTGGCCTGGTGGCTGGCAAAAGTCCCAAGTAGAATGGGAATTGGGTGTTGGTGGGCCATTGGGACTGTGCTCAGGGACCAGGATTCCGAGGTATTGCATAGCTGAGATTGTGACAAGAGGGACTTTTGAGGTCATTGATGGAGCCAGAGAGGTTACTCTCCTGGAAGCCAGAGAGGCCTTGTGTGACTTCCGTTAACCATCAGTTCTTACTCAGTGCACCTCTGTGTATGACACTTTTGCAGTTCAGATTTTTAGAATGAGAATGAGAAAGAAGAGGGAGGAAGGGAGAGAGAGATAAATATTAAGTCAAGGATATTAATAATTTGACTTGAGAAAGCTCACCCATGCACAAGATCAGAGACTTGGTGATTTGAGTTTGTATTTTCATAATTGGATTGTTCTAATACAAAAGCTTTCCGACTACTCAGTTATCTTTGAGGACTTACTGCTAATTCATGATGGGGATTATAATACTTTGTCTCGGACATCAGGTAAACCATGACACTTAGCAGGGTTCCTGAAAACCCGAGAAATCACAGATACTTTATTTTGTGTTAATTGTTCATGTTTATTTAGATCTGGACTCGTTCTTAAACTGCCAATGATCCTGGGGTAGAGAAGACATTCCTCTACAAGTATGGGAGGATGAGGGTTTTTTTTTTCCTAGTTTGTCTGCAAATGCCTCTCCTTCCAGTGCCCTGTCTGTCCCTCCCTGGAAGACACCTCCTGCTGCACAAGTGCCACTCGGTGGACTTTAGGTCAGGACAAGAATTGCTCTGCTGAAGTCGACATGTGATTTGACTTTTCTGAAACTGCTTGAGCTCTGAAACCCTTGAGTGGGGGTGAGCGTGCAGAATATGTTCTCAGCTCTCAATTCGTTGTGACTTTAGCTAAAGGTCTGTCCTGCAGCCGTTGCTGCTCTAAATCCCTGTGAGTAGAGGGAGCACGTAGGATGGAGCGAGCAGCAAGCATATGGCCAGGTTTGTGTGTGGAGGGACATGCGGTGCGGGGCGGGGAAGCAGCATTTTCCCTCTGGGATTGTCAAGAGCGGTAGATCCTGCCAGGAGATGTGAAGGCACAGCAGATCAGACAGGGCTTGGGCCCGGGCGGCCGCAGGTGCCTGTGAGCCAGGGGGCAGAGTGGCCTACATCGCCCACCCACTAACAGAGGGTCCGGAATTCAATGTCTCCCGCAAATAGCCCAGCCCCTTCAAAGGGCAAATTATTGTTTTTGTTCGTTCCTGTCTTCGGGATTGTTTATGCATCGCAAATGAGCTGTAAAGGGAATTTTGTGCATTCGACAAACTTTTACTTTAAAGGAGGCAGGTTGGAAAAAGGTTCGCCAGCACATTAGATGCCAGCTATTGTGCTTTTCATTCACCTTGACGAACAGTGGCCTCAAATGGCAGGGGATTACACTGACGTCCTGACAAGCATTCCTAGAAGAGACTGTGGGAATGGGGCCGGAGAATGCCCAGGCCGCACAGCACTGCAGCGCTCCTGGGTGTGCCTCGGACGGACGATGTAATATACCTGTACTTACGTTGATTCCAAACAGGGAGCGAGTCAACAGAGGCATGTCATGTTCCCTACGGTCTTCGAGTGGAAATTAAATAGCTCTCCATTTTGAGCAGTGGACATATTTCTGAATAGTGAGTTAACTGCAGGTTTTGAACATTTGGATCTTACTGTACATCACAATCAGAACATTTTGGTTACTCAGTTGGGTTCCTGTTACACGGGCACATGGTACGTGGGCATTTGTGAATTATTCATTGGTTAAGGGCATTCTTTTCCTTTTTAGAAAAATTCACCTTTGTCTTGGCGAATTTAAGCAGTCATCACTGCAGCTCAGAGTAGAACAAACACCTCCTGTTTTGATACCAGTCTTCGATGCAGGGAGCTGCAGAGGCGACGTTCCTGCCTTCCGGAGAAGTACACGTGTCTCTCATCTGGGAAGCCTCCTTCCGGGGCAGTGCCAGCTGGAAGATGTCAGCCGGGATGACCAAACACTTGATCAATAGACAGGGGGTGCGTCAGAGGTGGCCGAGAGCCATTTGTCTGCAGTGTGTTTGAAAGCACTTTGAAAAGGATAGCATGCGCAACGTGCATTTGTGTACAACAGGAAAGCATATTTGTATTAGGCACATTTTAACATGTGGCTTCAAAAAGAAGAAGGTGTGCACTGTGCTCAGACATGGTTGTCTTTTCCCTGTGTATACCTAGAAAAGCATCTCTATGCGATTACTGAGGAACGATGTTCACACTTTTTAAGGCTTCGTAAGGAACTGCCCCGATTTCTTAATACACTGTATTTATCACCTGCACACTTACGTTAGGAAAAAGGGCACTCCCTAGCCTGGGTTCAAGGCTGTCCACAGTTGTGACCGACTCTGCAGTGAGGCCCCTGTGCCGGAATGTTCCGCCAGCCGTTAGTCCCCGTTCCCAGGCTCACAATTGTGCTTTTGTTTATGCTGTTTCTTCTATTTGAGGGCTGCTCTCCCCTGACCTCTGCCCATCAGGTGCAGCCCATACTCCAAGGACCTGCTTGTTTCGGCCCCAGCCCCGGGCCGGCCCCCGGCCCCAGGCTTCCCTGCAGCTCCTCAGTCACTCTCGGGGGTGGACGTGTTTTGTCAGGAGCACTCAGTGAAAACGACCCATTGCCATGTTGTGTAGTTTCCTTATCTCCCTGCTAGTTCTTAGCCTGGATGGTTCCGGGTATGAACAGGAATGATAATGGGATAATAAATACTTATTCAGCCAACTTTTACTGATTGCTGTTGTGTGTGAGGTGGTGGGGATGATGAGGAAATAAAAAAATAGACGTGAGCCCCAGAGGAGTGGCTCATTTGGTTGGAGTGTCATTCCATACACCAAAAGGGTTAGGTTTTCAATTCCTGGTCAGGGCACATACCTAGCTTTCAGGTTCAGTCCCCAGGAAGGGGTGACAGGAGGCAACTGCTGATGCTTTTCTCTCACAGTGATGTTTCTCTCTCTTCCCCTCCCCCCCCCCCCCCCCCCCCCCGCCCAAGGATAATTTTAAAAATATATCCTTGGGTGAGGATTAAAAAAAATCAGACATGGACCCTGGATTCATGGAGCTTACCTTCTAATGGGGAAGATAACCATCACAATCACTCAAATGAGTGGAAAAACGTTGATTGTAGCAGGCAGCACCAAGGGGCAGGTACATGGCACCATGAGGGGATGTGAAGAGGCATTGGAATTATTTTGGAATGCTTCCCCTAGGACAGGGCTGGCTACATGATTTTCTGGGCCCAGTGCAAAATAAAAACGCAGGGCCTCTTGTTCCAAAATTATTAAGAACTTCAAATTGGCGACAGCAGAGCATTCAATCAAGTGTGGGGGCCTGTGCAGCTGAGCAGGTGTACTCGCATGCAGCCAGCCCCGACTAAGGAAGAGGTGTTTGTGCTGAGATGTGAGGGCGGCATAGGATGGGAAGATGGTCCCAGGCAGAGGAAACGGCATGAGCAGAGTTTCGGACAGGAAGGAGGGTGGCACCTTCAGAAACTGGATGAAGGTCACTGTGGCTGGAGTGTAGAGAGCAGGACAGGATGTGAGGAGGCAGGGAGGTAGAGGAGGTGATGGTAGGCCAAGCACAGCCCTGAAGGTTTCTGGTATGTGTGTACATATGTATGTTTTTATTTAAAATTTATCTTTCAATTACATTTGATATACAACATTATATTAGTTTCAGTTGTACAACATGGTGATTAGACATGTATGTACTAGTACCTTAGGAAGTGATCACCCTGCTAAGTCTTTAGTACCCACCTGACACCATACATAGTTATTACAATATTATTACAATATTATTGACTATTTGTAACTATCAGTATCTATTTCTTAATCCTTTTATTTTTTTCTCCCATTCCCCACCCCCCTTGTCCCATAGCGACTATCAGTTTGTTCTCTGTATGTATGAGTTAGTTTCTGTTTTGCTTCTTTGTTTATTTTGTTTGGTAGATTCCACATAAAAGTGAAATCATATGGTATTTGTCTTTCTCTTTCTGACTTATTTCACTTAGTATAATACCCTCCGGTCCATCCATGTTGTTGCAAATGGCAAGATTTCATTCTTTTTTTGTGGCTGAGTAATATATTCTATTGTATATATGTACCACATCTCCTTTATCCATTCATCTGTCTTTATTCTCTGAGCCTTACACAGCTACTCAAGTGTTTTAAGCAGGAAACTATCAGAATCAGGGTGGGATTTTGTGAAGTCACACTGGCTGTACCAGATACACAGTGGTTAATAGCAGGAGTGAAAGAAGGGCTGTTTGAAGGGCATTGTAACCATCCAGGGCAGGCAGCCCGGATTGGGATCAGGGTGGTGGTGGTGGTGGTGGAGGAGGTGGTGGTGGTGGAGAAAGAAGTGGAAAGTGTGGGAATGTATTGAGGAGACCAGTCAGCAGGGCTTGGCAGAGTGGCCTGCAGAGCAAAAGATGCCAGAGATGACGTCTAGATTTCTGGCTTGAACCTTATGAAATTGCCAATATTCTGACATTTATGATCTGCAGAAACAGTAATTTCATATGATGCAGCCTAATAGTTGGATGGTTGGTAGGAAATTCACTTAGACATGGTTTGCTTAGAGGACCAAGGTGGGTTTTGATTAGTTCTTGCTTTGGTGGTGGTGGGTGCAAGAGAACCCACTTGGGTTCTGATATGGTGTCTTTGAAGTGCCTTGGAAATCTCCAAGTGAGGATAAAGAGGGGCAGTTGCCTCGGTGGGCCTGGAGCTTAGCGGAGTGGCCTGAGCAGAAATATAACGTTGCTAAAACAGGTGCTGTATGAGCACTTAGGTTTACCTTGTGTGTAATTCGCAATAGTCCTATGAGGAATGTAGTGTGCTCTCTTTGGAGATTCAAACATTATGGCTCAGAGAGCCTAATTAACTTGTCAAAGGTCACACAGCTGGCAAGTGGAAGGGCTGGGTTTTGAAGCCTGTTAATGTCTCGGGGCCCAAGCTCTAAACCACTGTGCATGCAGCCTCCCCGGTGGGATGGCTTCCTCACACCAGGGTGCACAGCTCTTCGTACCTAGTAGGTCCGTAGGAATTTCTTATTGAATAAACATTTGATGAAAATAGTAGCATATTCCCTTCAGAATAGGAGGGTTTTGAAAGAGGTCTCCCCAGGCCCCAAAGTGTGAATAAACAGATGGAATTGGAATGGTTGGCTTCCTGGTCATTTTCATGCCACTTTTCTACTAAGTACATCCCCAACCCCTGCTGAGGTCTGAACTTTGTAGAGAGCCTTGGTTGAGGACATAGCAATTTCTCTTGGGTGGGTCAATTGATGGTTAATTAAGCTTCCTGTACAGTGTTCTTGGGGCGAATTTGACAGGATTTTGGCATTTTAGGACTAAGAGCTGAGGGAGCTACTGCCATGCCACCCTCTGGTGCTCCTGGAGCACATTGCTGGTCACCAGGGCCCTCTTTCCTGCTGCTGCTCCTGGAGGCTGATTCAGAATCCTTCTCAACACAACCCCTCCCATTTTAGGACTAAGGAAACTGAGATCCAGGAGGATGTGCTTGAATGATCAGGGTTAGCATTCAAGAATAAATGTATTTGCTATTTAGGACTCAAAGAAACTAGATTCAGTCCCATCACAGGTAAGGAAGCCAAGGACCTGAGAGGGCAGTGACCTGCTCGTTGCTGGCACACATGGAGCTCATACCCTCATTCCTACCTCCCGATTAGTAAATGGTCCCTCCTCTGGTCGGGAAGAGTGAAAACCCTTGGCCACATAGCAATCCCCTCCGTGTTTTGGCTCATTCGGCAAGACTGAGCACATCTGGTTGTATGCATACATTTTTCATCAGCTGTTTCCCTGGACATTTCCTCATCATGAACATGGACAGTGAATCGGGTGATGCAAATTATGTTTCATTAGGGTTACCTTTTGATACAACAAGTATTTAAGGTTTCTTGGTATTCTCCACTATGCCCACCGGGAAACAGTGTTTTATTCTCTTCGCCCTTGATGTTGAAGTGGAGCATATTGTTTCCCTTCAGGATGCCATTAAAAGGCGATGATGACCTTTACAATGACTAATAGTTTTCATGGGGCTTTAATTGTGATTTTTTTTTTTTTTGGCAGAGCAGCATCAGTCTGCTTCATGTGTCTTTTGTATCAGGGAATCGATGAAAACTGCCGCCTTTTGTTGATGCTATAGGAGATTTTATGCCAATGACAAGGGATTTGATTTAATATTCTCTTTAAATAAGATCAACACTGCTGCAGTTATAAACTCTTCGAAAAACTGTCAAGCCCATCAATATAGCATGAAACAAAAAGTCAGCAGCCTGGTATAAATTAGCTCAGCAATGTGTCTTTGGGAAGGGAGGTAGATATTTATGATTGCATGCTCAAATACATATATTTAGAGATTTCTTTCTGCTCTTTCCACCGTGAGTAGGAAACGTAGAGAGGAGCATTTCATTACCACTGTCTTCCAAACTGCAAACTTTCTTTGCCAGTTAATGATTTTCTGGGGCAATTCCGAATGTGGTGACATGATATAAACAGGTATTTATGATCTGTGATACAATCCTCAGTGAGTATGGATTTATAGTTAAATGGTGAACTGGGAATCCAGCCGGCGACTATTGACAGAGCTTCTAGAATCTATATTTTGTTTGTTTCCATTATTCACACACATTTTCTTTTGGGGCCTGATTATCTGTGTAGTCTCTGTTTCCTAATTTAGTTGTGAGTATGAGACTTTGAAATTCAGGGACATATGGCCTGTATGTTCAGGGGCAAGTGCAAAACCTTGTCCCCATACCTGTTCTCCAATATCTTTCTGTTTTCATTCAGGGTTTTAGGATCATTCCATTTCTCCCAGGCTCTGTTCCAGGTGAACAGAGAACCCAGGCAGGAGAAGAGCTGATTGACAAGACATGGGTGGGGTGAGCACATGTGCTCGGGTTGTGGAAATGTCAGAGAGCTGGGGAGAATCCAGGGTTTCCCAGATGAGAATCCTATTGCTCCTGGAACAAACGAAAGCTTCTTCACACTGAGAGCCAAGGATGTCAGACCTGTTATAGACAACCTGGGCAACATGGAATTTGTGAGCAGAATAGAACTAGGCAAGAGGCGGAGCCAGGCAGATACGAGTTTGCATTTCTGGGGTGTCTGGCACACTGGGAATATTGCAATAGAGCTGCCGACAGAGGAGAATTCTGGGGAGGCCACTGCTTTCACGAGGTGCTTTTCTGAAAGTGGTTCACTCAAAGTTGCCTGCAGGGCCTGACCCACGTGGCGAAACCACCTGACCAGAGTTTCTTGAAGTGTAGCCAACAGACTGCCCACATCTTAGTCACCTGGGACTTTAATCAGAATCTCTTGTGGGGAAGCTGAGAATCTTTTAAAAAGTTCCCCAGCGGAGTTCCCTGCAAACCAACAGTTTACAACCACTGCTCCAGAATTAAGGACTCTTGCCAAGTTAGAACCTTAGTTAGACCTCCTTTTTATTTTTTTCCAGAATAGTGTAGGGTTTGTATCTTGAGAAGTCAAGATAGTCTTTGGATGGATCTAGAAAAGAGATGCTTCTTTGCTTTACAGGTCCATTTGAGAAACGGACATTTTCCAGAAATTACACAATATATGTTTATTTTGGTATCTCATAGACACAGTTTGAATGCAATTTCAGATTCCCAAAGTTGCCCCATCCTGAACCATGTGTTGAAAACTCTCGGCTAGAAGACAGAATTATATACCTGTTGCCACCTTTCACTGATCACATTATGCTTGTTCCAGCAGTTGTGTCGAGGGGACAATCAAGATATGACCAGAAGATAGGGTCCTAGAGAAAGCTCTGATTGGTTGAAATGCTGGCTCTTCATCATGTTGAACACATGGGTGAAAGTTGAAGCATGTGGCTCCCCAGTATAGGTAATGAATCCATTTGTCATCACTGGGAAGCATTGATATTCTTGAGTTTGTATTTCTGTGTTCATTTGAATGTTTGGTACCCCTCTGTTAGCCTTAGTCTTACATATGTGAGTTATTTGGAAGCACCTTTTATGCAGGGAGAAAAGCGAAGAGCTTCCTTCTCCTGGGCTCAGGGACATTGAACTTGAAGATCCTGCTTTTCTGTCTGATAGATAGTTCTCTAACATGGAGTGACTCGCAGAAACATGGATTTATCTTGTTGTGTGTGTGTGTGTGTGTGTGTTTTCTTCCTGATAGTTTTTCATAGGCATGAGTCACCCACTAGACCACACAGCTGTCATCTGCCCAATGTTTGTGTCATTTTGGAGGAGATGAGTGTAAACTGAGAAATTCTCTCTGCTTATATTCTTGGGTGGTACTTAAGCTGACTGAGAATTCTTTTCTGGGATTTATTAGTTAATGATTTTCTTTTCAATAAACATTTGTAGCATATTTAGAGTGCTTTCCTAAAGGGACAGGAGGAAATAATTTGGCAACCTTATTGGACTTTTGTTTTGTTTTTAATCTTAGGACACCCTTTTCCCACTCAACCACCCAGGGCTGCTTTCCTTTCCCTAGCCTCGGCCCTACTGCCTGTGCGTTGATGTTTTTTTCCTAAGACAGAATACCAACCAAGCTCAGGCAGCCGGTTGACACAGCCAGATCAAAACCCTTTGAATTTTGAAAATGATTCCCCTCTTGGTATTGAGCCCAGTGATAAAAGCAAAGCAGTTGTCATCTGGAAAACAGAGCTGTATGCATGGCAGAGCCTTTCCAATTAGCACACTTAAGATGCGTGTTAGGATGATGGGAAGTGGGATGTTACAGAGTGAAATGCGGATAATAGGGCTTTAAACTTTCATGTTTCAGTTGATTTTTTTCTATTGTAGTTTTAAGAAAATTGTTGCACATTATTGGAGCTCCTAAGTGCATCTTAACATTGATCTTTCTGTATGCAATAATATCTTCCAAAACCACAGAAATGTTGGTCATGAAAAAGCTTGTATCCATTGGTTTTCCAAGTAGAGGAAGAGTAATCTACTAATTCAAAATTACTCTGCTACCAAAGAACACATCAGTTTAGGCCATTCTCCAGGTGGCTGTTCTACCTGCTACCAGCAACTGGTTTGATGGAATCCCAGACCAACAGCCTGGCATTTTTGGTGTTCACCAGATCCAGCCTCAAAAATGAGTTCTGTCCATATATGCGCAGAAATAAAAGGCAAATGTCCAGCATAATCCAATTGGTTTGTTATGTAAAGACTAGAGGCCTGATGCATGAAATTTGTGCAAGAGTAGGTCTTCCTTCCCCCAGCTGCTGGCACCGACTTCCCTCTGGCACCCATGACCCAGGATTCCCTCGCAGCCTCGACTTTGTCTGAAAGGTCGTCTGGAAGGATGTCAGGTCTATTTAGCATATTATGCTTTTATTATTATAGATATATCAGAGTTGTTCAGATGTGTGAAGTACTGGCTAGAATGTGGATGTCTAACATAGGGCCTGGAATACAGTAATAATACTAGTTGTGGTAGATGTTGTTAGTGCTCACCAGTATTCCTAGTTCTGTTCTTCTATGCGTGTAGGAGAGTCACATTTCCCTTCCCCCTGAGGTTAGGTGTGCCTTGCTTTGGTCAATTCAGTGAGAGCAGAAGTGATTTGTGCCACCTACCATTAGAGAGAAGTACTTAAGACCCAGTAAACAGTGAGTGCCCCTTTCTTATGCTAAGGCAAACTCTAAGCCTTTTATTGAGAAACCAGCATCATAAGATGTTGGAGACTTTGTTAGCTTGGGTCCTTAATAACTACAGTGGTCAGAGCACCCTCCGTACCAGTGGACCAACATTGGATATGTAGAATGAGCAAGAAATAACTCCTTTTGTTTTAAGCTCCTTGAGATTTAAAGCTTGTTTGTTATTGTGGCATAAGCTATCCTATCTTGGCTGATATAGTAATTAACATCTATTCAGTGCTATGTGCCAGGTACTTAAAGTACTTTATATGTATTAATTTATTTGATGATCACCATAACACTGTGATAAAGATGCTGCTATTATCTCCATTTTGCAGGACAGGTAACAGAGGTGCTGAGGTGCTAAGTCACTTGCCTAAGATTACATTGCTCATAAGGAGCAGAGTTGAGATGGGAACCTAGGCAGTCTGCAAAATATTCAATAAATGGTGAGTGAATGAGTCAAGATTAGAGAGAGTTCTACTATTTGTTGGAACATACAATATTTCATGTGGTATCATTGGAAGGGGTACCAGTTGGATTATCTGTCCAGATATTTCTAGCTGCCTGTCCTTTTGCCATTATAATGATTTATTTTTAGGTTCCTGCATTTATTTTTCATTTTTTTTCCTTTTAGGAAAATAGTGCTAGGGTTGGCAATGCCCTATAGAGGTTTCATAAGGCTTGGTGCTCCAAAGGGCACATGAGTCACCAGGAAGGAAGTCAGGGACTCCAGGGGAAGTCAAGGAACCAAGGGCTAGAGTTGCTCTTTGGCTGAGGGTTACCCTCTTGGAGGCGAATGGCTGGTGTGTTGCACTGCTAGTACAGAGAAGCAGACCCTCTTGTGAGAGCTCCACCTGTGGAGTTGACCCATTCTCTCCGAGGAGAAGTGGGGCATAAGGGGACTGCCGGTCTGTGCCAATGTTATTGCTTTAGAAAGGTGGGCAGTTTTCCTACATGGGCAAAAAGAGGGGTTGCAGTGTGGTAGGGGAGCTGTAAGGGGTGTGATTTTGCTCGGTTGTTCATATATGTTCTGATCCAGGGTAGTAGTTCACCCATTTCACTCCTCTGTCTCCAGCTGGTTTGTTTCAGAAACAACTTTCATAAACACTCACATATACTTTTACGCTGAGATAGTTGAAGGCCTTGGTCAAACATCTTTTGTTTGCAAGTGACAGAAATCTCCTCAGTCTTCCCTAAGCAATGAACAGGAATTGGTATAGGGTCATCTTATGGAACTCCAATGCTAGACACTTAACTGGCCCCCGTGGGGGACTGGAACAAGAGCCTGGAAAGCTCCTTAGAGTCACCGCCCCCCCTCAATTCTTAGCGGTTATGTAGAGCTCCTCTCAGTTCTTTCAGGATGCTTGCTTTCACTCTCTCTACCCTATTAGCTTTCTCTGCTGCCATATGTTCATGGACAAATGGCCATAATATAGTTCCTGAGCTTATGGACCTTCTGTTCACATACCTATTAGAGATTGATAAGCAGCTTTAACTCCCAGTTCTACAATCTGGAAGGAGAAACATTTGCTCCACAATGTGTCATGGTCTACTCATGACACTATAAGCAATGGTGGTGGGTGTAGATCTGTCATTTATTCAGCAATATAAGTTGAATGCCTATCATGTGATAGTCATGATAAATATAAGGAAGTTAAATATAAGGAAGGTTTTGGTAATGCATTTCACTGCTCTTGTAAGATGGCAAACTGCCTGATGCTGAAATTCTTAAATCTGAGTTAGGTTCATAATCTCTATCATAGGATGTTATTTGAGGACATTCTCTTCTCATTCAACAGGTTAGACTAGATCAGTGGTCGGCAAACTCATTCATCAACAGAGCCAAATATCAACAGTACAACGATTGAAATTTCATTTGAGAGCCAAATTTTTTAAACTTAAACTATATAGGTAGGTACATTGTTATTAACTTAATTAGGGTACTCCTAAGCTAAAAACTCAAGGGGCCAAAGAGGTGCATGTGGCTCGTGAGCCGCAGTTTCCCGACCACTGGACCAGATCATAGTTCTATTCTTCTATGTTATTATGATAAACCATGGGATACAACCTGTGAGAGATATAGAAATGAACAGGGAAGATATATATGCTAGCAGTGGTCAGAAAAATCACATTGGAGTAATTGGGATATGAATTTGGCCTAAAAAGGGTGAGAAAGGGAAGAGAAAGCAGAAAGAATATATTTTAAGTTGACATAGTGAAGTGTATAAAGACACAAAGATGGTGGATGTGTTATGTATGAGAGAGAAGAGACACATTTATTCAATCTGCCAGGGAAGGTAAAACAAGTTGAATTGTAGGAGAGTATTAGTTTGATGAGATTAGGAAGTCGGATTTATAGTCATAATATTGTAGAACTAGAGGACACTAGTAGTAGGTAGAATACTCTACTGTAATTAAAGATGTAAGAAAAGTGGCTTAAGCAGAGAAGAGGTTTTATTATTTCACATAAGAGGAATGCTGAGGTAAGCAGTGAAGGGATTGATCCAGCAATTGACATTAAGGACCAGACTCCTTCCATCTTTCTCTCTGCCAGCCTTAACATATTGGCTTGGAGCTAGGGCTTGTTTCCTCATAGCCACTACCTGAGAGTGATGACTCTGTGAATCACAGATGGACATACAAGGTTATGTCAAAGCAGGGAGGGGTGTTTCCTTCAGTGCATCCCTTTTACATCCTTTGTGTCCTGTAGACCATGATTCATCACATTCCCACACCTCCACTTTAGGGGAGGATGAGATAGAGGAAGGCAAACTGCCAGCAAAAATTGGGGGTGGGGGTCCTGGGTAAGGGTTGTGAGTCAGCTCAGCCAGTGGTGTGGGTCATCTTGTCTCATTGCCCAATTTCACAGGTAATGATATACAGTAATTGTCATGTCTGGTATCTGTTATATGCTGAACACTCTTCAGTGTTCTGTTTTTACTTTTGCAATAATCCTTCCAGGTAGGTGGTATCATTCTCATTTACTGATGAGGAAACTGAGTGTTGGGTGGGTGACTTGGATAGTTAGTGTTTAGAGGTATTAGATCTTATTGAATCATAGGTTATTAGTCTCCGGTTTGAGAAGGCTTTAGGCTAGCGTTGTCTCCTCCTCCAAAGGCATCTGCTCTCACCCCCAACATCCCTACCAAGTGGCAACAGAGCCAACTCTTGAATACTTGCAGGAATGAAGGTTTCCTGACTACTGGTCCAGTGTTGTTTCCAATTCACATCACTGGCAGAGTACAGGCCTGTCACGGGATAGAGGAGAACTGGTTTTCTTCTGTGGTCCCCCCACCCCCCCCCCCCGCCTCCGCCGGCCAAACAGGGAGGGTTCTTTTATAGATGTCATGGTAGCTGGCATTGTAGGGCATACTGAAATCCATTAGTGGGTGTTCAAGTCCACCCACAGTGATGTGGGGGCCACCAGAACAGCTAGTGTGGCCTCCCTAATTCCCTTAAGCCCAAGACCTGTGCCAGGTATTGCTCTTTTCTATTTGCAAAATGTTAGTTGAAACAAAGGGCTGTTTTGTTGGGTTTGTGTTTCCTCGTGGAAAAGATTACTTTAGGCACATTTTAGAAAATGCTTTTTTAAAGAATCTTGTGTAAGTTGAAAACATAGGGAAAGAAGGAAAATGTCTTGATGGCTTTTTATTACAAGAAAAATTGGAGTGAAAGCTCTCTCAACTTCCTCCCCACTTCACTCCCACTAAACAAACCTTGTCTGGGGGAGGATTATGTTTAAACAACAGGATCAGAGATGGGGAAATGGCATTATTTGGGGACCCTAGTACTGAGAAGGACTCCCTCAGTGACATTTCTGAGTTTGTCAAAATTAAAGAGGATGGTTAAGAATAAGAGTATTCTTATTGGTGTTAGTGGGAAGGGGTTACCTATAGATCCAACAGAAAACATTTTGAGTCTGTAACATGAGAAGGAAGGGAGAGGAAGCAAAATGCAAGCAGTGAAAATATTTTTTTTTTTAGAAAATGCTTTTAGTGTTCAATTGTTCTCCTCAAAAGCCTTTAAATTTGCCTTACCATTTTTTGATGAATAAAATGGCCTCTTGTAGAGATGTGCCAATTATGGGAAATGTATCTTCTAAACATTCTCCAGTGAGGTTGGGTGATGGGTGGCTCATGGAGTTGGCAGCTGCAGCTCTGCTGATGTCCTAGGTGTGCCAGTGACTTGGGACAGGTCTCTGGAGGAGATGAGGCAGGTGGCCCTCTGGTGGTCTGGAGGACCCTGACTGTTATCCCCCAAGGTGCCTAAAACAGGCAATGGTCCATTTAGATTT
This sequence comes from Eptesicus fuscus, assembly GCF_027574615.1. Classification (NCBI taxonomy): domain Eukaryota; kingdom Metazoa; phylum Chordata; class Mammalia; order Chiroptera; family Vespertilionidae; genus Eptesicus; species Eptesicus fuscus. Next base: position 14,668,501 of record NC_072489.1, on the reverse strand, counting down.
TCACTGTCAATTATAGTAGCCAGTAAAGACATATGCCTATGGAATTGTGGGTAACTGAGCTGTTCCATAGTGTGTGAGTGGAGAAAAAAATACAAATATATCATAATTACTCTTTTATTTTGACTGCATGTTGAAACAATAATCTTGTGGATATATTAGCTTAATTAAAAATATTTTTAAAACTATTTTTACCCATTTCCTTTTACCTTTTTAATGTGGCTACTAGAAAGTTTTAAATTATCTTCGTGGCTTGCATTTCTCTTGGCCAGCAGGGGTCTGGATCAGGGTTCAACAGAAACTATGGCCATTGCCTGTTCTTGTAAATCAGGTTTATTGGGATATGTATGGTCTGCTGCTCTTTTCATGCTACAAAGGCAGTGTTGTCTAGTTAAAGAAGAGGCTGTATGGCTCACAGTGACTAAAGATTTATCTGGGTCTTGACAGAAAGAGGTTGCTGAACTCTGGTGTAAAGGATGCTGGGACACATGGTAGGACCTGAGAGCAGTCCAGGAAACCCTGAGCCTTGCCCTTGTGAACCACTCCCTCAGGCAAGGGGAGAAAACCGAAGATTCCCCTGATGTCTTAGGGGTGCTTTAGGCATGTGCTCCCCTTTGTCCCAGCCTGTTCTCTCTAAACAAGTTGTAAACCTAACCCCCACCTCGATAGAAATCTGGAAAGAGAGATTGTAGAGCTGGAAAGCTGACTATGGACAGAGGGCAGGGTTAGGACCCTTTCCATCCAGGGGAGGAGTGTGGAAACGTGGCTGATTCCTGCATCGCTAAAGGTTTTCCGTTAGCCACACGGAGGTATGGCTGGTAAGTAGAGGTGACCGTGTATGGCGTGACTTCAGAGGCTCCCCTGCCTTAAAGGGCAGCCACAGTGCATTTCCATAATTTGGGGTCCTAAGGGTATTCCGATTTAAGGGCTCATCAGTAAGGAGCTGTTTCAAGAGGGGTTGTAATCTTAACACGTTAGTTGTCAGCTGACATCTTGGGAGGTGAGTTTTTAGCTTTGGGGAATTGTAAAGATGGGGAAGGGAAGTTAGAACACAAGGACAGATGGCACAAGAGGCCAGAGCTGACTTGACCTAGTCCCGTGGTCGGCAAACGGCGGCTCGCGAGCCACATGCGGCTCTTTGGCCCCTTGAGTGTGGCTCTTCCACAAAATACCACGGCCTGGGCGAGTATACTTTGAAGAAGTGGTGTTAGAAGAAGTTTAAGTTTAAAAAATTTGGCTCTCAAAAGAAATTTCAATCATTGTACTGTTGATATTTGGCTGTGTTGACTAATGAGTTTGCCGGCCACTGACCTAGTCCATAGCCTTCTCCTGAGGCCCACCTGTGGGCAAGGGCCATAGGTGAGGGTGTGGAGGCTGGGCAATAAAGCCTGTTCCCAGGTGCAAATTGTCATGATGCTGCTTTAAAATTTCCTTTCCACTTTCTCTCCCCAGAATAAATGCATGTCCTAGGATAGACCCTGAATTGGAATCACATTTGCCACAGATTTTGGGTGGTGTTGATGCCTGGCTGCTCAGGGCAAAGCCTGTTACAGTGAACGGAGTACAGTATTCAGAATGAATTACAGGATGTTAGGCACGTGATTTACCACCTATAGTAAACAGGCTTCACACATGGTGTATTTCTGCTGCGTTGGTTAGTTATTAACTGCAAAAAGGGGGAAATTCATTTAGAAGACGTGCCCATTTTTTATGAGCTAAGGCTGCCTGGAGATGCATGGCATTTTAAAGCAAACAAATTCCTGGGAGAGCCCAAGCTTACCACCCAGAACTGTGGCAAGGAATGAAAACATTTACACCAGTTTAATATGAATGGGTGAAAAAAATATCTATTGCACATTGAACATGATATATGAAACCATAACCTACTCTTGTGTAGTAAGCAACAGAACCATTCACCTAACAGATTACTATTCGAGTTGACATTATTCTGCATCTTTTCGATCTTCTCTTGCCAAGTGCTGGAGACTGTCAGGGAAAGCCCGCCAGACGCATGGGCACTGTTGGCCTGGGGGTTGCGAGCTCATAAGACTCTTGAAGGCAGAGGTTACCCAGTGACCCCCATGCTGCAAACTATAGTGGAAATCAAAGGATGACAGCCAACATAAACAGCGGCTGCGTGTGGAACGTCAAAGTAAAGACAAATAGAGGTGGGACTTTCTCTGGCTCCTGCTCCCTTTCTCGTCTATAAAATTGAGCTTATTTCCTATCTTTCAATAGAAGAAAAAGCGCCAGGTGGCTTTTGGGGGCCTCAGAAGTGATTGTTGGTTCTTTCTTATAACACAGGTGGAATTTGACCTCCTCAAAAATTACTAAGGGGTGACTCTTGCTTAATCCTACCATGATTTATCTGCTACATATTGGATGTTAAAGCTGGAGGAATCTTAGGAGACTTTTTGGTATAACTCTTTTTTCTTTCATGGATGGAGGAACTGAGGTCTCAGGTTAATTAATTGCCTAAAGTCAAATCCTAGTTAAGTGAAGGGCTGGTCCTAAGAACCCAAATATACCAGCCCCTGGCCTACAGTTCCTTCCATTCTACCTTTCTGCTTTTGTTCACGCGCCGCACAGTTTCTTGGAATTGCTGATTTTAAAACAGAGCACAGCTGACCCTTGAACAATGCACAGGGTGGGGCGCAGCTGAAAATCCACATGTAGCATTTGACTCCCCCCAAACATAACTAGTAGCCTACTGTGTTGACTGGAAGCCTTACTGATAACACAGTCCATTAACACATGTTTTGTATATTATGCATATTATAAACTGGAATCTGACAATAAAGCTTGAGAAAAAACTACTAAAGTCATAAGGAAGGGAAAATACATTTATAGTACTATCTGTATTTATTGGAAAAAATCCACTTATAAGTGGATTTATTGGAAAAAAATCCACTTAACATTTGTAATTCAAACCTATATTGTTCCAGGGTCAACTGTAATTAAAAATGACCCTTGGTCCACCCTGGACAGTGTTCTTTGTGGTTAGAGTGTCGGCCCACACGCCGAGGAGTTGTGGGTTCGATTCCTGGTCAAGGGCAAATGCTGGAAGCAACCAGTTGATGTGTCTCTCTCACATCGAAATTTCTCTCATTACCCTTCTCTCCCTCCCTTCCAATCTCTCAGAAAAGCAATGGGAAAATATCCTCAGGTGAGAATTAACAAGAACAAAAAAATGACCCTTGACCCCTTTGTTATTTAAATGTCCTAGGTCATTGTCCATGGTAAGAAACCTTAAGAGGCTGCCTCCTGTTCCTGATTTGTTTTAGGATTCTGGTTCTGTGAAGCCTTCTTTTAACTATTGTCTTTAAATAAAGTTTTATAGTTCAGTTTACTGTGGGGGATGATAACAGCTTTGTATTGGGGCAGATTAACAAAATTTGGGAGTTTCAGAGAATTAACTTTACCATCCAATGCACTTGTGGAATATTTAAATAAACTGGAGAGACCAATCCTTACAAAGCAAAAGAGGTCCTTTTCAGTGTAAAAATATGGGCTTTGACATTTCTGTAATGTTTAAACTCTCAAGAATTCTATTCTGAGGTTTTGTCTGACATCCCTAAACTCTTTAATTTAAGATCACCATAGAACTCTTGCTTTGTATTAATTCCATTTCATTTGTGTATTTTATGTGTTTAGTGGTCATATTTGAAAAACATCTCTTGTGAGTGCTCTGTATAATTTTGGCAGAAAATTACTTTTTTGTGTTTCTGTGATGATCCCCTGAGATCATTTTTGCATAAATCCGGCCTTCTATTTTCAGATACAAATCTGTTGTACAGATGATTCTTCTTAGAAGAAAAGATGCATTTGTAGCTGAAAAATGTAAATTACTTTTCATGGAAAATACCTCTCCGGGCCCCCATTTCCAAAATGCGATGATTGCACATTGCGTGTTTTTGTGCGTGCTCCGGAGACGGTTCTCCTCACAATTAGGGAAATCCTGATTGTGTGGCAGGTAGGATACAGCGACGTGGCTGCTTTTGCCACGTAGGCAAGTGAGTGGCGGTGCCAGAGGCAAAAACAAAAGACCTAATTGGGACGTAGCACTTAGCTAAGGGGAACGGGTTTTGGTTTTGAAGGGCATGGGCTGTGGGAGAGTCATGAGCATTCTTCACAGTGTGGGTGTTGTTAGCCGAGGACCTTTAGGCCCGGGGCAATTTAAATATAATTATTATCCCCTGTTTGCGGTTCATCCTTGCTTTTGCTTTTTCATTCTGGATTCAAAGTTTTATTTGGTGTTATATGGAAGGGCTTTTGGAACAAATATGCTCCCCAGCCCAAATGTTATGAAATAGGGAAGGACAGCAGAAATAATCTTCCTAGAACATCTTCTGTTCCGTACGAGTTTTCCTATTTGAGGTACATTGGGCAGGGCTGTAAAGCAAAGTGTAAAATCAATGTATTCAGATTTGTGCCAAAGAAAGACTCGAGTTTGAGAACATTTACATCTGTTTTCAATAATTCCTCACATATGTTGCAGAATGTACGTTATCCATCTTGTTATCCAGGAAATAACATTTGTTGCAAACAGTTTGCCAATTCGTAATTTTATTGAATTTGTTTATCATGCTGTGGCTTCATATGAGGTCTGAAAGCTGGTGATCTTTGGTGTTCCAGCTGTCGTAACATTCTGCATGGGGCCTTCGCTCCGGGACGGGCTGGGATTCCTCGGGGTGTTTGGGCTTTCTGAGAACTGCAGTCTAAGAGCTGGCATTGTTGATGGGCGATTATTTGGGGGGAACACAGAATAATGTGCTTTGCTTGCACACCCTCAAACCCATGTTCATTTCTGGCTTTTCAATCAGTCTTGGGACTGATGTGTTGAATAGCACTCCTTGTGTGCCCTTTCTTGTCTCCTTTGAAACCTGCCCAAACTTTCTAACTGTTTTCATGTTTGGTTTGAGAGGACACTTTCCCCCTGAGGGTTGGGGGGGAAGTGGGGGGAGACTCTTTAGAACCATTCCAAGCTATCTCTAACCTGAAAATAAGTAAAGTTTCTTCCATAGAGAAGCTACAAAATACCTTTTTGCTACATAAATATTATCATTTTCCTAAGAAGTTGTTGGTAGATGAAAAGCAAGTTCAACCAGGTCTAATTTTATCATTTTCCTATTTTTCTTTAGCTGCTTTTTCTTTGCTGAGGTTTATGTTGTCCTTGCCAAAACTGAGAAGGAAGAAAAAACACCTAACAACCTTGAAAGCTCTTTCAATCAGAATTATTCCTTAATGTTTTTAATGGTTTATTATAACCACACAAATGTGATCTTGGGGCCATTTGGAAGTTATTGACTTTCCTTAGAGATGAGACTTGGCATTTTTTAAGCCAGAGTTTGCTTTTGTGGCCTGGAAGTTGCAAGGCACGTATATTTGGAAGGCTAAAGATTCTTCCCCACCAAGAAGTTTTGTCAACCTGACCTTCTCCACTCTTACAACGCTGCACACACAGCAGTAATCTCTGCACAGGAGAGCAAATAAAGTGGAGAAATACAGCAGTACGCGTTATTTTTACATCCGAAAGTAAATTCTCCAGCATGAAGGCCGACGGGGAATTTTCATCTCAGCGTTCTCATGAATGCTGCTCCGCTTCGCGTTGTCCTCTTGAATCTCTTTTTATTATAAGTCTTTGAGGCAGGCATTGCTTGTAGTAATTTACTCAGCCAGGCAGGTAAGTGAGATGTGGAACTGCAGGCACCTGGGGCTGAGAGGTGCCTGTCAGGGTCAGCCTGCAGGGTGAGGTACTGCGGCCGGTCAAGGTAAAGGGCAAGTTCAGTTGTATTTAGAGGACTTATGTCACCTAGAGTTTCTGTGACAAGATGTTCTCTAGCACTTGACTCAAAAGTTGGCAAAGTGCACATTCTTTGAATGTCATTGGAGCCAAATGACTTTCCATGATCCGCTGAGCCCTTTCAATGAGGCGGTTGTCCAGGCATCACAGAAATCCAAGGTGGGACTTGTGTGGGCATCCTCTCTAGCTTCCCTCCCCAGAGAAGGAATCCATCTGGTGCCACACACACGGCTGCTTAGTCTCCTGCTTAAACCCTATCCGTGGTGAGGAGCTCAGTGCTTCAAGGGGCAGCTGGCCATCGGTGGACAGCTCTCAGGGGAAGTGTGTGGTGTTTTTTTTTACGGGATGTCTGTGGCCCTGCAACTTCTCTCAGTTGGTCTCAATTCCAAGATAAGCAGATTTTAAAATCATTCTTTGATAAGAAAAATGAAAATTCCAGGATAGTAAAAGAACAAAATGACTTTTTCCACTTTCTTTTTACCCCATTCTGCTATTCTGAAACAACCTCCAAGGTCAATTGTATCCTTTGAAAGAAGAAAATAGATTTCTTTCTTCTTCTTTCTTAGAATATGTTAGTAACACTTTTGAGGTTTTCATTAACTCTCTTAGGTTTCCTGGAAGAAATATTCACATAAATTAATTATATTAATCAATTCTTCTCTATGTTCTTTGTTCTTCCATAAATTCTTTGGGGGTAAAGAGTACTGTCTTATGGATGTTAAATTCTGGTTGGTACCTAGCTCAGCACTTGACCTGTCAAACAATTGCTTGTTGAATGACTGTTGAATGCATACATTTTTGAATAAGCCAGATCTTTGCTGTTGAGGGATGTTAGTTGGCTGGTTGAACTAGTACACCAACTGTATTGGGTCACTATGAAAATAATTTTTCTGTGATACTGCCTTCAGACGCATCTATTCACCCTGTGTCCAATCAAAAGGCTTTTCTTCTTCCAACTCCTTTCATCACAGATGTTCTCTGCTCCATTGTCCCTGGAGCAGTTACTGGGCAGCATGGCAGAGTGGGAAGTGTTTCGGGCCCCCAGCCCAGCCACTGACCTGTTTATAGAGATTACCTGGGAAATGCATCTAACCCCTTTCAATGCACATTTCTTAAACTTTTAAATTTATTTACTGATTTTAGAAAGAGAGAGGAAGGAAGAGAGAGAGAAACATCAATTTGTTGCTCTACTTATTTATGCTTCATTGGTTGATTCTTGTATGTGCCCTGACTGGGGATCAAACTCACAACTTTGGTGTGTCAGGACAATGCTCTAACCAACTGAGCTACCTGGTCAGGGCTAAATATCTGTTGCAATATCCTCTCTTGAGAGGCTCTTGTGAGCAAAATTGTCTGTGTGAAGCTCAATGAACCTAGGTAGAAATGAGGTATTTAGGAGGTAGAAACGACCATTCATTTGCTTTGGTCTATTGCACTTCACCCTCCCTAAATCTCTTGCTGATCTTTGTGCATATCAGAGATTTGGGTCCTGTATTTAGGTGCCTTCATTTTTGTGAACTTGGATTCAGAGATTCCATATACATCACCACTCTCTCTCTAGTTTCCTAGATAAATAAGTTTCTACATGTCACAGGTTTTCTGTGGAACTCCCATTACAAACTATTGTGTCTTTCTGTCCTCTAAGCTATTGAAATGGCTACAATAAATGCAAACGTTTTGGTATCTAGTTTTGGAATCTCCCAGCCAATCACTTATACCTGAAAATAGCACAGAGTATGTTGTCTGATGCTTTCTAATTTTAATGAGAAAAAGTAATTATCCTATTTCTGGCATGTCATGGACTACCTGACTGGAACAAGAAAGAAAGGGTTTTACAGGGCTAGTATAACCTGGTATTACAGTATGAAAGACGCCCTGAAGGGCATCTGGTACTCCAGGGTGGTGTAACAAGAAGACTTAGGTTGTTCCATCTGACTGTAGGACACAGCTCAGCTAATCTTTCTGCCACTTTAACAAGGGTCTCCTTTCTTTCATTGTCTAATAACAAACTCCCTGTTTCCTTCTGAGCTTTCACCAGGAGCTCCTTTAATGTCTGTGCTCCTACCAGCAGTCTGTTTATGATGATTTAGATATTCTCTAAGAGAATATTGGTTTTCTCTTCCACACTCCTCACTTCCTTATGAGTCTTCACTAACAGAGTCATTAATGCCAATATATCTACAAATAGTCTACTGTAGGCAATCTGGGTCTTTTATCATGCTCCTTGAAATTCCTCTAGCTTCTACCCATTATCAAATTCCAAAGCCATCTTCACATTTTTAGGTACTTGTCACAGTGGCCGGCACTCCATTTCTAGGCACCAAAATTTGTATTAGTTTCCTACTGCCACTGTAGCAAATCACCACAGACTTAGTGATTTAAAACCACACAAGTGAATACTCTTGTAGTTGTGGAGGTCAAAAGTTTAAAATGAGTTTTGCAGGGCTAAAATTAAGGTGTGGGCAGAGCCAGTTCTTCCAAGAGGCTCTGAGGGGAGGATCTGTTTGTTTGCCTTTTCCAACTTTCAGTGGCTGCCAGCATTCCTTGGCTTGGGGCCCCTTCATCCATCTTCAAAGCCTGTTGCTCCATCTTAGCTTTTGTCCTCTGACTCCTCCAGTGTCCCTCTTTTACCTATCATTTTTAATACATTGGGCTCACCTAGATAATCCACAGTAACCATGCCATCTCAAGATCCTTAACCCAATCACACCTGCAAAGTCCCTTTTCCCATGTAACACAATAGTCACAGGTTTTGGATATGGAGATATGAACATATGAACATATTCTATATTAATCAGCCTATCATACTGCTGTTCTTTCAGTTTTCCCAACTTTTAGGAGGCTGATAAACATGTAGTAGAGGAAGGAACTAATTTATGAGTCAGGAAACCTAGATGTTAGTCCCAGTTGAGCTACTAAAAAGGGGTGACAAGCCATTTTGCTTCTTTGGGCCTCAATTTTGTCTGATGTAAAATGAGGGGATTAAGTAGTGATTGCCAAGGCCCTTTAGGACTCTCTACTCTTATGGTTCTCTGGTTCTGGGCTGTCACTGCAATCAAAGGCTTCTTGACAAAGAAGAGATGATGACTTCAGTTTTCAAAAAGTTAGAAACGAATCAGCCCAAGTGGCACTGCAGTTGGTGCTGTTTCTTGTGAGATGACTGCTCAGTTTCCTGGGGTTGTTCGTGCCAGACTGTGGACCTGTTACACTCGGCACCCATCCATCAGGGCAAAAGCCTTATCAAGCACAGTTTCTCTTAGAAGCTAGTTGGATGGAATAAGGAAAAAGAATCCTCACCTTTAATGTGCTGAGGGGTCAGGATGACTTAAATGTTAGAAATTGAGGTCTGAGTAAAAAGTTTCTTTTACTCTCTGAAGTGGGAGTTGTAGGTAAGAAAGGTTCGGGAAGTATTTCGAAGGTCCATGTCTCCAACAGGAGAAAGAAAGACCTTCAGAGCAAGTATGCTGTGGCTTTTGCTGAATTCTTGGAGCTACAGACACGGCTGCTGCAGCCAGCATGTAACCGAGCTCCAGAGAGTTGGAGGTGCATCGGGTGCTAAGCCCTCCACAAGCAAAATGGGAAAGTTAACTCGAGCTGAGGCCTCCAAGCAATCAGGTCATGAAATTTAAGCACCATGCCTAGGAGAGTTCAGAAGAGGAAAGTTATTTTTTTTTTTTCAGCTTGTCCTGTGGGACTCTGTGCCATGGGGGATTCATATGCAATATTTCTATTGCTTCTAAAGGACAATAAGTATGATGATGAGAATTTGGAAAGAGGTCCTTTCAATAAGGCCATAGGATTTTTCTAAACTGGGTCTGCAAGGCTTGGTTCAATCTTGTGTTTTTAAAAAGAGGAATCTTTTATTCTGCACTCAGATGAGCACCCCACCTTTGCGCCTTCATAATTTCAATTGTGTTATCTCCTCTGCCTGGGAATTCTTGCCCATATCTTCACATGCCAACACTCTTCCCTCTTCTTCAAGGAGTGGCTCAAATGTCATGCTTGCAGATGAAGCCTCTTAATCCCTCTAGTTCTAATGATCCTCTCTGTCTCTTAATCTCCTGTTTTATTTCTAGTATTTAATATTTTAGAGGCTTGGCCACAGTAGGTATTCATATATATTTTTTCTTTCAGTTACATTATAATGTCATTGAAGAATTTATCTTTGCATCTCTCATGGTACCTAAAGCAGGAGGGGCTTAATATGTATAGAAAGAATGAGTAGAATAAAGGTCTAACTTCACACTTAAGCACAGACTCATTGGCTATATAAGATATAATAAATGAGTATGTGTGGATATCTCTACTAATATACAGTAAGTCCTCACTTAAATAGGTTCTGTGACCTTAAGCAAAACAATGTGTAAAGAAACCAATTTTACCATAGGCTAATTGATAAAAACAAGAGTTAGGTTCCTATGGCATCTCATCAAGGTTATAGCAAAACAACGACTAGCATAAGGATGTTACTTAAGGACTTGCTCTGCTGATACTGAGATCAATATTGATATAGACGGCAATGACTTAGTGCTCAGTGTAGAGCTGAGTATAGGTATTATGGGAGATGGAAGGAAGTATAAAATGAGATCCTAGTTCTTAGTAACACCTTATTCTATTGTAGAGAGCAAAATATCAGTGAGCAGTAGTACTGGGTGGGGTTAAGTTGTGTGGCAGATACCATTCCTGTGTTTTAGAGAAGAGCATGGTCTCTGTGGACTGGGCTGATTGGGGATTGTGGCGGAGGTAGAATTGAGTAGGTCCTTGAGGACATTTGCATCAAACACTGAAGGTCTTTTTTCAAATGTGAAACATTTTTATGTTTGCCTACATGACAATAGTTATATCTTTAATGTTGGTAGTTTATAAAATAGAATGAACAAAAGGTAGTTTATAAAATAGAATGATGCAAGTGCAAGATTAATATACACGTATTTTTAATATATGGTTTGAAGTCTGTCTCCAGCCAAGCTTGTGACAAGTATGGATTTGAGGGCCCAAGAACTCCAAGGCTCCTTGGTGGACTGTGGTGCTCAGAGAACCTGTGGAGCAGGACCTTAATAAATACCCCTGAAAGTTGATGGATTTCTGGTTAAGACTTCTTAATTTTTATATTTTTAACCAATTCTTAACTGTGTCTGCTACAGTTTAGCTTCTTTGTTGTTGAGTAGATATCTCCTAAAGCTTTTTGTACTGATCTCAGAAGCTTTTTTTTTTTTTTTTTAAAACTAGATTGAAATGTATTAACAATTCAGTTAATGAAGTACATAAAACCCACAGTCACTAACAGGGCATTTTAAAGAAGGTTGGAGTAGGAGAAGCAACTAAATTTGATGACTGAAACATTTTCCTTTTCAAATGTTCATAACATTCAGGAGAGGTAGGAAACCAGAAACCATTGTGGTTAAACTGGTGATATGACAGTGAGGCTTTATTGAATATATAATATGATTATTTTATCTGTAAAGTGTTTTGCAATGCATGCTGAGTCAAATGCAATAAAAATACGAATACAATATTCAGCATTGCAAATATAGAGAAAAATGTATTTTCTTATGAAATAGAATTTAATATGATTTCCAATGATTCTGAATACTTAATATAGAAGAAATGTCTTACTTTTTTGCTTTTCTTGCTCCTAACCAAATGATCAGAATAAAAACAACCACTTGAAAATAAATTCTGAAAGATTATTACTTAACATATTATAATACCTTTGCTATTTGAACTCTTGGGTTCTAGCCAGCTTGACCTGACTAATGTGGGTCATTCAAAATGTGAATCCAGGTTTTGCTGGGATGAGCCTCTTAGTTAAGCTGAAGTTTCTGATAATTTAAATATTATCTTGTCTGTCACAACTAAGCAAGCATCTTGGCTTTCTTCTGGAGAACTGGAGAGAAATACTACTGCTCAATTTAACAACTATTTATTTGTTCCTTACTCTCTGATCTAATATGTGACATTCTTGGTAATACAGACAGCGTTTCCTGATTTCTTGCCAACTCACTGGTTTAAAATCCTATCCAGTGAAGAGTAAAGGCATATGTTTAAACACCACGCTGTGGGATGGAGATTCCAGGAGTGGCAGGTAATTAGAGAGCAGAGACAGGATCCTCTAGGTGGGACATAGCCAGCGGGGCTCTGACACCCGAGATTCAGGCAGGCTGCCCCAGCAGGTCCCCTTCAGTCCATGGCTCTGGGTGTAGAAATACAGTGGATGGTGTGCTGAAGTTTCTGGGGGAGTCAAAGGGAAGGGGAAAAAATCCTCCAGGCCTATCCTTCACTTAGCTTTTTATTTTTAACAAATGAAAAATACGCAGAGCAGTTGTCATTTGTTAAAGTGTAGCAGAAAGAGCGAAACAGGCCAGCGGAGGCTTCATCAAGAACACTCATTCAGAATGATGAATGTGGCTAAACACACATTTGTTCGTAAAACTTGCAGAGTGGCTGAGCATCATTAAGCATGAGAAATAGGTGCAGCATGCTGAGAAGAGAGGGGAGCAAACAGATGTTGTGAATTTTCACAGGCATCCTTCATCCACCAGTCCATCATTAATATAGTTGAAGGTGATCCTTTCTTTTTATTTAATAAGCACAAACAAAGTACATGTGCTTGGATTCTGCTGAACACCTCCCCCCTTGCCCCACAGAAGTAAAAGCATGTAAGGATGGGGAGGGTACGCAGACAAATCAACTCTCTGAGTGCCCACAACATGATATGAGCTTTGGGGCTACAGCTAGAGCAGGTACTTCTTTTATTTTTCCTTTTCACTCACCCTGCTGTCACCCTAACTGCGCTATCTCCCTGCCTGCTACCTGGAAGATTGACCAGATTTTCTGCAGAATAAAAAGCTTTATGGCTTCTGACCTTGATACTTTCTCTTTTTGAAGGGAGAAGTTTTTAGTTATTTTGGTATTTTTATTATTTATTTATTTTAGATCTCTATTGTTGAAAGTACTACATATGTCCTTCTTCCCCCCCATTAACCTTTTCTAGCCTGCCCCCCCCCCCCACACACATCTCAGGCCTTCACCACCCTATTGTGTGTGTCCAGGGGTTATGCATATATGCATACAGGTTCTTTGGGTGATCTCTTCCCACTTGATCTCACCCCTACTTCTCTCTGAGATTCCACAGACTGTTCCATGCTTCTGTGTCTCTGGATCTATTTGGTTCATCAGTTTATTTTGTTCATTAGATTCCACATATGAGTGAGATCATGTGATACTTGCTTTTCTTTGATTGGCATATTTTGCTTAGCATAATACTTTGATGTTTTTTAATTCTACTTCAGATGCACCCAGTTTTTGCAGCGATGCTTTACAATTTGTTTTATAAAATCAGTTGGCCAGAAACATTTCTTTTTCCATATTGACAACACTTTGACTCTACCTTAACATGCAATTCTTCTTTCCATTCCTTCTCTTCCCTTCTACTTTCCTGGCCTGTGAGAGCCTAGGTCTTGGCCTGCATGCACTTACAGGCTCCCTTCACCTCATGCATAGTCCAGGCTGCCGCTCTTAATCCCTTTGCAGCTTCCTTGCCCAACACCAAAAAAAGGCAGCCCTGACTTTTGTAACCTCATTTCTCAGTCTGCCAAATGAAGATAGTAATGTTTTCTTCCCAGGCTTGGTCCAAGTAAAGCATTTTGTGAACTCTTAAAAAGCACTCTAAGGTTATTTTCAATGTTGATTTATAATTAATTGAACAATGAGTTCTCTTTATGGCGTTTTCAAGTAGGAAACTTAAAATCCTTGTAGTCTGCTTTCGTTGAGCTTCACATGTAGAACCAGAAGTATTGAACCTGTGAAGCTGTGTCTGTTTTCAGTGTGTGTGTGTGTGTACATGTGTGCTGGACTACTTGGGGAAAAAATCCAAAGGAATGGAACTGTAATACAGAGCTACTAATGAACTATAAAGAATAAAATAACTTAAAATTTTACACTTGCCCCTTTCTTTGTACAAACTATGCATTATTAAAGACCTTGAATACCTTAAGGCAAAAGTGCGGAGCTCTGCAGTAAGTCATTTAGAGGAGAAAATATCTGCTGGTCACCTCACATGTGTTTAACTTGCAACGTTTACTTTCTGAGCATTGTTGCCTTCTGCACATGCTTTGATTCAGTATGTTGAGTTGAGTGTGTTTATTTGTGTATGCTCTTGTTTAAAGACCTACATGTCACTATCAGAGGGACCTGTTTGTGTTGAAAATACTAACATTGCCAGGGTTTTGTGGCAAGGCTCAGACACTCACTAGCCCTGGGGGTCATGTTTAGCAGCGTTTATAAACCACAATGCTGGGGACTCAGGGTAAGTAATGAGGAACGTTATTTTAGCTAACATTGAGTGCACATTCTTTCTAGAGGTAACACACTTGGTTCACCAAACCTTACCAACATGATCATGTGTTTACATGCTGCCTGTGTTTTAAACATCTCCTTCCACGCCCCCCCCCCCCCCAACTCTCCTGTGAGGCACACGGTCCTTGGAAACTTTGAGTAGCCCTGGAGTTTCTATAGTTTATTATTGAACATAAATATATCCCGAGGTTTGGAATGCTGTGTTTTGTCTGCGTGAATGATTGCCCTCCGGAAGAACATACGCACAACATAGACTCAAGCCAATCTTGGGAGCCTCGGTCATGGATTGTGGTCGCCACATGCTGCCGCCGAAACTTGGAGAACCCTGCTGGTCTTTCTCTCTGCATGGGCACTTGGCCAAATGCGCAGCGCGGTGGGGAGTGAATGTGGGGACTTTGGGCCGCGTGATTTGTCTCCTCATTTAATACCCTTTAAAGACATGAAAACTTAACTATGAATGAGGTTCAGGAGTAACTGATGTTCCAGCCCGAATGATTATCATTCGGGGACTTGGACATCCAAGCCTCCTGCAGGTTATCTGTATTATGGCCCAAGAAGCAGGTAGCATTGACTGTGGTACCTGTGGGTAACCTGAATGGCATAAGAGAAAATATGTTTATTAGAGTGCATGCTAACCTCTGCTGGTGCTACTAGAGGAGTGGGGGTTTGCTGTTCTTCTTGGTCATCTAAGCCAGACCCTGTCACGGCTTAGAAGGGTGTCATTTACCTAGGCCTGGGCTTGTAAGCTAGTAGGCACATCTACTACCCCTATACCTTAGTTTCTTCGTTGATAAGATGGAAATGAAATGGGACCAAACCCATAATTTGTTGAGAGGGTTAAATTTAACATCCATCAGTTATTTAAATATCCACACTTTTTCTGGGTCTTTCTCAAGCACCAGTTGAAGGTACTCAATACCCAGCTTTGCAATGAAAACAATTGAAGTTTTAGGCATATCAATAAAAGCTGGCCTAAGTCAGAAGTTGGCAAATATGTCCATGAGCTAAAAAAGGACTTTTACATTTTTAAATAGCTGGAGAAGTCAATAAAGCTTTGTGACATGGAAAAATTATATGGAATTCAAATTTCATGTTCAATAATAAATTCAACTCTTCTCATTATTAAACCTGTATTATAAGTAATTATACCCACTTATTATCCTATTTTGAATTTTAAGAATAAAACTTAATTAGAAAAACATTTTTCTCTGGTTAATGCCTATGTAATATTCTTTACTGATTGGCCCACAAAGCCTAAGTTTGCCAACCTCTGATCTGAGTCATTCCACAATCATAGTGGATGAGTGATTTTCAAACTGTGGGTCATGATTCATTATTTGTTGGTGAAATTAATTTAGAGGGTTGTAAATAGTATTTGCTAAATAGATGAAATACAACAGAATAAAATAAGATGGAAAATATCAGAGTGTGAGAACTATTAGGTTAAATTGCACATGGTAAGGTAAATGTTGCTTTGTGAAGCTTTTTTCCAGAGGGCTGTGTGCATGTGTGCATGCATGCGTGCATCTGTGTGTGTGTGTGTGTGTGTGTGTGTGTGTGTATGCACACATGCTGAGTCATTATGTGGGCAATAAAGTGGATCATGGCAAAAAAAATAGGAAAGCTACAGCACTAAACTGTAAGCTCTATGAGGGCAGAGAACCTCTCTTATTTGTCTTTGTTTTCTTAGGCCTGGCATAACGCTGGGAAAAATAGTCTTTTATAAGTGTTTTGAAGAGTTCAAGGAATGAATTCAGGGAAGAAATAAGGCATGATTATTGACCATTAACCCTTTGCACTCGCTTTTTTCTCAAGCTGCTACCGATGCTAACCATGTCGAGTCACACTCAACATCCGAGTGCAAAAGGTTAAGGGCCCAGCTATTAGAGAAGCTCTGAACATACCTTCATGTATTCAACTCAATGCATGTGGTTTCCTGAAATAAAGACATGCATGTCAATGGGTAGGCAAATATTTTTTTTTCTGTTATAGAAGATTCACAAAAGAAACTGAGCTTGAGTTCCATTCCAAAGGTGAGATATGTCGGGTGATGAGTGGGCTGCATAGAAAGGGGACAGCACTGGGTGGAGGTCCTGAGTGCTGGTGCCCACTCCACCCTGAACTCCTGTGAAATCACACTAGTCGCCCAAGCATCTCTGCCAAATTCCTTTCACTCTGGGGACATGAGGCTGATGATGATGAGCTACTGTTCATCTCAGCTCTGAGGCTCAGATGAGGAAATGTGCTGGAGAATTCATTGAAAAGTATCGATCCCCACACAGAGGCAATGCTCATTATTATTATGTCACATTAACATATTTGTATCCGACCTCTACTGTGAGCAAGGCAGAAGTTCAAACAGAAGTTCAAAAGTTGTTATCCATCTTTTCACCAGTTAAGGTAAGGACCTATGGTCCTCATGGTTAAATTGGTGACAAGATCGATTACAACATGATTTCAGATAAGACAATAGCAGAAGAGATGTCAGAAGCTCATCCATACCATTGTAAATATTGTGGCTCCAAAAACGGATGCCAGTGCTCTGGATGGAGATGGGGAGACGAGGCAGTGGAGGGGAGGTGGTGGGGAGAGGGGAGAGGTGTGTGAATCTTGGATGGAAGGGAAGGCTCGCCTGGCTGTGGTAGTGGCAGCAGGAAGGGGAAACTCCTGTGGATGAAAAAGTCCCTTCTGAGTGAGTGACTCCCTGGGCTAATTGGTGCATTACTCTCTGTGATGGGCCTGATGGTGCTGAGATAACAAAATGAAAAATCCAATGAGAAATGGAACCCGGGAGTCTAAAAAGTTAGTAAATTTTGACATTAGAAATATAATCAAATTTTACCAGTGCTTTTCTGTAGTGACAGCCAAATCCATCCACGTCAGAGCAACAGCCTATGGAATGTGGTTTCATGTGGCTTTTCTTCCCCTTTTCCCTTTTCCTTTTGCAAAATCAGCATTAGGCTATTTGGAGGACAGGCGAGAACTATTATGTTAAATTGTGCTACCTACAACTTAAGCTTCTGTCTTTGCTAAAGCTGCCAGTTTTTATAAACAACAGAAGACAGAAAGGGTTTACTAAGAATAATGTTGAAGCCCAAAAGAATCCTACAGCCTATAAATCTTAATAGAGGTTCTGAGATTCCAGCAGGCTGGATGTGTCTCTTTTACCCAGGCTCACTCCATCTTGGCTCCCCCGTGATGACTCCAATTTCCTTGAAACACAGGCACGGAGCCTTGCATTTACTTGTGGTGCCATTTGCCTACAAACAGGAATACATGCATATAACCTATGCAAATCAATAAAAACATGTCAAGACCCCTTAGATCGCACTACTCTTCTAAAATGCAATTTATCTTGCTGCAAATGAGAGTAAGGGACTAGGTAACAAATAGCGCCTGATCATTTAACTAGCACCTGTTGTCAATGCATTCGAAAACTGCATTTTTCATTTGACATACAGTAAATTGCATTTTCATATATATCGAATAGGAAAGAGAGCTGGGATGTACATATCCAGCCCTTTATGAATTTTATGAACAATGGATATTTTGGAGCTGTATGTTTAAAGGGGTCACGTCAAATGCTGCAAATCTATTTGTTCCTTCCAGCGCTGGTTGGGAACACACTGTACTTTTCTTATGGCTGGGTGGGGAAGTGCAGCAATGCTGAAAGTATAATTACAACATTCATGTTAGGTGAAGGACAATTACTATAATTTTTGTATAAAATTGAATATAACTTAAATGTGTAAATGTGAAATATTATTTTTGAGAAAAAAGTTTTTCAGGGGAAAACGGCTTTTTATAAATTACATTTTTCAGTCAATCCCTTTGTCGGCTTAAATTATATGAGCCACAGGTGTGTGTTTTTTTTTTAATGCAATAGTTTGTTTGCAGATGGGTGGCTGTTGCACAAATTCAACAACACATAGGCTTATCAGCAACAATGGTTTTCACATTAGTGAGCATGGATTGGCAATATTATTTGACATCTGGAACAAGCTATATTATATCAGACATATCAAGTATAACTGAATGGATCATTTAACTGGCATTTGTTTCAAAAACTCCCACTCATTGGCTTTTGCCTGCCTGTCATGATACCCGGCAGCGGATCCGCGTTCCCCAGCTCCCATGCCACTCATCTGCCTTTGACAGTCTCACACTTCCTACCTTAAGTCCGGCATGTCGTAATACGGCTATGAGGACATGTTGTTGCATCACCTTTTGGGGGAAGGCCCTGATGCCAGGCAGCGGCAGAGGTGAGGGGCTTCGTGACCCTGTGAGCCAGGAGTCAGGCCATCCACTGCACATTTTCTCTCGTTTTGAGTTGTTGGTTGTGGGCCTGCTGGCATGTCTGTGTTTTTTTGTAACTGTCACAGGGAGATCCGCTTTGTTGGATTTCATGTAACGTGGATAGAGGGAAAAGAAAACAGAACAGGAAAGAGCCCTCTTGCATTGCCTCCATAAGTAAAAGAACCACCTGGGGGCAGAGAGGGAAGACGTTGGAGATAGGAAGTGGTAATAGCAGAATTTCAGTGCTTAAACTCTCAATCTGTCTAGTTAATTTTCCCTAGCATTTTGGAATATGTAGTCACAATTTGGGGACCTAGTCCCAAAGTTTCATATGATTGCTGCTACCAATTTAACATTTGCTCTGCCCAAGAAATTGAATCCTTAGAATCTCAAAGCCGAGATCATAAAGAACTTCACAGAGAAACTGGTATGAGAATGCCAAAGGCGCTTTCTAAATAAGAGGTAATGTATTTACTTTATGTAGTATAGCTGCTGGTGCTGTTGTTTTTTGTTTATTTATTTCTTTTGGATGGGAGCTTCTCTCTTAAACTCAGCACGGTCCAAACAGACCTTACCCATATTACTCAGCAAATTCATACCAACCATTTAAAATAATTAAGGGGACTTAGAGCCTTATTAAGTGAAGTGAATAATGATCAAATCTCAAATACAAGGCTAAAGTCAAATCATGAGAGAAGTCATGCTTAGTCTTGTCATCACTGCATTTGGTGAAATTGCTTTAATTAACACAAACAAGTCAGAAGTTGAGGCTTTAGGCTAACATGTCTTTATTATTGATACTAATATCACTGAATGGAACTGGCCAAATGGGTCTTACTGTTGGAAAGTAAAAGAAGTTTCAACCCTCTTAACATTCCCTTTTACCTTAAAGACAAATTCATTCTGTCATTCATTCAATAAATATTTCTTGATCATTGACTATAATGTGAAAAGCACTTATATTGACTGTGCAAAAGAGGCAAAAACAAAAATAAACGACAACAGCAACAAAAACCAAAGGAGAACAATCCCAATTACGAAAGCATCAAAAAGAATAAAATACCTAGGAATAAACTAAGGAGTTGAAAGACTTATACACGGAAAACTACAAAACATTGCTAAAAGAAATGAAATATACAAATAAATGGAAAAACATCCTGTGTTGGTAGACTGGAAGACTTAATATTATGAAATTTTCCATACTCTCCAAGGCAATGTACAGATTCAATGTAATCCCTATCAAATACCAATGGCATTTTTTTGCAGAATAGAAAGAACCGTCCTTAAATTCATATGAAATATTAAGAGACCTTGACTAACCAAGCCAATATTAAAAAAGAGCAAAGTAGGAGGCCTTATACTTCTTCATTTAAAAACATACTACAAAACAACAGTGATGAAGATGGCATGGTCCTGGCTTAAAGATAGACATATAGACCACGAGAGTAGAATAGAGAGCCCAGAAATAAGCTCTCTGTATATGATCAAATTATTTTTGAAAAGGGTCTCAGATTACACAATGGGGAAAGGACAGTCTCTTCAGTAAATGGTGTTGGCAAAACTGAATGTGCATACGAAAAAGAGCAAAGTTAGACCCTAATTTTATACCATATTCAAAAATTAATTCAAGATGGATTAAAGATCTAAAAGTATGACCTAAAACTATAAAACTTTTAGAAGAAAGCATAAGGGAAAAGCTTCCGGACAGTGAATTTGGCAATGATTGCTTAGCCATGACACCAAAGGCAAAACAGACAAGTGGGGCTCCATCAAATTTGCTTCACTGGCTAAATTACACATCAAAGGAAACAATCCACAGAGAGAAAAGGCAACCTACAGAATGGGAGAAATATTAACCTATTATATATCTGATAAGGTGTTAATATAAGGAACTCCTAGACTAAACCACAAAACAATCTGATTAAAAAATTGGCAAGTTAGTTGATTAGACATTCTGCAAAGAAGATATACTAAATGACTAAGAAGCATATGAAAAATTGCTTAATATTACGAATCATAAAAGAAGGGCAAATCAAAACCACAATGAGATATTACCTCATACCTTTTGGGATGGCTACTATCAAAAGAACAGAAAATTACATGTGTTGGTGAGGATATAGAGAAATTGGAACCTTCGTGCACTATTGATGGGGATGAAAAATGGTATCGTCATCATGGGAAATAGCATGGAGGTTGCTAAAAAAATTAGAAATACAAGTACTACAATACCCATCCCACTTCTGGGTATATATCTGAAAGAATTCATAGCAGGATCTCAAAGAGAGATAGTTGCACATACATGTTCATTGCCGTATTCACACCAGCCAAGAGGTAAAAGCAACCCAAGTGTCCACTGACAGATGAATGGATAAAGAAAATGTGTTCTATATGTACAATGGAATAATATGCAGCCTTCAGAAGGAAAACCTGTCACATGCTACAACATGGATGAACCTTGAGAACATTATGCTGACTGAAGTAAGCCAGTCACATATGGACAAGTACTATATGACTCCACTCATATGAAATACCTAAATTCGTCAAAATCATAGAAACAAAGTAGAAAGGCGATTTCAAGGGATGGGGAAGGGGAAAAAGAAGAGGAGAAATCAGGTTAAGTGGGCATAGAGTTTCAGTTTTGCAAGATGAAAAAGTTCTAGAGATCTGTTGTACAACAATGTGAATATACTCCACACTACTGCACTGTACACTTAAGTGGTTAAGATGGTAAATTTAAGGTTATGTGTTTTTAGCACAAAACAATAACAGCCACCACCAATGTAGATATCGGTCTCAGTCTCTACCCTTGAGATCTTGGAATCTAGTCAGAAAGATGCAAGTTTAGCTTCTTTGTGACTGGAATTATTGTAGGCAGGGAGAGAGCAGGGTGGGCTTCCTAGGGGGAGTGGGTCTTGGTCCTTGGTCCTTCTGTTGTAAATATTAGGAGCGGTTTATATTTTCTAGCTTTGACCCTAACTGATGCAGTTGTGTGTGTGTGTGTGTGTGTGTGTGTGCGCGCGCGCGCCCAGGGACACCTTGGTGGTCCAGGGCCTTCAGAAAGCCCTGAACAGCTTTATCCAGTAAAAACCCAAATATCTAAGGAAAGCAAGATTGAAAACAAAGTGTCAATTTGGGTGTGGCCACACATTTCAGTATTAGTTATAGAAAAACACTGTGAACTGCATCTGCAGCCAAAAACAAAAGCAATTGATGAAGAGTGTCAAAGTAAAGTGGTTTTGTGTTTTACGAGTCTTATTTTACTTGTGGTAACCTATAAATTGTGAAACAGGATGGAAACCAATGCTGAAATCCCAGACTTTATTTGAGATCATTAATATGATAAACATGGTGTTTACTTATTAAAGAAAATCCCATAGTCGTACCTGAGCATGGTTACTCTATCCAGTTTAAAGGCCATATTTATTACACGAGTACCTTGACAGTCTGGTGTCAGGCAAGATTTAAAGTACAAGAGCCCAGTCTAAACTAAAAGGGGTGTTTTCATTGGGAATAAAAAGATTAAAAACTCCTCTGCAGATTATATTTATTAGTCTGTAGGCAATTTCCATGTTGAGATAAAACAATATAGTAGAATTATTATGAAAATTGAAATGATGTAGCCTTTGATTTTAGGAGCCTTATGTTCCCTTTGGGTTATGTTGGAGCTGCCCCAACAAGCTGTCAAGGCCCTTATTAGCTTCCAGAGTTCGGTCTTGCCATTACAAATGAAAAGTATTCAAAAATTGATGTTATTGCCTACTTTTTTCTTCCTCCTTGGTTTCTAAGCTGCCAAGAAATACTGGGTGGATGAGAAACTAGTGTTTTCCTCTTACCATGAAACACCATCTAGTTTTCCTAAGGGGTAAACTTTGGACTGAGAGAATGACTGTTGAATCGTATAGAAAACATTAAAGTCAAAGCCACAACATATTCAACATTATTGACTCAGCAGATGCATGGGATCCTGGGGTGTAGCAGCTAACAAATCATGTAGTTCCTACTCTCATGGCGTTTACAATCTGCCGAAGAATACAGACAATTAGGACAATAACCCAGGGGAGTTTCAGGGTGTAGATAGACCTGGGTAGGCAGAAATTGGAAAGACAAAAGGAATTCCCTTGGCAGCATGGAGAGAGTAGTTTTCTGGTCAGAGGAACTAGAGTTGTCAGAAGTTGGAGGCATGAACATGAGAATATATTGCCTTACAGGAATTTACACAGAAGTATTTTAAAGTTGGGTCTTTTAAAAAGTAAAATAACAGCCTTTCCCCCGCCCCTCCCCTGGTACCCCTAAATTGTTGTCGTTTTCTTAACCTTGCCTAGGAGAGGATCATTTTGGTAGAGGTTGTTATTCAATGTGATTGAATATGATTGGGTATTATTACTTGCTGATGGGACTTAATTTTCTCATGTTTAAGTGTGATCCATTATCTATGTCTAAAACATATTAAAATGACTTTAAAATGAGAAACAAGGGAACTCTGGTTATTTCAGTGCAAACATATTTATTGAACTAAACTGAAGGATGCTGGAATATTTTACTAGTAAGGTTATACTGTCTGATGCTCAAATCCCAGGGTTGAAGAGTTAGATTATTCTTTCTCTATGATGGGGCTGATCAGCCTGCGGTGGTAACTGCAGGGTTTATCATTTTTTTCTAGCCTTATTCTGTTTTGCTTTTTTTCTCCTGTCTTCTCTCTCTCTCTCTCTTTTTTTTTCTTTCCTCCCTTCTAACTCAACTCATCAACTTGCAATATCCCTGATAAAACTAATTTATAATGCTGACCAAATTTTCTGGCTTCAGCCAGCTGTTCAGTTTTTTCTTATGGAAGGCCCCAAACTCTTCTCACTGCTTGTTCTGAAGATAAATTAGCGACTTCTAAATAATGCAGTGAACCCTAATTCTCTTTGATTAGTAGCGAGTTAGATGATAGCGACCCATTGAAATTGGCCATCAGCATAAATAATGAGTGAATGAACTGATAAAATGCAAAGTCACCGGCCGTCATAAATCAAATGAAATCCACTTTCTCTGGAAGTCACTGAAATTAGAAGTCCATGCTCCTATTAATTATTTTGCCTTCTGAAGACGACAGTGTTATAAATCAGCCTTGAAAGGCCCTTCACTTAGAAAGCTGAAGGAGTGCGGCTGCCTGCAAATTGCTTTGTGTACGCACCTAATTGTTTCTTAAGTAATCCACCTTAGTAGCATGGCTTCAGGAAACCAAGAAGTCCCCTTTAATTGAGGTCTGTGGGTGTTGCCTTAGGAAGGGCCTTGGGAAAGCCCTTGGGGAGGATGCAAATGGAGGGGCAATTATTCACCCCCTTCTCTAGAAAGGGTATCCCTACCTCCTTTATTTTATGTCTAGATCCCATCAAGGTCAGGGGAGTGGTTTTTCCATGGCAGGATCCAGAAGGCTGGCGGTAGGCCCAGGGCCATTTTATTATCTTGTCTCACTTCAACTCCAGCCTGGCCTGAGAAGCCAGACTTCACTTGATTTCAGTGAAAACCAAGGTTTTAAAAATTGGGGTGATGGGGTGGGGGGAAGACAGTGATGGAAAACATTGACTTCTCAGGTTCATTTTAAGAGTTGTTGTAATCTGCATATATTAGGTGGGAAAAGACATAACTTTTGCTAAAAGGTGGGTGGGAAATTATATTCATTTAGGAGCCTATTTTGCGACTCACATTTGAAAAAGCAATATTCTGCAGGAAAGAGGTTAATTACATGGTAGGAAATGTTATAAATTAGTTTCATTTTGGACCACTACTTGTCATTTCTGAAGTTCTGAAGTTGAGACTGCTGATAAAAAAGTAGTTCTCCCCTTGCCCTAACTGGTTTGGCTCAGTGGATAGAGCATCGGCCTGCAGGCTGAAGGGTCCCAGGTTCGATTCCAGTCAAGGGCATGTACCTTGGTTGCGGGCACATCCCCAGTAGGGGTGTGCAGGAGGCAGCTGATAGATGTTTTCTCTCATCGATGTTTCTAACTCTCTATCCCTCTCCCTTCCTCTCTGTAAAAAAAAAATCAATAAAATATATTTAAAAAAAGTAGTTCTCCCCTGGGTGGGTTGGGGGGGCGGTGGTCTCAAAAATTTGGTCCAGCTTTGACATGTGACCCTGGATCATTAGCAAATTTGGATGGAGCTCAGAGGAAATTCTCTGCTTACCACTGAGCGTGTGTGATTTTTGTTGGCCTCTGTGGAGAGGTGGATGGCAATTTTATGGGGGCGAATACAGACCTTGGTTGGAGGTAGTTCTTGGGACCTTAGGTGTAGTCAGGTGTACCACGAGTGTCCACAAGCTGCCGCTTTAGTGCAGGCTCCATAGATGGGGTGAGGTGGGATGGGGATAGAGTTTTAAAGGAGAAAGCATTCTTTCTCTTTTCAAAAACTTCTTATCATTTGCAGGCTTGCCAGATTCCCCTGGTGGCCAGTACAGTAACTATAAATGCTAGCTGTGGAAAATGAACATTATCTCCTGGGTTATAAGAAGCACATTCTTTTACTTCTGTGTGTTGTGATAATTTGGGTGTCCTGGCTTGTTCTGAATTATCCATGCAAAAAGGTGTGTGTGTGTGTGTGTGTGTGTGTGTGTGTGTGTGTGTTCCCATCGAGCTGAAAGAACAATCTAGTATTAAGGTGGGTAGTGTACATTCTCCTGTGTGAGTGGGATCTGACGCTGGGGTTAGTTGCCACTAAATCATTTGTGAATCTGAATAACCCATCCTGAAAACTAAACTTAATGATGTATAATTGAGCATTCTGTCATGAAGTAGAAAGGAGCAATTACTCCCTGGGATATTGAATCCCGAATGCAAAGATGTTCTGGGTTGTGTCCTTGAAAGCAGCCAAGTCTGTAATTTCACAGCAATTCCATGGGCCATTCCCCGCTGCTGGGGTGGGAAGATGTCCTAAGCCCCCGGACACCTGCAGAGCTTCCCAATGCAGGTAACTGGGCCTCTCTAGCTGAGGCTCCTTCCTCCCCATAACAGTCCAATGCAGCTTGTTGTGGACGATGGGTCGTGGGAGAAAACGCAGCTCCTGGTCTTCCTGACCTGCTTCTGGAAATCCAGGAGGACCTGCAAGTGTGTGTGCTCCAGGACAGAGCGAGCCCCCCAAGGGAACGGTTCCCCTGAAGCAGATGTCCGGGAAGTCTGTGTCGGTCCTGTTTTTGCCTGGGCTCAGGTTTAGAGTTGTGGTTACATGCTGAGGGCATGCAATAAAGATTTGTTGATTGTTGGAAACACATAGGGGCAGGAGTTCATCTGAGTTAGCAGCTCTAGTGTTTGTTGGATTTCCTTCTGTTGCTGAGGTTTGTAGAGGATACGCTAGGTCCTGACCATCTGCATGACCGTGTCCTCCTGGAATGAAACATTTATCACTCATGGTTTATGGGTTTTAGAACATCCTTGTGTTTCTTGGGTGGTGTTCCTTTGTGTGGCACATAAGCAGGGTGAGCATATGTCCTGCTTTCCCTGGGATAGTCTCAATTTATGCCCATTTTCCTGGTATTATTATTAGTAACAATCGCCTTCTCTCTTTCACTCTGAAAAGTATCTGGATTTGGATGAGCACTCTATCTGTAAGTCTTGAAAGGAATTTTTATATTTGTTGCCCCAGTCCCATAGAAGCATTGGTGTATTGAGATCATCAAGGCTTTGGAAATATGCAGATTTTGAATTTATTCCTTAGCATGTGGTCTTGGACAACTTAACTTTCCTGAGCCTTTGTTTCTTTAATCTATTAACAGGTAACAACAATGTTTATTTGCCTGCTATGGTGTTTGTGTCCACCCCGAAATTTATATGTTGAAACCTAACCCCTAAGGTGTGGTATTAGGTTGTGGGGCCTTTGGGAGGTGATTAGAATGCAGGAGTGGAGCCCTTATGAACGAGGCTCTGGAGAGCTCCCTCACCCTTCTGCCTTGTAAAGATACAGCAAGGGACGTGTGACCTGGAAGAGGACCTGATCTCAGACTTCTAGCCTCCAGAACTGTGAGAAATAAATTTGTTTATAAGTCACCAGCCTATGGCATTTTGTTATAGCATCCAAAAACCACTAAGACATTGACCAAGCTACACACCTTAAAGAGTAGTGGAGCCAGGATTTGCACTTGGGCCAACTGACACCACACGCCTTGCTTTCCACTGTTTGGTTCCCGTCCTCCTCCATTATAACCTCCATGTTTTTGTTGTTTGGTTTGTTTCTTTTTTATTTGTTTTATAAATTTCAGAAAAGATTATGAATGCTTTGGAGAATTTGGGGATGGGGAAGTTGCTTTGCTGTGGCTTTTTACTAGTATTTACTGAAAATTAAATTTTAATTACACAAGTATAATATTCTCCGTACTCAGTGCTAACTGCTAAAGCTCAATCTTCAAC
Organism: Eptesicus fuscus; assembly: GCF_027574615.1. Taxonomy (NCBI): domain Eukaryota; kingdom Metazoa; phylum Chordata; class Mammalia; order Chiroptera; family Vespertilionidae; genus Eptesicus; species Eptesicus fuscus. Next base: position 14,641,666 of record NC_072489.1, on the reverse strand, counting down.
CTAATTCACTCTCTTTGCCCAAGATAACCAAATGGGGAGTTTGCTAAGCTTACTCATCCTTCTGTGAATTGATATGCTCCCACACACAGGCATGCATACACACACCAAAGAGTTTATAGTACTGTGTAAGATCAGCAGCTTGCTGTTTTCATTCTATGGTGTGTCTTGGATATCTTCCCATATCTTCCCGTCTCTATTGATGTACTTACCCTTTTTGACTTGTGCACAATATTCCATAGTATGGATATGCCAAAACTTATTTGGCCATTAAGTTTTCTGATGGGCATTTGTGCTTGGGCATTCCTCCTTGTCACATCAGTAATGAATGGCCTGGTTATTGGCCTTTTTGTGTACATGTGCAAGTGTTTCTCCTGCGTATATCCTAAGAAGTGGAATTGCTTAATGATAGTGTATGCATATTTTAAATTGAAATGGATACAAAATTTTCCTCCACAATGATTTTATCAGTATTTACTCCTACTAGTGATGTGTGGAAAGTACTGTTTGACCCACTCTCTTGGTCAACCTTTAGTATTACCACACTTAGAAAATTATTGCAGTCTGTTGAGTATGACATGGTATACCTCACTGCCATTTAAAATTTTCATTTTTTTGCCAAGTTTGAGAATAATTTCATATATTTATTGTCTATGGTTTTTTTCTATTTTGAATTGCCTATGTATATAATTTGCCTACTTTTCTCTTGGCTTGTGAGACTATTTCTTTTAAATCTATATATTCAGATATATCTAGCCTCACTCTCTCAAATACTGCAAATATTTTCTTCCCATCTGTTGCTATCTTTAAATTTTATGAAGCTTTTAATTACATATATATTTTTTAATTTTTATGTCAAATTAATAAATCTATTCCATGACACTATTTGTGTTTTGTTTAAACAGCCTTCCTGAACCTTAGGCCATAAACATATTCTCCTGTATTTCTTCTAAAACTTGGATTGCTTTAACTTTATCTTTTAGGTATTGATTCATTGGAGATACATATCTATATTTTAAATTTTATCTATTCATTAATATATATGAATGCCTTTATATTGATATCAAAATTAATATTTATGTTTTTCCAAATAGATAGCCAGTTGATCCAAAACCATTTGTTTTTAGGCTATTTTCCTAACTCTCTTGAAATACTATTTTTATCATGTAAAAAATTTTAAAAATATATCTTTATTGATTTCAGAGAGGGAGAGAGAGGGAGAGATAAAAACATCAGTGATGAGAGAGAATCATTGATTGGCTACCTCCTGCATGCCCCACACTTGGGAATTGAGCCTGCAACCCAGGCACATGCCCTTGACCAGAATTGAACCTGGGACCCATCAGTCTGCAGGCCGATGTTCTATCACCAAGCCAAACTACGTAGGGCATATAAAAATTTTTAATTAGATAAACTGGACTCTCTATTCTGTTTATTGATCTATTTGGTTTGCTTTCAGAATGCTAAAAGGAAATAGTGTGTAAACTGCCTGAGCAATGTTTCGATAACTTTGTGAGCTCCAGAGGTCACCTTGTGAAGCCTCATCATTATGCTATTGGCGTCCACGGTAATGTATTCTCTAAGGTCCAAGGACTATGTTAAGTTCTCTGAAGTCTAAGGACTATGTTAGGTTCCTGTGTTCTTGGAAAACTAGATCATTATGGTGCTTCCAGCTTTTCTTTCAAAGCCCACTATTGTTTGTGCAGTTCGTCACTAACATAGGGATAGTTCTCACACGTTCTAATTGAGGCAAAAGGGTCAACATGATTTTTGGCAGGGGAATGCCCACTGGAAGGTACAGGTTCTAATTTTAATTCTGCTCTATGACCATGGATCACTTACCTTCCCTATTACCTGCTGGGGAGTAAGTTGGATTGAGAAGACTTGGGGTCTTGCCACTGTTGACTGTGGAGTTTTGAGCTAAGTGTTTAATTTCTCTATCTCGGCTATTGATAGGAACATTATCATCTACCTCTCAGCATGGTTTTAGGGCATCTTTATACAAACAGTGTCTAAGGGAACAGTTTGCTAACTATAAACCACTATAAGAACTAGCAGTACATACTAATATGTATGGGCTTTGTTTTTATTTTGGTCCAATGAAGATAATAAATCTTTGTCTTACCTACCCCAGAGAGCTGTTCTGGCATCAAATGGGATGTGCTTTGATAAAATTGAAAATGTCATACAAATTATTTATTGCTGGGGAATCTCAACAGATGGACTAGAATTGGCAAATATTAACCAAACCCAAGGGGTTATTGCAGTGAAGTAGGGTCATATTAATAGGGTATCCTCAGGGGAACTTGTTGGAACAAGATTTATGGGGGCCCTAAGTCTTCACCCACTTGATTGAAGGAAGGTAGAGTGTTGGTTCTTTAAGAGGGTGCAGACAGCCTTTTACGTGTGAATAACAAGCAGAATGAGCGCTGTGTGGAGTTCTTATGCTAAGAGAATCAAGAAGCGGAGTGAATGGGACTGGCTGCATGTTTTCCTCTGTTATCTGTGGTCCTGTCCAGTTTTTGTTCCGTTTTAAAAATAGAAATTTAATCTTTATTTGTTTATAAATTGTGGAGTGTGTCTTTCTTTCTTGCCCAGCTTACCCTCACGTTCATGTTAAACACAAATCTCCCAAACTTAAGCAACTATCAGAACGCTAGGTCATTGAATATTAAAGTGAAAGACTAGGTAAAGAGAAAAAAAAAAACAATAAAGGGGCTTTTCATAATCATGCTAACAGTCTCCCCCCAACCCCTGCTGCGGAAACAGTGCTAATTGTGGTGAACTGTTTCTTTGGTGGCCCCAATTGAGCCACACTGCTCAGTATTCACACTTCTGTAGTTCCTTTCCTCAGTGACTCTGAACTAGGCCAATGGGACGTTCTCAGGTGTGGGATGCAAGTAACTGCCATGCACATTGGAGCTGGTCTTGGAATACTTGCTCTCAGAATCCACCCACCAGATAAAGACGCTCAAGTTAGCTAGAGGTCACAGCCCTGAGTCAATGCCCAGGCTCTTGACATGTGAGTGAAGTCATCTTGGATGTTCTACCGCCTGTCACATCTCACAGCAAACACACGGAGGCTTCAAATGAGATCAGCTGAAATGCCCAGTTGAGTCCTATCAGGCCACAGAATTTGGGGGAAATAAAATAGTTGCTGTTTAAATATACACTGTTTGTTATCTACCAATAGATAACTGAAACATTGGATTAAAACACACATTCACAGTTCATGAGAATCAGCTGGCTTTTCACACCTGAGAAGTTAGTAGTATTTTTGGACTTGGGTTCAGGATATTTTATCAGAAGACTTAACTCTCATTTACCTTCCTAATTCAGACCACCCCCAGGTGAGGGGTTGCATTGGGGGTATGCCCATTTCATTAAGGAAGAAGCATTTGTCCCTTTCCCATTGAAGCCAATTCTATCCCTACCAGGGCCCCTAGGTCCAGAAGGGCCTGTGGGCACAGGCGACTGGGTAAGGATATTTATTTTTGCAGCTTGCACCCACAGGGGACCCAGGAAGAATTTATATATCCATCATTTCAAGTCATTAGGCGGCATGTTGGTCAGTGCAGGAGACTCTATTCTCATTAATTCAGGGGAGATTTACTTGTGTCACCCTCATTAGTATTTATGGGATTTATCCACATCAATCGCTAGTGCATTAACAGGGAAATAACTAAACCTCCCAGGGTTTGTTGGTGCTAATAAAATGAGCTGAAAGTTCTAGAAATCACCATGATCAGAAGTATTTTAAACCAGGGCCTGTAATTGATCCTTTCAAAGTACCCTCAGGATGTTTTCCTGTTCGCTCCCCTTCCAGCGGCATTTGCATATTAGCAAGGTATCTCAGACCTTCTGTGCAGATTTAGAATATAGCCCATTTCTTACCACGAAAGGATACGGGGAACCCAGTGGAGTATTGAAAATAGCATTGTTGAACCAGAGCATCTAGGTAAACCAAAGGTTAAATTTCTTATAAATTTTTTTGTTTGGTCGTGACATAAAAAAAAAAAAAAAAACCACCCTGCATGTAAATATATTTTTTATGTATTCTGAACATAAAGATAGCTCTGTCCCACCATATTGATTTATTAGACTCTCTGACATTTTAGTTGTGGTCGTTATGTTATATTTATGAGATGAATGTTGGATTCCCTCATTATGTTATCCTCATTTATTTTACATACTTTTATGGCTGGTGGTGCATCGCTTTACAGTTAAAGCTTTATTGCAGCTGTTAGCATTGGGGGAGGGGAAGGCAAGTAGTTATTGATCAGAATTTACATGTTTACTGTTGTAATCATGATTTATTTAATCTGTTTGCACCTATAAATATAAGCCCACTCTCTGAAATAAAAAATATATACATATATTGTATCTATATTTTAGGAGCCCTCATACCCTTTGGAATAGGAGGAGTAGAAAATTTGGGGATGACCCAGTGCTCCATAGAGTAGCATTTTCCATACAATCTGGTGCTAGAGAGAATGAACTTGGAGCCAGACAGCCTGGGTCCAGATCCCAGCCATACTGCTTCCTGCTGTGTGGCCTGCATCAAGGTATTTATTTACTCTGCGCTTCCACTTCCTCACCTATAAAATGAGGATGATATTAGTACTTACATCCTAAGATTGACATGTGGATTAAAAGAATATTGGTAAAGTGCTTAGAATATGCTTGGTACAGAGAAGTTGATTAGTTAATGTTCGTCATTAGAACTGTAATGAGTAGGTGTAGGTAAATATATTGGGAAGGCTCAGTTACTTTCAGGTATAAACCTTCACTTTCAGTTTTCACTCAGCAGATATGCCCTACACAAGAAAGGGAATGATTCATTGAGATCTGCAGGTTAGTTCTGAAAAGTTATTTTTCCCATATATTCTCTTTCAGGTCTGCCATTAGCTAGCTTCTAAGGATTAACTTCACTTTGCCTCAGTCTTCTCATCCATTACTTGGGTTTAATGATACCTGTTCAGAGCATGGTGTACTAGTGACATGGGCACTGGAATAGAAGTCAAAAGACATGTTACAATCCCAAGCCTCCTTACCTTGGCAAAAGACTCCCATGTTAAAATGGGGTAATGTCTCTGCTGGTTTTACAGGGTTGTGCTGAGAATCAGGTGTGATGATGTTTGTGACATAAACTCAGATACTCTAAATAAAGCACTACGTAAATCTTAGGGGACTATTCATACAATAAACACAGGCTGTGTTGTAGAATTATATACCTGAAACCTATATAACTTTAATAACCAATGTCAACCCAACAAATACAATAAAAATAAATAAATAAAATGCCACCTAACAAAGTTGTTGCAAAGGTGAGATGCTATAATAGGTGTGAAAAGGCTCTGAAAAAAAAATCCTGATGTGCCTTATGAATATAGAGGACGCCACAAAGATTCAGCTCTCTCACTTCCTCCTGCTCTGGGTGTGAATCCCAACTGTGAGAGACGGAGGTCTAGAGGAAGTCAGGCTTCCTGCATTCTTGGTTCCAAGGAATTTTACCTCTTTATTCAACTCACGTTCTACTGTTTGGTTATATCTTTGGGGAGGGGGTGGGGAGGAAGTCTTGCCCTTCTTCCTGTGACTTTTTTGGGTTAAAGGCCATGTATTTTATCTGTGTCATTTAATGTAAACCACACATTCTGCCTCAGTACCAGCAACTCAGTATTTGCATTTTACACTTTGCTATTTGGCAGTGATTCTTCTAAATAATTTACTTTTATTGTCTTGCTTCAGATTTTCAAAGAATAATCCATCTAGCAAGGCAGTTTATCCTTCCTATATGTTCATTTTTGTTTTGAGGCTCTTTACAAAACTAATAATTTTTAATCAAACTGCTAGACCACTCATCATAATTAGGTTTAGCATTATGAATTATGTACAACTCAGCATTACATCATAGCTCCCTATGATAGGTGAGTGAATTAGAGATCATCACAGGATTTCAAGAGCTTTTCAGGTTGATTTATGACATTTAAAGAAAAATCTCCAATTTCCCCCTGTCACTTAAAACATTCTAAGAAAACCTGGGATTTTCCCCCCTCCCTTTCTTTTACTCTCTTCCTGATAATGCTGTTGCTTGTCAAATTTCTCCCCAAATCACTTAGCTCCTGTAGATTTCCTATAGCTAAGTTTCAATCAAAATTGAACCTAAAAAATATGCTGAGCAAAATAAATCATGCATAAAAGATACTTACTGTATGATTTCATTGATATGACATTCTAGGAGTAATCTGGGGTGATCAAAATTAGAACAGTTTTTGCTTCTAGGGAACATGAATAGTGTTGGTGGGACGGTGGAAATTAGAAACCTAGATCTTGGTTGAGGTGGTTATACATGGGTATGTGCATTTGTCAAAACTGATTAAATTGTATAGTTAAGGGCTGTGCATTTTACTCTATGCAAATATACCTCAATAAAAATATGAAAAATTAATTATTACCCATTCTGCATATGTGTCATTTTAGATGCATCTTTAATAATGACTAAAATCTATGGAAACTTCGAGGCAATAGAATGCCTTTTCCTTATAGCTCTTTATGGCTTAAAGGAAAAGGTGTTATATCACAATAGCAGTTTCTCTGACCCATTGGATATTAGGAAAAAATCTGTCTCTTAGCTCTGTTAGCCAAGGATATTCAAGTGGGTACCTGCTGCCTGGGATAGCTTTTATAGGAAGCCATTACTCATTCTAAAAATGGTCCCTTCTTCTGCTGTTTGACTTATATGGAGGAATAATTTCTTGGCTAATTTTTTTTTTTGGTGCATACTTCTGAAATACCTATCCACTTTTTCTAATGAATCATTATCATGTACTACCATCAAAGGTTATTCACTGAAAGCTCAAGAAAAAAAAAAGGCAATGAAAACTAATTTTGATTGTTAATGGAAATGTATTTTTAGTCTTAAAGAGCTTCCCTCAGCAATAATTATAGTTATGCCTCTTGGGTGTTTTGGGACTTTCAAATTTACATCTAGTAGCTCTTTTTCATTTAGCAGTTAATCTTTTAACAGAGCTCTGCAAATTTGTTCTTTAGTCTCATGTTAGGAAAGGATTGACAGATTTTATTTCTTCCCCTTCAGTTTCCCCCTCTTCATTGTGCTGGCCAGTGCCCAGGCTGTGCTCATTTTTGTGTCATTCTGTGTCCTGGTGTGACTGTGGGGGTGTGGGCATCCAAGGGCCAGCAAGAAAGTGAGACAGAGACCTTGCTTTCCTGCAGCCAGTGGGCATCCATGGCACAGCTGGCTGCCCCTGCCCCAGGCAGCACAGAATTGTGGCACAGCAAGTGAGCTCATAAAAACGTGTTAGCGGGAAGTGTGGGCAAAGCTCAACATTATGGCCCAAGAGTAGGGAAACCCAGTCAGCCTGTGAAAAGCCTAGCTTATAGCTCCTGCCTCTGTTCAGACACCGGAGTGTCTGTGGGCATGCAGGGAGATTTAAAACAACAAGATGAAAGCTTTTGTAGCAACTAAGGTTGCTTGCTGGTTTTGCCGAGTCTTTGCTGATACCAGAAAGAGGCAGGGACAGCTTGAAGGACATGGGAAGAAAAAAGGGTTTTGGAAAGAAGTTTGCTCAGGTTCTGCCCTCTGATTAAAAACCTGAGTGGTGGCAATTCAGTTGATTAGAGAAAGCTCAAAGCCGCTCCTGAGAATCCTGCTCCTGGTGGAAACTGACCTCCCTCTTGAAGCCACAGGGCAGCCAGCCATTGGAGTATTTGCAAAGCAGCACTAAACATTAAGGAACAGTTAAAATTAATCCTGTGTACTGCAGCTCCCGAGAAAGGAAGGCAGCCCCACATGTCAATAAATCTAGATCTGTTTGAAGCTAACGTCAGTAAATCTTCGTCTTGACTGTTTGCTGGTGGTGTCAAGAGCTGCCCTGGAAGATGAATTTGAGGGGAGGATGAAAAAGGAACCATATTAAACTGCAGCTCTGATAAGTTTAGTTAAGAGGCAGGAGATGTGTCCTTGCCATGACATTCAGCCGCTGATATTTGTTTCCCTTTAAATAATATGCTGTACATCTGTGAGAATGATGGTTTAGGCTGGTGACATTGCATCTCCACCAAGGTTACTGCCTGCTGGACAGGCAGTCTCTCTCCTTTCTTTCTCTATCCCACAGCCTGTCAGTAAATATCCACTTGTCTGAGAGGTGAGACACAGATTTTAGAGTTGACACCAGAGCATCTTCATTTCTAGAAGCAATGAAGTTCAACCCCTGTGAGCACGCAGGGAAGGGTGGGGGAGGAGGGCAAGGGAAATTAAAGGGCCTGTCAGAAGCAGTTTTAGTCATAAAACTGTCCCAGGAACCCCAACAGTACCCAGTGGGGTGGTACCAGCACTTTGAGAATTTCTCCCTCACAATCCTGTGTTCACAAGCGAGAGATATAAAACCTCGGAACTCAGGAGTTTGGGCTCTGTTTTCTCCTGCAACAACCCTCTCTAGTGAATTGTTTTATTCCTATTGTAATTGCAGACCTATGACTTATGATCACAGTCAGCAAACCTCTTCTGTTAGGGCCAGGTGGTAAATATTTTTGGCTTTGTAGGCCAGACAGTCTCTGTTGTAACTACTCACCTCTGTGGTTGCAACGTGAACACTGCCATAGATAATCCATAAATGATGGGTGTGTTGGTGTTGTGGACACGGACATTAGAGTTTCATATAATTTCCCATGCCATGAAAGGTGATTCTACTTAGGCTTTTTCCACCAACCATTTAATAATATAAAAACCATGCTTAGTTTTCAGGATATACAGAAACAGCTGGTGGGCTGGATTTGACCCAGGGACTGTGGTTAGCTCACCTCTGACCTCTGGTTTTGCTCTGTCTTGTTACTTTCTTTTGTCTGTGAAAAGATGGTGGCTGTCCATTTTGGAAAGAGGGTGTTGCCAACCTAAAGACTAGGCCATATTCAACCGAGAGACATAGTGGATATAGACTTGCTGAAACAAGTCTGGGCTCTGAGGTGAACCACCCAGGTTCCCACACCAACCTGCTCATAACACTTGTACTACACAGACTCAGGTTGGTCACTTAATCTCCCTGAGCCCCATTTTCCTTTTTCTTTTTATGCATTGGGGCTAAGTATATTTCCCTTGCCTATGTGACATTGACTATTCTGTAGAACAAAGAGTTAAGAGAAATGAGAGTTCTTTATAAACAATATATTATTGTATCAATGAAAGGCTTTGGGGTTATTATCACTGTTTTACCAATTTTGGCTCTTCTTGTTAACTATGATTGTTGTTAATAATAATGGATTGTATCTCCTGTATTTCAACTATGAAAACAGAACCAGAATTTGATTGTACAAAGAAGAAAACAAATATTTTCCTTATCCCTCTTTCTTTTATTTTTTCTAAATATATTTTGTTGATTTTTACAGAGAGGAAGGGAGAGGGATAGAGAGTTAGAAACATCGATCAGCTGCCTCCTGCACACCCCTACTGGGGATATGCCCGCTACCAAAGTACATGCCCTTGACCGGAATCAAACCTGGAACTCTTCAGTCTGCAGGCCGATGCTCTATTCACTGAGCCAAACCAGTTAGGGCCTCCCTCTTTCTTAAACTCTGATATGGGCTCACTATTCCGGAGCCTCTTCTTTGGCTCTTTCTCCCAGTGCATTCTGATGCTCAGCCTACAGGAAAGGATCCAGTGCATTTTGATAAGTACCAGTGTTCAGAAAGCCCCACCCTCCTTTGTCTACCCAATCCTTGCTAACCTTCAAGGCCCACCTGAAGTGTCACCTCATCCAGAAGGGTCCTCATCTGGGTCCTCAACCCACACAGCACTGTTCTGTGTAAATGGCTTGACCCTACTCCAGGACCACACCTCGGAAAGGTGTCCCATTCTCCAAAACGTGTACATGTTTTAGGAAAAAAGTTAAGAGCAAAGGGTGGAAGTTGCAGGTCAGCCAAGAAGGATGCTTTTTGACAAGGAGTGTCCCACTGAAATAATTTACTACCGCCCACTGGGAGAAAGATTCAGATATGCGATAAGGGAATGGTCTAGAGAAGTTACTCTGGTAAGTGACATCATAGATCTTTTCTCTTTTCAGCTATAATATTCCATCTGTGTAGCCTGTTACACTTTTAAAGCATTTCAATGTCCACCAGCTCTTCTGATTCTTGTTACAAACTTTTGAGGCTCATGGAACAAAATTGTAATTCCCATTTGACCCCAAGGAGGCTGAGGCCCAGAGAGGTTACTTTACCTGTCCTGATATCATGTGGATAGTCAATAATGAAGTTGCTCTGGTTACCATACTTCACCCTACTCCAAACCCCAAGTTGCTATAACCCTGTGTCATGGACTCTTGCTGTATTTGATATTCAATGCTTGAAGGTAAGAATGCATTTATATATGGATATATTGAATTAACTGTCTTTGAGTATGTCAGCTTGTCTTATCTTTGCTTCCCACAATGCATTTGTGAAGCAGGTTTTTGAGCAAGAGAGTCCCTTATCACATATTTTCAGTTTCTTCCATTCTGGTCATACTTACATTATGTAAATACATATACACAGAATGTTTGCTTATTTATTCAGTCTGCAATGGGAAGAGCGGTGCATTACTGATTCCCGGGCTGCACTCCCAGCATAAACACCTTTGGTAGCTCTTCATTACTCACCTAATGAAGTGTGAACTTTTTGAGTTGGCACTTCAGGTCCTCCATAATCTGCTTCCACCCTGACTTTCAGCCTAACCTTCATCTGAGAGGAAGCCGCCTGCCTCTCCTTCACCCAGCTCACTCCGCCATCCTGTCTCCTTCTCCTTTATCGTCCAGCACTTTGATCCACCAGTTTCTCCTACTTTCTCATGTATCTTCAATTTTCCTTTTCCAAAGATTATTTCCTATTAACCTGTTATGATGCCCGTGTTTTTCCTACTCTTAAAACAAATTCTTCTCATGGACACAGACAACAGTATGGTGGTTACTGGAGGGGAAGGGTGTGGGGGACCATAAAGGGTAAAGGGGGCCATATATGTGGTGATGAAAGATTTGACTTTGGATGGTGGGCATACAATGCAATATACAGATGATGTAACTTATAACTGTACACTTGAAACCTATATAATTTTATTAACCAATGCCACCCCAATAAATTTAATTAAAAATAAAAAACAAATTATTGATCCTAACTATCTGTCATACTATTGTATTTTCCTCTGTTGACTATTTAAAGTGTCTACCAGCATGTCTGACATAGGCCTACAGGTGATAACTAGGCTCTGATGTCTTAAGGTAGGGGCAAACTGTCACTTGAAAGCCAAATCTGGCCCACCATCTGTTTCTGTAGGCCTTGGTGAGCTAAGAATGCTTCTTACATTTTTTTTAAAGTTGAAAGGTTAAAAAACAGAATTTTGACACATGACAAATATATAAAATCTAAATGTCAATGTCCACAAATAAAGTTTTATTGGCACACAGCCACACCCATTCATTTTGGTATTGTCTATGGCTGCTTTGGAGCTACAATAGGAGAGTAGAGAAGTTGTGAGAGACCATATGGCTTTTTATAGAAAAAGTTTGTTGACCCATGTTCTAAGGCATTGATTGTAACTTCTGTGCATTTAGAAAGGTGCTAGTGATGTACAATCTTGGGAGAATTGAGAAAACAGTCATGGAGATCACATTCAGGGATATAGATGATGAATTACCATTGAAAAAGACTGACTTCTTCCTTATTCCTTAGAACTTTGTCAACCAGATCCTGGAACTGGCTGTCTCTCTATTGAAATGTGTCCCTTGAAGGTCTCCAGTGACTTCTCAGTCACCGCCTCCAGTGGACACTTCTAGGCCTTTGTTATTCCGTCCTTTCTGCACCATTTCAGCCTCTCATTCCTGACATGTTTTGTTTTTTACTGTAATTTTTCCTTTTCTGTCCTCATTATCTCTTTCCTTCCATTTAGTAAATGCAGATGTTTCTTTAATTTGTAACCTGTACTCTTTTTTCCTCTCTTTCTTTTATAGTCCTCTTAACAAAACTATGAATTCAGCTACTATCTCTCTGCTGACAGTTTCCAGTTCATCTTTCTCCTTGGCATCATCTTCTCTTAGCTTCTCTCTCATGTTCGCTTATCTTCTGTCCATGACTCTGTCTTATTCTCAGGCATGAAGGGTTAGAACCTCAGTTATTTGTAATAGAGCTCTTTAGCTCCAAACAGTTCATTAGTTGTTTAATCCTTGATGATAATTTCTATATCAACCCCCTTCTCACCACTCCCACCATCTTAATTCAGCTCCCCATTACCTTTCTCTTTCCCAGGTTAGAGAATTAATGTTTTTACTGGCTCTTTCCCTTCCACCCTACTCTGCCTACAGACTGCTGCCTGCCTCTAGCAGACCTTTTCTGGGCCCTGTCACATCTCCGGAGTTTACCTTTGGTTTAGGTCACAGTTATAATGCACAGTTCCAGGTGAGCTCAGACTCCTGCTGACAGTGTCTCACCTCAAGTTATTCCATGATTCTTTCTGCTTTTGCCCCAGGACCTTCCGAGGAGTGGTATAAGCTAAGCTCAGCCTGGAAGTGCAAGGGGCCAGTGCTCCTCGCAGAGGCAACCTTTAGCTGATGAGGACTAAAGCTGATGGAAAACTGCCCAGCCTCCTGTCCTTCAGACAGACAATTCTTGGAGGACTCCTATATGCTTCTAAGGCATATTGGAGAAGGAATCATCTCAGGTTCTGCTTTCAGAGGGATTCAAACTAAGACACAGGCCAGTCTCCTAAGAGCTGCTGCCCAGACATCTTCAGGGCTTCCCACACTTTCCCAGTATAGGACTGATTGTGTTCAGAATCCTAGGCTGTCATGGTTTGATACCAGCCTGTCTTCCCAGTTTTATATTCCCTTACTCACCTTTACTCTTTGTTCAGTCAAACTGAGTTCCGTAAGGCAGATACTCTGCTTTGATTCCATTATTTTGCTCAATATCCAACATTTGATAAAACTATATTTTAGTGAATGAATGAATGAATGAATGAATGTGTTTATTTTCACATGTCCACTCTTTAAGGCTCGTCTTCTCATTATTGCTTAGTAGTGACCTTTCCCTCCACTAAATTTACAAAACACTGTATCTATACCACTCTATCTTAACTGCCAAAATGCAAATTCCTTGAGGGAAGTAATCCTTCTTATTTTTCTTTATATTCCCTTATAAATCTGATGGGAACATGTATAATCACCAAATATTAGTTGCATGAGAAATTTGCACCCTACTTTCCTAGGCATCCAGCTCCTTTTGGTTTATTTTGTTCTCTCTTCTCCAGACAAGTCCCATGGTTCCCTGTTTCTATGAATTGAGGCTATTGATTCCTCTATTGCTCCTTATACATACTTCTTACAGTGTCCACCTAATGGAAATTCTGTTCATCATTCAAAACTCAGCTTCATAAAATCTTTCCAACCCACTCCTTCACCCTCTCCCTCTACTTCCTGTATGTTATGTATATGTATTATTCTGCTTTAAGCAGAACAATTTTATTTGGCTTTGTTTTTCTTCCTTTTGGGAGATGATAAGCACCTTTAGGACAAGACTGGTTCCTTCTTCATTGTATCTAGTAGCTGCTTGGTGTCCTGTAGTCAATAAATATCTGTTGAAATGAATTAACTTGAATAGGTTAAATCATGGCATCAGGCCTTTTCATTCACAGCATCTTAACTGGTGTCCCCTGACCTCTCCTGGTGTGAATTTCCTTAAGTTTCATTTTAGTAATGGAAGAAATATCAAGCAAAAGGAAAGATATATATCTAGAGCCAGTCAGCATGATCTACTATGTTTGAACATGAATATTGGAATATAACTTATAAGAATGCCATTTCAATTATTTGTAAAATATTTAAATAGTATAATCCAATTTACATTCTATCATTTCCAATAGCTGTAAAATTTACTTTACACCAAAGTTAGCTCAATCACTTTAATTCAGTCTGGAAAAACAGTACAAATGAAAGCTTAATTTGTATTTAATCTCCCCTTTTGTTTCTACATTATTGCCTTCAAATCATTTCTTTTAGTGATTGAGATCTAAACCAGAGAGAGGAAAAAGGCTTGATAAAATATTTGAGAAGAATATAACCCATAATGAAAAGTTGGTCGTAAATGTTTTAAAATTTCAACTGGCTTTGTTCTTTGGGGTTCTGATACAGAGAAATGTATTTGTTATAAACCCATGATATGAAATGTGTGGGTTACTTTGTCAGAATCATAGGACTATGACTCTCAGTCATTTAAAACCAGGTGATTCATTTGGAGCAGGTTAACTTTATGCCCTGTATATGAATACTGGCAGGGAATACAAATGTGAGTAATTATTATTTAGTGTGTTGATCATGCTCATACATTTCTAAGTGGCTTTATGATCATTTTGGTGAGTTTTTCTCTCTCTAAGCTCTGGCAGTCTTCCAGCTGATGTCATTAGCAAAGAGTTCCAGCAAAGAGAGGTGGCAGAATAGTGCCTAACCACAACTTCCCTTCCCCCATATAGCATCAGATCTGATGTGGGGGTAGGGGGATAGGAGAGAGAGGTACTGGGATGAGGTAGAATGACCAACTGGCATTCTAGAGCTCAGAACAAAACAACCCTGTCTTGTTTCTTCGTATGCCGGTTGGTGGGGTTTATAGAGGTGTTAAAGAGACTCATACCTGTGGTCACCTGGGCCGGCTCCCTCCTCTGCTTACTCATCCTATCCCTCCCACCCCCAGTAAGCCTTCTTGAGATTGAGAGGTGCTCCAATGAAGAGACCCACCTGCCCTGGGATAAGGAATGAGTGAATAATTACAGGAGGAAAGATGGGGGTCCATGCTCATTCTTAGAGCCAAGAAGAGTTAGAGGACACAATAGAATGTTACCCTTTAGAGAGAAGGTTTCAGAAGGATGAATGTGATCTCATGGGTTTGGACTCTGAAAGGCAAAAAAGCTAAAGACTTTTTCACAGTGCCATCACAAACATTCTCAGGAAAGAGGAAAAGGGAAAGGTATCTGGATACCTATATGACTACATGGGACAAGATTTTAAAATGGGGCCGAATAGTCATGGAAATGATGAGTCAGGTTGGCAAAGCACATTCCTCTCAGTGATGTCTTTGCTTCCATGTGGTGGATGCTTTCCTGAAATCATGGCATGAGGAGCAACCTCCTAGATACTTAGCACTTTCCAAACCAGTGCCAAGGGAGGTATTTTTCTCACACTTATATAGGTCTGCTCTTTTTGACACTGCTTCTTGCCTGGAGATACACCTGCTGTTGCCCCAGGTGACTACAGGGATAACCTTACTATTCAGGTGAGCTCTCGATCACCAGCCCACAGAGATGTAACATTATAGTCAACACTTGACAATATCCTAATGCGATGGCAGCAGCAGATTTATGAAATGAGTCATGCAAGGTGGCAGGGTGGCCTTGTCTCACAAGAGTCAGCAAGTCCGGAATATAGGACCACAGGGGTGAGACACCAGGAAAAGGGACACAACTCCTGAATCCTCACTTGGCTTCTGCAAAATTGTGCTCCCGTTAACCCTGCTTGCAGACTCCTTTACCCTTGGATACTCCCTTTTCCTCCCTCTGGGTTCCTGCCATACAGTGATGGCAGTCACACTTTAATTGTCAGCCACCTCAAGCCCCGGGACAAGCATCAACAGTCTGGCATTCGGGTGGGCCTTACTGCCTCAGGTTCTAAATAACACGGTTGTGCTGATGGGAAATGTCAGGGAGGTCCCTATAGATGTCACTGCTTGTTTCTGTGCATGCGCTGGGTACAGCAGAATATGGAGTCTGGGGAGGAGGCGGAGGAGATGCGGGCCTCCTGCCCCTCTATTGGTCATTTTCACACCAGGGCATGGGGTTTGGGTGCCTTGAGGTGGTTATGAGAAATCAATGGAATTGGGACTTTTTTTAGGAAGAGGGTTTTTTTTTTTAATCTTTTCCCTGTTTGGTGATTCTCAACTCTGAATGTACTTTTCTGTAGGCATATGCCATGTTGATTTACTTTTTCCATTTCTTGGAATGATGCAAAATGTCTGGGCTATGAAGAATACGGAGTGGTAGTCTCCATATTTCCTTTATGGAGTATCAGAAAGTTACCTGAACAAACAGCTTGTTTGCTGTTCATCCTCATAAGTTCCTGTTTTGATTAGCTGCTTCTACACATGTGATTCTTAAGAGAAATATAAAATTTCTATAAAGCTAGAAATGTTTCCTTAGATTTATGCAGTAGGTACAATACTTAAGCCAATTAAATTAAAAAATATATTGCTGTTTGTCATCCTGTTTCCTTTGTTTGCATGTCAGTGTCCAATGAATAGTATGCATTTCTTCTAGTCATTACTAAAACCCAATGTATGGAAACAGTGTTTATTCCAGCAACTGTTACAAATCCAGGGCTATGGATTAATGTCAGCTTCTGAATGTAGAGTGCTTTAGTTAATTCCACCCAAGGACAGATGATATCATCTGGGAAGAAGGAATATATTAGAAACTGTCAGCCAGAAGGTAGTAAAAGTAGGTGATATGTTATAAGGAGTACTAAAAGGTCATTCAAAGAAGAGATATTGCTAATAACTCAATTAAAATTTTCACACTGACATTTTACAAATTTCTGTGTAAGCCCTAAAACATTTTCAAAGCTAGCTAAATTCATACTCTGGATTGGAAAAACAGGGGTCAAACAGGATTCACACAATTCCTTTGTGAGATGAAAAAATTGGGAAAAATCTCCTGTTCCAGGAAGTCTGACCAACTTATTCAGTGAGGCTCCTTTGATATCTAGATGAGAGAGAGGAATTTTGCAAGTACCTTGTTTTACTGGGGATTTCCCTCTTTCCTCTGCTAGGCTTTAGGGCAGCGCAACCAACTCATCTTGGCCTTTGACTCTCAGGAAACCAATGTTTGCCACCCTGGTGCTTCATTATAGTCATTTTCTGTATTTTGGTGCCTGGAAAACAAAAGAATCCATGTTCTTCCTTGGAGCCAAGTGCTACAAGTAAGAGGACAAAGGCTGGCTGCTGTTGCTTGCGCCTGCTCTTGGAGCAGAAATGCTCTGGGACCTGTGATGAGACGTGGCTGCTATGGCTGAACAGTCAGGCCTCCAGGACAGAAAACGGGGGCGTGGCAGGGTGATGAAAGGCCATCTGGCCCGTCTGCCTGCTGACCTGTTTGGAAGGATGTTACCTTCTTGAAGATGTGCTCACCTGTAGCCCACCTGGCTTCTCTTGGTAGCTCTTTCTAATGAAACACTGTTAGGGTCACTCAGTTCTTCCCACCTAACGAATGTGAACATCGTCATTTCCATAGCTATTTTTCCATAGTCATGGGGAAGTGATCAGTAGGTGTGAGCGTATGTATCCAATGGTTGCTTTAGCTGCCTACTGTGTGCTTGGTGCTAGGAACTGGGCCATGAGGAAACACAAAGAGCTGCTGTCCACACGGAGCTTACACTCTCGTGGAGAGTCATTAAGAATCACACCTACGATCACTGACACAAACAGATGTCGCATCACAGCTGGGGCTGGGGCTGGGGAGGGAAACAGCCATGCTGCTATGATGAGACCCAATTTGACTTAGGGAGCTTTGGAAAAGTTTCCCTGATGAAATGATGTCTCCCCTGGGAGCTGAAGGAGGAAGAGTTCATTGGGAAAGAGGAGGAGAGAGAAGAGCATTGCAGGCAGAGGGGATGTTGACTAGACAGAGCTCGGTGATTGCTAGGCACTGAGATGAGGCCGGCTGTCAGGGAGAGAATGACAGGGACAGAGCTGAGCCTGGGGAGGTGGTAGGATCAGTCCACGAGAGGCCTTACTGGCAGTGTTAAGTTGTTTTACTTTTGAAAACATTCAATAATTTTAAAGACTAAATTCAAGCCAAACCCAAACTTCCTCTTCTCACAGTAATATAATCCCAGTTCCTTTTCTCTTTAACCCTTTGCACTCGCTTGCTTTTTTCTCGATTCCTTTATTCTACTCGGGATTTAATTTTTTAAATACCCCAGATTTTACAAAGTGCGGCAGTAGAATAAAAAACTGGAGTTTCTTTTCATACAAACTTATTTATTTGGATTTTTTAATATTTCAAATTATTGATACATTCAAAGAGTAATTTTATTTTTTTTTTATTTTATTTTTTTTAATATTTTTATTGAGGTATTATATGTGTACATATCTTACTATTACCCCCCCCACCCCACACCCACACATGCCCTCCCCCCCCAGAGTTTTGCGTCCATTGTTTATGCTTATATGCATGCATACAAGTCCTTCGTTTGATTTCATAACTCCCCCACCTTTCCCAAACTTTCCTCCTGTACTTTGAAAGTCTGTTTGATGCTTTACTGTCTCTGTATCTATCTTTTTGTTCACCACTTTATAATGTTCTTTACTATCCCTAAATGAGTGAGATCATGTGGTATTTTTCTTTCATTGACTGGCTTATTTCACTTAGCATAATGTTCTCCAATTCCATCCAGGTTGCTGCAAATGATGAGAATTCCTTCTTTTTTATGGCAGCATAGTATTCCATTGTGTAGATGTACCACAGTTTTCCGATCCAGTCATCTGCTGATGGGCACCTAGGCTGTCTCGACATCCGAGTGCAAAAGGTTAACTCTGAGGACCTGTGTTGAAACTTGCAGCTTTTTTTTTTTTTTTGAAGGGGTGGCAGGGCAGGGGGGCGTTGTGTGAGATTCCTTCTTCAAAGGCCATTGGCATATAACTGAGAAGAGCAGCTATAGAGCACCTAAAAAGTTGCCACGGGCATGTCAAGATGGGGTGTCTTTGAGGCAGAAACCGCTGCCAGCTTGTCACATGCACAGAGAGATGTGTGACTTTTCTATGTATTGTGTACACAGGGGGCACTTAATAAAGCCTCACCGATGAATCAGAGGTGACACCCAGCTCTCAGGAATGCAACCTCCCAGTGTTATCTTTTCCAGCCATCTGAACATGGTTCCTAAAGAGGGCCTTGGGAGAGGATGGGCATGGCTGCATCTGCTTCCCCGTCCTGTGTGTGTGCTTGGGTTCCTGATGCCAGTTCCACGATGGCACATTCGTCTTGTTAAGTGTAAGCCAACTTCTCTCTCTCTTCTGGGGCCTCCTGACAATGGCTGTGGAGGACGGGACATGCCGTGAAAGCCCAGTTAATATGGTCTGTAAAGGGAGGCGGTGGCTGCTGGGGAACGCTCAAATGAAGACAAATGCATTGTTAAGCTTTTATGGACCAAGGCTGCGCTTTCATTAACCATAATTTACATAACATAACTAATACTCAAGGCCAAACAGTCCTTGTGGCCCAATGACAGCACCTGACAAGCCATGGATTCCAGGCCTGGTGTGGATTCCCCAGGTCAGGAGGCGTCCGCCTTCCCCTTGCTGGCTCAGCGGGCTGGTTGCTCTGAGCTCTCTCTGACCTCGCAAGCCACATGCTGATGGCATCAAAGCTTCACATTCTCCTTCACAGCGAATCTCTAGGCAGAGATCGGTTGCCAGGTTCCTTCCTCTCTCTCCCTTAGGTGTTGGCTTCCTGGTGCGAACCCTCTCTAAATCCTAGCTGGGAACTTTCTGGGTGCAAGTTGGCCCTGGGTTAAGATGCTGGAGTGTGAAGAGTAGGCGCTAATTAGAGCTGCCCAACTAGTCAGCAGCACGCCTCAGAGGTGAGGATGTCTCTGGGTCCCTGGTGTGCTCAGCAGTGGCCTTTGTCTGCACCCATCTCCCTTACATGTTAATACCAGCACAGACACTTTGAGGTCGGCTCTCCCACCTTGCACAGCAAAGCAACAATCATTTCCTCTCCCTGCAGGGGTGAATGGTCAGTATCACATGATGGATTTTTGCTGGTAATCAGAACTTTCTGCCCATTGGTCTTCAGGACATACTTTTGTCTTGACATTTACAAGGTATGTGTCAGGCTGAGCCGGGGTACAGAGTGAAAGAACGAGAGGAAGAGAGAGGGGAGAGAGGACCATTATGTTCAATTTAATGATGACAATTTTCCTACATTTACAACTTCCAGAAGTAAGAGACAATAGATATGTGTCTTCTGCTTGCGTGCACACTGAAGGAGATGACACAAGGAGATTCTGTTAGCGGGAATGGTGATATATTACCTTAATGATTTCATTGCTTGCCAAATAAAAGAAAAATTCTCACTGTGCCACAGAGCCGTGTCCTCATCAAGCTATTCATTGTGAGGCATTTGTTGTTAAATTGGAGGCATAGGGAGGAATCCTGACCTTCCATAAGCTGCTTTCAGCTTTTTATTTTTTTTTGTGGCTACCTTGCGAGTCTGGTTTTTCTCAGTTTATAGGACATGCATAAGCATCTGTGTATTTTATATTGAAGCTCATTAATGGCTATAAAGAGCTCTTAGATTTGGGCAGGTGGGTGTTGAATTAATGGAAAATTTCAGAGTTCACTGGATGCTCTCTCCATTATTGTAACTGGAAGGGCAGGTGACTATTGTGTGTGGGTCTGTCTGTGTGTGTATGTGTGTTATTGTATGAATTGTGGATAATTTGAATAAATCCCCAGTACTATGCATGGGAGGTTTAAGCTTGAGGTGGGATCCTGTGATCTAGCTAGGATCCAATATGTAAATATAAAAACAATAGCAAAATATGTGTTTATTTATGAATGAAATTCTATAACAATATTTGCTGAGTACAAGGGTATGACTACTATTCATTATAGTTCAGTGCCAAAATGAGAATAAAACTTCACATAAAAGTATGCATTAATAGAAAATGATGATGCATTAGAATATATTGATTCAAGCACAATTTCAGAAATGTGTTTATCAGAGAAAATGAGATCTTCATAATTGTGAATTTTAATAGGGGGTAGTGCTGGAGGCCTGGGCAGAAGAATTCATCTCCCCCCAAATATCATCCCTAGCAGGTTCCAGTGTGGTCTAACTCAGGTGTTGGCAAACTATGACCCATAGGCCAAATCCTGCAGCTGCCTGCTTTTGTAAATAAAAATTTACTTGTCATTCATTTACTATCATCTATGGTTCATGCTATGACTTCAGCTTTGAGTTGTCTTGACATATGATTTATGGTCTGCAAAGTGTAAAACATTTACTACCTGGTTCTTTACAGGAGAAGTTTGCAAGCCTCTGCTCTAGATGCATATCTATTTTATGACACTGATTCTACTACCATCAGGCAAGGGGGTCTTCAGTTGGAATCTACCTAAGTTATGCTAAGGAAGGAAGGACATGGATTTTAATCATCTTGCTCAGAAGTCTGTTTTAAAATCTAGTCACCAACTCTTCATTGGTCGTGTCCATTTGACCTCCTGGTGATCCTGGGAGAATGAAATTAACCACTCTGGAATAAACATTCAATCTTTTTATTTTTTTCACTTTCTTAGGAGAGTAATAAATATAGTCAGTGACTCTGGATTCTATTACTATGTAAGAGCTCTTTAAAAACATCTAACCATCTGCTTAATGGCCGGTAATATGTGTCTAATGGTCACTCTCGATAAGACACTTTTAGTTCACTGCTGCATAATAGTCATCCGACAGCCAAAAGGCTCCTGAAGTAAGATGATCCAACGCCAGTCCCACCCTCTGTGGTGGCAGAGGCCTGGCGACAGTTCTGAAGAGAAAAACAGAGCCTTTCTAAGAGTTACATGTGAAACACTCTCCTGTTTGAGGAAGCCCCGGGCATCCAGTGAGTGCCCAGCCTCCAGCTAGCTTAGACCCATACAGACTTACGACTTAGACTTTTGGCATTCACATCTTCAGTTACAGTTGCATGTGGAGGTTAGCTCAATTCTTATCTGCCCTTCCATTTCAGATGACATAGACTGGACTATTGTCACTAAGAATACCGCATCCCTGGTCTGGGCCCAGCAGCTGGGGACGGCTTGGCAAATCTTGAGTTTCCTAGCTTAAAAAAAGACTAAATTGCAGACAAAACAAGCCATTAGCTGAGTAAATACTGTATTTCTGCTTGGCTTCTGTTAGAATAAGGAGATTAGCACGAGTGTTTACTGTTCATAATTATTAGTAGGAGGCAAATAGTAGGCTCAGGCTGACTGGAGATTGTTTCATTAAATCCAATTAACACCCACTTGTTTATTCTTAATTACTTCTGCTTGATGACAAAGGAGTGTAGATGTCATACTTCAAATGTACAAATAACAGCTGGGTCATCAATATACATACACTTGTAATGTCCTATCCAGTTAATTTGGGGCTGGCTGTTTAATATGGTCTCAGTAGAAGGAGGGAAGTGAAATGTCTGCTTGTCAAGATTTTGGTAAATAATAAGGGGAACGAAGACAGGATTCAGAAAAATAGATATTAGGATAAAATGGTGTGTGTTTTTCTGTAGCAATCTGGCCTGGAGATGTGTTCTTTGAAGTTGCCTCACTACCCATTTGTTTGAGAATTTCTTTTCATCTATCCATTTTTACTGTGGCACAGAAAGTTAGGCTGTAGCATAAAGATCAATTATGGATTTTAGTGTCTGAATGAAAACTTTCTAAAAAAGAGGCCAGGTGTGTGTGTGTGTGTGTGTGTGTGTGTGTGTGTGTGTGAAATGTCATGAAATGGAAATCCCCACTGAAGGGGTTTTGTGGAGGTTTGAGAAGCTGAGGCAAAACCAGCCTCTATCTGAGAAACTTAATGACCAGCCTGGTAAAGAATATAAAATTACAGCAAGTGATATAATGTCAGAGGAACATACAAGGGATAAATACAATGAGCCAGATTTTCTTAGGTTCAAAGCGGAAATTAAGAGCACTGTTAAGAACATTAGAAGCCACCTTTTCTTTCTCAAGCTTTTAGGGAAAAAAGGAATAGACCTTCAGTTATTTTCTTGGGCCTGGAGGAGTTTCCACTATGGCTGCGTGGGAGGAGTTCTTTGCTTTTTTGAGTAGAGGTCTCACGTCTTGAGTTGCTCGTCCTTGTTTGCTTGCGGAGTTGGGGATCTTTCACTGGAAAAATTTGGATTGTAATATTTTTTCCTGGATCAAATTTAGGTACTAAATCATACTTAGGTAAAGAGGGAAGGAACTTGGCAGCAAGGAAGCGTGGTGAGGATTGGCGGTTGTGCCAGGACACTCGTAGAACTGGCAAGTTGCTTGAAGATCAGAGCTGTACTTGCAGTGACGGCACGTTGGTACCAAGGAAATCCAGTCAGTTCTCAGATCAATCTGCGTCAGTTACTGAGCAGTTGCTTATGCACAGCATCAATCCAGGCACCTGAGGGGGTATGGAATGGACCACGCCCTCTCCAGCTGGGGATACAGGACTTTCCTATTACATGGTCAGGTTTACTTAATGCCAAAATTGCATGGTTCCAGATAAGGGATGTAGAGGTTCAGCAAAGAGGACTGGGCTGGGCAGGTCAGGGAAGACCAGGATTTCAAGACTGCAACCTGAAGCATATGTAGACGTTAGCTACTTGGAAGGTGTCCCGGTTTTGGTGGTTCAAAGGCTGGTGGGAGCAAAACCTTCCCCAGGTAAGCAGAAACACGCCCTCCTTGTCCTTTGAAGCAGCCCTCCCCAGGTCCGTGCTGGAGCCCAAGCCCAGTGACCTTAGTATATCTCATGTTGAGCAAACCCAGGGCTGAACCTTAGATGGAAGGTCATCTTTAAAGGAGACGGCCCTAAGGAGATAGAATTAATGAGGATTCCCTGGGATCTATTTCCATTATGAGGGAAGAGACATAAAACAATCTGTTAAAGTAAAAAATTTATAAGTGTATTTAAAGATTTAAGGCTAAAATGGAATATCTTAGACAGTCATTTGAAGTCTCTCTATATATGTGGTGGCTGATATTTAAAAGGCACACAAAACATTAAAATACGACCTCAGAATAGTGTACCCACCTCTGAATAATAAGCAGGTAATAACGGGGAATGGAGTGGTGTCAGGGCATAATTGATTCCAGCTTGACTGATGATGGTCGGGGCCATCTCTGCTGCTGAGATGAGAATCCAATGCCAGTGTTCTCAGAGTGGACAGAAGGGGTTGCTAGGCAGGTTGTGTGAGAGTCATGAAGAAGTTTAGATCTTGGTAGTTCTGTTTTCTGTGTGTGTGTGTGTGTGTGTGTGTGTGTGTGTGTGTGTGTGTGTGTGTGTTGGTAATGATGGTGAAGGGGGTTTGCAGAATGCTTCACAGAATGCTTCAAGATTGATATGGCTCACACAGGTTGAAGGTTGGGAATGCCAGCAGATTGTAGTACAGAGTTTGTATAGTATAGCATAGAAGTTGGCCCCACTGAAGCCAGGATGCTGTTGAAATGCTCTTAGCCTTCCCCACATGGAGAAACAAGAAGAGATTCAGTTAAGTTATGGCTATTAGGTCTATTAGGTCCTTGCTACTAAAAGTGTGGTCCATAGACCATCAGCATCTCCTGGGATCCTGCCAGAAATGCAGATCCTTGGGCCTCACCTTGGATCTGCTGAATCAGAATCAGCATTTTAACAAGATCCCTATTTGATTCATAGGCCCATCAAAGCTGGGGAGCACGGATTCAGTCTTCACTGGTCATTTATGGAACATGCTTGGCCCAATTTCTGTCTGGGAATGGATAATCAGGGGACTGTAAGTCCATTTTTCAGACTCTCCGTTTCTTTTTTCTGATGGAGATAGTTATGCCTGCTCCACCTATCATTCAAGACCTTTAGGGTGATTAAAGGAGACAATGCACCTGAAAGCACTTCATAATGGTACAGCCCTGCACCAGTGTTTGGCAACAATAGCTGCCCTTCATAACCACCTAGGGAGCTTGAAACAAATGCCAGGGCTCAGGCTCCACCCATCCTGCTTCATTTGGTTTGCTGTGGGACCAGCCATTGGTACTTTTAAAAATCTCCTCTTGATTCAAATGGCAGCAGCCAGGGTTTAGTTGTTGTTATTCTGATCTTTAATTACTATCCTCTCAGCTTCTGTTTTAGAACTTGGAGAAGGGTTGGTGTGGGTGACAATGGATGTAGGTGAGAGGTCAGCTCTTGCCAGTAGCTCCTCGGTGGATGTGGATCAGCAAGTCCTATTTCTCCAGAAATGACACTGCTGGGTGCATTTTACTCGCATGTTTCACTTGTCACCCTAAGTCCCATGCATGTCTGTTCATGTCTCTGTGCAGACTGAGCACTGTGAACATGGAGAGGGCAAGGCCTGCCCTTTGCTTCCCAGCTGTAGAGCCAGCATCTCACCTGAGCAGGGAGGATGTGCATAAGGCCAGGACACGGGGTGAGGAACAGGAGGCCTGAGCTAGATGCTAGCACCTTCTTATCGGTCTTACCCGTCTGAACTACCTGGTTAATGGAGTTGTAGTTAGAAGCATTTACAGTCAAGATAATTACATGAGAAAATGCTTTGAAAACTACAAAATGCTACCCAAGTGTACAAGTGTGTTTGGTTAATTTTGAGTGGCAGAATCATGTAGTGGGAGAATACTGACTTTCATGTCAGGAGTTGGCCCCAAGCAGAAGCCAAAGCAGTTAACATTTGACGAGTGCTATGTGCCTTTTCATTTGTACCTTCAATAAGTAGTTCCTGAGGGTCTATTATGCTCTAGGTTGGGAAAGAGCAGTAACTAAAAGAGAAACAAAAGTCAAATGCCCCCTCATGGAGCTTCCATTGTCCTGCGTGGTGTGTTGGGGGAGACACAACAGACATGCAGGCCTGTCAGGAAGTGGTGAGTAGTGTGAGGACAAACAGAGCATGGTGAACGGAATAGGAATGAGGAGGTGGTAGGTGCTGCTCATAAAGAGACATTGGGGAAAGCCTCTCTGATGAATGGTTTTTCAGCAGCAGGTGGTAAGGGGATGAATGAGCTGGGTATCTGTGCAGGTAACAGCACATGCAAAAGGCTGAGGCAGGAATTTGTTTGGTGCCTGGGATATAGCAAGGAGGCCAATGTGGAGAGGTGGATGAGTGAGAGGGGCATAGAGACACATGAGGTCAGGGTCATGTAGGGCCTTTTAGTCTCTGCTTAGAATTTGGGGAAGCTATTAGAAGGCTTTGAACATATCTTGACTTGAGTTTAAACTCAGATTGATGTCTCTGGTGGTGATTTGGGGATAACCAGCCCAGAAGCTAAAGTTGAACCAGGGTGACCAGTAAGGGTGCAGTCACAATAGTTCAGGTGTGGATGAGGGTGGTTGCCATGTGGATGGTGAGGCATGGTCACATTCCAGGTGTCAGAAGGGAGATTTGAAAGGATTTGCAATTAGAAAGGCCATGTGAGAGACAGAAGAGCAACAGGAAGAATTCATGTGCCATTTTTTGGCATGGATGAGCAGGTTTGGGGCCAATCACAAGTTAGTTTCAGGAATTATTCAATTTGAGATGCCTATTAGCCATCCAAATGGAGATGTCAAGAAGGTAACTGAATTGGGGGGGGGGGGCTTCCATGAGGAGGCATAGGCCTGGGGATAGAAATTTGGGACTTTCTATTTATATGAAGGTGATATTTAAAGTCACGAGATGGACGAGATCACTTTAATTCTGCACCAGATACAGGGAAGGAATTAGTGTGATGGTGATGATCAATGGGCTTTGATGACTGTGAACTTATTGCTGGAACTTAAACAGCTTTACTGCTCTCTACAGGTAGTGCACTTGCTCATTATATTCTCTGTCTACTCCAATTTTGGATGCATTTTAATGTCCACCAGTTGTAACAAAGGGAAGACAACATGTTATCAATCGAACTCTTTGGCTTCTGTCTGTCTACACCAGCTCTCGTGCACACGAGGGGAACCCTGACTCCACACTGGCCTGGACAAGCTTGTCAGCTTGAGCGGGCTCAGCCCAGAGAGCTGTGGGTTGTGGGGGGAGTGGTAATCGGGGCCTACTCTTTAAGACTGCAGCACAAACCAGGATGGATGAGATATTCCAACCCATTACTTACAGGTGTTCTTTAAGGGAGTGCTTAGGAAGTTTTACTCAATTTAACTTAAGACATAAGTAATGCCATTCCCAATTCAGAGCAATGGCTTAGAACCTGACTCAATGTCCTTTTTACTAAGTAATTATCCAGATTTCCTTACTAAATGTTATTTTATGTATTATGTTTAATAGCCTCTTTCTTTCGGCTATGGTAGGATGGTAATAGCAGCTGATAATGGATCACATACTCATCTTAAAGTTCTGCCTCCGGCACCTGTGGTCAGCATGGAGGGAGGCTTCTGGCCAGGCCTCTGATCGATCCCTTAGCCCTCCTCCCTGGCCCTGGGCTGGCTTGCTTCTCAGGGGCCTAGGGGATCACAAATAACTTCTTAATCTTGAAGGCATTGATTGTCTTTAAAGATCCAGGGGAGCCTAAGAAGCTCATCCACCAGATTGCTCTTTTGCCTCAGTTCCAAGCCCCCTTTGGATAACTGCAGGTGATGGAGAGTGAAGGCCTTGTGAGAGCAGCAGTGCAGTGTGGACCTGGCTTATGGTTAGACATCGGAGATGCCTGATAAAAAGTAAGAACTACATTGCACCTCCAGGTGGTGAGTTCCTTTCAGTACCTGATCACTGGCTCTCACTAAAGGTCCACTGGGTTAAACTCATGTGGTAGGAATGATGTTATTCATGTTATTTGTAGAGTGTGTATGTTCAACCCCATGTGTGATGGCTTCTTAGTGATGACTTACTAGTAGTAGCTACTGAGCACCTATTATTTCCAGCTGAGCTCTCTTATTGAGAGCTCAGTGGGTACAGAGCACTGAAACAGACAAAATATGTGTCATTCTTCTCCACCTGCCATGAAGTGTGTTCTCTAGAGAGTCACAACTGAAACCCACATCAAAATGCGCATGATTACCAAGGAGGGGTGTACAGCATTGGCCCCAGCATTTATAAACAGGTCCTGCCCTGAGAGAGCTTCCAGTCCTTCTGGGCGGCAGTGCACCCCTGCACGAAATGTCAAGTAACAGAATAATGCCTAGTTCTAGTTGGAAAGCAGAGGTGACAGTGCTTCCAGGCATCGTGAGGAAGTGTACCCCTCTTGGCTTCAAATTAAAAAAGGATGCCTGGGCCCCACCCAGACCCATTGGGCATTTATGTGTTTTAAAAGTTCCCCAGGTGTTTCCCATGCATAATGAGGTGTAAGAACCACAGCTTTGGACGGATAGGTAGGATTTGGGTGAAGGGAGGTAGGAATTACGGTTTGGCATGAGAAAGATGTGGGCAGTACCACAGATGAGTACAGCAAGACTCCTGGGTACAGTGACGGCTGCTCCTAGGCCTGGGGTGGGGCTTGTTTGGAGAAAGAGTGGAAATTCAGTGGAAAGGGGCAGCTTTCAAAAGAATTTGAAGATCTGAAGAGAACTTTATCCTGGAAGCTAAGGGAAATTCTAGGGCCACCACCATTTTCATCTGACCTCGTTTTCAATTGTATTTGGACTTTGTTCACTATGATGGGAACCTTTTGAGGCAATGAGCAATGGAGAAAAGTGGCTTTTTAAACTGAATCTGACTGCCAGGTGCTGGGTGTATTCAAGGAGAGGGTATCTGGAAGCAGAAATTAGTTAAAACTAAAACTGTTTACAAAAATAGCACCTTCAGCAAAAATAAATATTAATTTAGTCTTCACTGTGTTTCAGATGCTATCTTAAGTCCTTTACATGTATCTTTTTTTTTTAATCTTCACAAAAACCCTATGAAGTAGGTACACATACATAGCATGACCATTTTACAGATGTGGAATCTGAGGTACAGAGAAGCACTTGTCCAAGATCACACTGCTAGGGAGCATCAGAGTTGTGATTAAAGTCAGATTGCTTGACAAAAGCGCCCCTGTCATCGGTAAATTGAGAAGACTGAGCTAATGGCTGTAAGTATGTAAAAGTATGTGACATAATGCAGATTCCATCAATACTAGCCATTACTACTATTATGATATTCTCATTCTTACAGTAATTCATGGGCATTGAAATGCATTAATGACAGCACTGTTTTGGAGAGAATACTTTGGCATTCATGGGTACAACATAAATGAGGGAAATGTTAGGATTCTGATTCTGGCTGCATCACTTGCTAGTGGTATGATTTGGGGTAATTAACCTTTTCTCATTTTCTCCACTTGATATATATATAAAACACTTAGAATAGCGCCATACTTGTTTATTGATGTTCTAAAATGTATTATTATTTTCTTTTGTTATTTCCCCCTCTCCACTGCCTGTTGCCTCTGAAACACTTCAGCCTTCTGTTATCACCTGGGACGTAATAGGTACCTGTGTGCTTAGGTATCCTTCTGATTGAATCCAATTTAAGTGTTGAGCCTGGATAAGTAGCCCCTGCTTCCCCAAATATAGATTTACTGAGCAAAGTGACCATGACTGCTTAGATGTGATATGTGGGTGGTGATTTCACACAAAGGGATGAGTCTATCCACTGCAGGATTCAGGCTGTCTGAGATCAATCTCCTCGCTGACCATTTATCCACCCCTCTTCTCCCCTGCTGGGGCCCATGCTGAGGCTCTGATCCTGATCAACCAGGAGCCTGGAGATCCTGGTGCTAAGTCTGAGAGCACGCATTTGTGCGCATGCCTTGTGTGCATGCCTCTGTGTGTGTGTGTGTGTGTGTGTGTGTGTGTGTGTGTGTGTGTATTTGTAGCCTAAAGGTAGTTCTTATGGTGCTTGGCTTTGTTTCTTTTCTTTTCTTTTTTTCTTTTGGTTGTAAAGTTGAATAAAAGGCACTTAGTCCAAAACTTTAAAAAATTGCTACTGGGCAAAGTAATTTTGTGTCAGGCTTCTGTTCAGGGCAGATTTACACTGGTTATAAATCTCTGAAATTAAGGTCTTACCATAGAAAAGCTGAAATGTATTCAACATTAGCAGACACCCAGCCCTGCTCTGAACCAGTGGCCATTCTACCCCCATGTATCATAAGAATATTTATCTATGTGTTTGGGGTAATAATATGTTTAAATGTGCCTCTTAGAACTGGTAATGGCTCTCTGAAGAGTAGCAGAATTTCCTATCAACAATTCTTTCCCTAGAACCAAAGGTTAAGTTGAAGAGTTTGATTTAATGACAAAGTTAATTAGGCCTTTAACATTACAGGGTTCTTGCCTTTCGTTTCCTAATCAAGATCATGGTCTAGGGTCAAGAACCTTGCAGAAGTAGAGATATAATGCTAACACTTGTTCTGATGTTTGGGGAGGATAGGGGTACATTAGGGTGCTTAGAAATTTCTGGAATTGACAAAGGATGTGTAGAATACCCCCTAGTCCTAGAGTATTTTTGTCTCATCTTCATCAAACCTTAAATTTGTAATATACCAAAGCTGTTAGGAACTTCATGAATTATCTGATGAGTCATTTTACATTATAGCTGGGGAAACTGAGGCTCAATTGACTAAGAAATTTATCAGCCATTA
Organism: Eptesicus fuscus; assembly: GCF_027574615.1. Lineage (NCBI taxonomy): Eukaryota > Metazoa > Chordata > Mammalia > Chiroptera > Vespertilionidae > Eptesicus > Eptesicus fuscus. The sequence goes on along the minus strand of NC_072489.1, from coordinate 14,611,324 downwards.
CCTAGGTCATATGGGGCAGAAAAATGGATCTTCTACTTCTTATGAAAATGGTCTATCTGCAGGCACTCATTCTAAATGGACAGCAAACCTCTTTTTGTTCATGGGGCTAGTTTATGCTGCTTACGGACTAGTTTTGCTAGAACACTTCTTCCTACTACTTTGCAAGGCAAATCTACCCGATTCAATCTCGGTCCATGGGTGTACCAGTAAAGAACTCTTGGTTGTAAACAGTTTGCTTCTTTCTCCCTTAACAAAACAAAACAAACAAAAACAAATAAAACTAAACCAAAGACTCCATTAGAAGGTTCTCAGAATGGACTGTGGTAGGGAACCTAGCCAGAAGTTCCAGAAACAGGGCACCAGACAACTTTTTGGAGGCAAGGACCTCTGCCTCCCATGCTTGACAGTGCTTCGTCTCAAATGAATAACCACCCTCTGCCTTTGTTTCACTTGTTCTGGATTCTAGGCTCAGATAGGAGAATTCCAGGCACCGAGCTGATGGACTTGCCAGTGCTTTGGCTGCCGGGAGAAAGGGGCTGGGGGTGGAGAGACTCAGCCTTTACTAAGACTTGGGAGCCAGCATTACCCACTCCAAGACCTCTCACATAGTGAGAAATCCCCCACTCCCCCGGCAAAAAAAAAGAAAAAAAATGTGTTCAGGTTTTGCATAGTCTGAAACTTAAGAAATGTCCATGATAAAAGGTTTCATGGGTCGCTCAGAAGCCTGATTATGTTCTAAAAATCTGCTTTTGTGGGAAAATTATCTTCCAAGTTACAGAATAATTCATAGATAACTTTGGGGTGCAATTTACTTCTTGGCTTGGTCTGCTCACATTTATACCTTAAATAAGGGCCTGCTCGTCCAGGGCTTTAACCCTGAAGTACAACTCTTGCGGCAGGATTTTGGAACAATACAGGGGTCCAGAAATGAACATACCTTTAGAAACATTGACACTTCAGAAACGCTAAAGCCACCCATTCATGCATCTTTCAACCTGAGACGTGTTTCTGAGCCCATACGATATGCCTGCCATTGCCGGGTGCTGGTGACACAGAGGTGGGCACGATGGTTATGAAGCGCCCTCCTACAGCTTGGCCTTTAGTCTGGTTCAGATGCAGGCGCTTTGACTTCTCACTTATAGGAACATGTTCAGATGCAGAGAAGAATATTGAGGGAAGTCAGATTTTTGGTTTTAGGCCAATGATTCAAGAGCTCCAACCCTCTCAAACAAATTGGTTCTTGCTTTTCTAGGAGAGATGCTTCTAGCAAACTTGACTCAGAATTTTCAGCAAACATTTCTTACCAGACATGGTGCCAGGGTAGGGCTAACCTTGCAGACGTTTATAATCCAGTGGAGGAGGCAGACATTGATGCTAATCTTGTCCTTGTAATGTGTTGACTTCTGAGACAGAGGTATGCCTCACATTGTAAAGACAATGACAAAAATTGTTTAGATGTGCCAGTGTTAGGAAGCTTTCACTGTAGCTTGTCTTAATTCGAGAGCTGCAATGTAAACCCACCCTTTCTGTTTACCTGCGCAGCCAATTCTGCAGATCGTTAATGGACGACTCTTACATGCAAGGCCAGATCCAGAGCCTCTGAAACTAGCAGCTAAGGACATCCATTCAGTCAGCGGTGTCTTCTTTTCTTCATTTTCTTTCTGTCAGTGGCCCACTACTGCATCCTCTTGGCTTTGGGGATGGAATAGGTAAGGTATGGACGGAACCCATGGCTTTGGCGCCCGAGCCAGCTCAGGCTTGCAACATTCCTGAGGTCCTGGTTCTTCAGGGACAAGGTCTGAGTCCCAGAGCACTGCCTTTGGTTTTGTAGGCCTCTTCAGTGGTATGTAATGGACTCAATTCCTCTGTAGGAATGTTCTTAGGGGAGCACGATGTAAATCCACATCAGGCCCAGAAGATAAATGTTTCTTGACCGACCTCGCTCTATTAATTTGCGTAAACATTTGTGTGTGATTTCATTTAGGTTGGTGACGGAGAACAGTAGTTCTTGGGCTTTGATGTGTGTGAGCCTTGGAGATTAGAGCCAGGGTCCTTCCTTTGGGAAAACAAATACTTTTGTGTTGGTTTCAATGAGATATAAATCATACCCAGGAAGTTTACAGCTGAGTAAGAATGGTATAATTACTGATTGTATACCAGAAGAGGACATATTTATGAAACGACTTGAAAAAGCTTGTAATCCCTGCCCATATTTTGAATAACTAATTGCTATGTCATTGTGGCATATTTGCACCACAAGAGTTAAGTCTGTCAGACGTTTCCCTCCGAAAACCTTGTTTTAAGGGATTTCTAACTTGGTCATAAAAATGTGCTCCAAGTTGGAGCTGACTTGATGGGAGTCTGTGCTCGGAACCCTTGATTTGAATGGTGCCAGTCAGAGTTAAATTACAGGCTGGGAAAAAGGAAACAAATTTTTTAAAAAGGAGGTGTTTATGGTTCCCAGCTCCCCTAAGTACTTCTTGAGGATCAAAATAGCCTCTTTAAAATAAATTGCAGACCATTAGTATGTGATGGAGGAAACCCCTTTGAGCGAGGGTTGGGGGAGGGTAAGGCAAGGAGAGACTGACTTGGGCCATTTCAGCTATGTGGACACAGTGTACACTCCTCATGCAGTGGACCCGGGAGTGGTCTGTGCACACAGATGGCGCTTCCTGAAGCCACTGATGTTTCTGTCAGGCCGAGTGGACATCACTGCAGCTCCACTCCAACTCTGCATGTTAGTGGACACTTGGGTTTCTTGGAACATGTTATCCCCCAGCCCCCATGTTTTCTTTTTAAATAAATAGGACACTGTTGCCTGCCTATCACATGCCATAGAGATCATAAAGGCCTACTACAAAGACCTCAAGTGTGTGCTGCCGCTGAACAAGGAAGTACCCACCTGATAAGCATGTTTGTCCAGAGATTATTCCCTTATCTGGTGCTTGGCATTCAAGCCAAAAAGGTAGTCCATGGCTAGGAATATTTATTTGATTCCTTACATAGAGCCTAGGTGTCTTTTTCATTGGTCAACAGCAGAAAATTCAAGATAATGAGAAAAAGAGAGAAAGAGAAATAAGGAAAGAAGGAAAGAAGTAGAAAAGGGGAAAGGAGGAGAAAGGGAGAGAGGGAGAGAGAGAAGAAGAGAGAGGAAGAGAAAGAGAGAGAGAGAGAGAGAGAGAGAGAGAGAGAGAGAGAGAGGGAGATTGTTACTACCTCTTTGTGAGTCACCTTGAACCCCAGTGGTCTGGGCACAACCTCTGTTCTCGAGCATCTGCAGGCATTGGAAAACTGAGACAGATTCACAATCAGGCTTATTCAACCTCCATTCAAATTTCCTTGTCTTTTTTATATTTCACTCATGCTTTAATGACACATTTTTTTTTTTAGAAAGCTAATTGCATTGGTTTCTCCAAGAGGCATCACTTTAAACAATCCATCCAGACTGTGAAAACAAATACATGCTTGACTTATTTCATTTATTTCCCCCAATCCTAAATTAGGATAAAGCCATTTTGATAAGAAGACATGTGTGTGTCTTTGTCACATCTTTTATCATCACGACTGCTTTTCCAAATAATACAACTTGTGACAAATGTGAACATTAATTACAGTTAACAAAGAAATGTCATGTGAAGTGTTCATGGGGTGGGAGAAGAAAAAACACACAGCATCAGACAATCAATGAGATTACATCTTGCACCAAGTTTCAAGTCAAAGTGCAAAAGTCAGAAATCAAATACCATCAGTTATCAAATTATGTTAATGATGCTAATGAAAGCTTCTGGTATTTTGTTCAAGAGTGTGTGGCTGTAATGGTAACTAATAGAACAAGAGAGGCTGATTGCCATGAATTAATGAGAACTGACTTCCTTTTTATTTATTTATTTAAATATTGACAGTCTGTTTAGAAACCGAGGTTTTTCATGTGGTCCTTTTCTCCCCTCCTCACCAACCAGTCCCCGAGTGAGAGGTAATTGTGTTTTCTCATACCACAGGTAGCCCTCTCTAACCCCAGGGTTTTGGTCACTTTGACAACAACCAAATGAAACTGAAGTGGAGGATGGACATGGGTATTCACAGTCAGGCCCACCCCTAACATTTGTGGGGCTCAGGGTGAGAGTGCACATGAAGCCCTTGCCATTGCTCCCTTTCCTTCTCCTTCTTCCCCTGACTCCATTCTCGTCCACTAAAGGCGTGTGTGTGTGTGTGTGTGTGTGTGTGTGTGTGTGTGTGTGTGTGTGTTTATATATGGGGATGCCCAGCTTGCCCACTTATGTTCCACCCACCAATAGCTATTGTTTGGCCCCCGTTGTACTTAGAGGCATGGGCCTTGGTGGTACCATCCACTGCTGGGAGGTAGGACCCTGAGAAGAGGTGCTGACATAGAAGAAGCTTGGGCTGTTTGAAAAGGGAATGTGCGGATCCTGGATATTTGTAACATGGTCTACTAACTGCAGAATGGGCACCGGGTTAGAAAGGCCCTTGCTGGTGGACTCCTTATCTCAGAGGGGTAGAGGGAAGATGGAGAAGGGTCAGAGTGGGTCATCCTTGGCCTAGGATGAGGACTCTGCTTACTCAGATGTGAGAGTGGTTTCACATATGCAGTTTCTTTGTTTTGGGGTACCTGAGTGTACATCTGGAGCTCTGACTTGCTGAAAATACTTTATTCTATGTTGTTGCTTATTCCTTCATTATTCTATTTATTCAATATCTATTGGGCATGCATTTGCCGAGAACTGGAAACACACAAAAAATAAGTTAAGGTTTCCACCTTCAAGGGTCTCACAGGCTCTTCCCATTTGTAACTCATTAATAAGTACTAGATGGAGACCTGTGACCTGTGCAAAGTTCTTGGCCTTCTGACCCACATGTGCCCTCTTCTGTGAGTGACCCACATGTGTCCTCTTCTGTGAGTGCTTCCCCTGGTAAGGAGAAGGAAGGAGCGAACACCACAGGCTGAGAAGAGGGGAGCTCCCCCAGCCACCCCCCCCCCCCGGTGGCTATTGGGCATGCTGTACTCATGGCCTCCTTTTGTGCTCCCCTGGGGTCCTTCTGAGGTCCCACCATCTAGCCAGAGAAATGTCCCCACCGAATCCAGATCAGGGACAGATAATGGGGAATCTGGCAGAGAGCTTTCTGCATCTCTGCTGAAATGGCTGGACCCAAAGAGATTCTGCTCTCCTGGGGACTCCAGGCAGCCCAGGTGACCCACAGGCCTCTTTTGTGCCATTCTGCCTAGAAAATGAGTTATGTTGAAATGAACACATCTTGCTCCCATGTTAAAATCCCTCTCTATATTTCAATCAGTGAGGGCATTTTCTAAATCTTTCACCATGGAGTGAAGGTGTTGGCCATGACCAAACTTATATATGGACAGGGAAAAACTAATCATGTCATTGGGTGACTGAGCACAGGTCGACACCGAAGCCCCGGGTGTTGGGAAGCACATCAGACTATGCTGAGTTCCCATCGCTGGCTAAATTGGTACATTAGGGTAAAAGCGATTTCCACATTTGCATAGTTGATTTCATTACTATTGCCATTATTGATGCCCAGCTCCTCTGAACGAAAGGAGCCATAAAAGCAAATAAAATCACTTTGCGATTCCATTATTGGATAAATTACCACATTACTGCCTGCGTTTTAGGGCTAAAGGCATTCCCTATATTTGCATAGCTTATTTCATTATCATTATTAATAACAACAACAATAATGATGATGATGACTAGGATCCTTGAATGAAAGGAACTAGAAAAATGCCGGAGCCTCGAGCGATCTTTATGGACTCACTGCCATCCCTGGGAGTCCCTTCATCTGCTGCTGAAACACATCACTGTGTGGAGTGGAACAGAGGCTTCTCCCAGAACCCATGTTAAACCAGTTGAGAACTGGTGGGGCAGATGGCTGGTGTGAGAGTGACTAGCTAGTTACTCAAGTGACTACTAAAGGTTTGGCTTGGAAGACTGCTCAGCCACTTACCTAGTTGTGTCTCTTGAACTGGCTGAGCCTCAGCTTCTTTGTCAGAGAATGGGGATTAGGCACTTGCTTCGCCGTGTAATAAAGAGCAAAGGGAATGGCGAATGTAGACAGGTCCTGTGGACCATAAAGCTATCCGGAGATTTCAGAAATTCCCATCACTGGGTGTTGATGTGACTGCCATGGTGGGCAGGGACTGCACCTGTTTCTCTCTTAGGCTGGGAGAATTCTCCCAAAGCATCCTTAGTTTTCCAAGCCATTGTCCTTAAAGTAAGGAGAGGATACTCATTCATAGTTACCAACCTTTGATATTTACAAGCAGCTTACTTCGATAACAAACATTCCTGGACTGGTCTGGTGGCTGTGATATGGCTCTTTCTTATTCTGTGACTTCTGATTATGCCTATCTTTTTCTCCTTGGCCATGGAGCCAGGGAGCATAGTCTTTTTGTCCATTAATTCTGCAGTCCTATAGCGAAAGGAAGGTCCACTGGTGGCTGTGGTTTGCTGGAGAATTTTCCCTCTGGTTTTGTTTTTATTATTTTATTTCTGCTGCACCAGGGGCTCCAAAAAAATGAATGTGTCAGTAAAGGATTTGACAGTATGTTACGACAGTCATCAATCCACCAAGCCCTGTAGCCATAAATAAGCTTCATACGCTGCCACACTAAAGAGGACAGTTTTTCTTCTCCAGGACATTGAAAATGTCACAGCCAGGGAATTGTTTGTCCCTGTCTCCACGGCAACGCCACCAGCACTTATCATTAACTTTCACACCAAGATTTTAATCAGCGCTCTTTGCGGCCTGAGACCAAGTCAACATCAGCCCAAATTTTCAAAGCCGTTATTCTAATTATGACGAGAAAGCTATAGATTGATGAGCCGAGTTTTCTGCAAGGACTGGTGGCAGTTAATTCTCGTGACCTGCATGGCTCAGGGAGTCTCTCTTAGAGATGGAGTCTTGAAAGTTCGATTATTAGTGACAGCTTGTAAGTGAGAGGAGCCTTATCTCTCCAGAGAGTGTTGATAACTTGAGACAAGGTTTAACTAGGAAGTAGTGAGACAGTGGAAGGAGGGGAGAGAGGGGGAGAGGGAGAAAGCAAGTGCACACTCTGTCTGCAGCCAGCAGCCAGCATAATGAGAAAATACGGACAGGCACAATTTCACAAGTTGTAAATTCTGGTAGCCTTCAGTTGTAAATTCTGGTGGAGGCTGTTTTACTCGGCTATCTGATAATGTGTGAAAATATTTGTCCCTTTGCTTCATAGGCGTGGGCAAGCACCGTGTTCCAGAAAATGCATTAAACTTCCCAGCTCTCTGCTGCCTCTCATTTCTTTTCTGTTTCCTTTCATCAGGGGACCTCTAGAAACAGAATTTGCAATTGAAATGAAGTAGTGATTAATTTTTTTAAAAAAAGACCTTTCATTTCCCTTAGCTGACCCTCACCCCCAGCCTCTTTTGAATCAGTCTAATTTCTAGAGCCTTTGGGTTTGCAGTGAGAGGGGGTAGCTAGGGTAGAATGGCCCTTTACTATTCGTTTCTCTCCTATTTCTGTTAGTCTTTCATGTTCTCTGCCCTCATTCAGCTGGCTGATGCATGTCCTTCTTTTCTTGGCCATGAGATAGACAGTGTCTGCTGTTGGCTTTATGCCTTCTTCAGGTTTGCTCTTGGGTAGCGGTTCCGATTTCCTCTCCAGATTTAAGAGCTTCAGCTGAGCCATCAGTCTGATCAGGAGAGGAGTGGGGTGATGATCACTGTGCTTGTCTCTCAGGTCCACTAGCCCAAGGTTTTGTTGATCTCAAATTATAAGGGAGAGTGCAGGAAGGGAGCACGGTGAGGCCAGAGAGCCTCATTCGAGACGCGCTGAGTCCAGGCTCTCAGCCCAGCGCTGCACCTGTCTCAGGAGTGAGCCTCTCCGTGGCTCTGTTCTCTGATATTTCAAGTGGTGATAACAATATCTTTCTGGGCTCCTTCATATACCAAATGAGAACATAGGAACTACATTGCTAATATTTAATGTGATCATGGCATTACAAAAATGATGCATGCGTGAGCATCGTAGCCTGTTGTCTGCTTTTTCAGTTAGTTTTCTCTATTGCTAGAAAATGATGCTATTATGTTTTATAGTGTTTTCTTTTTCAAATTACTTTTACATGTTTAAAGCAATCACAGTTACCTCCATTATCTTTGTTTTGCCCCTGAGAACACTGAGGCACAGAGAGGTGAGGCATCTTGCTTGTGGTCACACAGCCAATTAGAGGCCTCACCAGGTATAGAACTGTGATCTGTGGCTCTCAGCATGCTGCTCCCTAGACCACACTGCTTACCGTATTAATAGGCTGAGATTAACGAAAAAAGCAAACCCAATTAGTTTCTGTTGCAGCCCTTTTACAATCCTGTCTTGTTTCCCTGTGTGTTTATATGTATATTTTAATAGCATTCCCTGCCTTTTATGCTGAGGTTGCTCGAGGTGTGTTTATAATGGCGGTGTAATTATAATAATAAAATACAAATCCATCCACAGAGCGAGCTCATTACCAGTTGGCCAGGTAAAACAGGCTTGGCGTTGATTCTGGGACAAGGCAGTTTATTTCTAAGCTGGTGCCTCTTTGAAACACAGGATGCGTTGCTTTTCCAGCAAAGGAGGCCTATGTTCTGAAGGTCCTGGAGTTTGGGGGGCAAGGCTGAGCTGCTCATTGAGGTGGCCAGGTTGCTTGAACATGGTCTCACTCTTTTCATCTCTCTTTTTCTAGGGAAGAGATGAGATAAAAAGAAAAGCATCCCCCTCCTGCTCTGTAGCTGTAAGCTCTCTTCTCAAATTCAGAAGTAGGTGCTTTGGCATTGGAACTCGTGGACATAGAGTTTCTAATGTATACAAAAGAGAAATTTATTGTTTCGAACAGAGCCAAAGGAGACAGAGTGTGAGTTTTTTTTTAAATGCCTGTCTGTCCTTGTTAATTAGAAGTGCACATATTGGGAAATTAACTATGAAATACTAAAAATGATAAATTATTCCTTATTTGAAAGTATAAATTAAAGGTTTAGTGTATATAAAATTTGTCATGTTTAATTGCAAGTTCAATTAAAATTCAGGGTAATGATGATTTATACAGGTTTCTGTGTAATTTGATATTCATTAGCTTAGCCAGACACATGCTGATATTAGCTCGTTAATTATGTTTCCTTTTGTTGAAGGCAGCCTTGTGAAAGCAATCTGCTCAAAGTTTTCCAAACTCATTCTGCTAAATGAATATTTGGCAGCTGTTCATGTTATTGAGATGGTCACTGTGGCTTCATTTCACTCCTAGGCCGCATCCATCATACCTTCTCTGTGACAAACAAGGGTTTCTCATTACAAACCCATTTATGAAGGTTATGGCTGACGTTGAAGAGTGATTGCGTGGTACTCTGCTGTTACTTTACAGTAACATTGGAGCAGAGCTGCGGTGAATATCAGCACCTCCCACATGGCCAGACTGTTTAAAACACATGGAGAGGGAGGGTGGAATCTCCAGTGGCCAAAGTTCTATTTCTAACACCATTGGCTCAAACTTGGGAATCAGAACTTGGGTCTTGGGAGAAGGACCCTTAAGGGAACAGTGGACCAGAATCCTTACTTAGGCCTCCAAGCTGTTGCCATACCCAGTGAATCAGTGTGGTCAGATCCAGAGAGGTTAAGAGATCCTCTCACAGTAACGTGTTGACTTTGAGCAGTGGAGTTGAGCGTAGTTCTTGGGGAGGTGAAAGTGGAAACACGGGGCTCACTGAGGAGCAGGTTTCCAGAAGCCTAATAGCTGTCATGACGAGTTGGAGGAATCACCATCTGGTTTGGGAAAACAACGATGTAAGAGTCCCATGCCCTGTATTGTGTGGATGACTTAAACTATTTTATAGATTTTTCATAGCTCTTATTACATGGTCTTCATACTTAAAATATTTTGGAAAAGCAGGTATTGTTTTTCCCTTTTGACAAGTGAGGGAAGCTGAGGCATAGGAAAGTTGGTTGATTTGTCCAAGGTCACTTTATGTGGGTACCAGGAGGGCCAGACTTGGGGCTCTGGGCTTTTCTGCATGCCACAGTGTTGCAATGAGGGCTCTCCAAACCAGACATTAGTTTCCTGTTTTGTTTTCTCACCACTAACACCCTCTTGTAGACACTCTGTACATGGTGGGAATGATGACTTGAGGCCTATCTGTATTTTAGTGTCCAACCAGTAGCAAGTCTGGTTTGTGATGGTAAAAGGCAATGAAAATTTCTTATGAGAAATTATAATTTTGTATCTTTATAGCTGTATTTATATACTTGTGCATTTTTAGGCAGAAAATGGTTAGGAATTCATTTTGTTTTTCTTTGAGAGTCATCTCTTATGTATGTGTTTTGCTTTCAGGATGATGTTTCTTTTAAAATCATTGTGGAACAAATGGCTGGCAAGCTGTCCACCAAACTTATCATCTTCTTCTATAGTGAAGAATAGTAGTTGGAACTATATCTCCCAGCACCCCTGTTGTTGCCAGTTGGGCCAAGTGATTGTTCTGACCCCAGGCTCCAAATGCTTTCTTTCTCCATCTGTCAGTTATAAAAAACTGAAGTATAAGGGTTTGTAGAGTCACAATGTAGAAGGAGCCTGGGTCCCTGAATCATTGTGTAGAAGGCCACCTATTGGACATCTGATTGCACTTTTCATAAGTGAGAAATAAACGTCTATTCTATTATGTCTCCAAAATTGCATAGCTTCCTTGTGGACAGCAATTAACTTTACCTTAACTATCCCTTTATTTATTCAAATACTTGTTGAAATTTCTACTATGAGCCAAGTCTTAGGCTAAGGATTGGGAACATAAAGATAAAAATGATCCTATGTCTGATTTCAGGGAGCTCAACCATATAGAAAGGGAGTTACACAAGTAGATATATTTCACTCTAGTAATAAATGCTGTAAAATGTATTGAGACCCCAAAGAAGGAAATTTTTTTCTGAAATGTCTAGTGAAATAGCAGACTTAAACTTTAATATTAGTAGAATTTTATATTCCAAATGAAATTGTATGTGAAACCTCCAGTTCATGAAACAGAAAAAAAATCCAACGATACTTTGGTAGAAATGGTGACCTGTAGGCTTACAGGGCCTCTCTCCTAACCCTAGGTGCTGTGGAATGCCAACAGAGAGCCCATACATAGAGAGTGTCAAACCCAAAGATAGACTGTCCTTTCACTGTTTTTTGTTTGTTTGTTTTTTTCATTCTCTAGGTTATGGTAACTGGTACCCTGTTTATAGAATGCTTACCTGTAGTCAGTGAACATTTGGCTGTTGCTGGGAGGATAGTTTATTTTTTAGTTTGTTTTTAATAATTGCCAATTGCTTGATCTCGGGCAAATTCCTTAACTTCCTTTTGCCTCAGTGTTTTTCCTGTGTAAAACACGAATAATAGCGGGGTCTATCTCCTAGTACTGCTATTAGAATTGAATAAGTTAACCTATAGAAAGGACTGCTACAGGCCTGTCATGTGTGAACATTCCACAGTGTCGGCTCTGCCCAACCCATGTGTGAAAAGCATATCATATTTGTGAGTACTTCGAAACTTTGACCAAGTAAAGAGAAGGAGACAAGGACCTGGTTCAACCTTTGGGGAATGATATCTTGGTAAAAAGACTCTGAAACCTCTGAAAGCAAATTTGCAGTTTCTTTTTGGTTCTCTGCACCAAATAATTTTGATGGACTTTTTGAATTTGGGAGAGATTGGAATTTTTCTTCATCATGATTATAAAGAAGTACATCTTAATTAGGAGAAACTCAAGGTTTTTTTGTTTGTTTGTTTGTTTGTTTGTTTGTTTTTCCCTTCAGCCCCGGGCCTATATAGTCCTAGACAATGTAACATGGAACTTTTGATTTTTAAAAATTTATCTGTATTGTTGAAAGTATTACAGCTGTACCCCCCCCCCCTTTTTTCTCCCCATTGATCCCTTCCTCCCTGGATCTGGAAAGTATTATGCTAAGTGAATAAGCCAGTCAGGGAACTTTTGATATTTAATTTTATCACCTTATGTCTTATTAATGTACTTTCTCAATGTGGATAGCCCTCTGGTGGTCAAAGTAATTCCTATGTGGCTCTTATAGGATAGATGGTGGAATAAAATCTAATTTACATTAAAGAGCTGTGTTCAAATTCTGTTTCTCTCCTATGCTGATTTCTTTTTCTTAATTAAACCATAAAGCAATTTTCAATTGGAACATTTTAGTTCTTTAGATTGCATATGGGATTGTTAGTTCTTTAGAACTAAAATGATCTGGTTTGGGGGGGACAGTTCCCTGTATCCAGATGAAAATATATTAGTGGTGGTATTTACATGTAGGAGGATTTACATGTTGGTGCCCAATCATTGTCACTTCAGGGATGAGAATTAACATACATTCTAGCATAAGAATTCTTAGAAGTTTATACAATGTTAAAGCTGCATGGGGGTGACTTGGAGGTTATTCTCTCATTATCTAGAAAGGGTTATTGAGGCCCAGAGAGAAGAGGTGATTTGCTCGTGATGTTGTCAACAGAACCATGAGTAGAAGCCATGTCTCCTATGTGCTGGTTCTGTATTGCTTGAGGGGTATCATGGCTGGATCAAGCCAGTGAACCCGTGGTCTTCAGACGGGTCCATACTCAGCCAGGCAAATCTCAAATCACATACTGCCCATGGTTATTCTGTCCCTTGCTTGGAACCAAGCGGCGTGCAGGATTTTCTTTTCCTAGTTTAGTGTTGAAAACTGGTTAGTTTTGTTGCCTGGAATGACCTGGCATGAACAGTCACCCTCAGCATATCCTTACCTTTAAACAGCATTTCTTGGAAAGGATGTGCATAAATCTTGACTGTGTGCTGGCCCTACAACTCGTCATAAAGATGAATGACTGACGGGTGACCTATGTCTGGTGTCCTTCGAGGCTGGGTACTTTGGAGGTGTAGAAACATCTGTTCTGCTCTGAAATTGGCAAGACAAGCTGGATTGTTCCTCCCTTGCCTGATGCTATTGCATGAGCTTACATTATTTTTTCTTTGTTTGAGTCATTCGACTGTGTCTGTATAGACTGGGCCCCAAAGCCGCTTCTTGGTGTACCCAGTATGGCATGTTATGATTACAAGGAACCTGGAGGGATGAGGTGGGGGTCATTGAACACCTCTAGTATATTCTCCATCCCAGTTCCTGAGTATAGGCAGTGCCACCTGGAAGGCTGCGGTGCCAGAGGCTGCATGAAAGCTGCAATTCCGGGAATTGTCCGGAATCTTGGCAGTGTTCTTGGGTTGCTCCTCTAGATACAGGTACATTTTCTCAAGAGACCATATAACTCCTTACACTTTTATTGCTAAACCTCACAGGGCAGGCTTGGTCTGTAACGCTTGCATGAATTAGGTAACATTTATGAGATAGAGAATGGCGAATAAGATGGGAATTCAGTTTCTTTGGCATGGTCTCGTTTGGGAGGTAGGGTGGTGAGTTGAACCACTCACTGATGTTCAGCTAGTCTGCTTGACTTGATTCCTCATTTTGAGGCAGATAGCAAATAAAGTGTGGCCCTGCTTTCAAAGAGCACAAACATGATTTCCTTTTTGTGAGCAGTTCCTGAGTGCCTGCTGTAGCCCAGGGTCCTGCTGGGGCTTCCGGCTACAGAAGTCCATGCTATCTGCAGCAGACCTGTTGGTCTCCACGTCTCCACTCTCTACAATTTCCACATATACCACCCAGCACCAGCCATGAGCACCTGCAGCTGTTTCCCTGAGCACTTTCCCTGGCCGCTGAGCACCCTTGCCTGTGGCAGGGTAGGTTGGAAATGCCAGAGAATCCATGACCCTTGGGAGCAGCCTCACTTACACTGGTGACTGACAGGGGTGGGTGGATAGCACCCCATCTGCCCTGATTGGCATAACTCTGAGGCACATTCCTTTGTGTCTCCCAGAGCTCCCCAGCCGCAGTGAGCTCTAGTTGTCCACACCAGACAACTGAGAGGTCTTTCGTGGTCTACAAATCCCTTTGTAGAAGTCAGGTTCTGATGAATGCTGCAGAAGACTAGCAAAGTGCTGAGGGAAAGGAGGAGAGGGAGGGTGATAGCCTTCATAGGAGGATCTGGGAATGCTTCTTGGAAGAGGCTATACCTGAATGAGCCTTTTAAGGATTGAGGTGTAGAGCTTTTGTTAGGAAGCTATGAGAAAATAGGGCATCCCGGGCTGAGAGAAAAGCTTCTCTAAAGGCCTGGAGGTGGGAGGAATCTGAGGCATTCTTGGAAAACAGTGAGCATCTGGAATAGCTGTGGTTCAGGGTACAGTGGCGGGGCGGGGGGGGGGGGGGGGAAGATGAGAAGAGGCTGCTAAAGATCTAATTATCATGGGTTTGAGTGTGAGCTGAGCCATGTAGACTCTTTTTGTGGGCAGAGGTGAGCCTTCCATTTATCTTATCCATGACAGGTAGTACTTGTCTTTTAGGATGAAGGAATAATATACAGGAGAAATAGAAATTTGCAAGTGTGAGGGTATTGTATGGTTTCTATCTGCTGAAGAATTTCAAATGTCGGTGAGAAGTGTTAGTAAGCAGAGTAATCAAGGAAGAGGTGGGAGTTGAGTCTATTCCGGCACTGAATTAGGGAAGGTTGAAGCAAGGCATCAAAGTAGGTGCAAAGGCCTGGGGGCAGGAATGATCTGGAGTTAGGGATGCATCTTGACTTCCATGAGCCCTAGGCATTGGACATTGTAGGCCACTTCCTGCATAAAAAGTACTAAAAATACTGGTGTCAAGACAAATCTATTAATATTATGTATTAAACCATTTGCTTCAGCCTAAAGTTAATTTGTCCTTCTGCTACTAGGAAACTTAAACATGTTTGTGGTCCCCAAAGTCTCATGGGCCCTAGGCAATGTGCTCCCTGCGCCTGATGGGGAAGTCTGCCCAAGCCTGGTGGAAGGGGAGGCTAAGCTAAGTTCTCAGCTCTGCTCACACAGCTGTAGGATGTTTGCATGAGGAGCAAGGCGACCTTGGAGTTCATCCTGCAGGCCCTGTGACGGGCACAGTGCAGGGCGGCCTTTCCAAGTACCTCCATGGCTCATGTCTAGAGTCCCCCCCCTCCCCCTCGGGGATAGCCAGAAAACTGCCACGGGCCCAAGGAGTTGTGTCTGGCTTGTCTGTCGGGGTCGGGTGAGTGGGCTCCTATTTGCTTGTCTTCCCTCCTGAATCCCTCCTGAACTTCTCCTTCAACAGGCTCATTCCTCCTCCCCAGTAAGTGAGCGTTTCTCTGCCTTTGGCTACATGGCCCCTCCTTGTGCACCACTGACTATCAGTGTTCCTGGAAAAGGAACGTCTTTCCACGTTTCTTACAAGATGATGACAAAGAAGAGGTTTAGTAAATGAAGCGATACCATTTGAAAAAAGGCCTGCAAAAAGCAACCGTGGTCTGAAGACTGCCCAAGGTTTTGTTTTCTTTTTTCCCCCCTTCTTTTCCAAAATAGTCCAAACACATGCAACACACACTTGCAAGAGGATCAGAAAAGGAGAGAAAATTGCAGCTGGAAGTTGTTTTCCTCACTGTTATTGGGTTGTGCCTTAGCTCCCAGCTGTTGAAATAGCTGGTTCATTGTAAGGGCTGCTTCACCTCTCCTATTAGTGTGCTATGTTTTGCTCTTAAGTTTAAAAATGAACTTGTGACTTCATTAATCCCATGTGCTGGGAAAGCAGAAACGTGGCTTTTTGCTGTCCATCGGATTTGTATCAGAATGCGCTTCTACTGCTATATAAGTACATCACATTATGATTTTCGTGAGCAGGGGATAGTTTAACATGCATTTTTTTTCAGTTGTTTATCGATTTAAGCATATTTCGATGCTTAAATGAAAGCTCTCTCTCCCAATATCAGAGCTGCATCTTCTGGCAAGATAGAAGATCCATTAGTTCCCTTTTATGGATCCAAACTGTGATTGGCATGCCTTAGTCCAGACGTCACCTGGAGTACAGATCTCATAGTTAGCTAACCTCTCCTGTGTCCTTTTCAATGCTCTTTCTGTGTAAACAGTGTTTATTTGGCACCTTAATTATAGACAACTCTCGCTGGCTGAGAAGTCTTCTAATTAATTATTTTAAATGTCATTCAGATAGATCAGCAGACAGGTGTTATATTGGAAACCTGGGGCAATATAACCTCTGTGGCCGTGGCTCCATGCAGAGGTCAGAGTCAACATGCAGAAGTCAGAGTCAAAGAAGGCAGATCCTCAAACTACTCGCCCCCCTCCCCAAACCACATACTGGCCCACTTAACAAAACAAGTTGTCATCTGGCTGGTTTAAGTTAGAATGTCACTGTTGGCTGAAAATACCAAAGCTTTGTATTGTAAAGTCAGGGAAGTCTAAAGCTGACAGGGACCTTAGCAACTCTCATGTCCAATCTTTTTTTATTTAATGGTTGCGAGAACTGAGGTTCGGAGAAGCTAAGTGACTTGCCCAAGATCACAGCTCGCAGGGCATCCCGGGCTTGGCTCCATGTCTTCATTTCCAAGCCTGGCGTTTTCTAGACTGAACTCTGCTGCCTCGTCCGGTTCAGGAGGCAGGACAGAGGGCATTACAGATGTGAGTAGAGATGGTCTGTTCAAGAGCCTATTTAGTTCTGCAGGGAGGTAAGATAGGAATCCAAGTAGCTAGAAAAGCAGGCCAGCTGGTAGGTGTCATAGAAGTGGCCACACTTGCTATGGACTTAAAGAGGGGGGTGGTCCCACCTCCTGGTGGGGAACAGAAAAGGTTTCTCGGAGGACCCAGCATTTGGAGCGGGTCTGGAATGAGAGGCCCTGGAATGGCCTATTGGACCCATTGGTGTAAATCCTAAGAGCACAGAGATCTGTAGGGGAGTTGGAAGGACCTGATGGTTTTCATAGTCCTGTCTTTTCTTCACCTTGACTCTCAGCGCCGGGAGGGCCATTAATGGGCATGGTGTGTGCGCCCATGCATGTGCGCGTACATGTGTGTGTGTGCGTGCACTGACTCCCACATCCCGTGAGCTGCTCCTGCAGGACACTTGCTCTGCAAGTACCAGGCGACAAGGCGTTTGGGCAGTGAGTGCGGGCAGGAAGTTCAGCTTGGTAACAGAGATGGCTGGGCCCTGCACATGTGGCTCTCGCTGGCTGGGCTCCCCTAGAGCTCTTGGCCGGGGGTGGGCGGGGGGCGACCGAGGCAGCAGAGGTGGGGACAGCTGCTTCCTGGATGGACGGCTGCTTCCCAGAACCTCATCCAGCGAGGTCACCTCATCTCCAAAGGGGCTGCCTCCTGCCCTGTGGATGGAATTGGAGCTGCCCTCAGGAGAGCCACAGGTGACTTCACCAAACCCGCCCCACCCTCCAGGGCGGCCTGGCACAGGCCCTCTAGTCCGCCCTGCTTTTCTGAATCTGTAAAATAAGTTTTCGTTAATTTTAGCAAACAGCGAAGGGAAGTAACTCGTGGCTTATAAATAATGGCAACAGCTTTATGGAAACACCTAAAAACCACCGGGGGCATATAATAAGAAAGTTCTCCATCTCCAGGTGCGAAAACACGCCGGTGATTACTTGTTGAGCAAGACCCTGTCAGCTTTTTTATTACAATACATTATTGGGTAATAGTTTTAAAATTATTTATAGAAAGAAATTGAGCCGTGCGGAAAATTCCATCATTTAATATGTTGTCTGTGAATCTCATTAGCCTATTTAGCCTAGGGGTTAGGAAGGAAAACAGAGAGTTGGCTGTGTTTTGAAGATGGAGCACCGCGTACACTTTTTGTTGGGGGGCTTGCTGACCTCATGTTAAGTTGTTTCTTTGCATGTCTTCCTGTGTTAGGCCTCTGGTCTCCATGGTATTGACATAAACCTAGAAACAGTTTGCTGGGTGGAAGTGGTGGCAGGCTGCGACCTCCTCTGCCCAGGAGTGAGAGAAGGATGGGGTGCCCACTCTGTGGGCCATGGACAGTAAGTTACAGTGTGTGTGTGTGTGTGTGTGTGTGTGTGTGTGTGTTTGGGGGGCATGTCAGCACTGCCTGGGATGCTGTAGCCTCTCCCTGTGTCCAGGTGGCAGGCAGCTTCAGTGTTCTTCGTCCTTGAACCCCTCCTGTGAAATTGCCCATCTAGCAGCGCACCAAGTGGTGCGGGTGCCAGCGGCATTGGGTGCAGGCTTCCGCGTTGCCCTGGCTGTGTTCTCAGGGTCTTGGCCACACCCAGCCTGAGGGTTGCTCCTCTGTTCATTGTCTTTGCTATCCACTGACACCACGGTTGACTGGTCAGGGGCCCTGGGCTCAGTTCTGGAAAGGACTCAGCCCAAACACCCCTTCTAAATGGTGTGCTGACTTCTTGAGTCTAGGGGGAGGGGTAGTGTGGTCAGACCAGGGCTGAATGGAATCTGGGGAGGGAGCAAATATAAATTAATAGATCATTATCCTGTGATCTCTCCAGCCAGCCCTGTGTCAGGTGCTAAGCACAGCCTTGGGGGCGGATAAACCTGTGGTCAGAAACTTGCCCCCAAATGGTACATTGAGTTCTTCCTACTTCACAACAAGGGGCATTGAAAAAAGGCATCAATTAAAAGGGAGTCATTGGTTGCAAACACCACAGAAGGAGGAAAGAGTTGACTGTGAGCACAGAGACCTGGGGCAAACAAACCTCTGTAAGCCTCAGTTTCTTTGCCTGCAAAGTGGTAAGAGGAGTATGTACCCCCTAGGTTTCTTTAGGGTTTAACGAGACAGTGGCAGTAAAATGTTGAGAGTGGTACATGGCTCCTGGGTGCAGTTAGCTGCATGTTAGGTCACATGAGGGTCTAGTAGGTGGAAGAGCTAGGATTTGAACACAGGCAGTCTGGTTGTAGAGTTGTTGCCTTAACTCAGTGATGGCGAACCTATGACACGCGTGTCAGCACTGACACGCGTAGCCATTTCTGATGACACATGGCCGCTGAGGCGGCCGCATGCCGAGGATGAAACATTTGCTGCTCCTGAGGATGAAACATTTGCGAAATAATGTTTTTTCCTCAAAGTGACACACTACCCGAGTTATGCTCAGTTTTTTGGCGAAGTTTGACACACCAAGCTCAAAAGGTTGCCCATCACTGCCTTAACTACTGTACTGCCTCTGCCTCTCAATACCTTGTGGAGCAGATGTCTTGAATTGACCGTGACGATGTGTGGACCCATGCCAGGCAGAGAGGAGGGCTTTGACCTTGGGGAATAGCAGCATAGGTAGGTGAGTATGGGTGTGGGGCCTTCATGGAGACCTCCCCCACTCCTGTCTTTATCCACTTATTCAGTTTACAGACACTGATCAGATGCACCTGTTATATTTCAACCCAGGACTGTACACAAAGGAAGCAGACATGGATAAGACAGTTCCTTTCCCATGTAGTTGGGAATTGGGAAAGGACAGTGAAGAGAGGGACATAATTGATATGGAGGGTTTGTCCTGCAGAGTAAAAAGAGAAAATAACATTTTTGAGGGCTTACTAAGCATCAGGCATGGATCCACCTGCTGTGCATATCTTAACGTTTAATCCTCACAGCGACCCTAGGAAACAGGTGGCACCATGATGTCCAGTTTTACAAAGTTGAGTAATTTGACTGAGGTCATGGAGCAAACGAGTCAGAGCCAGGAAGCCTCGCTGAGTGGCCTGGCCCGATTCCTGCTCCCAGCCCTTTTCTGCATGGCCTTGCATGAAGTTCATCATGGACAGCCTGGAGAGAGTCCAGAAGTAGCCCCATGGATCTGGAAAAATGCTCCAATTTGCTCTGGGTCCTTCGGATGCTTCCCGGCCATGTCTGAATAGATAGAGTTTTTAAAATTTAATTTTCAAAAATGCATTGTCCCTGAGTTATTATCTCTTCCTCTGTTATCCTCTCCCCACCCTCTCTTTGAAAGTCAACATCATCTTGACCGAATCCCTTGAATGGACCTGAACCTGGTTTGGTAGTTTTCTTCTGTTTGCAGCTCAATTCTCAATGATTCTCCTCGTGGGTTGGGTTTGGGGAACAGGGTTATCTCCCCTGCTCAGTTTATCCCCACATCCCAGCCCCGGGGCAGCAAGCACATCCTGTGGAAATCCTCTCCCCATGCAGTGCTAATTCCTCGGGGACATTCATATATCTTCAGTCAGAAAGTGCTACCCTAAGCAAAACTGGAATGAACACCACACTCAGGGTGTCTAGATTTGAGATGAGTCACATGGACTTGTTTTGTTTATGACACATTTGACTTACATTACAACCATTTGTAACTTTCCTATGAATATCCTTTGGGGATGTCCATGATTTAGAAATAATTGGAGGAGCTTCATGTGCAGAGAGCCAGATGTTTCACCAGGGAACAAAGGGTAGAGGTCACCCAGCCAGTAATGTCCATAATCTCGGTCTAATAGAATTGACAGGAACCTGAGTTTGACTGACACCAGTTAGTTCTACAGTCCATCCTATCTCACCTCCTACATGCATTTTACAGATGGGGGCCCGTCTGGCGAGGAAAATTCCTAAGGATAGTCACACAGCTGCTCACGGCAGCGCTGGGCCACTGTCTGAGTCTTCTATCCTTAGCATAATACCACAGCCTAGACCCTCCTTCCTTTCTGGCACTAGGATTTTCTAGCACATTCTCAAATAGCCAAGAGAAAGAGAATAGAAAATGAAACACAGCCGGGCCTGGTTGTACAATACCAGCCATAGGACGTGCTCAATAAACACTCATGACTTGCAGAATCTCCGAGAAGAGCTGCCTCCTCCCCACGCGGGCAGCTCTGCACAGTTGCAGGCATGATCTCACCCTCCAGAGATGGCGTGAGGGTGGGTGGGTGGGCCATCTTGTTTCACTAGAGTAATTGCCTAGAGAGGAGGGAGCTCATTTTGTGTGTGGTCTGTCTAATGCCTCTCACATCCAATAAGTTTAAAACCAATCAAATTAATAATGTAGAAAGAAACAAATGGAATCACTCTTTAGATATTTAAACAGGAATATTTCTGCCACTGACATGTAAATCTTTAATAGGATATGAGATTTGGCAATACACAAAAAACAATAAATAAAAATACCAAGTTGCTAGAGACCCAGTTCTTAAGCACTATTTTAGGTTCAATCATTACTGCCCGATTATCTTACTCAAATAGATGCACTTGTCGAGGTCCTGTTTCATATTAGGTGGTGGGTTTTCAAGACTGGGTCATAAAGTAGTGGAATAGATGGTCTTTGCTATCACAGGGCATCTGCTTTGGTGATAGGGCATGTGCATGTAGAAAGATGAATACAAATACAGATCAGGATGTGCCAAGGGGAGCCTGGTACTCCAGGCGATCTCTGCTCCAGGCATCCAGGGGGCAATGGATGATGTGTAGGGCATTGCCCTTCAAACAGGGAAGCTCATGCTATGAAATCTCTTCACCTGGACAGTGTGCGGAGCTGGGTCTCCATGCCTTTTGGAGACAATCAGGAGAATTTTAGAGTAGTTACTGAAGATGTCCAGTGGAGGTAGTAAAAAAGCCATGCATGTATGTGTATTTGGCATATCCATTGAGATGCTTCTATCTTGTAGACCCTGGAGTAAGGGACGTTGCGGGGTAGACCGTGGATATAGATGCACTGAGACCAGGAGGAGGTGTGGAACTTGGTGGAAGCCCTGTTGTCTGTTTGCTTGGTTCTTATTGGTTGGTTCAAAAGTAGCCTCTGCCACCCAGTTATCAGTTGTGTGATTAAACGTGGACTCCTCACCCAGATCCTTATCCTTACTTTCTGTTTACCCACTGATGCAGGGTCCTATTTTATACCACCCTGGGCCTCTCACCATGGCATTCGTCACCACCCTGGACCTCTCACCATGGCATACGTCACCACCCTGGGCCTCTCACCATGGCATACACCACCACCCTGGGCCTCTCACCATGGCATACGTCACCACCCTGTGCCTATCACCATGGCATACATCACCACCCTGTGCCTCTCACCATGGCATACGTCACCACCCTGTGCCTCTCACCATGGCATAAGTCACCACCCTGGGCCTCTCACCATGGCATACGTCACCACCCTGTGCCTCTCACCATGGCATAAGTCACCACCCTGGGCCTCTCACCATGGCATAAGTCACCACCCTGGGCCTCTCACCATGGCATAAGTCACCACCCTGGGCCTCTCACCATGGCATACGCCCCCACCCGGGGCCTCTCACCCTGGCATACGTCACCACCCTGGGCCTCTCACCATGGCATACGTCACCACCCTGTGCCTATCACCATGGCATACGTCACCACCCTGTGCCTCTCACCATGGCATACGTCACCACCCTGGGCCTCTCACCATGGCATACGCCCCCACACTGGGCCTCTCACCATGGCATACGCCACCACCCTGGGCCTCTCACCATGGCATACGTCACCACACTGGGCCTCTCACCATGGCATAAGTCACCACCCTAGGCCTCTCACCATGGCATACACCACCACCCTGGGCCTCTCACCATGGCATACATCACCACCCTGGGCCTCTCACCATGGCATACGTCACCACCCTGGGCCTCTCACCATGGCATACGTCACCACCCTGGGCCTCTCACCATGGCATACACCACCACCCTGGGCCTCTCACCATGGCATACGTCACCACCCTGGGCCTCTCACCATGGCATAAGTCACCACCCTGGGCCTCTCACCATGGCATACGTCACCACCCTGGGCCTCTCACCATGGCATACGTCACCACCCTGGGCCTCTTACCATGGCATACGTCACCACCCTAGGCCTCTCACCATGGCATACACCACCACCCTGTGCCTCTCACCATGGCATAAGTCACCACCCTGGGCCTCTCACCATGGCATACGTCACCACCCTGGGCCTCTCACCATGGCATACGTCACCACCCTGGGCCTCTCACCATGGCATACATCACCACCCTGGGCCTCTCACCATGGCATACATCACCACCCTGGGCCTCTCACCATGGCATACGTCACCACCCTGGGCCTCTCACCATGGCATACATCACTACCCTGGGCCTCTCACCATGGCATACATCACCACCCTGGGCCTCTCACCATGGCATACGTCACCACCCTGGGCCTCTCACCATGGCATACACCACCACCCTATGCCTCTCACCATGGCATACGTCACCACCCTGTGCCTATCACCATGGCATACGTCACCACCCTGTGCCTCTCACCATGGCATACGTCACCACCCTGGGCCTCTCACCATGGCATACGTCACCACCCTGTGCCTATCACCATGGCATACATCACCACCCTGGGCCTCTCACCATGGCATACGTCACCACCCTGGGCCTCTCACCATGGCATAAGTCACCACCCTGGGCCTCTCACCTTGGCATAAGTTACCACCCTGGGTCTCTCATTGTGGCATATGTCACCACCCTGGGCCTCTCACCTTGGCATAAGTTACCACCCTGTGTGTCTCATTGTGGCATATGTCACCACCCTGGGCCTCTCACCTTGGCATAAGTCACCACCCTGGGTCTCTCATCGTGGCATAAGTCACCATGAATGAATATTTTTCCAGAAAGTAGATGAAGCCTCAGAATCTTTCTCAACAGCATCCTGAAAGCAGCCACCAAACCACCAGATTCATCGTTGAGACCTGAAACCTATTGCTGTTGCCACATCTTGCCCAAACACTCATTTTTATCACCAGCCTAGACCTGCTGATAGACTTTTCCCTCTTTTTCTATTTTATTTTCTGTGCTCCGTTCTTCATCTGTTGCTGGTAGAGGTGGTAATGATGATTATGATGATACCCTGTGTCTATCAAACTGTCACTGTGTGCCAGAATATATAGGGAACTGTACATGGATTATCACATTCAGTCTTTTAATGACTATAAGGAATGCTTGTCCTCATTTCACACATCAGGAAGGAGTGCCCAGAGAGGTTTAGTGACTTTCCTAAGGCCACACAGTAAATCATTGTCTGAGCAGAACCCACAGCACACTATGCTTTTCTCCCTGCCTCAGCACTCACTTCCTTAGCACCTCATTACATCTTCTATAGTCACTGAATTTTATTCTTTATCATTGTGGCTTACCTACATACTGACAGTATTGGAAAAATTAAAATTATGGTGTCTTTAATAAAATAACTTTGAAGGGGGTATAGATGTCTGCATTGGGAATACTTTTTGTGTGTGAAACAAAAATTCAACTTGTTATAGTCAATGAAGTCAATGGTTCAGTTAATAATGCCCCTAATGGCATAATTCTGCTCAATGCTGGTGATGGATACCTTTAGAATCAGAGGCTAGATTTAATGACGAGACATGTAGAAATCAGTGCTGTCATAAATGCAGCTGGGAGAGTCACTCCATGGGAGACAAACCCCTAGAAACCACTGCTGTTACTGGTTCCAATCTCATAAATCTGTCTCCAGTTCTCCTTGTAAATCCCCCACCCATTCCAGCGGCACCCTAAGCACCCCCTTTGCAATGTATGCGCATTGCCCGTGAGATTTGCCTGCACACAGTGGAGTTACCTGTGAGCTGCTGGTATAGCGGGGAGCCTGTTCTTTGTGCTTGTTCCAAACAGGAAGAAAATCTCTTTAAAGGCCTTTTTTTTTTTTTTTTTAAGGATGTCTTAAGACTCCTCCCAGTATAATGCCCTTCAAACAAATGACCTTCTATTTTACAAATTCTCTTTCGGACTTCTCCCTTCCCCCTTGTATTGCAATAAGTCTCCCGAGGCACACTGTGGCCTGGGACCAAGATGTAGGCCAAATGGAAACACACCAAAGTGATTTAATAGAAAAGGTAATTCCTATTCAAACGGGATGGTCCCTTATTCATTTCCTCGGATTATCATCAAATTTATGTCACCAGCAAAGGAGCTTTATTGAGTTTCACAGAGATATTCCTTTTGCTCTCATTGTCGTTAGTTGGCACGCTGACATTTTCATATGTGTCTCAGCTAATGCCTCAAAATTACTCCATCTACAAATGTAACAATTGAACAGATAATTTTAATAAGATTCAGCTTGACTTCAGACTGCACTCCTTCCTTTCTTTATAGAATGCAAATTGTAACCTGTTTTTAAAGCCGTGCAATGCAGTGAACTTTAATGGGATTTGACAACATCATATTAAGCACAACAACTACGCATAATGTACCGAAAAATTGGACGTGAAATTGGAAACATAGCTGAGAACAAAGTAAATTTACATGGTTTGGTAGTTTGAATGTCTGATATCATATTCTCTCATGCAAGCCCCATAAAAAAGCAAAGGATTTAACAATGGATATCAGCAGAAAGTGCTTTTAAAGTTAAACCTGATGGATGGCTTGTCAAAAAAAATAATTGCATTGGTTGGGAAGTCGGGATGCGTGCTGAGGGGGAGAGACGGGATCGGGAGGATGATGGGAAGTGACAGTGGTCTGTCAGGAAGGACTGGCTGCCCAGAGGAGTGTGAAGCAGAGCTATACGGTGCAGAGTAGAACAGGCTGTCAGAGCGGGAAAGTGGCTTTAATACCCTGCAAACCAAAGGAATCCGCCTGTCAGCTTTGCTCAGCCGTGCTGAAAGGGGAAGAGAACATGGCATAAAGTTAGAGACATTAAATGAGGGGGTGGGCAGGGAGCTGCACTGGAGGACAGGCAGGGGGAAGGGGACGGGGAGGCATCTTCAGGGGGTTTCTGAAGGTTTCCTTTTCTATTATATTTCCCCTTTTCTCAAGGGCCAGTGAATTACATTGGAGGGCTGGGGGTTCTCCCTGCTTTTTGAAGAAAAGGGTGATTTAGGAGAAGGCACATGCGCATCCCAGTAGCCGCCTGCCACTCGGGTTGAGTAGGCGGCTTCCTTACACGTACACCCACCTGGGGGTGCCTGGGCGTATTGGCTTTTCAGATCCACAGCCTCATCTGCTGACCTTTTCTCCCTTCAGGTTATGCTGTCCGTTCTCCCAGGGATGACACTGATGTGAAGTCACTCTGGGGCTGGCTTATCTTCTGCCAAAGTGCTAAAAGGCCTTCACACTTCAGCCATACAATGGGACCATGATTAAAATGCAATAATCTGATGATTTTTCCATAAATATTTTTCTGCTCTATCAGCATTAGGTTTTGAATAATTTATTATTCTTCCTTAATATACTCCTGGCAGCGAGGTTAATTTGGTCATCTTGCTGGGGCTTGGCTGGTAATGATCATTTTTACATCAGGCCTTGGAGTACTCCCTTCGTAACACACATCACGTCTTTACGATTTAATTGCCCCAGTTGCTTGAGATCATTAGTGTCTAGGAGGGGGTGGAATATGGTAGTTGATCAGATTAAAAATACAGGGTGGGGTCCTGGCCAGGTGGCTCAGTTGGATGGAGCATCGTCCCAAAAGGCTGTGGGTTCAATTCCTGGTCAGGGCACATATCTAGGTTGTGGGTTCGATTCCTGATTGGGGTGCTTAGCGATCAATGTTGCTCTCTCACATCAATATTTTTCTTTCTCTCTAAAAACAAACAAACAAACAAGCAAAAACAAACAAAAAAACACCATATAAACATATCCTCAGGTGAGGATTAAAAAAATTTTTTTTAAATACAGGGTGGGGCAAAAGTAGATTTACAGTTGTATGTGAAACACAGTTTATTTTTGTACTATTACTTATTAATTATTGATGTTCATACAAACAACTGTAAGCCTACCTTTGCCCAACTCTGTACTTTATGTATCTGATACTTTTGTGTATCTTAAAAAACATGTTCTGAAAACCATCTGAATTCTTGAACTATATATAGCCAACACCACCATTTTAGATTTGCTGTAGCAATTTGTAGTGGGGACTTTTTTTCCAATGAAATAACTGCCAGTAGTGGAGGAAGAAGATGGTAGTAATAGTGATAGTAGCAGTAGTGGTAGTGAGCAGCAGCAAACACTCATACTAGTACTTATTTTGTGCCAGGCAGTATTCTAAATGCTTATACATATTAATTAACCTACTTAACTCCTGCGACAACCTTCTGAGATAGATTCTATTAATTTTACAAATAAGGAACCTGAGGTCCAGAGAGGTTAAATAACTTGCACAAAATCACACAGCTATGAAGTGGTAGAATGAGAATTCAAACTCTGGTAGTCTGACACCAGAGTCCACACTTGTAATCGGTGTGCTATGTGTATGTGGTTTTGTAGGTACCCACTTCGATGCCAGGTTGATTTCTGTTTTATCTCTGCTATTTTTGTGTGTCTAATGCATCCTGGGGAGGATGTTATTAGAATTAGGCATCAATATCAGTCAAAGGGCTGCCTTGGCAGGAGCAAGTCCCCAGATATCTCTTCTCTGTGCTGTTACCAGTGTTAAAAGATTGACAGGAGAGCCCTAGCTGGTTTTGCTCAGTGGTTAGAGCGTCGGCCTGTGGACTGAGAAGTCTTGGATTCAATTCTGGTCAAGGACACCATACCTCCATTGCAGGCTCGGTTCCCGGCCTGGTTGGGGCATGTGTGAGAGGCAACCAGTCGACATGTCTCTATCACACCAATGTTTCTTTCTCTCTCTGTCTCCTTCCATCACTTCCATTATCGCTAAAAAAATCAATGGAAAAATATCCTTTGGTAAGGATTAACAAATAATAGTAATAGTAATAATAATAATAAACAAAGGCAGTAGAGAGAGAGAAAATAAAGGATGGCTGGAAGAGGTGTCCTGGTCACAAAAGTAAACCAGCTTCTGAGCCAGATAAAAACATGTCTGAGGTTTTTAGTCTAGTGCTCTGGAAACAAACACATGCTTACACACAGCTTTCAGGTCTAGGTTGTAGGAAACCAGTTTCCGGAAGATGGAGACCCCTGCTCTGGTCTCCCTAAGGCCTGGCTGGATATGTGAGATGGTACACTCCCCCCTTTAAAAACAAAAAACAAACAAACAAACAAACAAACAAACAAACACAAATTCACAAAATACAGTATGAAATTGCTCGTTAAGTGGATTAATTAGTGGGGACTTCCATGGGGATTTACGGGCACAAATGACCATGTGGGCCTGTACTCACAGCCTCCAGTTCTGCCAGGCCGTGTCTCGTGGGTTGCAGTGGGGTACACATCAGCACCTCACCGTGTTGCCAGTCTCCTTCTTTATTGGACCCGTCACTTTGCTGGAAACACCAGTGTTGCTTCTCCTCTGCAGTGAGCTGTTCTCCTGCCCAGCAGGAGATTTTGTTGTTGTTCTCCTGGGAACCTCTGGCCTTTTCTTATCCTGTCTGATACCAAGGAGGACCTTCCAGAGTTCTGCACGGGAGAACTGGCACTGTCTTCTGCACCTGGTGAGAAGGGTGGCTTGCTGTGTCCTTAGGAAGCCTCCCCAGGGCTCCTCCCTGCACCTGGCCACCGTCTGAAAGCTGGACAGCAACACTGCTCGTCTCAAGTCGCATCTTCAGGGACATAATTGGGATTTGATTTCGACTCTTGAATCAAGGAGTTCTGGGGTTGGGATGAATGGGGCTTAACCATCTTTTCAGTATCTCCTGTCAGGGGTCTTCAGCGATAGGGAACTCACTCTCTCCAGGGGCCTGCAAACCAACTTACCTGAGACAAGTAGGAAGTTTGTTGTTAGGATGAGTCAGATGTGTTTCTCTGGCATTTCCACCCACTGGTTCTTGTTCTGACCCTTGGGACTATACAGATTCCAAGTGTAAAATGTGTCCATCGCATCGTAAAGCCCACTATAGACCATGTAAGTCTTCAGCCAGCACAGTTGTGCCTGTCTTCTTCCGCAGCCGCTGGTTCCATTGCGTTTCATAGTCATAGCTAGAGAGACCTTCTCGCAAAACTCTTCTCTTCCCTTTCCCCATCCACCCTTCTTTTCCCAAGCTTACTTCTTGCAATTTTCATGGCATACCTATTCTTGCTGCACCAGAACTCAGTTCCTTTTATTGATTTGGGGTAGCCCTGAGCCCAGATTAACTATTAAGGGAAAGGACCTCCTGATTTGAGGCAAGGGAACAAGACATTCCCCACAATGAAACCACACGCTAGTGGTGCTGTTTCCATTTTCCAGTGAAGAAAGTGAAGCTCAGAAAGGTTAAGCTACTTAGCCAAGGACACACAGCTAGTGAACAGCAGATTTAGACTCAGGTCTGCTGACACCAAAGCCTTGGCTATTGACAGGAGGGATGTCTGCAGTGTACCTGTTGTTAAGTGTAGGCTTCAGATCTCAGCAGGCCTGGGTTCAAATTCTGGCTCTAGGCTCTAGCACACAGTAACTGGTGACTGTGGATGAGCTGTTTAGCTTCTCTATGTCTGAGTGTCCTCATTTGTGGAATGGTGATAATAGTAGTACTTGCCTCAGAGGTTTATTGTGAAAGTTAAATGAGATAATTCATCTTAGGATTGTGGCATAGCACCTGTATTGATATAAAGGTTTATTTACTATCATCATCATTATTATCATTTGGCGCGGGGGGAGCAACAATAGGAAATTCCAGAGCCTTGCACAGCTGGCTGCAGAGCCTGAAGTGAAGCCTCCTCACGCTTGTGGGGGGAGAGGTTCAGCAGATTCATGGGGTGGCTGCAAATAGCCCATCTTGCTGATGCTTTACAATTGAGGCTGGGCAGAGCCTGGGGAGGGTGGCAGTGGCTTTTTTTTTTTTTTTTTTTGGTGGTTGTTTTTGTTTTTTTACACTTTGAGAAGATTGCTGCAGTTATCTGGAAATCTATTGCTCGGGCAAAAGCAGGATTGCGTGATACAATTTAAAAGGCCGGCAGCTGCATTTCATCCTTTTCACAAGAAAATAACCCCTTACTCCAGTGAAGCTAAAAATAAAAATGGCAGTACATTTGGCAACCCTGCTTCTTCCTTTATTACCTCAGCAGTATCTGAATAAAATGTCTTATTAAGCAAGATATAAGGGCAATGAAAGGGAGAGTAAGTCAAATTAGTTGACATCTAAAGCTTGGTGCATCATATACAGCGAGGGTAGTTACTGTTTAGTAAAATGGATTTAATGCTTAATATAAATGCTGATATTTAGATGGCTATATTTTGGAAACTGGGGGAAAGAGTGGTGGCTTTTGAGCCAGTGGATCTCGGTTTAGGACCTACCCTGCCACACACTGCTGTGCGGCACTGGCTGATTCACTCTCCACCTTGGCCCCGCTTTCTCCATGTGCTAGTGGAGGTGTTTCCTGGAACCCAGTGTCTCTGTGGCAGGATCTCAGGGCACCTGGGAAGGGCAGCCATAAACAGGGGCCTGGATACCCACAGCATTCAGACGGGTGCAACGGTGCCTCTGCTGGCTTTACATGCTGGCGTCATGGGTCAGATTCCCTTCAAAGAAAGGCTTGCACCTCTAGAAAAGAGGTTTCAGAACCACCAGATCGGATTAATTCTAAGACGCCTTGCAATTCCCACTTGTCAAAGTTCTGTGATGCCTAAGAAGGAGTTGGCAATAGAAGCACATGGGCCCTGTTTCAGCTCTTCTATCGTCCCTGGTCTAAAAGACCTTGGTGCCCTGGGGGCCTGTCAGTGCCCAAGAACCCAGCATAAGGCAGGTGTGACCAGGGGATAAAAGTGTGGTGAGCCTTTCACACATGTGGATGGGCGCAGACCTGTGTCTGTGCATGGGCATGAGCGCATATCTGAGCATTTTTGATACACAGTGTGTTTGTGTGAATAGATAAGTATAAGTTGGTCCATGAGCTGGTAGAACCCATGTATAAAATCTGTATCTCATACGCCTATAGAGAGAAGATGCATGCATAGCCATACTGTGAGGCCCATGCTCCAGATACTACCCTTGGCCATCGCCCCTCATCAAATTTATGCCTGCCGCCGCCATGGTGGATTAGCTTTTATCATCATGTTTGATGTGAGGAAACTGAGTCTTGGAGAAGGTGAATAATTTCCCCAGGGTCACACAGCCATAATTAGCAGAGTAGAGGAATTATATTAGGTCTTTGTTTAACATATGGCTGGAGTAGTATGCCTCTACAGTGGTTCTCAACCTTCCTAATGCCGCGACCCTTTAATACAGTTCCTCATGTTATGGTGACCCCCAACCATAAAATTATTTTCGTTGCTACTTCATAACTGTAATTTTGCTACTGTTAATGAATCGTAATGTAAATATCTGTGTTTTCCAATGGTCTTAGGCTCTACAGCAGTGGTTCTCAACCTGTGGGTCGCGACGCACACAGGTTGAGAACCGCTAGCAGGGTCGCCTAAGACCATCGGAAAACACAGATATTTACATTACGATTCATTAACAGTAGCAAAATTACAGTTATGAAGTAGCAACGAAAATAATTTTATGGTTGGGGGTCACCACAACATGAGGAACTGTATTAAAGGGTCGCGGCATTAGGAAGGTTGAGAACCACTGCTCTAGCAGATAGATGGACACTCTTTTCTGCACTGACCTTCAGATGGCCTTCCTATCTGAGAGTGGGTTGTCAGTTTAGTAGCTTCCTGTGTTCAAAGAAAAGAGGATGGTTCATTCTCCTAGTTGAGACCCTAAAGCCAGGGACAGGGAAATTAACCCTCACCTCAAAGGGCCCCTCGTCTACACAGCCCTCTAATTTCTGTGAGCGGCGGGGTGTCTCCAAAGTACCGAGACTGCTTAGTTAGTCTTTCAGGGTTCTTGGTTTTGTCTGAGTTCCTGCTTTATTACTTTTGGGATCCTATAGTTGAGGTTTATGACATAGGATGACTAGGATTTATCCCAACTACTTTCTCCCTCCCTTTTTGCTAAAAAATACTAACGTATGTTTGTGGGGCTTTGCTTTGCTTAGGCCTGCCTTCTTTGAGGGCGCCCTTCCCAAACTTATGTTGTGACAGTTGGGAACCTGTTTAAAAATAAAACTGATCAGCAACAAGTACGTGACAAATCATTCTCATTCACTATTGGAAAATAACTGCCTACGATCTCCACCCTGAGACCTTAGCAAATCTTGTTACCTTTTATTCATACTGTGAAGTGCATTGCAGACTTTATCCGTCATTCTACTTCCTTGGAATCTTATGTTGAGAGGCTTTTATTCTAAAGAAAATATCATGAGAGCCTGAGTAGATAGATGCTCTGCTTCTGATGGCTCATGAAGCCTAAACATATTTAATAACAGTTCTTTCACCTGCTTTACTTAAGACTAAGATCTTTTATAAACATTCTCACAGAACCATCAATCATTGTTTGGAGATTTAAATTTTCCTAGGCAATATGAGAATGGAATAAGGGCAGGCTTTTTGCAGTGTGGAGCTTAGGCTTTTCACAGATACAGCACTTTGAGGAATTTCTTGGTGCCTTATTTGATGATGAGGGGAAATTGGAACCCTGGCACACTGCTGGTGGGGATATAGATTGATGCAGCCATTTGGAGAAATCTGGAAGTATTCACCAAATCAAATATATGGACTGCATGACCTAATAGTCTTACGCTTGGATTTATAACTCAGAAAAGTTCTATGGTAAGTAGACATTAGATGATGGTGATGATGATGCTGTTGTTGGTTTTAGTGATCATAACTGTTAGATGGAAGGTAATTTAGATTGCAGTTTATTGATAATTGGTCAAGACCCTTTTGGGATATACTCTTAGTAAGCCATTTGTCAAAGGCTGAGATAGCCTTCATTTTAGCTCCTAGCTTTTGTACCTGCTATGTATCCTTTCAGAATGCAATATTCATTTA
Organism: Eptesicus fuscus; assembly: GCF_027574615.1. NCBI lineage: Eukaryota > Metazoa > Chordata > Mammalia > Chiroptera > Vespertilionidae > Eptesicus > Eptesicus fuscus. The sequence goes on along the minus strand of NC_072489.1, from coordinate 14,578,724 downwards.
GTTCATGTTGCTGCAGTCTGTACAGCAGATCCTTGAATGACATCATTTTATTCAACATTGTTTTGTTATACTGTTGATGAGATACCATAGGAACTTAACTTTTGTTTATATCAATTAGCCTATGGTAAATTGCTTTTGTTATATGTCATTTCACTTAAAGTCACAGAACCTATTGACGGTGTTAAGTGATACTTGTGAATGTAAATTGTAATTTCTTAGAAGGGAAGTAATCTTGGATGATAGAAAAATAGAAACCCGCCCTAACCGGTTTGGCTCAGTGGCTAGAGTGTCGGCCTGTGGACTGAAGGGTCCCAGGTTCGATTCTGTTCAAGGGCATGTACCTTGGTTGTGGACACATCTCCAGTGGGGGGTGTGCAGGAGGCAGCTGATTAATGTTTCTCTCTCATCAATGTTTCTAACTCTCTATCCCTCGCTTCCTCTCTGTAAAAAGTCAATAAAATATATTTTTAAAAAAGAAAAATAGAATTCCAAATCTGAGATTTGAGGTTATTTAATCTGTGCTCGCTTCAGCAGCACATATACTAAAAATAAGGTTATTTAATCCAAATCATAAGCCTAATAAAAATTCCATCTACAATCTTCTTTATAGGTACTCTGATTGGATTCTCCCAGAATGAGGGTGTTTGCCACTTTTAGAGTTATTAGAACATCTCTCAAGGACAAATAATCAGACTCCAAAGTATTGGCTCCATTACACCAAGTTGCAGGGTTTTTCCGACTGAATTCCTAAGACATTTTCTAGGGAACAGGCAAGGGGAAGATGACACCGTTCTATTCCATCTAGTTCTAGTCACTGCAGTGAGTTGCTTGAAAGTCAAAACTACCTTTTACTCCAAGTTAAAAACAAGTTTAAGAACCGAAGTGCCTCTCCCGGGTGGAATCACCTGTATATATATAGGAAGGTAAGACTTTCTGGAGATGTCGCTGTGGGTAGGCATAGCAGAGCCCACTTTCAAAGTCAGAGGTCAGTCATCTCACAGGTGTTTTTGAGGAAGAAAAAGGAAGGAAAGGCACTGCCAAATTTGATCTCACCCAAACTTACACATAACTGTTTGTGTGTCTAAATTGTTATCACTAATTAAGTGGCATTTTATATTAAGGTTAGCCTTCAGTTCAGAATTTCCATTGATGTAAAAATGTTCATAGCCTTGTTGAGGAGACCCAGATTTCTAGGATATCAGCTAGTGTACCACCTACTAGTAAAATGGTGATAATAATAGATTTCCCTATCTCCTAAGTGGGGATAGAATTTCCGAAATACTTTTGGGAATTGTTCTTATAAGGCAAGGATCTGAATGGAAGGGATACATGTGAAACCAAAGTGTGTATTGTTTCATTCCTCTGAATTTCTTCTCAAGGAAATTCACCAATAATGGTTACACCTAAGTGAGACTCTTTCATAGGAAGAACCTCGAGTCTCTCTGGGGCTCTTAACATCCTCCCTCATCAGCATTATTGAGTCATCTGATTTTCCTACTGAGGAAATCCTGTCCATGGAGCTGGCTTTGCCAGCTGTGTAACCATATTCAGGGTGTTCAATGTTTATTGATTTAAGAGTCTACATTCACACATCATGACCAAACAAAAACCATTGTGCTTTATCTCGTGGTTTCTCCTCACCATATTGAAGCTATGTTTGGCCACAAAATCATTAGTCATACATATACTGCACAATTCAACAGCAAACCACAGGTTCATGAAGTTGACTTTGCTGCTATTGTGAGAACCAAGAAATTCTGAACTATCTCAATAACCAACCGTTATTATTTGTACAGTAATGAATTTCTTTGAGTTCTTATTTCCAAGCTTGATTATGTTCGTACATATATAATCTCTTTTGTTCTTTTCCTATGACTATATTTTGCTTACAAGCCTGGAAGATAAATAAACACTGATGCTCTTTTGCCACATGATTTTGATTTAAAGTTTTCTAATCTGGCAGATACAGCTACAGAAATGCAAATTGCATGTCTTGGAATCTCCTCCCAGTTGTTATAATAGAAGGGACAAGCATAGAACAGCTCAGTGGGAACTCAGCTATTTTAAGCAACTAGCCTGAATTATCTGCCCACAAAAACACTTTTAAAAAATCATATTGTTTATTCCATATAGATAGTCATCACTTTATCTTGGCCATTCTATATGCAATACTTATGTGAATTTTATGCATTAAACTGACTAGAAGTTAAATTTGAGAGTCTAGAATGGATTGTAATGTTAAAGACTGTTAAGGAAAATGTCAAGCTACTGGGCATAATCCACCCAAAATGGTATCTATGAATGCGCTTTGTAAACTATAAAGTTACCAGAACCTTCATCAATAATTAGTCTTAATTTTTCAGAATTATTCAGGTATAGATTCCTTTTCAAAATGACCCAAGGTTCTCACAGATACATTAATTCTAGCCCTTTATGAAATAATCACAGGTGCTCTCAACACCTGGCTTTCCAGACACTATCATTTCTGACAGGAGGTCTGAATTTAAGGAAGTTGTGCACAGGACTCTTATCTCAGCTGTCACTATCCTGATCATCACCTTCAAGCAAATGATCAAGCTAAAAGGATAGTCAGGCTACTGGGATGTCTTAGGAGGGTGCTGGTGGAGATTGACCAATGAGATTCACCAAACTCTTCATTCTTCAATCTGTCACTCCAGGTTCCACCATGGAAATTGGCTCTGCTGCATCACTAGTAGGGAAATAGCTACCGACATGATTTGAGCACCTATATCCATACTTGGATAAAGACTCTGAGAGCAAGAACATATTCACATATGCTAGATCAGGGGTCCTCAAACTTTTTAAACAGGGGGCCAGTTCACTGTCCCTCAGACCGTTGGAGGGCCGGACTATAGTTTAAAAAAAATCTATGAACAAATTCCTATGCACACTGCACATATCTTATTTTGAAGTAAAAAAACAAAACAGCAAAATCACCCGCATGTGGCCCGAGGGCCGTAGTTTGAGGACGCCTGTGCTAGATACTGTGATGGCTCCATTATACTGTTTGCTTAAAAACATAATAAGACAGTCTTTCTTAAGAACAGTGGTTCCAGCCCATAGTTGTTTCCTGACACAATAATTGAGGCCACAGAAGATCCATAGTGTAATATAGGCCCCTGTAAGATGCCGTAGGGCCATCATGCAGATGAAGCAGTAATTCTTCTCTGGTGCTGCCTTTGCTAGAATGGTGTGTCTAGTACTCCAGACCCACTATCACCATGTAGAAGTAGCTTCACGAGTCCCAAGTCGAGTGGAGGACTGGTGAGATATGTGGGAAGATGTTAAGAAGAGGAGAATGTAGTGATATAGTATTTTTTGGTGCCTTGATATTCTTGCTGAGGATACATTTTTAGGTTCCTGTAGTTGTCTAGAGAAACTTTCGCTTCTAAAAGGGTTGTTGCTTATCCCTTTTTTTCTCCTCACACCTATACAGGATTTCCATGTCCAGCTGTGCAGATAATATACTACACAACTGTAATCAGTAGCACTAGAACACCATCAACCATAACTACATCAGGGACCTTCTCAAGATTTCAGTAAAGTTAGTGATTGGAGGACCAAGTAACCCCTTCCCCCTTGGTTAATGCTGTAGCTTCCAGGAGGCTATCCAACAATAGCAGGCCTTACTATTGATGTAAGTTGTGTGTTTGTGAGTCTTGGGGAGGGGAAGAGTGGCACCTATTGATGTAAGGAATGAACTAGGGATGACTGGTTCTATCAATTACTTATGGTATAAACATGTATAATTATGTTTATTAACACCTGAGAGTACCCTTTTTTCTTTAGTTATTTTCTTTGCATGGATATGTTGGTTTTCTAGGACTCTTATTTGTTTGTCAAAAGGAGGGAAACAGACATTAAACATGCCCTGAAATTATCATCATTCCAGGTCTTATTTGGCTTGGGGTGTCTTGAAGGGAGAGTGGAGAGTCCAGGAGGGGCTGGGCGTCATTTGGGTCTTGGCCACCTTTGGAGGGGTCACGTCTCTGAACCCTGAGTTGAAAGCATTTATAGGGAAGGAGAAGGCCTTGATTTCTTCTGTTGAGATATTTCCTTCCAACAAAAGACGGTGTGTACCAGTGCCGGAGACCAGGGTGATGACTAGAACCAGAGGTGTGGAGGCATAAAGGGTGAGTCTGTGGCAGGTGGGGGAGAAAAGCCTGCTCATTGTGTAGGGCCCAGGTGCTGCCGGAGAGCACTCAGGGGGCCTCAGTGAGCGCCCACTAAGGTGTCAGGATCAGTCCCAGGTTCACCTGAGAATTTCATAGCAACACATACTGGCTTGTTTCAGGTTCAGCAGGCTGGAGAGGTGTGCATTTTTAGAAATTGCTCCCTTTCCCTTTTAGAACAAATTTTTCCTTTAGAATTCTATAGGACAATTGGAGCCAATATGTTTATAAAGAGGTCTTTTTAACTTGATGGGACTTGACTCTCATTCACTACATCACGGGAATTGTCCCTCTTGGACTCTTCATGCTGCAGGGTTTCCTGGCTTAACTGTGCTCTGTAATTGGGCGTCAGGCCTGATCCAACGTCTCTCTCAGTTTGCATGTTTCTCACAGAAAAGGGACTTGCCTGCAGCCACTCCCACAGAAACCTAGCTCCTTGTTCTTTTCCTCTCCACCCATCCTTATCTCCATCACTGAGCTCCTTCTGCCCCACCCCCCAAATTCCCTCCAAGCATTGAAGGTCCTGAGGAAGAGGGCAGGGGTGAAAAATTTGAAACTGCCCAAGATGGATAGTGAAAACACCCTGCATAAATAAATTACAGCACAACCCCCAGATGAACAATGATTGTGTGGTTGAAGACCTGGCTGAATAAGTGTGTCAGGCACTGATTGGAAGCGTGATAAATGCAATGACCTAACAAAGGATTGACTTCTGCAGACAGGCCCCTTTTAATGGATGGAAAAGGAGGAAGCTTCATTTAGAAGGGAAAGGCTGTTTGCCGTGCAGATATGACAAAGGGGAAGTAGACAACCATTGATTTACGTTTGGGAATGACAGTTGAAAAATTCAGCAATAATCATGACAAATGAGAAGAGATGCAGTCAGAGGAAAAATGCCAATACGTTAAGCCTGCAGAGAAATGCCAAGGTCACAGAGAAAGGTTCCCAAACTTCTGGTTTTGACAACCTTAATGGAAATAATAGAAAAGATGAGGGTTCAGGTTAAAAGAGATGGCTTGGCATGAAGGGCTGCAGGTGTTGGTAATTAGTGGTGAGTCTGAAGGGGGAGTGTCAGGAAGTCCTCCTCACACCACTGGGAAGGCGTCTGTCCACAAGCAGCTGAGATGCTTCCCGCTGCTGTCAGTCCTGCCCTCCTCATGGAGCTTTGGAAAGTCAAGGAAGTGATTTTAATGTCAGTAGCAACAGCAGGAAGGAAAAACGTGGGTTGGGTGTGCTTGTGATGCTTGACAGGGGACATCAAATCAGAGGTTTTGCTCTGGCCTCTGTGGTGTGTCACCTCCTTTATTTTTATTCTATTTTTTTTCATTTTTTTTTTAAAAGACTAAGTGAGAAAGTGATGAGTGTTAGGTCATCTGCTTGGTTGAGATTGGTAAGCTATCTCCTGTTTATTTTTGTTATAATCTTTATTTATAAGGCACCCAATGTGTTGTTTTATATTGCTATACTCCAATAAGAGAGACATAATCCAGAAAGTTCTACATGTGGATGTGAATAGGGGTTTAAAATATGTATACATGCCTGGGAAGGAGGGGGTGTGAAGCATTTGGAGCAGAGGCATGTGGCCTGGGCCTCATCAGGTCTGGGATACTGTTACTGCTAACTCCTGTGTGAATGTGGGAAAATTGCTTCCCTTCTCCAGAGCTCAGTGTGCTCATCTCTAAAATGGGGAATTCCTGGGGGATGGGGAGATCATTCCTGGTGTGATCTGAGGATTCAGTATTATATCTAAACATGGTCTGTGGGTGTGAGTCTATTTGTTTATCTGTCTGCATATACAGACATGTATCTCATATGTTTATCTGCACATCTATATCTTTTATTCCCCCGGCCAAAGATTTCAGTATTTTATGTTGTGACTAGAGACCTGGTGCACGAAATTCATGAAAGGGGGAGGGGGGTGTCCCTCAGCCCAGTCTTCGCCCTCTCACAATCTGGGACCCCTCATATAGGGTCCCTAGGCCTGGACAGTGATCAGGGCCTACCAGGACTTTCCTTCCCCTGGCTGCTGGCAACTGGCCCCACCCCCGCTGCTGCCACTGCTTGCTATCTGTGCGGCACTGCTCCCACCCTCCGCCTCTGGTCACCTCCCTCTGCCGGCAACAAGCATGGCGTGCAATTGCTTTACTGCCTGGGCCTCCCTCTGTGGGGTGATCGGTTGCGGGGCCCCCAGATCCATTGCCCCACAGAGGGAGGCCCCGCCCACCCAGCTGGGGCTCTGTGATCAATCACCGTTCAGAGAGTGTCCTGGGCCTCCCTCTACAGGGCAATCGTGGGGCAATGGCGGGGCCCCCTGACCAATAACATCACACCCACCTTGTCTGGCCTGGCACTAGTGCATGTCATAGCATGGTCATCCGGACGGTTGTTCTGCTGTTTGGTCGTTCAGTCAATTTGCATATTATGCTTTTATTATTATAGATTAACAATGCAGTATAACCTTTATTTTGGTTTATTTTCATTCAAATATTGTTTATGGACTAAGCCCCAATTACAAATAAGTGTTTTACTTAGGTCAAATGCAATGTTATCAAATCATTCTGTTTACTGAGAGACTATATGACTCAAATGGAGGAAGAAATCCTAACAGCCCCAATATGATTATATTGTGGGACCCTTTACCACTTCAGAGGGTGACAGAGTCTTCTCCAAGGAAATTCCTCAGCTTCAAAAAACATTTGAACTATGGTTATAATTTTGCTGAATTAGTTGAAGAGAGATAAATAAATTTTTAAAAACCTTATTTTGTTATGTGAAATAAAGTGCCACGTAAAGTGTTGGCAAATATATCTTAATTTATGAATACTCCACTCTAAAGGAAAAATGATTTCATTTAAGTGAACCAACTCCCTTTAGATAAGCCTTGAAGAGAAGTTATCTCATTCAAAAGAATGATCCCCTCTGAAGCTGAGTTGTATTACAATGGCTCCTCTTAACCGAGTGGCTTTGGAGGCCTGTCCCGACAGGGTTAAATCCTAGCCCCATGTCACCAAGAGCATGTGGATGTTTTTATTGAATTGTCTGGGCATGTTCAAAATGAAACAGGTGCTATGTTTAAAAACAATACCCCAGCAACTCACGCACGTGAACCATCAAGTCGCCAAAAGCTCTCCAACTTCCGTCTGCGAACACACCCTTTTAACTGTAGAAATGAAGGAGGGGAGGGGTGGATTATAAATGAGTGGGATCTGGTATTTGAGATCATCTTGGGTCTATAATGGTTTCTTATGACTTCACTTCTACCTGGGGCTGTGGAGCAGGGGTGTAAGGAAAGTGGCCTCTTTAGATTAAACATTTTCTAATCAGCTTTATCACTCATATCTGAATTTATCTTATTTGAGGAAAATGCCAATATATTAGCAGGCATGTATGATACACAAGGTGACCCTACCAACTTAATGACATAATACATTATCCTTAATGAAGTCAATATCTTGTCTTTTAGCTGTCTGTCTATTGGGGCGATTAATTGCAGTGTCATTAAAGTTAGCTCTCTTTTCATTTGAGCTTGACAAGTCGCATAAAACTAATGTTCTTAGTTATCAGCTACTGGAATAGGATGGAGGATGGAGGAAATTGTAGGACAAATAAGGGGGTACTGCTACAGCTAACTCGGAGGCCTTTTTCCAGTGACTGTTTCCTTAGGTCTCTCCTCACCCAGGCTTTCTTGTTAATTTCAAGGCAAAGCGAGACAGCTCTTATTTCCACCAGGGCTTGGGGTGGAGAAAAGAGGGAACTGGTGAGAATTTCACCCTATTTGGGAGACTTTGAGCTGTTTAGTAATAGGAGCTTGATTACTGGAAGGGCTTCTCCCCTAAATAAATTTGCCAAGTTACCCCCTGAACCGATGTACGTGAGCTGGTAGCCTGCGAGAGGATGCGATAGAGAAAGGTTGAATGAAACTGTATTTTCATTTAGCTTTGAGGTTTTTTAAATTTAATGGGATCCCTGACAGAAGGGAAGATTGAGGGTAGAGGAAGGGATTTTTATCCGAACCACACTGTGCAAATGATTCTAATAAACACAGCTAATCGTGGGCAATATGGGAGTGATAGCGCCTGGCCCACTGCTAATTGTGAAGGCACAGAAAGCCTCACTCCCTGCCTTCCCCCTACCTCTGAAACCACGAGACAGGATGGCTGTAATTTACAGTGTGTTATCTTTGTCTATAGCGGCAAGATGATATGAAGTAAATCAAGGTACGAGTAATGAAAGACTGAGAATTTATTCCTTGGAGCACACTTTAAAGTGTAGTATCTGTTATAGTGGCACTGCCTGAAGACCCTGAAATGAGACTTGGATGAAGGGCAATAAAGCAGCATAGAGGCTCATGTTAATGTTGTTTGTCTGAGGTTAGTAATTGGGTTCCACTGATGAGTTGTGTGAAGACAAAGTGAGAATCCCAGCTAGTATTGTAAATCTTACATTGTTGGAACAAGAAGCAATCCTAACAAATATTGATCCTCCCCATGCCCAGAGGCGAGGAGGAGAGCAGCGAACTGCAGAGCGCTGGCTGGCTTCAATAGCACCAATTACCGCCGTGAAGCCAGCGCTCTGCATGAACCCGAGGGTGGCCGCACACGCTGAATTAGCCATGATTAGGCCTCTTCGATGGATCCCCCCAAATCACACAGGCTTAGCATTCTGTCTCAATTATCCTTGCGGCCCTTAAAAACATATTTTGTGGGAGCGATTCCTTCCAGTTATTAGAGGCCCTGGTCAGATGTGGATGCCAGATACAAGTATATACATGGCTGGACACTGCCTTATACACAAAGGGGCTGGAGTGAATGCCTTTGAGTTTGACCCTGGAAGGATATAGCCTTCCACTTTGAATTTCACTGCACAGTTTGGGGGCCCAGACCCCACATGGACTGGACTCTGTTGCCGTGTTGTTGTTTATTTCCCCGATTTGTGGTGAACTTATGTCCCAAAGATCCTTGGAGAGTTGAACTCCCGGGAGAAAAGGTATCTCGGGCTCTGTGTTTTTGGGTCCTGGCTTCCCATTCTCCATCTGTAATGTGAAGGCTTCCTTCCTTGGAATCTTGCCTGAGCCTCACTGGGAAGAAGGTGGCCCCGGGAAGAGAGAGTGTTGATAAAACCTGGAAAAGTCACACCTTGCTTCTCCCAGGAGGTGAGCACTTGCTCTTAGCAACCCTTGGTTCCTGCTCCCTGCATCATCACCTTTGGCTGTGAGCTTGCAGAAACTGCTCTCAGAGGACAATCTGTAGGCAAGACCTTGACTTTGGGATGGGTTGGAAAAGGTGATGTTTGGCCCTTGGGCTCCTGTCCCCTCCCCGCTCCATATTGTTTCAGTTTTATTCATGCTGCCCAGCCCAGTGGCCTCTGCTGGGGAATGAACCATTCCTGGTGGACCTCAGAGCATTGCTTTCTGATATGAAACTATGACATATTTATGCACACATGTGCCTTGAGGCAGGCAGGCAGAGAACAAGGCAGACAGAGAACAAGGGTTTGAATAGAGAACCATGCACTTTCTGGAAGTAAAATTGGGTCTAGGGTGTATTTCCAGGACTCCCTGACACAGTAATTAATTAGGTAATTAATTCTACAAATGTTTATTGAGTGTCTAACTCAGTGCCAAGCAGGGTTCTGGATGCACCATTGAAGAAGATGGCGTTTACATTCTAGTGGCCGGGGTGGTAGTGGTGATGGCATGTGAGGTAACGTGGGCGATTTCTAATTATGGAAACTATAGAAAGCATAGAGTTAATACCACACTAAGGGGCTTGGGATTGAGAAGGGGCTTCTTTAATGAGGGTGGTCTGAAAAGGCCTTTGTTCTCACACTGCACACCAGACCTTGGAACCAATGATCCCCCTCTACACCTCCACCCAGTCTTACCTGTGCCTGTGTTCTCACTGTTCTGGGGAGACCTGAAATGCCTTGCACCCCACATGTCTCATTTCTGTTTATTTCCCAAGGCCCGGCTCAAAGACCATCTCTTCTGTGAAGCTGTGCTAGTTCTCCCAACTGAAACTGAGTGTTTATACTCAGAGTCCCTGTGCGCATCCCATCCTCACTCCCCTCTGGCACTTGGAACTTTCTCCCTTGTGTTATGGTAGCTTGTGTGTTGCTCTCAGCTCCACTCCTTCCTTGCCTCTGGGGTCCTTAAGTACAGGAACCATGTGTAGTTAATATCTTGTCCCTTATAGCACCCAGCAGTGTCTTATACCTAGTAGGCACTCCATAAGTATTAATTAAATGAGAAACTTACAGGGAAGAGCTAGGAAAATTTATAGTATGTTTGTGTGTGGTGGGAGGGGGGCTTTTGAGATTGTCTGAGGTTTGATCTGATATATAGAATTGGGTTAGTGAAGCACTGATTTACTGTTGTGTAGGTATTTCACGGAGTGGGTTTATTATATCTGACTGGACTGGTGATGCCTGCCTTCCTCTCCAGGCAACAAACACATTGTGGAAGGATTGTTAACTTGAAGGTTGTAATAAAACCTTTACCACTCTGAACAGCAAGCATTGGTGTTTGCTAAGGGCAAACAAATACAAAAAGTGGTTCCATTGGTGAAAATGATTTGACAATGTTTAAAAAAATAATTGTTCTGTAAATACCAATAAGCTCATCAAATGCAAACTAGTTGCCTTATGGTTCGGATGGTGATGGCAGCCAGCCGTATGCTCTGTGGGCCAGTGTCTGCTCGTTGGACAAGGAAAGGAGCATAAGTGAGCCCATGGCCTGCTGGCTCCTGAGACACCTCGGAGGATTAAATAAGGGCTATTAAGTGGTCTGTGAAAAGAGAGTGCTCTACTAAGTGTTATTGTTGGGGCTGTTAAAAATGGAAACCGACTTTTAATTTAGAAAGAGAATACTCAGCGTGAAGAGGGGTAGGGGTAAAGCTTTTATCACCACTTTGCTTTGCTGAGCTTCTTAGCTAGTGGTGTTGGCACCATGGTTTGCTGTCCTACGAGTTCTCTCACCTGCTCTCAGGGTTTAGAAAAGATGCCAACATCTCATTGGCATGGACCTATTCTGGTCCCTTTCTCGTGTCACAACCTCTTGGTTGGATCTGTGACTTGATTGGCCTTGGGTTGCTTGTCATTGATTGGAATTTCAGAGCAAGAGTCTTTGCCTGAGAGCCAGCTGGCTGGATGATAGAGTATCTTGTGATCTGGTAGCACCAGGAAGCCCGTGGGTGGCTGCACAGACCACAAACCATTTGTAAAGGCCCTCCTTCTATTTCTTGGGAAATAGGACTCCTCTTCCATTTCAATGTTAATATTCAGCTTCTATTATAAACTTCTCATTTCACCAATTATTCCCAGATTTCTCGTTCACATTCTACTTTCTCCAAGTCACTTTCATATGGGATGTGTTTGGGAGGTTTAAAATACATTTTAAACCTCCCAAACACATACCTCCGCACCCTGTGTTATTATTTCATGTCTGATGTGTTTTGTATGTAACTTTTAATCACAGTGTGTAGGATTTAGTTGGGCAAGTCCTCATTTTAACATGCAGTGCTTTGAATGGGAAGGGGGCTTGCTGGTCTCCTTTTCCTTTGGCTCCTCGGACTCCTTTGATAGGCATCGCTCCCCAGCAACAACATGCAACCCCTTCAAGAAAGGAGCCCATAAACTAAATATTTATCATACAAATGCAGTGATGTGTCTGCATTTTTATGATCCTGCTAAGTGGTGAGTATTCATTTGTGCCACCTCACCCCAGATGCCCATCCTGAGGCTGAGCTGTTTATCATGCTCTCCTCTCCTTCCCAAAGCCTGAACAAGGAGCTTGGGACCACTATAAACATGTTCCCTTTCATTAAAGAGAAAATTATTATCATATATTTTTGTAATAACCAATAACATTTCAAATTACTCACATTTATGGCTTATAATCAAGCTTACGCTTAACCTCTAATCCTCATGAAGCTGGTAACGATGAGCTCATTAGTTAACCACTTAGGGGAAGTTAAGGGCAGGTAGAAAGCCACCTGACCAGTAATTAACCAGACAAGAAACTAATTTCTGAAGTTGTTATTATAAACACCAATGCTTGGAACGTTTAATTGGTAACGACTGAGGTTAAGTCCTGTTGACTTTGTGGTGATGCATTGGAAGGTTTGGCCTTAGTCAACTTCCACTGGTTAATGTGCTGGATGATGAAGGATTGCATCCTGGGACTTCAAGTCTGGTGTCTTTGTCCATGAAAATAAATATTTGGGGAGATTTGTTGCAACACAGTTCATGGCTGGCACTTGAAGGCTCACAGAAGGTGTTGCTACCCCTATAAGGATGTGTTCTGATGCTGGTCTTCAATAGTCTCTTGTTTGAAGTCCCATCATCCTTGAGTCTGGGGTGCTGTGAGACGTGAATTACTGTGATGCTACATGTCATGTGCTTAGATTAGCTTTTGAGTTGACTTACTTGTTTGGAGGAGAAATGGGCCAGTTTGTGGTCAGGGAAGCTTGGCCTTCCAGAAAAAATGAGAGTAGGTTCAAGGGAGTGTGGTTCCAGGATGTTTGTTCTTTAACTAGGGGATGTAGTTAAAGGGCTCTGAATTGGATGGCTTAGCAGGAGCATTCATTGATGTGTTCGGAAAAGAAGGAATATAAGGTAGTATTATTGAGTTCACTCTCATTTAACTGCTTTGAGGATTACACGTTTAAAGCTGATTTTAATTATTAAATTATCCTACCAGGAATCTTCTATTATCACTCATTCTGATGCCAGCAACTCTATAGACCTTCTCTCATTTAATCACCTCAATAACTCTATGATAGAATTATTAAGTGACCTGCCCTATGTTATACATCTCACAGCCAGATAGAACTACTTCTAATATCAAAATTCATGTTCTTAACTCATGTACTTTTCTCTTACCTATATGTCATTAGAGAGAAAGATATCCCAAACAGGTGGAGTTCACATGGACTTTCTGTCTGTCATGTAACCAAGACTGTTATTGATGTCCTATGATATATTGGCTGATATATTGACTGCAATGGCCTATTGGGAGCTGTTGACATATTATTAATCCAAATTAAACAAATATATTTCCTGATGATGTGCTATTAGAGATTATTTGCAGTTGATTAGAAGTAATGGATAAGAGATTGGCTATAGCTATTTGCTATCACGGTAGCTCAGGGGTGGCAGTCTAAATGCAATAACAGTTATTGAATGATTATTTATTGAGGACCTGCTACATGCCAGCTATGATTATATGCCACAATGCCTCACACATACAGTGTTAAATAGTATAATCACCACACTACAGTGTTAAATTTTTGCTTTATATCAATATATCTTATTAAAAGAAGAATAAATATTGCCTTTACATTTGATTGCACATTTTCCATTTCCAGTGCTCTTCATTCTTTTTAATAGACTAGCAATTCCATCTGGTAATTTTTCTTTACAACCTAAAGAATTTATTGGAAAAAATTTTTTTATAATTGGGGGTCTTGCCAATAAATTCTCTATTTCTGTTTATCTGAAGCTATATTTATATTTCTTAGATTTTTGGAGAATATTTTCATTGAATATAGAATTCTGGTTTGACTTCTGTGGGTTCAACCATTTAAAGAGGTCATTCCATTGTCTCTGGCCACCATTGTTTCTCATGAGAAGTCAGTTGTCAGTTTTAACCATTGTTCCCCTGTATGCATATAATGTATCATCTTTGCTTTCAAGATTTTCTCCTTAACTTTGATTTTCAGAAATTTGACAGTAATGTTTGGAGGTATAATTTGCATGGATTTCTCTAAGTTTCTTGTTTCTGCACATGTTATTTTTTATTTATTTTGTTATTACTAAATTTAGGAATTTTTTGGCCATTGATCTTCATACTTTTTCTGCCTCACCTCTTCCTTTTTTCCTACTGCTACTCTAGTTACATGTATGTTAGACCATCTTAAATTGTTTCACAGGTCACTGGGTTTCTGTTTATTGTTTTGTAAAATATTTTTCCTCTTTCTTTCTCGTTAGATAATCTCTATTGATCTACTTTCAATGTCACTGACATTTTAGTTTCCCATCTACAGACTTTCATTAAGGTCAAGTATATGTTGTTTTTTTCATTATAAATATTGGGCTCTTTAGTTTCCAAATTTAACTAGTTTAGTTTTTAAAACAATTTATTTCCCTGATAAGATTCCTTTTCAGTCCATCTGTTTATTCATTTTCTGTTGCTTAAGACCTTGGTACATTACAGCTACTTTAGAGTACTTGTGCATTAATTCCTCAATCTAGGTGGTCACAGGGTTAGTGCCTATTGATTTTTTTTAAAACCTTGACTGTGAGTCATGACTTCCTATTAGTTAGCTTGTCAGGTAATTTACTATTGTATCCTGGACATTGTAGGTGATACATTGTTTAGACTGATAGACTAGTTTCAGTTACTTAAAAACTACATATATAGCTTTTGTCAGAAAAAAAATATATATATACATTTTTATTCTAGCAAGCAAGTAACTTGGATGTACTCAAACTACACGTCTTTCCCTTGTTATAAGTAGCAGCTGAGATCTCTATTCAACTCTTTCAGACTTCCAGTTGTTCTTAACTCAGCTTCTTGTAATCTTCCCAGCCCATAGGCAGTTCAGGGTCACCCAAGGATTTGGTTGTAAGTTTTTTTGCAGATTTTGGAACATCATCCTTTGGTATTCTTTCTTTCTGGAATCTCTCATCTAACTTTCTAACTGTTTTATCACTGGTAAGATCCATCTCCTGATGCTTTCATCCACTAAGACTATGATTTTCTATTACTATGTTTTAGCCACTCTGCCCTACAGACTTGTGTTAATACACAACTTCCATCCAGTTTCTACCTGTTTTCTGTTGTTTTTCAGTGATTTCACATAGTAATTTTTAAAAAATATTTTCTCCCAAATTCACCATTATTATCTATGGGAGGGGTTAATCAAATATATAAATTACTCTGTCACTACTGGAAGCTGAAATTCAGATCTTTTCCTTATTGAAGGGAAGCCAGAAATGTAGATTATTTACATGAAATCTCTTGACTATTCATTGTAGGCAGCTACATTGATATATAAATATATAGTATACACGTGCGCACGTACACGCACATGCATGCATGCACACACACACACCAATCATGCCTATGCATCATGCTGGGCCCCAGTTTTCAGATTTTGCACTATAACTAGTGTTTCTGACTCAGCCAAGTGCATTCTCTGTCAGGCCAAGTTAACGTTCTTTTCCTCTATCTGCTAGAGTAGGCAACTTCTCAGATGGTGTGATACTGGGAGGTATCAGAGAGTAATCCTTACAGAGTGTGGGGAAGTAATAAAGCCAGCTGGAGAAAGAAGTGCCATGGCAGGCAGTTATTGGACTGCTTTCTTCTCTTCCACTTGGTCCACTGAGTGATTTTGGCACAGTGAGGTCAGGCAGACTGGTGGGCTGAGTCCAGCTTGCCTCAGATCATTCTTATATTTAAGGTTGCCAATTCTCCCCCAGGCCTATGTGTGCTATTTGATATTTTTCTAATGCAAAGCATTCTCATTCTGGAGAACTTTCTCCTGAACTCTTATCTTGTCACCAAATGTCATTGTGCCCCTATGTGGCCAGCCGTGGAGCATGTGGCTGCATCTGGGACCTTGGGATACCTCTCTTGGAAATGGCAGATTTAGGACTAGACAAGGAATTGGTACATCAGCCGTAAATCCTGAGAAGGATAATGCCAGATTCATTTGGCTGCTGGCGTGTGATTTGTGGGTGTGTGAAAGGTCTCTGAACCTCTTAGAAGACTATGATGAGAGAAATGTGGTTTAGCCTGCCCATCCCAGCTTCTTGTGGGGCTTTGGGTATGCAATAAGTAGGCAGTTGGAAACATTATTAATTATTATTAAACCAGAGGCCTGGTGCACAAAATTTGTGCATGGTGGTGGTGGTGGTGGGGGGTGTCCCTCAGCCCAGCCTGCACCCTCTCCAATTTGGGACATCCCTTTCACAATCCAGGACTGCTGGCTCCTAATCTGCCTGCCTGCCTGATTGCCCCCTAACCACTCTGCCTGCCAGCCTGATAGCCCCCTAACCACTTCCCTGCTGGCCCGATTGCCCCCATCTGCCCTCCCCTGCCAACCTGATTGCCTCCAACTGCCTTCCCCTGCTGGCCCGATCACCCCCCAACTGCCTTCCCTTGCGGAGCTGAGGGGACTGGGGGACTCCGGCTGGATGAGGTGGGGCTGAGGGGACTGTAGGAATGAGGCTGAATGAGGCAGGGCTGAGTGGACTGGGGGACTGAGGCTGGATGAGGCACAGCTGAGGGGACTGGGTGCCACCATCTTGTGAGGGCGTGGCAGTCCATTAGCATATTCTCTCCTCATTGGCTGTGGGCACCACGATCTTTGTGAGGGTGTGATGGTCAATTAGCATATTCCCTCTTTATTAGATAGGATATTTGGACTTTTAGGTCTGGTCCTTTCCAACTTTATTTAATTAGTAATGTTGTTTTTAAACTCCAATATCCCCCTTCTGGGCTCCTTTCTTCTACAGTCATTCCCTCCTGCCCACTGCATTATTCTCATTCCTTATGCTCTCTGTCACTCACCTTAGCCAAGCACTCCTTCTCAGGAGAGCCTCTGATGTCGGCCACAGAACACCAGCTTGACAACACTTCAGAACTGGAAGAGACTTTCCAGAACTTATGGTTCAACACCTTCATGTCACATTGAGGAAACTGGGCAGAGAGAAGGCAAGTTACCTAAGCCATATAGCTGGTTAGAAGCAAGACACACCTGGAACTCTGGTGTTTAGACCCCTCCCCACCAGTCCACTACCTTTCTTCACCGCACTGTAGCATTTTCTCTTTGGCATGAAACTGAGACAGAATATTTTCTCTAGAATAAAAATCCTTTCCACCCTAGATGAATGATTCACCTCCCATTCTCCTGCCATGAATTCTGGTGTATGACTCGTTTGAACTATATGAAATTGCCAGTATTTGACCAGTTTTGAACATACAAAAATGTTCATTTCATATGGTTTAACCTGATACTTAGATTTGACAAACAGTACATGTAGCTTTTAAAAGCCCAGGCCATCTAGCCCTTTTTTGGGGGGTGATAGTTGTTGATTTGGGGGGTTGCTTGGTCCAGGTGACTGCAGCATGATGCTGATGAGCTCAGTCATGGGTCAGAGGGTTGTGTAGGCTTCTGATCATCTCTCTTTCTGCTTCCTCATTGGCAAGCCCCACTCTAGGCAGCCACCTGAGCAGTGAGGTTCTGCATGGGGCCGTGGATGGTCAGTGTGGAGGCTGGCCTCTCATTGGCTGCTGTGGTGCCAGGAAAGTGAAGGGCTCTCTGATGCCCATTAGCCTGGCTTTCCATCTCAGGTCCAGTCCTCTGTAGCTAGATAACCTTGGACTTAAGTTTTTAAGTTCTTTGGGTTTTAGTTTTCTCATATTGAAGTTGGGAGTAAAAGGATTTTTTTTGTGTGTGATTTGTGAAAATAAGTTGACGTAATATACAAAAGTACTTGGACAGTGTTGGCATTTAGTAGGGGCTCAATAAATAGATATTTTTAAACACACACACACACACACACACACACACACACACACACACATCATGGTACCAGGCTGTAAAGCCAGTAATGTCCCTTCTGACTCTGCAAAGCACCTTGTGCCAGTTCATAGGTCTCTCCCCTTTCTGGCCATCAATTCTGAGCATTATAACTGGTTATTTCAATGTTCTCGTTAGATGATTGGATTCTATGGGTAAAGTTTATCTTCCCCGGTATATTGTGTTTTCATTGATGGAAATGATATCTTTTGGGACCCCTACTATTGCTACTTCAGCTCTAGGTTGCATAGCAGGACCTTGAATGAAATATATAGGTGAATAAAACAAGGTTCCTATAGACTGGATGTTAAAGTCTGACACTGGCCCCCTAGATGTCCTTTGGGGGGACATGCTGCTTCACCCATGTACGAGCAGGGGATTGCAGCCAGGCTCTGGTTGCCCTGTGATCACCCAGCACTCTGTCCCTAGCAGGTAAGAACTGATATCCCCATTATGTAGCATATCATGAAATGAACGTTATTGTTAAGGACAGGACATATTAGTGGTATCTTTTATTACAGTCTTCATTATAAAAGAACAGCTCTTGCTAAAGCAGTCCCCATGTGATTGGTAGCGGGACATTGTTCTTGTGCTCTTGGCTCCGATTAGGGCTGGGAGAATGCACTGTTCCTGCCTGTTATGTCTGTGGGGAAACAAGGCAGACCAGGCAGAATAGATGAGCATATGTTGGCAACAGATTAAAAGGACCGGTGTAAAGTCCATTAATAATTCTCATATTTGGGATTTGCTTTCTACTGTACTTACCGAATCTGAAACACTTAATCTCTCCTGGGTGAGCCCAGCGGAGAGAACCTCTCTCCCTTGCTGAGTGATAGGCCTGGGTTTTCCGAGATGGAGCATTTGTCTGTCAGGGCCCATGGCTGCTGTGGTGATTTACTTGCCGTCAGATGATGTTGGTGTCCGGTTGGTGATATAGCCTCGCTGGATATGGGGAAATTTGTTACCTTTAGCTTTGACAGGAAGATAATTGCTGATGGTTAACAGAACTGAGCCAAATCCATTGGTTTTTCAGTAACGTAAGCATGGGATTGCCTTTAGAACTCAGCTTTTCCCTTCATAAACTTCAATTCCAGGCCTTTCGTGTGTGTGTGTGTGTGTGTGTGTGTATGTGTATGTGTGTGTGTGTGTAGGTGTGTGTAAAATCTGTGTGCATACTTGTGTGTATCTTGATGGAAATATACCAGATTTGTCTCTCTCTTTTTTAGCTGCTAACAGCATAATGGCACAAAGAAAAGGCATTAGTGAAGGTGTGTGTGTGTGTGTGTGTGTGTGTGTGTGTGTGTGTGTGTGTGTAGGAGGGGTGTCCTGAAACACCAGAGGCAGCCAGCCACTTGCAAAGGAGGTCATCAGTGGAACATTGTTTTGTTAGGTGCCTCTCCTGAGAATACATAAATCTAGGCCTCCGTCATGTGGCTTGCCAATTTTTCTTCACACCGAGCAATCAAGAGATTGGTTCGACAATGCTTTGTAATGTTTGAGCCTCGAGAGCTGCTCAGTAAGTCTTAAAAGCATGGGAACAAGTTCAGAGTGCCCAGGGGACAGGCCTGCACTTCACAAAGCATTGGTCAGGTTCTGGACTTGGGAAGGGGATGGTTCATCCAGTCGTGGAAGAGAGGGCTGGGGACAGATCACAGGGTATATTTGGGGAGTCTCTGGAAGGAGCGTGGAGAACAGAGTGGAGCTATTCTTTCGCCCTTCCTCTCTCATCCTCTGGCCATTATAAGATGGGCCCCAGTGTTATGATTCCCCCCTTTAGAGACCTGAGTTTGGAGCTTAGGAGGATCTACCTCAATAACTAAGCAGGCTTTGAATGTGTCACTAATTAACTACAGGGAAGCCTACTTTCTGAGGAACTGTGCTTTGATCTGCAAATGCTGTGTGCTGAGAGTACCTCCCTTTTCTTCTGCCTTTTAAAGGGTTTCTAACCTGCCCCAAGATGTTGGAAAGAAGGACGGAAGTGGATATTGTCAAGACTGTCGTAGGTTGGCGTTACGACTATTTTTTAAATATATTTATTGATTTCAGAGAGGAAGGGAGAAGGATAGAGAGATAGAAACATCAATAATGAGAGAGAATCATTGATCAGCTGCTGATAGGCTGCTTCCTGCATGCTCCCTACTGGGGATAGAGCCCGGGACCCTTCAGTCCTTAGGCCGACACTCTATCCTTTGAGCCAAACCAGCTAGGGCGGTGTCACGACTTTTTATTGGCAGCAGGAATCTCTTCCTGAAAGCCCAGGAAGCTCTAGTTGCAGGAGAGGGCCTCCTGAATCACCATGTCTGGAGGGGGGAAGAGCCCTTGCCAAGATGCCAGGATTTGTAAGAGGAAGCAGATGTTGACCTCCCTCTTTAGCTGTATGTATGAATGACTGTGTGATTTGGAGGCTGAGCTATCACCCTTCCTCACCCCTCACATCCATCCAGTCACCAAGCACTCATAACCCTTTGCCGATGGAGTTCTCATTGCTCTCCCTTCTTTTCCTTGCTATAGCCGCTGCCCTCGCCATCACCCTCATCAGTTTCTGCCTTGACTTTTGTGATGGGGCCTCAGCTAGTTTGTGCCTTTACTTCCCTTCCCTGGAACATATCCTACTGACTGGTTCAGTACTTACCTTTCTAGGACAAGGATCTGGCCTCAGAGCTCTGACAGCAGTTTACTGTTTCTCTCCTGCGACCTCCTGCCTCGCTTGCCCTGGCCTCCTCTTTCATTGCAGACTGTTGTTCATTCCAAACACTCTGTGCTTGTCCTCGTGAGATGTTCATTTCCCTCATCCCTACCCATTAAATTCCCTTATCATTCAAGGTCCTAGTTCCCCTGATGGAAATGAAGTTCTCTTTGGGGACCATTGCTAACAATACTATTTGCTGTGCACTCCTGTCTCTGTCGCTCACTAACTGGTGAACCTCCCTGAGGGCCAGAGACATGTCTTACTCTACTCTGCCACTCCCCTCCCTGGCACTGCCCTTGTGCACAGTGATTGCTCCGAACACTTAGTGAGGGAGTGAATGGAGTTAGAGTTGATGAAAGCCTTGGTAGACAACTCAATTGTTTATTGCTCGTGCACGGTAAATTCCCAAGTCATTATTTATGTTGGTTCTGTGTTGAGAACCTTGTGTGCATATAATAGTATTTCATCTAGGAATAGGGAAGATGATTCATGCCTCACCAAGGCAGAGACCACCAATCGGTCAAGCATCCTCTCTCAGCAAGGTCTGACACTGCCTGGGAATTTCGCTCCAGGTATCACTCCTGGAAGCTGTTACCCATGCTTGGGAGTTAGCATTGGAAGGGGAACTTCCCTGCCATCCCTAGCTCAGTTATGGTGAGAGGTCCTGAGAAGGCTGATATTGTCCTTTCTCAAGGGTACTTGCAGTTCACTACGAAGATTAAGTAAATGTTTTTTTAAGTGTTTAGTATGTAGAACATTTAGATAAGAATACAAGACACTAAATGATTCAGAGCTAAATGAGTATGGGAAGGCGCAGACAGTAAGTATCAGGGGAGTTTGGAAAGTGAGAGAGCATGCAGAACCAGTGCAATCTCAGAAGACTTCCTGTAAGAGGTGGGTCTGAGGGCCAGAGGAGGTTGGAGGACAGCCTAGGGCAGGGGGAGAAACAGCACAGCAGCTACTCAGCAGACACAAATTGAAGAGATAAGAGCTCTGTGTTCTTTTCTCACGATCGGTTAACCTCTGGCACTGGAGAGGCCTGAAGTCACAAGGGCCTGGGACACTACAATCACATTTCTTTGCCTTGCATACTATTGAAGAACTCCTTTTAAAATGCTTTGCTCTGAACAATCATGAAAAAAGCATCATTCTTGAAATCTGCCTTTAAGCCCAGATCATCTTTCCCTGTTTATACTCTCTGGACAGTGAACAACAGGAATATTTTTGTGTTTGTTCTGCTCTCCATGGGTAACCTCTCTTCCTGCATGATAAACACACATTTGAAAGTATTGATTTGCTGCTACCCCTTTGAAAAGCTAAAGAAGGCTGACCTCTGCCTCAGCGTCCTCAGACGTGAATTTTTTAGACTGAGCACTTGACCCCGCAAGGCTGTGAAACGGTACCGGGGCCCTGGTGGCCTTCCCGGAGCACCGAGGATGTGGTGGCGGCAGCGTGGCAAAGTCTGAGAAGCGGCCCTTTGAAAAAGGTTGTATGTCCATGGCTCAAATCGAATGACTTTCAAACAGCGCCTAGGAAGGGGGAAATCTCCATCGTGGAGTCTGAGGGAGTCACCCCAAGGGAAGTGCCATTTTGCAGACATGTCTCAGAACCCCGGGGGTCCCCCAGGCCCGGAGTGTAGGAGGGCATGCTGTGCCTTAAAGTTTGCATCTTCCCTCCTGCTGCCCCCACCCCGCCCACTGCTCCTCGTTTTATTTTCTCTCCCTGGTTTTACCACGGTGTGACCTCCTGTTGTATTTTTTTCTGAATGACAATAAAAGTAATTGAAAATATTGATTGGCAGTACAGTTAAGTTGTCAACACAACCATTTAATTTGTCAGGAGGACTTGTTAAATTGTCAAAAATCATATAAAAAACTCCTTCAGTCACTGATGATATACATTAGAGATGTTCATGAATCAAATGGGCCATTTTGGAGATAAGTGTTGAAGAGAAATTCTGAAACGGTTTTCTTCAGATACGCTTGTGTCCTGTCCTTTTCTTTCTTATCATTCTCTCTCTCTCTCTCTCTCTCTCTCTCTCTCTCTCTCTCTCTCTCTCTCTCTCTCTCTCCTTCCCTCTCTCCCTCTCCTTCCCTCCCTCCCTCTTTCTTTCCCTCTCTCATCACACATTGCAAAGGCTACTTTGCAAGTGGAAACCTCACTAAGTGTGTCGGATGGCACAATGAAGATCATTTTATAGCAGTTCATTTAGACGATCCTGAGGCAAATTTTTTAACTAAAACAAATGGCTTGTAAGTTTGCTTTTTTTCTTTTTGTGTCATATTTAAAACATGGGTCTTGGGAAATTTATTTTTTTTTATTTTCTTTTAGAGACATTGTCATTTAGGGGCTGTGGGCTCTGGGCTCTGCCACCCTGTCGGAGAGTGGGCAGGCAGTATCCAGCTTCCTGGCCAATCCTGGGGACACTGCTGTACCCTTCTTGCCTTTTCACTGTTTCTTTATTCCTGAAGGAATCCTGTTTCCAAATGGAATTGGACTTAGCTTTATTTAGATGAATTTAAGAATGTGTTATTTGCTACCCATTGATCAAAATGAGTCAGGTTATTCTTGGTATTAATAGTCTTTAGCTCTATTTAATGTAATAGTGTATAGAGCTCAGAAATTCAACTTTCTCTTGCTTAAGGGAATGAAGGGCTTTGTTGGACGGCTCCTTGGGTCACTCCCATAGTTCACAGGAGGGCTAGCGTGGGGGCAGAATTCTAACAATGGTCCCCAGCCATGGACGGGTGTGGCCCAGTTGGTTGAGCATCATCCCATGCACCTAATAGATGCTGATTCAATTCAATTCCCGGTCAAGGAACATGCCTGGGTTGCAGGCTCAAACCCCAGTGGGGGGTACACAGGAGGCAGAAAGTTGATATTTCTCTTCCTCTCTCTCTAAAATCAATGGAAACATATTTTTAAAAAATAAAAATGGCCCCCCAAAATTCCTAAAGAATTGTAAATACGGTGTCACTGCCATGATTGTGTTGTGGGATGATGCACCTTGGACCTTAAAAAAGGGAAGATTATCCAGGTGGCCCTAATGCAATCACATGGTCCTTAAAAGAAAGAGCTTTCTTCAGCTGGTGGGAGAAGAGGATGTCATAGATATTCAAAGCAAGGGAGGCATTTGACATGCCGCTCCTGGCTTGGTGATGGAGGGGCTCCTGTGAGGAGGTGTTCGGATGCTCTAGAAGCAGAAAGTGGGTCCAACAGGTGGCCAACAAGGAATACCAGATATCAGATCTAAGCCTGCAAGGAACTGGATTTTACCAGTAACCTGAATGAGATTTAAAAAGGATTTTTTTCCCTAGAGCCTCTGGATAAGAGTCTAGCCTGACCAACACCTTGGTTTTGGCCTGTGATACCTTGAGTGTAGAACCCAGCCAGGGGGGCGGCAGGTGAGTGCAGAACTGGGATCGCAGTCATGCATCCACTCGTGTGGCCAGAAGCCAAGGTTGTCCTTCCGTGATAGGCGGCCCCTGCCATAGCTCGTGGACAGCCTCGAAAGAAGGGAATGCAGTTCTGGAAAGATAATACAATAAATGCCCACCAACAGTCATTTTTGTGGATTTTATGCTGCTGAGATGTATGTTTTTCCACATTTTAATATCTCCGAGATGGGGATGAATCCTTTCAAGCCATGGCTCCTTATGAAGAGTCTTCCCCTGGAAGACCCTTGGTTATTTATTTATTTATTTTATTTATTAAGGCCCCTGGTTATTTATTTATTTTTAAAATAAATATTTTATTGATTTGAGAGAGAGAGAGAGAGAAAGAGAGAGAGAGAGAGAGAGAGAGAGAGAGAGAGAGAGAGAGAGAGATAAGAGAGAAATACAGATTGGTTGGTTGCCTTCCCCACCCACCCCAGCCGGGGTTCAAACCAACAACCTGGGCATGTGCCCTGACTGGGAGTGTGCACGGGACGATGCACAACCACTGAGAACACCAGCCGGGCGTGTCTGGATATTTTTTGAAAACCTTCTGTTGACATTTCCTAGTAAGACTGAGAATGTGCCAGTCTCAAAACTTGCAGAGCACATATCAGTTACCACATCAACTACACTCTTCACCGACAAAGAAGGTGACATTTTGCATAGAAAACACGAACCTCGATAAACTCTGAGTTGAAAATTGATTCCGAAGAGTCAGGCGATGAGTGGACCAGTTTTTTTGAAAGACCTTATCTCATGTATTTCCCTTATATATGTAGACCATTTATAAATGCACATGATGGTTAAAAATCTATGTCTACATTAGTCTAAAAGAACTATTTTAATAAGTATAAAATAAAAATTCAAACAATTGAAAAGCATTATGTTTCAGTTTAATAGCTTTGTTTTTCTCAGTAGTACATAAAATCATGGAATATTAAAATCAACGGCACATTAAATTCAAGTAATTTTAAATAAAACATTTTTGCATATTACACATTAGTTATAAAATAGGGATATTTTACCTGGAAAAGCGGAGATCGACATCTTGGCTTTGTGATTGGCTAAGACATTGGTGCCCTTTTTTACGTTCAGTGCTGCGAGGGTGCCTCTTGACTAGAATCCCAGCGAATAGGTTGAGAGTCTGGTGTAGGTTAAAGTTATGCTAATTTTGTATTCTAGCCCCTACACTCCACAAATGTCTCAATTGGAACTTGCATTTAAACAGGAATGGGTTGAAAGGTGAGGAATCTGGACCAAAGTGGTTAGGGTATGTGCCCTTGGTATTTGTAATGTGGCTTCGCTTTTGTTTCTGGTCAAACTTGATATTCCACTTTGGCAGAAAAACACACACAAGAGAACACATTCTGGAAGCATCTTTGTTATTAACTAATGTGAGACCTTGGTCTCAGCATTCACCTGCCTCGAGGTTCTCTATTTCTGCATCTGTATAATGGGAGCTCTACACCATAGCACCTCAGATGGTGCTTGCAACACTGCTTTGTTTTCACAAGATGTGCCCAGTGTCGCCCTTACTGCATGTCTTTTTCCCATTTCTCTAAGTTGGCTCAGATGTTTTGAGTGCCTGCTGCTTGCTGAGCCCTGTGCTGTGTGAGGTAGAGAAGCTAAAGATGTGATCCTTACTCTCAGGGAGCTTACATTTTCATTCAAGAGAGGACAGCGATCTGAAAAGGGAATAGTTCAGGGAATATGTGAGCAGCTAGCAGAATGAATGTTGTGAACTATTAGGAGCTACAACATTCTGGAGAAGGGTTTGTTTTCTTTAGCAAGGAACAAGCTGGAGGGTAAGGGGTGAATGGTCTGTGAACTTAAATAAATCAGGAGTGCTTATTGTGTTTGTCTATTGGGGTATCTGAATTGCCTCTCATTTGTCATCATTCTGGGCATTTAAATGGGACTGATGTCAATTGTGAAACACATAAGGACCTGTAGGGCAACCCTTTTCCTCTGGGCTTCGCTCAGAGACCCCTCAAGGTCAAAGTGGAAATTCGATGTCTGAGTCTTCTTTCTTCCACCATGTCACACATGTCTAGACTCTGCAGCCAGGACTTAGGTCACTGCCATAGCCAGTTCAGGGCTATTTAATACCTACTCCCTGAGGTCATTTAGGGACCCAGACTCTTTCTACCTGATTGCCCTGCCATTCTTTAAATAATTGTCCTTATGTTTAGGCCAAAGCTGGCTCACCAGCACCATATAGATGCTCCATCCCATTGGGAGAGGAGAGGCAGAGTGAAGCATGGCCAGCTTGCTTGTTCAGGATATGACATCAGCTTTGCACACAACACCATACTGATATTCCATTAGCTCGATCTTAGTCACATGGCATCACTGAGTTGCAGACTAGCTGGGAGATGTAGTCTGTAGCTGGGCTGCCATGTACTCTGCCACAATTCCAAGGGAATTCTATTGCTACTAGGATGATGGGGGAAGTGTGCCAGCGGTCATTGAGCAGTCTGCCATAACTGCTATTGTTGAAATCGTTGCTTTTTGCCTTCCCTCCCACTAAGCAATGAGCTCCTTGCATCCAACATTTATTCTTCTCACCTTTATCACTCCGATGTTTATACTAGAACTTGGTACATACCAGCTGGCTACAAAGTGTTTGCTAAATGAAGGGACAACTCAGTGACTAAATGAAGAAATGGGTGGGTGATGGCACCTGCAATTCGGGGCCCTTCTTTCTGTTGCGCCCCAAGCAATGGTCTTGGTATTGGAGCACATTTAGCTGATGCTTGAGTGGCTGTGCTGAGTTCAGCCCGAGAGGATGCTTGGCTACATCCACCACGCAGTCTTTGAACCCAGGACTGGCGGAGATGGAGGTACATTTCATTAATCCTTGCACCATTTAGCCTCCTTATCGAATAGCCCAGGCCTATTCTTTGTTGCGGACAACAATGAAGGGTGCCTTTAAGAAATCTCCAGTGAGTACCGAGGCATTGCAGATTAGGTCAGTGGACTGCTGCTAGGTTGAGCATGATGGATGAGCAGGAGAATGAGTTTCTGCTGCACGGTATTGTGAAATCTTTTCATTGTCACCAACGGGCCTATGAGGAACTGATGAATGAGGGAGCAAGTGTCAGAAACGCCCTTCCTTGCCCCAGTACAGTTTTAATATCTCCCTGAGCTACAGGATGAGTATTGATAAAAGTAAAGTTTAAAAATAGCCACGGAGTGATGGGTAGCCATGATTTAAGGAGAACAGCAATGGGGTTAGAGAGGGTTCATTTTCCTGAAAGTGCATGTAACGGAGAGAGCGAAAGCAGGGGAGAGAGAGAGAGAGAGAGAGAGAGAGAGAGAGAGAGAGGAGGAGGAGGAGAGAAGCGGCAGAGCTGGGCCGGGAGGGGAAAGAGCAGGAGGCTTTTATAAGAAGCTAATGTGATGAGGATGACGAGGGCTTTGATGGATGAGTTAGATCCATCTGGTCGCAGTATATGTAATAAATAGCTGTGCTCAGGTTTGACCTCTCCCACTTACCAGACACATCTTTCTCTTTTGGGATATCCAGGAGGGAGCTTCCATTAGAGGAAAGAACCCGTCACGAGCCAGAGCCGGGGATGTTTATGGGCTTGTGCAGAGGGCAAAAAGGAGATGGGATCCGAGTTACAGGTTTATAAACTGAACACTGGCCTGCCCGCCTTGCTGAGGATGGTGTCCGCGATGGAGATGCAGTTTCAGGGCTAAGGCTGCTGCAACTGCAGGAGTGAGAGGGCTGGAGGGAGGGGCGGGTGGGGGGAGCAGCGCCAGGGCTTCATAAGGGACACTCTGCTGTCTTGCTCACGGCAGATCCAAGCTTTCTTTGTCAAACCTTCCCTTTGCTGTGAACAAATGTTAAATGAAGCTGGAAGTGAATGGGTCTGTAACTAGGTGTATCATTCTTACCGGGATGGCTTGGGAATGGGGTATTCTGGTCAATTAAATTTTCCGGTTACCTTGTTAGAAACATTATAAAATGTGTTTGCTCATATTCCTGCCTCAGAAAATTCACAAGAGTGAATTTATTACCGTGGGCCTTGGTGGGGGTTTGGGCTTATCATTTTCCGCATCGATGACGGTTGTCTTCCCCTGGAAAGAGAAGCTGTGTCCCGGGCTGGGAGGAAACTCAGGGAGGTGTGCAGGTTACACAGACGAGCCCCATTTTTTTCTAGTAGATGTAGAGTTTTTATGTTAAAAAATTTGGAATTGCTGAAGTTTGATGAAATGAAACTTTATATTCAAGAAATGAGGAGGACAGTGGAACTTCCCTCTGGGTTATATAATTTGGAGCAAATTTGGAGAGAAAATGAACCTGCCTTCAAGTGTGAGAGGAAAATCTGAGAACACTGGCACCTTCCTTGCTTCCTTGGGATCAAAAGGGCCTTAGGGAGAATATTGGAATAACTGTGCATGGTGTCAGGTGGCTAGTGGACTTAGCAGGTGATCACTTTGTAAGGTATATAAATGTCTAATCATTCTGCTGTACACCTGAAACTGATATAATATTGTATGTCAACTGTAATTGAAAAATAAAAAAAATATTTTTAAAAAATGGTCTTAGGACCAGCCCAGTTAGAGGCCCCTCCCGCCCCTTCCCCCGCTCTTGCTGGAGGAACTGGCAGGACTTCGGGGAGCAGTCCCTGCTGTGACGAGCCTGCTGCCGCCTCACCCCATGGGGAGAGGCGGTGTTCCAGCAGCACCAGCCTAGCTTCCCCCTTCCTGTGGAGCCCTCCTCCCTGAGAAGCGGGGGTGTGCACGTGAGGACTTGGAGCGTGGCACAGCACGCGTTTGAGTCAGAGCATCTGTCCTGACCAAGGTAACTCCTGCCCGTGAGAATCTGGTCAAAGCTGTGCACCCTCTGCTCAGAACCTGGCACAAACTTGTGCACATGTTTACATATAATTCAAAGGAGTTTGCTCTGAATTCATTCCAAGGTTAAGAACTCAGCTAAATAATTAGGAAAGCCTATCATGCACACATTTTATATATAAACATGCAAACATATGTGTATATATATATATGTGTACATGCACATATGTTTGCTTATACATGTAAAACGACTAGTCTCATTAAACTCATGTACAACTTGTTAATGATCAATATTCAGTATCAAAAGACTCTCAAGACCTGCCTGCTTAAGTGCATTTAATATTAGTCATGTAATTTAAAAATTGTTTTGGTGCTTCTGTTTATTTTGAACATTAGTGATAAGCTACAGCAGAAATTCTCCTTTTGCAAAAAAATATAAAATTAGGCTACTCAAGTGGGATTATGTGGCAGAACTCCAGCCCCGGTTTAGATTGTCTGTGGTACGTTCCCATCACCATCTTCCCACCTTCTCAGCCATTGCTACTCTTCCTAACTGCCAAACTCCTGTCTTAGCCAGTGCCTCTCTCCACAGCATGCCCACGTGCTGCAAGCCACCTCCATTCATCTTCCCTTCAAAACTCCTATCTTCAGTTTAATTGTCTGGGCTGGATATTCAGAGGAAAACCAAGTTCTGGAGCTAATTCATACTCAAGTGTGACTATCTTATTACTTCAAATTCCCCATGGATAGTTATATTTAAAAGACAACATCTTTTTAACCCAAATCAATGTCTAGCACCTAAATTTTGGACAATATAGCAAAACAAGAATTTTCAATAGTAGTATTTTTTTAACCCCCCCCCCACCCATAAAAAAGAAAGGAAAAAAAAAACTGGTTACATAAAAGAAAGCAGCGGAAGAGACAAAGGATGATAAATGTGGGTATTGTTCTTCATGGGAGAACCACTTGGAAAGACTTGAAGGCAGAAACCCTCAGTCACCAGGGACAGGAAAGGGAGAAAACCTATAAGTGCAGAATCTCACCGTCTGTCTAACTAGAGACTTTCTGAAATGGGGAGGAAAGTGGTTTTAATCAGATTTATGTAGCAAACCTAGCCTCCAAACAGACAAGTCCCTCCCTCCTTGCAGGGGCAGAGCTGTCAGCCCTTGGGAGATTCCAGGTGATGTTGCAGGAGGAGAGAAAGGCTGGATGCTGGCGTCAGGATGAACAAAGGGAGGTTGTGAATCTCAGGAAGTGTCCCCCCTCCCCACGCTATCTTCTCTATTATGGAAATAATAGATGCTTTTTAGAGAAGAAAAATAGTTCCAATAGTCTTGCCAGCCCCCAAATTAAAAGCTCGTAATATTTTGATGTATTTCTTTCCTGTATTTTACTTTTTTAATATCAAGTATTTTTATACCCTGACTTTTTTTACTTGATTTTATAGCATGTGCGTTTTCCATATAATTATATACTCCTAATGAAAAGTACCTTAATGACTGCATAATACCTTTGTAGCAAGGTTTTGTTTCACTTTGTCTTACCATTATTCAATTCCAAGGCACATGCATCCCCCCTGCGAGGGTTTTGGTTCCTCTAATTTGAAGACTAGAAAGTCGAAATGCCAGGTCAGGATGAGCGTTTTGTTGAAGGGTCCCTGAGACCTGTTGCCACACTGCTTTAGTAAGAGGTCATTGAAGTTTACATCCCGATTAGAGCCAGTCTTGGGCACAGACTTGCAAAGACAAGAGCCCTAGTCCAGCTGAGGGGTGTGGAGGAACTCCTGGGAAGTGGAGAGAGGCAGGAGGGGCTTGGCTTTGTAACAGCCCTGCTGGAGAGTGTTGATCTAGCCCTCTCATGTCTGCTCTGAAGGGTATGAGTTTATCAGGGCTTCTATAACAAACAACGTACCCCAAACTGGTTGGTGGCTCAAACAACACAAATGTATGGCCTCACAGTTCTGGAAGAGAAGTTCAGGGTCAAAGTGTTGCAGTATTGGTTCCTTCCAGGGGTTTTGCCTGTAATCTGTGCCTTATAGATGCATCACTCCATCTCTGCCTCCACGCTCATGTGGCCTTCACCCTGTGTGCATGTCTGTTTCCAATTCCCCCTTTTTTTTATAAGGTCACCGGTCATCCTGGATTAGGGCTCGCCCTAATTACCTCATCTTAACTAATTGTATCTGCAACAACCATATATCTAAATAAGGTCACATTCTGAAGCACTGGGGTGAGGACTTTGAGGGCGGGGGAGATATGATTCAACTTACAACCAAAAGGACCCATCAGGCCCTGGCATGTGAGCCTTTGGGGACTGGTCCTGAGAGAAAGTCACTTTCCTTCTCTGGGCCTGGCTTTCTGCTTCTCTAAAAAGAGGTTATTGGGTGAGAGCAGTGGTTCTCAAAGTGGGGTTCCCAGGCAAGCAGCATCAGCATCACCACAGGGCTGTTAAAATGCAAATTCTCAGGCTCCACCCCAGACTCCCTGAATCTGAAACTCTGGAGACGGAGTTTGTTTTAAAGAGCCCTCCAGGTGGATCTGGCGCACACTGATGTTGCAGACCCACCGGACTACAGCATCTTCTGCACCAGAATTCTGCAACGGCGACGTCGGCAGCCCATGTCGGAGGGCGCCACCCTAGGCACCAGGCCTGCCTCAAGGGCTGCAAGTGTAGCAAATGAGCCCAGCCGGCTTTAAAAACTCAAATGATAAGCTAGTCTTTGTCTCATATAAGTAACTAAGTAACTCATTCCAAAGTTTTTGGAAGGCCCTTTTCTGTCTCCTAGTCTGCTTTCTGTAGCCCCGGAGAGATACATTCACTCAATCCAATATTTATTGATTAAAGCAATGTTCCAGGCCCTGGCCCCACATTTTTGAACACTACGCCTTGTACAACAGCGTGGCTTCTGTTTTCTCTTAACTTCAACTTGCCCCTGCTCATTCCTATTTTCTAAGGGATGATGTTCAAAGCCAGCAAAATGGCTGGCCCCTGGACCCGGATATAGAAGCATCCTGTTATTGATGTCTGGACTGTGCGTGAAGACCTAACGGAGCCTGCTGTGGGGTTCAGGAAAGACCAATTAAGAACTAATTCATTAGAGCCCAGCATTTATGCTGCTATATCTATTTATTTATTTAAGCTAATGTCTTTTCCTTATCTTCTTACAGCCATAAGTACCTGTCAATAGTTGATAATGTACTTGCATTTCCTTAAGTATATTAAAATTTTACATATTGGACCTTTTATAACAGGAACCTAATTTACTTTTTACCTTTCCATCCTGGTAAGTAGGGTCTTATTTAGACGAATAACATAACACAGCAATAAAGCCACACAGTGTCCAGTTAAGTTTCTCCGCATCTGATGTTACCTAATACAATTTTCCTTGCCCTCCTACCTGTGTGAATGTGTTTGTAACCCTTTTTGTAGAACAAAGCTGTGCAGAGAACATTGCTAATTTCCCACATCATCAACTGCTGGATAACATCTGGTTCGTTTTTCCTTCAGTCCTTGGTAAGATACCTTATTTCTTTCTTTTTCTTACTAATTGTCTTTTGTCCTTTACCTTTTCATACAATGACTAGGTAGTCCTTCTTGTCACTGTGCCTGTGTGATTTATTTTTTAAAAAATAAATTTTAGTGAGAAGGTCATAGATCTGGCTGCCAGGGGGCTTGGGTTCCAACCTCAGTTTGTTGACTCACTGGGTGAATCAAGGAAGGTCACATCTTTCTTCTTTCTCCCAATTTCAGTTGTCAGGGGAAATGGGACCTGTTACACCTGCTTTTGAGTGAGTGTGATAGGGATACAAAAAAATGAAATAGTGGATGTGACACTGTGTTGAAAAATGGAAAGCGGTGTACAGGTGCCACGGATTCTATGCATATCCAGGCACATTTGGAATTTTTGTCCAGTTCAGATTAAAGACAACTGTATTATCACCACTAAATCTGCTTACAGAGCACATATGCTAATGTGTGTGTTTAATGGTGGCGGCCTTGCTCAAATCCTTCTCGCTTTGGGGGGCTGCACTTCATTTTCTGGCGATGCGGGCCTGGTAATGATCACCACTGATATTTACCACATTTATTAATGTTATTTTTATGATCCTGCAAGAGGTAATTAGGATTGGGTTTGTTTTATTCATTTTCATATTGTGAAATTTCAAGCTAAATAGTGACATGGTGGGGAGGAGTGAAATCACACAGAGAAGGAATGTGTTACAAATATACTCAACCCAGAAACCATAGTTAACATGAATTAAAATTCATGTAGCCCTGCGTTCATTATTTATATCTAGTGCGTGTAAAGTACGTTACTGGACTCTCAAGAATCACACGTTAAGAAATGTCCCATTCTCCATTTGGAAAGCATCCAATTAATACATCGTCCAGAGGGAAAACTTGTGTGTGTGTGTGGGTGGGGGGGGGGCGGTCGGGGTAGACAAGAAACATTGTCTTTGATTTATTTTAAAAGCTTCATTTAATTTCTAACATTTAATAAAATCAGACGTTGGCTGGATTGAACTAATTAACTTTCTTTGTATTAGTGTGAGAGTTCTTTTCAAGCCAGCCTCTGTTGGCATAGCCTTATGTTTTGTTTCCTTCTAAAGTCTGTTCCTAGAAGGTGGACTGGATTTAAGCAAAACTTCTCTCCATACATAACATGATCAAAATAGTGGAATTAGGACAGTTCTGTAACCATAAATCAGATCTTGTAGAAGCCCTTGCCCAGTATGTACACAGAGCAGGTTCTCAGTAAACTCATTTAGAGAAGCTAGTTCTGGTAAAGTATACCTGATCAGGAGTGAGGAGAAATGTGTTTGGGTTCTAGTTTTAGCACTTACTATCTGGCAACCTTCAGCAAGTTACTATAACTTTTTTAAGCCTCAGTTTCCTCATCTGTAAAATGGGAGACACAGTAGTTACTAACTTGCAGGTTCGTGGTAAGAAGTTCAGTGACATGCTGTTGTATTTGGCATATGCCTGGAACATAACAAGCTCTCAACTATTTAC